>NC_049227.1:46927851-48188267 GCF_011100685.1 Canis lupus familiaris | reverse complement strand
AAGAACCATCCTTTCCTATTTGATTGAGCAAAGACTCACAGGTGACTGGTGTTTTACATATGACAAGGCTAAACAATTGTTTGTTCCAACCAACCTAAATAAATTAAACATCCTCTAAATGTTTGACTGGCCAAACTTTATTCAGGCATCTCTTCTTCTCCCCAGGTCCTTAAACTTTGACTCACTCTTGATTTGGAGCAAGTATTGGAAACTTAACCAAATGTTGGATCCTAGAACAACACCTATTTGTGTTTAACTGTACGATCGCACCATCTGCTCATCCCATTTCCCCATACCCTGCTCTTTCTATCTGTACTTACTCATCGTTTCTGCCTGACCTTTGAGGTACTTACAGAACTTAACATGGAAACATTTTCTCTATTGTAATAGTTTATTTCCCCCTACTGCAGTCATCTTTTGAATAAAAATCTCTTCTTACCTAAATCCAGATTTGTTTTTTTTCTTAACAAATATAAGGTCTTTGTCTGTTTCACTAGATACTCAAACCAAATGAATTTTATACATAATAGCTGAAGTTATGGATATGGCTTTTACATTTCAAAGAGAGAGTCACAAGAATATTTTTTAAGAAAACCTACCTTTAGAAGATTAAGAAATCCTTCATGAACAAGGTGACTTGTTCTAAATTTAGAACTAAGGGTAGAATTGGGTTCAACAAGACAGCCTTAATATTTCCCTCAGATTTGTTTCCCTCAGTCAGGTTTCTTCCTGACTCTAGACTCTGACTCCCTTTTCTCAGAGCATTTTCTTTTCTTTTTTTTTTTTAAGATTTTATTTATTTATGAGAGACACAGAGAGAGAAGCAGAGATACAGGCAGAGGGAGAAGCAGGCTCCCTCCCAGGTGTCCCATCAGAGCATTTTCTTAAGAAAATTGTGGTTGTGAATTCTTTCTCTATCCCTTTGATATATATGTAAACTTTTTAAAAGATTTTTATTTATTCATGAGAGACACACAGAGAGAGGCAGAGACACAGGCAGAGGGAGAAGCAGGCTCCATGCAGGGAGCCCAACATGGGACTTGATCCCAGGACCTGGGATCACGCCCTGAGCCAAAGGCAGACGCTCAACTGCTGAGCCACCTAGGTGCGTTCCTATACATAAATTTTTTGAAAAGCCTCTTGCCAGTGTTGAAAACAAGGAATATCTTCCCCAAGGACCTAGGAGCCATTTTTTTTGAAATGTAAACATCAGGAAAGAAACCTCCTCTATCTTCCAGTATCTGTGGGAAGGTAGGAGCCTAACTTCCATAGGCACCAATCAGTATACAACAAATCATAGAGAAAAACACACAGATTAACCACAGAGGAAAACATTCACAAATTCTGAAATAATGCACATAAGTCATTAAAAATTCTCCCCCAACAATGTACTAGTACTTTTTCACTAGCTCACCCTAGAACTTAAAAACCATCACATCTTTAATTTCGATGGGGTTGACTTTAGAATATATTCTTGACTCCACTGATGCAAATTAGTCTTCAAGAAAAGTTAAGTTGCTTGTGTTCTTTTGAGGGAAGATATGGATATATGCTTAATATACTTTAAAAGATCTACATACCTTCATTTATTCAACCAATATATATTTATCATTTTCTATTAAAAACAATGTCCTAAATGTTGGGATTTTTTTTTTTTTAAATGTTGGGATTTTAATATCAAAAAGAAAGAGAGAAGCAAACCAAGAAACATAACTATAGAAAACAAACAGATGGTTGTGGCAACCGGTAAAGGGTGACTGAAATGCAACCTATATATAATACACTCATCAAGCTATGCTCCATGATGTTCCATGGTGTTCAAGGAAGAAGAGATGTCTTTTTCCAATTTGCATGAAGATGCCTGGGGACACTAATCTTCCTCCTCTGCATCATGCACATCATGATAGCAATATTTTTAAAACAATTTATAATTTTCTGCCTCCCATTATCCAAACCCTAATAGCTTAGAGATTAGGGTCTATATGTCTTATTTTTGAAAGTTTCTATTTAAATTCCAAGTAGTTACCATACATGTAATATTAGTTTCAAGTATACAATAGAGTGATTCAACACTTTCACACAACACCCAGAGGGCATCAGAGCAAGTGTGCTCCTCAATCCCCATCACCTATTTCAACCACCCCCGCAGCACCTCCCCTCTGGTAACCATCCGTTTGTTCTCTATAGTTACGTTTCTTGGTTTGCTTCTCCCTTTCTTTTTGTTATTAAAGTCCCAACATTTAGGACCTTGTAATAGAAGATGATAAATATATATTGGTTGAATAAATGAAGGTATGTAGATCTTTTAAAGTATATTAAGGCATATATCCATATCTTCCCTCAAAAGAACACAAGCAACTTAACTTCTTGAAGAATAAGCTGCATCAATGGAAACAATAACATATTTCCTAATATAATGAGGCTCTCGGGTATATAAAATGTGTTTATGCTTTTCTTTAATGGTACCAAATATCTCCAATTTGGAGCATTCAAGTATTACTGTCATAGTTTTATTTTTCCTCTTTTACCATTGCTGTCATGCTGGCATTTGTCATGGACATCACTGCAGTTTCTTTCAGCTTTCTAATTTACTTCTATATAGATTTGGAAACCAGAAGATAAAATTCTAACTGATCTTATGGAAGGTAGGACTTGAGGGATTCTCTTTACTACTAGTGAAACACCATCATTTATTGATGATAAAATGGTGTAACTTTGGAGGGAGGAGGACAGCTATCCTTGACTTATTTTTAAAATTATATGCCTTGGTTCTGTCTTTTTCCTTAGCCTCTTCATCCTCCTACTTATCCTCATCTTTTTCTTCTTCTTGTAACAGTCTGGTTGTTCAATAGATGAGTTGCAGATATGTGATTTTTTTTTTTTTTTTTTTTTTTAGGCTCTATGTCAACTTTGGTTGTAAAGGAAAATGTGCTTCATTAAGTACCTTCTATACCAAGTAAGCCCACTTTCCTATCCTCATCCAATATGAAACCACAAAAGGGTTACAACAGAAAGCAAGTCAAGATTATCTATTTCACTCTACAAAGCTCTTTGGTCCTGAATTTATATTCTTACCATTTATTTTATAAGTGTTCTCAGATTCAGTGTATTCAAATAAATTTATATTCTCTCTGACAATGCAGGTGACCCCATATGACTCTATCTGTATTTCTGAGAGGGTTTTTCAATCTTCACTGGCTTTTATATTACCTTCAGGGAGTCTTTTTATTGATATGTGCGTGTAGAGTATTACAAATGGGATTGCTCTTTCCTAATCCTTTGAAAGTTGTAGCCAATGAATATACATAATAACAAAATTGCAGGCATGGCTGCACCTTACTGAAACACACATCTTTTATCCTTCAATAAAAAAAAAGAAGAAACATACATCTTTCAAATAAATGACACTGTTTTATATGGTGGTGGTTGTGGGTTATGGTACCCCTGAATAGTCATTATTTCTACACTGAAATGTTTGCTCAGAGCTTATATTTTTTGAGGAATGAATTTTTGAAATTAGTTTTATTTGTCTCTTTAAGAAGTATTAGAGAAACAGAGAAACAGAAATCTTCAGAGCTATATCTGTTGGAAAATAGTGTGATGTAGTTGAAAGAACATGCATGGGTTATATAATTCTGGGTATAAACTCCAATTCCAACAATAGCTCTGTGACCTTCAGCAAGTCACTTAATCTCTCTGATCTTCAGGGTTTTTTTAAACTTTAAAATGACTTATTTGATTTTATTCACATAGGAATAGTTCAGAGTTTCTATGAGAAATAAGTGAGATGACCTTTAAAGAACTAAATGCATAGTGTGTTTCCAACAATGCCACTTTCCTTTTCTCTCCATATTTCTTTAAAGGAACCTGTGGATGCTAATGTTAGAGAAACCTGATTTGCAAACAAAGTTAGATTGGAGTTTTATCAAAGGCTGGTTCGGAGGATATTTTTAACAGGAGACTCAACCCAAGGGCCTAAGCTATCTACAGCTTGTGGTTCAGAATTCCCTGTTGTATTATTTAATTTAAGGTAACACTAGATAGCTGCTGTAACCAATCAACAATGAACTCTCAGTAGTTAAAGAAAATGGAAATTTATTTCTCACCCAGGTAAAGTCAGCAGGAATAATGGGGAGCTCTGTTCTGTGCAACCATTCATGACTCAGGCTAATGGAGGCCCTGCCACATTCAATCTGCGGCTTCTAAGCTCACCCATGGGATCAATATCTAGCCAACAGATGGGAAAGATAAAGTGAATGAATGACAGATCCGAAGGTTTATTAAGCTTGGAAGTGATAATCATAACTTCTGCCCATATACCACTGGCTCCACCCAGAAACAAAGGAGGATGGGAAATGTAGTTACCACCTGGGAAGCCATGGCCAGGCAACAATTCTGCTCCATAGAAGGGACAATAAATTATCGATAGAGAACTGGCAGCCTCTTGTCCACTTGGAAAAGCTTTGAGAATTGCTAGGGAAAGCCTGCCTGTGCCCTGTTAAGTAGGAGTGACTGAATAATATTAGTGAAGGAAAGTCATTCTAGCCTAGGAGAATGGTGAGGAGCACAACCTTGGTCAAGGAGAAATAATTAGTATCGAAAAGAAAGGATAAGTTTGCGTTTAGCTGATACAAAGTGATTAAACCTTTATCTACACCATTCAAACCTGAAAAAAAAATTAAAACCATGTCCAAGTTGGTTAAAAAGAGAATTATAATCATAATAATAAATGAACGAAGCAAATGCAAGGATCTATAAATACAGCACCATGAAATACCCACACATCTCTCAGAGCTCCAAACAAACCTACTTTGTAAAACAAAATTGTCCATTAAACAGATAATTTGGCTAATTAAACTTTATTAATAAGTAGATATTTTTGTTTTTGCAATTTGGATTTACAGTTATGAGATTAAATAGTTTAAGCAACTGAATTGCCTCAAAAAATGATTATTTGTAGGTATACTTATAATATAGTAAGAATTTTTATGGCTCAGAATTGCTCTGTCAGGAAATAGTAATTCCTAGATCTCAATAAGAGCTAGAATCCATATTTTTTTTTCCTGCTTTCCACTCATGCCCTTTCCCAATCAGGGTTTGTTATTGTCCAAATTATGTTATAGACATCTGGTCGAATTGAATTAATTATTGATCTGATCATGTCATATCCTGCTCATTTCATTAACTATTCAGTGATCTCCAGTATTTGTAACTGAAGTTCAATCTCTTAGCAAGTCAAACAAAGATTTACATTCTAGCTTCTGTTTATCTCTCAAAATTCATCTTTAGGTAATTAGCAGTAAGAACAATTGTAATACCTATCTTCTACAGGGACGCCTGCGTGGCTTAGTGGTTGAGCATCTACCTTCAGCCCAGGGTGTGATCCTGGGGCCCGGAATCGAGTCCCACATCAGGCTCCCTGCAAGGAGCCTGCTTCTCCCCTGCCTGTGTCTCTGCCTCTCTCTGTGTATCTCTCATGAATAAATAAATAAAATCTTAAAAAAAAAAACTAGTATCTTCTACAAAGTCAAATTTCAGTAAGTCTCCAGGTATCTGAAACAGTGAACATGAAAATGTTACAATCTTTTATGGAAGAAAGATTTTACACTATAATTATTTATATCAAGATTTTACACTATAATTATCTATAATTATTTATATCAATTATTTATATCATGAGAAGGTGACATCTGCTTAGGAATGTATATCACAGAGGCAATATGATAATAACATGAAAAAAAGGATTATGATTATGCATATAACTTTAAAAAAATATTTATTCATGAGAGACACAGAGAGAGAGAGAGACATATACAGAGGGAAAAGCAGGCTTCCCATGGGGAGCCCAATGTGGGGCTTGATCTCAGGACCCCAGGATGATGACCTGAGCTAAAGGGAGATACTCAACCACTGAGCCACCCAGGCATTCCATGATTATGTATTTAACTTGATTTGATTTCCATAGTGAACAGAGGATTTGAAAACAATTAGAGTAAACAACGCTATAACAAGCAAATTTGATGTACAAAATGGTGTTGAGGGAGTTCAGAACATGCCACTCCAAAATATGCCACTTTGGCATATTGGTTATTCTCAACTGATGGTGCTTTAAAAATAGCACATGTAGAAAGGTGTTATCCAACCTCTGCCTCTTTCCCTAAAAGCATGTCATAAAACCTCTCATGAGAAAAGTATCATCTTTTTTAGCAGGAAGAGAAGAAATATTCTTCTTACCAGAGACTGGGAGTTGACACCAGAATGGATCTGGACTACTAACCAGCTGTAAACAACTGTGTTCTGTAAACAGACCTGCCTGCTAAAACACCCCTCATCTTCTTTTAGTTTCAACCATATATTTCCTAGTTACTGGTCCCCAATTTACTGCCCCTATTCCAAGCCCCCTTGTCTTGTCCCACCCCCACAACATGTCATGTTGTTTAAAATGGTGTATGAGCTTTGGAGCTATCAGCTTCTTCAGATCTTCGTATTCCTTTTGAAGACTCCTGTGTGCATATAAAAATATTAAATAAGATTTGTACACTTTTCTTTTGTTAATCTGTTTTATGGAAGTTTAATTTGTCTACCTGGTCATAGACCTGAGGCAGATAGATAGATAGGAAGCAGATCTTTTTTTAAAAGGTTTTATTTATTTATTCATGAGAGACACAGAGAGAGAGACAGAGACACAGGCAGAGGGAGAAGCAGGCTCCCTGCATGGAGCCTGATGTGAGACTCGATCCTGGGACCCCAGGATCAACCCCCTGGGCTGAAGGCAGCGCTAAACTGGTGAGCCACCCAGGGATTTCCATGGAGGCAGATTTCCTCCCTTAGAGGGCATATCAATGAATAGCACTGAAAAAGGCCAACTCTGAAACTTATGAATGAATGACTCCATGGCTGCATTAATTTTAGGGCTCCCTTTAGTTCTAAGAGGTACATAGGTAACAATCCTTCTACATCTGTAGGGAAGATAAACCTCACTTCCTTATAGATCTTCTCAGGAAGGAAGATCATCAGAAAGATGACCCCATTGCTGGAGCTACATGCAAGCAAGGCCAGGTGTTAACAATCTTCAGCAGACGGACCATGAGCTGAACCTTTCACTTGTCACTTATCATATGCATCTAAGTTTGTGACCCCAACACTCCATGTGTGTATCATATCTTTCTTTTTAAATTTTTATTTAAATTAGCATATAGTATATTATTAGTTTCAGAAGTAGAGGTCAGTGATTCCTTAATCTTATATAATACCCAGTGCTCATTACAATACATGCTCTCTCTAATGTTCTAATGTTCATTACCCCCCCCTCCCCTCCAGCAATCCTCAGGTTGTTTCCTATGATTGAAAGTCTTTTATGGTCTGTTTCCTTCTCTGATTTTATCTTGTTTTATTTTCCCTTCCCTGCCCCTGTGTTGCTTTGTTTCTTAAATTCCACATATGAGTGAAATCATATGATAATTGTCTTTCTCTGAGTGACTTATTTCACTTAACATAATACCCTCTAGTTCCATACACATTGTAAATGGCAAGATTTCATTTTTTTTGATGACTGAGTCATAGCCCATTGTGTGTGTGTGTGTGTGTGTGTGTGTATACACATACATATATGCATATTTATATATATATATGCATATACCACATCTTTATCCATTCATTTGTCAAGGGACATCTGGGCTCTTTCCATAGTTTGGCTATTGTGGACATTGCTGCTATAAATATTGGGGTGTGGGTGCCCCTTCAGATCACTACATTTGTATCTTTGGGGAAAATACCTAGTAGTGCAATTGTGGGTCATATTTTCAAGTTCTATTTTCAACTTTTTGAGGAACTTATACACTGTTTTCCAGAGTGGCTGCACCAGCTTGCATTCCCAGAAACACTGTATAAGTGTTTTCCTTTCTCTGCATCCTTGTCAATATCTATCATTTCCTGATATGCTAATTTTAGCCATTCTGACTGTGTGAGGTGGTATCTCTTTGGGGTTTTGATGAAATACTGTATCTCAGGGGTATTTCCCTGATGCTGAGCAATGTGGAGCATGTTTTCATGTATCTGTTGGCTGTTTGAATGTTTTCTTGGGATGAATGTCTGATCATGTCTTCTGCCCATTCCTTGATTGGATTATTTGGTCTTTGGGAGTTGAATTTGATAAGTTCTTTATAGATTTTGGATACTAGCCTTTATCTGAAAAGACATTTGCAAATAAATCCTCCCATTCTTACATTGTCTTTTGGTTTGTTGACTTTTATTTTTCTGTGCAAAAGCTTTTTATCTTGATGAAGTCCCAATAGTTCATTTTTGCCTTTTTTTCCCTTGATTTTGGAGACATGTCCAGCAGGAAGTTGCCTGTGGCCAAGGTCACACAGGTTGCTGCCTGTGTTCTCCTCTAGGATTTTGATGGGTTCTTGGCTCATATTTAGGTCTTTAATCCATTTTCAATCTATTTTGGTGTATGGTGTAGGAAAATGGTCTAGTTCCATTCTTCTGCATGTAGCTGTCCAATTTTCCCAATCCATGCGTGCATCTTAAATTTAAAAAATCGATCTTATAAAAAGAAAACCTTTTTGGCAAGGTTGATGTCCAGCTACAGTAAAATATTTGTAAACGTTTTTAAATGTTTTGAAACATGATACCAGTTAGCACCACCCATGCAACCAAGTCATTATTCCTATTACAAAATTATTTAACTGTTTAAATAGAGAACTACAAGGGATTATATGTTTTTGACATTATAGAGAAGTTAAAAATAATATCCTTGCCACTCTTTCCTCAATATGGAATGCTAGCCATTTGATTGTCATAGCAAATAGAGTAGTGTAAAAAGTAGAGTTAAATGATTTCCTTGAATGCACTAGTATGGTTAATTCCCCAAAGTATTTCCAGATATCCTTTTGTTACATATACATAAGGTATTTTAAGGGAGAAAGAGTGAAACAAATAGATCATCAATTAAAATATAATTTTTTTAATAGAAGAATAAAAAGTAGAAAATCTTGATTATTTAAAGCATTGGATATGCTATTATTACCTGACTTGAAAATTATTGAATCAATTTTCAATTCAGGCAGTATTTCCAAGGACAGTAGAAATCTGTAGGGAATTTTGGGAAAATCTGCAATAAATTATGCTTATACTGCAGAGATTTAATTAGGGATTTTTATCTAAAATCTGTTGGAGTTTTGCCAGTTAGTCATTAAGTTTTATCCTTGCTTGGAAGCCATCCTAAAATTTAGTGCTATGATCCTCTGTAAGATACAGAGTGACGTTCTAAATCTAGCATATTAAAGTAAGTAGAAAAAATACCAAGCACACTTTTTAGATTTTGAAACTTTAAAAATTTCTCTGAATAATTAACCTATTGGCACCAAGAACACTAATTTTAGTCCTTTTTAAAATAAAATACATCCCCAGTTTATCATTTTATTCCTAGCAAAAGTACCATTCTATATTGTTAAAACAGGTCTCATCTATGTCTTGCATTGATTCTTCATACTATTCCCATTACAGGATGAGCTTGAGAAAACAGAAATATTTCTCTAGGTGTCTTGCATGAATTTTACATCCCTATCCTAGAACTATTACATTAAAATACCTTAGGACAGTCCTAAGAATCTTCAGTTTCAAAAAATTCCCCTGACTTTTCTACATTCTGTTGGAGATTTAATTTTTTTTCCCCTTGGGGTGCTTGGGTGGCTCAGTGGTTGACCATTTGCCTTTGGCTTGGGTCATGGTCTCAGGGTCCTGGGATAGAGTCTTGCATCAGGGTCTCCTGCAGGGAGCCTGCTTCTCTCTCTGCCTATGTCTCTGCCCCTCTCTCTATGTCTCTCATAAATAGATAAAAACTTCTAAAAAAGTCAAAAAAATAAACTTATGTCCCCTTGAGTTTACATGTCCCTTCGTGTTTGCATTATCAACTGCATTGTGATTATTTGTTTAGATGGCAATTATTTGTTAATGGCTTCCCTAGAAAGACTATGAGATCTTTGAAAAAGTGATTTTACTAATTTATAAATATTTGAAATATAGTAAACCCAGTGTGTGATACAAGGCATATGTCTGTGAAAAGACAGAATGAAATTGTATAAATCCAGATATGTAAAGAATAGCTTGGGAAAAATAGATTCATTTGAAGACCACAGCATATAAAACATTGCAGAAGTGGTTACAAGAATGACATAAAAATGATATTACAAGCAAAAACCATTGTATTGTTTATAAATCTTCATTGAGAGAAAAGTGGGAAATATACTCAGAATGATGGGCAGAGGTGAATGAGAATGGGAAAAGCTTTGAATGCAAACCTGGAGAATTTTAACTTTAACTCATGCAGTGAAGAACTATTTACTAAGGGGGAAATAATAGGTTGAAAATGGTATTATTAAATAAGTGGCATTATAGAAAAAATATAGTGTGGCAAAATATATTTAGTGTAATAGTGTGGGATAACTGGGATGGTGAAGAAAATTTAGAAGCCACCATAAATAGGAATAAGGAAATGGTAAAATAGTGACATCACCAACTTGGATGTTGTTTATTACACATACACACTTATATTTAGAAAACTATTTGTAAATTTTACATAAAATAATACAATTTTTTAAAGAGCTAAATCAGTCACAGACATAAAGGATATTTTTTAAATTGATAATCGCTGTTTCATTTGTTTAAAACCTCTTATCTTAATAGTATGATCTGAATGATAGCATTCAGTCATAGCTATAAAATTACATTATGATGTCTTTCCTAAATTTTGGAGTCCAAGAAAATATATACCATAAGAGCACTTCAAACAAAAAACTTTCAACTTTTAAAGAATGAAAAGAAGAAAAATCCCAATCAGTTATAAGATTTAAAGAAATGATTCATGGAAGGGATCTTGAAGGATTGGTAATATTTTAAGCCTAATATTAGAATCACATTTCACCATTTGAGTTAGGCAAAGAATTATGAAAACAAAAACAAAACAAAAAAAAGAATTATGAAAACATTGGAAAATTTTAAAAAGTGCTTTTCTACAGTAAGAAATAGACATAATTAGCCATACTCTAGAGAAGTTGGTGGTGAAGATAAGGTTTTTATTTATTTGTGCTAGGTTGAAAAGCTTGAACATCATGTAATTGTATTTTCCAGCAAGAAAATGAGTACTGTCAGAAGGGGAAACTCTGTGTTTATCTCAAGAGTTATAAAATAGATGGCTAGATGTATGAAAGAAGCTCTATTTCATGAGGAGGCTAAAGATGTAAATTAAGAAGAAGGTGGGCAGATGAAATAACAATTCCCTAGAGGACATGGGAGCAGATAGTTGCTGAGGTAAAAGGATGCATAGAAGTAGAAATAAAAGCTTTTTTTCTTTCTTTTATATAAAAGGAATGGTGTCTTTTTTATTGCTTTGGGTATGCCTTATTAAGATGAAGTGTTAAGTAATCATTCGACAACAACATACATGATAGACCAGAAGAAAAGATTAAAGAGGCAGGGGTACTCTTTGAAAAGATTTTGGAAACAGATAATATCCTGATTCGAAATGTTGGATCTATAACAAATTCAGATGAATATTAGGTCTCATGTGTTGTACCACAGTAATTGACCTAAGCTGGAAAGAATCTAGAGTTGAGGTTAAAGAAAGAGGCCAAGACATTAATGGTAGCACATCACTTAACAAGTTACAGAAATTATAAAAGTCTTTTTATCCTTTAACCTATTTTGGTGAATAGAATATTTTATCAGAGTTGAAAATTACATTGAATATCACTTAGTCTGCCATACATACAAATTGGAATGGCCTTCTGCTCATAAGATTTTCCCAGAGGTCAAGCTGTGCAAATTTTCTTGTCCAAGTGATCATAATAGATTGGTCTAGGGCTAGGGATCCCAGCTTTAAGAGAACCAGAGACAACCTCTTGAGAAGTTAAGTTTTCAATGATGGAACACTAAAATTCAGTAGTATACAGCACTGAAAAGTTTATAGCAATACTTGAGAAAGTCAATGAACACGGATAAAGCCACTGTGTGTTTGTTTCTTGCAATCGAAAGAACAATTAATAGTCACTTATGTTTGAAGCTGTCTACAAATAAAATATGAAGATACTTCCCCAATATCACACGTTGCTTATGTGACAAAGCTACAAACTTATAATGTAAAATGGCCAACGAAATTATTATAAATCATTTTATGCAAGTGAATTTAGGAAAGTGCTAACAATAAGTAACAAGTAAGCTGGAGCTACTTCTTAGATTATTATGAAACTTCAAGTAATTCATTCAGATTTGGTCTCCCCTTTCGAGTCCTTAACCTAATTGGAATAGTTATTATTCACTGAAGAAGAATATACTTATGTATATATATAATCAATATTGGTAATTAAATTTATACATTCTCATTCCTTTTCACAAGGGTATTAATACTTCAAGAACCAGGATGGAAATAAAGCATATAAAAGTTTATATAGAAGGGAAATAGAATTTATTAAGAGTTTGTTTTACAATGAATAGGCAGATTGCCTATTATGTTTTAACAGTATCTGACCCTAAGCCTTTGTGTTTCCTTTGCATATTTCTTGAAAAGATTCTGGAAATTCATTTGTCATCATATCTGTAAATCATCATTTAAAAAATCCATTTATTAGTTTTAGAATTACAAATATCAGTTACTGAAAAAATATTTATTGTTTTAGGTTGCACTATATGATGGTTACATTTTAAATAATATATCTCTTGAAAAGTATGCATATTTGAGAATTGTATGTGGATGTATGTGTATATATCAGTCTTTCTATTTATCTAGGCATAAATGTGTACCATAACCTTGCATTGTGAGGAGAAAAGTAGAAATAAAATCTATTTTTGAAGCTTTAAGTATGGAAATGGTTGCATCAGTAGAAACTACCATACTGTCTGGTGTACTGTTGACACACAGCTTGCTGGTTGGCACAAGGATATTTACAGCACTGCTGGAGTAGAAGCTCCTTCAGATGAATTCACTGAGCTAAATTTTCAACTAAAAAGGTGTTTAGAGTGTCATTCAACCTGGAGAATACAAGGTTTCAGTGAAAGATTTGCAGCTGTAGAGACAAGAGTGTCTAGGAGTCAGAATTCTGAGCACATAAAATGGGTACTAAATGAATTTCTGTAACAAAGAGATGTGTTAGTTAATAGGATAAAGACAAAAGAAAATACAAATACACCACCAGAAGGACAGTTACAGGAAGAAAAGTCAGTTACTTCTGATGTAAGAGTTCCTCTTTGAGGAAATGGGCGAGAACATCTTATCTGAAGTACAGCCTCGTGATTAAAACAATGGTCTCAATGTGTGATGAGTATGAAGGAGGGCACTGGTGATGAGCACTGGGTGTTACATTTGTGATGAGTCATTAAATACTACTCTTGAAACTAAAATTACCCTATAGGTTAACTAATTAAATTTAAATAAAAATTTGAAACTAAAAAACAAACAGAAACAAACAACAAAAGCAAAAACAACCAACGGCCTCTGATGTAAAACAGCCTGAGTTTGAATTCTGCTTCCTGAGTAATCTAATTAACTTCCACATCATGCCTCAGGGGGTTGTTATGAGAATGAAATGAAGTAATATGTGCAAATTTGTTGACATAATAAATATCTTAAAATGTTATCTATCATCATCATTATCATTATTAACTTTCTCATTTGTTTTCAATAGGACATCTCTTGGCGGAGCTTGGATAAAAGATAGGACTTTTCAATTATAATCCTTCTCAGTTAAAATAATGGACCGATGATATTTCTACCTATTTCTTTCACATATTTAGCATTCTTCGTGAAAAAATGAAAAGAGTATCAGGCTAGAAAACTAAATGAAAATTTTCCCTGTAAACTGAATGGCTAATCTTAAAGTCTGTGATTCTTTGATTACATACAAGAGCAACAAAACGGACACTTAGATGCTTACAGGTTAACTTCTTACAAAAAGTTTGTCAAATGAAGATAGTGAATTGCTTTTCAAGGATCTCAACTAGATTCTTTCTGTCACTAACATTTAATTTCAGCCTTTAATTGAAGGATGACATATGGCTCATGACAGCTTAATGAAAAGACATTGAAATATATACATTGTTAAGTCAGTCATGATTCTAAGAACCTCATTTATTGTAACATTATCTAAAAACCTCTGCAAAAACAAATCAGTAAGTTTTCTATAAACAAAGGGGGATTTTTTTTTCTCACACTCACTGCGGTTTAAAATTCTAGAGACAGTATTCCATAGACTATTTTTTTTCTGTATGACTATGAAGATCAATACAAGAAAGTAAAGGCATATGGGGCATAGGGGATAATACATTTTTAAAAGTAATATGGATGAAATGATCAGATGAATGTAATTATATGGTATTGCATTCTTATGCAGAATGGCCTTTGATTGAAATGAATGGTGCAGGTCTTGCATTTATCAGCACTATCCTGAATTTAGCAATGTTTGCCTGTATTTTCTTGGATTGCCCCTTAAAGCTTACTTTCCTCTTTCTTGTCTCATCTTGTCATTATTGTTGTTTTAATGATTCTTAACCACAACTCTTACCTCCAGTTTGTAGTTTATAAGTGGGAATGTCCATTTCTATGAAGCACATTCATGTGAGGTTGTCTATTTCAGCACCCTTCAGCCTACAGCACCTTGATAGCTGCTGATCATTGCATCCCCATAGCATTGTTCTCATCTATCATTTTGAATAGATAATAGACCCTTCTCAGATGGCCACAGATACCATAAACATTGTAAGATACTATTGATTTCATTTGCGTCTATTTGTTGTAAAAACTCAGTATGTTCTAACATTTATCAGCCAATTTGTCATCTATAATGTTGTAAGTTTCCAGTGTTGGTAGTCTCCCTGTTTTTCCTTATGTAGTGAGAATATAGTCAGTTTTGAAATTTGTGAATTTGTCCTACAGTACAAAATTTGCAAAAAAGCCATTTCAAACTGTTTGGTGGGAGAAAAAAACAATTAAGAGTAGCTCCTATTTAATGGTAAAATATATGAATAACAAACAGTAAATAATAAATGAATAAGAAAACACTTGCTAAACTCACCATAGATACTGAGCTCCTAGTTTGCATTGCTTTTTTTTTTTTTTTTAGAATACCAGTTAGTTAGCAAATAAAAAGAGACCTGAACCAATAAACTCCATGCAATCTTTAGAGGCATATATAATAAAGGAACACGTATGCCTTCTCTTAGAAAGAAATTCATTACAGAATCTTCTCTAATTTATGTACTTATGAAATCAAGTAAAAAGGTACCAGTAGGGGAGCATAATTTTACCTACTGAAAGAGTAATGGAAGTTATCATTAAAAACAAGGAAAATGCCAGAGCATTGTCATTTCTGGAGTTACCATTGTCCTTAACTGAATTTTAAATATATAATTAACATAAAGGAGCAAAAGAAAATAGGTGACACCATGGTCATCATTTTGAACATGATTAACATCCTCATGTCAGTCCTTCTAATCTCCAGTCATGTTCTGGAAGAGATGATATAACTTGACGCACTGGGGTTGTAGCTGTCAAATAATTTAAGTAAAAAAAGTCATTGATTTAGTCCACAAATCTAGGACCGGAGATCTTTACACGCATGCTGTGAGGAATTCAAGTCTCCTGAGACTCACACTTACTACCTGGCCCTTCTCATTTAGAGTTTTGAGCCCAAAATCCCCCTTGGGAAACTAACTGTTGTATTTCTCAGTGAGCTTGACTTAACCTGCAGTGAACAGACATGGGTTGGCCTTCTAGTACAATAACATCATTGTTGCCCCTGTCTGTATTCATCAGAATTGAAGCAGAAATTAAAATACACAAGATGGGTAATTTAAGGAAAGTTTGCAGAAGTATTATTTCTATGCTAATTATTTACAGTAAAGCCAGGAAAAATGATACAATATCTTGAATCTGGTAAGGAAAGAAGGGGCCATAGTTGTCCTCAGGCCAGAAGTGTCAATGGAGGGCCAAGATCACCAAAACCTGGATGAAGAAATTCAAATGGAAAGGGGATCCTAAAGGGAAAGATGACCTTCGGGTGAATGATGCAGTCAGCAAAGGGGACCACAGAAGGAAAGATCCAGAAAAATAAATAACTCAAACTTCTCCTCCTGCCCTGATACTTTCTTCTGGATGTCTCATTTTAAGAATTCAACCAATAAGCAGTGGGCAACAGATTCTTTTAATAGCGTCCATACATATAAGGCTTTGGGGATCAAGAGTATAGTATGGAAGGGTAAAGAATGAACCTACAGGAATAAATAAAAAATATCCTGCACCCTCTGGCTCAATATCCCAGCAGCATCAATCGGGAAGGTGTCCCAAGAATATCACTAACCCCTGCTTTTGCCTGTTGTTCTCTGAGCCTTACTTTTCTAACTACTGAGACTCTGTAATTAACTTTTTCACCACAGCCATCTGAGTTCCATACTATTGTGGGCTCCGTTTGCCAATATTCCAGTACTGCTTAATTATAGCCATTGATTATACAGGAGAATTTCTAGAGGTATAATGGACTAGTACTAATCTGACTCCTTTCTTTCCTTTGCTGCCCAGTGAGTCAATTGCCACAGCCACACTCTTTGTAATTCCACTCCACCGGACTGTCACCCCATGCATAGACACACATAGTGATTTATATTCTTATTCCACTATCACTGTCGCTTCCTATTCCTACTTCAATACTATCAAGTGTTTACTCTTCAGTTGGAGCTATCCGTTTTGTACTTTCGCTGTAGTGCCATCTGACATGACTGCAAGAATGCCACTTCAGAAAAAGGGCCCTCCCTCGTGCCTCTGCTTCTGTTATGGATAATTCTTGTTTCATTTTCCTCCACTATCGCCTTTATATTTTTTAAATCTCTAACGATGATCACAGCTGAACACAATCTTTCCTTGCAGTTGCTGTCACTATTCACCCATACTTAAATCCACCAAATACATGGCTTGATAGATTACTAAAATTTAGCTAAGGGAATTTCAGGAAACCTTCAAAATTGATTCTTACCAGGCTAATGGCTATAATTCCTTTTCATGTTTCATACTTCAATGAAATTTGATACATTAAATATTAATTAAGGGTTTGTAGTGTTGTCTGTACTAAGCCATAGTATGATTTGTGAACAGAATAAACACATTCCTTGTCCTCTTAAGATTATAGTCTAGTAATTGATACAGACAAGCATACACTTGCTATGGACTGAATCATGTCCCCCTGCAAATTCATATATTGCAGCCCTAAGCTGCAATGTTAGAACCCCAGAGTTGTTCATGCACAGAGAAAAGGCCATCTAAGGACAGATTGAAAGTGATCATCTGTAAGCCAGGAGGAAAGAGCTCATCAGAAACCAAACCTGATGGTCTTTTGATCTTAGTCTTCCAGCCTCCAGAACTGTGAGAAAATAAATTTCTGTTGTTTAAGCCAACCAATCTGTGGTATTCTGTTATGGGATCCCAAACATATTATCACAGATTTTAGTACCAAGAAACGGGGCACTGCTGTAGTAAAAATATAAAAACAGAGAAGTGGTCTTTGGAACTGAGTGATGAACAGAATCTGGGAGAATTTCTGAATTCTGTTGAAAATAACGTAGATCACTTCAAAGAGACTGTGGACATCTTGGACTCCCAGCAGAGGAGATTCCTAGGCAGTTTTAAAGCCCACCTGGCTCCTCCTTATTTTTTTAAAGCCCTCCTGGCTCCTGCTTATTGCTTATAGTAAAATGTAACAAGAAAGAGGTGAACTGAAGGAACTGTTAAGCAAGAAGGAACCATGAAGATGTAGAGGGTTCTCAGACTACCCACATTGTGAAAAATGGGGACATGTATTCTGGAGAGAGCAGTAAATGTATGGCTGGCCAATCTCTCTGAAAAAAATGACCCATTGATTTAACTAGCCATCTCAGCTGAAGCCAGGAATAGAAGTAGGGTTATACCACTGTTAGTTTGGATCAAAGAGGAAAAGAAAGGAGGATACAAAAGAAAGCTTTTGGACTTTGGGAATTCTGTTGGACAGGACAATAGAGCTATTTGACTGAAAGCAAAGGGAATAAAGGGGAAAACAGAAAAAATGAGTGGGAAATATCAGAAAGGGAGACAGAACATGAGAGACTCCTAACAATGGGAAACGAACAAGGGGTGGTGGAAAGGGAGGTGGGCGGGGGGTGGGGGTGACTGGGTGACAGGCACAAAGGGGGGCACTTGACGGGATGAGCACTGGGTGTTATGCTATATGTTGGCAAATTGAACTCCAATAAAATTTTTTTTTTTCAAGAAAAAAGAAAAATGATCCCAAGGGTATTTAAACAGGGCTGCCATTGCCTTGCTGACCTCTTTGGGGGCAATGCTGTCTCCTCTTTGCTTTCAGAAAGGGGAGCCTCCTCTTAAATTTCAATAGGACTTGCCTCCCTTGCTGAGAACTTCAAGGCCAGGCTGCTTCCATTATCAAGGGGGGCAGAGCCACCACCCTGTGGACTTGGAAGGCAGAGCATCACTAACCAAAAAGGATTATTTTCAAGCCGTAAGCTCTAATGGAATTCATCTTGCTAGGTTTGGAGTTTGCTTAGGACCTTTCACCCTTTTTGTCCTTACATCCAATTTCTCCATTTTGGAATGAGAATAGCTATACTATGCTTGTCTCGCCATTAGACTTTGGAAGCAGATAACTTACCTCGTTTCACAGGTTCACAGCTAGAGAGGAATTTTTGACTCAAGATGAATCATACTTCGAGTCTCACCTGTACCTAATTTAGATGATATTTACATGAGATTTCGGACGTGGAGTTGATGCTAGAGTAGGCTAAGAATTTTGAGGCTGTTGGGATGAGGTGTTGGTATTTTGCATGTGAGAAGAACATGAATTGGGGGGAGGGGGCCAGTGGAAGAATATTAAAAGCTGAATTATGCTTTCCCTAAATTCATATGCCAAACCCCAAATCCCCAGTGTGTCTATATTTAGAAATAGAGCTTTATAGGGGGTAATTAAAGTTAAATAAAGCCATGAGGGCACAGACTCATTCCAAGAACACTGATGTCCTTATAAGAAGAAGAGACACCAGAAGTCCATGTGCACAGAGGAGAGGCCATGTGAGGACACAGCCACAAGGCCTCTTTGCAAGACAGGAAGAAAGGTCTCCCCAGAAACTAACCCTGCTGGCAGCTTGACGTTGGCACCTCCAAAACATGAGAAAAAATTTCTGTTATTCAAGCCACCCAGTCTGTGGTATTCTGTTATGGAAGCCTGAACAGACAATACTCAGTTAAAAAAATAAAAATGTGGTAAGTGCTAGGAAAAGAAATGAAAATATAGCACACAATAGAAACATGGCAGGACAGAGGACAGATTTGGTAGCTCAAAATAGGGAAGGCAGATTCATTCCCTATAAGATGAATCTTGCAAATCAAGTAGAAATTTTCCAGGTGAAAAGATAGTGAGGAAGGGTGTGAATAGTTGGAAGTTGAGAATGCTTCTTGGTAAAACGTATATAAGTAATTCTAGCATTGGGCAGAAATGGAAATCATTTAAATATGGGAATAATCTAGAACTGAAGATTGGTACCTGCCAAGAGAAAAATCTGCAGCGATTATTATATGTCACATCTTTGTGGTTGTAAACTCAAATATATGAATAATCACATCACATATGCATGGTTACTCCAAGGCACAGATTGTCAAAATGGATGAAAGAATGAGACACAGACAAATGCTGCCTACAATATCTGACCTTTAAATAAAAAGACACAGATAAAAATAAAAAGAGGAAGTCGTATTATGTAAACACTAATGATAAGAAAGTTGGCTATATTAATATCAGACAGAAGAAGAGACCTTACCAGAAATAAAAAGGAGGATTTCTTAACGATAAAAGTCTGTTCATCAAGAGCACCTAACCATCTTAAATGTTTATACACTTTACCAAAGTGTTTTAAAATATGTAAAACAAAAAATGATAGACCTGAAAAGATAAATGAACACTTCGAAATTACAGTTTGAGATTTTAACTTTTTTTCTCTCAGAAACTGAAAGCACAGGTAGACAGAAAATCAATACAGACATACAAGAATGGAACGTCGCACTCAACCAACTTAACCTAATTGACTTTTATATAACACTACGCCCAACGAGGACAGAATATACATTCTTGTGAAGTGAACATAGAAGATAGGCCATAAAACACGTCTCCGTGAATTTAAAAAGATTGACATCATATACAACATATTTTCTCACTGAAATAGAATTCAATTTTAAATCAATAATAATAATGATTTGGAAAAAATCCCCAGAAATTGAAAAATTAACAATTACAGCACCACTCACCCAGGGACTATTATATCTATTTTCTCTAACTTGATTTAGGCATTCAACACTAGTTCCATTGAAACTCCGATTTTTTTTTTTTTTGGTAGAAATTAATAAGTCGATTTTAAGATTCCTGTGGAAATTCAAAGGATGTAGGTCAGCCAAAACAATTTTGACTATTATTTCAAGACTTAATTTCGAGCTTTTATGATCTATACAGAGTATTGGTGTAAAAGTAGACATAAAAACCAATATACAAACCAACGGAATAGAGTCAAAAAAGGATGTGTGTGCGTGTGTGTGTGTCTTACAATGCCCAAAATTTTCAATTTGAAAAGATGATAGTTTCCTTCAATGATTGGAAAGCTTGGTATCCATAGGGGAAAAATGAACCTTAAAGCTTTCCTTACCTCATGTACAAAAGTCATTTTGAAATGGATGGTAGACCAAAATGAAAAGCTCTAACTATATGTCACCTAAAAAAAAATGTAAAATTAATCTCATATAGGTTTAGCAAATATTTCTCAGACCAGCACTAAACATGATCTTTACAAAATGATAAATTATACATCAATTATTAAAAACTACCGTCTTCAAAGACAGCAGTAAAAATGAGTAAGCAATCTATAGATTGGGAGAAAATGTTTCTCAGTGTTTATATTTGACAAACTGTTCATATCCAAAATATGTAAAGACATCTTAAAATTCAGTAAGATAAATCATCCATTAAAAAATAGATAACAGGGATCCCTGGGTGGCTCAGTGGTTTAGGCCTGCCTTCCGCCCAGGGCGTGATCCTGGAGTCCTGGGATCAAGTCCTGTATCAGGTTCCCTGTGGAGAGCCTGCTTCTCCTTCTGTCTGTGTCTCTGCCTCTCCCTCTGTCTCTCATGAATAAATAAATAAAATTTAAAAAAAAATAGGCAACATACTTGAATAGATTACTTGACAAAAGAAATTGGCCAATAAGCACATGAAAAGATCCTCAACGGCATAAGTTTGAGAAGGGAAATAAAATAAAGACTTGAGCAATGAGTTACTGTTAACATGTCCACAATACCAAGAATTGGTGTGGATGTGAAGCAACTGAAACCCTTAGACATTGTTGGTGGGATTGTAAAATGATACAACCATTTGGAAAGCCAGTTTTGTACTTCCTAATAAGGTTAAAAATACATTTACTATATGATCCCATACACCACTATGTTTACCTAAGAGAAATAAAAGCATAAGTCGCATGATGCCTTCACATAAGTATTTATAGGAATGTTATTCATAAAAACTTCAAACAGGGGGCAACCCGGGTGGCTCAGCGGTTTAGCGCCACCTTCGGCCCAGGGAGTGACCCTGGAGACCCAGGGTCGAGTCCCAAGTCCGGCTCCCTGCATGGAGCCTGCTTCTCCCTCTGCCTGTGTCTCTGCCTCTCTCTGTGTGTCTCTCATGAATATAAAAACAAAATCTTTAAAAAAAAAAAACTTCAGGGATCCCTGGGTGGCGCAGCGGTTTGGCGCCTGCCTTTGGCCCAGGGCGCGATCATGGAGACCCGGGATCGAGTCCCACGTCGGGCTCCCGGTGCATGGAGCCTGCTTCTCCCTCTGCCTGTGTCTCTGCCTCTCTCTCTCTCTCTCTCTCTCTGTGTGACTATCATAAATTTAAAAAAAAAAAAAATTCAAACAGGGAACAATAAGGATGTTCATCACAAATGAATGGATAAATAGATGGCAACATATCTAGGTAACAGAATACAGCCCAGTAATAAAAAGGGGCAAACTACTTATACACAGAGAAGCGTCGGTGAATCTCTGAAATATGGTACTTATCAAAAGGAATCCAGAACCAAGAGGCCTGTGGCTATGAAATCCTTTTGATGCTCCTTCTATTAAAAGTGCAATATAATTCCAGCTAACAGGCAGCATTAGCCATCAAACATGTGAGGGAGAGAATATTCTGCAGTATCTGCTTTTATAGAAGAAATATCTCCGTCATTGCCACTGTTGTGCCCGATGCTCTCTGGTCATGGCCAGCTTCTCCTTATGCCACCATATATACTTTGGCATTGGTTTTTAGTCATCAATGTTAGAGCGACCAATTTTCCTGGTTTGCCTGGGACTGGGGGACTCTGGAATGCCTCTATTTTCCTTGGGGTGGCTCTGATTTTTGCTGCTGATGCTGCTAAGCTGTCACTCGGTTTGCTCGCCAAAAGATGTCTTGTCATTTGCTTCCCACCTCCCACTGTAGGTTATTAGACACATTTCAAACCATACTACACTGACATAAAAACAACATTAAAAAATGACACCTTTCAGGATATTGCCTGAATTATAGCTTTTTAATAGAAAAGTCAAGGTGTAAATCAGGCTATATAAAATTATAGACACAACATGATCTTTAACCTTCATTGAATACTAATTGTGTGACCAGCACAGTTATACGTAACCATATATGCATGTATATATATGTAATATACACAAACACACATAAGATGTATGTATGTACACACATGCATATACATAGGCACATGTCTCATAGGTTCTAGCAACACCTCATGAGAAGAATACTGGTATTATCTCCATTTTATAGTTGAGTAAACAATGAAAACTGAGTGGAAAACAATGGAGTTTGAGTTTGTGTTTTGTCTCCAATATCAATTTGTACAAACTTGATCTCTTTGACTAAGATTTCTCTTTTCCTGCATCTCAGTACTTACTTAGTTAAAATCTATGCCAGATCTTTAATCAAAGCCCACATTTGTGTAAATTATCTAGGAGGCGAAGAGTGCAATATTAAAAATATTTAACAGGAAGTGTTTTAGATTTAGACTGAGCAGATTTTAAATTCTGGTTCTTTCACTAACTAGTTGTGAAACATGAAGTAAATTATTTAACATTTGTAGGGACCAAATGGCTTCATCAACAAAATAGGAATTTTTGAAGATTAAATAATTGTATTTATACATGTATATTTTATATGTATGCCCACATACATGTATATTTATTATCTATACATGTATATGTGTATAACTCAATATTATTCTAAACTCCAGAGCAGCCTGTAGGATCTAAAAAACTTTTAATAATGATTTCCATGTAGTTTGGTGAATAGTTTGTATGCAATCGATTTCTTTAATTATTAGAAAACATTTAATTGCATTTCTCCAAAGACTCATATAATTACATGAATTATTAAAAATTTTAGAAAACTTGTATTGCATATCGCATTTTAATTTTTAGTTTGAAAATTTTATTAACTATGTGTAAGAAATAGTAAGATACATGATATTACATAAATGACTCAAACATAATCCCTAAAACAATAGCCTAAAATAAGTTTATTTTTTTATTATTTTTTTATCTGACTCCTGTTCCAGCTGATTATTAGTGCCTCTGCTGCTAGTGTTTTTTTTTTTTTTTTTTTTTGGTATATTTTTATATTGGAGCTCGATTTGCCAACATATAGTATAACACCCAGTGCTCAGTGTTAAGCAGTAGTACTTTCTCTTTATTTTTCCTTTTAGGGATGACTAGCAAGGCAATAGACTCACTGATGGTGGGGCAGGAAAGAGATATGAAAATAAGTAAAAAATTCTCCTCCAAATTATATTTAGTTTTCCTGTGACATCTGCTGAATTTTATTGTGAGAGGAAACTAGCAGACCATGTTACTTCACTCCTCTTAAAAGAAAAGAAAATGTAAAACAAATTGAAAATACACAGTTGAAATTAGATTAAACCCTGACTATAGAAAAGTTAGCTCTCACTATAACAAAATAGTTGAAGCATTGCATATTGATGCAACAAGGTAGACATTCTCCACAAATTCATTTCCCTGTCTTAAATATTTAATGTTCCTCATGTTCCTTTCTGTCATATCAGAATATTCCAGAAGCATTTAATAGAAGTGAATGAAATTCAAACAAGAAAAATCAAACTATACTGCAAAGATACTATTAATAGAATTTTGTGACTGATTTGATATATACACAGAGAAGATCAGAATTCAAGAAACAAGTCTAAGCATATATATATAAAGGTCTAGAGTCTTTTCTTGTATAAGATACTTATTAATTAATTAATTAAAACACCTGCTAACACCAACTTAATTTCTTCTAAGCTATGTGTTTTAACCAAGCAAATTTTGTCATTCCTTAAACTATTGTCTAGTTTAAAATATACTTTTGAACTACAACAACCACACTTTTTTTATGGAACATAAAACATCACTCTCAATAGCTTAACAAATTCCAACTCGTGTTTTTCTTTTTAAGGCTTTCAAATATTACAATGATGTTTGCTAAAATAACTTACCCTTTCCTCTCTACAGTGTATCCAAATAAGCTAATGCCAACTTTCTTATATAAATAAAAACCTTCTCTGGCTCAATCCTATAACATTGAAATCATTCCCTAAATAACCTCAGTTTTCTTTCTTCTTATTATTAGATGAATGCAGCACATTGAAGTACAATCTTTATTTATCAATTAAATGTTTGAGATTTAATTTTTTAAGACTCAATAATAATCATCTTTGTTACCAGCTACTTTTTTGGAACTTGAAAAAACTAAAAATCATTAATATTATAAAAATTTTAAAATTCTAACTACTGTTTCCTCATTGTCTAATTCTCTCATTCTAAAGTTAGTCACATTTTAATCTGCGGGATCATTTAAGCTGGCAGGACTAATTTAGTCATGGTCTAGAATCTATAGGACATATGTGATCTTACCTTTGTCTTGAAAGCAAAATGTTATGTGATTCCAATCATAGGAATATAAAGAGACTTCCTATATTGCAATTAGAAAAAAGAAATAGTATTCACAATTAAGTATGTAAAGAAGCTAGTTTCCAAATGATGCTCTTGAGTCTTAAAATAGATAAGGTGATATAAAATGTGGTGAATAGTTGAAGGAGGCACAAATAAGTTGTTCAGAAACACCTGACTGCATGGGAGGGTCTGGGAAAAATATTCAGAAGGGACATTTGAGTTTGTCTTGAAGGATAGGTAGGTGTATGTGTGTGTGTGTGGGGGGGGGGTGTGTGTCAGTATTTCCACAAAAGAGGTAACAGGTACAAAGATAAGCAATCTAGGAAAGGCCATGTTAAGACCTGCTGAGAAGTGCAGAATGGCTGGTTGGGAGGGTTTATAAGATGGAATGATGAAAGAGATGGCTTGCCCCAGGCTATTTGGAGCTTTGCTTGCTCCACCAACAAGTTTAGATTTCATCCTATAGGGAAAGAGGGAGATGTCAAAAGGTTTAAAGCATGGAAGTGTGAGTTCTCTAAATGTATTCCTCTTTTCCAAAATTGTTTTGAATATTGTAGATCTTTTGCCTCTCCTTATAAACTTTGAAAGCAGTTTAAATCTAAAAAAATGTTTGCTGAGATTTTTACTGTTATTATTATATGTATGGATCAATTTGAAGAGATTTGATATCTTAACAATACTGTTTTCCATACCTTGGCCACACTATATCTCTCCATTTGTTTAGAATATCTTTAATTTCTCTCATTAATGTCATAATTAGTAGCATACAAATCTTGCACATACTTTGTTAGATTTACCTTTATGATTTCATGTTTTTGGTACTATTGTAAATGATATTCTATTTTAACTTAATTTTCTAGTTGTCTATTACTAGCATATAACAATATATTTAATTTAATGTACTATTTTATTCTGCAACCTAGTTGGACTCATGTATTCATTTTAGTAGTTTTTAAAAGTCTTTCAGTTTGATTAGTTCTTTCCATAGATAATTATGTTTTTTCCTCCTTTTCACTCTCTGTGCCATCTGCTGTATTTTTTCTGTGTCATATTACATTTCTAGTGTAATATGTCATGTAAACTATGTCTTTGCCCTATTACACTGTCATACTACTTTTTAGCCAAAGTTGAAAAGAAGTGGTGACCTGTACATTCTTGACATGTTTTTGATTTTAGGAAGAACGTCTTGTCTTTTACCATGGAGAATACTACATGCTGCTAGCTTCCAACATTTGCTTTATAGTTTGAAGAAGTTCCCTTCTATTTCTAGTTTAATGAAAGTTTTTATCTAGAATGGATGTTAACTTCTGACAAATTTTTGGTTCTATTCAGATCATTTATGGATTTTCTTTTCAGTCTGTAAATATGGTGGATTATTTTAATTGGTTTAGAAAGTTGAACCAACTTCAGATAACTCAGATACACTACACTTGGTTATGAGTATATATATATATATATATATATATATATATATATATATATATATATGATTTGTCTATAATTAACCTGCTGTTATTTCATTAAAGTGCTTTGGTTTATGTTCATCAAGGCCATTGGTTTGCAGTTTTCTCTTACTATTACTATATCAGATTTTGGTATTAAGATAATACTGACCTCAAAAGTATGAACTGGAAAGTGTTTCCTCCTCTGCTACTTATTTATTTATTTACTTACTTACTTGTTTTTATTCAGTGTTTCCTTCTATAATTCTTTTTTATAGATTGATAGATATTGAACTGCCTACCCAACAAGATTCACTAAGAGGTTTTTTCTTTTTTAATGTTTTATCTATGAAAAACTGTCAAGCTGAAAGATTTCCTAGCTGTCAGTGAGCCATTCTTCTCTAGCCTGATCGTTAAGCTTTTATCTTGTACTCCTCTGGAAAGTGCTCCATGACCAATTGCACATCTTTTGACAGCATATATCAAAAGTATTGGTTTCGGTCTTTCAATATTTGTTTCCAAGACCTGTATTAACAAATATAATGATTCAGTTGAATGAATTTCCTAGGTATTTATAAATTTCATTGGATATTTTCTGTTTGATTTTTTTTGCATCCTTCATATATGTTCATGACAAAAAAGAGATTGACGAATACTACAGCTAATACAAAAATTTGTTTCACCACATTTCTGTATCATTAACTTTAATGTTTTGCTCCCATGGGTTAGAATTAATATGATATCTTAGAATACCCAAACTGATTCATTGCAACCAGATTCAAGGACCATCAATAATACAGTGAAAAATTCCTCTCAAATTTCCATTCTCCTTCCCAAGGGTAAGTGCTGATGTACTTGGTGTAAAGTTTTTCGATTCTTGTTAATGTATTTTTATTCCGGGTTATGTACCATCTTAATGTGTAAACATTCGTTACCCTAACAAAATAAAATTTTCACAGAATACAGCTAAACAAAAATAAATACAGAGAACATTTAGAAGTATGTTGTAACTAACATAAGTCTTTACTTTTAGAAAGGTAGAAATTCTCTCTGTGTCTCTCATGAATAAATAAATAAAATCTTTAAAAAAAGAAAGGTAGAAATTTTAGTTCAACTCTCAAGTTAATGTTTTAAACAAAGAATAATTATTGACATTTAGGGTGATAACTAGTCTGTCATAGTGACTAAAAGCAGAAATAAACTTGGCAAAGTACAAAACCTATTACTGGACCTTTAATAATTCAGATATTCATTTCCATATACTTCACCTCTTTCCATGATTCTGATACCCCCAAAGAATTGTGTACAGTGCCTTATATTTCATCAGGATAGCTAGTATACTTAGAAAAATCATAGAGAAATAGCAAAGCCCCTACTTATTCAACACAAAATTTACTTTTATAAGATCTACTTGAGACCTATTGTTCAGTATGTCAACTACATGTACAGTGTGCAAAAAGCTACACTTTAAAACTGATAAATTAGGAGCAGATATTTCTCATAATTATGACATATGTAGGTAAAATTAATAATCGTCTCCCTATATTCTATTTTATTGCCAACAACCACTTAGATCTCTGGCACTCCCAGAATCTTCATAAAACACCCTATTCCTGTAAACAAATTATGTAAAGACATGAACAATATGTACTTTCATATGTACTTAATAACAGGCAAAGCCACATCAATGAAATAAAATATATTTACCTTTATAGATTATGATACAATATGCAGAGTTTGGATTTAAAACTTCACTAGAATTGTAGCAAGTCTATATTTTGCATTAATTATATGAATAATGGACACAATTCTCCATTTGAACTGCCTAATACTATCAACCAACTGAATATATGAGCTTTCCTCCCCATTAATATTACATAGCTTGTGAAAGTGTTCCTTTCTATGCATATTTAAACAATATAGCAGATCTTTCGACAATACAACATGCTTGAATCACTGTAGTTCTTGAAACATGTATACTCATTTTGCAACGGACATGGTGTATGAAATAAATAGATCACTTACACACTTTAGACGGTTCACTACTGAAAGTGGCTTGTCTACAATAATATAGATAGTGACAGAGTGACACAGTGCAAATTTGATTTCAGGCTTCTTGACTACAAGTCTAATGTTGTTACTACTATAGCTTGATTTTGAGAGGAAAATAATTCCTGAAAGCACTTCCATGAAGCATTTGCCAAAATGGAAACAAACGGAGTGTAAGGTTTACCACATGATATAAACTCACTTTAGGAGTTTGTGTTCTTAAATCCAGATGAGTTGCTTAATAGTTAACTGTGGTAGAAATAAAACTTAAACATGTTTAAATTCTTCCTCTTATGTAACTTATTTACACAAAATACTCCCAACCTACTACCTATACTAGAGTATATGATAAAGGCAATTTAAAAATCATGTGACAAGAAAAACGAAATCACACTTCAACGAAATTATTTCTGTAGGTCACCCACCCTATGAGTCTGTTTTCAAATAATTGACTTCACATTCTAGGTGGGAAGGTCTTTGGCTTATTTTAAATTTTTTTCCAAGTATTATGTAGGGTATATAAATATATGCTTAGCCGAGCTTCAGGAAGGCTTATTTCTAAAAACAATACATCCTTTCTAAATTCTGAATTGAATTTCAAGTAAAACCGTGAATGAATATATCTAGGATTATGTGTTACTGCTGGATAATATAATTAATGATCTGGGATAGACTTGAGTATATCTGATGAAGCTGAGTCTTTGTGCAAAATATAGATTCTGTTATGGTATTACTCTCTTCCATGTATACCTCTGAAACTATGCCCTGTGTTTTCTTTTCTGATTCTTCTTTCTCTTGCCTTTGCTAGGGTTCCAAGTTTCCTCTCCAACACCCCTTACCAACCTCAATAATTTGTGTCTTGGCATCCTTATCCAGTCACATAATTTTCACTAGTATTTTCACTAGTATTTATTTCAAAACTATGTATCCCACCATAATAGGTATCCCTGAACTGAACTTTGAGAATGCAGTCCCTAATATTACTTCTGAAATGTGATGCCTCACAAATATCTCAAATTCTGTGTGCCTGAAATTATTTTATTCCCCTTCTAACCAAATCTGCTCTTTCTCTTCTCTTCCAAGCCTGCAATCTAGCTTCCAAGTCAACTCCTCTCTTGATATCTACAATCACCAGAAGCTCTAGTGATTGTACTTTTTTTTTTTTTTTAAGATTCTATTTATTTATTCATGAGAGACACAGAAAGAGAGAGGCAGAGACACAGGCAGAGGGAGAAGCAGGCTCCATGCAGGGAGCCTGACATGGGACTTGATCCTGGGTCTCCAGGATCACACCCTGGGTTGAAGGCCGCCCTAAACTGCTGAGCCACTGGGGCTGCCCTGTACTGTCTTACTACTTAAAATCGCTCTACTTTTCTCTTACTTCAAGTTTCAATTATTTCTCCTGGGTTTTTTGTTGTTGTTGTTTTGTTTTTGTTTTGCCATTTATTCACATTTTTTAGCTTTTGTAAATTTCGATTGGTTTCAGAAATTGTTGGTCAATGAAGCAGAGGGTGAATGATACATTCCTCCTGAGAGGTGTCCTTGTAAGGCTGGTACTTGGTGGAATGCTGGCCAATCATTTTGCTTGAGGAGGTTTGGTTTTAGGCTATGTTAGGGCGGGCCAATTTCAGATTTGCGTAGCTCTTTTTCCTTTTTCCACTCTTCAGGTGACTTCATAACCATTCTGAGATTTCAGCTGTAAGCCCAGTGACTTTACTAAGGCTCATCTCACATGGCTGGGTCTGAAGTCAGACTTCTTGTCTCACCAATCCAAATGATTCCACAAATGGAAACTCAGCTTCTTTGCCTCCAAGCCCTGTAGTATGTGGAATTTATTGGAATCTTGTCCTTGCAGACAAGGTTTGGAACCAGCAGTGACATTAGGGAAATTGGACACACTTGCTCAGGCTCATTTCTCTGCAATTTCCTCTTCTCTGAAATAAATGAACACATTTGCTCTCAGGCAAGAAGAGTCTGGAAAGGAGGCAATCTTCTCCTCCCCGCTCCCCCATTCTGTTGAAATTCACCAATTAGATAAGCCACTCAAATTAACTTAGGGCAGAGAGAGATAAAGGGCTGAAGGACTGAAGGATGCTAATGTATTATGCTAATTGAGTTCCCTTCTTGGAGAAGGAAGATCAGGAGAGGAAAAGAAATGTTCCTTTCAGCAGAGTTTATAATCATGACACAGAGTGAGTAATGTTATGATGTATACATAAACATCCTTTTGAATGTAAACAGCATCTTTTTATAGAACTGTCAGTTGCTCATCAACCCTTATACCACCGAGAGCTTCTTAAATGGCAAAATTAAACATTTTTAATGGAATTATTAATTTGAGAAATAACTTTTTAAAAATCTATGTCACGTTCTGAAGAAAATTCGTCAGTACAAAGCATACTTCTGACATAACCAGAGCAGATGAACACATGGGTTTTATTAAACTCTTAAGTTCAAAATATTGGATGCTTGGAGAGATAGCTGAAATAAAAAAGAGGGGAGGAGACATTTGCCAAATGCATTTGCTTTGGGAAAACTAAACTGAAAGTTTTGTTTTTGTTTTTTTTTCTTTTTAATAAATTCGAGATTTCAATGGAGGTCTTATCAGAAAGTATATAAGACACAATATTTGAGTAAAAACTAGAGATGGGTCCCACTTAGCAAGATGGCAGACTGAGATCATTTCCACTGTCAAAAAATATATACGAAACTATATCTATATGTGAAGCCAAGTATATGTCAAAATGTATATGAAACTAAAAAATTTCTCCTTATCCGTGAAAAAAATCTGCTTGTATTATGTAGTTAATGAGTGATGATATTTAAAATAATTTAGGTACTTTAAAAATTCAATTGCATTAGAATTTTTAATTATGGTAATGGTGAAAATGAATTCAAAATATTAATAAATATTTGTTTTATGGTCATAGAAACATTGGGTGTAAAGGTAAAAGGTTAAAATAACATGAAGGGTAGTGTTTGTAAATATATTAGAAGACACTTCTCTCTAGAGAAGTGACTAGTGGAACTTCAATGTCATTCTAAAAGTCTATATGCCAGATTTCATCAACCTAGATCCAGCAGTATATCAAATTTCAGGCAAAAGGCATACTGAAGCCTAACTAACATATATTTCATAGAGATCCAATATGGACATATAAAGACACTTGATAGTCAACGAAAGATAGACACTGAGGAGCTTTGTTAAAACTATCATTTGCAAGGCTTAAATAATAAACCTTGTACATATTATAAAAAACAAATACTAGTTAAGTCATCCTCAATCTCCATTTTCCTCCGTATCCATTTTAATTTAAGGGTACTTTATGGTATTCATATTTCAATCCATGGTGAAGAGAGTCATTTTTAGATTAGACACTAATCCGTAAAGACTTTCCATTTGCATAGTACTCTGAATTGGACAGAAAAAAGCTCTTAAATTAGAAAGATGCCATTAGTTAAGTGAAATCATAGAAAGTGTTTTACATAATAAATAAGAGGCAACAAATCTCTATAGAAATCAATTGATAAAGACTTCACAATATATAGACTTTGATGCTTAAAGCAATATTGATAAATTTTAAATTCCAAAACTAAGTATCACGTTGATAAAGTTGTAAAAATGTCCTGTAATTCAAGAATGAAGCATTAGAAGAAGTCACTAATAAGACACAGACAAGAGGATTACTAGAACCAAAGAAAAATATCAGAAATTTCAAAATAAAGGAAATCTATGTTAGGGGACAGAATATTGTGTAGTTTTACCTTTGAAATTTTAGTTTTATTTAATTATTCATTCAACATGTATTTATTAATGTCCAATATGTGCCAGTTACAATTTTTTCATTTAGTTTTTTAAGATTTCATTTATTTATTCATGAGAGACACAGAGAGAGAGGTAGAAACGGGAAGAGGGAGAAGCAGGCTCCATGCAGGGAGCCTGATGCAGGACTCAACCCCAGGATCCTGGGATCATGACCTGAGCCAAAGGCAGAGGCTCAACCCCTGAGCCACCCAGGTGCCCCCTCAAGTTACAATTTAGAACCGAACCAAATGTTATCTTTAAGAAAATGTCAGCAGAGGGCAGCCTGGGTGGCTCAGCGGTTTAGCGCTGCTGCCTTCAGCCCAGGGCCTGATCCTAGAGACCTGGGATCGAGTCCCACATCTGGCTCCCTGCATGGAACCTGCTTCTCCCTCTGCCTGTGTCTCTGCCTCTCTCTATCTATCTCTCTCTGTGTCTCTATGAATAAATAAATAAAAATCTTAAAAAAAAAAAAGAAAATGTCAGTGGAGTAGAAACTAAATGTATTATACATTAAAAGACTACTATTAAATACAGTAAATGATAGTATAAATACATAGTACTAAACTGTAATTTTACTTGATACAAATGTACCAGGTATTATGAGGGGAAATAGCAGAGGATTTCATTTCTTTGGGGGGCTCAGAAAATGCCTTCGAGGGGAAGCGATGAGGTAAGGGTCGACTTTATTGGCAGGATGGTATATTGTATTGGTGGATATTCACCGAAACTAGAAATAGGCAGGGCCAGTTCATGAAAATCTTCATAAACATGTAAAATATGGAGTTTGTTCTTTCTCTGAAATGAAATAAGAATCCATTTAGAGATTTTGGGGCAGAAAAGTAGCATGCTCCAATTTATGTTTTAGGTACATTGTCACTACTAGGTGAATATATTGAATGGAAGTGGGAGTAGAACAGGGAGACCAATTTAAGATGATACAGTCACACACATGTAAGTTGATGGTACCTTGTAAGGATTTAGTGGCAGTAACGCTGGAGAGAGATGGATGAAATCAAGACATATTTTCTGGTGGAATCATTGGAAATTTGGATGGATCAGTTAAGGAAGAGAGGAAAATGTTGAGAATAACTTCCAGGTCTCTAGCTTGAGCAAGTGTGTGTTTTTTGCGAATTACAGTTGTTGGAAACAAGGAACAAAAAAAGCAGTTTCGACCGGGCGGAGTCATTGAGGATTGATCACTGTGTTTTGACAGTTAATTGAAGATGCATGGGAAATAATCAGTATGGGAATATTCAGGAGGTAGTAGAGTACACGGACGTGGCCCTCAAAGAGAGGCGTGTGCGGAGGATCATAGGAAGTGATAGATTGATCATGTACAGTAAGGACACTCAGGACTGAACACAGAGAAAGTCCTCTAAGTCCTCTTTACTGCCTCGTTCTCAGCTTGGGTGAGAACGAGGCAGTAAAGAATTTTAAGAAGGAACAATCTAAGAATGAGGATGAAAACCAGGTAGGTATGATTTCATAGAGAGAGGCACTTTTTGTGACTTATTTTCCTAAAGGTCTAAGAAGCTTTTGATAGAATTCCTTGCTTTTCACTGCAAGGGCCTTTATAAAGGGAGAAGGAGGAAAAATTGAGACAAGTGGAGGGATTAGTCTTTAGGAGAAGGAGGCAGTATGTGTCTCTTGGGCTGTCTATGAAAATACCTCAGACTGAACGGTTTTTAAAAAACAAATTTATTTCTCACGGTCTGGAGGTTGAGTCAGGGAAGTGAGCATGTCAGGCGAGTGTGCTCTTCTGGATGGCAGAGTTCTTGGAAGATGCTAGGGATCTCTGTGGAGCTTCTTTTATAAGACACTAACCTTGTAATGAGGGTTTCATGATGCAAACACCTCCCAACGACCCCACCCACCTAGTGATGTCATCACCTTTAAAGGTTAGGATCTCAACCTATGAATTTTGGGAGTGCACCAACATTGAGATCCTAGCACCGCCTCACTGATAATAGGCAAAATGAACAGGTGCTAATATATGCACAGTTTAGCTTCAGTTGTGGGAAAATAAATCACGGAGTGGCATCTGTTGTTTGGCCCGCCAGACATCCTTCCTGATTACTTTGGCTACAGCATCCCTTTGAGGAGTGACTTGTCACCCTTTAGGAGATGAAATGGGGCTGTATGCCCCCTTCTCTGACATCTGAGGCATGTGACTATATTTTGTATGGTAATCAAATTGCCCTACACATGGTCATATTCATGATCCACATCTCTAAATTCAGTGTTTTGTTGTTTTTTACTGGTTTTCATGAAAAATGTGCCAGTTATTCACCAAGTTTGGCAGCAATCCATGGCCAAACTTTCTGCTCCAATATTCAGTCACTGTTTCTTCTCTTCTGTCTTCCTGCCTCCTGTTTCAGTTTCTGCTCCTTTCTGCTACAGAAGCTCCAAACTTAAGCATGTGGACTTTCCTCAGGTCTCTCTGATCCACCTCTCTGTCTGACAAATCTCACGTATCACCCTATCACTCTATCACCCTGGATAATGAAGTCCCAGGAGGCCAGCACCCTCACTCATCCAACAACAAATGAATCCAGAGAAAAATAAATTTAGGCCCATCCATCAAAATTTTGCCTATGTTAATTGCAGTCTTCAAAAGCTATTAATCAGAGTCTGGGATTCAAATTCTGTGACTGTTCATTAGTGGGCAAACACAAAAAAACCCTTTATCTGATATAGATGATCCTAAATTACATTTTCTTCTACTCATATTTTTTTTCTTCTACTCATATTTAAATGTAAGACAAGCATGGTGATTTGAATGCAGTGTGGTCAGAATTTAGCAAAAAATAAATATGTCCTTTTCTATGAACCCAGCCTTTTGTTCTCACAACAATCTATGAGAAAGGGTTTATAGATGAGCAAAGGAGACGCTGAGAAGTTAAGCAATTTGTCCAAAGTTGTTCACCTAGTAAGTGAATCATGATATTTTATGACCACTCAGTCAATGACTAATTAATTAATCAGTTATGTGGTTAATTACATGATGTTCAGGAAAAAAATGGACTTAAACTTGACCTATCTTAAAACAGTAACCTGATATATTGGCTTATGTTGTGATATCAGAGTACCAGTTATAAGAACTTATACTGTAAGGATAAAATCATGAGACAGCTGAATTTAGTAAAACATGGGATTTTACCACATAACAGTCCTTCATAAGGCACAATTTGGAGGAAAAAAAGACCTTTCTCTCTGCTTTGCCAATTATTGATAGCCACCAAGAGGGTACTTATATTTGAATTATAGCATGTCAGATTTATTTTCTAAGTTGTAGCAAAACTGCACGTTTTAATTAAGTTTAAAGGGCCCACCAGGAACAATAATATTATATGAGACATGGCCAATAGCGTGTTAAGAAACGTGGCATTTAGCCACTGTGCCCATTTTTATAGCTACTCAAAGAAAAAAAAAAGAGTAAAAAGTATTATGTTGTAATATATCTCTCATTTGGTTTTAGATTAATTTCATCTTTGCATATGCCTTTAAACTGTAAAGAGCAATAGGCCGGATGTATTCACAACAACCATATTTAGATTAAGTGAATAATAGTATTATATCAGTAATAATAATCAGGATGACAGTATTGATGATTATGACTTTATTTGAAGCAAATGTGGGGACAGTTAGGGAAAAAATTCCATGATTTTATTTATGTTTTTAGTGAAGTTTTAAACTTAAATATATAATTCTGATTCTATTCATATGTCATCAAAATAAATGTTAAATTTTTGATATGTACAGATATTATATACCAGGGTTTAAGGAATTTAGGTCTTTCTGACTCCAGATGGAGACACAAAATATTTTCCTTCTGTAATTAAATATTTCAAACACTCTTAAGATTTGTAATAGAAAAATGAGACCACTTAAGACAGTGAATCTTGAATTATTCAGTTATCATTTGAAGACTTTCTCATTCATTTCTTTGTTTATTGATTCAATCAAGAAACAATGTTGAAACAAGCTAGAAATAGATACATTGTCTTTGACTTGAATAAAATCAAGTTTTCTTGGGAAAAAAATCAGACCTATAAAGCAAAAATTTCAATTTGGGAGGTAAACACTAGTATATGTAATATCAGCTAAAGGAATAATTCCAAGAAGAGAAAATCAACTCCACCTTGAAAAATCAAAAAACCAAAAATGATATTATAGAGGAAATACTTGCTCTGAGTCTTAAAAAATGAGTAGGAGTTGAACACACCGTCTAGTACATAGCGTGCAAAGAAGTCCATGAAATCTCACAAATGGTTCAGTTAGTTCAGAAAATACATATTGAATAATTTAATTCCATAAATGTTTATGGAATTGTAATTCTTAGGTAATACAAAGAAAAAATAATATTTCTTCCCTGTAAGAAATCTAATCTAAAAGCTTAATAGAAGTAACCAAATAATTAAAAATAATGTGAAAAAATGATAACCCAGGACTATGCATGATGTTAAAAGGAATATTGAAGAAAGAATAATAAAATCTGCATGTGGCAAAAGAAGGAGAAAGTTAATGAAGGGTGAGCGTAGTCTGGAGAACGTGCTCCAGAAATGTGAATAGGAAAATCACCCAGACTAGAAACAGCAGGATTTGTGCAGCAGAATTATTCTATATTACTAGAGATTAACATTTCAGGGAAAGGTAGTAAAAGGCAAAGAAAGTATGATAACATGTAAAGGCTTGCTAAGAAGCTTTAACTCACTAGCCACCTTCTCAGGAGCCTCGAAGTTTGGACACATCCCCTTACGAATTATGCAAGATAATTCGCTGGGATGTCTGGAGAAAAATATTGTTTTCTGATTATATGTATCTCACCTTATTTCCTGATTTTGTTTATATCTTATATCTTATAATTCCTGCAACATATTAGGTCTTGTATATGATTTATAAATAAGTATATGTGAATATTTTGAAGGTACGTGAAGAGGATGGTAGTAGAAGGTGGAAGGTCATGCAAAATAAAAAAGTTATGAAATCAGGTATTTGCTTTTGAATCACATGTTTTTAAACATTGAAGGATAAAGAAAAGAAGACCAGTTGTGAGACTACTAGAATAATATAAGAGAGCTAGTAAGAGCTGGAAGTTATAGAGACAACGCATCAGAAGAAATAATTAGGAGGGGAATGTAAACATTCCTTGATTAATTGGTAATTGCTCATTTGTTGACCACATATTGGAGGCCACATGCTATGCTACGTGCCTCAAATACCTTACTTATCTCTCATGGCAATGAAGAGGTTGCCATTCTTCTTATTTTACTTAGCAGAGAAAAATGAAGCTTAGGGAAGTTAAAAAATTAATCAAAGTGTGCATAGCGGGAGAGTGGCAATGCTTGACTTTAAAGTCAAGTTAATAAGACTCTAGAGTCAAGCTGTTAACCACTTGCCTCTGAAGGAAGAAACTGAGAGGAAAAGGAAGGGGGTAGGTATTGATTCAGAGGACAGGAATTAGTGAGAGATGGCAGTTTGCCCAACGTTTCCCATTTGGTATCTTGAAGAATGGCACTGAGTGGTAGTGAAGTACATGGTCCGATTAATAAACATTTTCACTCATTACATAGTGATTTTCACATGCATTGAACAACCCAGAAGAGTGTAAAATTTCATTATGCTACATGCACATCACCAACAATGTAAGGATAAATCCCGTACTTACGTGTATCACTTACATGACCATAAAATGGTCAAGAATTTCATTCAGACTAGGAATGTGACAACAGTTGAATATCTGAAAGAAAAATGTGCGTTGAGAAGCACGGTCCCAACAAAAGCAAATAATTACAACATAATTTGATAAAAGTGCAATTATATAATAACTTCCAGTTGTAAGGGAACTTTAATAATTAGTTATATATATAAATTAATAAAAAATATACCCCAGACTCCCGTAATAGCCAACCATCATTCTCAAGTATCATGCTATAGCTTTTCTACAGTCTGAACAAGAAAACTAACCAGAATATTGGAGTTGTTTTCTTCGGCTTTTGTTCTAGATCTTTTTCCTTTCACATCCAAGAAAAATTAATAAAAAGTATTCTTAGGTTAAAAAAAGACCACCTTAATAAACTAAACTCTCTCTCTCTCTCTCTCTCTCTCTCTCTCTCCCTCTTTTTCCTTTAGGTGGGTATAATTTTCTAGTTGGGTAAGACTCTAGGGAGGCTAACAATAGAGTTTTGCTAGCGAAGTGAGTTAGTGCTGCTTAGATATCTAATAATGACCTTTCTTCTGATTATCTTTGGACATTTAGGCTCCTTGATGTTCCTAAGTTCTTTGAGGCGGATGGCTGGCTGCTGCTAGGCAGATGTGGCTGTCCCAAGGGACAGAAATTACACTCAAGGGAAGCTGGTCAAGATGGCTTCATTTAAAAATGGTCTGCCGTTTTTGATGAGATTTATTGCTAGAGGCAAAGGCATAGATGTGAAGAATATCATAGTTTTGGTGTATGGGCCATAAAAAAGAAAAAAAAGTCAGTTTATGCTTAGAGACAATTAGCAGTTAGGGTAAATTCTGACATTTAATGCAATCTCTCTCTTTCTCTCTCACACACACAACATCTACATGTGTATGTGTATCACTTACTCATCATTCTGAACCCAAATTGAGAAGGAATACACTATATTGCACTCAGTGATATGTTTATCCCAGAAGTCGAAGATTACAGATGATTTTAAAAAACCATTTTTTCCCTTATTTCACAGGTATAAGGGTAAAATTAAATGCCATTAAGCGGTGTGGGTATATTACATTACAGCTACAATAATATTCATGCTTATACTTCTTTATTTGTGATTATTTAATGATTCCTACTTAAAAAGACATACTCTGCAATGTTTTTTTCATTTCATTTCTTGAAAATTATCAATTTGTATTCCTCTTGATACCATTTCTTAATATTATTTTGTGTGATTAAGTAACAAGTAATTTGAATTTGCACTAAACTCACCAATAGTGACACCTATTGGTGAGATGTAATTGTAAAATAGTAAGCATTTTGTATTACACGTTTAGCTAGATATCATATATCAGAAAATACACTTTATTCATAAATCAGACTTATCTTTAAAGTTTTGATGTTTATTGTGTCATGATTAATGGCTGAAATGTAATGAACACTCGGAGTAAGCATGTCAAAATGGTCCAATTCAATTAGTTTAGATGTGTTTCTAAGCTGTAGTTTTATCACAGTAAAATAATGTTTCTTTTCTATCTTATTGTAGGTGGGTTAATTGGACAACATTTGTTGAGCATATGCTATATGCCTCAGATACCTTACTTAATACTCACAAGATTATAATTTGTCTTATTTCACTTATCAGAGAAAAATTAGATTTGACAGATTTTTTTTTCAAATTTTCCAATTTTTCTTTGGGGTAAATAATTTCTAAATGAAGCAAATTATTACTTTTATTTATTCAGTCTGGATAAACGAATGAAAAGAACTCTCCCTCAGAGATCAAATGCTCATAAAGAGGACAATTTTCTTTCATTTCTCTTTTAATCTCCAAACATAAATACATGTACTTTGTTTGCTATGCTTAGGTTTAAAACACAAATTATTTTAAAACTATGCACTGAATGGATCCTACTCAAAATGTTATAAAGAAGTGAGTGATCTGTATGAAATTCTTAGTTTTGTCAGAGAATCAAATTCACTTGTGCATGTTTCATCTCTTTGTTCCTTCAAACTATTCTGATTCAACATGTCAGGCTTGTGTAAAAGCAGGGGTTGACATTTAGCTTTAACCCACAGCATGTAAGCTTGATATTTAGGGTTTTATATAGTATATTTTTGGTATATGTATGTATGTATTTAGTTTTTTTTTTTTTTAAGGAGTCTCTGGGGAGAATCACATGAAAAAAGTACATTCAGTTTTACCAATTGCTTTAGCATATGCTTTTCACCTGTATTTTTACTTATATTTACAAGGCAAAATAAAATAGTGTCAGGTTTCTGTTTGTGCACAAACATTGTGACAATATCCTTTCATCCTCAACTGTTAGAGGATGTTACAATCCAGCAATTTTATTAAAATCTAATTCAAAAGACACTTTCTGGGGTTGATAAAAATAATTGTAGAGAACTGTGAAATGAGCAAGATGGGGCATAGGATTTTTATGAGTTTGAAGGTCACAATGTTGCACAAGTTTGGATTCCAGGCTTGATACCCATTTTTCCCCAGTTTATTCAATGATCTAACTTGTCCCTTAGAAACATTATTTTCTAGGGTAAATTACCAAATCATCCATTAAATGTGAGAGCATTTCTCAATTTTATCTTTCTCTCACATGTGTTTTTTTTTTTTCAGAACATATACTGTAACTTATCCAGACACTATGCCAAAGTCTGTCAGAATATAGAGTCCTTGGTTATTGACACCTTACAAACAACAACATTGACTGAGATAGTTAAATAACACCAACCCGATCTAGACGTCGATCTTCACCAATACCTGTGGGAACTTTTCGAGATTTTTATGAAGCTGAGTGATTACTGCAAAGTACTTAATCAACACAATGGGGGGGGGGTCTATATATGTACAGAAACTCAGTTCAACTTTATAAACTTTAAAGGAATAACTATAAAATGTGTACAGCAGTATTTTGATTTAAATATTTATCTCTCCGAACAGCTTCTAATCTGATCTGCTCTCGATGCCACTTGTCTTCTTCTCACATCTGTGTCCCAGTTTTTTTTTTTATTTTTTTTTAAATTTTTATTTATTTATGATAGTTACAGAGAGAGAGAGAGGCAGAGACACAGGCAGAGGGAGAAGCAGGCTCCATGCGCCGGGAGCCCGACGTGGGATTCGATCCCGGGTCTCGAGGATCGCGCCCTGGGCCAAAGGCAGGCGCCAAACCGCTGCGCCACCCAGGGATCCCACGGTTTGAACTTGTTTTTTATCATTTGCTTAGAGTCTTTCCCTCCCTTAAATAATCTGTTAAAAAAAAATCTGATTACCTACTTTCCTTACTGTTGTACACTATCAATTCAGGGTTCTTTGGACCAAAGACACTGAAGATAACTTTGGCAAATTTAAAGCTAAAGAGCTGCTCCCAGAGTCAAAAGTTAATGTGATAGGTGTTTTATTGTTTTCATTTTCTGAATTGATTTGGAGAAAAAAATCAGATCCCAGTTAACCTCCCTCCAAAAAAAGTACAAACAACCAGAATTCGTTTCTGGGATGGTGCTCAACCCCCTGTCCCCCATAAATGGAGGGCTTGTCTCGACTATTTAACCAACATTGTGTGGGAGTGCTTCTAGTTAATCTGGAAGAATGATGCTCTGTGGTTTGCACAGCCCTCTTCAGTGGCTGTAGAAGTAAGAGTGACAAACATCAATCTCACATCAAGCCTTATGGAGAAGTAACTACAATTTTTTTTTTAATGTAAGAGTTAAGACAGTTTAATTTTTTATTTTATTTTTTGACAGTTTTAACTACAATTTAGAGATTTTTGTCTTATATAATGATTGTGAGACCCTGTGCCAATTTGCAAAATATCACAGATGCCTATGTTAGACCAAATACCAGGCTTTTCTTCCCTTCCAACTATGTATTTTTATTTAAATACTCTCAATTCTAGAGCTGTCTACAGTAATGTTAACTTCTGTAAAATGATTTCAGATACCTCCATTACTTCATTTTCCCAACCAGTCATACATATTTTTAATTACTGAATGTTTTCTGTACTCTGTATGTGTACCAACTTACTAATACCACAAGTGTAAAAATGAATAGTAACCCATGATATCTGCCCATAATAGGCTTAGAATTTGATGATGTAAATAAAAATAAAGAATTCGAAGTCAATGCAATCATCTCAGTGATAGGGGTTTTGTCTTATTTGTCACTATTTAGCCAGTTCACAGAAATGCTCTGTATTTTATTAGTTTTCAGTAAACATATTAATGAAAATTATAATACAATTACAGTGTCATGAGTATTGAAATAGAAGTACATACTCAACATTACCAGAGCACTGAAGAGGAACAAATGAATTGCCTAAGGGTTTCATGATGGTTTTCACATTTGGGTTGAGAGATGAAGAGACCTGTAAAACAATAATGCCAGACATGGTGAAACAATGCTACACTGGGTTTAGGGCACAGGTGTGTCCTAAATTGCAAGATCAAATCAACCTCAAGGCATAAATTTTGACATTGTGCCAGAAATATATTGTCTATCATATAGTAAGCAAGGAAAGTCTTGGCCAGAGAGAAAGCTAATTCATATTTAAACATTTTCTCTAGATGAGCTAGTGGTTTCTGATACCCAATGAGTAATTAGATTTTTGATGTGGTATGTGGTAAGAGAAAATTGAGTGGAAATGCTCAGAATAAAAAATTATAGTTATTATTTTGTAATGGGTTGAGTAGAAAATTATTTAACAACTTAACCTGTTGTTTGACATTTTTAAAAGTTTAGATTTTAAAAATATTTATTATGTACTTCTTACCCAGAGTTTAATGGACATAAACCCTTTCACAAATACACAGAAAGCTATAATGTTTAACTTCTTTGCTAGATATGCTTTCTAAAAGTGAAGGAAAAATGATGATGGTCTTGTAAATTAAGCCCCATAAGTATAATTTATGGTTTGGGGTCACACACTTTTTACTAAAAATGAAAAATTTTTCTTTTTATCTGAGTCATACAATTTAAATCTCAGGGTGAAAAGCTGTCTTAATTACAAAATTGAAAATAAAATGTGTCTTGTGGGTTTACAAAATCCTTAGCATTGCTGACTTTCAGATGTTTAATTTCATCGGTTCTGGTCAGGAAAAGGAGAGTGAATAAAAAATAAGGCATTATTACTTGTAAGAAAAATGTCAAACAGAAGTAAAGACAAAATTGGAGAACTGAAGATTTGACCAATTCATGTCTAAATGGCTTAGAATGATGGAGGGTTTTAATAGTAGCTAAATAGCTATTTCTTGAATAAATATCATCCATAAAAGAGTATAAGAAGCCTGGATGGGAAATAAAATGATTGAAGAGTCATGCCTCTTAAGGCACTGGATTACTGAGTGTAGTTTGAAACTCAACCACTGCATGGGAATACCAGCTACATAACCAGTAATAGGTTTGAAATTGTAGAAACTGATAGCTGTGCTTTGGGATTTTCAAATTTTCTATCCATTTTTAGAATTATGTAGACTGATTTTATGATAATTGCTATATCTGATGGGGTTGCATGTAGTCCCTGAGTAAAGCTGTGGGGCAACATTAAGGAATAAGTGGGGACAAATGGGTCTGCCAGAGATGACATCTTGTATACCGTCAGGTTGTGCAGGTAGCTCCTAGGGAAAATTCTAGATGAAATTATACTCTTCCTTTAATTTCATTTGTTTAGTCATGTCCTTCTTTTTTCCCTTAAAAACCCTGAACATAGCTTTAAAAATGCATTTACATCTACAAGATCTTAAGACTAAACGAGAAATCAAGAAAACTTAAAAATACTAAAAAAAGAATTAAGAAGTTGGGATCAGAGAGCTTACTATGTTAGCCCAATGTCCGCATCATGGCATAAATTTGTCTGAGCTTTTAGCAACCAGGGCAAAGGAAAATACACTCATTTATATGATTCAACATTGTCCTAAGGTTTTTAATGCCATACTTGTCAGAAGCAGCTAAACTATTCCTAACACTAGTACTTATAATTACATATTTTTCATGTGGAATATAGTGAAGATCCTCAAAATCTTTATGGTTTCAATAAAAGGGAGGTAAAATGATATATAGAAGCAAAGTAACATGTTGATGGCTTAATAGGTGGCCTAGTATTGGTGTTTAAGAGACCACCATATAAAATAGTTCATAGGCAATTAATACTATATACCTTACAAAATATTCCCAGGTCATTATAAACTTTATTCATATATGTATTGTCACTAAAATGAGAAAAGCTTTCTCAGAATATTTTTGAACTAATTTAAAAAATGCAGCTGTGGAAAAATAAGCTGAGTTATGACCCAAGCTTAAAAATAAAAATATCAGAATGGCATTCAAATAAATATTCATGGAAATATTCTGGATGTTACTTTAGTAGATTTGTAATAATTTTTCTATGCATCATGCAAATCCACATATCTCCAATCAAAAAGAGCAAACCTTTTTTCTCTAAGTGTTTAGATCATTATTTGTACACTCATTAATTTATTTAATAAATGTTTATTGGTGTCTCTTATGGGCCTAAATGTTTGGGCTATAGTCACAGACAAAACAGAAAAATCTCTGCCTTTATGGATCTCACATTATGGCAAGGATAGTCAATAAACAGGAAATAAAATAATTATAAGAAGATTTTTGATAAGTATCATGAAAAAACAAAAAGGTAGAGCAAGATGAGGGGTAGGGGATGCAGTTGTAAATAACACGGTGAAAACAGGTCTCACACTGAGAAAATGGTGGAGTAGAGATTGGAAGAAAGTAAAAGTGGATTCTGGTAAAGAACATTCAGTATATCAGAAAAGGTGACAAGGCTTTAAGGTACATATGCCTGTGAGGCTGCCTTGCTTCATAACTAGCCTGGGATCTTTAATAGATGTACTTAAGTTTACATGCTTGATTTATTAAGTCTGCTTGTGTATTTATAGATTTATTAACTCTGCTTGTGTATTTATAAATCTGACATTTCTTTTTAGGAAAACAGAAAGCTCTCACATGTCACAGAACAGGAATTAGACCTCTTGCACCATTGCAAGCACTGAAAACTGAATAGGCACCACTAAATCTACATGGAATCCGGAAGGGTCACAAGCCGCTCTGCCCCTCACTGATTAACAACACCCTGTCCCTTTAGAACCCCCTTGGCTAAGCAGAAAACTTGGAGCTGGCTTTTAGACGAAACCTATCTTCTCCCCAGATTGCGAGCCTTCTGAATAAAGTTCAAATTCCTTTTCTAATCAATAGTCATCTCTGCGTATTGGCCTTTAGAGAAATAGGCAACCAAATTTGGGATTCAGTAAGACCTGTGATATTAAGAAACAGTTGATGGTCCAATGTGTCTGGAGTTGAGTCAAGCCTAGAGGAGAGCTTGTACTACATATATGTCCTAAACATTGCATGGATGTGTGTGTGTGTATACACACACACACATCCATATATATATACACACACATGTTAATGTATTTATCTGAGATTCAAATTTAATTGAAATTCAGTGTATATCTCAGCCCTGGTCAGAGGGTAACATAGAGTTAAAAGATCATTACCCAGAATATGTGTGAGTACCTGTTTATATTTAAATAAACACTTTATCTTTTATTTTGTTTTTAAATATAGTATACAGTATGTGAGTACATACAGAAATAAAAATATACCATTTGCTATTAGCTTGACATGAATTACAGAACTCATAAATCATGATTGTTATACTTCTATTAAGCTGCTCTACCATGTTTTATTTTCCTGAAATAGCTAATGAGTCCTGGGGTTGGTGGTGCGGTGGAGAAGACATTCTAGCAAGGATCTTAGTTAGGTGGTCAAAAAAAAAAAAGTATTATATAGATTAATTATAAAGTTAAAGAAAATGAACATTAACAATTTATTTTAAAATTTCTGCTTGGCCAAATAGTAGTACAAATTTAAAAGAAGAAAAATATGAGACACGTTTTTATGGGATATATTTGTATAATTAGTATTAAAAGGAATAATTTTCAAGTGACCTTATACTTATATAAAAATGGTATAATATCATATTTAAAGCTTCATGTTTTTGGTTTAAATCACTAAGGTCATTAAACTGAACATGGGATTACCAGGAAAATGCTTAATATGTCTCATATAGAGAAGATTTACATAACAATATACATATTTTTGTAATGAAACAGAAACAATCCCAATGATGTACCTCCTTAGAATTGTAACTATTAACTGGCCCAAATCCACTAATCCATTCTTATGAAAACCTAAGAGTTCTTTGTAAATTTGCTGCCTTCTAACCCTGGTATCATGTGTACTCTCCTATCACTGAAATCTGTTCTCTCATTCATAAACTCCCTCTCTTCAATTAAAATTAAAACAAAGACCAAAAAAAAAAAAAAGAAAAAAAAAAAAAACAATGCCCACACTGCTTTTCAGGATATAGTAGATTAAAGAGAAATGAACAGTATCATAAACTTATAGAGTTACTTTTCTAAAAATATCCAATGGCTGCTGTATACATTTTGCAGGATGTTCCCTGCACAGTTAAATCTGGCTGATGGAGTAAATGGAAGCTAAAATCCACCCTAAACTCTGCTAACCAAGCTGTGAACCTGCAGTCATAAGACATATATCCGTTAAATAATTTATATACAAAGTATATAAAGGATGCCTGTAAGTTATTAGTAAGATGAAAAACAATCCAGTAAAAAAAGGGGTCAATAGATTTGCACAGAAACTTCATCAAAGAAGAGATATAGATGGCAAATAACAATAAGAAAAGGTGTTCAACATCTAGTCTTTAGGTATAGTAAGTTAAGACCACAGCCAGATGTACTGTGCTCTTAGAAGAATGGTTAAAAATTTTAAAAACAACAGCAACCAGAAGACAAAATGCTGGCAAAGAAGCACATCAGCTGAAGACCTCAACTCACATGCTGATGGGAATGCAAAAGGGTATATAGTGACTTCAAAAAACTTCTTGGCAGTTTCTTATAAAGTTAAACATACACTTACCATATGGTACAAGAGAAAGAAAGCATATGTCCACATGGATGTTTATGCAAGCTTTACAGATAATAGCTCAAAACTGCAAACAACTCAAACATTCATTAACCGATGAATGGACATGCAAATTGTTTTCATACAATAGAATACTATTGAGCATTATAAAGGAAAAAATTTCTGATACAAGCATCATGTTCAGTGGAAGAAGTCAGACACCAAAGACCATATACCGTATGAGTTTACTTACATGACATTCTGGGAAAGGCAAAACTACAGAATAGGGGTTAGGTCAGGGATTATCGTGGGCTAAGAACAAGGAGTAGGGTTAACCATAGAGTGATACAAATAAAGTTTTTTTCATGAGATGGAACTATTCTATATCTTAATTGAGCTAGTTATCACATAATTTTATACATTTGTCTCAACTCATCAAAGTGTATATCTAAAAAGGGTGAATTTTCTGTCTATAAATCATACCTTAATAAATAAGAGTTTTAAAAAAATCCCTTGCAAGATCAAAAAAAGATCAAATACCTATGAATATGTATAATAAAAGATATTTGAGAAAAATAAATTAAGGATACCAAATTGATGTTTTGGGTGATTTAAAATTGTTAAAATGCTAATTCTTCTCAAACTGATCTTGAGATTCATTGCAATCTCCATCATGATACCACAAGGTTGTTCTTTTGTTTTTCTTGGTGTAGGAATGGGGCATTGGAAATAAGATAATTCTAGAATTTAAAAGAAAATTGAAAATTGAAAGAAGCCTTGAAAATTCTAAGACAATGAACAGTGAAAGACTTGCACTTGAAAATATTAATTATTATAAAGTATAGAAATTGAAACCGTATGACATTCATTCAAGGATAGATAGACTACTTGTGCAGAATTGAGAATCAAAAAAACACTTCCACAAAGGCCATCTGACTACAAAATAGATGAAAGAGCAGTGAATTTGGAAAGTGATGGTCTTTTCAACAAATCAGACTCCATCCATGGGTGTGTACATATGAGAGAAAAAAATCCATTTTGATCATTACTTCACATCATACAAAAAAAAAAAATTCCAGATAGTTCATTGATCTAAATGTGAAAAGTAAAATATATAGCTTCCATAAAAATTACAGGAAAATAGCTTCATATATATATACATGTTTTTAAAAAGATTTATTTATTTATTTTAGAAAGAGAGAAAGCACAGTAGGGAGGGGCAGAGGGAGAGGGACAGAAAGAGAATTTCAAGCTGACTTTGTGCTGAGCACAGAGCCTAAGACAGGGCTTAATCTCGTGACCCTGAGATGACGTCCTGAGCCAAAATCAAGAGTCAGCGACTCAACCAACTGTACCATCCAGGGGCCCCATGCAGATTTTTCTTCACCATGAAACAATAAGCGCAGACAATAAAAGGCACACTGATAAATCAGTACAAAAAGTATAAAGGTCTGTCCACTAAAAGGCACCAGTAAGATACTAAAAAGGTAAATCACTGACTGAGAAAATATTTTCACTATACATATCTTGTTTTTTTTTTTTTTAAAGAAAAACTTGCATCAAGTAAACCTATATATAGGTTTACTAAAAAATAAACTATGGAGGTTCTAAATTAAAGCCAAAAAGAATACAAAATGTTTCTTAATATCATTAATCATTCACAAAAATCAAATAATAACCCAAAAGTACAAAACAAACTCATAAATCTGGATTAAATTAGAAAAAGCAACAACTGCTAACAATGCTGTGGAGCAGCTGGAACTCTCATAATTTTCTGGTAGAAATGTAAAATAGTGAAATGAATTTGTACCTCTTGCTGAGATCTGTAATAGGATAATCTTAAAACATCAAGGGAACCCTGAAATGGGACAAATCTATTCCAATTAGTTGAAAAAAAACAAGAACACTAGTGAATATGCATTCATTTAGGCGCCTAATACATTTGTAAGTATAAATGAAAACAACTCATAGGAATAAGACTAAGCAAAAGTACATCTGGGGCGTCTGTGTGACACAGTCAGTTGAACCACCTGACTCTTGGTTTTGGTTCAGGTTGTGATCTCAGGGTGGTGATATGGAGCTCAGTGTCTGGCTCTGTGCTCATCAGGGAGTCTGCTTGAGATTCTCTCTTTCTCTCTCTGCTTCTCTCTGCCACACATTCTCTCTCATCGCTCAAAATCATTTAAAAAAGATATATCCAAAAGTTATATACATACTGATATAACCAAAAAACCTAAAGCATTAAATGTATGGAGATTTTGTTAGTAAAAACAAACACTGGCATAGTGCCAATTAACTTCTGAGACACTTACTCTTTAGGTAGAAGTTTATCTTTAAAGTCTTCAGTCATACAACCAAACTAAATTCTAAGAAAATCATACTGCCAGTGGCTCCTCTGGCAATAATTTAAAATACTTTGGCTAGAACTGCAGAGTTAGAAATGACCATGTGTTATCCATCCGAGGAAACCAAAAAATTGTCTCGATAGCTTGTGAATTATAGGGAGGTTTTACTAGACTGTGGCCAAAGGCCCATGAGTAATGAGTAATGCTCTGCATGTCATTGTGTAGTATACATTCCCCAAGCATGCCTAGACACAGTTAGTACTTTATTCTTATGGAGCTCAAAACATTATACAACAAATGTTTAGTATACAAGTTCTTCAATTCCAAGGGACAGATCTCAGGAGAAAACCAAAACTGTGATTCAAGAAAATTTCATATGATGAAATGGCCATAATCATTATAACTATTAAGTGACCACTTACTACAGTGACTGTCGTTTTATCTACATGAGGAAAAGCTTTGTATTTTATTTCCAAAGCTTTTATTGGTTTGTATTTAGAAAGTAGATCCATTAAAAAATGCGATCATAGTGTCAAGGGCCTGTATCTCACAGAAGGAAATAAAAAGCTCTTTGAATTGAGTATCTAAAAATAGCAAAGGTTTCTTTCTTTATGCATTTCATGTAGCAAGTGACAGCTGTCTTTCACTTTCTAAAAATCTTGATTAAATACAATAGTAGCAGAATCAATCTTTTCCTATCTAACTCCCTGCAATAAAAGACAAGGAAACAACATCATATTATAAATCACTGTGAAACTATAGCACCTGGGAACCACCCCTAACATTTTATATAATATTCTTCTCTATCAAAAAGAGTTATAAATTACCAACGTTATCCTTCTACACTTGGTGAAGGTATTAAATTGCACTTTGAGTTTCATATTTAACATAGAATGTAAAATTATGCCTGGATATAGTTTGTGGTTCAGGTGGAGGCCAGGTGGATTTGCTTAATCAGCATTTCTGTTGTGAAATCACCTATGGAGTAATAGCAAAAGTGACCAGATAATTGAGAAATAAATGCTAATCTAAAAAGGACTAAATTGAAGCATTTCATGGTCCCATGAACATGAACAAGAATGAGTACTGTGAATGATATAAACAACTTATTAGTGTAGAAATGTGAACAATACATACATACTCATTGGGTTTTTTTAAATTTTTATTTTTAAGATTTTATTTATTTGAGAGGGAGAGAATGAGCACAGGCAGGGAGGGACAAGGGAAGTGGGAGAGGAAGAAACAGACTCCCGCCAAGCAGGGAGTCTGGACGTGGGGTTCGATCCCAAGACCCTGGGATCACGACCCAAGCCAAAGACAGATGCTCAACCATCTGAGTCACCCAGGCTCCCTACTTCATTGGTCTTTTATGTAAAATATTTAAAATCTTAAATATTCTCTATGCAAAGTAAAAAGTTACCTCAAGTGTTTTGTATTTAAAGGTGGACATATGCTGCACATCAACTGTAATTTTACAATGTAATTCTATTTGCAGATTGATTAAGGACAATTTCTTAAAAGAAATTTTGTTTATATAGCTTAGATATTGTATAATCATTTATGATAAATGAGAAAATTTTGATTTGGAACCAGATTGAAAGTATTTGATGCTTTGAACTTATTTATAGTGAGACCATCACCCCCATTAGTTTGAAGCAACAAGCTGTTCTTTTTCCTATTTTACAGATTTATCTCTTTCATAAGCCAAACTTTAATATTAATAGTTCTAGAAATAATAGTTGTATATCTATCTTTCTGCAATTAAAAAGCCTATTGTACAATGAAAATTAAAATGAGATACCAATTTCACATAGCATGCTGAAAATATTTAAAGTGCAATAACTGCATAAGGAGATAGAATAGATTCAGATACTTCTGACTGAAGGGGAAGTTAGTATAATTATTATTAGGAGAAATTTCACAGTAAAGAATTAAAGAATTAAACATATATATGATCTGACTAAATATGTCTATATCAAGAAAAAATTTAAGGAAAATATTAAGGTGCACAAAATTATATTGAACTGGATGTTGGGAGTAGTGTTTTTTGTGTTAGTAAATGTATTGAATCTCAACTTCAAAAAGCTAAGAGCTACCTAAATAGGAAAAGACATGTTTTTATTCTAGAAAAAAGGTGTTACTATAAATTACATTGTAAGAGAATATTTATTGTTGTGAAAGTGTTTTGAAAATAAAAGGTAACTAAGAGTGTACAAATAAATAAAGAATAAAATTGTTCTTTAGAGATTCTCATAAAAACAACCGATAAAATTTAAGTTTTCTTTATCATATCATCATCATCATCACCATCATCATCACCATCATCATTTTAATAAAAACTCAGCCATTTAGGAAAGAAAGCTCCTTTCTTAACTTGATAAAGGATATTTTTAAAACAATAATGAGAAGAAATTTTGTAATTAATGGTGAAATGTTAAAAGGTTTCCCCTGTCATCAGGAAAGAAGACAAGAATAGGCACTTTTACACTTTTATCCATCATTATATAGGTTGTTATAGCCAGTACGATAAGTCAAGAAGAGAAAAAAAAGGAGAGTGGGATGTGAAATATATGGAAAAAAATCAAAGAAGACCTAGATTTAAATACTGTATGTACCATGTTAATAAACTGAAAGGGTTGACAATTTAAAGACATCAACTTTCCCTAAACTGCAGAATATTTATTGAATATTAAACATTTTTATTTTATTAAAACTAAAATAAAACTGGTATCATCTATGCTCTGTTTGGAATTGCTGAAATCAAACAGAATGAAAATTTCAAGTGTTAAGGAAAACATGGTACAATTGGGATTCTTTAAACAAGTGGTGTGAGGTTAAATACAAGCCTTATCAATGAACATTTGCCAATTATTTCATAAATTTGAAAAAATGCCAGTCCCATGGCTTAGTAACTCTATTTCTAAGCACAAACTCAATAGAAATGTAAATAGATATGGACCAAAATATAACTATAGAATCTCCAGAGCTACTATAATTAATTGCTGAAATCTAGAATATGAAATACTTTATGAACAATAGAATGGATAACTGTTTTCTTTACACAATGGAATACTCCACAACAATGAAAATAGACAAACTCCACTACATGAAACTATGTGGGTGAGTCTTACAAATACAATGTTAAGCTAAAGAAGACAGACACAAACTAATACAGGGATTCCATTTCTGTACTAAACAGGCAAAGTAAACCTGTTTTATTAGAAATTAGAGTGATGTTACCTTTGGGGAAAGGGATAATAAGAATCAGTTCTCATTGAAACGAGAATGGCAAAACCAAACAAATCATCAGAATCTACACTGGATGTGGATCAGGATGAGACTCTCACACAGAGAACTCAGTGTAAGTCAGAGAATATAGAAAGGAGGGGGAAAGACAATAGCTGTAGATTTGTAGGCATCCAGAATAGAGTTTTTGTGCCAATTACACAATCTACAGATTTGAAAGAGCACATCTTCTGATTGTTGCCTTTTTCAGACCAGAGTGATTTAAAGATTGGGAGAATCTGGAGTAACAACTTAAAGCCCTCAGGTCCTGAACACACGTTGGGCACTTAGTGAAGTATTAATCTAGACTTGGTGTTTTAGACTTTGAACATAATGATTTTTGGAAAAAGGTTTTATTTCATTTCATTTTCTTAAATTTTTGAAGGAAAATGTAACTTACAACTGAGACTCATTTGTCTTTTTTTTTACTAACTTCAGTGCTCTTTGGTTAATAAATAGTACCCAGAATACAAAAAGAGGAAATTCTGTTTTCTTACATGCCAAGAATTTTATATTGAAATGTGAATATGTATATATTCATAAATTATAAAACATCTAAAAAGAATAAAAAATCTATAGTTGTAGTGGTTCCAATCCAGAAATTGAGTTTTAAAAATATGGATTGCTAAAATATCTATATCTATGCTTATATATCTATATATAGATTTCTTTCATTTTTTCCTTATTGATTATTGGTGGTTAAAGTTAAGCTATCTGATAAGAAAATGCCACAGTGTACTCATTTAGAATCCCCCTTAGCATTAGAGATTCATTACTAGTGATTTTGATTCATCCTCATTACTTGTGAAAATAATTAAAAGTATATCCACAAATCTAGGATTCTATCATTTTAAAGATATGTTCTTCCAACATATTAAATGTATTTGGATACATTGACTTGCTTTGTTTTGTTCCTCAGTAAACAAGTCACATTCATTCTCAGGAAAGATTTATCATTTCTGAAAGTCACCTAGGTACTTAAATCATGGGCTTAAAGCAGTTTTAAAAGTGTAACTAAAGATAGACTGTGACCTTTTAGAAGGTGAAAAGACTTATTTTTGAGCCAGATGGTCAGCCTCAGGCTTAAGACATTAAAATTGAGGCTGGAGGGAGTTCAAACAATGACACTGATTAGTGCATATGTCTCTACATTAGATGCACCAAAGGACAGCAAGAAAATCTTTTATGACAACTTGTCTGTTGCCATTAATGCAATCCTTGCAAAAGGAAAAGAATCATTTTTGGTTATGTCAATGCCTGAGTTGGTTAGAACCACAACAAATTTATTTCAAATACAATTTTAGGCAATATTTAAAGAACCAAAAAACTGAACAGATCACAGGTTGAGGGGGGTGGGCATTTCTAATTGGCTTATCACAAAAGCACCTGAATTATTATATTTCTCCTCCTTTGATATTCATTCCTAGGGTATTTTCCATAGGACAAAAATAAACTGACCTTCTGAATCCTTGCCCTAACATCATGATACTCATAGTAAATGACTCAGGGTAAATATCTAAACACTCATTTAGTAGGACTCTTCAATTAGCTAATTTTTAGAAAGTGACTTAACTGTCAGCTATAAGACAATTTAATCATTTTCTCCTTTGAATCTCATACTATAGAAATAAGGCATAGAATTCTTCCTTCTAAATAATATTTGCTTTTTTACAGGCTCAAGGGCATTTATAAAGATGGAAAATGGCAAATTGATGTGACAGCTTGTAAAATTCCATATTTACTCTTTCTTTTTCAATGATTTAAAGTTAGAATCATGATGCAAATTCTCTAACACTATTGTTTCACTTTATCATTCCAGGCTTGAGAGTCTAGGGGATTCTCAAATACTTAATGGCAGGAAGAAGAATCAAATACATAACATATTTTCAGGTTTTAGTATGAAACAAACCTGCTTGGTAAGACTCTTGTGGTCTCCTTATTAAATACATCATATCAAAGTGATATCATTCATGAATACCATACTATTTTTGTTTTTTTTTCAATTATTATCTTTATCATCTTTTATCTTCAAATTTAAGATAAAATAATTTATTTAAATGGGCCTTGGATATCTACGTTTTCAAGGTGAGTGTTTAACATTAAGGTGGGTTCGTATTTGAGCCTACTTTATTTACAGTGTGATTGAGTGCCCATACAGGTTCATGTCCAAAAGGATATCTTATCATTACATCTCAGCATTACTAATATAATATGAGGTTACGTTGATGATGAGTAGTGATTTATGAAAATGAAATGTTAAAAAAATATAAAGAGAGGGTATTTTCCTTAGGGGACTTAATAAATTCTAAAAGATACATGCTAATTTTGCAGGAAGGTTGAATAATAACCATCCGAAGAGAAATCTTGTTGTATCAAGAGAAGAAAATATTTTAATTTTGGTAAGTGAGAAATATAGTATATCAGATCAGTGGTTTCAAGAGATATTGTAGAAAAGAAGATGAGATAGTGAGGACTGCTCAGGATTTATCCTCCTGTAATCACAATAGGGAGATGAGCCAAGGGCAGTTTAGCTTGATTGATGAGCAGAGCTATGAGCCAACTGAGAACAAACTCATACACTACTATTGGTTAGATCAGTTCGGAAGTTGCTTATGAAATGTTAATGCAAAAAGCTGTATGTAAACAATAAGTAGATGTAGATTCAAAGGTTATTTAGCTAGTTCCATCTTAGGAAAGGATCTAGGGAACTTTTGGAGAAGTCGTGTTCTCCACTAACTTAGTCATTGCCATTGTAAATACACTAAATATACATGAATCTGTATCTTCTCACTTGTCTTATCTCAAGCCTGTAGGACACACACGGACATCTCAGGAGAAGCAAAGTAAATTCTTCTATGTATACTGATGCTAATCTGCACTTACTTCCCCCCCCCATATCCAAGTCCGTTGCTCGTCTTGCCTGGTTATACTGACTATGTGACCCATTTATGCTTCATGGAGTTTTTCTTGAGCGCCCAATAAATTATGCTTAAAGCTAGTCATGTTGAGGGGTGGCTGGGTGGCTCAGTAGGTTAAGTGTCTGCCTTTGGCACATGATCCCAGGGTTCTGGGATTGAGCTCAGCATGGGGCATCCTGCTCAGCTCAGGAGCCTGCTTCTCTCTCTGCCTTTGCCTGCTACTCCCCTGCTTTGACTCTCACTCTCACTCTGTCAAATAAATACATACATACAATCTTAAAAAAAAAACTCTAGTCATGTTAAATTAACCAATAATTTTTATAATGTAACTCTCCACAGTAACTGTGTTTGTATCAAGTGAATCTGCTTTCCAACCAGAGAAAGAAACTTGTCCCAAATGGTGTATCAGCTCATCTTTACTGTGAACCTACATTTGGATTTTAAGGTCTCAGGTTAAGTCATTCTCTTAGATGGAGATGGTATGAAACTGAGGAGCTCTGGTGTGGCCTTCATGAGTGCTTCAAAGAAGCTGATGAAATCCCTTTGCTAAATTTTGGACTAACTGAGAGACAGATAAACGAGGTATGTAGATGGAAAACAAAATACCAATTGTTACACAGATAAAATCTAGATTAGAGAACATGCCACAGTTTTGATACTACTATGGTATTTTTAATTCCGCATACTGCTGTACCACTTCACAGTACAGCACTGAAAACCAGCATTTTCTCTGTAAGGACATAGCTCTTTTGCTTTGAATTGGCAGATCCTCTTCCTCAAACTAAAAATTTGAAATTCACCAATAAGATGAGTAACTCTTCTTATGCAACAGAGAAATAGTTAGAAAGAGGGCAAGAATATTCCTCCAATCAAGAGTCCTTCATATGGAAGGAGACATTAAGAGTAGAAAATTGGCTAACAGAGAGGAAAGAATGAAGAGGACATTCATCAAATACTAGTGACCACCTATATTCTTCACCTAAAGCTGAATTCATCTCCATTTCTACTTGCCCCTGAGTTCCCCAAGCTCCAGTTCCCTCCAATCTTAGCTCATAGCTAAAGTTACATATCAAGCCTTTCCTGATTCATACTTCCCTGTTGGCACATAAAACTCCTTATATCCTGTGCACTTGGACTTATCCTGTCTTCTTATATGTGTTTTAAATATGTTTGATATATTTTATACATATGTTTGGTATATTTTGGGCACACATGTGTCTGAGCTCAATGGGCCCAGAGAAAATATAATGTAATGATTAAGAACTATGGATCTACATCCTAGCCAAGATCACTTCATAAATATGGGATTTCAAACAAATTATTTGTTCTTTTGTGTGTCTTTTTCCTTATATCGAAAATGCCAATGAACATTAGTTGTCAGGATTTTCATGAGTATTAAATTAGAGCATGTATGTACAGATAACAGCTTTCTAATATTCTAATATGTAACTATTATGATTAATACTAGATTTCAAACTTCTTCATATCAACATCAATCTTTTATATTTCCTTGTAGTGTCCCCCCCCCCTTTTTTAAGATTTATTTACTTATTGGAGAGAGAGAGAGACAGAGGTAGCATGCCCGCACAGGTGTGCACACACAAGCAGTGGGTAGGGGAGTAGAAAATCTCAGTAGACGTCCTTCTGAGCTCACAACCTCAGGCAGGGTTTCATCCCATGACCTGAGCTCATGACCTGAGCCAAAATCAAGAGTCCTATGCTGAACTGCCTGAGCCACCCTGGCACCCCCATAGTGTCTCATTTTGTATACAAGGAGACTTGCTTATGGAAAGTATTTATGAAATATTTTCTAGAGTTAAAAATATCAGAGCTTTAAGGGTTCATAGGGGCCTTGAAATCTAGTACCCTTATTTTATAAATTGGAAGCTGATATACTGAACATGCAGTTTACTTGCCCAGTGTAACACAGTTGATTGATAATAGATGCAGGAATAGATTTTTGGGCCAAGACCTACCAGATCCAGATTTTAATTAATGATTTACCTAAGAAAAATCTGGCAAGCAAATAACTCAACGTTTTAGTTTACTGCCAAAGTAAGCATCCCTCCTGGTACAGGGGTAAATTGCAAAAACGGCCCCCAAATTCTTATGTCCACATCCTCTGAGTAAGTTTTTGTGGTTTCCCACAATCTTGCATCAGCCATGTGACTTGCTTTTAAAAATAAAATGCTATTAAGTACAAGCAGAAGTTTGAAGAACATTTCGAGTAGAACTTTTCTCTCCTCAAAGCTCTTGGAAAAAGTTCACACAAGCTTGGTGAGATATGAGAGACCACAGAAAGCAGAAATGAAATGTTCCAGTGTAGCCCCCACCAGAACAGCCTGCCCTAGCCAACCTGTCGACCAACCAAAGAGCATGAACGAGTGAGGCAGAGGATTCATCATTTGAGCCCAGCCCACATTTCTGACCAACTGAATCAGGAGGTAAATGAAAGGTTGTTTTAAGCTACTAAGTTTGGGGGTGGAGTGTACACAGCAAAAGTAATCCAACTGAAACTACAGTGTGGATTAGTTAGTAATTAAATGTTTTATGAAAAATAGGCAGATACTAAGCCTGCTCAGTTCAAGTCCCCTCATACACAAGAAGAGGTTACTTTCTTCTAAACAAAGTTATTATTAGTTAATGGGAATTATCATCGACCCAGATATCATAAAATTGAGTATTTTTGTCCTCAACACTTGTCAGTTGTTTCTTACATCAGAAGATTTATTGTCTTAGCAACTAGGACTCTTTGTTGGTGTTCTCTGTGACTAATTTTTCAGTTCACCTACTGACTCTGGCACGTTGTGTACCTTAAATAAAGTATTCTATGACACAAAATATTTTTTGACAGTGGCCATGAAAAAGTAACTGTAGTATTTGAAAGCCATCTCGCACATTCAGAGAGGTTTATAATATAACATTCTACCTCTAAGAAAAAGAATCAGCAATTTCTCCCATTCCCTAAACAATAAAAAACTTTTTACATCCATATTGTTAAGCACCAAAAGGTTACATCATAGCTTCACACAAAGAAATTTACATAGATTTTCATAATGCTCTTGGTAGGTAGTAAGATAGAGAAATATCATATGAAGCAGATAAGGGATTATTTGATTTTTCCATTTAACTCATATCTCCATGAAAGCCTAAGAAACATTTGCTTAAAATTAGCATTGATTGTATTGATGAATGCTTACCAAGGACTCTTAAGGTATATTTGAGTATGTAATTTATTCTTGAAATACATATATCACAAAAATATCTAGTCTGTATTTTGCATATTGTTCAAAATACATATATATATGGAAAATAAATGTCTCTATTATCTCATGAATTTTAGACATGCTTATTCTTTCCCCATGAAATTTGTTAAGCTGTATATAAATATATAGGGTGATATATATTTCATTGTGCCCACTGAAAGTATACAATTTAACTTTGGTGGTAGTCAGAATTTATAAAATCACTCAAGAATTCTGTCAGTCTTATGGCTGTGGATTGCATCAGGTGGCAGAGGACTGGTGAACCAAAGCTACGAATAAGAATAGACAGGAGCATTTTTTAGCTTTTGGATAAGCGATTAAAAACAAAGAATATAAAGACGCCAGAGACAAACTGTACAATCGTTTCCAGTTATACAAGCAGTCACGAAGTAGGAGGGTATATTCACCAAAGCAAGTAAATAAATTTCAGAGAAGCAAAAAAGGAACAAGCGACCATCAGGTGAAGAACACTCAGACAAGACAAATAAGTGAATATGTATGAGACACTAGTACCAAGATGATATCGATTCAGAGGTAAACTTCTGTGTACTCTTGAATTTGTATCTTAAGTGATGTACTTTGTCAGGAGTGGAAGCCAATCTTCATATTGCAGCCATTATAGGAAGATTACAGGATATGATCCTAAAAATTTGGACTACATTTGGGCTATGTGGGAAAAAGTATGAAACAGGAATGCAGAAATAAAATGATCGAGAATAACTTCTTTGTCAGTTAACACATCTTTATGGAGAGCCCACCATATACAGGGACATCACCTTGTTGACTAGCGGAGGACTATTGCACACCATCTATAACGGACAAGGAATTAGTTAAGAAATAGTGAATACAATAACAATTCTTTTTTAGCCTTTACAGTTCAGGTAGTTATTTCACTATATGTAATTATTCATATTGTGCTAGCTAATTACTTTTTCTAACTTGGTAGACCTGTTCAGTATTGACTACTAAATTCCTTAATTGATATATCTTGGTTCATATATTGCATGTGAAATATCCATCAACCTCATAGCATTTTTCTCCCCACCATTTATGGAATCCAAGAAACTAAAAACTAATAGATTTCATTTTGTTTTCACAACTCAGTGAAAATAAAACTCTCACTGTGCCAGTCACAAGCTCACATTCTAAGGTTTACCATTAGAGTAAACCCTTTCTTTTCCAGAAAACAAAACAGGATATTTCTTTGGGTCATAGAAACTATTAATTGGAAATTAGACTATTTTGTATACTTAAAAGGCTGATTTAAATAAATAAATAAATAAATAAATAAATAAATAAATAAATAAATAAGTAACTGATTCTTTGGTGGAATTTGAGCTGTAGGGAACAGAATCAATGTCATTTAATTTCGGTATCTTCAGAGTCTACGCTTATGTTTGAAACACATTGAATGGGGCAGTCCCAGTGGTGCAGCAGTTTAGTGCCACCTGCAGCCCAGGGTGTGATCCTGGAGACCAAGGATTGAGTCCCACATCAGGGTCCTTGCATGGAGCCTGCTTCTCCCTCTGCCTCACTCTCTCTCTCTCTCTCTCTCTCTCTCTCTTCTCTCTCACGCACAATGTGTGTGTGTCTCATGAATAAATAAATAAAATATTTAAAAAAATAAAAAAAGAAACACATTGAATGTTCTAAAAATTTGTGGAGTGTATAAATTATGGGTAAATGAACCGTAAGGCTAGCTCTGAGTACTCCCTATTTTCATAATGCTATCAACTCCAAAAGAGTAGACAAAGATAAAGCCAAAAGGAGACAAGAGAAAAAGGTCAATTGTCTTTCTTTTTTTGGACTCAAGAGTTAATTACATTCGGTTTTGTTATCAGGACTGTACGGTGACAAATACAAGGCTAAATAAATAAAACCACATCACATGGTAGAGAATATAGCCAGCAAACATGTTGATTATCCAGAACACTCAATTTAAGAAAAAAAAAATAGGTAACTTTGCATAGTATAAAAGAATTATTTTGGGGGGTACAGTGGACATCTATCAGAGTTATTTTAATTAATTTTTAAAGATTTTATTTTTACTTAACCTCTACACTCAACATGGGTCTCGAACCCACAACCCTGAGACTTGTGTCCAGAGTTATTTTAATTTAAACTCCTCTGATTTCACTAGCTTGAAACTTGAATGTTCTTATTTTCCCAGAATTAACAAAAGTTCTAACTTTAGGTCAAGGTTGATTGGCAAAAATGCTTGGCAACAGTTGAGAAAACTATAAAACAGAATTAAGCTTCAGTTTTTTCATCTTGTTAATGATATATGTACCCAATGCCAAGTATTTAGCAATATTAGTTAATCAGGGAATCCATTGTGAATGATTAAAGGCACATTAAATATGTAATTCGTAATGCAGGCTCAGGGCTACTATTGCATTTTTGCTTTAATGAGTTAATGTGTTTAAAGAAATGATGGTGTTAAGCTAAAGTTGTTTTAACTTTCAAAGAAAAGGGTTTTTAATTAAAATAATCATAGACTCTCCTTGAAAAACTCATTGTCTTTGTAAGGAGAATTAAAGAATTGCATTTTGTTCTGCAATTAAGTTTTCAAACCACTAATGAAAAATGGGACAAAATGACCAGTATGGTCATGGAAAAAAGCTTGATTTCATTATAGCTGATTTGGAATCTGTTCAAAGTGGAGAACAAGAGGGGCAGCAGGAAATAAACACCCTTACAAGTCATGGACAAGCTGAAATAACGACATTCGGCAGAGTGTTGCACAAATTAACTAATAACCTGTACAAGGAGAATATTTTAGCTCCTTGCATTCAATTTAAAGAGGGAAAGACCATGTCACCTTATAAATTGAAGTGCATCTGACACATAAAGCTATTTTAGGGAAAAACTACTTTTAAAGTTTCCAATATCATCAGGAAACCCAGACATAGGCACTGTCAAGATCTGACTTGTGTTTTAGATAGTCTGATATGTGAAATCTTATGAGTTAATACTTTGGGATTATTTTTTATCAATTCTTTGCTGTAGGAAAGCTACCTGAAGATAAAGAAATAAACATTACCTATCTCGTCTGAACTAGTGATTTTCAATACCTACCAAAATGATATTCTTAAGCTTCTTTATAAATGATAGGTCAAGGGCTTTGTACAGAAGGTAGATCATATTTTCAAAATGAGCCCTCTTTGAATAGTGATGCTATTTCTGACAAAAAGAAAAGGACACATCAAGAGAGAAGGTTTTATCTTTATTATTGTCTTTATTACTGTCATCATGACAATCATCCAAAGTATTTTTCACTATAATTGTCCACAGCATTTATACTCAGTGCCTGTCAGTGTAGGTTGCTCTTCTAAGCATTGTCATAAACAAGATAATAAAGGTGTTATTTCACTTTCATCCAGTGTAAGAGTTGTCATTCCTGTTTGGCTTTAAAATATAGTAAATGTGGATGATATTCTGGAGAAGAAACTAGAGAATAAAATATTAGATCATATCTTAATTTTCCCTTCAAATTTGATAATTCACCTCTTTACCTATAGCTATGAATAAAATTAGCACTTCTTCAAATTTGAATAACATTCGGAGGAAACAAAGTATTCCATAACATTTGCAACACTTTTTAGAGGTATGTTTATAGTAGGTATTTATTACCATCTCATCTGATTTCAACCTGAAAAGTCATAGAGAAAATCATTGGAAAGTGCATTTTATATTTAATTTTTAAATAACTTAATTGAAAATTCAAATAAGATAATAAAATACAGAATTTATATATCTGGAAAACCAAATATATTTGGTTTTGATATTGTCCTTGAAGAGGTATTTCTCACACATCTGACTGATAGAAGCCAGCTGGCAAAGGTGAAGGAAAGCGCAGGGAGTTTGTTTCCTACAAAGGCAATGATGACAAGGGGCAACAGATATCATTATTTCTTACGCTGATTAACTGGAGCTCAGAAAGAATTTAGAAGACCATGATTCCTAGGGATGTAAAAAAGCAGAACAGCCATTCTCTATCCTATTGCACTCCTTTTCTAGAAATTCTTCATGTGATGGGGTATTTTTTCATCTTTCTTATATGTTATATAATATTTTAATGCCTCATATTAGGAAACCAGGATCTTTGAAACTATGGACATTTTAAAAATTTTTCTTTCTTAAAAAAATTTATTTATTTATTTGAGAGAGGTAGCACATAAGTGGGGGTTGGGGACAGGCAGAGGGAGAGGGAAAAGCAGGCTCCTACTGAGTGAAAATAGCCCAACTTGGGGCTCGATCCGAGAGCCCAGAACCTAAAACCCAGGATCATGACCTAAGCTGGAGGCAGATGCTTAACCAACTGAGCTACCCAAGCACCCCAAAACTATGAACATTTTAAATATTCTCTAGGACTCACTCAGTTAATAAGCAAACAGAATGCTTCAATTATTTCACTTGAAAAATTCAACTCTATAAAATTTTAGAACCAGCAACAAAGTGTTAAATATGACCACATAATACAAAATAAAGGGGAGAAATCATGGACTGAATGATTTTTCAGAGACATTAAAGGTAGATTCAGTGAAGTACTGAGCAATGATATGAGCAATGATCACTGAGCAAACAATAAGATACAGATTAGTTTAGCTAGATAAATAGAGGCTTGTGGTAGATGAATATAATAATCTGCAAATTATTTTTCTATTCTGTGTCTATAATAAATAAGTAAATACATGAGTATTATCAATTACAGCAATAAAGAAACATCAAAATATTCATAACTAGCATTGCCACTTGGCAGTCTAAAAGAAAATGAAAGAGGTAGTAGCATATAAGGAATTGCAAAAAAAAATGAGGCACAATTATTCGCAAATGTTTGATTCTCAGATGCAACATCATAGTGAACTGTTAAAAGAGAAGCAAAATTTAAAACGGGGACATTCTTATAAAGAAAGAAACAGAGTAAAAGTTTTCATTATAATTTAAGGACTTCAGACAATACAAGCAATAAAGTTCTTTGCCTGGGAATCATGTTTTATTTTTCCACTTGCCAAGTTGATTTTTAAATTCTATTCTGTGGGTCTTAATAAACATCATAATCATAATACACCAATAAAATTGGCAATGCCTATAAATCTATAAATAAATATATCCACCTCATTTGGGAATTTAAGTTTGATAATAAATAAACTATGTTAATACCATTTCTCAAAAATGTCAGGACATTTAAAATAGATTCAGAAAGAAAAACCTTCCACTGAACTCATAAAGCAAGAGTTTTTTGCTTCATAAACACAATTTAATTATATATTTATTTGATCATGACTGTTAATTCAGGTATTTTTTAAAACTTTCATCCAAGAGAAATTTTCCCCTAAAGACATTTTTTTTTGGTAAAATTAAAAAAAATACGATGTACTTCATTTCTCCAATTAAAATGTCTATTTTTCTTTTTTTTTAATTTTTTTAAATTTATGATAGTCACACAGAGAGAGAGAGAGAGAGAGAGAGGCAGAGACACAGGCAGAGGGAGAAGCAGGCTCCATGCACCGGGAGCCCGACGTGGGATTCGATCCCGGGTCTCCAGGATCGCGCCCTGGGCCAAAGGCAGGCACTAAACCGCTGGGCCACCCAGAGATCCCCAAAATGTCTGTTTTTCATCAGAAATACTTGTGTGACCTATGGGAAGTCATACATCTATGGCATGATTTTATATTTTTAATTTTATGGCATTATTTGTTTTTTTTTTAGATGAGTAGCAAAACATATGAGTAACACATGCCAGGGAGGAAGAGGAGAGGCAGACTTAAGAAGAAAGGCTCCAGTGTTATAGATGAAGGCCATTTCACTCTTAAGTTTCCATGGAGCAAGTGGAGGCATGGGTAGGCTAGTACTAAGTAAATAAATAGAACAGGAAGCAAAGGCTTTAAAAACCTGAGATCCATTTGGCAGCAAATTCCAGCCTTCTATGGACTCAGACACTGATTTCATATGGTCATCAAACCATCATGCTGGCCTGATGGTAGTCCTCTCCGAATATTCCAGATGGATATGGATGGTGTCTGCCTAGTTCTCAAGACCCACTGACTGTTCTGAGGGTCAGATGCTATCCAGGGGCTTCTAACAAGGTTCTTCACTGCTAAAGAAATTTATGCTCAAGGGATTCCAGAGGTTTAAAAATCAAAAGGAGACTGCAATGGATGGAGGCTTTAGCCTTGGTGAATGGAAGGGTTCTTCTTTTGCCCTGCTCATCCTTAATATATTACTTGGCATGTCATAGGTATTAAAATATATATTTTTTATGAATATATGAAAATATGAATGATCCTAGCCCCAAGGATTTTCCCCAGTGTACCCTTCAGCCATATTCTAATTTTTCATTTGTTTATAATTATTGAAAACTGTTGTTTACTTATCACTTTTATTTCCTCTTGTATAAAAGTTTAATGACTTTTATTTGCTAAACCTTATTTCTTAAGGGAAAACAACTAAGAATTCTTTTTAATTTAACTATCACATACTTTTATTTTATTTTTCTTCAAATAATTGTAAAAGAGGCCTGACACTCTTTCTTTTTCACATGGTACAATTTGACTCCTCTTGCCTAATTTCATAAATGTATGGCTGATTACTTAGGGAGATTGAGTGTCCTCTTGAAAATGTGACCAGACCTCTCTATTCCTTTTTCAATATCATACTGGAAGTCCTTGCTAATGCAAGCAAGAAGTCAAGAAAAGGAAATGAAAGATACACAGATTAAGAAGGAATACATAAAATTGTCTTTGTTCTCAGATGACATGAACATTTATGTAGAAAATCTAAAAGAATTTCCAAAAATAAAGACCTCCTGGAACTAGTGTAAATGATTTTAGCAAGGTTCCAAGATACAAAGTTAATATACAAGTCAGTTGCTTTCCTGTATGCTAGTAATAACAAAGTGGAATTAGAAATTCAAATCATATTTATATTAGCACGCCTCCCAAAACAAAATACTTAAGTGTAAATCTAACAAAATATGTAAAAGATCTATATAAGGAAAACTACAAAAATAAACAAAATCAAAGAGCTAAATAAACAGAGAGCGATTTCATGCTCATGGATAGGAAAACTCAATGTTGCCAAGATGTCACTTCTTCCCAAATTACTCTATAGATCCAATGCACAACTTACGCTAAAGCTATAAAAATCAGGAGAGTGTGGTGTTAGCAAAAAGAACTAGATAAATAGATCAATGGAACAGAATAAAGAGTCCAGAAATAGAGCCACATAAATACAGTCCCCTGATTTTTGACAAAGAACAAAGGCAATACAATAGGGCAAAGATAGTCCCTTCAACAAATGGTGCTGGAACAGCTGAATGTCCACATGCTAAAAATATGAATCTTGACAAACCTTATAACTTTACAAAAGTTAACTCAAAATGGATTATGAATTTAAATGTAAAACCCAGAATTGTGAGATTCATAGAATATAGCATAGGAATGACCAGGATCACCATAGGTATAATGATGCCTTTTTAGATACAACAAAACAAACATGATCTGTGAAAAAAATAATTAAACTGGACTTCATTGAAACTTAAAAACTTCTGCTCTACAAAAGACAATATCAACAGAATTAGTAAGCAAGCCATAGCCTGGAAGAAAATATTTGGGAAAAAACCCCTCATCTGATAAAGGACTATTATCCAAAATATACAAAGAACTCTTAAAACTCAATAATAAGAAAATAATTAATGACCCAAAGACCTTAACAGATACCTAAGCAAAGAAGATATGCAGATAGTAAATAAATATATGGAAAGATCAGATGTCACTAAGGAAGTGCAAATCAAGACAGCAAGGAGATACCACCACACAACTATAAGAATGGCCCAGATCTGGAACACTGACAACATCAAATGCTGATGAGGATGTGGAGCAATAAGAATTCTCAGACATTGCCGGTAGGAACACAAAATGGATCTCTCTAGAAGACAATATGATAGTTTCTTACAAAACTAAGCATACTCTTAATAAGCAATCTAGCAATCACTCTCCTAGGTATTTAACCAAAGATGGTGAATAATTATGCTCACATAAAAACCTGCACGCAGTTTATAACAGCTTTATGTATCATTGCCAAATCTTGGAAGCAACCAAATGTCCTTTAGTAATGAATGGATAAATAAACTGTGTTATATCCAGATAATGAAATATTATTCACTTCTAAAAAGAAATGGGCTACTAGCCATGAAAAAAACATGGAGGAATCACTAATGCATATTACCAACTGAAAGAGGCCAATCTGAAAAGGCTATTATATGATTCCAACTATATAACATTCTAGAAAAAAGAGAAACTATGGAGAAAATAAAAAGATCTGTTGTGGCAGGGGGTGGGGGAAGGGAATGAATAGGCAAAACAGAGGATTTTTAAAGACAGTGAAAATACTCTATGACATTACAATGATGGATATATGTCATTATACTTTGTCCAAACTCATAGGCTGTACAACACCAAGAGTGAACCCTAAGGTAAACTATGGGCTTTGGGTGATTATGATGTGTCAATATAGGTTCATCCTTGGTTAAAAAAAAATGCTATGGTGACTAATGTTGATAACTGGGGAGGCTATGCACAGGTTGGGCAGGGGATAAATGAAATATATCCATGCCTTCCTCTAAAATTTGTTGTAAGCCTAAAACTGGTGTAATAAAACTCGAAGTCTTAAAAAATAAAATCTCCATTTACTGTAGAGAACAAACTGAATGTTGTTGGAAGGGAGGTGGGGGGGTGCGATGGTTTGAATGGCTGATGAGGATTAAGGAGGGCACTTGTTATGATGAGCACTGGGTGTTGCATGAAGTGATGAATCACTAAATTTTGCTCCTGAAACTGATATTACAATACATATTAACTAACTAGAATTTAAATAAAAACTCGAAACAAACAAAACAAACAGAAAATCTCCAGATACCTTAACCAAGACTTACTTTTTAACTTTCATTTCTTTCCCCTTATTATTATAACTTTTTATTTTTTTATTTTTTTTATTTTTTTTATTATTTTTTTTTATTATAACTTTTTATTATTAAAAATACTAAGAGTGTTTTCTTCAAGGCTGCTTTTCCTTAAGCATGCCTAAGAATTGCCTAGATGGATATTTTGAGATGCTGTTTTTAAAATACAATTAAATCAGGAAATTGATTAATATTTCAGGAGCCATTCAGGTACATGAATTATGATTAGTGGGGTCGTAAGTCAAAATAGAATTTGTTGTAATAAAGAAGGAGAAAATTGTCTATTCGTCTCAATTTTACCTATTAAGGCAGGTCTTCTGGAAAATGCTCATGCAAAGACAGGATTTTGATGCCCATAAAAAACTTTGAACTTGATTCAGAGGCCTGGGATGATATGGGACATTAAAGCAAGTCTGAAATATTCGTTTTAATAAATATTAATTTCCATTTTTCCTCTAGATATAGGTCAATTCATTATATGGAAACAGAATGCAGTCTTTTAAATTCCATTGCCCTCAAAAAAAAATTCCATTGCCTTCAAATTTCATTATCTTACAATTTTGAATTTTGATTATTTTTTCTTAACAAAGTAAATGAGATGCCATCAACGCCACCTTGCATTGAATCTCCCTAACCCTGGAGATGTTCGTTCCCCCATTTGCTCCACTTTTACTTTTTCCAATCACACTTACTAATTCCTAGAATGTAATACAATTTAACTGACTTTATTACTTCTTGTTTGTTTTTTCCTACTAGAATGTAAGCTACTTGAAAGCAGTGATAATGTGTGTGTGTGTGTGTGTGTGTGTGTTTGGTAATTAATGTACCTGGAGTACCTAGGGACTCTGGCCCAAAGGAGAAACATACTTAATGAATAAATATTTATTGAGACTATGTTTAGACAGTGATCAAAATACAACTAATAATATTTTCTATTTCCATAGGATGAAAAGTTTCAGTGTGATATCAAGGATCGGGATACATTTGCCACCTACTCAGCACAACTTAAATTATGTGTCAAAAAAGCTTTAGCTTTTTTATTGGTTATGTTGTTGCTGTTGTTACCATTTCAGTGATGATTGCAGTTTAAATCTCATCTAAGTTTGCAATAAAATTCCACCATCTGGCCACATTCCTAAATCTATATTACATGTTTGGATAGCATAGAAATTGGTCATAGTACAATCTGAAAAAAACATCAATATTATGGGTTCTTAGAATTAGAAATGATAATCGAAATCATACAATCTCTTATTTACCTGTGTAAAAACTATATTTACATAGCAAGTTAGGGATAGATAAAAAAGAATGAAACATATATATTTTCTGTATGTATAAAAATGTATTTGGTTTTATTGTTTCACTCTAAGTTTCTGTAATCTATGTGACATGTGAGTAGCTTATTCATACAAAGAAATTATGTTTGATGACAGTACAAGGTTATTTTGAACTTTAAAACTGAAATTTGAGAGGAGGGGCAGGATGGCGGAAGAGTAGGGTCCCCAAATCACCTATCCCCACTAAATTACCTAGATAACCTTCAAATCATCCTGAAAATCTATGAATTCGGCCTGAGAATTAAAGAGAGACCAGCTGGAATGCTACAGCGAGAAGAGTTCGCGCTTCTATCAAGGTAGGAAGACGGGGAGAAAGAAATAAAGACACAAAAGGCCTCCAAGGGGGAGGGGCCCCGCGAGGAGCCGGGCTGAGGCCGGGGCGAGTGTCCCCAGGACAGGAGAGCCCCGTCCCGGAGACGCAGGAGCTGCACCGACCTTCCCGGCGGAAAGGGGCTCGCGGGGAGGTGGAGCAGGACCCGGGAGGGCGGGGATGCCCTCGGGCTCCCGGGGACAGTAACAGACACCTGCGCCCCGGGAGATGCGCCGAGCTCCCTAAGGGCTGCAGCGCGCACGGCGGGACCCGGAGCAGCTCGGGGGGCTCGGGGGCGGCTCCGCGGAGGGGGCTGCCGGGCGGGAGCGCGAATCCAACAGCGCAGGCCCCGGAGCACAGGGCGCCGGGACACAGCCCAGGATCCGGCCTCCCCCGGGACAAGCAGAGGCCGGGAGGGCCCAGGAGAGCAAGGACGCTCCTGTCCCAGCTGAGCAGATCAGCGGCCCCGCCCCGGAGCCTCCAGGCCCTGCAGAGGAGTCACTGCGGGGGCTGACTCCAGGGCTCCAGAGCTGGCCCCGCCACTGGGGCTGTTCCTCCGGGGGCCTCACGGGATGAAGAACCCCCACTGAGCCCTGCACCAGGCAGGGGCAGAGCAGCTCCCCCAAGTGCTAACACCTGAAAATCAGCACCACAGGCCCCTCCCCCAGAAGACCAGCTAGACGGATAAGTTCCAGGGGAAGTCAAGGGACTTAAAGTACACAGAATCAGAAGATACTCCCCCGTGGTTGTGGGGTTTTTTTTGTTTGTTTGTTTGTTTTTTTTAATTTCTGTTTGCTTCCCCCACCCTTTTTTTCCCTTTCTTTTTCTTTCTCTTTCTCTTTTTCTTCTTTTTTCTTTTTTTCTTCCTTTTTTCTTTTTTCTTTGTCTCTTTTCTTTCCTTCTTTTCTCTCTTTCTCCTTTTCCCAATACAGCATGTTTTTGGCCACTCTGCACTGAGCAAAATGACTAGAAGGAAAACCTCACCTCAAAAGAAAGAATCAGAAACAGTCCTCTCTCCCACAGAGTTAAAAAATCTGGATTACAATTCAATGTCAGAAAGCCAATTCAGAAGCACTATTATACAGCTACTGGTGGCTCTAGAAAAAAGCATAAAGGACTCAAGAGACTTCATGACTGCAGAATTTAGAGCTAATCAGGCAGAAATTAAAAATCAATTGAATGAGATGCAATCCAAACTAGAAGTCCTAACGACGAGGGTTAACGAGGTGGAAGAACGAGTGAGTGACCTAGAAGACAAGTTGATAGCAAAGAGGGAAACTGAGGAAAAAAGAGACAAACAATTAAAAGACCATGAAGATAGATTAAGGGAAATAAACGACAGCCTGAGGAAGAAAAACCCACATTTAATTGGGGTTCCCGAGGGCGCCGAAAGGGACAGAGGGCCAGAATATGTATTTAAACAAATCCTAGCTGAAAACTTTCCTAATCTGGGAAGGGAAACAGGCATTCATATCCAGGAAATAGAGAGATCCCCCCCTAAAATCAATAAAAACCGTTCAACACCTTGACATTTAATAGTGAAGCTTGCAAATTCCAAAGATAAAGAGAAGATCCTTAAAGCAGCGAGAGACAAGAAATCCCTGACTTTTATGGGGAGGAGTATTAGGGTAACAGCAGACCTCTCCACAGAGACCTGGCAGGCCAGAAAGGGCTGGCAGGATATATTCAGGGTCCTAAACGAGAAGAACATGCAACCAAGAATACTTTATCCAGCAAGGCTCTCTTTCAAAATGGAAGGAGAGATAAAGAGCTTCCAAGACAGGCAGGAACTGAAAGAATATGTGACCTCCAAACCAGCTCTGCAAGAAATTTTAAGGGGGACTCTTAAAATTCCCCTTTAAGAAGAAGTTCAGTGGAACAATCCACAAAAACAAGGACTGAATAGATATCATGATGCCACTAAACTCAAATCTGTCAATAGTAACTCTGAACGTGAAAGGACTTAATGACCCCATCAAAAGGCGCAGGGTTTCAGACTGGATAAAAAAGCAGGACCCATCTATCTGCTGTCTACAAGAGACTCATTTTAGACAAAAGGACACCTACAGCCTGAAAATAAAAGGTTGGAGAACCATTTACCATTCAAATGGTCCTCAAAAGAAAGCAGGGGTAGCCATCCTCATATCAGATAAACTAAAATTTACCCCGAAGACTTAGTGAGAGATGAAGAGGGACACTATATCATACTTAAAGGATCTATCCAACAAGAGGACTTAACAATCCTCAATATATATGCCCTGAATGTGGGAGCTCCCAAATATTTAAATCAATTAATAACCAAAGTGAAGAAATACTTAGATAATAATACACTTACACTTGGTTACTTCAATGTAGCTCTTTCTATACTCGATAGGTCTTCTAAGCGCAACATCTCCAAAGAAACGAGAGCTTTAAATGATACACTGGACCAGATGGATTTCACAGATATCTACAGAACTTTACATCCAAACTCAACTAAATACACATTCTTCTCAAGTGCACATGGAACTTTCTCCAGAATAGGCCACATACTGGGTCACAAATCGGGTCTGAACCGATACCAAAAGATTGGGATTGTCCCCTGCATATTCTCAGACCATAATGCCTTGAAATTAGAACTAAATCACAACAAGAAGTTTGGAAGGACCTCAAACACGTGGAGGTTAAGGACCATCCTGCTTAAAGATGAAAGGGTCAACCAGGAAATTAAGGAAGAATTCAAAAGATTCATGAAACTAATGAGAATGAAGATACAACCATTCAAAATCTTTGGGATGCAGCAAAAGCAGTCCTAAGGGGGAAATACATCGCAATACAAGCATCCATTCAAAAACTGGAAAGAACTCAAATACAAAAGCTAACCTTACACATAAAGGAGCTAGAGAAAAAACAGCAAATAGATCCTACACCCAGGAGAAGAAGGGAGTTAATAAAGATTCAAACAGAACTCAACGAAATCGAGACCAGAAGAACTGTGGAACAGAACAACAGAACCAGGAGTTGGTTCTTTGAAAGAATTAATAAGATAGATAAACCATTAGCCAGCCTTATTAAAAAGAAGAGAGAGAAGACTCAAATTAATAAAATCATGAATGAGAAGGGAGAGATCACTACCAACACCAAGGAAATACAAACGATTTTAAAAACATATTATGAACAGCCATACGCCAATAAATTAGGCAATCTAGAAGAAATGGATGCATTCCTGGAAAGCCACAAACTGCCAAAACTGGAACAGGAAGAAATAGAAAACCTGAACAGGCCAATAACCAGGGAGGAAATTGAAGCAGTCATCAAAAACCTCCCAAGACACAAACATCCAGGGCCAGATGGCTTCCCAGGGGAATTCTATCAAACGTTTAAAGAAGAAACCATACCTATTCTCCTAAAGCTGTTTGGAAAGATAGAAAGAGATGGAGTACTTCCAAATTCGTTCTATGAGGCCAGCATCACCTTAATTCCAAAACCAGATGACCCCACCAAAAAGGAGAATTACAGACCAATATCCCTGATGAACATGGATGCAAAAATTCTCAACAAGATACTGGCAAGAGGATCCAATAGTACATTAAGAAAATTATTCACCATGACCAAGTAGGATTTATCCCCGGGACACAAGGATGGTTCAACACTCGTAAAACAATCAATGTGATTCATCATATCAGCAAGAGAAAAACCAAGAACCATATGATCCTCTCATTAGATGCAGAGAAAGCATTTGACAAAATACAGCATCCATTCCTGATCAAAACTCTTCAGAGTGTAGGGATAGAGGGAACATCTTAGCCATCTACGAAAAGCCCACAGCAAATATCATTCTCTGGAATGAAGCACTGGGAGCCTTTCCCCTGAGATCAGGAACAAGACAGGGATGTCCACTCTCCCCACTGCTCTTCAACACAGTACTGGAAGTCCCAGCCTCAGCAATCAGACAACAAAAAGACGTTAAAGGCATTCAAATTGGCAAAGAAGAAGGCAAACTCTTCCTCTTCGCCGATGACATGATACTCTACATAGAAAACCCAAAAGCCTCCACCCCAAGATTGCTAGAACTCATACAGCAATTCGGTAGCGTGGCAGGATACAAAATCAATGCCCAGAAATCAGTGGCATTTTTATACACTAACAATGAGACTGAAGAAAGAGAAATTAAGGAGTCAATCCCATTTACAATTGCACCCAAAAGCATAAGATACCTAGGAATAAACTTAACCAAAGAGGTAAAGGATCTATACCCTAAAAACTATAGAACACTTCTGAAAGAAATTGAGGAAGACACAAAAAGTTGGAAAAATATTCCATGCTCATGGATTGGCAGAATTAATATTGTAAAAATATCAATGTTACCCAGGGCAATTTACACGTTTAATGCAATCCCTATCAAAATACCATGGACTTTCTTCAGAGAGTTAGAACAAATCATTTTAAGATTTGTGTGGAATCAGAAAAGACCCCGAATAGCCAGGGAATTTTAAAAAAGAAAACCATATTTGGGGGCATCACAATGCCAGGTTTCAGGTTGTACTACAAAGCTGTGGTCATCAAGACAGTGTGGTACTGGCACAAAAACAGACACATAGATCAATGGAACAGAATAGAGAACCCAAAAGTGGACCCTGAACTTTATGGTTAACTAATATTCGATAAAGGAGGAAAGACTATCCATTGGAAGAAAGGCAGTCTCTTCAATAAATGGTGCTGGGAAAATTGGACATCCACATGCAGAAGAATGAAACTAGACCACTCTCTTTCACCGTACACAAAGATAAACTCAAAATGGATGAAAGATCTAAATGTGAGACAAGATTCCATCAAAATCCTAGAGGAGAACACAGGCAACACCCTTTTTGAACTCAGCCACAGTAACTTCTTGCAAGATACATCCACGAATGCAAAAGAAACAAAAGCAAAAATGAACTATTGGGACTTCATCAAGATAAGAAGCTTTTGCACAGCAAAGGATACAGTCAACAAAACTCAAAGACAACCTACAGAATGGGAGAAGATATTTGCAAATGACATATCAGTTAAAGGGCTAGTTTCCAAGATCTATAAAGAACTTATTAAACTCAACAGCAAAGAAACAAACAATCCAATCATGAAATGGGCAAAAGACATGAAGAGAAATCTCACAGAGGAAGACATAGACATGGCCAACATGCACATGAGAATATGCTCGGCATCACTTGCCATCAGGGAAATACAAATCAAAACCACAATGAGATACCACCTCACCCCAGTGAGAATGGGGAAAATTAACAGGGCAGAAAGCCACAAATGTTGGAGAGGATGTGGAGAAAAGGGAACCCTCTTACACTGTTGGTGGGAATGTGAACTGGTGCAGCCGCTCTGGAAAACTGTGTGGAGGTTCCTCAAAGAGTTAAAAATAGACCTGCCCTACGACCCAGCAATTGCACTGTTGGGGATTTACCCCAAAGATACAGATGCAATGAAACACCGGGACCCCTGCACCCCGATGTTTCTAGCAGCAATGGCCACAATAACCAAACTGTGGAAGGAGCCTCGGTGTCCATCGAAAGATGAATGGATAAAGAAGATGTGGTTTACGTATACAATGGAATATTCCTCAGCCATTAGAAACGACAAATACCCACCATTTGCTTCAACGTGGCTGGAACTGGAGGGTATTATGCTGAGTGAAGTAAGTCAATCGGAGAAGGACAAACATTGTATGTTCTCATTCATTTGGGGAATATAAATAATAGTGAAAGGGAATATAGGGAAGGGAGAAGAAATGTGTGGGAAATATCAGAAAGGGAGACAGAACATAAAGACTCCTAACTCTGGGTAACGAACTAGGGGTGATGGAAGGGGAGGAGGGTGGGGGGTGGGGGTGAATGGGTGACAGGCACTGAGGGGGGCACTTGATGGGATGAGCACTGGGTGTTATTCTGTATGTTGGTAAATTGAACACCAATAAAAAATAAATTTATTATTAAAAATATAAAATAAAATAAATAAAACTGAAATTCGTATTTTCTTACAGGTTCTTTCACTACTTGAAATTTATAAACCATTTCTGTAAATTATAAATTCAGCTTATTAATAACTCCCTATCAGACATTCATAGAGCAGATCATCTTTTCATAAACCCCTCCTTAAATATCACAGTATCATTTTGTAAAGAGAATTGTGAGACTATTTTGGCATTATTTCTCGCATCATTGCAAATCAATAGAACATTAACTTATGGATCAGTAGCAAGAAAAACAACTTAAAGTAATTCTTGTGTTTAGTCACTTAGTCAATTTTATCCAATTAAAAATAGTCATGAAAGGAGTCTAGTGAATTTAGGAAAAATGGAATACAACTTACTTTGCCAAATAACAAAGTCTATATAGTCTATGCATTTAACGTATTTGCCAATAAATAAATAAGTAGTAATTACCTTGCCCAGGGCTTTCCCACCTTTTTGAAGGGGAAGTGGTTTAGATGTTTTACTAAGAGACATTCATACTCCTGACAGATTCATAGTCAGAATAATGATGGGAATACAAAGTAAATCATTATTTTATGCTCCAGACTTGTTTATTCTTTACATGAGAGAGAGTATATGTGATTGAGAGGGTGGAGTGTGTTCTTGTCATTGTTCCTGAATCATTTTGGTTAAACTTCCAGTAGGAAAATTACGCATTCTCTGAAAAATAGGGACCAAGGAAACAAATAATAGAAGAACCCTTGTTTGGAAAATGAAAAAGTGGTCAAAGAAAGAAAAAGAAGCAGGGAGATAGAAATAGAATCAAGAAGTGCTTGTAGCAAAAAGTAGAAAGCGTACCACTCAGATACACCATGAAATTAAATAATCCATTGTGGCATTGAATCTCCACATGACTGGTTTTTGTACAGTCTAGTTTATAGTTGACATTACTAAGTATTATGCAAGAAATAAGCATACATAATGTAACAGGCTCGCCAAACATTTGTATTATGCAGAAACTTTGGTTTTGATTCAAAGTTACAAAAACACAAAACAAAAATAAAACAAAAATGAGAATTCTAGTACCCACCTTATTTATTTCTGTCAATGTGAAGATAGTTTGATATGCCATTCATAATCTGGCACTGTTGAAAGTTTTTTAGCCTTGAAATACTTTTGGAGCTTTAGCAGTAAACTACTTTTAATATTTTTCATTTTTTTTCTGAGTAACATATCTTCCAGCTGAATTTTTAGGTATTACATTTTTGTGAATTATTTGCTAGAGGGGCAGCCTGGGTGGTTCAGTGGTTTCACGCTGCCTTCAGCCCAGGGCATGATCCCAGAGACCCGGGATCGAGACCCTGCATGGAGCCTGCTTCTCCCTCTGCCTGGGTCTTGGCCTCTCTGCATCTCTCTGTGTCTCTCATGGATAAATAAATAAAATCTTTTAAAAAAATTATCTGCTAAAAAGTGCACAAATTAACTGTTGAGGCCTTTTAAGATTGTTAGATTATTTCCTTCTCCACATACTACTTGTGGCTAAATTTAATGGTCTGACAAAATTCAAAAGTGATGCTGAACACTTTTCTAGAGAGGAAATGGAAATGTATGGCTCAATTCAAACAAACATAAATAACGTAATTGTTCAGTCAGGTATTAAAATACTAGCCACCACTCAACATCCTTTCTTTCTTTTTGCCTCAGAAAAACAGTCTATTTTGGGAAGCAAATCACTCAACCTAAGGATTACACTTTCCAGACTTGTTTGCAATTAGTGATTTCCACATTTCCAAGTTCTGGACAAAGAGATGCAAGTGAGAGTGTTGTGTAGGCCTTCATAAACTGGTTAATAGAATCCTGAGGTTCTTGCATGCAATCTTGGGCTTGGAGTTTATCCTGCTGATATCTGATGACTTTCTAGCCCTAAGATCTGATGACTTTCTTGAGTAGCCATATCACCAGAGAATGCTTTCACTCAGGGTTCTCTTAGGTAAGAGGATACAACTTTCTATGTGTAAGCCACAACTGATATATTGTGCGTAAGCCATTGTATATAACACATTGTGAGTCACTGTTACAGTTCTGAGATTGCCACTCAGGAGGACTGCACTAATAATTGCCTTCAGTAATACTTTATATATGATATATTTATTAGAAAAATAAATGTGTTTTATAGAATTAGTAGCTAGCAATGTATACCTTAACTCATTTTTTCCAATTATATACTGAAGATGTAATTAACTATGAGGAAAAGAAAGTCAGTTGAAAAAACTTTTTAAAGATTTTATTTATTTATTTATTTATTTATTTATTTATTTATTTATGAAAAGGCAGAGACACAGGCAGAGGGAGAAGCAGGCTCCATGCAGGGAGTCCGATGTGGGACTCTATCCTGGGTCTCCAGGATCACGCCTTGACCCAAAGGCAGTCGCTTAACCGCTGAGCCACCCACGTGTCCTGGCGGTTGAAATTTTTAAGAACCTTGAAATGTAATTTGTGTAACCTTTGTTTCAAAGACTTCCCAACTGTATATAATGTTTAAGTACTATAAATCTATCTTTATTATATAACATGTGAAAATAAATAAAGACCTAAGAGTTTTATTTATATCTGATAAACAATTCACTGGGAAACATCAATCAACAAAATTTTTTAAAAAATCCTTTTTATACAAAGCATATACTATCTCTTTTGAATATATAAGACAGTAGGAGGGTCATTTATTAATTTAACTGCTTTATATGTGAGATTAGGGTCAGATTTTAAATGGATACAAGTAAAGCTCTTATGGAAAATTCAATTTCCGGGGATCCCTGGGTGGCGCAGCGGTTTGGCGCCTGCCTTTGGCCCAGGGCGCGATCCTGGAGACCAGGGATCGAATCCCACGGGCTCCCGGTGCACGGAGCCTGCTTCTCCCTCTGCCTGTGGCTCTGCCTCTTTCTCTCTCACTGTGTGCCTATCATAAAAAAATAAATAAATAAATAAAAAAGAAAAAAAGAAAAAAAAAGAAAATTCAATTTCCTAATATGAAAAAAAACAAAACAAAACAAAACAAAAAAAAATGAGTACTTTGAGGCCAGTGGTTAAGTGGATAGTTTCTTTCATGGATGGGTCCAGATTCAGATTCCAATAATTAATTTGCAATGTAGAAAAAGAGGTTTGAGGAAGCAAACTAATGAGTTTAGTTTTACACATTCTGAATTTGAGGTGACTGCAGGACACTGAAGGTGATGAGGAGGCAATTGATTACACAAGTCTAAAAGCCTTGACAAAAGAATCTTGAGGACAAAGACTGCCACAGAGGTTTGAGAGTCATTAGCATATAGATGAGAATGTGGCTATCCAAGCGGGCTGTAAAGTTGAAAGAGCAGTGGGCCAAGAATTGCATCATGGAGATTGGCAGGTGAGGAGATACCCATAAAGAAAAGTCAGCATGGGCAGGAGAAAACAAGGAGAGTTGAGTCACCTCAGGCAAGAGAGCAGAACTTTTCCAGAAGGTAGTAGCCAGTGGTGTTAAACATGCCAGGGAAGTCTAGTAGTACAAGGTCCAACAAAAATCTATTGACCCCGAGACAATTGTAGTTATGGGGGAAACATCTTGTGTCTGAGAAAAGCTGAAGATTGGAGAGAGTCAATGATTAAGTGCATGATAGGAAAATGGAGATATGTAGTTGATCCTGTCACTTATGAATAATGTTAATTTTCTTCTTTATTTCTAATTCTTATAATTCATATTTCTTGTTCTACTTACTGCTGCCATCAGGGTAATACTAATAAAACTGCTTATATCCACGGGTTTTGACTTGTTTCTACTTTGAAAGAACTACTTCTAAATTTTCATCATTTAGCTTGAATTTTTTTTTGAGTTTTTGATAGAAATCTTTGTTGGCCTATGATACCCTGTTCAGATCCCCATTTGGGAATGAATGGCTCATTTTCCTAGCCTCTAGGAGTGTTGCTGGCAGATTACTCTCAGCTGTCAAACTCCTATCTGGATTGTCTGGTTTACGAAAGCCACTTGGCCCAAAGTATTTCCTCCTGGAACACCCTGCACCAAAAGTTAATCATTATAGGGTGAATCATTATAGGGTGTAGATGTTAGACTTGCTCACATTCCCATCAGGAAGACCTTGACAAGAGATCTCAGCTTCAGAACTCATCATACGATCAGCTGAAGCTTCCTTCAAGATTCCACAGCTCAATTTTTCCCTTTGCCTGATCCCAGTTTCTTCTCTTCTTTCTATAAGAACTAATTATAAGAATTCACCCCTAACACGATCATCTCTGTCCTGGAGTTGGCTTCCTAAGGAAACCCAAGCCACAACAATATTCTTTATCAGATTATCAATTTTTCTGTTATTACTAGTTTCCTAAATACATCTATTATTTCTTTTTTATATGTTAAAAACTCATGGGTGATTCTTAGACCAACCGGCAGTATATATTCAAACTTCGCTTTCTGTTATGGTGAAGTTCTGGAGTTGTGTTCTTTCACAGGAAATAAATAGGAATTGATGAAAGGGACTCCATATTTGCTACCTAACACTTATGAGTTTAAGGCACGCACATTTCTTTTTTTTTATTTTTTTATTTAAATTCAATTTGCCAGCATATACTATAAACAACCAGGGCTCATCCCATCAAGAAGGCATGCATATTTCTGACATGGGAATTTTCTCTTTGCTCTTTCATGTACAACTCTATATTTAAATGGTTTTAGTTATATTTGATCCTGTATGTTCATACTAGGGCAGAAGCTTCTGAATTATTTCAGTCCACCATATGTTTCAAACCATAAGTACCAATATTCCTTCCTGGTCTGTGTTTTATGTGAGAATGTAAACACACACACGCACACACACACACATACACTCAGTGGGTTATCTATATAAAAGCATTTTTTTTTCTGTATCATGGTAAATTTTGAATAGTTATAGAAAACTTTGAATAGCTACTCCTTGCTTTAGGTCAATTCCGCAGAAGCAGATCCTGAGACTGGATATGCCAGTGATTTATTAAAGCAATGCTTCCAAAAGAAATTGGGAAGAAGTGGGGAAAGCAGAAAAAGGAAGCAAAAGTCAAACAACTGCGAACTTTCAGGCAAAAATCTCAGCTTCAACCTGATTCCATGCTGAACTCTGAATTACCCCACATTGTTTGAGCTGCTCAAAGCAATAGAGTCAGTTGGACTTTCAAAATCACTAACCTGTTAGTTACTTAATTGAAAGCCATCCAGAAGGACACAAAAATCCCAAACTCCCAAACACTATCCACTCTCTATAGCACAGTATTTCTCCAAGAAATGTGCAGATGTAGTCCAAAAGGAAAGCATAAGAAGTTAGCAGCAAAAAAAAAAAAAAAAAAAAAAAAAAAGTTAGCAGCAATAAGGTTAGATAGATAGATAGATAGAGATATGATATAAAATAAAATCTAAGTATATACATAAATATAAAATGCAATATAAAAATGAATATATGTAAATTTATATAAATAAATATATATTATATATATAAAATACCAAATTTTACATATAAAAATGGAACTCATGTTTTCTAACTAAAGAGAATATTAGTGATCTTAAGCTGATGAAGAAGAGAAATTAGGTGTTCTTATCTATATAATATAAACTGCAAAACTGTAGTGGGAAGATAAAACAATTATTAACATGCTCTCAATATAATCTCTGTCTCTCTTTAAAAAAACGGAAGTAAGATGAAATTCAGAATATTATGAAAATGAGATTGTGGCAGTAATATATACCCAAATTTCAGGTCTTCTATGTGAATAGTGCCTGAGGGGATAGGGTGAGCACTATGGCTGCTTCTACTGCTTTGGAAGTTTCTAGGAAAGTGAAGAGGAGATATCAGAAACAAAACGGTAGGTCAACTGACCCATGGTTTGATCAGTGGTCTGCAGGTGTGGCTCAGAGTGTAAAAGTAATGATGAGCAGTTACCTTGGTCTCCCGACTGAGGTCGTGGAAGATCCATACCTATATGATCACATAACGAATTTACAGAATGAGATCATTGATTTCTCATCACTAAAAGAAATCAACAGCAACTCATGTTGGCTCTGAGTACTTCTTCCATATGCAATATTTAAATTAATATGTTTATTACTATATACACGCACACGAACTTAATAATTTAATGAAGTTTGTAATTAACAAAAAATTACAAATAGCATTGACTATGGGGATCCCTGGGTGGCTCAGCAGTTTAGTGCCTGCCTTTGGCTCAGGTCATGACCCTGGGATCCAGGATCCAGTCCCACATTGGGCCCCCTGCGAGCAGCCTGCTTCTCCCTCTGCCTGTGTCTCTGCCTCTCTCTCTGTGTGTCTCATGAATAAATAAATAAATAAAATCTTTAAAAAAAAATAGCATTGACTAAAGTACCCCCTATAAGTTGTGATTTTTGCTTCTAGAAAAATATTTAAAGAAAAGTGTGCATTACTGATTTTATACTGAGATGGTCTATAGTCGATATCTATCATGTACTACTGAAATGAAATGTATTGAATTTTCTTCAATAACTTTGAACATAATAAGGTCTTTTATTTTATATTATATTTTTTAAGATTTTATTTATTCATGAGCAACACAGAGAGAGGCAGAGACACAGGCAGAGGGACAAGCAGGCTTGACACAGGGAGTTCCATGTGGTACTCGATCCCCAGACCCCAGGATCACGCCCTGAATCAAAAGCAGATGCTCAATGGCTGAGCCACCCAGGCCTCCACATACTAATGTCTTTTATTTATTTATTTTTTTTTACTAATGTCTTTTAAATTAAGGGTGAGTAGTCAGCCCCAGTGGCCCAGCGGCTTAGCACTGCCTTCAGCCTGAGGTGTGATCCTGGAGACCCAGGATCGAGTCCCATGTCAGGTTCCCTGCATAGAGCCTGCTTCCCCCTCTGCCTGTGTCTCTGTCTCTGTCTCTCTCTCTCTCTCTCTCTTTGTCATGAATAAATAAATAAAATCTTTTAAAAAATAATAAATTAAAGGTTAGCTATATCAAATGTCCAAAATACCAAGTGTTCCACAAAAAAAAATTTAACTTTAAATCTCAAATTTTTCTGTGATAGAAATACATGTTTCCTCAAATAGATTAAGTGGAATAGAATATTAAAATTCTAACCTCATCTTCCAATCCCTCAAGGTTCCTGAGAATCGGCTCTTTAATAATAAGACAGAAGATAAATCATCCTCTTTTTATATATATATATCTAAGTCTTTAAAATGAAAATCATATTTTAAAATGAGATAGCTGAGAAAAGTCTGTCTTAATTTTTAAGCATAAACTCCTAACAGAACCTTTTTCTCAAGGTCACTCAAAATTATATCACAGGAAGTTAAAAACCATATTTAAACTCTTAAGAAATCTGAGAGCAAATTCTTGTCATCTTATTTGATATAATTTCATAAAGCAGCAGTGCCCCCTGGTTGCTATTTCATCCACCACTTCTGGCTGGAAGTGAAACATAGTTGGTCTTTGAACAATATTAGGGTTAAGGGCACTGACCCCCTGCACACTCAGAAATCCATGATAACTTTTGACTTCCCCAAAACTTAACTGCTAATAGCATACTCTTGACCTTACTGATAACATAAACAATTGATTCACACATATTTTATATGTTAGACATATTATGTGTTCTGTTCTTAATGTAAGCAAGAGAAAAGCAAATGTTATTAAGAAAATCATAAGAAAAAGAACATGTATGTACAGTAAGGTACTGTAAAAAATTCCATGAGTAAGTGGACCTGCACGTTAAAACCTGTGTAAAGGGTCAACTATACTTTTAATCCTGCATATTAGATAAGCTTCATTAAAAGAGACACATTGCATTGGAATGAATGCATTTGGATTATAAATGTTTTAAAAGTTGGCAATAGTCTAAGCATTGTAACATGATGGCTGGCAATTATTGGTTCATTGCATATTTAATTCTTTTTTTTTTTTTTGTATTGGAGATAGTTTGCTTTAAGTATTGAATTTCAGAAGAACAGTTGTTTCCAATTTTACTAATGACTTCCACATTGATGAATATGGATTTCTGTAGAGTTTGGACACAATTAAAGCACTGATAGTTTTCAGGATAATTCAGTTCCTATTTTACTTTGAACGCCTTGCTTTATTCCTAGAATATGAGAAAGATAAACATCACAAATAGGGACTGATAAAAGGAGAAAAAGTATCACTTTTTAAAGTTGTGCATTAAATACTTGTATTGTCAAATAAAAATAATAAAGTAATGCTTCACATAAAGTGAACAAATAAAAAAGTAGACCATTAATATGAATTTTGTTAATCAACAGAATTCTAAATTAATAGGGTTAACCATAAAGATTATCTGAAAATGTGTTAATGAATTAATCATGTTGTCCATTAAGATAAAATAATGAATTGAAGAAATATCAGATGGATTATTGTGCTCATTTTTCATGTTAAATAAAATATTGCTCATTTATTAACATCTCCATTTGAATGATAGAAGAAAGATAATTTTAGTAGACGTCAGGAAAACAAAAACAGTAAAAGATTCATGCAACCCTTAAATTAAAGCTATTCTTACTATCACACACACACACACACAAACACAAAGTAAACTTTAAAAACAGAATTCAATAAGCAACAGACAAAAGTAGACTGCAGATAACTGTCTCATGGACACTTGTTTAACATTTGAAATGTTCCTTTCTGAAAGTATGTATCCAATCAAATCAATATTATATCTGTATTTCCTTTTTGATTTAAAATCATAGCAATAAATATGTCAAAGTTGTTAAAATATAAAAGAGGCCATATTCAATCAACCCCATTTCTTTAGGACCTTAGTAATTTCAATATTAGTTTATATGACTAATTAAACAATAGTATTCATAGCTAAAAATTCACCAGACTTCCAGACAATAAACAAAGAAACAAACTAGCAAACCAAAATCCCAGTCAAGAACCTGTTCTAATTCAGTAATTTACCCTCCTGGAGTTTGTAAACCTTTTATTGAAATACCTGCAATTAACCAATGCTCACCCAATGACACTGACCAGAAATATTAATGACAACAGTAAACATGCAAAAGAACCCCAAATTACTCATCTGTAGAATAGCAGATATCAAAGTGAAAGATTCTAAAATGAAATAAAGATAAATAAAATTATTTATTATAAACCTTGAAAGTATGTGACTTGAAAAAACTTAAATTTCAGAAAGTTTGCTATGTACATTGAGCATATTAAAAAAGAAAACTTTTTACTGGAAGCATCAATTAATTAATATTCAAATCCTATTCCTGAATGTTGTATTTTCCTCCAGGGTTTCCTTTAGATGAAAAGGCAGTTGTTAGACAAAAATGCTAACAAAGTGTTATGATAAACCCATCTGTGAGAATTCCTCAGTCGCTAGTACAAGAACAATTAGAAGAGCTCACGTGAGCAGCTCTGCATCATTTTTTGGCTTCGACAAGCAGCCTTGCACACAAGATTTCAACAATATCCTCAGAGGGAGTCATTTCAGAAACAACTGGGAAATACTCACCAAAGATGAAAGTCTGGCAAGAAAGTACTCCAATAAGGAACTTGCTGCTTTAGACTTTGAGGCATAAAACAGTTTCAGGACTGGTTTGACAATTATAGCACCAAAAAAAGGAAGGGGACATGTAGGAGAATACTTTTACCATGTCATTCATTGTCTCCAATTAATTTATTCTCCTAAGTCCTAAGTTATTCATTTCAAAGTGCATACATAGAATAAGAGAAAAAATAGTCGATAAATTTCTTTTCCCCAGAATCAAAATCCAATTGTGAAATGAATTATAAAGAGTAGTGATATGCTAAGGACCCATGAATAATAGAAATTTAATAAAGTGAATAAAGAAGTTTTTACAAATGAAATGTTTATGGGATCATGTGGTAGAGAGAAATTAATGCTTTTTCTTGATCTGAAATGGTTCTGCTGATTTTTTTTCAACTATCAATAGAGTTGCTCATCACACCCTCACCTTGTCTCATACGTCCTGCTCTGGATTTTGCAATTTACTAGAATCGGGAATATCATCACCATAATCAGAAGGTGAAAATAATTTCATTTCATAGCGTGCAATAATATATTTTATAGAGGATAAAGTACAGGGTCAGTTTTGTGTTATATGATGAAGAGCTTATAAATTCATAGAACTGTAAATTGAAGGTCAAAGCCAGTATAAATGAGTAAGACTAAAGTGCTAAAATGAGCTCTGAGGTGACTGAGCATATTATGTTTGCTAAATTTTCCTATCTCAGTTTTTTAAAATGATCTGATAATAAAGCCAGTCTGTAGTATAATATACACATCAAATGCAGTAGATAATTCCCATTCACATAAGCCCAATTTATTTAGGCCAAGATTATACTCAATCCTCTTGCTTAATCACCCAGACCTCTTAGTCAATAACCAGTATTATAGATAAGGAAATAGCAAAATCTAAAAATTGCAGATCTTTCCATGATGAGTCTTGTGTGGCCGGCTTCCTGAAACGTACTATATAGGAAATGGAACATTTGTATTTCATTGGAAAGTTCACTTCGATTAAATTTTATCCGTTACTTGCATTTGTCATTTCCATGATGACTTCTGTTATGTTTATGTATTTTCTCTCTTTGGCTTCTGTGCCAGCTCTCCCTGATTTCTGTTGACAGTGGATTAAGGTAGCCCACATTCTTGTTAGCACCAATAAGTGCTACAGGCACTTGGGGGCAGCCTTAAATGAAGACGGATCACCCTCTGCAAATGCAGTGTCTCTCTAATCTGCAAAGCACAAAACTGTCTTAATGTTTCAAATTGAAACAAGAGAAAGTTTAGGTAATTTGTCTGCAATCCAACGTAGGTGAACTGACTGAACTATCTTAGTGTTTGCTTAAGGTATCATCTTATTACCGTTTCAGCTAAGATGACACTTTTAAAGGTTGACTGCATTCAATATCCCTAAGTGGAACTTATGCCTGTAAAACATAATTTTACTTCTAGATATTAATTCAGTTTAACTTATTTCCTGTAGGATCTGGTCAGTAAAGAAAATACATACATTACACATTTGGTAGATAAGTCGTTTCGAATCAAATTTGATTTCTTAAAACTACTATTAAAACATATCAGGCAAATAAATAAATAAATAAATAAAAAACGTATCAGCCAGATCATGAAAACTTCACACACTGATTTTCAGTGTGATCTAAAATATTTCATTACCTTCATTAAATCAAAATGGAATTTTAATTTATCACATATTCATTGCTTTTACCACTTAAAACAATCGTAATCCAATCCTTGAAAAATAAAATATAATAAAATCACAAAAGATAAAAAAAAAAGTGACTTTGGTTTATATTAGGTTTTTGTTTGTTTGTTTTTCAAAAAAATAGATTGGATTCTATTATCTACAGAAAAAAGCAATGGCTAGAGGGAAGACCCTGCCAATGTAAAGGTAGGAAATTAAGAACAACATCTTTTTCTACTATTTAGCTAGTATCTGGGGACAGGAATGAGAAGAGTTTGCTGTGGAAATTGCCACCTAACAAAGATTAAACAGGTTTCCGGAGAAGTAGAAAAACAAGGTGCAGTCATACAGTAAGACACAGAAGTACGTTATAAAAAATTAAAGAAAAGCAAGAAGGCAGAAAATAGTTAAAAGGTTTTTCAAAAAAATTCTATAATGATATATGGTGATGGATTTTAACTAGACTTCTTGTAGTCATTTCACAAATATCAAATCATTATGTTTGATATAATAATATCTATTACTGATAATATACTATTAATATACTTTTTGCATGTCAATTTTGTCCCAATTTTTTAAAAAAAGTTTTTATGTGTGATGATCCTATTGAGGAGGATGAATGGGAGTAAATTTTACACAATCTTTCGTTTTTAAATTTTTTTTTAATTTTATTTATTTATTTATGATAGTCACATAGAGAGAGAGAGAGGCAGAGACACAGGCAGAGGGAGAAGCAGGCTCCATGCACCGGAAGCCCGATGTGGGACTCGATCCCGGGTCTCCAGGATCGTGCCCTGGGCCAAAGGCAGGCGCCAAACCGCTGCGCCACCCAGGGATCCCCTTACACAATCTTTCAAAATCATTTCTTCAGAATGTAGTTTCCAAACTTGAGTTAACTGGATTAGCCTACATTATATGCAGCTCTTTGAAGGAATGGGCTAAAAATTCTGAAGCTACCCTATATGTATTAAGAAATTAAAAAATTGCTTGGTTGATATGATAGCCAGGATTCTCAATGTTAGAAAATAGAGTTACAAGTATGGAAGGGAAAAAAGGTTAGAATAAATATTGTCCAGTTGAACATGAATTAGAAATATGAAATTATGGTGTGTGTGTATATGTATGTGATACATATATCATATATACCATACATCCATATTTAATATAGATATATGTTCCTTTTAATCAAAGAATAAAGGAAAAGGACACAGAAGTCAGCTTGTAAAGGACCCCGTTGGTTAAATATAGGGTGTTTGAGCAACAAAAATAATTATAGTGATATAATCCATAGAATAAAATAAGTATGTGTGAGTTTACATTGATATGAAAGATAAATGGAGGGTAGAGAATGCTCTTATAGAAAGCACAATAGAAACAGAAAGTTTTAACTTGGGAACCACTAGGGCAGTATTAATTGTTTAGATCAGAATCACCAATGGATGCTAAGATTAGTGGGGAAAAGCATGATGAAAATGCAATATTTGCAGGGTTTTATAGTATCTCCCCACAAGATAATTATTGACACAGTAATTTTACATTAGAGAAAGAGGGTGGATACCAAGTTCACAAAGTATCACAAACATTTCAAGTAATGGACAAATGAACACAATGTGTCTCCTAGAAAGAACACTGCACCACTTCCATGACATTCTTGGCAAATATGCCTCTACTGAATGTAATTATAAACACACACCCAAATTGTGGGGCAAAATATCTGCTCTGAATTCTCCCGAACTGCAAGGTTATAAAACACAAAGAAATGTCGAGTAATTCTTTCAGGTTAGAGGAGATGGAGACCAGACAACTAATATGATCCTGAAATAATTGGTGACATTTTAATAAGGCTGGTGGATTACATATAATAATGTATCATTGTTAATTGACTGACTCTTATAACGTCACTGTGGTTATAAAGACAATACCCTTATTTTTTAGAAAATCACACAAAAGTGTTTACAATTTGCTCTGAAGTGTTTCAGGAAGGAAAAAAAGCCAGTGTTTGCCAAGAGTCAGAAAACAAATGCCCTTGGCAAATCTGGGTGAAGAAAATCTGTGCCCTCTTTATTTTATTTTTATATGTTGAAATTAGTTTTTACAAAAAGTTTTAAATAAATAACATCCTAGGAGACTGGAATGGTTGTACCTTGGACCCTGATCCCTTGGCAGAATTAGGACATGGTTGGGGAAAGTCCTGAATGACAGTGTCCCAAATGCCACGTAAATGAGTTCCTAACGGAACACGTATGAGTAATTATCAACGAGTAGAGCAAATGACATTTCTCAGGCCAGATGGCAGATGTCTCCCATAGAGAAGATTTCTTGATTCAGTAATTTGGTGATCATTCTCAAGATAAACTTGTGGACAGGTAAGGAAATATATTTACAGATAAATGCCTATCTGCAGCTTATTAAAAACAGAATTGTAATGGGCGCTGTTTCTTAGAGCAGTTGTCATCTAAATGTAGCCTAAATTTAGAGGAAGACTCTTGTCTGTGAGAAAAACAAAACAAAACAAAAAAAAAACTTTGATTTTAACACAGAGCTGTGGAAGCATTTTTACAATTTTGATGTCAAGAATGAAGATACAGCTATCACAGTGGCTTCTGACAAAAGTTTGAGATAGCTAATATGTTTGATGACAACACATTTTAAAGAATTAGAAGATTGAAGTGTTGAACAAAAAAAAGAACTATGATAATAGAGATTAATTATTGTTTTCGCATTCAGTGTAAGAATAAATACAGAGATAGGACTACTCACGAGATCCTACTACAAAGATGACTCAGGAAGAGAGAAGAAGTTTTGAAGAGGTTAATGTGGCTCATTTTAGAATACCCAACAAGGCGAGACACATTACTCTTAGTTTCTCTTACATACACTCATGGCCTCCTGGATTCCCGGAAAAGCTCCACAAAAGACAAAGGCCGACCTGGCTTCTAGATGTAAGAAGAGCTTATTAATCTTAATGTGTTTCTACTAACCTTGTGAAAACAGCCTGTTTCAGAGTGACTGATTGCATCTGAGTTCAGATGGTGCAAACTTTTAACCCTCAGTTCTATCCTCTTTCACTTTTCATGGAACTGGTCACTTAAGAGCTTCTGTACTCTGGATGTCTTGGCGGGAGTCTAGGTATTTGAATGCAACATACAAAAAGGGAAACAGGTTATACAATGTTTCCTCTTCTCACCTGATTTCTTGGCCTTACCCCAGATATCTCCAAAGTTTATAAATATTTCCAAGGCGGAAAGGGTGGATGCGAGGTAAATGTTAGAATAAGTACCAGGAATTATTGATAAGTAGACTCAACTTTCAGCAGAAACTTTGGAAAGAACAAGGAACACAGCCTTGTTTAAGCCTTCACATCTGATGATGTGCGCACGCCCCCCACACACACCCACATACACCATAGATTTAGCACCAGATAACCATACCAAAAAAACCTCTGTTTATTCTATCTCACTAAGACCAGTTATCTCATCTGCTGTATGAGAACTTTTTTTTTAAGATTTTATTTTTTTATTCATGAGAGACACAGAGAAAGAACCAGAGACATAGGCAGAGGGAGAAGCAGGCTCCATGCAGGGAGCCCAATGTGGGACTCGATCCTGGGACCCCAGGATCACGACCTAAGACAAAGGCAGATGCTCAACCACTGAGCCACCCAGGTGCCCCCGTATCAGAACTCTTTAAAGGCAAACATTTCTGTCCTAAGATATAGCTACTGGAAATAGTCACAAGATGCCTACCATTATCAGCTTTTAATAGGAAGTCACTGTCAACATAATTTAACCATTTAGGAAATGTTATTTATGACTTTTTTTTTCTGAAATGCCAATTCTGGCAGCCAGAACTTATATTAAAATGTATATATTATCACACCAGACAATTGCTATTTACCAACCTAATGTTTAGTGATATTCATATTAAATGAAAGGAAGAGGAGAAATATCTCTATCTCCTTAGCCTGAATAGGACTGAATTATTTGTTTTGTAGAAGTGATAACCTCTTAGTCTGTCCTTCTCTAATATCCTGATAATTACTCACCAATGCCCAGATCTGCAGGCATCCTGGTAAATGTTTGCCTTATTGTCATTATGAACTTCCTCTCTGCTAAATCCTAGGTCATATGATATTTCCTAAAAGTATGATATTTTTCTTTTTTTTTTTCAGTTCTATTTCCAACTTCAATCAGAACCACAGATTTTAACAGCCTCCTTCTTCCTCTCTCACTATCAAAAGTGGGAGAAAAAGTGTCACAAGTGGGAGAATATGACTCATTAAAAGTAAACATTTAAGAGCTTGGTACAGCAATTTTCTATTTTTTCACAAAAGTTATGTTTCCTCAGAGTGCAATGGACAGAGGTATAAGGAGCACTATGGAGCCCCTCCTTTGAAGATCGATAGCGTACAACACATTAGATGACCTTCTACGTGACTCTGTCCAAACATCAATAGAGATGGAACCCGGAGTATTGTCTAGTTGTGACAGTTGTGAAAATGGAATAGATTATAATTAATGCCACTGAAATCATTCTGTCTTCTGCTAAAAGCCTGCCAGCCTCCTAAGAGTGTCACTGATTCTGAGTGTTCAGATTCTCTCTTCATTCAAGTATAGAGATATTTGATGCTACAGATTGCTATCCAATCAATGTGATGGAAAACTATCACCTGACCTCCTGAAGACATTAACATTTTATAGAATGCTTACAATTTAAGGATAAATATGAAGTTTATAGCTCAAAAGCATTTACCTTTGGAAGCATAATTTATGGAAATCCACACATCTCAAGCTTTGAAACCCATTTGTGTACCTAGGAACTAATTAATGGAACTAAGATAAATGAGCCCAAGAAAAATGATATTTTGATCTCTTGCAATACAGTAGTCCACTCAAACCCATTAGAAAATGTTTTCGCCCCAAGAAAATGCATCCAGCCAATGACGTAGCAAAGTTATGATGAGGAATAGTTATTTCTGAAATTATGTAACAATATACTCCTGTTTTGCTTGTAAATAAAAGATAACATAGCACAGCTGATGCTTGTTTAAACTTTGCATACAAATATGCATGATGCCAACTGGATTCAATTTATCCTGTCTTAATTTGAATTAACTTGACAGATCTTTTGACACATGCTGAACAGACTAATTGTTGCTTATTTGGGTGCACTGAATCAGTGAACATGGCAATCAGAATCCAAGCAGATGTTCATAGTTTCTGTGATTGCCCGGAGCCTGAGGGTGGAAAAAGATGGAGAATCATTTTGCTGATTTACTTTTGTTAGTATCTGTCAAGTCATGGGCTGCATTACAAATACTATTGTTAAAATAAGCAGACTCTGCTAAAGACTTGTGAAGAGCAGATATGAATGCTAATGATAATTTTACCTTTAGATGCATTTGAACTTACAAAGTCCCTGTAATCAGAATTTGCTAAGGGTAAGATTGCAATAGGACATTTTTCTTCTTCTTGCCTTTCCCCCCAATATCTTTCTTTTCTAAATGTCATTAACGTATTATGACTAGTTTCCGGAACACAGAAAATTATAGGGGAATAAAGCAAACAAAAGTATACTTGCTACCCTTACTGCCCACTTTGTCAAATCTTGTGTTGTGCCCTATTTAATACGTTATTTTTTAAGAACAGGAACATTACAGATCCCACGGAATCTTCCTGTGAATGAATGGAAGAGATAACAAGAGTTGGATCAACTTCACACACCCTTTAAAAATTTGTTACATTGTTTTGTGTTATCAATTTTCAGTAAAATTTGCTACATACATTTTCAAAAAATAACAATGAATTAATGGAGTAAAATTTAACAGAGTAGAAGTCTAGAGTTAAATAGTTCAGAGATTGTTAAATGACTTCTTAAAATGGTTAAGGTTCCATTTTGGACATACTTCTGGTTCATTTGTATTTCCTATTCTATAATTTTTTCTACATGTCTTGTCTATTTTTCTACTGGAAATTCCATCGCTTTGTTTAGATTGATTTGTAGAGTATGCACTTTGGGCACTAATCCTTTGCTGGCCTACGTGCTACAAATACAGTCTTCCAGACTATGGGGTTCTAATTTTTCTTTGCATAGAAATAATAAATTGCCCTATCAACGTTTTGTCACTATTTCTTTAACATTGCTTTTTGTTTTCTTTTCTCTATCCTCTTCTTCTAAATTTCCTATTAAAATATATGAGATTGTCTCATTCTTTTTCTGCATATCTATTGGCATTCTCTTTTTTCTCATCATTTTACCTCTCTATTCTTTATTAAGTGTAGTATTATCACACCTAATTTCTGGCTCATCGATTCTTTTTTTTCCACTGTGTTCATCTGATTATCTATCACTACATAAATATGTGAATTATATAATTATATTGAGTTATAGAACTAATTCTCATGACTTGTGTTTCTAGAAGTACCAGTAAGTCCTTTTTCAAATCATTTTTGTTATATCTTGTTCTTTCTTCTTCCTTTAATTTTAGGCTTGATTTTACTTGTTTTTTTTTTTTTTTTCCTGGGAGGAGAAGGAAGTAAGAGAAATTTATTTGGCATCAGTGATCTATTAGGAGGTCTCCATCTAAAGTTGATTTTTTTTCTTTCATAATCACAAACTATAATTGACTTCTCATTATTATCTAAACCCACAAAAAAAAATAAAAAAAAATAAACCCACACTACATTCTCCTTGGTCCTCTGCCTTTTTTAATATGTGCAAATTACTGTCACTTAAAGTAATATCTGAGAAAAAATTTACCTTAATTTCCCCAGAAATGTATCCATTTCTCTCCCCTACACTGATTTCACCCCTGAAACTCTTCACAAAACTACCTTAGAATTAAGTCCTCAACCCGGTAAAGGCCACTTGGAGGCTGTTTCGGGGGCCAGTCAGACACAGAAAGTTAGGCCCCAAATCTATAAGATCTCAAAGTGCCTGATGAGGGGAAGTGGCCGCAACTCTAAAGGAGGCAGATCTAGGAGCATCCCCAGAGTCTGGGCCACAAGACAATGGGTCAGTGGCTTATTTGCTGTGCTACGTAGCCTTGTGGTTTTTGCCAAGTCATCTACACGCTACATACCTATTTCTTCATTGATAAAATGAGGATAAAATCACCAATCTCAGTGATGATATGAAGGTTAAAAGAAATGACAACAAAGTGTACCAGCATATAAGAATCCAAAAGTTATAACTTTATTTCACTTTTTTTATAGCCCTGCCATCTTAGTTGTGTGGCACTAATTCTACTGTTTATTTTCATTTCTGTCTCTCACTCATCTTGGTATCTTTCAGGACATTTTTCTCTTTTTTTTTAAAGGATATTTTTCTAACTTTGGACTGACAAGTCATTTTCCAGAAACTCTTCCGTGTGAGAATCATGTATACTGAAATGAGAATGTGTCCCATAAGTCAACTGTTGTATTTCTTTTTGCCAGGTCAGGTGAATTACTGGTGTAGATCAACTCAATAGTAATAAATCCCTACTGGGGAAAGTCCATGGTTTAAAAGTCTCATGAAAGGTTTTTGTTATTGTTCTTGTCCTAACCAAAGCTCAAGCCAAGACAGACAACTTTCTGTATGGTATGCTTTTGCCAATAGGACATTTTTAAATTGTCTGCTTTTCACAGAAGGTGTAACATTTAGAGAACCTAACTTCATGTAATGATCTCAACTCTAAACCCATAGCTCAGGCTGGTCTAAGTCTGTATTTCTTGATTCCAAGTGAACATTAAGAGTGTGCTACCATTTTAAAAGAAACAGAAACATCTGACTTTATGCTGATATAAAAATGTGCAACACATTTTCTTTATTTTGGAAGCAACATATATTGTTTCCATATCCTGGCTCTTGTGAATAATACTGCAACAGGCTATAAAAGAGAAGATATATCTCTGAGATCCTCATTTCAGCTTTTTTAGATATCTGCCCAGAATAGGATTGCTGGATAATATGGCAGTTCTATTTTTAGCTTTTTGAGGAACCCCTATATACGGGTTCAAATTTCTCTTCATCTCACCAACATCTCATTATTTTTAGGTTATTTTTAGAATTGCTATCCTAGCAGGTGTGAGGTGATATACCTCATTGTGGTTTTAGCTTGCATTTCCCCAGTGATTAGAGATTTTGAGCATCTTTTCATATACCTATTGACCATTGGTATGTCTTTGTTAGGGAAATATTTACTCGGGTCCTTTGCCTATTTTTAAGTCATTTATTTATTTATTTATTTATTTATTTATTTATTTATTTCTACCGAATTGGGGAATTTCTTATATATTTAGAATATTAGCAGATATGTGGTGGTCAACTGACCTTCAACAAGGGTACCAATAATAGGCAATGGAGAATAGTCTTTATCTTATTTGTATTTTAGCTGCATCTATAAATAGTATTATTTGTGTCTCTATGAGATATATATGCATATATACATCTCATAGAGATTTATACACATCAAATATATATATTTGATATATATATACACATCAAAAATATGAAATTATATTGCACTTATTTCTTTTAAACCTTGCTTACTTTAGTCAATACCATGTGTATAAGATGAATCCACAATGGGATACCTCAGTGGTTGAGCATCTGCCTTCAGGTCAGGGCATGATCCAGGGTTCTGGGATTGAGTCCCACATGGGGCTCCCTGCAAGGAGCCTGCTTCTCCCTCTGCCTATGTCTCTGCCTCTTTCTCTGTGTCTCTCATGAATAGTTAAATAAAATCTTAAAAACAAAAGATAAATCCACAATGCTGTGTAAAGGTGTTATTTGTTTTTATTAATTTATATTATTCCACAGCATATTTATTTACTCTATTTTTAATGGTCTTTTGGGTTGTTTCCCACTGGAAACTAATATGAACAATATTAGTATAGTTTTCTGGTAAATTTTTCCTGTTTTCACTGGAGAAGAGATTCGTTAAGATTTATATACAGGGCTAGAATTGCTGGCTATATACATTTCCTGAATTTTATTTGATATTACAAGATAATTTTCAAAGCAGCTGCACCAATTTTCACTATCACCAATAGTGTATGAGTGTTCCACATCCTTGCCAATAAGTTAATTGGATATCTTTATTCATGTTTATTGAAAATTTATATTTAATCTCTTTTTGGAGAACATATTTAAGCCACTGGCTTATTTTTCAATTTATTTTTCCACTCTCTTAATGATGTTTTGAGAATTGTTTTATACATTATGGATATGGGTTCATTTTTGTGTCCAGAAAGAAGAAATGAGCTTTAGTCCATAGATAAGACAGGTCTCACCAATCTTTTCATTTAAAATATTATTTTTCCTCTTTTCCTCACTTCAGGCACACACACAATTATTTATTTTGTTTCTTTGTTCATTTTCTTGGGAAAATACATCATTAAACCAGTCTTAAACATACCGCTGAATCCACTGTTTAACTTTAAAACCTTAATATCCTTGGCTTTCTTTGTCTTTAAAATCCTATTTCCCCCTATTTGGGGGTACAGAAGGAAGTTGGCAGAAGGAATTTGTGGTTTCAAATCTGCAAGATCCCAAACTTCAGAACTCCACCTTTCCATTTCACTGAAAATCAGTCACTTCTCTCTCAAATTGCTTAATTTCTTAATTTCTTGATATAAGTAGTAAAGAACAACAATTTGTATTTTCATTCTGAGTCTTTCTGTTTCTCTTGGACATATGGGCTTAGGGAGGACTTGATCAGCTTTCCAAGTCATCTCAGGCAACATGTTATTGAATAAGTTGACATCATCATATTGCACAGCTCTCAAGCTTGCCAATCTGTTGCTTTGTCCCACCACGCACACCCATCCACTACTCCAGATGCTCATATTACTGTTAGAGGTCCCTCAGTCCTGCATGTTTGTTACAGTTTTGGTAGTTTTTTAGGACAGGGATAGCTGTTGAAACGGACCTCAAACAGATTAGTCAAACACAAACATATTATCGGTTGTAGGCAAGTTGGTAGGAGACTTTTCTCCACTTGGTGATTCAGAGATTCAATCTCCTCTTACCAGTGGCAAAATTATCTGGTAGGAACTTGTTATTTTCTGCATCTGGTCTGCAAAATGACAAAGAGCATGTGGTGAAGAGACAACACTTCTCAAATTTTAGGACCGTAATTGATGTGCATTAATTTTGCTCATGTTCCACTGGTGAGACTTCAGGCACAAAGAAACATACAAATGCAGATGAGATGATGGAAAATATAATCTGTGCACCCAGAAGGAAGAGGAAATGGATTTTGAGTCAATGGATAGCAGTTTCTGCCATAAATTTCTCAAAACAATTTATTGTTTGTTTATTGGTCTTTTGCTGGCGGTTTGCAATTCTTCTTCATATGTACACAGGGCTGTTGAGAGTTCATTTTTATTCCATTTGTCTATTTGCCTATACTCTAAGCCAGAACCACATTATCCTGTTTATTATACTACTTATTGTAAGTCTTGATAGCTACTAGGACAAATTTTCCTATCTTCTACTGAATTAAACCCTAGCTATTCTCAAATATATTGCTATGTGAAGTTAGATGAATATTGCTAAGTTTTACAAGCAAAACAAGTTAGGGTTTTAAGTGGACTGTCATTGAGTTTATAGATTATTGAGAATTAAGAAATTTCAAAACATTAAATAGTTCTTTAAAATATTGGCTCATCAACCTAAATGTTATAACTCTAAATTTGTTTAGGCCTAATTTAAAATATCCCAGTAGAGTTTTATATTTCCCATAAATATGTCACACTGCTGTTGTTGCATTTATGTTATTTTTAAGCAGAATGGTTGTTTTATTTTCTAATTGTTGCTATTATATAAAATACAGTATTTTTGTATATTATTTTATATGCAATGACCTATTATAATAAATTAATCGTGGATTCATTTGATCACCTAAGTATAAAATCTTATCACTTGAAACAATGAATTTTTTTTATCTTATGTGTTGTTTGTTCATTTATTCAGTTTTTAAAAAAGATTTTATTTATTTATTTATGAGACACAGAGAGAGAGAGAGAGAGGCAGAGACACAGGCAGAGGGAGAGGCAGGCTGCATGCGGGGAGCCCAACGTGGGACTCGATCCCAGGACCCCAGGATCATGCCCTGGGCTGAAGGCTGGGCTCAACCCCTGAGCCACCCAGGCGTCCCTAGTCAGTTTCTTCTATAATGTGTCCTGGCTTACTTGCTGGGGAATTCCAGGACAAGAATAAATTGTATTGTATACATGCTTTGACAGGTTAAGCAACATTCATTTCATTCTTAGTTTGCAATATATAATTATTAATAGACCTTAAATTTACATGAAATGAATTTTTCTTCCTCACATTGAAGAAATCATATGGGTTTCACCTCTAATATGCTAATGGTATTGATGCATTAGTGGATTTTGAGTATTAATAAAATCTTGATTTCATGAAATATAGCTTATTATGCATATTACATATAATATAAATTTGGTTTTCTAAAATTTTCATTATGAATTTTTATTTATATTCATAAATAAGATTGACTTGGAATTTCCTTTTTAATGTTTTTTGTCATGTTGTGGTTTCAAAATTTTGCCAACAATTTTTAGAATTACTACTTCTATATAGTAAGTATGGAAGTTTTGGCTGAATAATTTGATTCAATTTAGTTTCTTTCATTGTTTTTTGAGTATCCTCGTTTTCTGTTCTTTTTTTAAATTTTTTTTAATTTTTTAATTTTTTAATTTTTAATTTTTTTCGTTTTCTGTTCTTTATTAAGTCATGTAAATGAATGCATTAATTTTTACCCATCTGTTTATTTCAAAATTTTAAAATTAATTGATAAAATATCCCATAATATTCTACTTATGAGTACCTGAAGCATCTGTATTTTTTGTCTCACCACCCTGCCCTCTTTTCTCTTTCCTGAGGTTGATTATCAGAGGCTTCTTCATTTAGTTGTTCAAAGCAATAATGTAGCAATCAGTAGATTTTATTCATCCTTTCAAAGAACCAACATTTGCTTGCATTGAGCATGAAATTGTCAAAAAAGATAAATATTGGTCTCTGCCCCTGATCCCTGACACACAGTCCATAAGACCTTTGTAATTTCCTGAGTGACAGGGTCTGACACAGAGGTCCTAAATCCCTTGGAATTTCTTGGGTGTTAGGAATGCCTCTTTTTGTAAAGAAGCAACCATGGTGTATTCCTGGATGTGGGCTGGTCACCAGAAAAACTAAGCCATAATGAGAAGCTTGAAACTCTTAGCCCTGTCTCCCATTCTCTGGAGAGGGGGGAGAGGCTGGTAATCAAATTAATTAACCATCATTCCTATGTGATGAAGTTTCTATAAAAATCCCAAAATATGGGGTCTGACAGCTTCTGGATTGGTCAGTGCATCCATATTCTGGGAGAGGAGAGCACCCCAACTCCACAGGGACAGAAGTTTCTGAGCTAAGGACCCTTTTGAACCTCACCTGTGAGAATCTGCATCTCTCCATTTGTCTCTTCATCAGTATCCTTTATTATATCCTTTATAATAAGTCAGTAAATGTGTTTCTCTGAGCTCTGTGAGTCATTCTAGCATATTATTGAATCCAAGGAAGGGGTAATAGGAACTCTAATTTATAACCAACTAGCTATAAATTAGAAATACAGTTGACAACTGGGGACTTGCCATGCCAAATGTTTCTGGAATGGGACAGAAACCTTAAGTGGTGGGATCTGACACTAACTCCAGGTAGTGTCAGAAGTGAGTGTGAACAGAGAAAATTGTTTTCTTCATATGTTGAAGAATTACTTTTTAATTAGTCAAATTGTTTCTTTGCTTATTTGTTTTAACTTACTGCTGTTTTTTGCTAACTGCTCAGATGGATGATTGTTCATGGATGATTGTTCATTAATATTCATTTGTTTTTTCTAATATAACTAATATACTAATATACTAATATACTCTACTATGCCTGGGTAAGATATAAATTTTTCTTTAAATATAGCGCTAGATATACCTCACAAATTTTGCTATGTAATATTTAAATTATTACTCAATTCGAAATATATTTTATTCCTTATAATTTCCGCTTTAGCCCATGGGTATTTTAGAAGCGTGTTCTGATTCCAAATATCTAATCATTTTCTAGGTCATCTCTAAATTAATTCCCAGCTAAATTTCATTTTAGTAAGAAAATGTACTCTGTCCGTATGTATCTAAGTGTACTTAAAAATAATGTATATTCTGAGGTTGTTTGTGTGGTGCTTTATTAGCATCCATTAGGTCAAATTTCTAGCGTGTTCAAATCTCTTTACTCTTATTTTTTGAGAGCATGTTTCACCTTACAACTATGAATGTGTCCTTTTCTCCTAATTCTGTCAAATTTTTGCTCTCTGCATTTTGTATTATGTAAAAGCAAATTTCAAAGTATTGTTGCTCTGGTGAATTTAAATTTCTGTCATTTTAAAATAACCCACTTTATCACTAGGATGCTTTTGGCCTATATCTATTTTGTCTGAAACTAATAAACTAATTCCTACTTTTTTTGGCTAGTTTTTGAATTGTTTATATTTTTCAATCATCTACTTTCAACCTTACTATTTAAGAGGGTCTTTCACCGCAATATACATCTTAATTTTTCACTTAGTTTCTTTTTGTTTTTAAATGGAACATTATATCAATTCCTACTTGCCATAATGAGAAACGTACTCATATTCCATGCTATTCTTTCAAATCTCTTCCATATTTCTTTTTCTCTCTTGGGCTTTCTCCATCTTTTCCCCTCTAAGTAACATGGAATTTACATCTATTTCTTAGGGATATCTTACAAATTAACAAATCTCACTTGTCTTATCATGAATGAGATTGTTCTATGATTTTATAACTTTTAATTTTTTTTGCCAGGTTGTTTATATCAAGGTCATACGGTCTCATCAAGCATATTGGCAAATGTTTTTCTTCCCCCTTGATTTTCTTAAAGCCTTTGTGTAAAAGTTTCTCAAATGTTTGCTAGTGTTCAGCATTAAAAAATACCTTGTTCTTGAGATTTTGTTTTCATTTTGAAATGAAATTTTCATTCAATTTCTTTAATTAGAGATAAAAAAACTCAGATTTTGATTTACCTTAGGTCTGTATTTGTAAGTTTGTTTTTCAAGGAATTTATTTCCTAAGTTGGTGAATTCATTGGTTGCTATAAAATTGTTCTTATATTCCCTTGCTTACTTTTTAATTTCTGTAAGATATGTAATGATGTTCCATTTAACTTTTCTAATGTGTGTAATTTCTTTCTCTACTAAAGTTTTTAGATTTATTTAATATCTTCAAAGAAACTTAACTTTGCAATCTGCTTATTTACTCCCTGGTTTTTTGGCTATTTTCTAATTGATTTATACTTTTATCTCTAGTTGTCCTTCTCTCTACTTGCTTTGGGTTTAATTACTTCCTTTCTTATTACTTTTTAAGGTAGAGACTCAGGTCACTAATTTTTATGATTTTCTTTTCTATTATAGGTATTTAAAACTACAAATTTCTCTCCAAATCAAGCATCCCCAGAATAAATTCCACTTGGTAATGATGTGTATTATCCATTTCATACATCACTGGATATTGCCTGCTAATATTTTTCAGAATTAAAATGTATATTTTAATCTCCATTTACAAAAGGAATACATATATGTAAATGTAAATATGTTCTTGTTAACTAGAAGTGAATAAAAGGAAATGATAAGCTTGTAATACTGAAATTTTAAAGTATAGTGGAAAGTAATTAAAATCTTCATCTTGTGCAAGAAAAACTGATGATAAGAAGAGTATGTTTTGTTTTATTTTTCTTCAGGGACCATCACTAGTCTTAGGTTTCTTCATTTAAAGAACATTTCCAGGGGCTCCTGGGTGACTCAGCGGGTTAAGTATCAGACTCTGGGTTTCTCATGATCTCAGGGTCATGAGATTCAGCTACTTGGCAGGGCCCCCGCTGAGAGTGGAGACTGCTTGAGATTCTCTCCCTCTCCCTCTCCTTCTTCCTCTCTCCCACCTCTCCCCTCCTCTCCCATAAATAAATAAATAGATAGATAGATAGATAGATAGATAGATAGATAGATAGATAGATATTTTTCTTTTAAAAAGTCATTTCCAATTCTGTCCACCACTGGAACGCAGAAGGTACTAGCAGACTAAAAGTTTCATATGTCATCCTTCATGTATTTTAGAAATGGGCAAAAGAGGGACAAAAAGAATTGTCCAGGAATGTATTCAGTGTTACTTTTTCCAACATAAAAGGGACTATCAAGTTATAAAGCATTAAAAGTTGCATAATAACACTGATTTCCCATACATCTGTTTATATCTTTAGCTTATGATTTCAAGGAGATCTAGAGCGCCTCTGTGATTCTTTTTGTAGCTAATTTTAACATAATAATTAGAGTTAATGTGTAACTACACCAGATCTCAGCTGCTCCTACACGGTACACTGGTGTACCCTGTGATTACAACTTAAACACGCCAAATGAACACATGAAAAATTTATATGTAATTAATTATACAAATGTCATTTAATCAATTTTTGCTAAAACTAGGCAATATCTGTTTCTAAAAGAAAATAAGGGAAATAAAACTATCAAATGATATAGTTGTGACAAGTGGAATTTCCAATTGTGAGTGTTTAATAGTTTTTTTTTTTAAATAGTACAATATAGTCCTTTGTAGTAATTGTTTTCCATAACCTCTCATATTCTGGGTGTCAAGAAAAGCCTTTAACTATATTTTCACTATTAATGCATTATAAATATTGGTTACCTAATTATCATGTCAATTAACTATATGGCACTTCTTTATGGTATGGAGCATATTTTTCTCATAATTGAACATCCCCATCCCCCAATGCCTTGCTAAGTGCTTGCAGAAATTAAGTATTGAATAAGAGTCTTGTATGAAGGAGGAATTAACAAAACAGGAGAAGGTGGTTAATCATGTCCTGAAAGCCTAGAAACTCTTCCAGGCAGAGAAATGGACCAAGGGCACTTGAGGTAGAGAAAATTGTTTGCAAAGGCAAGTAGATTTTATTCATTTAGTCAACAAATATTTATTGAGTCTATTATACATGCTAGGCTGTTGGGATATAATCTAAGGCAATTACATATATGGTCCCAGCTTCCATGAAGCTTATGGCTTATGAAAAAAATGTGTTCAGCTAATAAATCACTCAAAAATGTGTTCCTATAAGCCAAAATAAGTGTATAAAGCAATATAAGTGTATGTAATAAACAGAATTAATGCCTTCTTCTGAGTTAATTGAGCATGTTTTATAATCCTAATTTGTCTCTACTCTGGAATTATTTATAAATTTAAAAAATTAGTAGTCATTCCTATGGTTGAAGCCCTTGCATATAGTGTTACATTATATGTTATGTAACATTAATGCTGTCTACTTATGTATATTACATCACTTAATATGTAGAGCAAGATGCTTATAGCTAAAAGTATCAATTCTTCCCTCTAATCCCATGTACTATTTAGGTCATATATTTTACTTTTAACATATGCTTTAAGCATACAATATATCACTATTTTTGCCTTAGACAAAGCTATCTGTTATAGCTCCTAAAAGTAAGGGAAAACAAACTGAATTCAATGTTTTTATTCTTTTATTCCATATCAGGGATCATCCCTCTTTTTAGTTTAGCCACCTTTATGTCTAGTTTTATATTCTTTCTGCCTAAAGAACTTTGCTTTATATCTCTTGGAGTGCAAGTCTACTAGAAATAAATTGTGAGTGTGTGTATGTGTGTGTGTGTGTGAAAGCAGGTATTTTCCTTCACTTTGACAGCTATTGGGGCGAGGTATAGAATCCTATGTAGGCAGTTTCTATTTATTTTTCAACCCTCCAAATACTAATATTCATTGTATCTGGCTTGCATGATGCCAGATGAGAAGTGTGTTGTAGTTCTTTGGTCCTCTTCATGTAATGTGTTCACATTTTCACGTATTTTCAGTAGTTTGGATGTAACAGGGAGGCATGGGATGTGTCTGTATGTGTGTACGTGTCCTAATTTCAGAAAACCTGTTGCCATTATTTCTTCAAATATTTCTCCTCTTCTTTTTCTTTTTCTTCTCCTTCTGGGATTCCAAGAATACATTTATTAAACCAGTTGGTATTGTCCAATAGCCCTTTAATTCTGTTACTTTTTTGTTGTTGTTTTTTACCTATCTTTGAGGTCATTAATTTTTTTTCTTTTATTCTTTTTTTAGGGGAGGATATATTGAGCACAGGGAACATTTTTAATTGGCTGTACTGGGCATAAGCATGTTCAAAGCATTCCTTATCTTCATTACTATTTTTTGTTTGCTTCTAGCATTTTCATTTGTTTCTTTCTTATAGAGTCCACTTCTCTGCTAAAATTACCCATTTCATCTTGCATGCTGTCCACCTTTTTTCATTAGAGGTTTTATCACATTACAGTTGAATCTTGAATAAGTTGAGAGCCAACACCCTGTGCAGTCAAAAATCCACACTTAACTTTTGACTCCCTGTAATAGTGTATTCTGGTTTTTTTTATTTGTAAATTCTTTATTTTGGCTAATATTGACTGCAATCACTACTACCACAGATTTATAATGGCTGAGAGGACTTATTCACTAGATATTCTGTTGTTATTAAACACTAAAAATTAAGAAAAGACTGGAGGGTATTTAGAATGGAATATGGAGAGGAGAGCAGAAGCTCAAGGGAGAACATGACGTCCTACCCAGCCTTGTTATCCGAAATGAGTAACCACATCAAATATAACTAAATGCCAGCCTCTACAAAAAGGTTTACAGAAAGAGGTCGTATAACTATTACTGACAAAAAAAAGTCAGTGTTTCTAGAAAAGATCTTGACATGAAAGACCCAGCTTATGAACAATTATACATAGTACCATGACACAGCTGGGATCACAGCAGCCTGGCACCAATTAAAATGCTGTTGTGGACACATTAAACTGTAGAGGCTGGTTCCCATTCACAGATACGTGTGATGTTTTATAGCATAGGGGTGCAGATGGTTCTCTCCTGTGTATGTAGATGTCATCTGGAGGGGACTTCCTCTTGCTGCCACATTCAAGGAATTTCTTAATTGTAGGAATATTACTTATTTTCACTGTGAACCCTTGGAGGTGCAGGGAGGATATTGGGGATATTCTCTTTTAGAGCCAAAATGGTTTGGAGCAGAATCACGTCCCCAGAGGCTCAGCTGATTACCAACAAGAAATCTTTTGCCTGTGATCCCTTAAATCTTTTCAAACACAGGCAATTATCTAATTGTAGCCTTCTAGGCCATGTTAATCACTTGTGTTTTTTTGTTGTTGGTTTTTTTTTTTTTTTTTTTTTTTTGATCATCTGGTTTTAGGAATGGACATATGATAATAATTTCCAGCAGGTCTAGCATCCCCTACATATACATGCCGGCAGCTAAAACCCCTCTTGCAGATTCCATCAGGCATCTTCTGCTCTAATAGAGGAGCTTGGGCTTCACAGCCCTGATGGGCTTTTAGGCTTTCTGGCATTCATTTGGAGCAGCCAGAGTCACCCAATGTGTTCAGCAAGCAGCCTGTGGCCCATAGCCTGTTGTTGACTGGAAGTCTTATCCATAAGGTAAACAGCTAATTAACACATATTGTGTACATTATATGCACTATACGGTGTATTAGAATAAAGTAAACTGGGAAAAAGAAAATGATTTAAAAAGATCATAAGGAAGAGAAAATATATCTATAGAACTGTACTGTATTTAAAAAAAAAATTAAATGTTTTTGATCCATATAGTTCAAACCCATGCTGTTCAAGGGTCAACTGTATGACATTGATTTTAACATTCTGCTCATAGCTTTTCAATTTATATGTCAAATATGAACCTAATTCTATTGATTATTTTTTGTCTCTTGGAAATGCATTGTTCATTACTTGCTCTTTGATAAACCTTATAATCTTTTGCAGAAAAAAACTAGACATTCCATATAAGACAGTAGATACCAAGGTAAACAACATGTGTGGGGGTGGTAGAAATCGGCAAACCTTTCATTCTACTAGACTTTTATTTTGTGAATTTTGAAGCCATTGAAAGAGAAGTGGCTTTGGTTTGGGTTGTTTAGTTGCTACCCTCTACCCTCAGAGCACCTTGGTCACCTAATTGCTTTGGAGATAATGTGTGTTCAGGATGGGGATGGTTTTCTTTATGGTTTTATCATTTCTGATTCATCCTCAGCTTTAGTAGATCTCCTTGACGTGTGCCTGAGAGAGCATTTTTCTCCAGTCTTCCTCTATCCTGGTCCTCTTCCAGGAGAATCGTTCACCTGTTACTCATTTAACTTACAGTCTGGTAGTAGAGTGTACTCACCCATCCTCCAGCTGTAGTTCTGGGCTAGCATTCATTTGATCCTTTCCTCACTGTTTTTTCACTAGGTTTCACTAATGCCCAATGTGTATTGCTCTTCTACCACACTAAGTAAGTATTGTGAGCAATTTGCAGAGTTTTGTCTTGAAATATTTATCTTGACTACACCCTGGAAAATTAATTAAAAATCATGTGGGTAGACCAATGGGGAGATATCACAGTTGTCCAGGTTGGACAAGATGGGCCCTTGGAATGGAGAAATAGGGGTGGATATGGAAGAAAGACATCTGCTGAAAATAACAAGAGAAAGAAAGAAAATGAAAGAAAGGTGGACTTTTTGAAGAGTCTGACACTTATGGAGAATAGTGAGGCATTCAGGGTGGCTATTACACGGGATCATGATAAGACTTTAAGGAAATTAGGCTGGAAATGAATTATGATGAGACCGGAAAGACCATGTAGGCCATGCTAAGAAGGCTGTATTGATTTCTTCTATATGTACTAATTAGATCACAGTAGGCTTTAAGCTGAGCTGTGACATGATCATATTAGACTTGGGTAGATATGACTTAAATCACTAAGTCATGATCTATGTAGATGGAGTATTATTACATTCTTAACCATAAATGCAACATCTCTGTTAGTATAAACATATATTAAAATGGTAAAGCTAGACAATAATAATCTTTACAAACAAATGAAAAGAGTATTACAATGAACAAAATTTAGTTTTCTTATCACCATCCACTGAGCAAAGTAATCTGTCAGTAAAATATATCAGTCATGAAACAGGAATCATAGTCAACATAAAAGTTGATTTAAAGATGAAGATGAACCAGTTGGTAGATCAAAAAAGTGGTTATATTTGACAATTTACCTTTTCTTTTTATGGTTCAGGTAAAGTATAAATGAAAAATTCATTATATCTTATATCATAGCAAATTTATAAATCCTGGTTTAAAGGACAAGCATTCCTTACATATAATTTTCCTAATTTTTAAATGTTATATTAATAGAGTCAATCATCCAGCCACTTATGTGTTTAAGTTCTCAATGAGCACATATTGGGCACTGAAAGGCTCCGTACAGTGCATGCAGGGATTCCAAAAAATTAGATGACATGTTCTCAAAGAGCATCCAAAAAAGAAACAGACATTGCTCTGCAGTGGAGTTAAAAGCTGAAGAGTGCAGAATAAGGATGGAAGTACCAGTGACCCTATGAGGCAGGGTGGGGGGCCTTATAATGAAGTAAATAAGGCAGGACTTTTTGTTAGGCGTTCAGTTCAAATCATTTCAACGAAGCGTTACTCAGTGCTCTGTACCAGGCCCCGTGCTCAGTGTTTGGGCTGCAGAGATTGATAAAATACAGTCACTGATTTCAAGAAACTAATAATCTAATGAGAAAGACTGACATCGTAACAACCAACTACGGTATCAAATTCTAGTAACAGTATAAACTACATGGAATTAAGCCAAAATGAGAGTTGGAATGAGGGTTCACTGAGGAAGTGATCAGGAAGGAGAAGTGGAGAGTAACTTGGGGAGGAGTGCGATGTTAGGTCAGTACCTCCTTGCAGAGGACAGGACAAAGGGCTAAGGAGCTAGCCTTGACATCCTGCTCCCCAGGACAGGCTCTCATGCGGAATTTCCATGCACCGCACACCAATCTTTTTAAGGAATAGGCATCACCAACTGCCCTTTGTAGGTGTGAAATCTCTGACCCTAAGAGGTAGGTAGCTTTTCTTAGATAATGGCAGGCTGCTAGGTACCACCTACAGCTATTCCGTTTAAACATCCATGCGATCAACCATGGTGTGATAATGAGTGAAATTACGTGGTATCAGAGGACTGTAAGCAGCTCAGCACGGATGAACCACATGCAAGATTACACATATTTCTTTTCTTTTCATATCTTACCATTCCCATTTGGGTTCTTTGGATTTGGCTACTCCTTCTTTCAGGCTTATCATTGGAACTTCAGCTCCACCAGCCTGCCACATACTGACAGATAGCAAAGCTTACCTAATCTGCCTTACTTGGGGTCACGAGTAGCTGGATGAAACCCCCAGCAGGCTGCGTTATGGATCCTAGATACTGCAACCATTGCTTCTGGTCCATCCGAATGTTGCCTCCTCTGGCTCTCGTGAAACTTTGTTTTTCAGATTTGGAAAGGTGCCTTGCTGCAGGCTCATGTTCTGGGCCCCAGTGGTTACTCTTGCTATTTTCAGATCCTTTTCCTTACTAGCCTGCTTCCCTGCTGCCCATCCTTTTCCGCTATTCCTTGTGACACTGAATTCAACCAACTATTTTCCCAGCTCAATGGGAAGAAGTTCCTTTCTATAATTATGTCATCTCAGTAGGGACAAAGGACATTTTCTGTTTCTTTTTTAAGCCATGAATTAATGTTAATAAATCCGAGCTATAACCTTGGTGATTAGGCCCTATCTTATTCTGCTTTTATACGAATATTTACAAACTGCAGTTTGGTCCGTAATTTACCATTCCCCATTTAGCTCTGTATGGTCAAATCAAAGAGTATTTTTAACTTAGCATTTTGTCCCTCTAGATTTTGAAGCCTGAAATGATCCTTTCCTGTTTTTAAAATCTGTCCCATCTGGCCTTCAGTGGACTCCAGAGTCTGCAGAACAAGAAGACATCCTACTCACTTAAAAATGAAAAAAAAAAAAAAAAAAAAAGAAAGAAATTTTACCTTTCCTACCATCAAAATTGTTTTTTCCTATTAATCAGAGAATCTGTCATAGAGCCCCTAACTATTTAATAAACTTTCAAATTTTGTTAAAAATTTGTCTTTCTCGGGCAGCCCCGGTGGCTCAGCGGTTTAGTGCCACCTGCAGCCCAGGGCATGATCCTGGAGCCCCGGGATCAAGTCCCACGTCAGGCTCTCTGTATGATGCCTGCTTCTCCCTCTGCCTGGGTCTCTGCCTCTCTCTGTGTCTCTATGAATGAATAAATAAAATCTTTTAAACAAAATTTGTCTTTCTCTATTTGGCCTGCACTCTGGATTCATTTCTGTTTTCCACATTACATTATTTTTTTCCTTAACTAGGACCAGTGTTTATTGCTTTGTCACTAGCAGCTTTATCATTAAGTACAATATTCGTGCGTGTATTTGTGTGTAGGCTTTTCACAAGCCAATCCCCTCAATCTATCAGAAAGTATCAGAAAGCATAAAAAGTAATATTCAGAATCGTCAAACATGTCATACTTTATGATTTTAAATTTATTAAAAAAAATAAAGAACAACCTTGATGTGACTTGTACTACATGTGGCCCTGCTTCTTGAGAACAAACATATATTACAAAAACCCAATCAATATATATGTTAAAATTCTGCAAGTGCTTAACTTTTCAGTATTCTCCCCATAATGTGCTCTTGGTCATTATTTTAATATAAAACAAACATACAAAATCCATAAAACCATAGCAAAATTGGGATTTGTTGTAAATTTTCAAATATCTGAATGAAGTAAAACGTAGTTGGCTGGTAACTTCCCATTTTGCATTTGTTGAGATTGAATGATCACCCTATAGATAAAAGCCTAGATTCACTCACAACAGATTAAAGTTATCAGAAAACAACCTAGTTCCCTGAAGTTCTTTTCCTCCACTCGTTCTGAAGCATTTTTATATCTTATAATTTTCTCAGTTATGTAATAAATCTCCATAGTCTTTTATTAAAACATTTAAATACATACATATATATATAGTTTCTCTAATAGCAAATATAGCCAATTTTAATTGTAAATCTGAAAAATGTCTTTCTGATAGAAAAAGTAGAAGGCATTCCATCAGGACCTATTAACAGTTCAGAAGTCTCAGAAGCTGGGGTCTCGTGATAAAAATTCTAATAAAAAAACTGAGGGATGCCTGGGTGGCTCAGTTGGTTGAGCTTCTGTGCTGGGCTCAGGGTCCTGGGATTGAGCCCCCGAGCAGGGTCCCTGCTCAGCAGGGAGTCTGCTTCTCCCTCTGCAACCCCTCTCCCATTGTGTTCTCTCTCTCTCTCTCTCTCTCTCTCTCTCCCTCTCTCTCTCAAATAAATACATGAAATATTTTAATTAAAAAAAATGAGAATTTCAGCTTTGGGGAAGCCACTCAAGAATCAGTTTTTTTTTTCAGATTATACCACCACATGAATGTACTGTCCTCCTCTACTCTGTTGTTGGAGTGTACCCAGTCTAGAAAGAACATTTCTCACTAATCAATTTTATGCCAAAAAAAGAAAATAATAATGAAAACAACCTATTTTATAATAATGCTTTATTTCAGTTTTATCAAGACTGATACCATTCTGCTCTCAGCAATTATGACTCATCCTAGACATGCTGCTGCATAGCGATCTATCACCAGCTTAACAGCTTATAATAAAACACATTTCTTATCTCATGATGTTAGTGGTTCAAGAGCTGCGGCACAGCTTTGCTGCATCCTCTGCTTGGGGTCTCACAGGCTGCAATGCGAGGGGGGGGTGGCAAGTAGACTTCATTCTCATCTGGAGCACTGACTGGGAAAGAATCTGTTTCCAAATTCATCCAATTGTTGGAGGAATTTGTTTCCTTGTGGCTGTATGACTGAGGGCCCATGCTTCTTGCTGGCTGTCAGTGGAAGATTCTAGAGGCTGCTGCAGTACCCTACCACGTGGCCTTCTTCACACGAAGTGCTTAGTGTGCTTGTTCACCTCCTCAAGCCCAGCAGGAGAGTTTCCTGTATACTAATCTGCTAACAGAATTTCATAGAACGTGATGTAATCTTGGGAAAGACATCTCACCACCTTTGCCGTATAAAGTAACTTAATCAAGGGGTTGATAGCTATTACTTTTTCCACATTCTGCTTTCTACAAGCAAAACAGAAGTCCTGTTCTACTCAAGGGGATGAGATTATATGGGATTCAACACCAGGAGATGGAGCTCGTGAAGCCACCTTGGAATTTCTCCTACCACACTTTTCTAACAATCCATCAATTTCCCTTGGAGAGGTCAAAGCCATACCCTGTTTTAAGGATGAATTTTTATTATTTGCTTATAATTGTACTAGTAGAAAGATCATATTCCAACTTACATAAACCCTGAAATTTCACAATAAAATCTTACCCCATTGATCACAGTGTATTTTTATAAACAATAAATCTGAACAGTGAAGTCTTTTATCTGTAAGTAAATGTATTTAGCAAAGTTATTTTGGAAGTATTTTCACTTTGAAATTTTAACTTAGGACCAGTCTCCCCCTTGGCTAATTTTTAATGGTAATACAATGAAGACAAACTTTTACAATGGGATGACCTTTTACATTGGAAATGTTTGTCATTTATCTAATTCCCTTGGTTTGGAGGCCCTAGAGATCTAATTCTTTCCAGTGATTTCTTCTATCTCGGAAGGTAGAGCTACTCACAGAGGTATCATTTTTTCTTCCTAATTTCCCTCTTACCCTCTTAGTCTCTCTGATCACATTGATTTTCTCAACTGAGAATTGGAATCAGGACTCAGGTCAAGCGCTAGAGATTTGTCTTCATTCACTACTAGGCCTCTTACACCGCCCCATTGGAGAAAGATGGAAGCCTCTTTACTGCCAGATGGAAGTGGAAATTCAGGCTCCCGTGGGCTTCCCTTGATAACACAGGGGATGTGGGGGTGCAGTAAAGGCCTCATTACCAGCCAGTAGAGATTAAAGGTTCAAGTTGACTGGTTGGTCTTTTCTGACACTATTCCAGCAGGGATAATGGGGACCCCAACCTCATAAGGATAGGAGTTTACCTTACTCATTGCTTATTCAGACTTTCATTGTGTCAATATGATATAGGGCCAAAGGTTTTGGTTAGACTAGAGCAGTTATTGTTGCAAAGTGTTGTACCTTGGTAGACTTCCCCTTTCCTACTCCTCTGGGTGGAGAGGACAAGCTTTTTTTGAGTGGGGGGTACTGTTGCATAAAATCCATGTTCACTTAGAACCTCAGAATATGTCCATATTTGGAAATAGGGTCTTTGTAGATATAATCAAATAGGCGAGTTCCTCTGGATTAAGGTGGATCCTAGTTCAATAAGACTGGTATCCTATAAGAAGAGGAGCAAACACAGACATGAGGAGACAGATTGAAAAGGAAGAAATAAAATTGTCCTTCTGTACAGATACGATGATCATGCAAGTAGACACTCCAAAAGAATCTGTAAAAATAGGGATCCCTGGGTGGCGCAGCGGTTTGGCGCCTGCCTTTGGCCCAGGGCGCGATCCTGGAGACCCCGGATCGAATCCCACATCGGGCTCCCGGTGCATGGAGCCTGCTTCTCCCTCTGCCTATGTCTCTCTGCCTCTCTCTCTTTCTCTCTCTGTGACTATCATAAATAAATAAAAATTAAAAAAAAAAAAAAAGAATCTGTAAAAATAAAAATCCTAGAACTCATAAATTAATTCAGTAAAGTTGAAAGATAAAATGTTAACATACAGAAATCAACTATACTCCTATAGACTAGCAATGAGCACATGGATACTGGAATTAATTTAATCTACTGGCTGGGAACGAGGTCTTTTCTGCACCCTCACCTCACCTGTGTTGTCAAGAGAAGCCCACGGGAGCCCGAATTTCCACTTCCAACTGGCAGTAAAGAGGCTCCCATCTCCCTCCAGTGGGGTGGTGTCAGAGGCCTAGTGGAGAGCAAAGACTTTCACCATTGCACAACAGTAATTAGATCACTGCTTTGCTGTATCAGTGGAGACTGATGTGGAGGGGGTCCTGATTTCTCACCCCTATCCGTGTAACATTGTGTATCTTCTAGATAATTTCTTCTTTTGACCCTTCACAATCTCTTTACATTTATTTTACATAAAATGTATAGGGTTTTTCAATTGTGCTTAGTGGGAACAACAGGAAAAAGTAGCTCTACTCCCATCTTTCTGGTGGCACACAAGTCACTCCAAACTAAACTCCAGAGGAATTTCAGAGAACTTTTCTGTTTAACCTCCTTTTTAAGTTTCTTCTTTTCCTCAAGAAATTTTTAGGGAAGACATAGTAAAAAATAAAATAAAATAAACATATAGTAGACTACATGCGATGCCCCCTTTCGGATGTTTGGCACAAGTGGTCTTGCAGAGCACTGTCCCAGACCGGGTGCATGATACTCCATGCCAGTCAATGATGCCTGATTTCTCAGATTATTGGAGAGGTCATCTGATATGCCATGATGCTGTCTGTGCTCTTTCCTTCTTAGAAGCGCAGCCCTCCAGCATGATGGTAAGGGCAGAGAGAGTAGTCCAGGCAGTTATATCTAGATTGGTCCAAACTCTTACACAGGAACCCCTGAGAGGATCTCTTTGTTTTTTTCTAGTTCAGAGTTTTATATTTCTGAAGTTTCTTTATAAACTTGGTGATTTTCTTTATAAAAAATGTGATTTTTCTTCTCTCTCTTTTTACTTATACTGATTTTATCTGAGTCTAAAAGAGTAACAGCCATTCAACTGTATCACAAAACCCTATGAAGGACAGATACTCAGGTTATTCCTTATGTGTGAAAGTAATATTTTCTCCTTCATGATATTGTTTTTTGTCTCTGGCAGAAACTCTTTCTAAAGTCTTTTCAGGTATTTAATGCAGAGCTAAATAAACTAGGAATGGTCCAATTTTAAATTCCTGATCACTTCATTTGCAAAATATACTTTTGTGATGCTTAATTTTATATGTCAGTTTGACTAGATCCCAGGGGCCCAGATAATTTGGTTAAGCATTACTTCTGGGTGTATCTGTGAGGATATTTATGGAAAAGACTAGTATTTGAATAGGCAGTAGACTGAGGAAAGCAGATTGACTTCCACGGTGTGTATTGACCTCACTGAATCTGTTGAGGGTCCGAATAGAACAAGAAAGCAGGGAAGGGAGAATTTTTTCTCTGCCTGTCTGCATGACCTGAAACACTGATCTCTTAGCCTTGGAATAGGACTTAACACCATCTCAACTCCTGCTTCTTGAACCTTTGGACTTGAACTAAAACTTATGCATTGGTTCTTCTGGTCTCTTCCCTATTGGTTTTATTCTCTAGAGAACCCTGACTTACACAGTTTTCATTATAATGCCATTATCATGTGGGGTCAAGCAGGAGAGGGCAGTTTTGTAAGTGTAGCTTTGATGGAAACTGTTATCAACTGAATGTGCTTCCCTCTAAATTCATGTGTTGAAGTCTTAACCTCCAATGTGTATTTAGGGATGGAACCCTTGAGAGGCAACTAAGGAGTGCTGAGCTCATGAGCTCCTAGAGTCCCAGGATCGAGTCCCACATTGGGCTCCCTGTGTGGAGCCTGCTTCTCCCTCTGCCTGTGTCTCTACCTCTCTGTCTCATGAATAAATAGATAAAATCTTTAAAAAAATAAAAAAATAAAAAAAGCCCTTGTGATAGGGCTACTGCCCTAATAAGAAGAGACACCAGAGAGCTCCAGCATATAAGGGCACAGTGAGGAGGCAGCAAGTCAGAAAGAGGATCTTCACCAGAAATCAACCATGATGGCATCCTGACCTTTTACTTCCTGCCTCCAGATCTGTGAGACAATAAATCTCAGTCGTTTAAGTCACACAATCTATGGTATTTTGCTACAGTAGCTGGAGCTAACTAATACAGACTTCTACTTTGATAAGCTTTTCTAGGTGCTTGCATGCCTTCATTCTGGATGAAAGAGCATAAATTATCCCACGCTATGGCCTATTTTATCTCTTTGCTTTATGTCTTACTTCTTGTGAGATCTTATTCCCTTTCCTTGATATTTGAGTAATCTTTCCTATGTCTCCTGAAGTAACTAATACAACCATTTTGGCCTTTGCTTCTTGTATGGGCAATAAACTCCCTCTCCGGTCAAAATTTCCTAATCTCCATCTTTTATTACCTCTTCTTGTTCAAAATATCAGTAGCAGGTTTAAGAGTCAAATGTCTTGGAAGGCCAGCCCATGTGAAGCAAATAAGATAGCAGCAAAACATCGTGGAGTGCTAGCAAATTAGTGAATGTGTGCCCCCATCGAGAAGACTAAGTGGGCCCTTATCCACACCACATTTCATCAGCTCCTCTAAATTTTCAAGAGAATATAGAAATTCAAGTTTTTAAAGGCTAGCAACTAATTAAAAAAAAAGAAACTTAAAAGGATGGGGGCACCTGGGTGGCTCAGTGGTTGAGCATCTGACTTCAGCTCAGGTCGTGATCCTGGGGTCCTGGGACTGAGTCCCACATCAGGCTCCCTGTAGGGAGTCTGCTTCTCCCTCTGCCTTTGTCTCTGCTTCTCTCTGTATGTCTCTCATGATTAACTAAATAAATATTAAAAAAAAAAAAAAAGGATGGATGTGAACCAATGTTATTCAGGACAAACAACACAAGTCTGGGGGCCAGATTTGGCTCTTTGGCCCCAACTGAGGACTCCTATTATAATCTCTTTAATGATTCCTCCCAGGGGTGTATTTTCTTGGTGGCTCCTGTTAATATCCCTTATCTGGCTTGGGAGACCAGGCCAATTTAAGTCCTGCTGATGGTGGAACCATGGCTTATGTCCTTTCGCAGCTCCGTCTGGCAAACAGCTCCCCCTGGCTCAAAGAAGTGCTGCCCAGCTGACTGCTGGCAGTGGAGCTCGGCTCCTCCAAAGAACAGGACACAGGAGAACTGCCCAAATCTCTCTGTCCTGGGGATGAGTCTGTCTATATTGAATAGTTTATGATGCCACAAGCTGGTATATAGCTCTGCAGCCACCTCTGCTGCGGCGGGCGAGTGCATCTGTCACGCAGAATCTGCAGACATCAATACTATTGTTATCTTAGGCACCAGGATTTTATTTTCCTCAATACTTTATTTACTTCATTGAACAATATTGAATTTTCTTCTGCCCGAGTTAGGCTCTGAGACTAAATCATCGGCAGGTGCTTTAAATCGTTCTCTTGATGATTGCCTGTTTCTATTTCTGGTATCGTTTTTATATCTGAAGTACTGGGTTGGATTTTCAATTTTGGTGGTCAGACCTGTGTGTTTCTCTTCACTGCAGAAGTTGAAGCAAGTCTCTGAGGCATGTCTTACTATTTTATTCCTTGTTTCTAGTGTGTCAGTCCAGGTTGGGCAGCAGCCTGTGGGAGGTGGGGTGTGTTTCTTGCAGAAAGTTTCAGAACCACACACTAGAACTTTATGGTGTGGGAAAAGGAGGAAGAAAAAAAAATCAGCTTAACCATACTCAAAAAAAAAAAAAAAAAAAGAATTATGTTCAGATGGTTTTATCTTCCAAGATTTTTTTTTTGTCCAGATTCATGATGTAATCGTTCTATTTCCTTCATTTAACCCACTTTCTCCCTTTCACTGTCATTGAGATAGACAATTTCTGTATAGAAATTCTTTGGGTCGCATTTACTCACAGGTACTTCCCTGGGTTTCTATTAAAGTTTAGAACCCCTGCCGCAGATGACCTCTCCTCCCTGCATTTTGCCTATCACGAAATTAATTACCCATTAGTATTAATTTTTTTAAAGATCGTACTTATTTATTCATGAAAGACACAGAGAAGGATAGAGACATAGGCAGAGGGAGGAGAAGCAGGCCTCCATGCAGGAGCCCAATGCGGGACTCGATCCCGGAATTCCGGGGCAAAGGCAGACGCTCAACCACTGAGCCATCCAGGCATCCCTACCCATTAGTATTATTATCATTGTTATTAATTTTTAATTTTGTTAACATATGACTTAACTTTAAGGTCTCAAAGGCAAGGAGGTTATGTTGGTCTCATTCAGTGTATCTCCCAAAGAAGAAATAAGTAACATTATGTCTCAGCTGAATCTATTCCACGTTCATATAACTGTATCCATATTCAGTTTTTAATTTCATTCAGATTCTGTTTGCCAATCATTATTCTATAGGGGCACAGAGCAAAATAGCCCACTTTGCTTTCCAAAAGCATACTTACTGTTCATCTTTGCTCTTTCCATCTTCATTTGTTTCTTCTCATATCTAAAATATAAGGTAGAGAATTCAGTTTAACAATTCAAAGTTTAATATTGGATGATGCACCCTGAAAACAAAATCCCTTGGTTTGTATATGGTGAATGTATGATCCAGAAAATTTTAAGTTCCTGGGAATTTAGTCGAAATTTCTCTTGTCCAAGAGCAGGGAATTAATAGATTATACTTATGAATCTTTCATCTATTCAACTAATCAAGCTACTTATTTAATACCTCATTTTAGATGACTAAGCCTGTTCAAACAAAGTGCCACAGACTGAGTAGTATAAATAACAGGAACTTATTGTTAATGGTTCTGGAAGATAGAAGTCCAGGTGGTGGTTCCTTCTGATCGCTATGAGGGAAGGATCTGATCTGGGCCTCCCACCTTGGCTTGTAGATAGACGGCTGTCTTCTCTTGTGTCTCTTCACATTGTCTTTCCTCTACATTTGTCTGTCTCTGTGTCCAAGTTTCTTCTTTTTATAAGGACAATGGTGATATTAGATTAAGACTCACTTTAATGAGTTTTATTTCAACCTAATTACCTCTGTAAAGACTTTATCTCCAAATAGGATCACATTCTAATGAACTGGGGGTCCGGAGTCCAAGCTATGAATTTTTGGAGGACACGATTCAACCCATAACATACCAATTGTATGATTAGAAGTAATTTTTAGACTCCGGGGGATATGTATTTCATACTCTTGTGGGGTAGGCCAAACCAAAACTCATGAATAAAAAGTGTGTGATACAAAGAACTATGTAACTAGGGCTAAAATTGTGTGGAAAGTATGCTATGCTGTAGGGGCTCAAAAATAACAATAAATAAAAATACTAATGTGTACTGGAATAATCAGGAAACAACTGAGATTCTAATAAAAAAAAAGGGCTTAGTAAAAAAAGAAAGCTGGACTTTAATAAAATGGAATTTAGATAAGTATAAGGATGGAAAATAGCATATAAGGTAGGAAGTAGGGGTGACAGCACAAAGGTTTGAGTGATTAAAAATGCAAGACATATTCACGTCATAGTAGGTAGAGGAGCTGGCTCAGATAGAGTGAGCATGTTGAGGAAAACTAGAAAAGAAAGTTAAGTTAGGTGGGAAATGAAGGGTCTGCTAAATGGAAGCACTTAGTACATTCGAAATATTGGTAGCAGAGTTGACAATTGATCAGTTATGAAACAGGTAGTGGCTGAAAGTTTCTGAGCAGGAGGTTGACAATAATTGTGGTAGAATGAAGAAATCTTCACAATCTCTTACCCCTTCCCACATTCATGAACTTTGTAATGTGACTTGGCAGGCCCTCCCAGAAGGAGGTGAAGGCTGCATTCTCTTTGCAATGAATACACTAGTTTGTGATTTACTTTTACTAATAGAATGTGGCCCGATTGACATTACAGCAGTTTTAACCCTGGTCTGAAATTAATGGTTGTGTACACCTTCTCCCTCTCTGTCTCTCTCTTTCCCTCTGTCTCTGTCTCTCGCTTGTGATCACCTTTGAAGAAGCCTAGTATAGTCTGTTGAAGGATAAGAAACTGTGTGAAGGGAGTCCACCACAAACGAAGTCATTTTTCATCATGAGCTCTCAGAAGACCCTTCAGTGGCCTGTAGACACACTCATGACCCCAAGCAAGCGAGATCAGCCTAGCCAGATCTAGCAGGTCAGAAAATTGTCCCATCTAACCCATAGACTCATGAGCAATAATAAATACTTAATAATTATTCATTAAGTTTTGCAGTTGTTTGTTAATATTATTGTAGTAGAAAGCTCAAACTGTGATGTTTGAGTAAAGAAGGATGAACCTGGCAGCAATGGCAGTAGGGAGAGGAGTTCCTGTGTGAGTATACGGAAAGTAGAGGAGGGCAGTTAGAATAAATAGTAAAAGGAAATCGATCTAAGAAGGACCTCAGGCTAGGATACTCCTAACTGAGCTGTACAGTAAGGGAGTCATGAGAAACATTTTGAGGAGAAAACTGGCAAGCTTTGTGAATTTAAAAAAAAAATGACAGGGAAGAATTAAGGAATTTTATTTGAGTTTCTACCGAATACTTAGATAAACTTTAGCTATTTCCTTTAAAAATAGTTCTAACGTGATTTTCTAGGCTCAAATGAGAACTTTCCATAAGCTATTTCTTTCATCAGTTTGTCTAAATATACCTAGTAATTTGGGGGGTTCTAAAAATGGGAAATTCTATAAAATATATGGCCACTGTTAAAGGTTTCACAAAAATAAAGTCTTTGCTTGAGATGATGGGTTTAAAATATAAACACCAAAGATGTTGGTGCTTCTTGGGAGAGAAGCTTGACTTTTTGCTAAGAGGTTGCATAAGAACACTTAGGTCTTTCAGTGAGGAAGATTTCCAATTGTTCCAGTTCCAGAGCATGTTCACAGATAAAGCCAGATTAAACAGTCCTGCTGTCCAGCTGCCAAACTCATAGTGCTTGTTTATACCCATCTTCTAATCTAATCTACATCCTTGTTTCAAAGGATGTGCCATCCTAAGAAGGAGAGATCTTTTAAGACAAGCATAGGAAGCACATGACCATAAATAACAGCAATGAAGACAGGAGTCTGTCTTTCTTTCTTTCTTTCTTTTCTTTCTTTCTTTCTTTCTTTCTTCTTTCTTTCTTCTTTCTTCTTTCTTTCTTTCTTTCTTTCTTTCTTTCTTTCTTTCTTTCTTTCTATTTCTTCTTTCTTTCTTTCTTTCTTTCTTTTTCTTCTTTCTTTTTCTTTAATTGTCAAGGCTAACAAGAACTGAAGATAAAATTTTGAACATTTGGTAGCTTAATGGTCATGACTATGTCAAGGCCAAAAGAATGTCAATCTTAGGTTATTTAAAAATACCTATCATCAGATGATCATTTAATTGTATTTATACAGGTCTATGTTAATGTATATAATATAAATTTTCCTTCACCAAATTTCCTTAGAAAATTATATTTTGCTTATAAAAAGCTCTTTTCAGACAAAGCATTCATTAAGAGAGAAGACATTAGGAGTACCTGGGTGACTCAGTTGGTTAAGTGCCTGCCTTCCGCCCAGGTCATGATCCCAAGGTCCTGGGATGGAGCCCTGCACCACATTGGGTTCCTCTTCAGCAGGGGGTCTGCTCACCCCACCAGCTTGTGCTCTCTCTCAAATAAATAAATAAAAATTTTTTAAAAATAAATAATAATAAAGAAGTGTAAGAGAAGACATTAAATTTAGGTAAAAATAATTGAGTGAAGTGGAACAGATACAGAAGAAATGATGTCTTCTTTGTCTCCCCTTGGTTCTTTAGTTCCTGGGATGCTCTGAAGACCTGTATCTGTATGTCAGCTTTACTTCTGTTTAACGGGCATGTTCCTTAATGGTGGCAACAATGTGGAGACATCAGGAATCCTAGTGTTCCAGATGAGAATGCATGTAACACATACAAATTTGCGTCACTGTGAAGGATTCTTGCTGAGAAGCCTTACATCCTTAGTAACAGATGCCAGTGTGCTTGCTAACCTAGCACCAAGCCTGCCTCCACACGCTCTAATTGAATGAAGTCGCTAGAATTAGCTTAAAGATCTTCTGGTTTTAACTTTTGGTGTTTATGAGTCATCTTTCCTTTTAGTTACAAATGAGAATTTTCTGTGAAAGTAACTAATTGCCATGCCTTTTGCTGATGACAGGACCAGGGTATCTGTGCGGCTTGCTCCCAATATATGATGACTAAAAAAAGAAACACAGAAAGAGTGGGAGCTCCATTTATCTCCAATATAGGAAAGATCATCCATCAAAGTTGATGCTTTCTAGACTCTTTGATTTTTTTTTTGTTTAGAAATACATTAGAAACAGCATTTCATATCGTTAGATCTTCAGACACTGCCTTTACCAAATTTCTCATTCAATCGACAAATGTACTTTTACCTTAAAAAAAAAAAAAAAACAGCCAATTCCCTAATGGTAGTCATTTAGATTTTTTTTCCACTTTTCCACTGATATTGGATAGAGTATTGCAGTGAACATGCGTTTTAGGTAAAATCTTGGTATATGTAACAGGAATATAAAATGTAACTTACATGGTGATGTCAAGTCACCTGTCCTTAGACGAGAACAGAGTGAACCATGGTGGACAGAGCCCAGGTATCGTGATCTCCCTGTGCTCAGCTTTTGCAGAATATGGCTCTTTAAAGGGAACTTATACAAGGATGAGTGCAGAAAAATAGGGAAGCATCTCAGCGGGTCTTGCTCAACGAGTTAAGGTGTTTGACCTTCATACCGTTGACGAGTATTTTCAAGAGTAAATAATTTAGCATCTTAATGGATACAACGGATATTTTCCGAGATGAAATACAACACCATAAAACGGAATACTATAAATCAGGGTGCACCAATAAGAGTTTGAAAAATGTTATTTCAGTTTTATGTGAGGTGCCTGTGGATAAAAGAGAGAGAGAAGAGAGAGAGAGAGAGAGAAACAGAGAGAGAAAGGTTGAAATGTGGTTTTCATGTGTAGTAAAACAAAATAAAATTAAAAAAAGAAAGGCAGTGTTGTCAATCATGGAAAGCCATGGAGAAATTTTACGATTGGGGGTAATCTGTCTGTATTTGCACTTCTCATGAAGAAGTCTTTTTCTCAAGGAGGTTAGATCTGGGAATAAAGATACCTTGGAAATAGGCAATTATATACCAAGCTATGAAAATTTTGTGGTGAAAAACCATCACTACCCAAAGTGAGGCAGTGATGATGAAGATGAAGGGGATCCACAGTGTGATGTTTAGGAAGGAGAATTGACAGAAATAGATGACTGCCTAGACAGGATGGCAAGCAATTCATTATGATTCTGAATGTCTTTGGCTCAGGTGATTGTGTGAACAGAGATGTCATTAACTGAGATTAGGAGTACAGGAAGGAGAGCCAGTTTTGACAGAAAGAGTTATCATTTCTGAAAAAAAAATATTGAAGTTGATGGATATTCTATTCTTTGTGATGTTGAGAAGTTTCAATATAGTGCAGGGGATGTCCTGAATTAAAGCATAAATGCCAGATAAGAAAGTAGAAATAATGTCTACAAGCTACCTATAAAAGTTCCACCTTGAGGGGCGCCTGGGTGGCTCAATTGGTTGAGCATCTGCCTTCGGCTCAGCTCATGATCTCGGGGTCCTGCAATCCAGCCCTGCATCGGGCTTTCTGCTCAGTCGGGAGTCTCCTTGTTCCTCTCCTTCTGCCCCTCCCTCCATTTATGCTCTCTCTGTCTCTCTCAAATAAATATATAAAATTGTTTCTTAAAAATTCCATCCTAAAAGGCAGGCAATATAGGATATATAGATATTTCTTCATTTGTCTATTTACATGTTTAAATATATACTGTTTACCTACAATTCCCTGATCTTTTTACAGCTAGATGGTATTTTCCATATAAAAGATCTATAATTATTTTCATACATTTGCTTATTCCTTGTCCTAATTTTTACTTATGAAAATTTCAATACCAGAAGATGCAATTATATAATAAATTTTAGCAGTTGATTTCTCTATAGATGTGTATCTTCTGTGGTTGATAATGTACCTGAACTTGTATTTATACAGGAGACTGGTGCTTGCCTGTGGTGTTGCAAGCACACATTGTTTAAGCATAGCAAGTTATTTTCATATGCACTCTGCAGTAGTGTATGAGGTATGATAGGAGATGCAAAGCCATTTGATAGAGGAGTGCCAGATGTCATTTGTTTCACTGGGATCCATTGGCTCTTCAGGTTTTAGTAAATATAACTTTTCTTTTCTCTGATTTTATGATTTACATACTTAAAGGCTAGGCAAGTATAAATTATTTTAAGATGTATCTGGTAAATGGCTCTAGAAGATTTTGAAGTGGTAAAATATAGTAATTTCTTCTTTCCGATTGTTTTATACTTGTCCTTTCCTTTTAAGTCATGCAAGTATTATTATTGTAATACAAATCTGTGTTATTGCCCACTTATATTTCAGCAACAGCCTTATGGCACTGGGTCCCTATCATCTGCCTCAACTAATAGATCCATCCAGCATAGGATGCCCACTATGCAGGTTCTGAGAAACTGCCAAAGTAGTCATTCTAAACATGACAGTCATTATGACTTTGTCTTACTCAGCAACCAATGTTCATTCTTTATTACCTACTATGTAATATCCAGGCTCTTGTGTATGACTTTCAATCTATTATAACCCAACCCTAAATATAACACTTGGCATTACACCACATGACTGGGGTTGTATTAGACTCCCTGTCCTCTTCATGTTCCACACTCACCTATGCCTCTGGAATTCTCTCCTGGGTTTCTGCCATAAAGTGGAATTCCTTCTCCCCGTCATCTATGCACATCCAGACTCTACGGACATTTTGTAGACCTATCATCTTTCTCATGAGGCACACTAACAAACCAACTTTTATTTTTCTTTCAGTTCTCCAACATCTGTAGAGTCAGAACCTTGATTATAAACTGTTCTTTTAGATGTTATGGTTTTATTTCTTTTATTAAACTGTATATAAGAGTATAGTGCAGATCCTTTATGACATAATTCTTTTGTAAAGTTGATATATATAGAAACCCATCCTCATCATGGTGCTAAATTATATACTTGGTCATTGATTGATAATTAAATGACTCAAGAGTTCTGACATCAGTATTGGCTCAAAACCACTTGACTCTATCTTTAGAAAAGATCTACTTACAAATTCTACCCCTCTACCCCTACTTGATCACCTTCCCTCTACTCTATCATGTTCTACCTACAATCCCCCACTCTCTTCCTCAGGTGGGGGTTGAAGGGCCAGAGTGGGGGTGGCAGGGTCTGGAAGCCAGGCAGGCCCCTGCACAGAGAAAAAAAAATCTGGTGAGACTTTCAACTCTTTCACCAAAAATCTAAAATAAAATATAAACTTACCTAGTCATATCAATTTTCTACCTTTAGTTAAGTATTTAATACCTTTAGGATTTTTGCTGTTGTCATCACTGGTTTTCTTTTTCCACTCTTGTTTTTCTCAGTAGTGAGGTAAAAATCTCTACAGCTATATGGAAATAACTAGGTAATACTTTATCTAACATGTGAATGTTGTTTATAGTTAAAGACACTTTACTGACATAAAGATGCAATTCGAGTTTCTTAATAGATTTTATTTATTTGATGGAGAGAGAGAGAGAGAGAGAGAGAGAGAGAGACAGAGAGTGCATGAGCTGGGGGGAGGGGTAGAGGGAGAGGGAGATGAAGGACTTGATCCCAGGACCCTGGGATCATGACCTGACCAGAAGGCAGATGCTTAACGGACTGAGCCGCCCAGGTGCCCCCAATTCAGAGTTTTAAAAATATCTTCTAGTAATTAGCTAGGATAATTTTTACTCAGTAATTTCATTTTCCTGAAATAGATAAGATGCCAAAACTCATGCCATTAAAGAATTGGTTACACAGATCTTTCCACCATGTTGATCTGAGGAACCTGTAAATCCACCTCTTTCTTAGAGGACTTGTTCATTTCATTTCATTCAGTCTGGCTGTCCCCTTCAGGGTGAGCACAGAAGTGTATGTCACTGCAGGGAAAAGTTTCTTCATGCCTTGAAGATATTTATTTCCCTCAATGAGCTGAAAAATAACAGGCAAACATTTTATTTATACCAGAGACCCTAAAGTGATGGTGAATCAAGCTGGAAGACTCATTAGCTTACTTCATGCCCTCTGTTGTCACTAGAATAAGATCTGTTACTTATATGGCTTGCTCTTCAAAAGTTTCCATTATGGAAAAAAAGCCTACTTCCTTATAGGCATATATAGGTAATTTAAAAATAGGAAAGTATTCTTCAGTGTTTTTGTGTAACTTCATATGAATAGTATATTATACGTAGAAATGCCATCATAGACTCATTATAAAATAAGCCCTAGTTATTGTTACATAAAACATTTTTGATGCTATTTTGATTTATGTTTTTAGAGAGTTAACAGTGATTCTGTAACTCCTTTTTAACCTCGGTTTTGATCATTACCAGTCTCCTTATAAATATTGACTATGGATTTACTAGATAGAAAAAATGAGGATCTGCAAGGGTTGCTATGTACTAATTACTGAACATGGAATGCTTCTAACTGGATATACTTCTGCAAGATTTTCAGCTGTAAATAATCATGTCATCTCTGGATCTCTGAGAGGCAGCTGCATAAGGAATTATTAGTTGTATAACCATTACACTAATAGAGAACGAGCAATGGGTAAAATTTGAAAGACTCTAAAGCCTACTAAACTCATCCTTCTGGAGAGCAAAACACATCCTAGTAAAAGCGGATTTGAGAAGCTGTGTCAGATGGATGTGCCATTCCTGGGTATTTGCATGGCTTATGCTGCTGCTCCTATTTTGTATCCTTCATGACTCATTTGTAAAGCTTATATTTTATGGGATCCTATTTGCTAATTTGGGCCTCTGTGATCGTGCAATTTGTATACTGTTTTACATTTTTAAAACTAAATCTTTATATAAGTTTGGTGATGTAAATAGTGCATGTGTTACCAGCTGTTTTAGAAAGGAACTTAGTCTAAGGTGATGATAGTAGCAGTAGAAAATCCAGAGCAGTGGCAACTATTTACTTAGCTTTTGGTGTGTATCAGTGTGCTAGGCCCTTAATTCATTTACTTTACAATTAGTCAACATACAGAAGACTAAGCTTCAGGATCCTTGTCTTTATTGGACCCCATCTAAGCCCTGAGAAATCTGCTAGAAATATGTTCTCAAGGTCATATAATTGGTAAAATTTGCCCAAGTGAGATCCTTTAATTATAATCTTTTAAGAATATTATCTTCCCACTCCAGCTTCTCTTTGGCATTTTTTTTTCTCATGTTGGGTGGTATGGAAGGAGGCAGCATCGAGGAAATTCAATTAGGGATTCATTTATTCAGGATTTATAGAATAGGTTTACATGATGAAGTATAATTATATGGCTTGCAGTTATTTATATAAAATTATTGCAGAAATCCTAGTGTAGGAATGTCTTTCTGGAATAATCCTATCACCCATTGTGTTATAACATAAAAAGTATGAAGACAGAGTTTGTATCATGGCATGCATGTGTCTTTGGTGCCCAGAGGCTGAAATCTATTGGTAGTGGAAAGAAAACAAGGTATAAAATGTGCAGAATCAGAAGCTAGCCTGTGAAAAATTCTCACAAATTTATAGTACATAGATGAAATAAATGGAGAGAGCTTTTCCTAGATTTAAAATAACCTGAAAATTTAAAAATACTTACCAATGACAAAATGTGAAATTGAAAGAAACAGCTCTAAGCTATTGATAATAAGAAACATTTTTTTTAATCTAACATATTAGAGAAACATTCTTTCTACTGGAAATTAGAATATAAAATTCTCATAAGACACTCAGAGATTGAAGCCAAAAATAAACAAATGCACAGAATAAAAGGATTATAAAAGTACTTCAGAGAACTAGTGAAAACATTGATTTTTTTTCCAGATTTTCTGATACTTTTGGCATGGGTCTAGTTTTTAAAAATTAATAATTTGTTGAAAGACCTTTAGTTATTCAAAATAGTAACTTCTGTAATATTTTTGCATTTATTTTTATTTTTTAAAGATTTTATTTATTTATTCATGAGAGAGAGAGAGAGAGAGAGAGAGAGAGAGAGAGGGAGATGCAGAGACACAGGCAGAGGGAGAAGCAGGCTCCATGCAGGGAGCCTGACCTGGGACTTGATCCCGATCTCCAGGATCACACCCTGGGCTGAAAGCGGCGCTAAACCGCTGAGCCACCTGGGCTGCCTGTATTTATTTTTTAAAGAATTAAGCCAAATTTTATGTGTATCAGGCCCAGGATCCACGCATGCCAGGATCTACCCAGAGTCAATGGTATTCTCCAGAGTTTATACACCCTTGGGCCAACACTAGAGAGAATGTCCTTTAATATGCTTTTTTCCTTTCCACTGAGCTTTTCTTTGTTCATATTAAATCATTTATGTAGGGTGCCTGGGTGGCTCAGTTGGTCAAACATCTGCCTTTGGCTTGGGTCCCGATCCTGGAGGCCTGGGATCAAGCCCTGCATTGGGCCCCCTGCTCAGCAGAGTCTGCTTCTCCCTCTCCCTGTGCTCCTCCACTCTGCTTGTGCTCTCTTATTCTCTGTCAAATAAATAAATAAAATCTTAAAAAAAATCCATTATGAGGGAGAGAAAAAAAATCCAATGCTATGCAGAAGACTATATCCATATGTGCAAGGAATAGAAAAAGTTAGGCAATTCAGTTATTTATTCATTAATTCTACTGAGTTCTAAATTGGAAGCTGTTTGTTAAAATGGGCAAATAATGAAGCTTCCCCAGGGCAGGTCAATATGCAAAATATTCTCTATGCCTGATGTATAGAATTTCTCTTGATAGAAAACGTAACTTTCTATATAATTTAGAGACTATATCAAAGTTCTGGAAATATTTCTAGTGCTGAAATTGTGAACATATGTTTGAAACTTTGCAAACTGTTTAATTATGAAAAATATCTTTCTGAAATTTTAAATATAGCCTACCTTAATTTTGTAAATAGAGTATTACCATGTGGTGTTTTTATTTTAGACATGTGGGGAATTTAAACAACTTATTTCTGAAGGAGAATATTCTTTTCCAAAAGTGTAAAACTATTCCAATCTGGATGGTCAAGAAACAGAATTGAAAGCCTTTTCAACAATAGAGAGTAATTTGGAACCTATTTAAGAAAGAGAATGACCAATCCAGGTAGACAAGACTTGAGTTTATTTATACGATTCGTATCTCCCTTCTTGAAAGGACATTTACAAACTTGATTTCAAAAATAAAGAACTTCTGAATGACAAGTGTTCACGTTTTAATTCCAGTATTACAAGTATGCTCTTTTGTGATAAATTATCAGTTGAAAATGTTCCAGTGAAATCTGGTATCAGTTAATTTAACACTTCATATAAGAAATAAAACATTTATTTTCAAGTCTTACATATATTACTTAAATTAGATACAAAGTTCAATTTGTAACTTTCAAATTTTACTGCTATATCAAGCTACCTGGGAGAAAATACCTTAGTGGAAAAAAATGTTTTGATTGTTTTAATAAGTATGACTTTTAAAACAAGCACTGTTAGTAACAATCCACCCATATGTTATTTAGGAATTAGGCAGGTCAAATAATGTGTGATATTATTTTGAAAGAAAAGAAATAGTATTTGTTGGGCAGGTGCAGGTAAAATAATATTTGAAGACTATTATAATACGCAACTTGGAATCAAATTCAAGAAGTTGATTGGTTAATAAGAATAACATTGAACAAATTCATAAATAACTGCTTAGTTCCCATCTTTTAATATTAATCCGCACGACTGAAGCACACTGAAAACAATGAAATGAGATAAAGTCGTAAAAAAATTGTACATCTGATTGTTTCCTTGATGGAGGCATTGATTTGTTAAAATAGCTTCTCATACACATTTTCCTGTCCAATAATATAAACTTGCTTGTTTTCCATATATACAAGTATCCTGTGAAATCCTGGACTCCAAAAAGAAAAAGGTTGAGGTATAGCATTGAATAAAGCATCAAAATGCATGATATTTTTGGCTGAAATTCAGCAAAGTTACTGTCAGTAGAGCAGAGTTGATCCAAGTGCGCTTCCAAGAGTCTTCTAGGTTTTTGCCCCTCTGAGAAATTTGTTGGCGACATCAAATAATTGAACTCTTCAACATCAATATATACAAAGGCATTTTATTATTAATCAAAGAAAGGGAATTAGAGCCATCAGAAATTACAACTTTATTTTTTTTCATAATACATATATTTATTGCCATCATAGTTCTGCAATTGTCATAAAATTAGAGTCAGATGGAATTCAGAGACACGTGCAAGTTTTGGAAATGGACACATAGATAACAGTATAGAACTGTACATAAAATAATTACAATTTATTAAACACATTGTTTTAGCACATCCTTGATGGATGGGAATGAGCACCATATCTTTTATGAATATATATTTTTCTCTTCTTTTTTTTCTACAGCACCAAAGAAATCCAAATAGGAAAAGGAGAGATGAAAATTGGAAATCAAGAATAAGGCCTGTTTCCATCTCAGCCACACTATCTTGTATTTTTATGATTTTCGAAAGTTTTTTCATATAAAGATTCTGGCCCTCTCACGAGCACCAGTATTTTTAATCGGAACATATATACGTAGCAAGTTGCTTTCTATACCATCCTTATTCAAAACTTGCATGTGGCATAAAATGGGTTGGTGGCACCAAGGTATTTTTTTTCTGTTGATTTCATATGTTCTTTGTCCTAATCTTAGCCAAGGAAACAAACAGGACCAACTTCAAATCCAAACTTCTGATTCTGATCACCAAAGTCATTGATCATTACATCAACGATAGGTACTTGATCAATTTTCGGTGTATTGATTTCAATCACAGTTTTGTCATAGCCTTTTCTGGACTGTAAAATGGAGCAGAAATAAAGAGTTACACAATCATTTTATAGTTTTAATACATATGTTATTTTTTTCTTACACCTCTGAATGGAGACAAGAAGGTAAGAAAGACAAGAGTAAGAAACAAATTTGTCATTATCTACGTGTAATTAACTCTTGTTTTTATCACTGATGTCATAGATAGTTTTAAATTTTGAGTGTTTAATATTTAGCTGTTATAGCTGTTACTCAACTATAATATTTGGATATATTGCACAGTTGAAGAGAATCTTACTGAATTGAAAAATACCATTTAAGATGAAGACTGATGCTAGTATTGAGTCAGGCTCCTACATAATAATATATTCCCACCATTGTAATCATACTAGGTATATATACAAGGTTTCTTAAGACACAGTATACAAGTTATAGTGCACGAGGTCACTTCTACTGTTATATATTAATTTTGTGAATGATTATCAGTACATTACTATTGGGAAATCCAAACACTTGCTACTTTTAATATGTTTTATTTTCTCTTCTTTGATCTGTGGATACCTTACTCATTGGTGAAGTCATGTGCTTATTGCTTTGTAACTATGACTTCTTTAGTCATCAGCTAAAACAATGAGTTTTTTAGTGTGTTCTCTGGGTCACTTTCTTAAATGGAATTCCCACTGTGTGAAAATGATAGTTCCAGAGGATAGAAGTAACAAAAAATGACAGTAACTGCCTAAACCACTATAGTATAGAATCAACAGACAAGCTCCTTACAAACAAAATACAGAGGTAAGAATTATCTATAGTATAAATGGTATAATGCCAAATCCTTTACCTGTCATTTTAGATCCATGGATGAAGGAGGCAAATGAAATTTTTTTTTTAAATTTCAAGAATAACTAGCTATAATAGTATTCAAATATCAGGAATAATTCCATAGAAGTAGCATATGATCTAAGATTAACTTCTGCTACGGCTTTTAAAATATGTCTATATGTATGTTTCATGGTTTGTGTGTGTGTGACTGTGTGTGAATATTAGTGGCTTCTAAGACACCGTATTTCAATGCCAATGTTAAGCATCAGATCTTAATAACAATTGCTATTCATTTCATGCATTTCATGAGAGAAACCTGGCTTAGGGCCAAACTGAGGTGGTTACACGCTGCCTCCCACCCTGCGGAAGAAGGCAAGCGATTTCACTCACCGCACAGCCATCATACAGTGCTTTGATGTAAGGGTTGTTGTCGTAGGACATCTCCTCATCATTTGATCCCAGGAATCGAAGTGCTTTGTCGTAACTTCCTGATGACACATCATACCAGGCTGCTGATTGATGACAGGTGTAGGTGAAATTCTGCCGAGCAGAGGCAGTCAGCAGTTTCAGGAATGTCATTTGCACCATATTAATGGAATTTCCTTCAACATCTAAATAGGAAAGCTGGGAATAAAAGAATAAAAAGACATATAAAGATTCTTTTACTCTTTTATGTTATAAAAGGATAAAATCGCTGTTGACGTTGAACTGTTACCCCAGAAGCATTGGATGAATCAATCAATGGGCCCATTTTCAGTTAGGGAAAGAAAGTGGGCACGGAGGATCAGAAGACCCAGAGACAATATTTTCTGAAATTGTATTCCCACCTGAGTTACTATAAGCACTATGTATCTTGAAAAAAAAATCACTTTCTTCCTATGCTTTATTGTCCTAATCATTAAAAATTTCCCCAAAAATGCTTTTGTTTCCAAGAGAGCTTTCATTATATTTGTGTATCTTTTTTTTTTGAGTTTTTTTTTAATTTATTTTTTATTGGTGTTCAATTTACTAACATACAGAATAACCCCCAGTGCCCGTCACCCATTCACTCCCACCCCCCGCCCTCCTCCCCTTCTACCACCCCTAGTTCGTTTTTAAATTATAAAGTGGAAATATAGTGAACAATGGGAACTGGGGAATCTTGGTGCAATGCAAAGGTGACCAATTTAGCGGGGTTTTACTTTTTTTTTTTTTTTCCAGAGAGAAAGAGTGTATATGCACTGCTTGCACGGGTGATGGGGGCAGGAGTAGAGCAGGAGCGAGAAAGAGGGAGAAACGATTTCTAGTGGAATCCTGCCTCTATGAGCACAGAGCCCTAGGCATCTGGATCTCTTGACCCTGAGATCTTGAGTGGAAACCGAGTCATCACTTAACTAACTGAGCCACCCAGTGCCCCTTCATTTTTTTTTAATATCACCTACTTCTTTAAAAAATTTCATCGTATAAGCACTTGACCCACATTTACTTAAAGATTTTATTTATTTATTTATGAGAGACAGAGAGAGAGGGGCAGAGACACAGGCAGAGGGAGGAGCAGGTCCTGGGCTGAAGGTGGCGCTAAAGCGCTGAGCCAGCCAGGCTGCCCTTGCCCCACATTTTAAAACATGTTCCTGCAGTTTTTTATTTTGGGGCCATAGTTTTCTAAGGTGTTTGGTCTTTTATTTCCAGGACAGACTTGCCCGTTTGTTCATTCTTAGATGATGCACTTATTCAACACTATGTCACTAGCACTAAGCATAATGTCCAAGATGACACAAGTGAGTATTTGTTGGTCAGTAAGCACTTATTTTGAATTTACAGCAGGTAGTTTTAATTGAAAATTATTAAAGGTCTTTATTAAATTCATAAGTCCATTGGGTGTAATTCAAATACTAGGGTCAACTGAAACATATAAACCTAGAGTTTTTAAAAATTGAGTAGGGGGATCCCTGGGTGGCGCAGCGGTTTGGCGCCTGCCTTTGGCCCAGGGCGCGATCCTGGAGACCCGGGATCGAATCCCACATTGGGCTCCCGGTGCATGGAGCCTGCTTCTCCCTCTGCCTTTGTTTCTGGCTCTCTCTGTCTCTCAGTCTTTCATGAATAAATAAATAAATAAAATCTTAAAAAAAAAAAAAAATAAATAAAAATTGAGTAGGAAATTTACCTAAAGATTTAGTCAATGTAAAGGTAGTTATCTATGGCTCTCTTCTTTATTGCTGAATCTACTCAATTCTTACTGATTAACAGCTTAGATAGTGAGGAAGCTTGTTTGGTTGAAGAAACAAAGACCACTTGGGAAATGCACACGAAGGAAAACAAACCAAAACAACAAAAAATAACACCACATACAGAATTCTGTGTATGTATTTTTAACTTCTACACTAGTAAGAATATCACATGGATATTTTATGGAACTTGAAGATTGAATAATTCTGTCAAGTGGAGAACCTCACTAAAGTTGTTAATTAATACGTGTAGGTTCCCCTAGGATGATAACTATAAAACAGCCATCAATAGAAAATAATAGCTTTTTTAAGAACATCAAACAATTGAATAATTATCTAGGAAAGTGAGAAACTTTCATTTAAATACATTCTTATTAATATTTTAAACACATATATTTTTAGACAGCTTTTATAATACAAATTTAGTTTTGGCACCTAATCTTAAAATACCTATAAAAATTATCAATAGTGAACTGGCAATTGTATGAAAATATCTAAATGAACTTGTGCTATAATCCAAATAAAGGTTAGGTCAGTCAGTTCACTTTATTTCCAAATGTAACAGTCGAAAAAAAATTTCACATTCTAAAAGTTTTTACTGAAATAGAGAAATGAATATATGTATTCTCTATACTGGATATTTCTAACATAATCCATTTTTATGATGTCTATCAGGTGCTTAGTGGAATGCATACTTTATCTGATCACATTATTTTAGTAAATTTAGTATATTTCCATATGCTATTAGCATACTAGCATAGCACATTTAGACTTCTCTAAAATACTACAGTGATCTAAGATAGATGGAGCCAGCCGGAGAACACTTGGAATCCTTGATAGTAGAATTTGGACTTTCATAGTCAGTGTCTAGAGATATAGAGAGCTTCATTTATGAAGTTTAAGATAAACCATTTCATGGTAAGGTTATAACATACCAGTTTTCCTCTCTTAAATTCACTAAACCAGCTTCCTGGTTTCTCCTTTGGCCAAGATGATATTCTCACCTGTTGCAAAGGAATAGGAAAATTAGATAAAAATTGTGAACAGCATTGTTTAGGTATGTATCAGTAATTTTCAGTAAAACTAAAATGCCAAAGAGGTTTTAAAACAGCCTATCCTGAACTACAGAAAATGAGATAAAGAGCAAAATTTGAGAGAGATCTTGGGAATTCCTATTTAGTGAAGATGGAGTCATTTTCTTCCTGGTTTTTTTTTTTTTTAATTGCTCAAAAAGAAGGGTGTGGGGGGGATAACCTACAGATGGCATAATAAGAGCTGTAGGGGACATTGGTGGAACTCTTAGGTAACCCCTTGGAAAGGAACACCTCACAATACCAGTTGGAATCAGCCAGCAAGGCAAGTACCATCAGCACTGCACTGTGAAGGGAAGCATCCGGAACACATTCAGCCAGTAACTATTCAGCCATGCTTTGGAAAAGTCACTGGCAGGAAGCAAGCCTAATCATCTTCTGCTGACAAGAATGTTTAGAATCTCCTATAGATCTGCATTTATTGTTTTGCTTTGCTAACATCAGCAAACTATAAGGGTATATAAGATCTCGTGGTAAGGAATCTGAGTTATCAGTGTAAGGGAAAGCATTTTCCACATTCCCTCATTTCTTTGGGGGCTACACGAATTTTATTATGCTTCGCCACATGCCATGTTTGGGAAACAGAAGTTGCTTTGTCTCCTGCCCCTACTACCCATCCTTTTCTCACAAATTTAATTTCTTTCCTGAAGAGATTAGCCACACCTAAAGCTACTTGTCTTGCCTTAAGGACTTTCTTTGCCTCTCTATACCCATACCATTTACTAAGAAGAATGTCATTTATTAAAAGATTACAAAGACAACATTTACCACCAGAAAATAGTTGGAGAATATAATTAGGCTAGGGGAAAAAATCTTTCCCTATATTAGTAGTTTACCTTTATAGCTTTAAAGATAGAACTCAAATATATTGATACTGCTGGGTGAAAATCAAGAGATGTTTTTGAAGGGACTAAACATTTTAAAACTATGCAAAAAAAATTAAAACTATGCAAATGCAGACAGTGCTCTTATTTTATGTAAGATATTATAAATTGTGTATTTTGAATATCATATACAGCTGTGAGTTCTATCTCATGGTAAGTGGAATGAAGAATACTATGCATGCACTAAAATTTGGGAATCAGCTGTGCTGTGTCATGGAAAGCCATAGAATTTTAGAGCACAAGCAGGTGCATAAAGAATACATCTGGGTAAAAAATAAAGGAGAGAAGTATTTGTTAACTCTGTGCATCACTTTGGTGTCTTATTCATGTTTATGCAAATGAAATGTTCTAATTACCCTGTAAGAAAAGCAGATAAATGAAAATATGACAGTATAATTTTCCTGTTTAGTTCAATATTGCAAAAACATGGCAAGAACTGTCAACAGTCACCACCAAAACAGATTGGTACTTACTCCTTCAGATTTTTTGTCTGGATAAATGCAAGTCTCACCACCAGATGTGAAATTACAGTAAACTTTGAAGGAATCTCCTGAGCAACCTTGGTTTGGGTCAATCCAATATTCACCTAGAAGTAGGAAAAAATATGTCATATACAAATACATTTATATAAAAAGTCAATTGCATTAAGTATCAAATTTTATTAGAGAAAGAAAAATTAATATTGATGGATCTTCTCCCATGAGAATCACTTTTATGCTTTTTGTCATATTGAGGTATGTGTTTGAATAGTTAAAGAGTGACCCTTTGTCTTCTCTGAATCAAAGCTTTGCCCATAAACTCTTGTGGAACACACTTGTTCCTAGCACATCTGTTATTTTTAGATTTCAGCTTAAATGCCACCTCCTCAAATATTAACATTCAATTTACCCATCATAATAAATTGCATGGATATTGGAATCAGATAAACTTAACCCTAAATCTCACATGTATTACTACTTAAGTGGTCGGAGTATAATAATCACTATATTTTCCCTTGGTTTATTCATCTGCAACAATGGAGGTGATAGTATCTACTTAGCTTCAATCGTACTTTTGCATTACTTTATGGCACAAACTTCTTGTAGTAAAGAATATTTTACTACAAGAGAAATTCTAATTCCCTTTGAATTAGATTTTAAAAAGAAGGTCCATTTGATATATTTAAATGTAGTTTTCTATTAAAGTCATTATCCTGTGGTGCAGGGCAAATTTTATCATGTGGATGACTATGACCATTAATTTATTGTTAGATGAGTAAAGATGGTAAGTAGTAGAAATAACATAAAATTTTTTTAAAATAATTGACAACAAAAAAAAAAAAAAAAAAAAAAAAAAAAAAAAAAAAAAAAAAAAAAAAAAAAAAAAAAAAAAAAAAAAAAAAAAAAAAAAAAAAAAATAAAATAATTGACAATACACCAACAACTATTGGAAGACAGTATTGGTACACATACTTTGGTTCCCTCTTACCATTTTTTATGCTGTCATTTCATTTTAAATATTAGTCTGAATTATGTGAATCTACTGGTTATTAACTTTTAACAATCTGAAATCTCTAACTGCTTAGTACTAGAACTCTTGAAAATCCAAAACCAATCTGCTTTACCTTTTACTACTACTGTATATAAACAGGGAAAGTACTCTTTTTTTTTTTTTTTTTTTTGGAAAGTACTCTTATAGTCAATTAGCTTCTACTATATGTCAGATCACTTGAAACATTTATTTAACAAAATCATTTACATTTTTTCTGACTGCATCATTTATAGATTCATGTCTGGAATGAACTGAAATTCTCAGGAATAAAATATACAAAAAAAGTTAAAGATCATCCAGGATTTCACAAACCAGGATAACCACTCTTACTGTTTGATATATCTTATGGATTTTAGAAATATGTAATTTCAAATTCTGTGGTATTTTTACCTTGATTTATTCAGTTAATATTGTCATTAATTTTTTTTCAAAAACATAATAATAACTTAATTACTAAGACACCTTCATCGTCCAATAAATTCAGTGTACTATTGGTACCATGTACAACTTATCTCTAACTTATTCATTTCCTGCTTTTACTGTCAGATCTCTAAATCAAGTCATCATAATTTCTTGACTAGATTAATCCAGTTTCCTTTGATTCCACCTCACTTCCCTCCAAATTACTTCAAGTAATTTTCCACTTTGCTTACTACTGTTTAGCCATAGAGATCTTTCAGTTCCTTGAAGACACCAAGATCTTGTCTTCTTCAAAGCTTTACCTATATCCTCTGCCTGGAATACCCTTTTGATTCTTTGCATGACTGGCTACCTCCTTAAAAGTTTCAGCTTAAATGTTACCTCATCAGATATTAACTCCCTATATATCCAAAATGGAATCATCCTTTGCTTACCTAAATACTCATTTTTTTACAGTACCTGTCATAATATGCTATTATTAATACTTATGCTTTTTCCTGTCCCTATCATTTGAGAACAGCAGCTCAAGGGCATTATTCCTTCTGTGTATCTGTGAATCTCTGTCTGAAGAACAGTGCCTGGCTGTTAATTAATTAATTAATATTCAATTAATTGATTGACATTTAATTAATATTTAATCACAATTAATTAATACATTGAAGAATTACTAATGCTAGTTTATTTATGAGGAAACCACAGGGAACTGTAGCCCATGGTGAACTTCCCATTCCCAAAATTTACAAAACTTTTTCTTGACTTCTCAGGTTCTAAGTCATTATATGTTGTCTTATAACTCATACATGTTGTAATCTTTTACAATAGAATTACAATTATGTATGACTCTCTTAGCGACATGAGAAGTCTGAATCATTCTTATAAATCACTGAATTACTACTGAATTAAACTTGCATTTCTCAAATATACATACTGTAAACTTGGATATCAGTTTCTATGAAATCCTTAATAGTTTTAGCCTGTTTTAGTTTTAACAGGCTATGCTTGAATAAGATAGGAAGATTTTATGATATTCTTCTTTTATGGTGGTGACTGTTTCTGAATCACATTGAACTTTTCTCTCTGAACTGAGTTATTTAGATCTCAGTTATATATAACATTCTTGTATGATTGACAGTGCAAAATTATTGTCCTAAAAGTAAAAAGAATGACAAAATATTTCCACATAAAATGGGAGATTTAAGATCACATAAAATCTGTCCCTTGTTAGGTATGTAATTGTGAGAGTTTATTAGCTAATTCAGGATACTTGAAACTCTTGCTTTCTCAGGATGGGTATGTAAAAGTTTGTGTTAAATGGTAGGTATAATAAATTATCCTGATTATTATTACAAATAAATTGTTCACAGTTCCAATTATTTGTGGATCAATGACATAAATTTTTGCCCCAAGCTATCCTAATTCTCAGTCTGTTCAACAAATCATTGCTAAACTAATGGGTCAAATATGATGTAGTATGCTATTAATCATGTTAACTTTACTCATATCGATGTAAAATAAGTTAGATTATAGGATATAAATAATTATACATTAATGTGTACATGCACGGACACATAAAGCCCCTTCTATCATAGTTATTACATAGAAAATGCATTTATGTTATCTATAATCATCCAAAAAGATCTTATCATAATTTAATGAAACCTTATGTAACCGGCAAGGATTCTCTGAAGCAGATCTTGAATTGCACGGTGTAAATGACTTTTTCTGTCTACAAGATTGGAATTAAATCACCTGCTTTAGTTTTATTGAGATTCTATATTAAACATTTAACTAGAATTAATGAGCTGACAATGTGCCTTCATAACTTAGAGGTTCAGTACACTTGCTGTGTCATGTATTATTAACATACCATCTGGGAAGTCAGGATGGCTGAGTTGCAGGTCTTTGCAAGTTCGGGCTGGGTTAGTCTGAGTACCCATTGGAAACTTCATATGCTCGATGTCTTGTTTCAGGGAATTGAGAGAACCAAATATTTCCTCCATTCCATCCGAGTAATCAAGAATATTATCCCCTGCATCTGCTTGCATGTTTTCAGCATGTCTTCTTGTTTTCTTGGGTGACAAGATTGGTAAAGGCTGAATGACTTCCCCAGGTGGACCCTGTGAAAGAGATAACGTGCATGTAATTGCTTCTTAAGTAAAATATTCTGTATAATTATTACTGGTTATGTCATTGTTAGGAGAAACTATAGCTAATTTAGCTTTTCAATGTGTTTCCTATTTTCAATGTTTTCTATACACATATACATATATAAATATTTATGTAGAAACTGTGTAAATTCTATTCTAAAGAATCTCGTGAGCATATGAGGTAGATACAAATCAGATAATTTCTGTACCTTTTTTCTATATAAGTAATGTAACACAGACTGGTGTGGACATATGTATGTTACTTTCTCATTTATTAATTAATCCTCATTTACGTGTCCTATCTCTGCAACTAGATTTTAGTCTCTGAAGATTAAAATATCATTTTAAAGTTATTATGCTACCTAATGAGTTGTCTATTGTGCTTGATAATAATTTATATTATGAAACATCAAGCTCTTAATAATACACAAGTTAATACACATTAACTTGTTTCAAATAGAAGTTAACATTGTATAAATTTTAAAAACTTAAAAAATGCAGCCAGACTTGAATTTGCAAGAGTAGAACTATACCAAATAGTTAAGTGCACAGCGATATGGATTGTGTCCCACAAAATTCATATGTAGAAGTCCTAAGCCCCTGTACCTTAAAGTAAGACCTTATTTTGAAACGGGGTTGCTGTAGATATAATTAATTAAGTAAATATAAGGGCATTCTATTCCAATATGACTGATAACCTTATAAAAGGAGGAAATTTGGGAATAGAGACCCACATAGACAGAAGATGATGGGAAAAGACAGAAGACAGCCATCTATGAGCCAAGGAGAGGGTCATGGAACAGACCTTCCTCCAAGACCTTGGAAGGAGCGGATGCTTCCCATAGGTTGAACTAGGACTTGTGGCCTCGAGAACTGTTGGACAATGCATTTCTATGAGTTAAGCCACCTTGTTTGTGGTGCCTATTACGGCAGCCCTAGCAAAGCAAATCTATCACTTAGTAGTTACGTGAAGACTGGAAAAAGTCCGCATTAATAAATATTAGAAATTATTGTTGCTTTTAGGATGATCATTATATTTAGTAGGAAAAAAATGTCAGTTTTCTAAACTTTTGTCTTTATTCCTGTGTGGTCAGACATATATGCATCTTTGTGGCATACAATCAATTGCTTTCACAAAAATGTGACATAAGAAAGGATATAATATTCTTCAGAAACAAATAAAAACAAGATTATCATAATATGTAGTTAATGTATCTTTTTATTCAATTGAAAGAAAAATATTGGCATGTGGACCTGATCATGTAATTAATCTAGTTGCTATTTCCTAGAAAAATCAGCACAAAGACATTTGACAGAATGTCTTTTTTTTTCACCCTTCTTATAAATTCAGATAATTCATTGGCAGTCTCAGGATGCTAATTGCCAGAACATTACTCTTGTTACTCTGCACTTACCGGAGGTCCTGGAGGCCCTGGAAGACCACTGTCACCCTTCTGGCCGGCAGGTCCCTTTTAGGAAAAAAAAAAAGGAACAAGATAAATAGAGAACAAGGCATTTAAGTGGACTTCCCCCAAAAAATAAAAGTCCAAAGGCAAAAGTACTTACAGCAGAGCCTTTGGTTCCCTTTGGACCTTGAGGACCCTAGAAAAAATGCAAAGGCAAAAGATAAAAGATAAGATAAAAAATCTAGAGAATTTATGACTTCAGTATATTTGTAAGTTTACATTAAAAAATTATTTCATCTTGCACTTACTGGTAAGCCTGGAGGACCAGGTGGACCTATGGGACCAGCAGGACCTGGAATTCCCTGTAGAGAAAATCATCCAAATTAGAGCTTTCCTCAGCTATTCTGTTTCATGTTTTGCATAACAGCATACACTGCATACTTTAGATTATGCAAGAATATATAAGAATAACCTAAAACTTTCCACTCTGAATCTAACAAATAACTTTTCAAGATAATCTGTTTTTTCCCATGTGCTTCAGTGTCTATACCTTTATAGGAATAAAGCAGCTTCAGAATGATTTGTATGTTTTGGGGATTCACTAAATTTTTGTGTAATTAACTGTTGAACTGTAGTTTTTACGATTTCTAACTTCTCATATTTTTAATTTATTACTTTAAGGTTAAGTAAACCTCTTTTTGAAAACACCATTGACTTAAAGAGGTTAAAGATGCTTTAAATCACCTCATTGGTCACGTTTAATGGAATGTGTGCAGGTGTGTGTGTGTGTGTATGTGAGTACAACTGGAAAGGAGTAGGAGAATAATTTATATCTTTACTCACTCCATCCCCCTTTGCTCCTGGAGATCCCTGAGTTCCAGGGAGTCCTCTGTCACCTTTTTCACCTTGTTCTCCCGGAGGTCCAATCAGGCCAATTAAACCAGGATGTCCCTTTAAAAGGCAGAGAAAAGAAATTTAACAATATGTAAATTACAATCATCTATTATAGTCATAAAATAATTACACGCTAAATTTATGAAACCTAAAAGTAAAAGAAAAAGATAAAAAATTTAACCCTTTCTGAAGGATATTTGGATTAAGAACCTGTTTTCCTCTTACCTAACAGGATCATTTACTGCTTAAGTGAGATTTTTATCAGTGAGGAGGAGTATTAGGGAACAAAGTGCTTTCTGAAAATATTTTCAGTGTTTCATTTACTTAAAAAGAATTCTCTCAACTAAGAGACTAACAATGACCATATATAATATTGATGAAATAAACAACTGAAAAGTCATTATTTTAATAAGCACCATATTTTATATGAAATGATTTTTACTCTTGAGACTTTGTAGTTTTTCAGAGACATTTGGAGATTTAAAAATAATACAGAAACATTAGTGGCATTCTAAAAAGGCTTATTTTCTTTCATTATTTGGTGCGACTCAGCGTACATTCTGGAAGATCAAGTTATTATTTCAAAGGTATTCTAGTTTAAATTTTTTATTTTCATGTTTAAAAACATAAAAGTGGACATTTTGTTATTCCATCTGTTTATTTTCTGAAGGGTTATTTTAGTATAACCATATGCTTTCTCCGTATGGTTCCTACAAGGGGACATTGAAAAAATATAACACTGAATTCTGATACATTTTTCACTATGACTTTGTATATTTTCTCTTCTCTAAATTCATCTGGGAAACAGAGGATTGACAGCTTTTTCCTTGGTTAGAAGGACAAAGATATTCATTGAAATTTCCTTTTGAGTCATCTATATCCACAAAGTTATTGTCTCTACTATTAGGATGTCAAAATTGTAATAACTTGTGCTTTTATTCTCACCTTCTCACCCTTGGAGCCGGGGTCACCTTTGAGACCAGGTAAGCCAGGAGGTCCCTAAATAATGAGAAATAATAAACATATATAGAGTGGGTATGAGTTAGAGGATCATTACTCTCCACAAGGAATGTTTGGCTTTGGTAATCTGACAGTTTTCAAAAACAATAATGTTTAGTGTTTATTTTTCAGGATTCTAAATAATTTTGCTTGTTTAAAATTCCATGGCTTAATATTTAACTATAGTTATAAAGCATAGTATCGATAGGTTTGACTACATAAATATGAAATTAGGAATAAGACATGGTTTATATGGTCTTTAAACTGAAAATGGAGGATAGATTTTTAAATACCCTAATTTTAGAAGTGATTTCCAAATTATACATCAAATCAACCAAATATTTCTGTGCTAAACTCAAATACATTACAGTATTTCCTGTAAAATTAAAAAAAAAAACTCAGTAAATTTTTAACACTCATCTGACTTTTGATAACTACTTTTCCTAATCAAACTCCCAAGATGGTATTTTAAACTGTAATTCCTGAACAATGTTTTATCTAAATGATTTGTAAATTTAATAATAAGGCAATTCGTTTTCTTCATATAATCATCTTTATTTTACTAATTTAACCTTTTTTATGGTCCAATGATAAGACATTTACTCATTTATGCTGAATTATATTTTGATGAAAATCATGGTATGACTTCAACTTACTCAGTCCTGACCCCTACCCATGGAATTATTCATATTGATGACTTTTTAACACATTTTTTAAAGATTTTATTTATTTATTCATGAGACACACAGAGAGAGGCAGGGACACAGGCAGAGGGAGAAGCAGGCCCCACGCAGGGAGCCCAACGTGGGACTGCCCTGAGCCACAGGCAGACGCTCACCCGCTAAGCCACCGGGCGTCCCTAACAAACGTTTTTATATAAAAGTCAGTGTATTCCATATCAAAGGCATCACAAAATATGACCCTTCTTGTGAAATTAATGACAAATGAAACTGCAGGCTAGAGATTCTGTCGGAAGAAACGTAACTGACACTAAAGGATGGATAGTAAGGGTGTGATCGATGAAATCCAAGTCAAGATAATGCTACAGAATGTAGGTCACTACTACCTGCAATAGTGAGGCATCCAGAAAAACAAAGCAAAATATTTCTACAGTTTCTCTATTTATATTGAATTGAATTTTGGAATTATAATTTCAGTAACTATTTTTAACATGGCACTTAGAAAACAAAAGGCTTTGACTTTTACCACACTATACCATGAGTGTTCACTTTTTGTTGTATCTTCTTCAAGGCTACCATGAGTAATTTTTTTTTTTCCTTTCTATCCAGACACTTAGAATCTTCAGTGTGAGAGGAGCATGTAAGTCCCAGTCCAACATTTTTGTGAATTTAAAGTATGAAAAGCTATGGATCTGATCCAAGTTATATGATGTAATATAAAAAGTATGGGCTCAGGATAGGATAAATTTAGGATAGAAGCCCGTGTCTCCTATTAGCAATTTAAATTAGCTAACCAAAAAAAGCTGCAGTTATCTCATCTGTAAATTGAGGATTATGATTCCTGTTTCATGAGATTGAATAGATGAGCCTTTTCCACTCCTTACTTTCTCACATCTACATCTTAAACTGAATTTCTGATCATCAGGGGAAAGTCAGAATGTGGCTAGTACAATTAGTACTGTGTAACAACAGTATTTTGGACTATTATTATATATAATTATATTTGTTTTAATTCCTGAATTAATTTGAAATTCTGTAAGTATTGATATAAAAGTGAACAATTTCCCTACATCATTCCATTAACAATAGATTCAAATTATTTTCATAGAAAATACATGCAATTTTAAATGTGCCTAATAATGTTCTTCTACTAAGGAGAAAATAATCCTCAGACAGAAATTTATTTTAATTCACCTTAGACCTTCTTTTGTGTAAAATAATCATGCTACTTTGTTCAAAACCTGACAGACAAAATGTAGATGACAAAGAAATTACCAAGGTGTTTTTTTTGAGAACGTATTTTTTTTTTTTGAGAATGTATTTTTTATTGGAGTTCGATTTGCCAACATATAGTATGGATACATACTATATGTTGCCAACATATAGTATGGTTATACATATAATATAATTCCCAGTGCTTATCCCGTCATGTGCCCCCCTCAGTGTCTGTCACCCAGTCACCCCATCCCCCCACCCACGTCTTCTTCCACTACCCCTTGTTCATTTTCCAGAGTTAGGAGTCTCTCACGTTCTGTCTCCCTCTCTGATATTTCCCACTCATTTTCTCTCCTTTCCTCTTTAAATCCTTTCACTAATTACCAAATTTACTTCCAAGTATGTTCTAGGGCTGGGTTTGAAAACTGGACTTTCATCTTATTTACTCACACCCTATCATAGTGAACCTCAAAGTGTGGTCCTTAGACCAGTAGCATTAGCATTCTCTGTGAACTTTTTATTAGAAAAGCAAATTCTTGGGTTTCATTCAGACCATCTGAATCTGAAATTTTGAAGTTAAGAGACCAGCAATCTGTTTCATAGATTTGATAACTCATTACTGTTTGGGAGGCATGGCTCTGTGGCATTAGGTCCCAAATCGGGTTAAATCAATATTCAAATCAGAAGCGTATAAAATATCTCATATATGTTAAAATATGAGCATTACCTATTTGGTTCTACTAGTTCAATAATTTTTAAATTATAATTATATTTCATATTTATTATTTTCTGATCGTATCAGAAATGCATGATGAATCATCAATTAGGAAAATAATGTTGCCCAACAGCACATTTTAAAAGGATAATATCAATGATTAGTGGAAACACTCAAATAATTTCCTGAGACCACGTCACCATCAGGATAAATGCAAAAGATTCTATATGTTATAACAAGGTGGCATAGAATAGTAAGAAAAAATAGTTTTAATAAAAATATAACTGCATGAAAGAACCATATACTTGTAGCAGTAGCAGAAATCTTTTAAGAATATTGGTTAAAACTGACATATGTAAATTAAAAGTAAATACATTCTCTAGACTGAAAATATAAAACTATGTACAGGCCAGACTTTCTTCATGTCTCATTTTACATTCAAACTTTCTTAGGCATGTAATATGTTACAAAAATTTTGGTCTATGCGAGAGAATTACTAAGGATGTTGCTTGCTGGACACCAATATCCTAATCACTGCTTCACTCAGAGTCTTAAATCTAACCACATATTAGTTGGGTGATCTTAGATATATTACTTACTATCTCTGAGTTTCATTTAAGAAGGTAATATGTAATAACTGTCATAGTATTCTAATAATGGAAGAAAAATCAGACCTACAAAAGTACTATATAGACAGTGAAGTATAATATAAATTATTAACTTTCATTTTTGAATTGTTACAAATAGTTCTCAGTCAGCTTTCTCACCATATTTTAATAGTATAAACTAAAATGGGGAAAAAAGAGAAGGAGGAGGAGGTGGAGAGGAGGAGGAAAAGGAAGAGGAGGAGGAAGGAGAAGAAATACTGGAAGTCTAATTACTCAGGCGTAATGAGAAATACATTAGATATTATTTGTGTTTATACTGCATTTTAAATCATTTCTATAAATGTATATAAAAGAGTTAGAGGAAATGAGGACTAATTCCTCTAAGCTAAGAATTTCTTATGAACTTGCAAACTTTATCTGAGGACGGATTTATCAGGCAAAATCAGTTTATCATTTTCATCAGTTGGAAATAGAAATTGGTGAAGTTATGATATTGATAGCAGTTGTAAATAACCCTCTGAACTTGGAACATATCAGAAATATCAATTCTGCATATAAAAATGTTATTCCAAGTACATATTTTCTATTTCCTATTTGGGATATTGTAAATTGGAAAACCCCAGGGAAATGCATAATTCATAAGTAATAAAGTGAAAAGGAAAACAGGGATGATAGATTCTTAAGTGTTTAGAATACACAATCAAACATTTACCCCTGCAGTATTATTCTTTACAGAATGTTTGCTTTGATATGCATCTCAAAACTCTAGTGCATTGAAGTTTAAAGAAACTGTAAATCCTGCACTTTATTTAGAATGTAATATTGTGAAATAATTTTTAATTTGGTGAAAAGCAAATGCTTTGTTGTTTGAACCTGGTTAATCATTATGGAATACTACACATCTCAATCTTGTCTACAGACAGTTCAAATATAGCATAAAAAATTAGAAACTGCAATTCAGTAATCCATCCTACCATTTTTTCAGACCCTGATGGTTTGGAAAATTATGCCATCAGATGTTTTATTTATCGGTATGTGTAAAAGAAGGCATGCATGATTATAGTATGGAAAATTTCATCTCTTTTTCATGTTGACTACTCAAAAATTTTATTCAATTTTTAAAAACCTTTTATTATTCTTTATATAATATCATCATTGTCCTCGGCCTTCTGTTAGCTCCCCTATGTAGTATTTATCCTCAGTTCCATATGGTGATTCTAAATATACAGGTACATAAAATTTGTGCATATATAGGAGTTTAATTTTTACCATGAGAAATGTCTTTTAAAGTGAAAAATAAATACTTTACCATATCTAACTCTAGTAGAGACGATTACAGGTGGACAAACACCAAACACATATCATTTTAAAAGTTTTGTTATATTTATTTATTCTTAAGGTTTTATTTATATTTTCATGAGAGTCACGGAGAGAGAGGTAGAGACATAAGCAGAGGAAGAAGGAGGCTCCCTATAGGGAGCCCGATGTGGGACTCGATCCTAGGACCTCAGAACCTGAGCCAAAGGCAGAGAGGTTCAACCACTGAGCCAACCAGGTGCCCCTTTTTAAAAAGTTTTAAAAGATCTGTTTCACTCTCACCCCAAAGAATTTCCACTCCAAAGGTTAACATGATTATATATAAAATACCTTTATAAGTACAGTAAGTTTATAAGCAAGCATATAAATATTCTCTAATAAAAACAAAAAGCCACAGAAAAAGGAATGGCACCCATACTGCTAACTGCTCTGTTAGATAGAGTGCAATTGTCTAGTTAGTTAGCTGCCTAACTGGAGCAATGAAAGTTCAGTAAGTTGCACTTACTGAACAGCTAAGTTGTATATAAAAGTTGGGGAAAGGGGAATGTTGTGGTTTTGTCTGACTAGTGGACCCTACAGCAGGAAGTTTCAGGCAAACTTCGGGAAGGAGAAAAGAGACCCAATGGGTAGCTGCAGAAATGCCGTGATAAACAGACTTCTGAAGCATGTGTAGACTTGGATGTGGGTGTGAATACATTTATAATTATAATGAGGAAAAACACATTATGGAGAGAATATTCAGATGAATTTCACGTGGATTAATTTCAGAGACTAATTCAAATTTATATGAGTTTTGAAACCTCTTACTTTTACCTCCCACATTTTTTTTAAGCCTTCCAACCACCTTTAAACCTCTCTTTTCCTTCTTTAATAAACTTACCATATTCTTGATGAGGGAAAGGTCCCCAGAGGAGATGGCATTTTAACAATCTTGCTCTGAATATATTTAGCATTCTTTGCTTAATTCTATTATAGTACTTACTTACTTACCTTAGACTCTAACTGCTGTAAGTCAGCATAATTTGTTAGTCCTTTTCATTTGCTTTAATAGTCAGTGTCTTTCAAACAAGTTTATTGATGATATGTATGTATGCATGAATGAGGTCAAATTTAGTGACTTTTTTTTTAAAGTAAACTCTACCCCCAAAATGGGGCGCAAACTCATGACACCAATATCAACAATATTCTACGGAGTGAGCCAGCCAGGCATCCCAACTTGAATAAGTTTTCACTAAGAATATGAAATTGTTTATTTTTCAAAACAGTATTTCATTCAATTAATCATTCTTTATTTGATGCACCTGGTACCAATGAATGGTCTAAGTGTTTTACATATAACTTATTTAATTAACATAAGAACCCTAATGAGGTAGAAGATATTAATATCTCATTTAATTCATTTAAATTTCATTACATCCCAAGAGATAGATGCTATTGGTATTTTAATTTTACAGATGAGAAACCTAAAGCTTAAAAAGAAAATAAATAGCTTTCCTAAAGCCATCCAACAAGTAAGTAGTAGTGTTTGTTTTTGAAACCAGGGAGCTTGGCTTGAGAGCCAATGACCTTAACCAATAACCATGATCAAAAACTGCCTACTAAAATAAATTTTTCTTGGCTGAGTTGAAAAGCTCATTGAATTGCCATAAAAAGCATGGTTTCTCTGCTCATCCTCACTTCATGAGGATCAACTAGCATTTTCATTAAAATTAGATATTGTCAAACTAATGGATGCTATGAAAAAGCTCCAATATATTCACATTATAAGTGCACTCTGATAAAACGAGTAGCCAGAGAAAGGCATGGCACTCATATTGCTGAATTCTGATGCTCTTCACTTCACTCTGCCTAAAAGGGTTTGAGTTTGAGATGTTCTGTCCCTTGCTCTGTAAACTCACATTTACCTAAGGGTCAAAAATATAAACTTTTACAAGCTGGAATCAGGTGATACATCTGATGGTTTTATTTTTAATATTATCTGAAGGAAATCTCCAGTATGATGTTTCTTTTTTTTTTTTTTTTTTAATTTCATCTGGATAAAGGTCAGAATACTTATTGGAAAATCTGAAATAACAAGAAAAAAATCTCTGGCATATTTTAAGGTGACATTAAGGCAAATTATTATTTTTTCCAGACTCTGACTCTAGAATTAGGAGCTTACCATATCTAAGGAGAATATTCCCTAAATAGTGGCACAGACTTGAAGCCCACTCTGCTTCAACCAGGGCCCCGTGCCTATGCTGATCGGGTCATGTACAGATTTGATAATCTCCTGATGAAGGTCATTCAAAATTTGGTGACTTTTATCCTGATACTAAAATAAATGATATTTAACTTTTCAGTGAAAGTTTTAAAAAAAAAGTCTCTTGTAATACGAAATTCTTGGTATATTTTGTGGCATTTTTACTAAAAGGAATGGCCAAAATTTCTCCTCAATAAATAAGATTATGAATCCCAGGGTTTTATTAAATAAATCTTTTTTAAAAAAGATTTTTTAATTTATTCATGAGAGACAGACACACACAGAGAGAAAGGCAGAGGCAGAGGCAGAGGGAAAGGGAGAAGCAGGCTCCCTGTGGAGCAGGGAGTCGGATATGGGACTCAGATCCCAGGACCTCAGGATCAAGACCTGAGCTGAAGGAAGATGCTCAACCGAATGAGCCACCCAGGTGCGCCTGAATCCTAGTTTTGATGGCTTTCTGAGAATGCATCTCTGAGGTAATTAATATATTCATGATAAGAGGTACTTTTGTAAAATATGAATTGCTCTACAGAAGCATTTGACTTTTTGAACCAACTTGCATCCCACGTGCATAATGGTATGCATTATTGACTATTTTGATTAATCCCTTTACATGCAACCATTTCTGAACAATGAATTTCAAATACCTCTACCATAAAATAGAATCTGTCACCCAAAAAACAATGATATTAAAGTCAAGACTTGGTTTCTCACCTATGCCAAAATTCAGTTGCGAAGATAGCCTTGGCACCTATAATACACTCCCATCCCATGTACAGTGTGCTGGTCAACTAAATGCTCTGTTGCATATCTCAAGCATGTTTGCACACAGGGTTTATGATAGTAACCAAGCTTCAGTTGTAGTAATGATGCCTTTCTTCACTAATGGAGGTTAATGTTTTATCTTCCAGCACGTATGACTCATTGAAGAGAACAATTTATTTGGTGAAGGAATCACTATATGCCTGTGCCAATGTCATTCTTTTAAATGAAGTGCCAGGAAACTAAGTGTAATTGCATGCATTTGGGGGAACTGTCCACATTTAGAAAAGAACTGGCGAGGCTATTAGTGGCATTTTATTCAGAGTGGAAATATTTTTTTTTTTTTTTTTATCCAAAGGACATAAGAAAGGAAAGATTTGATCAAATGACACATTTTCCAAATAACCGATCAGGATTACTTTCGTCTTTTTAGATCTAAGTAATGCACTTCCTTGAATGTTGGACAAAGTATAAGCTAATTTATAACATAAAACTTCAGAAATTCTTGCTTATAAATAAATTTGTTTCTTGAATTCTCCCTCTAAATAACAGAAAAGATCATACTCACCATAGGACCAGGAGGCCCATCCTGGCCTGCGGCTCCAGGGAGACCTTGTTCTCCCTATGGAAAAGAAACAATTGATTTTTTTTAATTAACAAAAGGATACATACATTTTTTCTTTCAATTTTGGAAATACAAAAAGAAAGAAAGCAAACATCACATGGGGAATATCTATGGTATGCTATAAGCAATTTTCAATCTTTCTATTTTGTGTATGTCTATATGGATGCATGTATAAAAACTGAACATCTTAAGTTCATAGGATTTAGTTTTCTATTCTGCCTTTCTCTGTTGGAATTTCACCTTGAACTTATTAAATAAATGACATATCTAAATATCTTAAGAGTATCTGACTTTAATTATTGCATAACATTTACTGAATTCCCATAAAACATCCACAAAATACCTCATGAAACAATCCTGGCATAAACCTTTTCATTCTTAATTTTTTTGGAAATAAAATATTTTCAAATGACATCGTTTAGCACAGATGCTCACCACTGGGCCAGGGATGCCCCGAAGACCCTCTGGCCCAGGCTTTCCGGCAGGTCCCTGGGGACCGACTGGACCAGTTTTTCCAGGAGGACCCTCGGCACCTGCTTCTCCCTGTTAGAAGAAAAAATATGTGAATGCATTAATAATGAGGAAAGATAGTTTTATATTATTAAAAGTATTGCAATCGATGTTGTTCAATTTATGTATAAGCCATTCAAACATGTATTTTACCTTAGCACCTTTTTCACCTTGTCTTCCCTCTGCACCTGCAGCTCCAGGAGGACCCTATAAACATAAAATTACACTTAAAATATATATTGCATATAAAAATAATATAGCTGAGGAATTGCTCACAACTACTCTGGCTTAATTTGTAACAGAATTCTAACAAACAAAACAAATTCTGACAAACTGTGGTTGTCTATAGCTATTTAGTTTAAAGCATGATGAGAAAAGAAAAAAATCAAAACCCTTTTATATAAAACTTTCATTTAAAATATTAAAAATAAATTAAGCACAGATTGACAGATAAGCACATCATGTCAGTGTAAAGAAACAGTCAAGATAATTTTTTTTAAGAAACTGATGACTTAGTCACCTTAGTATTTTAAATTCTCAGGTATCATGTATTATGTTGTAGAATTAGGATCTAAGTGCATCTATCAGATTGCACTTCCATCCTAAAGTGTGGTTCAAGATTGGCTCCTTTCTCAATCTTAGAGCATCCATATGTTATGCATTCTTATAGGATCATCTTCAAACTAGGGCAGCACAACATTTAAAATCTTGACTATCAGCAGAAATTTTCATTTTCCCGAACTATGCAATTCACATAAATAAGTTACATAAAAATAGTTATTACTTTTAAAACCTAATATTAGAGCCAGAGCGGAAAAAAAAATCTTCACACTCCATATGTTATCCAAAAGCTTATGAGATATTCTGGTGTTTGCCTGACTTTTGCAGAGCTGCATAGATTGCTATGGAGAGATGCTAATTATTAATCTGTTTAAAGCTATTCATAATATTGCTTCTCGACCATATTTGTATTTTTGTAAGATATCTGTCAACCCAGTTCTCTTTTTCTTTTTTCATTGGCTTTTTGATTTTTTACAATTTATTAGTATTCCCAAACTTCAGTTCTTTCATCCGTTAAAATATTACCAAGAAAAATTTTCTTGCTACAGAACTGTTGTTAAATTTAAATGAGATAACACATGTAAAAGTATCTTTCAAGCTTTCCAGTGTAGTAGTATCAAATACAGATATGGAATCTGGTGCTTTAAGAGCATAAAGCCTGGACTTAGACTGCCTGACTTCAAATCCTGGCTCTGCCACTAATTAGCTTTGTGATCTTTAGGAAGTTATACACCATGGCAGCTCTTCAGTTTACTTCTATGCAAAAAGTGGAGAACAATAGGAGCTATTTCCCAGAGTTGTCATAAGAACTCAATGAATTGAGAAATGTAAATGGCGTATAACAGTGCCTGGGACATTAAAAAAAAAAATTGAGCAAACATTGGCTATCGTTACTATCATTACTACAATTATTAGGTATTCTTTTATACATTAAAGCATTTTACCTATATTTTTCACCATGTTGGCAACCTAAGAGTCAGGTCAAACAAAATAGTCTCTCAAACTACATTTGTAGGCACCATGTCAACAAATTACTTTTTCTACCCATTCTGTCTATAATACCTGAAAAATATAAATTCCATGTTTGAAACTACTTATTTTAACTGGAAAATTTTGAGTTGGCTAAAAAATGAGATATAATATAATCCTGAAATATATAATCAGATTTTGAAATCTGATACTCATATTTCCTTCTTGCATTTGCATAATCATCTGTGAAATATAACATGACATTTCTAAATCTTATAGCAAAATGAGAAAAGAATCATTTATAGTACATAATACAACATCCAAGGTATCAAAGAAATAATGAATTTTTCAAGCTAAGACATTATAATTCTCGGTATATCTAAATTTTATTTCCATTAATTACACTGGATCATCACTTATGCCATTTCTTAATATCTTTCAAATCAACAAAAAAGGGCGCATTCTATTGTACCTGTACAATAAGAATGCTTTTAGCCTATAAAGCTACCCCCAATATATATTTGTAATAATTTATTCTAAGACATAAAATTTACAATTTAAAATAATTATAAAATATAAAATAAAATATTTCACTTCCATTAATTAACTGAATCTTTTATTATTATTTAACAAGCATTAAAATTCAATCTAGTGTTGAAATTTTCTGCACAAGTTCAAACAGAAGTACAAACAGTCTAAATAAGAAACTCCATGATCTCTAAAAAATTACATTTCATTTTCCCCCAGTCTCTCTTGTTTTCCATCTGTTTATTTCAATTTTTGCAATGCATTGTACTCACAACAACTGTGATTGAGGTTGGAGGTTGGAGAGATGGTGTTAATTGGCAAAAATAAGGTGAGGCAGGAGGATGACTTTCTCTCTTTCAGATGCCATATTAATATGCTAATGGTGAGCACATGCTAGTCTTTCATATGGTCTTTTAAAACCACATTGAAATGAGTATCAAGCACTTCATCAAACTCAGAGCATTCTGTGAACTCATTTATCTCAGAGAGAATCAATGAATATAGCCTTGGTCATTATTTTCTCAATATCATCACTGTAATGCCATATATGATTAGACACACATTGTGCCTCAACCCAAAGGAAGAAATGTACAAATTCTGAAGCAGTCTCCTGAGGCAGCAGCATTATGTTAACAATAATACATGCTTAAAACTTAAGTGTTTCTTTTTAATTTTCTGCTACTATGCGAGAGGATTTTGGTATAGAAGCATCAGTTTCAAATAATTTCCAGTGTTAAAAATGTTGTCATAAATTATTTTGGTGTGATGTTTGAAATAATAACATATGCAAACCTAAACAACCATAATGATTACGATTTTGGAAACAGAAATTATGAGATTCAGCTGAACAATGAGCTTTTCCTTATTCTATTAAGGTTTTTCCTTAAACTAGTGGCATAGAGATATGGAGTCTTTCCAAAGAATTGCATTTACACACCTGGACATATAGAATAGAAAATTTATAAACATCTAGCTTTACAAATAAGCAAGTCATTGGCTGTCTAAAATTGTAACATAAATATTGCTTTTACTGTGAGGAAGAAAAGAAAATCCGAGTTTGAAGAGCCTAGAGAATTTAAATACAAGTAAACTACAACACAAACACAAAACTGTGATTCAAATAGAGTTTCTCCATCCCAAAAGAATTTCTTCCCTCTTTGAATGAATGCCTATATCTGTCATGGTGGAAATCCATATTAAATGGATTTTCTCTGTTCTTTATCTCATTTTTCCCAATTTCATTTACTTATATTTTTTTTCCAGATGGCACAGATTCTTTTTTTAAGAAAGACTGGGATGGAAACAGAAAAACACACTTTTTCTAGGAGAATAAAAAAAAATTAATAATGCGTATGGACAAACTCTTGTTTTAGTCATTTATTTTTCATATATCTGCATAAACAGATGATCAAGGACTTAACCTAGCAAACATTACACTTACTGTACTTTCATGAACTAATGAGTGTTCTGATTGGAAAATGCCTCCTAAAACATGAGAAAATAAAACGGGCCCCCCCATTAAAATCTCTACCAGTAGCCACTGTTACATGGGATTTTCTTCATCATGAGAAGTATACTTCATATAAAACACAAAGCATAAGTCTCTCTCCACTATTCACATTTTGCAGTATTATTCTATAATTTGTCTATTCTTCCATTCATATAAAAATATTTAAGTTGTCTTTACATGCCAGAAATGTGCTGTGCATGGAGAATACAAAAACAAAAACAAAAAACCCATGAAATCCTAAGGAGTTCATGAAGTTTAGTTATGAAGATGGACATCAAAATTAACAAAGACAGTACTTTATAAAATATGCAAAGATGAAGTAGGCATGTTCTAGTTTGACAGTAGGGAAGGCTTTCCTAAGAATGTCATCTCTGATCTGAATCGTAGTGTTGGGTACATGTGGAAGGGGTGTTTCCTTCTAGTTCTTTATTTTTGACCATTCACATTCATGCATACAGGCATAGGGATAGAAAGAATATTTAATAAGAATATATGCACAAACATAATAACTTGTGTATATGATAAGAATATATATGCATTAAATGGTGTGTGTATATATATATACAGATAGTTTTTTTTCTGTATTTCTACCAGTTAATATCAATGATTTTAATTTTTTATCGTGGACTTTCCACTGGCAATATGAGCTGAAGTCTTTAAAATTCCATTTAAAAGGTACATTTTGTGCATTTCATAATGTTTAAATTATTTTAGTGATCTCTAGAATTTTTTTCAATATAAGAGCATGGAACTAGCTCTTGGTTTCAAAAGGCTATAATGATAACTTGTATTAAAATTCCATGGTTTATTGACACAAACTGTACAATATTCAAGTGCCTTGAGGAAATGTACATTTTTCCCCAGTATTACAAATACACGACAGAATGCTCGTGTACTACAAATGACAACTTAATTTTCCTACTTGTTCAATAACAGTTAGAATCTTGTTTCTCAGTATCACTGCCACTCGCAACATTCTGATCAATATTCTATTAGGAAGGTTTATTATCATCTACTCATCCATCTAGAAAGTTTTAATAGCATTCAGACTGCAGGCAAAAGTAGGCAAGAGATCTCAAAAATCATGTTACACTTTGTAATTACTTTCTAAGAATAACAGCCCAATGGTTGGTTTGTAATGTATTTTTTTTCCCCACCCAGGCCATGCTTTGGCGTTGCCAATAACAAAACAAAACAAAACAAAAATAATATTATTTAGAATATTGCCAGAATCTGTGCTCACTTCAGCAGCACATAAACTAGAATATTGTTAGAATGTAAGAAGAAGGGGGAAGGAGGAAGGAAAAAAAAAAAAAGCACTTGGTCAGTGAAGAGAAAACTGTATTCAGAGATGATGTGTAATATAAACAATTCATTTCTGGCAAAGACAAATGCTTATAAATATTAACTCAAATTTATAGTGCTGAGGGACAAAATTAAAATCTGTTCATACAGTATGTATATGAGGATGTATAGTATGCAAATCCCCCTAAAACAAACTACCATTAGAAAGCTGGGTGTATATGCAACTGATGAATAACTGAAACTAATATACTACATCTGAAACTAATGATGTACTACATATTGCCTAATTGAATTAAAATTTAAAAAAATTAGAAAACATGGGATCCCTGGGTGGCGCAGCGGTTTGGCGCCTGCCTTTGGCCCAGGGCGTGATCCTGGAGACCCGGGATCAAATCCCACATCAGGCTCCCGGTGCATGGAGCCTGCTTCTCCCTCTGCCTGTGTCTCTGCCCCTCTCTCTCTCTCTCTCTGTGACTATCATAAAAAAATAAATAAATAAATACTAAAAAAAAAAAATTAGAAAACAACAGTGATCCCAGGTATTCTGTGCCTTAGGATTACTGAAAGGAGAATGAACCTAAGAAATATATTTTGATGTTTACCACATATTTTGTTTGCTGGTAGGTCACAAAATAGACTGAAGGTGGTGCAGAAGAACAATGTACATTGATGTAAGTGCTGCAAGAGGCAGGTCAACAGAGTTTTATAATGAAAATAGTACAATCTTAAGAAAAAGGCAGTTGAAGTAAATCTCCCAAGATCCCCTGGAGCCAATATTTTGAACAAGATCTATTTATTTCTATTTTACTGTCCTCTTTTGTTGAAATCCTGCCATGTTTCCAAACCAGAGAAGCTGGACCATGTGAAAGCAAGCTAACACCACATGGTAACTGAGTCCTGTGCTCTTTCTATTGATGCTTGCATTTAGGTTTTTACAACGGTTTTAGCTAGTGCTAGACTGCAGCATCTCATCTTCCTGTAGCCCACCAAGAGTGGGAGTTCAGGATTCCATACATCTTTTATAACAGCCTACATTCATCCAGAGGGAGACCTCAGCTCAGAGGAGTGGGAAACTACTGTTCATTGTGACAGATTAAATCTGTCCATGTGTGTTCTATTTTAATAAGAATTTTGACAAACAAAAGAGATTACCCTGTTCTCCATGACTTATAACTTTCAGCATCATTGTAATGTACTGCCTACAGCTTACAAATATTAAACAAATGTTTATACACAGTAGATAATGAGTGGATGTTTCAAATAAAGAATTTCAAAAACTTACCCTTTTTCCAGGAGGACCTGGTGGGCCAGCCTCACCAGATGGGCCAGGAGGACCCTTGAAAATGTGAAAAATACCTTTTAAGTAATTGAGCATTGTTTTATGGTTCATAGCATTTTTCCACACCTGGACTGAAACTACGCTTCTTTCTTCTCCCCATATCTACCTTTCCTGGATAATCTCATTTCTGTTCCAAATACCTAAACATTCTCTATATATCCATAATTAGAGTCAGTACATTCAGATGGCAAACTCTTCCATAGCTGGAAGAAAGTGAATCAAATTTCTTCTTCTTCAACTGTTCTTTTAAAAAGTGCTAACATATCTGACAAGCAGCTAGTAGACCTACTAACGAACTGAACCATATGATGAATAACTCTACTCCTATCAAATATATTTGTGAAACCATAGAATAATTACTTCTAAATTTCTTCTGGTACAGAAGTAGCATTTCTACGCCAAGGAGTACTCAGCACGTTAGGATATAACCCATAAGTCCTATCTACACAGAATAAGCCTACAAATATTCAGTGGGGATGGTACCAGAGACAAAGTTATGTTAGGGGTGTGATTTGTCTTTGGCCCCTACTTAAGTTAGTGCCTTCCTTTACCTCTCCCTAAATAACCATAAGTGGCTAAAGCCCCTACTCAGTCATTCTCAAATTAAAAAAAGAATAGAGGGCAGCCCCTGTGGCTCAGCAGTTTAGTGCCGCCTTCAGCCCAGGGTATGATCCTGGAGACCCCGGGGTCGAGTCCCATGTCGGGCTTCCTGCATGGAGCCTGCTTCTCCCTCTGCCTGTGTCTCTGCCTCTCTCTCTCTCTGTCTCTCAAGAAAAAATAAATAAAATCTTAAAAAAAAAAGAATAGAATAGAAATGTAGTCCAATACAATGCTGAATTTGTTTAGGTTAGTAACTGAAGTACAATCACACTAATGATAGGCTGATAACATGGCTGTCTTAATTTCAGTCTTATTTGTGTTTTTAAAAAATCTTTTTAATTAATACAAATAGTTTTATTTGATATAGTATGATAAAATAATTAGTATGCTATTATTACTTTTTTATTACAAAGGTGCTTATATTTCTTAAATCACATCAAGTAACAAACTCCATGTAAGTTTGACTTTAAATTGAAATTCAAAAAAAAAAAAAAATCAAAAAAAAATCAAAAAAATAAAATAAAAAAATAAAAAAATAAATTGAAATTCAAATATAACTTATAATCCTTTCAGAAAAACATATGCCCATATAGTTATGTTTTTGAAACTCTGATTATTTCTTTAAAATGTCTTAAGACTATGTAAAGATCTAATAAAAATAGTGTGCTTACTTACCGGTTGACCAGGATCTCCATCTTCACCCTTGTCACCACCAACACCATCTTGACCCTGTAATGGGCAATAGAAAGTGATCCCATATATTTCTCACTATGAGCTCATTTTATTAAAACAAAAATGTATGATATACTCTCTGAGTCCTTGAGATAAATTATTACTAAATGGACAAATAAAAGTATTACAAAAATTGTTCAGCTCTATTTTAAGGATTGTGGTATATCTCTCACTCTTTCAATAAAGATTTGTGAAAATCACACCCCATCAAATTTAAAATACAGTATGCTGTTCATATAAGAAAAGGAGGAGGATGTAATTAGTATACAAGGCCAGTGTATCCCTGCACATGAACAAATATAGCACAATTGGAGATAGGATTTACATCTTAGGAGAGCCTGAAATAAAAACAAAGATGCTGTAACTTTGAAATCATAGTAATGCTGCTACTTAAATAGTACAACCCAGCAAAGTGTGGAAAACTGACCCAAATGAAGAAAATAATCATGCAACATAGATCTAATTGTTTTCAGCTATATGGATTTTATTGTTGTAGTTGTGATTGCAGTTTACATTTTCTTTTCCTTTCTATTTTTGGGGGATCCACTGAAGTCACCAAGAATTTTCTTTATTAATAGTAGAGACACTGGGAACCTCCCCGTCAAAATAGTTCCCTTATTTTCCCGTAATACTTACTGCAGGGCCAGGTTCTCCAGGAGGACCGGGATCACCAGGAAAACCAACAGGACCCTAGAACGATGTTTTTAGAAGAAAGAAGATAAATAAAAATATTTTTTATAAAGTCATGATATTCTGATGTTCTTAAGAGCTAGGTATGGCAAAACCAAATGAGAATATTTCCCTTCTGCTAGAAAATTTTTTAAAATGAAATTAATGGATAATGTTTATGGATATATGAAATGATGAAAAGTCAGCTTCACCAGCTATGGGCCAGAGCTTTATGATTTCTAACCTTTCTATGTAAAAGCTGAGTGGCTTTGACATAGTTGTCACTTCAAAGGGGACCAAGCTCACTTACCGGGTTACCCTTAGGGCCATCGTCACCTGGTGGTCCCTTGGCACCAGGAGGTCCAGCAGCACCAGGCGGGCCAGCCTCTCCTTTCTCTCCTCTTTCCCCTTTGGGGCCCTACAACAACATAAGAAAAAGAATGATTATCTTATAAGCTTTAAATCAGAATTTCTTAGCCTCACAGCATATTGGATCAGCAACTCTGCTGTGGGGGGCTGTCTTACGCATTTGCAAGATATTTAACAGCATTTGGTCTCTACTAATTTGATCCCTGTGTGTGACATCAAGTGTGACATTCCTCCAAGTGTGACAACCAAAAATGTCTCCAGACATTGCCAAATGTTTCCTGGTGGTCAAATTCAGTCCAAGTTAAAATCAAACAAAATTAGAATGAATACAATCTTAATTCAATTCATAAATGCTTATTTGATTTAGCAGGGTTTGCTCCTTTTATGAACAGTCCACCAAAAAAATGTATACACGGCTTATAGTTTTAATGCTCTAACTTAGGCAAATGTCATTTGTTTTTCAATTTCTACGTAGAGCAAAATATACACAGGATATGCAAAATTATTAAATGAAAAGGCTCTGCATTTGTGATTATTCTTAATGGGTTGGAAAGGAAAAGTAAATAACTGAATTACAGCCAGATGTAAGTTACTAGTTTAAAAGACTCTAAAAGGAATTCTCAAACTGTTAACACCCCATATGGACAATAAGCTAGCACTTACGCCTGTGCCTGCTTCCCCAGGAGGCCCCGGGTTCCCTGCTTCTCCAGGTTCACCCTAGAAGAAAGCAAATGAGCTTCAAAACTCAGAAATGACAAAAACAACAGCATAGAAATTATGTTTTTGCAACAGAAAAACTGCCTTCAATGATGACCACCATGACATTTTAGACTAGACTTTAAATCATTATATTGTTTAGAAGGTAGTAGAACTGGGTGTTATACTATATGTTGGCAAATTGAATTTAAATAAGATATTTTAAAAATAAACAAATAAAAGGCAGTAGAAGACTTTATTAAGAGGAAGGAATTTTTCTAATTATTGGCTTCAGTATTTTTTTTTCTCAAGTGAGGAGCCAGAAGTATGTAGGCTGAATATGACAATTCTCATCAGCGACTTAATAGTTATAGCCTTAACCTCAATTTGCCACCACACCACACAAAACAGACATCTGCATGTTTCCTAACAAATTTTGTGTTTGTGCTGTATCGGTATTCATACTATAATTTAGTTTATTGATTAAAAAACCTTTATTCTTAACTAAGAAATTAATTTGCTTTATCTTTATAGTAGCAAATAAGCAAATCATTTGGCGGTATTTTGAAAATCCTATGAAACACATTTAGTAGAGATCTAAAGACATAGAAAAATACTGTATTTCTAAAACACATAAAGATACTTAGATAGTAATTGAAATTGCTCCTTTTGAGAATATACACATTGTAAGTTCATTAGCTTTTAAGATCTCCCGATATAAATATGGATGGATAATTTCTACCTCAGCAGATTAATAAATAAACCTCCTAGATTAGTAGGTTTTAGTTATGAAGATCTGTCACTAATTTTGTTACACTGAAAAATGAATAATATTTGATTCAGCAATCATCCAAGTGAAATAAGACTGCATTCACGTGTCATGTTTCTACACAAAATCAGTGGAACCTAGAAATTCTGAAGTGGAAATTGTTTTAAATTTCAAAAAAAAAAAAAAAAGGGAGATCTGAATTCCCTTTAATTTTTAACTCTGCTATTTCCAATAAAACTGGTATAAACTTATTGCTCATAAATTGGTTTGAAATGCATTATATTAAATATAAACTCCAGAGGATGTATTATTCAGTGTACATAATTTTTTATTCTTTGAGAATATTCACATATTTTAACTTCTTGAATTATCTGCATAATGATGGAAGATATCAAGTATTTTCTGGGAATTTATTAGTAGTAGTATTGTGTGTAAATTATTTTCTCTCTCAAGATGAGTAGCAAATATTACCTGTTATTTTAGATAAATCTTACAAGTAAAATATTGCATTTACATTATTTACAAAGCAACAAATCATCTATCTCAGGTTGATGGAATTATATATATATATGTGTATATATATATATATATATACACACATATATATGTAATATTTTAGTGATATTTTAAGACCTATTATTCATATCTCTGAAATAAAACTAAAGCAGTTTGCCATTCAAATCCACTACAAATGTCCATACTAAATGCTTTGTATTTTAAACATACACAGTATACTGCATGATCTCACTTATATGTGGGACTTAAAATAGCTAAACTCATACAAGCAGACAATAGAATGCTAGTCACCTGGGATTGAGGCGTGAGGTACATGGGGAAATGTTGGTCATAGGTTACAGAATTTCAGACACACAAGATGAATAAGTTCTGGAGATCTAATATTAGCAACGTGAATCTAGTTAACAATACTGCATTGTATGCTTGAAATTTGCTAAGAGAATAGACCTGAAGTGTTCTCACATCACATTCAAAGAGATGTAACTTGGGATGCCTGGGTGGCTCGGTGGTTGTGCATCTGCCTTTGGCCCAGGTCATGATCCCAGGGCCTGGGATGAAGTTCTGCATGGAGGTACCCAACCCTGCTTTTCCCTCTGCCTGTGTCTCTGCCTCTCTCTCTGTCTCTCTCATGAATAAATAAAATCTTTAAAGAGAGAGAGAGAGAGAGGAAGTAATGTGAGGTAATGAATATATTAATTAGCTTGAGTGTGGGGGTTATTTCACATTGTATACTTATATCAAAACTTCTAATTGTACACTGAAGATATACAATTCTTATTTGTCTTTTATACCTCAATAAAGCTGGAGGACAAATAAGGGTCATCTATTGACCAAGTACAAAAGGTCTTCTTATGAATGGTGGTATCACAGAAGTTGGAACTAGAGGGGAAATAACTATACTTTTTTAGTCACACCTGTGTATTTTGTGGTTCCCTTTTAATCCTTGATCATTATAAAGAAAAGTTGATTCCTCAAGGACTGTTTCCATTTTAGTGAGGAAAATGATAAGTGATAAAGAGATGGAGTTCAATAATTGTCTTTTTTATTCTTTTATTCTTTTTCCTTCCTCCTGTATGTTCATGTTTTGTTTCATAAATTCCACAGATGAGTGAAATCACATGGTATTTGTCTCTCTCTGACTGACTTATTTCACTTAGCACAATAGTGATGAATCACTAATTCTACTTCTGGAAGCAATATCGCACTGTACGCTAACTAATTAGAATTTGAATAGAAAGTTTGAAAAGAAAAATAAAGAAAAAAATAAATGTTAAGATTTAAAGACAAGGTTTTAGTACAAAGTATCTTCACTTTGAGAATAATGCATTAATATTCATTTGTTAAAAATACATTTGAAAATAACCTTTGAGTATATTAGAGCCAGTGTGCACAATATAAATAGCAATTACTTAAGATGAAATTGGTATTATTTAAAAATGTTCCATATTGAATCTCTTGAAAGGGGGTGGGACAATATTACAAGTAAAGAAAGAAAATATTGCAACAGACCGCTTATATAGATTGAATCTGTATTTCTAGCATCACCAAAGCTACACTATATTCATTTGAAGAATAATAACTGATAATCAATGATATACATTCTGTGAAGAAAAATGGCATAGGAAGGAGATTCTAGATTATAAATGTATTATTACTTATCATGCAACTATTTTACCCCACTCAATCAGTTATTCAGGTTAAAACTCTTTTCAGAAGGAACAGCAAATTGTATGCCCAAAGTCATAAGGTATACATTATATCTTAAGGTAATCATCTTTGTTAGGTAATATCTCCTTGTTTTAAAGAAATAATTGAAGTGGAAAATCCATCTGTAGCAAATATTTATTACATGGAAAGCAGGTTAAACATATGTAAGAAAGTGCAGCATGACTAAAGGCTATTAGTTTTCTTTTCTCTTTTTTTTTTTTCATTGAATTTCATTGGATTTTTTTTTTCATTGAATTGGTGACTGGGAATATATTTTCTAAAATAGAAGTGGGGAAGCATTCAGCCAGAGTCAAAGTTGATATCAGAAATCTATAATCTACTCCAAATTATATTACCCTCGATTCTGAAGACAAAATTAAAATTAGAATTTTATTTCTATCGTATCACATAGAAAAACAATTTTAATAGGAAAAATTAAAACTGTTTTTCAGTGTAACAAATTTAGATCAGGTGCATTTTAACTGTAAGAAGTTAAATCACCATCTTGATTAACTGAATCATTTTCTTAAGACTCAAAGTTAACCAGGTATTAACAGATAGCCTTTATGCAAATGGAAACAATATGGAAAAATAATTTTCCCAAAGTCCAAAACTCTGGCATCCATGTTTATCTTCAAGAATTATACAAGATAAAACCATAATTGTAACTGAAGTACTTAAACTTGCTCCTACTGTACCTGGGAGCTTTAGGAAACTGTAATATAAACTGAAAGGGCTTTTAAATTTAGGATATATTTATTAAGGATTATTTCATATATTTCCAGGTGGGCAAAACTAAAACTAGAGACCAGTTCTCACAACCATCTAGTCAACATTACAGCCAAAAGGGGATGGCACCAAGGGAAGAAAGAGCAACGAGTCTGTCTTCATCTATCTCATAGTTTTGCCATCCGAGACCAGTTATCTCTGTTGCTACTCTTCCTACGACAACTCTACTCAATGAAAAATGTTCTTTGAATCCGACCCCAACTAACTTGCATGTTTTCAACACAAAACATTACATTTAAAAATATAAACAGAGCCAGTAAAAAAAAAAAAAAATACTTGACTATTTATGCAGTAAGAATTAGGTAATAATTTTAAAATGCTTCTAATTTAGTAACGAAGAAATTAGTTGAATAGTTGACCATATCGGATTAATTATAACCAAAATTGTAGACTGTGTTTAGCAGATATACACATGAAAATACTACATTCTGGGAAGCCCAGGTGGCTCAGCAGTTTAGTGCCGCCTTCAGCCCAGGGAGTGATCCTGGAGACCCGGGATCGAGTCCCACGTCGGGCTCCCTGCATGGAGCCTGCTTCTCCCTCCCTCTCTCTCTCTCTCTCTCTCTCTCTCTCATGAGTAAATAAATAAAATCTTAAAAAAAGAGAAAGAAAATACTACATTCTAATCCTATCGCACTTCTTTTATCTGAGGGTTAAATCTTTTACTTCAAATAAATAAACGCAATATGTGATATGTCAAAACTCTTTGAGACCAAACAACAGAATCGCTTTTACAATTAGGACAAGTCTTCTGATATCATTTAGTTAATAACTAGAAATTTCAGGAAATACCTGCATTTTTTCATTGTATAGTATTTATGGAATGAAATCTAATTTGTATCCCTCAAAATTGGTAAATAACTATTTTTTAAAATTAAGACCAGTGTCAATTTTCTTAAAAATTCTATTAAGAAATGAGCATGAATATTCTTTCATAAATAAGAATTTAAAGAATCATTTTGACATTTTCATAATAAGAAAGAGAAGATATTTTAGATGAAATCATTTTCATGAAAAAAAAAGAAGCTATATACATATGAGCCCAGATGTTATGGCACATGCCAAGTATTTTGAAAAGTGCCAAAGATGGGTGATATTATTTCAATGAAAATGCAACTCCAAGTATGACAAAATGAATGATTATTTCTTTTGTAATTTGAAAAATTCCTTTTTACTGTTTGAATCCATTATATCAACCAATCTTCTTTTTCAGGAATGAGTGTTATTAGAGACACTTAGTCTAGTCAGACTTACATGGGAGTAGATCCTGACTTACTTTCTAATGACAAAACTTTGATGAAATTACTGAAATTCTTTAAACTTCAGCTGTCTCAGCTTAAAAATGTGGATAATAATACTATCATCAGAGGTGATTGTGTTGATTAAAGGAACTAATCTAGGGATCCCTGGGTGGCTCAGAGGTTGAGCGTCTGCCCTCAGCTCAGGGCATGATCCTGAAGTCCCGGGATCAAGTCCCACATCGGATTCCTGTGAGCAGCCTGCTTCTCCCTCTGCCTATGTCTCTGCCTCTCTCTGTGTGTCTCTCATGAATGAATACAATCTTAAAAAAAAAAAAAGAAAAGAAAAAGAAAAAGGTAAATAACCTATGTCCAGGACTCAGCACAATACCTGGCAACAAAAAAATGTGGTGTCTCAAAATCACATCATCACTAATATTTAAGTACTAGAGTGGATTGGCTGGGATTCATATAACTATGTGTAAAATACTTAGTACTATTAGACGTACTTAAAATATTATCCAATATCATCAAAGTCTTTACTTCTTGCTGGGTCAAACTGTATATCACTATATTCCTCACCTTTTCTCCAACACCACCGACTGAACCAATGGATCCTGGGGGTCCTTGTGGTCCCTACAGTGTAGAAAAAACAATATAGTTATCCTCATTCTTGTAACAAATAACAAATTCATAAACATATATGGTAGTTCTCAAAGAGGGAGAAGCATACACAAGAATATTCCAAGTCATTTGAAGGATGGGACAAAATGATGTCCGTTATTGTCAAATTTACTGGATAGCAAATAATTTAATTACATTAAATTGATTTTCAAATTCACCAGAATTTCAAAGATATGCCAGAAAACTTTCCAACTCTAGTCATGTTGGTTGATATGCAGAAGATAATTTCAAAATCCTTGCCCATTGCATAGGGAAGAATAGAGGGTGATTCTGTAAATTTTTGATGTGGATCAAAGTATAATCTGGTTAAGAGTTAGGTGATCCATGCAGAAAACAGTATGAACCCTCGTTTAACCTGTATATTACTTAAGGAGAATTAAAATGCAAAAGCTCCGTACGCCTGGATGGCTCAGTGGTTGAGCATCTCCCTTCCACCCAGGGCGTGATCCTGGAGACCCAGGATCGAGTCCCGCATCAGGCTCCCTGCATGGAGCCTGCTTCTCCCTCTGCCTCTCTGTCTCTGTGTCTCTCATGAATAAATAAATAAGTCTTAAAAAAACAAAACAAAACCTAAAAGCTCTTTTAGTACATCTATTCCTAGTCTATTTTACCCCATTCTGGCCTGAGCTAATTAAAAGCAGGCATAACAAGAGCAATTGAAAACAAGAATAAACGACTTTTTCATTGTGAAAAGTTGAGATCAGAGGAGAGATGACATCACATTCTGTACATTTGCTAATGGTAACAGTAAGATAAATGTGGCATTACATTTCAAATTCTGTAATATTGTAGCAGTGGGTCGATTATTAAGCATGGGGAAGACTGTCTTTACACAATTGAGCGAAAACATCTTACATGGTAAGAGGTGCACATACTATATTGCATATAATTCTCTAATATATCTTATATTGAATGTGAACTATGAACCTCTTTTATATGTGAGGTGACCAGTTCCCTATAAAGCCTATTTATTTTCCTATAAAATGAAATGTAGTGAGTAGATGATTTTTGAGCTCTTGTCCACTTAAACATTTAGCAATAGTGCAATTGTCTTCATAGTGTCTTATATACCATCTGTCATTAAATAATACTGACATTTATACAACTTCAAAATAATTAACATATATTTCACAGTTCTTACATCAGCTCCATTGGGACCTTGAGGACCTCTTGGGCCTGGAGGACCAGGTGGACCCTGTAAGAGATGAATATGAAGGTTTATGAGGACCAAACACACTATATTTCTGACATCTTCATTTTGCAATCAAGAAAATGAAACGAAGTTTCATGCTGTAAAATCATAACTGGTGAACCATAGCAGGGTTATAAGTCATTGTTGATGGATATAGTATCATGTTAGTAAATGAGTCTCTACACAAAGCTAGGAGGAAATTAGGACTGCGGGCAAACAATTTGATTAAAAATTAGAAAATCAGGCTATTGCTACTATCTGGTACAATGAATTCATAATACAACAGAAATATGTTATACTAGAATATGCTAGAATGTTGGTTTAAAAAGGAACACAAAGTTGGAACAAGAAATGGTGCTTGATTAGATTTAGAATTTATTAATTCTATAAAGGTATTTTTTATTTGTATATTCTGTTTGTGTGTGTGTGTGTGTGTCAGCTCGTATGTTCTACATGTTAGAACAGAAATAAGATTAACTATTTAGTTGTCTTCCTAAAAGAGATGTTCTTTCTCCGGTTGTTCACTAAAAAGACCTCAGGGTACTCCTTACAAAATACTGATGTCTGGAACCCCTTACCTCAAGGTTGTGATTAAATTAGTCTGTAGTGAATACCAGGGCATTAGAATTACTTTTAAAAGTCACAGTTTATTCTAATATCATTGTTGAAAACTTCCTTACTAATAGCTATTATTATTAGTAATGTCAGAGAGAAATCTATTAATGATTGAAGGAACCTTAGCAATCACATCTAGAAAGGAGCTATGTACCCGATGCTGCTCAGAGTATTAGTTGAGTCACCAATGTTTATTATGTTCCCTGTTTTTAAGTTTGCTGTGATGTAAAGAATATTTCCTTATTTGAAGAAAATAAAATCTAAAATGCAAGTGTAAAAATTTCAAAACATGTATTCTGAAGGAAGTAAGAGATGGGGGCAATGTTTATCGAAAGGAAGGAGTGATTAGGAAATTTACTCATTACATTCATTATAGATTTCAGTTACCTTGGATAATTGTTTCCTTATCCAAAGTAATGCTCAAGGAACAAATATGTGTATTTCAAAGTTTTAGTGAACTCTTAGATTCATACTTAAGAGCAGAAAGCCAGGATCAATAAGTGCAAATTATCTTGTCATATCCTTCTAATTCAGATAGAATTCCTTATTAAATTAGGAATTTGTTACAAAGTACAGTTTTGTGCTAACTTTTGCTAATTATCCAAATCATAGGTGACTATTTCCTCCTCTTTACCTGGTGCACTTCAAAGTCGGGAGCTAAAAACTAATAAAAACCTGAAGTTTGGCAGTTTATATAGACAAAAATAGTACATATACTTAGAAACAAATCAGTAATGCCGCATGTGCATATACCATTACTGCAAAGTGAAAAAGGGAACAGAAAGAGAGGTATTTGCTGAGAGAGACTCCAATGGTCACAGACACAGGTTGGGTGGGAAAAGGGGGAGGCAGCCATCTGAAAAATCATGGCCTTCAGGACTACTTTGTTCATATTACTAGATCTGAAGAAAGATATTAGTAATAGGAAAATTCACAATAACCATAATATCCTAAAAGATACAAACTTACCATGGGACCAACATCCCCATTTTCACCTTTTTCACCAGGCGGGCCTGGCAGTCCCTAAGAAAACATAATAGGAAGACAGGAAAAGTCACTATGTATTTAAAAGGAAACTTTTGGCCAATTTCTAATATAAAATCAAAATTACATATAATGCCAACAGGAACATGAAATTAAGATTTAGAAACTGTCACCTGTCGAAATACATACAATGCAAGTTTTAACTGCATATAATAAAATTTCATACTTACGTTTTCAAATAAAATTTATGCTTTGTATAATATTATACTGTTTGATTTTAGTTACACAAACTAAAACCATAATTTAATCTGGGAATTCATGAACACTTAATCATTTGCTTCATCTTTTATGAGAAGTATATAGGACTGCCATTGCAAAGATTTTTCTGAAAAATCCTGTCTCAAATGATTTTAGGACACCCTACTAAAGTGAGGTTTTCATAGTTATGTACCAATTTGACAAAACTCTTTTGAAAATAAGTATTCCAGGGGCACCTGGGTGGTGCAGTTGGTTGGGCGACGGACTCTTGATTTCTACTCCGGTCATGATTGCACAGTCCTGGGATCAAGCCTCATATAGGGCTCCCTGCTCAGTGGGGAGTCTACTTCTCTCTCTGCCTCTGCCCCTCCCCCTGCTTGTGAGCACAAGCGTGCTCTTTCTTTTCAAATAAATAATCTAGTATAAGTTTATCTGTGAAATATGCTTAAAATAGGTATAATAATTATTGGACAGAAATAGTAAAAGTGGCAATAGGTTTTAATATGGTAAAATTATGGATCGTTTAATTTTTTTAATGTTTTTAGTATTATTACCATCATTTATTTACACCTTATACACCCTATACATACTTTATTTTAAATATGTGTATAGTAGTATTTCAGACACAATTTTTTAAGAAATAAAAATACACAGCACAAAAGCTATAAATCTGTGCTGGTATTTTAGTAAAATTATTGACTTGGCACTACACTGCAGTGGCTGCAAATTATTTGACCGTGACCCATAGTAATAAATATATATCACTTATTACTCCCTAAATGTGCACATGCAAAATAGCTGAAAGATGAGTTTCAAAAAATAATGTCCTTAATGCACAGATGATGATCTTTGATATTTTTACCTTGTCCTGTTATATTTCACTTTTTTAAAACCCTGGTAATAACCCACTAAACTATTTTTATGACTTCCTAATTCCACATGATTCTGTTTGCAGAGAGGCTACTTTACTGAGTATATCTGTAAACATTTTTTAACATGGCATTTATTTATATAAAAATAAATGACAAAGTCTTAATTACTAATTTATAATGGACAACATACATGAAAATTTCATTTCCTTGTTCTCAAATGTCACTTGGATGTCTAGGAAAATAATCAGTTGCATGTACATCCCAAACGGTTAATATTATTTGATAGTAGCTTCTAGAATTACTAGGGAAGTTCCTGGGATGACATAGCCAGGTAGTATTTTAGATTTTAGCTTGCCTAAAAACTAGCTGGGAAAGATTGCTAAAATTTTAGATTCCAAGATGTGCAACCTTGGAGATTATAATTCACTGATAGAGCACACAAACTCAAATTCTTGAACAGGCAAGTAGATTTTAACATTTAATATTTCATTTTAAATCCATGTTGTTAAGTAGCACACATTGCAACTTAAACAAAAGTAAATTCTTATAAACACCATATAAAATAATAATCACCTTCCTTATTTTTTTGGTCCACATTTCTACCTCATTTTAGCATAGAGTGAATCTGATTTGGAATCCTCAAATTGAATAGTATATAAATAATAGCGTTCATAGTTTTCTTTTATTTCTGTAGCAAGCACAGCTCTGTATTACCAGCTTCTTTTTTGTGCATGAGTATTCCTAATATTAGCTCAATAGGGACCTCCCAATAAAAAACACTGAAATATTTCTTTCTTTCTGATGAAATCTGGTTATAGCATAAGTTGATTAAGACAGAATGTTCTTATCATTAAAATTAATAGAGACATAATGAGTCAAATTCTTTTGTTGCTGGAAACTAAATGTGCTAAATAGTACTACAGTGTTAATCAGTTTTCATATCCCCCAACTTTCTTCTAAGGAATAATTAATGCAAGGAGATATTCTGTTTAAAGGTCTGTCAACTTAAAATCATTGGTCATTTAAGTGATAAAATTAAAAAAAATGAATTTACGCCAAGAACTATTGTTCTATATGTCTCCTTCATATGCAGATAAATTGTAAACCCCAAGTTGAAAAATCAAGTCACTTAACCAGAATATTAGATTATTATTATTTATGTATTATAATTGCTAATATCTATTCTGCTATGAAGACTCAATTAAAGGATGCAGATGCAATTGTGAACATGTTAATTACATTAGCATCTTTTCAGATTCCTGATTTAAAGAGGTAGCTGTGGGGAAATATAATCAATTTTGCAGTGAACTAATTTCTTGAGTCACCCTCATCAAAGAGCACATTTCTTACATTGTGGAAATGAAGGTAATTTTTCATTTAATATTTTATAAATATAAGCTACAAAGCATCTTCTTTAATCATGAAGAACTAAACTCCTAAATTACAACCTTATAGAATCAGAGTAATCAGTTAAATGAGAAAGAAGAAAATGAATGGTAACATATCCACTAGCAATCTAATTTTGAATGCCTTGTTGTTTTCAAATAAGTGTGTTTCTCACACATGTTGATATTTTGTACTCAAGATTGCTCATTTATTTTTGTCTAATAAACATAAAGGAGGTAAAAACATAAATATGAACATGAAGTTTTTGCATTTCCCAAGTCTAAGAAGAATAATTTTAGCATTAAAAGCAGAAAATTATAAAATAAAAGCATATTCATTGGATGTCTAGGAAAATAGCCAGTTGTATGTACTTCTCAAATGGTTAATACCATCTGATAGTTGTTTCTAGAATCTACTATCCAATGAGTGTTATGACAATAATAACTATTATAATAAAATTAATTATATTATTTAAAATATAATCTGTGTGATTATGTACATAAGTTATTTGATATTAAAAATCAGTATTCAGTGACTTTACTTATGAAAATAAAGGTAAAAAATTAACTTTATATAAATTCAACTTTTATTTACTTTTCTACAACTTCACAAATTGTTAAGGACAGTGAACTAGATGATTTAATTTAACCATTTCTAATTGCTAATGTGGCATAACTCATATCCCTATGTTACCCAAATATCATTACAAACAAAATTTTATAATTTTCTGGAGGATCACTAGGTAGGTGTAGAATAAGCATGTGAAAGATGAGAGCCATATGTTTTCAAAGTTTGTAGGAAGCCGTAAACATCACAATGAAGAGAATGGAAGAACAACTCAGAACAGGAGATGTCTACTATGCAAAGAGTTACCTAAGAGTCTAGTCATAAGATATATTTGAATGAAACTTTGAGTGATTTACAAATCCCTATCTCTTGTCCTGGATATGCCTCACAAAATGCAAATTATAATTTAAAAGAAGTTATTTTAAGTGATCAATCTATTGTTAATTATTTACCTATTGTTGCTTAACATCTGCTCTTGGCAATGCTGTTGGTGATTGGGACTGGCAGTTTGCTCTTTCTCAAAATGCTTTTAAATTTTCTTAGGCATCTGAAGTATCAATTTTCTCACTTATGAAACCTGCAAGAGCATCCGTCCAACCTCTCACTTTTAATGATCAGTCTTCAAAAGGGTTGTCGTTCATTTTTAAGCAAAAGGAGAATGACAAAAGGAGGCATAACACCTAAGGTGGGGCTAACATTTAAGTAAGTCAGTTACTATGGCTAAACATTGTATCCAGATTCCTACATAGAAGGAAGGGAGGCTACTTGGCTTGACATCCACCAGAACACCTGGTGTGAGAAGAGGGTGGACATGATAGAGTGCACGATGTGGAGAGCATCTTACCTGAAGACCTATGGGACCAGGAGGTCCTGGGAAACCTCTGGCACCCTCATCACCTTTTTGTCCAAACATGCCCTGCTGACCTCTGGGACCTGGCTCGCCATCACCTCCCTGGAACAGAGCAAGGAAAATGATCATAAACTGGAAAAATCAGGATTCTGATACAGGTCATAAAAATATAGCCATTTCTAATTTAATCAGAGCTGGCCTATTTATAAGTAACACATAATCTTTAAGATTAAATCTTAAAATTTAATTGAATCTTTTAGGATTAAACTTCCATTATCTGCTACAAATACACCATTGTTTGATTTACAGCCTTTGTTTCTGGAGTATGACTGAGTTTGATTTTCTCATGTATGCCAAGTAAAGTAAAAGCTGCCTAACCAGGGGAAAACAATGTTCAGAATTTACTACAAATTAAGTACTTTCAACTGTTTTTTTTTTTTTTCAAATGAAGTCACAACATCTTTTGTTTATAAAGATCAGCTTGGTTAGCCATATTAGATCATTTAAATTTGATTCAACATTAAACGTACGGACTCATCATGACACAAAATCAACTGGTTATGTGACAGTTCATAAATTTCATCAGGGAACCGTGAGGACATAAATTTGCTGAACAAAGAGGAATACTTACAGCAATTCCAGGGGCGCCAACAGGACCCTGAAGACCTGGGGGACCAGGAGGACCCTGCCGTGAGATAAAAATCAGTAATTTTGAAACTGAAGCCTGAAGAGTCTCAGCTATAATAGCACAGAAGGTTTCGTTGATCATAATCTATTATGCGTCTCTACACTTCTATGGAAAAGAAAAGAAGCCTTTTGCATTCAGTGCAGCCAACCGTTATTTGTTTTACTTCTTGAGACTCAGACTTGCATATTTGCAATCAGCTTTAAATTGGTAGTTATTGAAAGCACTCTCATTTGTAATGTTGTGGATATTTAAAAGTGGATTTTTATGCTAAGGCACTGAAGTTTCACATTTGAAATTTTTCAAAATGCCAGATTCCTTTAATGGGATATGCATGAGTCAGAAAGAGCACTTACAAGATTTGTCTATACATTATCTTCTAAATGAATATTGGGATTGGGGGATTCTGTACAGACAGAATGTGGTAATATATACAAATCTAAATTTCCTTCATGTGAAATACATGCAAACTTAGTTTATGTATATCAGAACTCCTTATTTTGAGCAGTAGATCTCGATAAGTCTTACATGCAAAAACATTTCTTCTTAACGGTCTTTTTTTTTTTTTAACAAAAATAACTGTTCAGTCACTATAAAAGACCTGAGCACTAAAGAAAAAGTCATCGTTTGTGGCAGTAACTGCCACATGTTGGGAAGAGTATTTAAAGCAAAGGTTCTGAAAGCACAGTTCATAGACCATCGGGGTACCTGAGACACTGTCAGATTTCCACCAGGTCAAAATCCTTTCATAACCACACACGACATTATTTCTCTTTAAATTACAGGGATATTTGAACTAATGATGCAAAAGTGATGGAGCTTTTAGGTTGGAATGATTGCATAACTTAATACGTAATGTCAAAAAGGGGTTTAATTAAAATTGACTGAATCCCAACTGAATATCTGCCAAAGAGGTAATATAGTAGCATATAATAAGTAGGTAATGCTATGGAGAAATATCCATGGTTAATAGCAAAAAAAAAAAAAAAAATAAAAAGTTGAATGAGCAATGCTCCTCAGTAAGAACTAGGAAGCTTACATTTTCTCCTTTGTCACCCTTGCTGCCCTTCTGTCCGGGTTCACCGATTTCACCCTGCGTTGGAAAGATTTAAGTTAAAGTTTATGTCTAACATGTCATGCCCGCCATTGCAATTGTCATCACTATCATCCCATTATCAAATTTTACTTTAATATAATTGTATGCTAGTGTTTAATGTCACTGTTTAAACTGTAAAATCCTGGGTTTTCTGCTTCTCTCTTTCTAGCGTTGACTAATAGACAACCAAAAGTCAATTGAACTTTGAGGAATATTGAAACTAGATTTTTAATTCACAAAATCAATTTTGTCTGAAATATCATCACTGTAAACTGATGATGGAAGTACACTGCTTCATTCAAAAATATAATTATGCATTAATAAAAAATTACTTAATTTTTTCTCCTGGTTTTCCAAATGCTAAAATGTTACACATTATCAGATTACTGGTTCACAAATTGTGTTATATATGGCATTTCATAAGAATATTAGAAGACACATTAAATTCATACACTTAACAGGGCAGCCCGGGTGGCTCAGCGGTTTAGCGCTGCCTTCAGCCCAGAGCGTGATCCTGGAGATCCGGGATCGAGTCCCACATCAGGCTCCCTGCATTGAGCCTACTTCTCTCTCTGCCTGTGTTTCTGCCTCTCTCTCTCTGTGTTTTTAATAAATCAATAAAATCTTTAAAAAAAATCCTACACTTAACAGCCCTACATTCAGAATCAAGAGCTTAGAATCTTTACTTAGAATCTTGGGCAATAGAGAAGTACAGGATAATCAGATAGGTAAGGGACCCGTTCTTAAGTCTTCCTTTGCTGTATCCAAGATACTTGAAGTATATACAAGCAATTATTTAAATTAGTTTCACATTTATTTCAGAAACTATATATTTGAAAATAAACACACAATTTTGGCATCTGCTATTTTCCCCCCTACTATTGTGTTTGTGTTCCCTTTTTTGGTTTATATCCCACATACTATTTGTGGATAGGCAATATTACTCAAACTAAATTAAAACTTTGGAGCACATGGAACATGTATGAAACTTCGAAAAAGCTATCTTAAGATATGGTATCTAATCTTAAGAAAACTTCAATCTAGGATTCTTGATTAAAAAATTAAACTTTCACAAGAGGTACTAACATGAATAGAAAATACTAACCTTGTCTCCATCTTCTCCAGGGGAGCCCGCAGGCCCAGCAGGCCCTGGGAGACCCACAGGACCTTGGACTCCATCTCTCCCTGCGGGACCTTGGGGACCTTTTTCTCCCTGTATTGAAAATCCAGCAGACCATTACTTCACTGTAAGAAATAAGTAGCTGTTTATTATGAATTTTATGTGCAGCTGCAATAGTCATACTCTGGATTCCATATTTGATAGCAAGAAACTATTTAGTGTTATTAAGGAAAAAAAATGTGCTCAAGTAGCAAATGATGGCACAAAAGATCCCCACATTCTTTCTTGACTGCAAATACCATCCTTGTTAACAATTTATAAATCTCAGGCTATGGTCCATTAAAGTAATTAATACTCATCTTAGAATCTTTCCTTCAAACACACATTTTCTAATCAAGAATTATACATTGACAAATCATATGCTAAATGTTTACGAAAATTCACTGAGCTTTGATTCTTCTTTGGTGGAGTTACTGAAATAGCTGTGCACTGACTATAAAGCCAAAAAAAAAAAAAAATCATAAAGTGCATTTGCTCATATACTCAATTTTAAAATAGGCTTTATGTGTCAACTTTTTCTCTTTTTAACAAATGTGTCATGGATTTTCCTAGATTTTTATATTTTAATTCATTGTTGCTTTGACGGATTCAAAATGACAAGGCCATTAGTTTTCTTTGTTTATTTTTTGAGAGTGGCATTATTTCCCCGTTTTTAAATTTACCTCTATCATGTAATTTAAGAAAATAGTGCCTTGATAATGACATTATTTTCCATTGAAAGTTCTTTCAGAGTTTAAAATAAATTATATCCTAAAAGTCAAGATTTCATCAGTTTTGCATAAGATACATATACCTGATTGCTCTCAGTGACTCTGATTTCTCTTATTATAGGGTTTGAGAATCCACAAGTCATTAGCTCCCACCTTTGTGTTACCTGCTCCTCCCCTCTCCCCGCACCACTTCCTGTCCCTTCACAATGACTAAATTTTATCTGTCTTATCTCCCGAATATATTTACTTCACTTTATCTCTACCACTAACACCTTATCTCCAAATACTGGTAGCCTTCTTTTGAATGATGCAAATAACCTTTTTCCTTTCTCACCTCTATTCTTACCTCCAAACTATTCCCCATGCTGTAACCAGAGAAACAATCAGATCATCTTACCAACATTCTTCAGTCAATTTACTTGTCTACTATCCCTAACATAAAGACCAAGCAGTTAGTGTGGCCTACAATCACTGGCCTCCCCCTACATGCCCAACAGCATCTAGCCTGCCTTGTACTTGCTCTCTACATTCCAATCCCTCTAGACCTTTTTTTCAGTTAAACTTGATTCCATACCCCTCTTGTTACCTGGCCTGAATATGCCTAGGAGGACACTTCACCAGATAATTCCTCTTCATCTTTTACATTCCACCACTGGCATCCTAAGGAAAAGACCTGACTCCAGCTCAGTTCCCTCTGTTACAAGCTGACATTTCTTTCCTATTACTAACCAGGGTTTGTAATTATACACGTACTTAGGGATTCTTTGCTTATTATCTAATGACCCCGTCAGACAATAAATCTTATGAGGGCAGAAACTATGTGTGTTTTTACATTCCACTGCATCCCTTTGGCCTGTGGCCCAGAGTAGCCAGTTAGGGAATATTTGTTGAGTTAATTACTTAATGACAACAAAAATAAGAAAATACCTATAAAGCAAAGTTAACTTGTAAACTCTAATTTATTAATTTCCTAGATTCCATATGCTCTTTCTTCCAAAACCATGTCTTAATTATCATTTAAGGCATACCTCTGATGTCAGCTTGGGGATCTTTTATTTCCTTTAAGTCAAATATCTCAAACCTATTTATACTTGTAAGATGTGCTGTGTTATTCATAGTGAACCTTATGGTTTTAAACACATCAGCTTATTCAGATACTTCTTAAATTTCCTTTAGAGCCTAACATCCAAAAATTGATTCTTTTATACAAGAGCATCCTTAAACAAGACAGATTAATTCTTATCTGCCTTCATTATAGTACACATGATCTCCAGCCAAGAATCACCTGCCATTTATTTCTTCTGATTCTAGTCTGTGTGGAGTCAGGAAAAAAAATCTTTCAACTGCTCTATACCACACTAAATCTAGATTCTTCATTTACAACTCTGCAAGATGACAAACTCTTCCTCCATTATGTATGCATCTCCTCGCCTGCAATCTACAGGACTATCAGAAACATCATCCATCTTTCCTTAAGCAGTCTTTATTTCATCCCTTCTATCTCTTCACTAATGTCAATAGCTGAATCTCAGCTTACAATTTTGATAGAAGCAGCTACTCATCCCATGTCCTATGTTTGACTTGGCATAATCTTGTATTTAGCTTGGATCCCTATCCTCAACTTGTATCATAATTCAGAATCCATGCCTCCTTATTCAAAAGCCAAACTATGCCTTTATTTACTGGCTATAATCCATCCTTTTTTATGACAACTCTGGTCCACACCCATGATGGTGATGATGGTTCACTGCAGACTTATTATCACAATTCTACAAAGTAATTCAGAACTACAGGTTCATCTAATCCTCACAAAATATTGTGGTTACCTTCTTTTCAGAGGCTTTGGGATATTAAATAGCTTAGCCAAAATCTTGAACTAAACAATTAGTAGACCTGAATTCCCAGCCCAATTCTGATTGGCTGAAGCTGGAAGCCCTAGTCTACTCTGACACCCTTGACTTCCTCACTCTTCACTGATACTTTCCTTATTATTGGTTAAGTGAATAAATATATGTGCATTATCTAATAAGAAGCAATGATTCAATTCTGCTTGTACTTCTACCTACTGCCCGCTGTTTTTTAGCCACATGGCCTACTGGGTTGCTCACCATGTACCTACCCCACTCCTTTATCATCTGCCTTCTTTTGAACCCCACTGTAATTACCCAGAGATCATAAATGCCCAACAGGCCAAGTCCTCATCTCTCCTTTTGCTTTTATTTGGTTTTCCATATTCTTGATCTTTTACAACATTCAACATAGGAGACTCTTACTATTGGGCCTACATGATGGTATGCCTTGGATATATTTTCTATCCCTCATGGGCTCTTTTTTTTAAAAGAGTTTTTATTTAAATTCCAGTTATTTAACATACAGTATTAATATTAGTTTCAGGCATACAATATTGTGATTCAACACTTTCATACATCACCCAGTGCTCATCGTGACAACTGCCCTCCTTAATCCTCATCATCAGTTTAACCAATCCTTCCCTGCAACCTCCTCTCTGGTAACAATCAGTTTGTCCTCTAGAGTTAAGAATCTGTTTCTTGGTCATGGGCTCTTTTACTCTTTCTCTTACTTGATTCTTTCAAAACTCTGATCATTATGATTCTCCCTAAAGGAGTGTCAGACTATTATTGCTTAATCCATTTATGGCTACTACTTTGTCTTTATTGTGTTTTGGATCTAGCATTTTCTCTCCATTTCTACAACTGTCTCCCAAATATATACATTACCAACATAGCTTCTTATCTGTACTCTTTGAATCCAGTACCTCCTTAACCAAATAGTTTTCTTAAAGAATCATTTCCCCCATCAGAGTATTTCTATTAGGTGAATGGATAAAGATGATGTGATGCGAATGTATACACACACACACACACACACACACACACACTCACACACATAATAGAATATTACTTAGCCATAAAAAAAGAATAAAATCTTGCCATTTGCAATGACATGGTGGAGCTAGTGTGTATTATGCTAAGTGAAATAAGTCAGTCAGAGAAAGACAAATACAATATTATTTCACTCATAGGTGGAATTTAAGAAACAAGACAGATGAACACAAGGGGAAAAATGATGGTGGCAAACTGGAAACAGACTCTTAACAATAGAAAACAAACTGAGGGGAGGTAGGAGTAAGGATGGGTTAAATAGGTGATGGGGATTAAGGTGGGCACTTGTGATGAGCACTGGGTGCTCTATGTAAATGATGAATCACTAAATTCTACACCTAAAACTAATATACTGTATGTTAACTAACTGGAATTTAAATAAAAACTTGGAAAATATTTTTATCAGGTCAGGGAGAATAGATTTCAGCTTCTGGAAAAGAGAGTATTCGACGTGCTTCCAAACACCCCATGCTCAGTTTCTAGTCTGATTGATTAATTTGGGGATAGAGATTAGGCCACAGTTGTTGCCCCAAGTAAGTCATGTGGATATTCCTGGCTATTGTTTTCCATTTTCTTCCTTCCAAGGAGGCAGACTGGTGGTTAAGTCAGCCAAGGACTTGCCTTACACAGACTCCCATCTTATCTTTTTCTTTATGCAAACCCCCATCTTATCTTTTTCTTTATGCAAACCTTAGCTTACTTACTAATAATCACGTAACATTTTTCTAACACAAGTTGCTCAAAGGAGTTAAGATCCCAAATTTATATTTGGATTTAGGAAGAAGTAAAAGACTATACTTAACATCTTAGCCAAAATTTTATCAGGTTTTGCTAAGTTTCTGCATGGAGGTCAATGGGTACTTTCACCTTTTATCATCTTTTTATGCTACTATTCATAGACACCTTCTTCAAAAACACTAATACAGTGCCCAGCACTTAGTTGCTGTCAATAACTATTTGTTGAACTAAAGAAAAACAGAATGACATCTTCGAACTTTTGCTGGTGGTAGGAAAATTTGAGAGAGGACAAATGGGAAGAGCATCTTTTTCCCCTTCTTAGTCAGGGTATTATCAGTCACCAGTGAGACCCAAGTCCAAATCTTAGCCCTTACAAGGAAGGCCTTCTGTCAACAGTATCTCCTCTATTTCACAAAATTAACTTCTTATTATCACTTTCACTACTTTTCCATATTCTTCACTTGGCTTCAATATTTTCTTTTTTTTTCTTCATAAAACCACTTTATTTATTTAAACACTTTAAAACCCAGCATTTCAGTATATTATCTTCACAGAATCATAACTTCTCTAACTAGTATATTCTCAATTTGTGTAAGAAGAAATGTATATTCTTTTATTTTGTATGTATTCTTCACTGTGCTATGCCAAGATATGCGTACCCTGGATTTTTGAGTGAACTTATATGAGAAGGCCTAAATCTGTCTTTTCTATCCCCCCTTCATGCACTGTATACTATAAAAGTTGGTGAGAAGTTAGAGTTTGTAAAAGGGAGGTAAAGAATAGTTTTTCCATAGTAGTTAACATTTCAGAAAATAATGTCTACATTTTCTACATATTTACTAAGCTGGAATATATTGCTTTAAAAGTTTTCTAATTAAAAGTGCTTTTTTGGTCACAAAAATATCTATGTACAAGTGGTATGGCTCTATTCTAATATTTTAGATACTTCTGAAAGGTAATATTACACAGAGCATTTTAATTTGGATATAATGGAATAATATCACAAACAGTAATGAGAGAAAATGCATGGACAATGAAAGCAACTCGCTAAAACTAAAGTCTTAGTGATAAAGACAGTATTTTGTAAATTTTAGGTTTAAACTAGATTATACATTTTAAGACTTAAATATAATAAAAAGTATTGAACTCTTATTTTTATGTATTATGGTCAACATTATACCATTTATTGAATGAGTTTGTATTTTATTCTTGGAAGATAAGAATTTTTAAAAAATTAATATGATTAAATCAAAACAAAAACAAAATCTGAGAAGAAATTTTGACAAACATAAGCCTAATGAATAGAATACAGCCTACAAACATTTAAAAATAAAAAAATTAAATCCAGTAAATATAAAATAAAATAATTGGTTGGATGTTTTCTATCTCATTCACTGCAGATCAAAACTCAAATTACATGAGAAGGGCAGCCACTTTCTATGGGTTTCATTTACAGACTTTGGAAATACTGGATATGAAGTTGTAATACAAGAGGAGTAAAAAGTGCACACTTTTCTAATATAAAGCTGCAAAGTGTAGTTTTAATCAAAACTCCAATTTTATTTTTTAAAAGGAGCAAAATCAGAAGCTTTTTACATTAATAATATCCAACTCCCTCACAGGTCTTAGAGTTTCATAAAGTGTGGGAAAATGTCATCTTATTTAATTGAATTTGAAATTTTCTCTATTATAAATATAAAAAGAAGTGTGTTTATATGCCAGGCACATATGCAGAGAGAAGGCAGTGGAGTATGAAGAGCTAATATCCTTGAATAAAAAGTAATAACTTGTGCAGAATGGCAGTATAATATATTTTCTCCTTGAAATTACTTACAGGAGCACCTTTCTCTCCAGCTGGACCAGGAGGACCCTGGGGTCCTGGACGCCCTGGCAAACCAATTGGGCCAGCTGTACCTGCTGATCCACGTTCTCCTGGTGAACCCTAGTAGGTGGGGAAGAAAGTATTCTGTTATTAGTAATGGGAAAAAGTCATAAGGCTTAAGAATCATTTATTTAATAGTGGAATCTTAAAGTACAGTGAATAGCGTAAAAGTCACTTTTAGACAATTGGGAGATCTCTAATAGGAAGAGTTGTACTCATTATTTGAATGATTAATTTCAAGCCCCAATATTAACCACAGATATTGAGTTAGAAAATATTGATAAGATGAAAAATTTTAATTTGTGTATCTTTAATACTTTACAGATATCATGCTTTTTGAAGTGTTCACAACTGTTCATAATGCTTTCTAAAACATAAATCCAGTAAATAAGTTATATGATTTTCTCCCTGTATTATTATGGATTGGCAAAAAATTTTTCTAGACTAGTGTTTCTCAAAGTGATTTCTGGGCTTCACCTCAAACTTGCTGAATCACAATTTCAAAGTCCTAAAAAATGAGTTCAGATATTGCCACTGCATTAGGTTACAAGTATAACCTGTTAAAAGTATAACTTTTTTTAGATAATAACATTTGATAATCACCATCCCAGAACTTGGACATTTTTCCCAGAAAATAAGTCCTTAAAGTTATCTTAGAGTCTGACAGGGATCATCGGATTTTATTATGAACACTGGCAATATAATTCATATAATTAGGTATGTCCAATTGAGTTTCAAAGAAGACACCATATATTTTCAACTAATTTGCTTTAAAAATACTAAATATGTAAAACTTAAAAAAAATAACAGTGTGGATTCTACCTCATATTAATTACATCTATCAACAATTTAAGAAAGAATTATTTAAAGGAAGAAGAAAATAAATGCAAACCCATTTACTAAGTCATGTAAAGCTCAAATGTTACTTATTTACTATTTCCAATTTTATTTTATTTTATTTTTTATTTTTTTAACTGATTAAGAGTCTTCTTTTAATAGATGTGTACCTCATTTTACGTTTTTTTTTTTAAGATTTATTTATTTATTTATGATAGACACAGAGAGGTGGGGGGGGCAGAGACACAGGAGGAGGGAGAAGCAGGCTCCATGTCAGGAGCCCGACGTGGGACTTGATCCCGGGACTCCAGGATCGCGCCCTGGGCCAAAGGCAGGCGCCAAACCGCTGAGCCACCCAGGGATCCCCTCCAATTTTATTTTAAAATCATAACAAGAATGTTGTCTTTCAATTAGATTTCTAGATGGGTGGTTAAGTTACGATTTATCATTTTCTTTCACAATTGAACTAAGTGTGAAATATTAGGAAACATGATTTTTCATAGTTCTCCTAAAAAATTAAGATGTTTAGATAATATCACCCTTTAAAAATTCATAGAAGAAATGACTTATGAAATTTGTAAAATACAATACTTTAGCACTTATTTTCTCATATTTACTTCCCATATAATTGAAAATCTTTTTATTATACAAATATGAATTAGTGACTTTGTTCTAATTTATATTTTATGAGGTAGAGAAACAATTACGTATAAACACAAGAACAGTGATAAAAATGAAAACAATTTGTATTGACACAGTTCTTGACAATTTATAAATCCACTTCACATTCATTTTGTCACTTTATTCTCAAAACATTCCATAGCATTGAATGTGTAGTTGTAGCCTGTCAGTGGTAAAGGTGAGAAACTGTAGCTAGTCAAGAGAAACCCTGACCTTGGGCTCCTCTCTGTGCTTTTGCCACAAAGCCACCCACTGCTTCTCTCTAATGGAGACATCAATGATTCCCAGGGGATATTTAATTATCAATTATTTGAATTCAATGTTTCTGAAATATTAGTTGATTACAGAAAATTATAAAAATATTTACTACTGGGGGGGCGGGAAAAAAAATAAATAAAAAAGAATATTTACTACTTAATTTCCTGATATTATTTTTCTGGCTAAATTCACAAGGTACATTGAATAATTTTTATTTAGCCAGGCATCTGAATGTCAACACAATTAAATGAATTAAGGGAGTATAGATTTGAGATTATTGGTAATAATTTAAGAGTGAAACTAGAAAAAGTGATTTTATATACTTTTGTTTTATTACAACTGTTTTTTTTTTTTTAATTTTAGGGTACCTTAAACTTAGGAGATAGAAATAATTTGGAGAAACTTTACCAAAAACATGGTTAAAGAAATCATGAAACAACTTGATATAAACAAAAAGTGGCATTTTTGCTCTATAAGTATATATTTAAAGTCAATCGGAGAAGGACAAACAGTGCATGTTCTCATTCATTTGGGGAATATAAACGATAGTGAAAGGGAATATAAGGGAAGGGAGAAGAAATGTGTGGGAAATATCAGAAAAGGAGACAGAACATAAAGACTCCTAACTCTGAGAAACGAACTAGGGGCGGTGGGAGGGGAGGAGGGTGGGGGGTGGGGGTGAATGGGTGACGGGCACTGAGGGGGACACTTGACGGGATGAGCACTGGGTGTTATTCTGTATGTTGGTAAATTGAACACCAATAAAAAATTAATTTATTAAAAAAAAAAACCAAGAACTCTTCCTCATATTGCATGATAGTTAACCAAGAGTTGTTTGAAAATTAAATTTTACCAATTACATATTTCAAATACTAAATAAGAAACAATTACAAAGGAAAATTGCAGTTAGTTTTTTTTTTAGATAATAAACACCTAGCCCTCTGTCAAAATGTTTTTTGAAATTTAACAAAAAATTTTTTATGCAAAAAAATCAACCACAAGTGGTGTAATTGTTGAGGTAAAAGACTTTGAATGAATGATTTCAGAAGCCAATGCAGAAGAGAAAAATAAGAGTAGAGTCCTCTAAGTGTTTTGCATTCAGGACCACTGCCCTAAATGTGAAAGGAAGGTAAAGACTTGTCCCTATTGATTAGAGCAAAAGAGGTGAGAAAGGAAGCCTGGAGGGTGAGGGTGAGCACAAGGAGGAGGGAGAGAAAGGTAGTGAAAAAGGAAGGACAAGACAGAGAGAGACAGGAAGAAGGAGGAAGACAAGAGGATTAAGAACAAGGACTCTGAGACAAATGCAAAGGTGTTTCTTGAATCACAAAGAGATAAAGAAAAAGTTCAGTAAATCAAATACTCTCTTTTTATGTAATATAAAAATATCAAATGAAGACAGCATACAACGTGACATCCTTAAAGATAAATCTCTACTTCTCCGAAAAACCGGTACAACATCACTGCATTACATTTCTGTTTTACCATTTCACTTGTAAAAATCTCAGAAAAGGATTACTACCCATTAGCGTTATCAAATCTAAAGCATCCAATTTAAGTGCTGAGATATTTTACTTGTAATTGACTATACAAAATGAGATGCAATTTTGACTTTAGGCCATGAAGTCTCTCTTTATTTCTGTTTTACATTTAAACACCAACTGTGTTGGTGGAAGACTACCCGAGGAAGACAACACGTAGTCTGTGTTGAAGGAAACAGCTATGAAACTAGGATGATAAAAGGGGGAGACTCACTAGGAGCAGAAACATATATTAAAAAAACGTATTATTTTCCAATTATCAAGCCTATTAAACAAATAAATTGTGCTTAGTACTCTGCATATGCAATATAATTTAATACCAATACAGTTTGCTTATTTTTCAGGTAAAGGCCATAAGAGCTTGATGTGCCATGATTCACACAATGATTCTAGGTTCCGAGGATTTCATGAATAAATGGTGAAAAAAAAAAAGAATCCCCAATTGTTTGTACCCCTATAATTCATACATATTGTGCTAAATTTTAATAAAAGAAACATAGCCATATAACACCATTTCTACCTGAATGAGCTTATATTCATTGAACATTCTGTAAAATGAGAAAACTTCAAAGAATTTGTGGCAATACTTATGTCCTTTGTCCAAATAGCCACTCTCTGTCATTGACATAGTTTGTCATTGACAAACAGAGTTTGTTAAACAGAGTTTAAACAATTCATTAGAATCTTTACTTTTTGTCACTGTGCTTACAAGTTTATTTTTAATTTTCTACAACAAGGAATTGTTTTTAGTTTTGAGAACAATTTAACACACGTGTGGGACTTTTTTCATTATGTTCCACTTTTGGTTTTAGAAGCTAACTCTTCTTCCTTGTGTACAGAACTCAGTTTGGTTTAATGCTTCTTTTTGAAAGTATATTTATCCTTGATCACCCCTCCACCAAATACTCATATACACACACTCAGAAATTTTTTACTTTAGATTTTAGTATTGCAAATTATTTTCTCCTAATGCATCATATCTCTCATTGTCCCTCTAATACAATACGCCTGCTGTTTCCTCTGAGTGGTTGGTCACACATACATTCTATCTTGGAAAATCTTTAGTCTTCTCCTGTACTATTAAAATTTTAGCCATTCTTTAGGCCCAGGATAACAACCATCTTTTCTAAAAGTTGTATTATTCTGAGAATTTAAAACATGAGCCATCTTTCTAAATATTCCTTACACAATTTACCATAGTATGCTAGGTTTTCTACCATTATTTTCTGAAGGAATTAATGTAGCATTTGACATACTAAATTTCGTCCTGCAAAGATCTCCATGATTTCTTTACTAATACTTCCAAAGCATAAAATATTTACTATATGCATCAAATAATTACAAATAACAGTAATAAATATAAGAACATGGTAACAGAATTAGACCTATACACTGGTCTTTCTACAAAATATATGGACATGATAGATATGTTAAAAAATTTATGATCTAAATGTATTTATGTGTAGTCAACAGAAATTTCCAAAATTTTCAGAAGAAAGAGCATCGATTGAATACATACTTTCCTTAGAAAATGTGTTATAAAAATTAAGAGAAATATATATTTCCTTAGCTAAATATATCATGCCTGAGAAGTTATATGAAAATAAGTAATGGCCTTTACTTAAAAAAAAAGATGCTTATTAATTTTCTAGTAAAGTATGTTTAATTTTTAAAATTAATCAAATAAAATGTTCATGTATATCAGGTAGAGAAAGAGAGCTGATTTGAATCAATGACAATGTGTATAGTTTGCAAATACTATATGCTATTTTTTATGGCATAGCTTAACTATTTTAATTACTCCCTTGGAGCATTCATAAGATTAAATTTCAGATTGCCATCTTGCTTGTGGAACCTGCATTAAAATTAACAATAAAAACATATTACTTTCCTGCAGTTAAAATATTGCTCATGATCTTGTCACAGCTCATTAACTTTGAAACAGTGTATGAAAACAATAAGAGACTTTTTGGATGTATATTTGTGATTTAAGCATAACTGTGATTTCTTTGTCCATTAGTTATTTCAAACATTCTATAAGTCTAGATATTTTTAATAACAGCATGCTCTGCAATGATTTTTTTATACTTATACAAATGAAAAGTGAAAATCTCTGATGATATCTACCTATTAAGCAAATGATCTTACAAACATGAAAATCTTTTAAAAATATTCCCAGGCCAACTTTTCAAAGAATAAGCCTTATGAATCCTTTAGTCCCAACTGAACCACTGGAGAAATCTCATTAAAAAAATTAAACCCCATATTAAAAAGAGAACCCATTTTCACATTCTACAAAAATATAGTTAGAATCTACTTTCTCGTGACACTAACTGGGAATACAAAATGAATTATCATAGGTAGCAGCCCTTGAGAGACTCATGTTATAAATGCATTTTTTTCCTACAAAGAGTAGACATTTATCATGATACAAATTATTGCATAGCTCTGTAACTGGCTATAGTAAAGAGCAGAGGGTTTTATAATTGTCAGTAAACATTTACATCTAAAACAAATACGCTTGGGTTTAAACACAGATTAAATGGATAATGATCAGCTCCACAAAGGTACGATTCTTATTTATTTATTTTTCACTGGCCTCCAGAACTTTGGGTAGTTACTTGGACATAGCAGACCCTAAGTAAATAAATGTCTGTTGTATGTGTGATCTTTCCTTTTCCAGGACTGGAGCCACTAACATTCCCATCTTGAGCAAAATGACTAACCACTCGATGGCTCACATTTCTCACCAATATGGTGGGGACAGAAATAGTTTGTCACCAGGTTTTTGTGATATTTAATGTCGTGATACTGCTAAAGTTCTTTGAGCAATGTCTGTCTTCAATTATGAATGTAAGAAATCTCAGAGAACTGTACTTGAACATTCCTATGTTTCAAAAATAGATATGCAATTTCAAATGAGTATAGAGGTAAAATTTTATAGAAGAGAAAACTAAGATCCAGAAGTTTTACGTGGTATATTAAGGATATACTGTTAAAAGAAGAATGGAGATTTTTCCACACTGTTTGTACTTAAGAGCATAAACAGCAATTTTTATGAACTAGAGCTATTCAAGTAGAAGGAGGAAAAAAAATTCTGCCCTTTCTTTTAGGGTCAACTGGACCTTCCCAGCAAAACAATTTGAGGAAATTCCCACTCCCCAGATTACATGTATTTTAGATCATAAAAGCCAAAAATTCAGATAAAATATCAAGCATTACCAGAATTTAAAGTATAAATACTGAATGATTAAGTCAAAGTTCTATAGTAATATCTCAATCTTTAGTCATTGATCTCTACCATCCCAATACTTTGCTCATACCTGGTTGGATGTCATAATAGGTTACCTGGACTCCAATAGACAAAATGTGCTCTATCTTAAAGAGTATAGTATACGATGAATTAGTCAGTAGATATAACCCTACTTAGAATTTATCTATTCCGTGGATTGAGGGCTAGGTAAAAGTCAGTGAAAAGAAGCTTCTCTGAAATAGAACATAAAAACAAAATTAGAAAAAAATAGGAATTATAATAGAAAAAACATATAAAATCCTAAGAAAAATATGACCAAAATAAATAATTAGCACATAAAGAGAAAGAGAGATTCAGAATGATCAGAACATAGTCATGAAATAGAGAAGTCATAGGAAAGGGGTAATGTATGTATGGCACAATTTTGAAATCTTGGACATTTAACTTTTAGAAGCTATATGTTTGATCCCCCTCATACTTTCTCCATATTAACTCCTACCACTCTCAGGGGGAAAAAATGTAGTTGTAAGAATATAAGATTCTTACTGAGCGCACATTTCTATTTTAATCTCCTTATTTTTAGAGAAAGAACTATTGGCAAAAAGGTGGTTCCATATCAGAAAAAAATATACAGAGGAGAGATTATTTAGAGAATATATTTTCTTTGATTTTGTTTTATGAAAATGTAGGTAGTAGGTACAATCTGAGAATTTGGTTACATAATATTTTTATGTATATTGTGTGTTTACATAAATATAAAATGTTTACTAAAGTTTACGTTCAACATGTGAGAAAAATGCTTCACTGTCTTCCTTTCTTCTTTTCAGTCCTTTGTTGCTATCTGCTTTGTGTGTGTGCATCGAGACATCCACTTAGTGGGTAAACCCCCTGAGATCAGAAAACATGCCTGTGCTTTGATTGGCATCTATTACCAGCTCTTGTATACAACATCTTGCACATAGAGAGCACTTGGTTTCTGCCAAACTTCAAAAGCCCAAAGTCACAGCACCCTGTTAGGGTCATTTTGTTTGTCTTCAGTGGGAGCACTAAAATCCATTTCTTAATCACTTCAAGTAGCACAATCTTTAGAAGACTTGCTTTTCATAAATAAAACTGATTTTTATTTACAGCTATAATTAGAACATTAAAAAAATCATTGTTCCCATCTTGTCTGCTTTGTGCTATATTTTAATAGATTACTTATTATTTATTATGTTATTTTATCTATTTTATATCTGTCTTCTTCAGTATACCATAAGCTCTTTGCAAGAAATATCTATTTAATGAATCTATTTAACTTTAGCTTAAGAGATTGGTATATTCAGATATTTATTTAATTATAGTTTTTCTGTCAGAAAAGATTTTAGCAGCTTGCAGGGAAGACATAAAATATAAGATCATATAAATAAAAAAACAGACAAGAAAAAAGAGGAAAGGGAATAAAAACAGATACGCAAATTAAATTTTCATTGGCAAAAGATAGAACTGATAATATTAGTAACCTAAAAATGCATACAATAGACCAAGATTTTTCCCAACTTCATGGGTTGTGAAATCAATTTAATGGGTCCTGTCCAGCACATTTAAAAAATAATTATAATAAAAAATAATTATTATAATAAAACATAATAGATGACATTAAAGTATATCACACATATTGTTTTTGATAGAATTGAACTCAGAAAGTTACAAGAACAGTCATAAAGCAAAACGGAGTTATCTTTTTTATTGGATCTCAATTTTAACTCCATGAATTCTGTAAGTCAAAGCAAAAGAGAAATTGGTTTCACAATTCCTAACAGTTAAAAGGAAAAAAAAAAAAAAAAGCTAGCTAACTGCTCAATAAATTACAAAGAGTTTTAAAGCTATGATTAAAAAAAAGATTTAAGGATATTCATAGCACGGGCCCTGCATCAAGCAATCTCCCATATCCTCAAACAGATCCTTTTGGTTGATATAAGGCTTCACAATATAGTTTCTCCAAACACAAGCCAATGACATCCCAGCTGGACCTAGCAGAGTTTCAGTAAATTCACTTCGGTAGGATGTCATAGCAATGCGACAAAGCTAGTCCAGAGTATATTTCTGACTGAATGGATTATGAATAAAGAGAAGAAATGTCAAAAATATTTATAAATAAACAAATGGGCACAAAGATGGATGGATGACTATGAAATCTTATATTTCACTTTATATGGATAAGCATATATAAAAATAGTGTATAAGGTACATAGTTGTGACATGTACAAACTTTAAAAATCTCACTGTGAGAAAGAACTGTTAATCGATTAAAGCTCTACTTAGGGCTTTTAGTTTTAGTTCATCAATATCGTATGCAATGAGGGAATTTATTTTTCTAGTAATCCAGAAATACACAGCACACCTAGGCTCCTTGAAAATTGTATTCTAGGATTAAGAAGCTAAAGATTCAATAGTGTTCTGAAAAACATCTATAGTCATTAAAGATTCAACCGGTACATCTGTTTAAGCAGTTTGAACTTTCATTCATTTAAGTTAAGCTATGGTTATAAAGACCACATATAGGAATACTAAAGCCAGTTAGCTGTGATACTAACTCCTATAATTCTCTTCCTTTTGATGAAATTGTTCACACGGTAGAGAATGATCAAGAGGACTTGGGAGAATGCAATTGAGAGAGAGGAGGGTAAAGAGGTGAAGAAGTAGAGAAAGGGAGAGTAATGGAGACGGAAGGAAAAGACACTTATTTTAGCAAATGTTGCAGAGTGAGAGGCATACACATCTGGGAATGAGTCTGTATAATGTGTTATCATGACGTTTTGTCTCCTTTTAAGGGACTATGAACTTGGGTAAGGGTAAGTTGTTGACCTTCTCTAAGCCCCAAATCTTTTGCCTTTAAAAATGGAATAATATCTACTGGATCAAGCAACAAGAATCCAATCAAATAAAGATTATAAATTTCTAGCATTAAGAGTTGAAAGAATCAACACTTTTAACATTAATTCATTTCCCTTCCCTATTTCTTTTACCCTTCACATTCTTTATTCACATTCTTTCTGCAGAGAATTCAACACTTTAATATTTTTTCTTTAATATGAATAGCCAAAATCTCCATTCTTCTCTCTTCTTAGGGATTTCAGTCCTTCACTTACCATGACTTAGTCAATATCTCAAAGGCAAAGTTAGTATGAGATGGATATAAACTCAGATTCATCTACTATAGAATCAAGAAGTTTTACAGGATATTTTTATACCTTTATCCCTCATGACTTAGAATTTCATTGTCTCTCACCAAATGACCAAATATTTTCCTCTGATATTTTGACATTACTCTTTGATCAACATTGCAAAATAGAATTTGTGATCTTTTTTGCCAAAGTCACCACTCCTGATTCCTTGTGTTTACCATCAATTGGAAGGTAACACCATACAAAGTCTTGAACCTCAAGAGGTAAGAATTAACATGAACAAATTTTCTGGGTAGGTTATGGTTTATGTCTAGAAAATCAACAGTTTTTTCTTTTAATCTTTTCATTCGGAATAAAAACTTTTCCAATCAAATTTCAAGTGCTAATAATTGCTTTAGATGGAGCAAAGCAAGGCTTGTTTAAAACTTGTTATTGGAGGTACCTGGGTGGCTCAGTAGATTAAGCATCTGACTCTTGATTTCGGCTCATGTCATGATCTCTGGGTCACGAGATTAAGCCCCAGGTGGGGCTCCACACCGAATGTGGAGCCTGCTTAAAATTATCTCTCCCTCACCCTTTGCCCCCCCCCAAATAAAACGATAAAAATACTTGTTATGAAGTATAAGTCATCATCATGAACCTTTTTACTATATTTTATAGCAATTATAACAATAGCACAGTGAACTAATAAATATGAATGATGTCTTTAGTTGTTCCTCTTGCATCAGCTTTGAGGAAGAATCTCAATTGGTTGATGCATACAGAATTGGATATGTGAATCTATTATAAGAAAGGGTGTTAATCCAAAATAAACGAACTCATGGTGAGCATCTGTGAAGCATTTCTATTAGCAAAGTCGAAAAACCTTTTAAAATTTCTTGTGACTGCTGAGAGGTTTTGGGTTTCCATGTGAGAGTGTTTTGTCTTTGTTGTTATAGATCCTGACCAGGTAAAATTGCTCCAGGCATGGAAGGTATCACTAAACTGTCATTCTCACAAGGACACAAGCTTGAGGTCATCGCTCAGCTTTCATCTTTCCTCACTGGCCACATCCAATCTTAGTAATAAATCCTCCTATCCTGCCTGCCCAGTGTTTGTTACATCTGCACTGTCCTTCGACTTCCCACTGGCCTCATCACTGGTTCACTCATATTATGACTTTGATCACTGAGCTCTTATGCTCATCAAGTGTCTCCCATTTCTGTCACATATTACATACTAATAATATTTTCCCTAAAATTAAATTTTTTACTCCACCTGCTCCAAAAACGTCAAATCCTCAAATTACTTCAACTCACCATTTTTAGAACTTCAATAATCCATGCCATCTTATATATCTGCTTTAGCTTTAAATTATGTAAATAGATAGCAGTGTGCCTGGATCCTTGTGAGACTTCATCAAATTTTAGTCCTCTCAATGTACTCCACTTTGGTAAGATCAGATTTTCCCTAACACCTTACTTTTTTTCTTGCTCTTAAATGATGCTGCAATCTTTTGCCCTCTGTGAAGCTACCTCCTGAAAAATCTTTTTTTGCTGCTTTCTCATCTCTTCCTCCACCCTTACAGAATTAACTTTTTTTTTTGTATGTCATTAGGCATTTAATCATGGACTATCTTACACTGCTGTTTAGTGTTTTCTGTTTTTTGTTTGTTTGTTTTTTTAGATTTTATTTACTTATTCATGAGAGACACAGAGAGAAAGAGACAGGAGAAGCAGGCTCCATGCAGGGACCCAGATGCTGGACTTGATCCTGGGACGCTGGGATCACGCCCTGAGCCGAAGGCAGACACTCAACCGCTGAGCCATCCAGGCATCCCGATGTGTTTTTTTAGAAATGGTTTACCTTTAAGTCACTCTCCATGGAACCTAATAGTATATAGGGAGGTAAGTAGTAATTGCCAAATAAATGGTGTTGAAGCCAACTAAATAAATATTCGATTTTTATATCACATTTAATAGATGATTCTACATGTGACAATTGCTGATTACCATTCTGTTAAAGTATACCTCCTGTATACACTATTCACTCTACAAATGCACAAATTGTAACTATCCCAAACACCTGGGATAGCCTTATTTGATTGGCCCCTAAAAAATAACTTTAAACAATTTAATCCTTGTAGTCATGATTCAGGTTTCACACATACGATAACTTGATCTAAAATATAAATATACATATTCCTAAAATGAAATCACTTAAGATCCCGAAGTTCTGATTAAATGGATTGCATTGTGCTGAATAGTTGGAAGATCCTATGCTCAAATAAACTTCTGTCATATTCAACTGTTGTTTCTGCTAGTGCTACCAGTACTAACTAATGAGGATATTTTAAAATGTTCTACATAATTTTATGCACAGAGAAAATCAAATATAGTTACTGAAATAATTATTTTCCTTTCAAAAAATCTTTACTGTATATACCTTAATCACTCTAATATTACATTTCTGTGATCTGCAAATTAAATATGTTAATCAATCTCCCAAAGATTATAATGCCATGTACTCTGTACTGGCTATGCCACATACATTTAACTCCAATATCAAGCTTTCTGATATTTCAAATAGGAAGATATGGAGGGATTACTGTGTGTCAGGCACTATGCTATGAATGTACTAAAATAACACAGAAACTTCCAGAAAATAATAGGAGAGATACCAATTACATTCCAAAGTAATTTATAAAATGCTAACCATAACTAAGAACACTAAGGGTGAAGAAATTTCACCAATAAATGAAATGGAGGCAAACTGTCCAGGTATGACTATAGAGATTTAACATTTAAGCTTCATCTTTTTGGGTGAGTAGAATTTTTTTCAAGTAGGGAAAGGGAAAACAGATTTCCTGGAAGAAGGGGGAAAGTCAGTAGTATTCTACCTGCAAAGTATAAAAGATGGTGGCAGCTTGAGAAGCATGAGGTTCAGTACATTAAATTAGGTAGAATTAGAGGAAGTCAATAAGGTGAATAAAACAGGCTACAGTGACTGGGACTAAGCTGTGAAGATGACTCGTTGGTCATGATATGAAGTGTGTTTCTTTTTTTTTTTTAAATTTATTTATTTATGATAGTCACAGAGAGAGAGAGAGAGAGAGGCAGAGACACAAGCAGGCTCCATGCACCGGGAGCTCGACGTGGGATTCGATCACGGGTCTCCAGGATTGCGCCCTGGGCTAAAGGCAGGCGCTAAACTGCTGCGCCACCCAGGGGTCCCTAATGAAGTGTGTTTCTTAAGGCAGTGTAGGACCATGAGATGCATAAAAGCAGAAGAATGGCATAGTTAAGGGTGTGCACCTGTAATTCTCAAACCAGTGGGCAAACCTGAGCTAAGGAGATGGAGTCAGGGCCATGAGTCAGAGCCATGAGTCAAGACACTACTGAGCAAGGAGAGACAGAAGAATCTGAATGCAGGTGGTAGCAGTGGCAATCAAGAAAGGGGAACAAATTAAAGAAACATTTTGGAGGGGTCACTGATATGACTTCAACATTTCATATAAGGAACTTGAGAGAGAATTTAAAGCCACTTGAAGCTTTTTGCCATGATGAAAAAAAATGGCGAATGAGATGAGGCCACCAAAATTGGTGAATTGGCTGCTATCGGTAACGTTTTAGAGTACAGGTAAGAATAAAGGTGAACTCATGGGGAAAAATAAAGGCTGTATTCAATTGCTTTCAGAGGGATTGATCTGTATCTCAAAAAATAAGAGGTGAAGTAAAAATCTGATATTTGCTCATTGATCAATTATTTCATAAGGTTATGTTAACTACATAAAGCAATCTAGAGAATACATAAATGAATATATGCCTTTCCTGCTTAGGAGGGTATTTTAAAAGCAATGACAAAATTCAAGTCTTATCAAGTATTCACAATGAGACAAATTATGATTTATTTCCTTGGTAATTTAAGAAGCAAGTTGGCTCCTTTTACCTCCTGACAGCAGCGGTGGAGTAAATATTTCCAATCGTCTAAACTCTTCTGTTACTGCACTCATTAGTGCATGCAATTAGTAGAAACCAGGCATTGACTGATTTGATTGACGTGTGTTTATTTTCTCTCCCACACACTGTGGGATCACAGCATGAGAGTAATGAAAGAAGAGCTATAATTTGCAACCAAGGGTAGCATGGCTATTTATTATAATCATACTTACAACTGGACCTGGTGGGCCCTGGGGACCTTCTCCTCCTTTCAGTCCAGGTGCACCCTGGGAAATAAGAATAAAAACAAAGAAAATTAATCGATGTGAACTGAATATAAATAGGAGATGTATGATTGATAAAATGAAGATGGTAAGAAGTGTTTTTAGACACAAATATACATTGCTATACAGATTATGATAATCCATGCTTAGGCTTACATATTTCCCCTCAATTACTTATGAATCTTAGTTAAGTCCTGAGAAAAATGCTTCTAATAAGTAATCTCATTCACATGCTTTATCTATATGCTGATTATACCTGAGCTCCAGGAAGACCTCTTTCACCTGGGAAACCACGTAGTCCTGCTGGTCCGTCTTTCCCTGAGATACCTTGAGGACCTGGGTCACCCTAAAGAATGTAATACACGTCAATCATAGAGAGTAATTTCTAATGTTTCTATAAGCACAATTGTTATTGCCTCTAACCTGAAAGTAGAGCCTAAATGTCATTCAATAATGAGAATATTGTGTGGAATGCCATATACATTAAAATGAACTGATCACTACCTCTACTAAGAATGTGTATAAATGGATGGCTCTATGGTCAATGGAGCTAAGTAATCTTATGTTATCATTCAGTCACACCTTGAAGTAAAATGAACTGAGTATTGTACTTTTGTCTTTCTGATCCATTTAAACACTGTGCTAACATCTGAAGATCCTCTGGACAAGTGATGAGAAGTGATGGTGAAAAGCAAATGAATGTCTCTGGCCAAGAAAATTCCTTCAGCGTGTCTTACCTTTGCACCTTCTTTTCCTGCAGCACCAGGAAGACCTTGCTCACCAGGTGGTCCAGGAGGGCCAGGATGTCCTCGTTCACCTATTGGACCAGTCTCCCCAGTTGGTCCCTAAATTAGATAAGCAAAACCTCATTAGCTCGCTCTTTTACTTTTGGTAAGGATAACACAAATCCCAAATAAAATATTATTCCCTTTCACAGAGCTTATCATTCTCATTTATTTCCATAAGGTCCCCCCAAAACATAAAAAGCAGTTTTTCTGGGAGGAGTCTGAAAAAAGTATAATTCTTGGTTAGGGCCTGATTTCCAGAGGTAAATTCAAAGAGCTGGTTCTCTTTGTTGAAAACCAGAAGCGCTTCAGGGTGAGGCCAAAGTAAGTACTCTGAAAACCTGTGGTTTTTAACTAGTTTCATCCCATTCCCTCTTTTTATATAAGATGCCAAATGAGTTTAGGAGTCAAAGAGGCATTGGTGCCATATTGGTAGTTACTCAGTGAATCACTGCTTGACAATAAGCCCAGGTTCCCTGGAACCCAAACAACCAAAGTAGTTCTCCTTGGAATTTCCATGACTGGAGACCTCTCTATAGTTAATCTATATTCATTAGACAGAGTCTAGGGAATGTAGCTGGGAGATCCTGGAGGCTGTGAGTTTGGGCTGGCAGTTCCTCCTGGCCAAAGGCTGTAACAAATAACCCGCTGCCTTAAATTGCTGCAGATGCCAAAGTGAAAAATGTCAGGTCATTTATGTGTCCCCTGACTGGTGCTGTTTTGTGGTGCTAAAGTTTAATGAGCTTTCAAGTGTAAATAGAGAATGGTGACCAGTTGCTCTCTATCTCCACTTAGAATAAAGCAAAATGAAGGATTTAAGTTAAAGACATATAAAGGGAAAGTTTTCAGATACTAAGGTTCTTAAACAGTGGAATGTGTTATGAAAGTTGTTTATGTATTGTCCTCCCTTGTTATTTTTCTAAAAAATGCAACAGATTCTTAGCCTCTGGTCTTGGATAAAGAACATATCTCCCTCATATTTGAGTGTAAATTTCTAGGTTTAAATTCTTTTAATTATGTATTGCTGAAAGTCCCCAACTTATCATTAATGTACAGACATTCCTTCAGAAAGGAATTTTTTCTTGAATATCTGATCACTGGAATTTCAATAGTAAGCAATGTAAAATTGGTCCTAATTTAATGGCTATCACCATTCAGACAAAAGTGAGCAGTGATTCACATGACTACAAAAAAATGGAATGAATATCAAATATCAGAATCAATATTGTCCCTTTAAATCACTTCTTTTGTCCTAACATGAAACTTAGGTTACTGAAATAGGGAATTGGATTTTCTCTCTTAAAAAAAAAAATAAAGAAAACTAACTCAATGGAAATGCATTCTCAGTAAAACTCCTAATACTTTTCAACAGCAACAAAGATCTCAGATGCCAGATGTCTACATTAGGCAGAGATGAATTTTCAAAAAGGGTAAGGTCCTGAAAAATTCAGTTAAACCCCTTGATGTCTACATTGTAGTTAGCCTTTAATTCTATTTCTATTCATGGATATTGAATATAATAGGAATCATTCTTTAAGTGATATTTTTTTTCACAGAAAATTGCCATGAAGTTGGTTGAAATGAAAAAAAAAAAGAGTAGCAAATTATTGAGGGAGTATTTTTAAAATTAAAACTGTTAAGCAGTTAAGAGTTCTTCAGCACAGAGGCACCTGGGTAGCTCAGTCAGTTAAGCAACTGCCTCTTGATTTCAGCTCAAGTCATGATCTCATGGTCATAAGACCAAGCTATGAGGGGGGCTCCAGGCTCAATACGGAGTCTGCTTGAGATTCTCTCCCTCCCTCTGCACCTCCCTCCTTGCATGCACACTCTCTAAATAAATAAATAAATAAATAAATAAATAAATAAATAAATAAATAAAATCTTTTTAAAAAGAGTTCTTCAGCATATACACAAAAAAGTATGCCAAAAAAAATCATACATATTACAATTTTAAAATAAAAGAGTAAACAGTATTTCCCTTGGTTCAGGATTCATCTCTGGAATTAAAGGATTGACCAATCCAAGAATTCTTCATTTTTGCCTCTGTTACATATATTCCTAGAAAGAAGATATAGTTTTTTGTTTCTCTGGTTATATGTGTGTTTGGATGTGCTGTTTGTGTGTTTGTGTGTGTGGTGTGTGTGGGGGTGTACCTGAGTTATAAAGTGTTAAGAGCCAATTACAGGCTGAGGAAAAAAACTAAAGCGATTAAATAATTAAAGCACTTATTCAATTGCTATTTTTTGCTATAATTTGTTATTAACAGGAGTAAAATTCCAGTTTAAATGTGTTCTTTCCATTTAATACCACTTTGCCAGAATAAATATTTTCTATTCCCACAAATTAAATAAATCAGTAAACTGCATCAATTTTTGAGACTCTTTCTGCCACCTATGCTGAAAAAGCTATTTGTCTTTGTCATTATTTAGCCATACTCAAAGGTTACAGACTAATATTTTATCATTGATGGAAATCATTGGTGTAAAGACAGAAATCTTAAGAAACATGCAATATACTAAAAATGTTATAATTTAAGAAAAAAATCTGTGTTCAAAGCTTTATATATTTCTAATATATTATACATCTAAGTCTAACTTTACTCAGGAATCTGAAGTCATTTTGTAACCTGAAATTCTGGGAAAAGATGATGGTCAACCTTTTTAATAAAGCATTTTAGCAGGTAGTGCTGTGGTCAGACTTCCATGTTAACTTCACTGTCAATCTTCTGACTTGACTTTCATAATTTGTTTTATTCTCTTCTATTTAAGGAGCCAACTGAAAAATTTCTTCATCTAACAGTAGTTTGCTAAAGTTTATGAGATAGGTCAGTTGCATTTATTTAAATGTGATGTAAACTATAAAGTACAACATTTTGAATCATAATAAAATGGGCAGGTTTTATATAGCATAGAAAAGATGAAAATACAAACAGGAAAATAAATCTTATTAGAGAAAGAAAGTAAAGGGACATACCTGTGGTCCAACAACACCCCCTGGCCCTGGGGGGCCAGTCTTGCCTTGAAATCCCTAAGGACAGAAAGCATAATCTGTTAAAGGTATACATGACAAAAGTATAAGTTAAAATTTGGTAAGATAACTCACATTAAAACAAGGACACTTTTTGGTTAAAAATACTTATTTTTAAAATTTATTTTATTTTATTATTTTTCTTATTTATTTTTGAGGGGGTGGGCAGAGGAAGAGAGAGAGAATCCTAAGCAGGCTCCACACCCAGCATGGAGCTGAACTGAATGTAGGGCTCAATCTCATGACCTGCGATCATGACCTGAGCTGAAATTAAGAGGCAGATGCTTCACTGACTGAGTCACCCAGGCACCCCTGAAAATAAATTTTTAAATGCTTAATTATGAGTTATTATATCCCAGTTTTCTTTAAGTTCTAAATTTACTCTCCTCGCTATTTCACAGTATGGCCCAATGATTACTTTCAATAAACGTAAAAAAGAAAATAAGACAATGGGATGAAGATGGAAGGAAAGCGTATTCGCAGCCCTATTCCACCTGGTCAAATGACAGTGAGAATCGTAACATAGCAATGTTTATGGATGAAATAAATTATGATTTAGACATCCTTGAAACAGTCCACCTGTTCTATAAACAGAGATAAATCTATGATCTGTGATATTAATGCATTTCCCTTTCCTGCATTCCAACATAAAATAAAACAAGAATAGAACCAAAACAAAATAAAAACAAAAATAAAACAGGATGTAGAGTACCTTTATAAAGAGGACACTTTGCATGGTTAGTAATCATTTCAACATTTTGTCACTATTCTTTCTTAAACCGTTCCCTACCCCAATACAGTTACAAATGTACCTTGTAAATAATGCAGCCATTAAAATAAAATCTGGTAGATGTAAGCAGCGTAGTCACTAAACAAAGCTTTTGAGCATATATTTTGGTGTCTATATTTCTCTAGATTCCTGGGTTATTCATTCTGTATGACTGTTTTATAGTTGGCAAATTTCTTTTTCATGTAAGTTAACTTACATTAAACAGTTGGAGAAGTAGCTTCAAAATATGGGGAGAAGAACCTTCTGAACTGAATTAAAGCAAATAGTGTTTGCAAAAGCATTTATGACAACATGAGACTGGAAATAATAAGATTGGAAAGCAAAGGGCAGAAACTGTAGTCCTGTGTTTGTATCACAACCTTCTAGATAACTGATTAAATTATTTATAACAAAATTTTATAAGTAGGAAAAAGGAAAAGAACTTGTATTTGTAATTACTTGACATTACGGGGAAAGAAAACAGATTTCATCTATTCTTTTAATATCCATTAATTCTTATTGCCACCAGGATTTGTCTTGATATACCAATTTTAATAGCAAAACAAAGTAATACAAGGGCAATACATCATAGAATTTATTTAGTATTTTATAAACAAAATAGCAACTTGACTGCCTAATTTTAACTTTTCATCTATTTTTTTGGTTTGGAAATTTCTGCACACATAACCATGTATATATACATATATAAGCACATCTATACTCATGTGTGTATGATGTGTATGTGTGTGTATATATATATATATTTCTTTCTCACCAAGACATAACAGCTTACTGTTATCAATTTGTTCACAGGGTTTAGTCCCACGCCCCACCTACTCCTAGATTATCTCAATAACCCTCATGACCAAGATCATTTTCTATATGCTGATGAACTCCTCTACAACATACTATTTCTCAAACTCTAATCTGCATCGTGCCCTGAAACTCTCTCCTAAGTGCCTACCAGACATTCCCAGTTGTACCTCATGCTCTCTCCTCAACTTAATATTCTCAGTATAAAGCTCACTAAATGAACACTCTCCTCTGGTTCTCCCCCTGTGCTCTCTTTCCTAAGGGAGAGACTAGGTCCCAAGCTCTCCTTCAGTCCTCAGACTCCATGTCATCCTGCTATGTCATTCAGAACTCTCTCAAGTGTGGCTTCTTGTCCTTTGTGTAGGAGACTCTTTTATCTAAACTGTAGTTGCCACTTTCCTTGACCACCGCAGGTTTTCAGGTCAAGTTCATGCACTCATCCACTTTGGCTACATTCACAGCCTCACTAAAGCAAATCTAATCAACTCATTGCTAATCATGTATCATGCGACATCCATTCCAGTTTTGGTTTTTTTTTTTTTAAGATTTTATTTATTTATTCTCTATTCTCAGGAGCACAGAAAGAGAGGCAGAGACCAGCAGAGGGAGAAGCAGGCTCGCTGTGGGGAGCCTGATAATGGACTCAATCGCAGGACCCTGGGATCACAATCTGAGTCAAAGGCAGACACTCAACCACTGAGACACCCAGGTGCCCCCATCCTTTCCAGGTTCTATACAATCTGGATCAGGCTGTCACTCCAGTTCTTTCTTTGCTCTGAAAATATGTTTTACATTCTAGCCATGTTGATTTTCTACCCTTTCTCTGAATAGCCATACACCACATATTTGTATAGCCTGTTGCCCCTGTCTGGATTATCCTTCTCCCAATTTATGATCACTAAGTTTGACATGAAGATATAAATGTAATACTTGAAAAAAAATTAAAATCTTACAAGTTTTTTTTCTTAGTAACTGAGAGCAAGAACAGTACATAAAAAAAATGACTGTAATAATAATTAGTGATGAAGATCAACTGATTAAAAATCAATGCTTAATTAAGGAAATTCCGTGAAAAATGTGGAAAGAGAAAATTGTGGGTGCTAGCACATCTGCCTGGGTGACAGATTTGGACAGCATTGTTAATATGTCTGCTCCTTTACTACATTCAGGGTGTCTGCAAATATCCAATAAATGTGACACAAATAAACCATGTGCATGAAAACTTTCTAATTTACAATGGAGTGTGCTTGTTCAAAATTGTCATATATTAAGACTACACTTGCCATTTAATTTTAGAATAACAAGTTAAATTATGTTTTTCAGAGTCCCTGAAAACAGCAATTTGCTATGTTGGTTCTGCTGTTAGACTTAATAAAAATGTTAACTCCTATTCTGATCATCCGTAAGAAACTAAGTTAATTTTAGGATCACCGTAGGATTTGGCAGTGTGTTCCTGAAACAAATTTGGGTTGTTCCAGCATAACAGAAATTATTTCTAATTATTGCCGGTGGCCTTAAAAAGCTTTGAATTGTAAATGTCAGAATGAAACTTCAATTCAAGGATTTCTAGCTGGGGACAAATCCCAAATATAACAAAAGATTTTCTTCTTGAAAACAAGATGACACATATATAACAACATATAGCTGCTCTAGATTCTGACGCTTTCTTGCACAAGGCAATCCTTTGAATCCCAGTCGGCACAGAACAAGGCTAGAAAGAAAGGTTCCTGACTATAGGATGATTCATTCTTGCTCTTAAGAGTGGATTTGAAATCAGGAATACAATTTTCCAGAAATAATTCTAGCCTTTGTCTATGAGAACCGCTAGAGGAGAATGTCCATCTTAGAATCAATAGTTAATATGATATTTAAATATGCTTTGTTTAAATTTAAATGTTATATATAATAGAGTTCCTCTGGGTACAAGAAGAAGGTCTTGATTAAATTGAAGACAAAAGGGATTTTACAATGGTGATTCTCTAGGGATCTCTTCCTCAAAAGACATTTTGAAAATATTCTAGAGTTCCTCCCACAAAGCTACACAATGACTTAGTTAAAAATGATTGACTGCAAGATTAGCATGAGAGTGCGTTTGCAAATCTGAGTATGGATTCTCTGCTAAAGAGTTTATTTTATGCTCCTCATGCAGATGTAATTCCCGGGAGGAAACCCAAACAATTTTACTCTTTGGTCTCACTAAATCATATTTGATTCTGCTTTTGAAATCCAAGACTTTGAAGTTTACAATCTGACTAAAATGAAGAAGCTATTACACTAAGAATCATCGCTTGGTGAGCAAAACAGGAATTGAGTTGCTGCTGATAGATTGTTTATCCTACGCAAAAAAAATCGTCCTGTTTTCACATCTGCTGCTGTGTGTGCACTACAATGCAACTCCAAATATGTCTTTGCGCTGGCTGCATGCCCTAAAATGACTTTGAACTACATTGTCAAAGCTAGTCTGTGTTATGATTTCCTTAAGAAATCTGGATAAAATTAATCAACAGTGAGATCCAAGAATCAAGTCCAAGGAAACATGCTAAGCTATGATAACTTCTGATTAGACTAACGTCCCCCCGGACAAGCCAGACACATGGTTCTGTAACAGTGGCAGGATAAATAAACAAACCCACAGGGATTCTTAAACCATACTTAGAGCGCCAGTTCCCCCCGCCCCGCCCGTACAAATTATTGTTATTCACATAAGCTGTTCAGACAATTTGTTTAATGTTATATTCCTCATAATTTAAAAATAAAATTCAGTTGTATATTTTCTTTTACATCTTGTTACTTAGGGTGAAAGGATACATTGAGCATAGTTTACCCTTATAGTTCCAACATCAGAAAATATTTCATCTCTTTGTTCCAGATAGAAGAAGGTATTAAATGCATAGCTTAGTGTAATGTGTTTCCTTTAGAGAGGGTATGGGTAATAGAGTTGGATGGAATATATCTCTAAACAAATACTTCTGTAAAATGGTCAAAGCTGCCAACCTTGTAGAGGTGTCCAAAAGATAATGGGATCTTCTCTGTCAGCTCATCCTTAAAGTGTTGTTATTGACAATAAAGACAATCAAATCAAGTAACACTATATCAAGTATATTCATGGGTGGTTAGATAAAAATTTGGGTCTATTTATTTTATATATATATTCTTAATAAAAGTTTCTTTGAAATTAATTTCTCCATTGTCCTTAATCTAGTCGAGGAGCTGTTAATAACAAAATAGCTTTCTGTGAAATGATGAGGTGCCAGAGATGGAAAATTTCAGTCAAAAGAATGGAGTCACTTACAGTCTCTCCACGTTGTCCAGGGTGTCCTGGCAGGCCATCCTTCCCAGGGGGTCCCTGAAATCACAAATATTAGATACCACATGCCATAAATATTTCTTATTTTATACTTTAAATGTAACGTGTCAGACAATTTTCGCATTATATTTTCATTAGCTATCATATTTTGATGTTCTGTTAACTTTATATATGGTATTATGTGCATATATATCGCTTTAGGAAAATTCTATCTGTAACTGTGACCAAGAGAAAATAGTGTAACTCCGTTAAGAACATTTTACATTTAAATGACTTCATTAGCATCTGTTTTTTTTTAAAAAAGTATTCATAGAGATTTGTATTTTTATTTTTACAAAAAGGTTTAGTTCTTCAGTACTTGACAAATGACTATTTTCCCCTCTTTTTTGGGATCTGCTCCTAATTCAATTTCCTGTGCATCAAGATTGGGATAGCAGAAGGATAGTGTCCTCTAGTGGTGGTCTGAGCTTCTAACTGATAAGAATGAAATACAAACTTAGAAACAATGGCACTTTTTCTCTCAATTGCTTCAAGTAAAGTGAACAAGGTAAGGTGCAATGTTCAATTTCAGAAGTCATCAGGTTCAAATTTTCCCAGTTGGTTTTCTTGAATATCCTCTTGGGCACGTAATGTTTATTAAGCACTGGACAGCAAATCTACTCTGTTATCACTTTCTCTAAAGGATGCTGTCTGTGTCAAGACTGAAGAAATAAATGAAGCAATTAACTAAGTACTTAAAGTAAACAACTCTGTGTGGTTTCTGTGTTTTAGATACTTAGTAGAAATAGATTGCTTCTTCAGTCTACATTATGGATTATTCACCCCACTCAGAAATCATTAAGTATCGGGGTCAGATTTCAAAACAGGTTTAATGATATAGGCAGAAATATTCTCACTCTCTGAATAAATGAAGAGAAATGTTCATTTTAATAACATTTTTAATGATAATAGATATACCTCTCACAATATGTTAATCATTTAAATATATGAAATTATCTTAGAAATACATTATTTACAAAAATCTATTTTCAAATATTTATTTTTATACTGAATTAGAAAAAAAGGCTTTGTTTCAGAATAAGATAATTTTCACTGACAGTTTTATTCTGCTGGAGTTAAAAGACTTTTTTTGACATTGGCTCCAACGGTTCAGGAGAAAGGCCTCCTGACAGTGCCTTGTTCCAGCTCCGCTCCCTGATCTCATCTTGTCCCTGGTTGCCATGTGAATTAACAGCTCTAATTAAGGACTGCTATTATGACATTTCACAAGATTATTGTTTGCTCAGGAATTTGCTCATGTTTTCCAGGATCACCTGAGTGATTCTAGTGTCATCCTCTGAAAAGACCAAAACTGGAATGTTTGTAACCAAGGCCCCAAAACATTTGTGGCCATAATTTAACCACTTCTTCTTTCAAAACCATATATTACGTATTTATGTGCTAGGCACTAGGTGTACAGTGATGTAAGAGTTAGCTCTGCCATCAGTTTAATAGTGAAACACAGAAATAAAAAGTTGATTGCTAGTAGACTCCATTAAGTTCAGTAAATCAAAACAGTAAATGAAAACAAATTCTGTAGTTTATTACTAGTTTGACACATACAAGAATAAATGTACTGTCAGGTGGGGACAGTAGTAAAAGTTTTAACTAAAAACACACAGTGACAGTTAAAGGCTAGTAAATATGAATCAGACTTTTTTCCCCTACCATACTAAAATGCCTCTCAAATGATGTGTTTTTCCATCAGCATAAACCATTTACATATTTTCTAACAAATCTGTAAATATAAACTTCAAAATGTCATTATATTTGCTGATTTGAGAAGCGTAGGTTATACTTCCATTGGAAAATATTATAACCCTTTAAAACTGGGATCTTAGATCAAAATGACGTCACCTTGGTATGAATGCAACATGATTTTTAATGACTTTCCTACATATTCTGAGGGAACAGTGTTACAAGACTACATAAAGAATTCATAGCATCATCATTTTTCTTATTTAAGTATTTCAAATATTGAGCGATTAATCCTAAATAATTATAATGGTTCCACACTATCCAATAAAATAAAGCAAATTAATTACCAAATAATTTCATGGCAATAATTTTAAAATAATAAATTTACTGGTCAAAGTAGACTGCCCCTTTCATGTTGTTGAAAGGCAGTGGATTTATCTAAATTTATCTAAAGGAGGGTGTGCATATACAGCAAGACAATCTGTGAAAAGACACTTAAAAATAAACGTTAAGGGTATTTTTTCACTTCCCTTTGGAACTGAATTTTGATTTCTCCTCTTCTATAAATAGAATGTATCTCATAATAGTTGTATCATATATCTTAGTCACCACACATTAAAATTTTTCTTACATGGGGTAACTATATGCTGACATTGGCATGAGATTAACAGACTCTAAACATGAACATTCCAAGCACTCAATACATAATACATGTGTGTATGTGCATCTGTGTGAATCTATATATAAAACCATATACATACACACACAAACACATAAACATTTTCTGGTTACAATGAAGATGAACCAATTAATTTGTAGAGAAAAGAGCTTGACTCTATCCCTCTACCCGAATTTCTTCCTTCCATAACAAAGAGATGAAGGCATTTCTGTCCTAAATATTATAAAACTGCATACCAGAGAAATAATAGGTACTTTTATTTCATGCTTTAATGTTTCACTCGTCAGAGAAACAGAGTATAAAAATCATTTTGTTTAGCAGTGAAAGCAATGTTCCTTAACAGTGTCATGTCTCTCCAACTAGACTGCATGCTTCTCAAGTGTAGGCATTTATTATACTTCTAATACTTCTTAGAGACAAAATGCATGCATGATTAATGGCTTAAAACTTGTTGAAAGATACATGAGAGAATGGACTGAAAAAGTCTGAGGAAAAATGGGTCCAATTGGTTTCTTTGACAATAAAATTACATTACATGAAGGAAACAATTCTTAGCAATATGTACAATATGTACAAATATAAATGGTATGATAATGCAGAAGTTATACATATTACTGGATTTTATGTTGCTAAACAATGATCTTTGCATATTGCTTCAAAATACTTATGAAAAAAAAGTCTTACATATACAATCATTTTGGGAACTGTGTTTTTACTTTCCTACATGTGAAATTTTGCCTGACAATATTATATTTGGAAGGAAACGGAGATAGTGAGTAAACAACATTATATGCAGGTAGTACTGATGTTATCTTATTTTTAATACTAACTACTTGCATTAATCCTTTTATAATAATAGAATATAGATAACAACCCTTTTTTGTTATGTTTGCAGTAATAAATCAAAACTGTATCAGAATAATATTTTAAATGGTGCCTAAAAATTGTTACCAAAACAGATTGCTTCAACATTTAACATTTACTGTAAGTTAGTATTTCATGACAAATAATTCATTTTCTAAGGACATGAGCTAAAGTCACATTTGAAAGTTATCAGTGAAATTGAGGGTTATTCAAATCCAATAAAAAATTTAGTTATAAATTAGTTATATTATTACATGAAAAAACATTTGGTTCTCAAATTATTGGCTGATAGTTTTAACTATATTTAGTTTCCTGCTGATTAGATCATATTTAAACTCTGTTGGTTTTATTTTCAGGCAAAATATTTTTTGCTTTGTTGTTTAAAATATGGCCCATGCTGCAGTCACATTGGCATCATCTCGACCCTTGTCAGTAATGTCAAGACTCAAGACTCACTCCAGAGCTACTAAATCAAATTCACATTTTTTACAAGGTACCAACACAATTTGCATGCACATTTAAGTTTGCATAGCATTATCTAGCATAGACTAAAAGAGTGGCTCACAAACTTTAGCATGCATCGAACTATCTGGAGAATTTGCTAAACACAGGCTAGGCCCCTCTGTTGGAGTTCTGATTAGCTGAGTGAGGTGGCATAAGTCGAACAAACCCCAAGTTGCTGATGCTCTGATCCAAGGACCAAACTCTGAGAACACCTTTCTTAGACACACGGGTGCTATGGCCTGAAATTCATGTTGAAACCCTAAATCATACGTTGAAATTTTGTATGTTGAAATCCTAACCCTCAGAGGAGATATTATTAGTAAGTTGGGCGTTTGAGAGGTACTTTAGTCATGAAGGCGGAACCTTCATGAATGAGATCAACAACATGAAAGAGGCTTCAGAGAGCTCCCTAGACCCCTCTGCCATGTGACGATACAATAAAAAGTCTGGTACTGGAAAGAGGGGTCTCACCTGACCATACTGGCACCCTCATCTAGGACTTCCAGCCTCCAGAACTGTGAGAAATAAACTTCTGTTGTTTATAAGCTATCTGGTCTCTGTGTGGTTTTTGTTTTTTTTTTGTTTGTTTGTTTGTTTATAGAAGCTAGAGTGGAGTAAAACAGTGGGTAGGTTGATTCTAGTTCTCATAAACAAACTGAGTAGATTGCTAAGAAAAGAAACAGAGAACAATCGAGTGAGCAGTAAGCATATCCTATGTTCCATGAATATTTAAGTATGAGAATAAAGGATTTCAATTAACTTTATGAAGATATTTGGATATCTAAGCAAATTTTTGAAAAGGGGTCTAGGTCAGGAAGGGTTTTAAAAGAATGCATTATAGACACAAAAATAACAAATGCAAATAAACAATTATAATGATATGTAAGTAAAGTCAATGCTAGAGAATGTTTAGGAAGTGATATTTTGAAGGATACATTGGGTGATGGGAGACAAAAGAGAAATTCTGATACAACAAATATTTAAGAATCAGTAACAATTTTTAACGCCATCAATAATATTCATTGCAGTAGAGGAGCATTTGAGAGAATAACACTCATGCATGTTGTTTCTGTCTGTGATATATTTTGAAAGGGTATTTACTAAGATATATTTGAATTACATCAGAGACACTCAATAAACTGAAACTGAATAGTTTGAACAAACTGAAAAATGTACATTCTTTGACATTATTCATTGTAATTTTGTTTTTATTAGAACTTTCATCAATACTTGTATCTAAAAATTATTTAAAATATAAACTATAACTCTCAAAAATTTGAGAATACTGTCCAGTGAAGAAAGATAAACTATGGCACTTACAGGAGGGCCTTTGGGTCCAGGGAATCCAACTGGACCCTGAGGTCCTTGAGGGCCCTGTAAAGAAAAAGTGGTGGAGAAATTTAAGAATATGTTTTGAAAAATACATTTTTGTACCTTATAGTTTATTTCTACAGATGAACCAAAGCTTGGCATACAGCTTCTTCATTATGGCAATGAAACAAGATAATCTAAAAGCCAAATGCATGATTTTTCACATTATTCAGTACTCAAAACCACACACCACATCAATGATCTTTTTTTTTTTTTCTTTTAAAGATGTTATTTACTCATGAGAGACACAGAAAGAAAGTGGGAGACATAGGCAGAGGCAGAATCAGGTACCCTGTGGGGAACTCGATGCAGAACTCTATCCCAGGACCGTGGGATCATGCTCTGAGCCAAAGGCAGTTGATGCTCAACTCCTGAGCCACCCAAGTACCCCCACATCAATGATCTTAAATCAAGATCATAAATATTTAGAATTCATATTAAAAGTGAATGGAACATAGATGTATCAAGAAGTTCCACAGATGCTGGACTTTCAACATTGGTTAGAAACATTCCTAAAGAAGACTATTACAATTCCATAGCCTTCCGCCCAAAGCCTTTTTAAAATTGATTCTATAAATGTTCTGGTTCCAGTCATACAAAACTAAAAGAAAAAATAAGTGGCTAATTTAGAAAGACCTTTAATTTCTATATTTAAAATTTATATTTGAAGATATCAATATCTCATTTTACTCATATAGTAACTTATTTTGTAGACAAGATGAAAACACTTTATTATATAATCATTCTCATTAACATTCAACCCAAATATACATTTATAATATTGTTCTTAACTTGATGCTTAATTAACTATATTATGCAACACTCATATTTACATATCTTTAAAATACAGAAAGTAGACATTATACTGATAGCAAAATAATTGGTAAAGTTAATCCTTTATGTTCCCAGAACATAATAATTACATTTCTAGAATAAACATATGTAAAATGGAAGATAAGAAATAAGATTTCTTAAGTAACTCAACTAGAATAGGATATATTTAAACTTAAATAAAAAATAAAGTTTACTGAAATTAGTCTTTAATAGAGTTTACTCTCCTCAGTTTATCAGTTTAGCCTTTTCAAGGGAAATGTCATTATCATTTTTAAATCAATACTAGTTCAGAGATCATCACAACTTATCGCTATTACCAGCATCTCATCTTAAAACCAAAAAAGAAACATCAAAGTAAGATATGTCACTAAATAAATAGATAATACAGTTACCAAAACCCCTGGGCAACTCTTGAGACTCACAAATTTTGGTACTCTTATAGAATGAAACTATCATTTTCAATATCTATCATAATAACCTAAAAATTATAAAAGTTTTATTTATATTTTATTTTTAAATATTTTATTTATTTATTTGAGAGAGAGAGAGAGAGAGAGAGAGAGACAGAGCATGAGCAGAAAGAAGATGGAGAAACAGGCTTCTTGCTGAGCAGGGAGCCCTACATAGGCTCCATTCTAGGACCCTGGGATCATGACCTGAGCCAAAGGCAGATGCTTAATTGACTGAGCTACCCAGGCACCCCTGGAAATACCTATTTTTGTCCATTTTAATGGACTTCTTTAGGACTTCTTTAACAATATGTTTATTTGTAAGGACACCTGGGTGGCTCAGCACTTGAGCGTCTTCCTCTGGCTCAGGGCATGATCCCGGGGTTCCTGGGTCCAGTCCCACATCAGGCTCCCTGTGAAAAGCCTGCTTCTCAAACTGAATGTTGGACACCCAACCAACTGAAAGTCCCAGGTGCTTCAAAGTTTTATTTTAAACACAAAATTTTTAAAATGGTATTTTTTTAGGTTATGTAGCAAACTTAATTTTTCTAATTTCTCAAAATATCATTTCTTTGCTTTCCAAATTTTGGCTCCTTTTCAGATAAAATTTGATTTTGAATTTAAGTATCTTTACAGATAGCATCATCAAAACATCACTTTTCTAGAGAACACAAAGAAAAGGTGGGTCTTTATAAAATTCCACAAAGAGCATGGACATGTCCTGTCTGTATTTATTAAAATAGTCTCCAAGTGAAGTGGAAAATACATACTCAGTGTAATGATGGTGCTGGAACCCAACCAGGGTTGACAGATATAATACCCAGTGTCAGTGAAATTTGAATTTTAGATAAATAATGAATAGTTTTAATATGTCCCAAATATTGCAAGGGACATGCTTACATCACAAACTATTCTGTTGTATATGTAAAAATTCTAACTTTATTGGGTGTCTTAGTCCTTTTGTTTGTTTTTATTTCATTTTGTTTTGTTTTTGTTAAATCTAATAATCTTAGACCCAACTAAAAGCTATGAACTAAGTCTTTAATAACAGATATCTGTGATCTGCAAATCATGAGTATGAGGAATTATATTTAAGTTGCAGAATATCTTAATGAGTAAATATATAATCCTATATATATATATAATATATCAAGGCATGTTTATAATATGTACATGCAATACTATGTACACTTATAAACAAATATATGGTGGAGGTTTTTTTGTTTTTTTTAAAGATTTTATTTATTTATTTATGAGAGAGAGAGGGGCAGAGACACGGGCAGAGCGAGAAGCCGGCTCTTCACAGGGAGCCTGATGTGGGACTGGACCCAGGAACCCCGGGATCACACCCTGAGCCAGAGGAAGACGCTCAAGTGCTGAGCCACCCAGGGGTCCCCAAAATATACTTTTTTTATTGTCAAAGTACTTTTATAATTACAAAGTAATCATACTGTAGGGCTACAGTGTTATGTTCCAAAGTTGTAAATACATATGGTTAATCATGATATTTTGGAATGCTCAAGCAAAATATGAAAAAGAGAACAGTTTGTGCTTTAAAGACAAAACTCCTGGTTTTGCTATAATTTATGAAATGGTTCTACTCCATTTAATGAATTAGCCATATTAATTAAACTGCATCGCATTAAGACAATTTTGACCATAAAATTTTTCAAATGTATATATTATTAGTGCACTCGGAATGTACAGAATGGACTCAATTTGGGACTAGTTCATCAATAAAAGTTTAATTTAATTAAGGATGAATCAAAGCCTTAATAACTGTAATTAAGTGTTCTTTTCTCACATCTTATGTACTGACATTTCTATCACAAATAGAAACTTTGTTTCCCTCCCAAAATTACTTATCCTCAGTTTTTTGGGGTGTTTTGTATAAACATCACAGATGTTTCTGTTTCTCTTTTGGTGAAACACCTACTGTAAATGTCAAACAATTATATACAAAAATAAATTACTATGACTGCATATACTAAACATTGTTATAGAATATTAAGAAGTGAGTTTAACTTCTTTAACAGTAGTACAGAATTAATATTTAAAATTCTTTCAAGAAGATAGCTTTCAAAAACTCTTGCTACAAAAGTGCTGTATTTTGCCAAAAGAAAACAAATAAAGGGCATGCTTACTCATGTATATTTAGCTTTATTTTATATCAGTTGAAAATCAATTTACTAAATAGTTTTTCTATTTACTGGAATAGATGTTTTATCTTGATTTGAATGTATATCGATTGTGACTTAATGGCTACTGGGAGCTTGCATTTTACCAACATAATACTGCTTCCAGCTCCATGGACAAAATGAATATCGATAGGGAAAGCAAGGGGAATGAAGGAGACGGCCTAGCTGTTACACGGATATTAAAATATATATATTTTGGCTTGAGTTTAAGAGTGACATCATAGGGCAATTATGCACAATATTTCTCTCATTTCTATAACAAAATTAGTAGCACATAACTGATGACGCTTTTTTTTTTTAAGAAGCAAATTTTAAAAAATAGGAATTTTTAAATTCTGGCTAGATATTGCAAAATACTGTGTGCATGTATTTGCAGACACACGCACCTTTTCCCAGAAATTTAAACACTTGTAAAACATTCATATTTATTTTATATTTCATTACTGAAGCATACTCACTCTTTCTCCAGGAGGGCCAGGAGGACCGTCACCGCCCGAAGTACCCTAGCAACAACAACAACAACAAAAAGAAAGAAAAACAGAAAAAAAAAAAAAAGAAAAAGAAAAATCAGTTTTGATTCCTTCTCCTAGCATTTGTCATCTTCAAGAAGAACTTAGAGCAAACTCAAATGAAACAACTTATAATACCTTTGGGCCAGGTTTCCCGGTTGGACCTCTCGCACCTCTTGAACCTCGAGGACCCTGCAAGTGAGAGAGAAAGATGAAACTAATCTAGTGCCAAGCCCATACAAAAGCACAGAATAGGTTTTTAGCTTTGAAGAAAACGATCTTGGAAAATTAAATACAAAACAAAACATAAAAATCATTATTTTAAATTAAGGCACCCACCGTTGGACCACGCTGACCCCGAGGGCCTGGTTTGCCAGCTACACCCTGCCAAAGACAGTTCAAACAGTTTCAGTATGCAGCGCATCACAGTGAATTGTGAGTCTGGTGCTGAGAGACAGGTACTCATTCGAGAACATTCATAGTAGATAGTCCAAGGCAATATGTTTATATACCATACCCGTGCACCTTTCTCTCCATTGGCACCTGGAAACCCAGGAAATCCAGTGGAACCCTACAAAAAAATAAAAATAATAAACAATGAGTACGGTAACTAACATTTTTAGCCACGAGCTGTAAGCCTTTTGGAACACACTGAGTCTCACAAACTGGTAATATTTAAATCAGAAATATAATTTTAAAATACCATACAATCTATTTGTGTAATTGAAAATGAACTTACAGTGACATCTGAAATCCTGGAAGCATTGAAAGCATTAATTGATAAAACATATTTCAGTTTTTAACTTTAAAATAATTAAGCAAATGTCATCATTTCTCATATTAGAAAAATTGCAACTAAAGGACATTTTATATAAAATAATTTTGACTTACAATTCTACATACTTGCCTCAACCTGAAAGAAAAATCCTATGTTCCATGAGCACAAATAATTAAGTATTAAAATAGGAATTTCATAAAACAGTTTTCCAGAATTAACATTACTACATTTGTATGTTTATCACTTTTTAGTTTATTTTTATATACTGTTAGAACTAAATAGAACTAAATAAAATCATAAAGACTAAAAATCTTCCTCCACCTTTTCTGTTTGACGCTTGAATGAGGTTAGATCTAGCTGGGAGTCAGAAAGTCTAGCGTTCATATCCTTTTTTTTGGAATTCCAAAGTCATAAATTCAAGACTTATGTTTTATCATACACTCACCTAAGTAAGTTGGGTACATAACTTATCCTCTTTGAGCATAGCCTTTTCTTCTGCAAAATGAGGGCACTCACCCAAATTTTATAGGCATTTTGAATGTGTGGGAGGTTAGAATAAAAGAAGCCAGGGTATACAAATGATAATAATAGATTACAATGAATATTGGTTATTTAGAGATGCAACAAGAACAGTAAAAGCATCATGTCATTTCATCTACAAACCGCCACACTTTGCAGATGGAAAATAATTTCCCCACTTCACTTTTTGAATACGTCCAGATTTTCAGCTGCTCAGAGATTCCTTCGAACATCACTGTCATTGGTTTGCCTCATCATCGTGTCATGAATAGAAGAGATTAAGGTTCAGTTCCTTTCTCCTCAACTTGCTAACTATGAGACTCTGGAAAGTGTGGGAGGGCTTCCAAATACTCACTTTTCCTATTCAGACCACTATATAAATTAAATCCAATAATGTGTAAAATATCTAGCAGAGTAGTAGACATTCAGATTTGATACACTTCCCCTATGTTAATGGAGATATAACAAAGCCTTCTTTAACTTCATACATTCCTTGCATTTTTTTACCCATTCACTTGGATTGGATTATCCCTAAAGTAATATTTTTCTAAGTGATATGTGGCCCCTCTGTATCAGAATAATCCAGAGTGATTCCGTCTTATTAGGATTTATATCTCTGGCAGTAGGATCCAGGAATCTGCATTTTTAACAATTTCTCCAGGTGCTATATTCAACAGATATCAATTTATATTTCCTCCACAAGTCAGGAAAATCATATGTGAAGCCTTATGATAGTCAAAACAATAACCCATAGTATGCACTGCTAATCTTTTTCTTATGACTCATTTCCCAATATAGTTTAGTTCGTATCTATAGAGATTACTATGGGATTCACCTGAGGACAATGGTTAGGTCATGCAATATTCACATAATGGGGGAATAATGTCTGCAAATTACATTTTTGAAGGGCTTTCAAAGCCATTGCTCTTTCTCTCCAGAGAATCAGATTGTTAAATCTGGTAGAGCATTACTATGTGACTACTCTAGGAATTTGACAAGTGAGTATAATCCAATATGGAAATAATCTACTCTATCAGATTTTATTTGAGAACAAATATTCTTTTCTGTCTTGAGAAGAATAGACAACTAATCATATTTATAGAGACTCCATTCAAACAAATTGCTCTATGCATCAATTTTATTTCTCATAAATTCATTTTCTTCAATAGTTTCTGCTCTAAGAAACTTATGGAAAAATAACAAAAATGCCCAATCCACCAACTAAACCATTTATAATATATGGACATAATCTTCCTCTTCTCTCACATACGGGGTTATCACCAATATATAGAATTACCATGAAAAGGCATTATAATGCTTTAAATGGAAAGAACAAACAGTAAACGAAATGCCCAAAAGTCAAAGGTTAATGGTGAGATTGGCTCACTAATGGTGAAACTTTCAAATTTATTTGAATGCTGTTTTAAATATAAAGAATTCTACATTAAAATGCATTTTACTTTTTGAAGTAGCTATCATTGTATAGTACTTATAGTGGTGTGACTTGCAAATAACCATTGTGATTTATATTGCTAGAAAGATAATAAATAAATTATATTGTCTAATTATAGTCCTTAAACATCTTAGAAGAGATTAGCAGCCAAATTTCACTTTAAGTATAGATTTAAATCTATTCAAAATTCATTGGCTCCCACATAGGAAAAAAAAGTGAAGCTATTTTTGATCTTTAATGAGCCTTTTTTTTTTCATTTTAGAATCAAGAAACATAAATCATTTTTGATCATACAAAAAATTATTATGAAGAAAAGTAATAAAAAAACAAAGTTTCAGACATTTTGGTTAAAGGTTAAAAAACATTTCTCTCTAGTCATTCTGGTGTGTTTTGTTAACAAAAATAACTCAAAGAATATTGAACAGAGTATTGTCTCAGGAAAAAACAGAAGAAAATAAGAATGTCAAATAAAAGAATATTGTGTTCATTCAAGTAATATGACAGTTTTATGTTTTTAAATCAAAACACCACAATTGCAATTCAACTTTGTAATTAGATCAAGAACTCTGCAAGTGATCTAAAGATACCTTAAAGTTGTGGGTTATACAGTGAATGTCCTCTTTTACTCATAATACTTTTGAAAATGCTTGATATTTGAAAGGAACTTAGCTAGGAGATAGGGCAGTATATTAGGGACAATATTTAAAAGGTAAAACTTATTAATCAGTGTTCTAAATGTAGCTAGAAACCTTTAAAAGATGCTCATATTATTCTTAAATCACAAATGAAATGGATCTCATTCTAGAAGGGGCTTACAGCATTATGTTTACCTCCTATTATACAAGGAAATGTGTATTTTCTAGAGACTCAATGGAAAATTATAAGGCAAAACCATGTGGTATGCCTAATGTCATCACATGACAATGAGCAAACACAAGTGCATGTAGTTCACATGTGTCAAAAGGAAAGATTTTGGCCTCCCAATGATTTGGGAAAGACTTTGGCTTTCCCAATAAGTAAAACTTATTAACAAATGTATGTTTGGGAATTATTATATAAACAGGATTTTTCCTTGTGTCTGATACTTGACAAGCCTAAATGGATCAAACAGAGATAGATAGATGATAGATAGATAGATAGATAGATAGATAGATAATCTAGGTAGTCTTATAGACATATACCCATTTTAATAGTAATAACAAAATGCATATATTAATTTTGTAAACCACTTTACTTAACTAGGCAACACATGAAGTGCAGCCTTGACAAAGTTTTATGATTAGCTTGAGGAAAAGTAGTACACCAAAGTAAAAATATATTTTAAAAATCATCCATTTTAAAATATATATTTTAAATAGTTAAAAATGGAATTCAAGTTCTATAGTGGATTGAATAGTGGCCCCAAATCAATATATCCAATAGTCAAGTCTCTGTAACATGAAATGTTGCCTTATTTGGAAAAAGAGGTCTTTGTAGGTGCAAATTAAGTGAAGAGTCTTGAAATGAAACATCCTGGATTACCCAGGTGATTCCTAAGAGCAAAGACAAGTGTCTTTATAAGAGACGGAAGAGAAGATATAGAAAAAAAAAAATGGTCATGTGGAGAAGGCAGCAGAGATTGCAGTTAAGCAGACACAAACTAAAGGACTTCCCTGGACTACCAGAAGCTAGAAGAGGCAAGGACAGACTCTCTCTCAGAGCTTTTGAGGGGACTGGAGGCTCTGCTGACACCTTGATTTTAGGCTTTTGATCTCAAGAACTGTAAGAGAATAAATTTCCATTGTTTTAAGTCACCAAGTCTGTGGAGATTTGTTACAGTAGCCCTAGGAAACAAAATACTGTGGAAATGAGGGAAAATAAAGATGATGAAAGATGTATTGTAATTCTTTTTTTTTTTAAGCAGCAAATAGAAATTCCAACCCTTAGGGTACCAGAAATGAAATTGAAAGCTATTCTCCATCACCTATCATCCTCATTATAACTTCTAGATATACTACGATGTCACCCTGGAATAGTCCTTATTCCAATGACAAGGAAGTAGCTGTCTATGCCTTCCTTTCACGACCTCATCTGATAAAATACTCCAATCCATAATCACCTAGGCTCTCTGAGCTCCATGCACACTGGGCTCCCATGAGCTCCATGCCTTTCCCTTGTGAAATTATATTTTAAGGATTTATCATCTCTATGTTACAAACTGAAATGTAATTATGTGTGATTAATTTCTTCAAAATGTTGATAAGCTATAAAAATCAAGCTAACTGTTTTACCTTTGGGCCTTGTCTTCCTGGGTATCCTGGTAATCCTGGAACACCAAGTTTCCCCTACAGTTAAAAAAATAATAATAATAAATAAAAATTCTAAATTGAATTAAGTTTAAACAATGAGTTTAGTTTTCTGAAAGTTAGGACCACATATCTGAATACTTAAAAGGAAGAGTTGCAAGTTTTCACCACACTTTATTTACAATATATTTCCTCATTTAAATAGGAAAAATATTGCTTTGGACATATTTCTAATTCTATAATGTTTGCTAACTTTGTCTAAGTAACAGCGCCTTCTTTGAGGACACAGAACTCTGAGCTAAAGAGAATTCTAAGACCCTTTCTGAACTCTGAAGCATTAATAAACTGCCTAAGCTTTTTCAGCATTAAAACTATTTAAAGTTAGTTGATGTAGTTAGAACTACATTTAGATTTTATCATTCCAACTAAGTGAATCATCTTTTTTAAAAATTATTTCATTTCTCATTGTAAACATAAAGCAAGCAATCATGAGTTATTTGTTTCTCACTAAATAGTTTAAATAACCATCCAAGAAATTCTGACCTAATTTTTGAGCAAAGTTTTTTTCTTTTATTCAAACATCTGGATAAATCTGGGTTAATAGATGTATCAAATGTTGAGAACTATAACTAAATAACAGTGACTTTTGTGGAGTGTTAATTCCTGCAAGTGGGGACTTAAATGAGCCACAATTTTGTTCCAGCGCAATGAGATTACCTCTCAATCTAAAAGTGCTAAAATAGGGACGCCTAGGTGGCTCAGTGGTTGAGTATCTGCCTAAGCTCAGAGTGTGATCCCGGAATCCGGGATTGAGTGAGTCCCGCATCAGGCTCCCTGCAGGGAGCCTGCTTCTCCCTCTGCCTGTGTGTCTCTGCCTCTCTCTCTCTGCATCTTGTATGAATAAATAAATAAAATCTTAAAAATAATAAAGTGCTAAAACAAATGGTAAATTACAGCAAAGTCCAAAGTTCTGTAACAATACCAAGAGATTCAAAATGTTATACTACCAAAATTGCCCCCTGAGCAAAAAAGCATTAATTTAAAAATACAGGGAGAGAGAACATTAAATTAAATTGAGTGAATTGAATAAAATATGTTTGTGGAATTTTACTAAGACTTATTTTCCTTAAGATTTTATAAAGCACACTTCATATATATTATTTACCAAACTCTTAAACATTAGGAAGCACATAGTATCATTATTCCCCATGTACATTTAAACAAAATAAGAATAGAAACAAAAACAAATCCAAATTACTACATGCAACAATAAAGGATGAGCAGTAACTTTATAAACAATAAACATTTTACTAGATGAATCAAGGCAAGAATATAGGAATATAGTTCATGACCTTGTTATTAGAGATTGAACTAAAGAGTTGTCTGATTCAAGATCAACGCTGCATAGGTAAGCAGTCTTCAGATGGAAAATATGCAAACCAGCCCTGAGAAACATGCTTATAATGATGTCCCTTTAGATGCATTAAGTTATCATATCTGTTTTATGCCACTGATTTCAAGGTTAATGAAATGCTCTAATTATGATCACAAAGCCTTTGTGTTCTATGTTAATTACTGTATTATAATATAAACTTTCATTCACTTTAGAGTCATTTCAAATTCTAGACAGAAAATTTGTTTGCATTTTCAATATGGTGATAGGCAACTTCAGTAAAGGGAAAATACCAATAAAATATTGAAAATGAAGAACTGTGGGGTAAAGTCTTGATGCCTCTGAAGAAATGGCAGAATCATTTACACAGAGTAAAGTGGAGTAAGGATGAGAGGAAGGTCCAGAATAGTCTAAAACCACTGGTAAGGGAGTACTTGAAGTCGAAGGGTCATTCAGCCTAGAAAGCCCTGATTCTCTCCCATTCTTTCTTTCCCCTGCCTGAACACGATGACATATTCATCATTTCCCAATTGGCAACTGGGAGGGTGAAACTGTAGAACCACTCCATCAGGATTCCTGACATAAGGAAATGTTTTCTTATTTATCTAGTCACAGTGCCTATATAATCCTCATATATTTTTCTTCTGAGACAGGATGGCAAGAAGGGAAATTAAAATTTTCTTAAGTAGCTTGGAATTCCATATTTTATAGAATTACAGCATGTTCAATATAGAAAATTCGGAAAGTGAATATACATATTAAAAGGAAGGAAATCACCTGAATTATACTACCAAGAAATAATTATTATTTATATTTTCCTTTAGTGTACATAATAGTATAATACTTGTCACAGATATTTCTAGTTCTTTCTTAACTTCATAGTTACATTTATAAGCTGTTTGCCACATCACTAAATACTCTATGAAGGCATGATTTCAATGCTGTATAATAGTACATGTAAATGTAATGGTTAAAAATATTTTTTTACATACTACATATAGCACAATGGCCCTGAAACCAAAAAGTATTAGAATTACCTGGGGGTTGTTTTAAAACATAGCAATGCTTGGGTTAGCCCCAGACTAACATTAAAATCTCTTGAAGTTGGGTTTGGACAATGGTATTTTTTTAAAAACACTTGTTCTGCAAACATGCATGTTTATATGGAAAAATAGAAAGTGTACATTTTGACTTGAGGAGCAAAGATGACTCCACTTCTCCCAAAACAATAAGTAGACCATCTTTCATTGAATCTTTGATCTTTTGTTAATCACATACAAATTCTTAACTTCTAATGTGCAAAAGCCTGAAGAGCTGCTGACCCTGCAGGGTCAAAGAGAATAGAGGGGATAGGCAACAAGGGAGAGTGAAAGAGGATGTATGTACCCATCTCATGGTTGTACCCGTGACAGTATATGGGTATGCTTGAAATGTAGTGAATCCTCTAGATTTCTGACATGGATGACTATAAGTATTTTTAAATGACAATGAAATATCCTCTGCGAGAGCACCTGTGAATTTAAATTTGTTCACTGACCTTTTCTCCTGCTTGACCAGAAGGACCAGGGTCTCCAGTAGGACCTGCTCGACCTTTGGGTCCTTCAGGGCCATCTTCTCCTCTTGGACCTACTTGACCAACTTCTCCCTGAAACACAGAGTAGCAACATTCTTTTAATTTAAAGTATATTGGAGATTGAATAACAGATTATGGTCTATAAAAAGTCATATTCTCCAACTCCTCACTTGTTACCTCATGCTTTATTTAGGACAAAGAGGTTGGAAAACATTTGACTTCATCAATCTTTCCATTAGGAAATGAACAACTGAATATAGTCTGACATTTGAAAACCTACAGAAGCCTGAGGTTACCATGTTTCATATTAAAGTAATTTTAACACATCTGTGTTGTATAAAGAAAGAAAAAAATGAGGATCAAGGTTAGATAGTGTAGGGTGGCAGAATAATCAACCCCAAAATATGCCACTTGGGAGTGAGGATTATTTTGAGCTGAAGGCACTTGAAAAGTAAATGCAAAGGAAGTTGCTAAAAGCAGGTTACAAAAAAAAAAAAAAAAAAAAATGCAGGATACAGATTTGCTTAGTCTGGAGCCAAAAGCAGACAGCAGAGGAATAGAGATAACAAACTTTATTAACTAGCCTTTGTCTGCAATCACTTTGCCATATATCTACCTTCCCACAATTTGCAGCCATAGAAATTCAATCCTTTTTGTTGTCATGTCTCTAAAAATTTATTTTTCCTTTTTAAAATGCCATATAAGCCCAAATTCTAACCACCCCTTTAAGTTAATTATCACGGAGTGCTCCCAGGTGTAAATGTGAGGCACAAGCTAAAAAAACTTGTTTGTTTTTCTCTTGTTAATCTTTCTTTTGTCAATCTAATTTTACAGGGCTCCAGCCTAAGAATCTAGCAGGTTAGCAGGAAAAAGTAATTTTCCTCTCTGACAATAGCAATTTTGGAAATCACTGTTTGGAACACAAGAAAAATGTCTCCATTTTAGACTTGGTTTCACCTTTATAATATTAGGGACTGAAATGTGTAAGTTACTGCACACATTCTGGAAACAGGCATTATGTACTTTTTAGGGAAACAAAAATATTCTGCAGTATGCTTCTTTAATTAGATAGATATATTAGGTATTATTATGTTAGATATAAAATAAATCTTCCCAATGAAACATTTAGTTTAGTTGACTTTAGGTAATTCATATTTTTGTTTATTTTCTAAACGTTCATTACCAGAAAAAAGTGAACCACTTTTACGCTCAAAAATTCAAGGTCACTAATAATGGAAGTACAAGAAAGTTGCAAATATATGGTTTCCAAGCAGCATAGCTCACTACAAAATTTAGAAGAAAACTATAAAACTACTTCTTTTAAGGAATTTGATCAATTTAGAAAATATCTATAAAAAATATTACTCAAATTTATACACACATGCACACACACAAACATAGGCTATAGAAAACATGTAAATTTAATATAATATCTGGAATACTATCTTATCCACAAAAAGTAACATGTTTAATCTTCTTATAAAAACCAAAGTCAGCAAAGTGTCAGATAATACAAACATCTTTATTTAACCTGTTCTTGCTATATTTAAATATAAGAATATACACACACACGTACACACATGCACAGACACACACAAATGTATGCTCTGATATGAATTTTCTTCTTACTTACCCTATCACCTTTAAGACCCATATCACCTTTGAATCCTGGAAAACCATCTTCACCCTGAAAACCAAAAGTAATAAAATAGGTGTTTAATGATTTGTTTGGATGAATCTAAAATGTGACTATAAAAATATGAACACTGATAATTTAGGGAAAATCATTCTGAGAATCCTGTTGTGAAACTTCCTTCTCCCTATGCTAACCTTTATCACCTCTATCTTCTCATTTTCTATTATTATTGGCTCTAATTTACTCTAGGAAAGTTTTCTCAAATGTGTCCTTTAAATCTTCTCCATCTTATGGGGGAAAGAATCATTCTCTTATAACCACATATATCTATCCTATGCCATTTGAACAAAGAAAGAGTAAATATTTAAATAATTATCTTCTTAACTTTGGAATACTAGAACTGTGACTACCAAATAAAATGTCTTTACCCTTAATTTGCTAATTCATATCAAAGAATATCATATTATGCATTTTGTACCATGTGCTTTAGATAAATGCCTTCTTACTCAACTTCTGTTCCACATTACAATTTCTTTTCAGATGAAGAATGAGCAAACCAATATTATCCTTTACACATGCATGGAAAATGTTCATTATCTCAACAGACCAGTAATACTGAAAACTGGGCCTCCTTTAATAAAGAGAGCAGAAATTTTGACTACGGAAATGTTTCATACCATTCTTAGTGAAATCTAGACTTTTAAAAGTAAGCTTCAAGAACAAACTTAATGTCTCTTAATTTGAATAAAAAATTTAAATTCCTAAGGAATAACCATTTAATTTTTCAATAACGTTAATTAAGCATTTCTTTGTTCAGAGTACTATGGAATATTTTGAGATTTTTAACAGTAAAAAATGAAGGTAGTATATTTGCATTAATTTTGGTACTAATGGGAAGAATAGGTGTTCAGATTAAGAAAGACGTGATGATGATGATGATGATGATGATGATGACTATGATGGTGGCAGTGGTTCTGGTGGTGGTGGTAGTAAAGCTAGAAGTTAATTGAAGAGGGTTTGACGGGGGAGTTGGTATCTTAATTAAGAGTTAGAGAATGGGGATCCCCAGGTGGCTCAGCAGTTCAGCGCCTGCCTTCCGCCCTGGGCATGATCCTGGAGTCCTAGGATCGAGTCTCGCATTGGGCTCCCTGTGTGGGGCCTGCTTCTCCCTCTGCCTGTGTCTCTGCCTCTCTCTCTCTCTCTCTCTGTGTATGTCTCTAATGAATGAATACATAAAATCTTTAAAAAGAAAAAAAAAAGGAGAGAATGGATGTGAGTTGCAAAGTTTGAGAAAAGGACATGTCAGGTTGAGTTTGTGAACAGAGCTAGGAAGATTGGCACATATACTTCCACATCCTGCTGCCAAATGACCTCTATAAAAAAAAATTGATCACATCAATTTTTACCTTAAAACACCTCAGTGGTTCCAGATTGCTAATAATGAATATAAGGTGCCAACTCCCCTCCCCATCAGACCATGATCTAGTCCTTGTTTGTTCACTTTGGCAGTCTTATTTTTAGTCTGGAGTCTCCCATCAGCCCCCACCCAACACCCTGAGTTGAGTACTAGAAAAATTGAATTACCTATATTTCCATTTGTAATTCTTTTTTTTTTTAAAGATTTTATTTATTTATTTCAGAGAGAGAAAGAGAGAGCTTGAGCAGAGGAGAGGGGCCAACTCCTCACTGAGCAGAGAGCCCCTCGTGGGGCTCAATCCCAGGACCCTGAGATCAAGACCTGAGCCACCCAACCATTTGTAATTCTTGCACTGGTTGTCATTGTCATACACACACCTGCAAATCTTTTACCTTCTGTGTCTCTCTCTGTCTACCTTTAATCTTCTTTCAAGACTCAGTTCATAATTCCACTATGAAGTTCCTCATGACCTCAATCTTACCACTCCCCGCTCCCCCTCCTTAAAATTAAGCCCTCTGTCCTATGTACTCCCACTAAGCATTTATTATTGTAAGAACATGCCATCCTGCACTCGGTAGATCATAGTTTTTTCTTTTACTAAATGGTAAAAAAAACAGGGGATCCCTGGGTGGCGCAGCGGTTTGGCGCCTGCCTTTGGCCCAGGGCGCGATCCTGGAGACCCAGGATCTAATCCCACATCGGGCTCCGGGTGCATGGAGCCTGCTTCTCCCTCTGCCTGTGTCTCTGCCTCTCTCTCTCTCTCTCTCTCTCTCTCTCTCTCTCTCTGTGACTATCATAAATAAATAAATAAATCTTTAAAAAAAAAAAAAAAAACTTACGCCTAATTAGGCTCTGCGCTTCCAGTGCCTAGTGCATATTTAATCCTCAATAACCATGGCATTTAATAAACATCTATCTACCAAACGGATATTTACTAAGTGAACATGTCTGTGAGTCTTTAGCAAAGTATGTTAAGGTCCACAAAATATCAGGTAATTTTGGATATATGAGACCTAAACCTGGAAAAGTGATCCAATCTGGTATCTTGTCCAAACGTAAAAATTCTAAAAGGTCTAGAAATTTCTGCTAAGACAAAAACATGATGTTTTCAACATTCTTGCTATAAAGAAGCTGTGTACGTAGCATTCTGTCTATACTGAATGCAACTGGGCAATAATAGAGGCTTAAAAGCTGAAAATGACCATTTAACTTCCTATTGACTATTGTCTTCATTACCTATCTCCCTAGAGAGAAAGGTAATTACACAGTTGCCAAATTTAGTTTAAAGAACACTGCAATTTAAGTAAAAAAATCAATAATAGTTTTTAGTATTTTTCCAGGAAGTATTTTTTGTTTCAGGAGAGAACATAGTGGGTGATATCCTATTTCTGTCACATTTTTGCTTTCAATACATTCACAATTAGAAAATAAACTAGAGAAACAAATTAGAAATAAATAAGATGACTTAAATTTTTAGGTATATCCTTACAAGTGACACTATCAAGTTACTAAGCTTCCCAGTCCTAAAACTATTACTTCTAAATTAATATTCAAAAAAGGAAAGAGGAAAGAGAGTTTTAGGAGATGCATAAGAGAAGAATTCACCTATGCCATTTGGTTCATCGGTTTATGTTCCTGTAGGTCTAAAGAATTTTGTTTCCTTTAGGTCTAATGAATTTTAATACTAGTTAGGATACTCACTTGCTATTTCACCTTTAGTTAGCAATTAATGTTGATATGTGGAAAAAGAAAAAAGTTTCAACTTCCTTATCTCTTTTGAGATAAATGGTCAATTATAATACATACTCAGAAAAAAAAACAAAATAAATAATAGGTATTAAAATTCATAAATATTTAATGATTCTTCAGAGTCTGAAAATAGGGAGAACTCATTAGAAAAAAGTTTCCATTAACTTTTATATAAAATTTCTCTAAACTAGATTAGATAAATAACAGGTATTAAATAAAACAAAAGTTAAAATAAATATGAGCAGTTTTTAAGGACAATGTCCTCATTTTAACAGACTCAAAATTAGACAATCTGTCTCAATTTACCAGTGTAGTTAGTATGAGAATAGGATTGGAACTGATAACTTTTAACTCTCAATTTAAATATTAATTCTTTTTCTCTATATCTTCTTGTTGCTTCTGAGACAACACACCATTCAAAACAACAAATAATCTCAAATTATTTTTCTACATATAAGCAATTTATATTTTTCAATGAGTTTATCTTCACATGTAAATCATCAGCTGTAATTTTATTCACCTCTGTCATTTTGCCACTACCTTTTTTGGTAAGTTCACAATTTTCCCATCTCAATTAACACTTTTCCTTTAAACAGGGTCAATCCTAAGAATCTAAAAAAGACACTTATTCCAGAGAAAAATTTGGATTGATACTTAAATATCTTAATAATAAAAATTCCAGAGATAATAGATATATGTGTGCACATATATAATTATATATTTTTTCGCATAAGCTATCTGCAAATAATTACAAGTTCAACTTTCTCCAATCAATCGTTGTGTTCAGCTACCAACTTAGTAAGACATTACATTCTGAAGTTCATCTCTGAGGATAAGAACTGGGATTCTCATCAAAGTAGCTGAGTTCATTTCAAATGCATGACATTTTTCATACAGTAGAACTGAATATAGTTATATAATGTGACAATGCGGCAATATGTTACTCTTTACTTTTTCAGAAAAATAAATTACAACAAAGCTACATTTTATTTTAATCCTTATTTTTTAAATGTAATATTATAGTAAGAATTAACAATACTGACTGTGAGAAATGTCATTTTATTTTAACATAATTACTGAAGGATTTGGGGGCTCTACACTGACAAACATTTACATTAAAAAAATCTCGATTTCAGTTTCTTTGTCCAAAGACAAACTACAAAAGCTCTATAAAAAAATCCCGCATTCTTCATCCCTTTCTGCCTAGTTTTAATCTTTATTTCCTTCTCATTAATAGTTTTGCTTTGCATACAGTCTAATGTATAAAGACTTCCTCTTCCTCAATTGATTTAGGGTATTTCTAACTCTTGCACTGCATTTTAGCTTAAGCACTTTGGAGATTTTAGTAAAGAAAGAAAGGAATAAACATCTCTCTGTTGTGTGTACAATTGGATATTTTATAAAACCTGTAGCTAATTTATTCATAAAGGAACTCTATGATTTATAAAAGGTAAACACATGTAAGAAAAAAGGGATATAGGATTCTGTTTATTATATACCTTTGCTTCTGTTCTATAATTCAGTCCTCACTCGGAGGTATAATCTTTTTTTCAAAAAAGTTTCCAGGATACACAGTACAAAATCAAGCTTGCATTGTAATGTATCAAGTAATCACTTAAGGGGCCTCTGGGTGGCTCAATGGTTGAGTATCTGCCTTTGGGCCCAGTGGTGATCCTGGGGTCTTGGGCTCAAGTCCCGCATCAGGCTCTCCCTATGGGGAGCCTCCTTCTTCCCCTGCCTATGTCTCTGCCTCTCTGTCTGTGTCTTTCTAATAAATAAATAAAAATCTTAAAAAAAAAAGGGCAATCACTTAATATATTGGGAAATGAAATATCTGTTGAATAAATGCAAATATATGGCAATTAAAATCACCTAAATAAATTGTATTTTACCTTTTCACCTTTAGAACCCTTGAGGCCTCTGACGCCATCTGCTCCCTATGGAATAAATTAGAAGAATTAAATGATTATAATATTTTGCATTGAAATTAAATGGTGTGAGAAAGAATAACATTTACCTTTACTCCTCGGGGACCAGGGTAGCCAATAGGACCCTGTGGACCAGGAGGACCCTAAAAAAGACCCATTGCAATTTAAATATATAATACATGGAAAGCGCTACTCATTCACACACTATAATTTTACCAAATAATCTAAAAGAATATGGTATTTTTCTATTATTGATAAACTTAGGGAGTTTTTCACTTGTTCTACAGTCGGATGTGATGAACAAACTATGAAACTAGCTCTACCTACTCCAAATTTTTTGTATCATATATTCATGCAAAACTAATATAAACATTATATATGATGTGAATGATTCTATAATTAATAACTAACTTTCTAAACCTGAAAATATCTGGTGTCCTCAATGTCTACAATAAACAAACATTTGTAACAGAAAATTGGCATAACTTTTGTAGAATTCACTTCATCAAAAAGATTATCAAAATTATACATTTTCCATAGCTGGTTTCATTTAATTAGTTCACCTAAAGGAAATGATTTTCAAAATATGACATAAAATTTCTATAATAATTCTGTCTTTTAATATTATGTTACTAAGAAGCTAAAAGTAGCAACTCTAAACAAAATGATCCTACCCCCTTCTCTTGTAATCCAAAATAGTATTAACAACAAATAAGCTCTCATTTTAATAATTTTTTTAGATATTTTGATAATCATTAAATATTTACAATATAAATATAAAATCATTACAATTAAATCTCCTCTTGTTTATAAGTTACCAGAGAGTGATAAGTAAAGATAATATAGGAGTGACATAAACAGTTTATTTAGTAATTCTTAACCAATTTCATTATTATCATTTATTCCACATTTACTACATATGCAGAATTTGGATTTATCTCTGATCATGAAAACATTTATTTAAAAAATAAATGTAATCTAATTTATAAAATTACTAATACAAAATTAAAAGTTATATAAGACATCTCTGTTTATTATACCTTACACAAAAAATAATTACTAGATCATGATTTATATTTAAATGATAGCAAAACAATCTTTAGAAAGTAAAGACATATTTCAAGGCAGATACAAAGTATTTTCTGGTATTTACTTTCTAATATTCTTATCCCTAAGTGATCATAGAAGATATATATATATCATAAAGATGACCAAAGTAAGGTATTTTCTCTTAGACATAAAGTGACAGGACATCTACATGGATACTTTGTAACATACCAGAGCACCTTTTTCTCCAGACTGGCCTTCTTTTCCAGGATGGCCCTATATTTAGTAAAAACATAATAATAGTAAGATGCAATATTAATGGTAGTTTATATCACTATGAAATTGTTCCCTTTTTTCAAATCTATTGTGTCAAAAGATATTGAACATTTTGAATCAGGGCTTATGGCTTTAAACAACACTGAAAATTGGATCATTTGGAAGGAAACATAATAAGCTTATATTTAATGGATATAAGTTTCAGCAACTACATAATGTATATGAAAGTTTGAGAAAAGTACACAAAGCAATACAGATCCTTCATTAACAATTCAATCCCAGTATTAATCATAGTTCTTACAGAAAGTTAATTATTTCAGTCTGACTCCTATTTTGCTTATTGATCAAACAATCAAGCATACATCTTCAAAAGGCAGCTAAGCTATATGAATGGGATGTTTGAAAATATACCAAGATCATAAATACTAAAAGTTAATAATAAAATTATGGAGAGTCAGTAAACAAAAATGTATAACTCTGTCACAATTACACCCACTCAAAATTTTGTATTCTAGCTCAAAAATCTATGCAGTTTGAGAAGAATAAATAACAAATTTTTAAAAATAATAACTGCAGAGATTACATAATTACATTATGTATTATTATGCACTGGTGTATAATAAACATTGCTATATTTCTAGAAAAGGTAAAAATCTCTGAAGGTTGAGGAATTTTCATGGAAGATGTTTGAGGAAATTTACTTGTGGTGAGAAATTACTCATGGACCTTCAGGAACATACTTTGAAAAGTAAGAGAGAATGGAGAACTGGTTTCTATGGAGAAAAAAAAGACCACAGGAAAAGGTATAGAAATAAAGACATTTTGAGAATGCTGAGAGAAAAGTGAGTGGATCTGTTTGCCTGGATCTGATAGTTCATGAGGAAGTAGGAAGATCTTGAGATTCTGATACCAGAGTACTAGAATGAGTTTATCCACTGCATGATCCTTAGACTTTGCAATATGGAAATGACATGATGAAATTGTATTTTAGAGGTATCAATGTTTAATTACTGGCTCAATTTGTTTTTATTACTGACTTAAGAAAATCACTTCTAAAACACATGTAAAATCTATTTTTGAAGATAATACAAAATTTCAATGATGACTAACTATGACTTACAGGAGGCCCATCAGCACCAGGAAGTCCCGCAAGCCCTGGTTTTCCTTGTGGTCCCTAATCAAATAGAGAAAGAGAATATTTTATTTTAAGACATGAGAATAATGAAAAGTCTGACTTTTACATAGGAATATACTATTAATAAAATTCTTAATGAGTCATTGGCTTTTATCTATAAGCAACAAACTGACTTTTAAATGTATGTAGGAAATGTTATACTGAGATAAATGAAAACCAAATTTGACATATGTCAAAAACATGCTCACTTTTGGCCTGCTTAGTAGTCCTAAATGTATCTTTTTAAAAAATTAAACAAATTAGTTTTTGCATACCAATAAACTAGAGCTTAGAGAATAAAAAGAAAAACAGTATAGGTCAGGAATATATGGATTTATACCATTGAAGAAGTAAACACTGCACATTTCCATCAAAGATATTAAGGAGTGCTAATTCAAATAATTATATGGTAACTTCAATGAAACACAACTAATTATTAAAATATGTTAAGAAATATGCTATATTGTGACAGTTATTCATGGGACACAAAGGAAAACAAATCCAATATTTTGATGTCAAAGACATAATCTAATATGCAACTATTAACACTAAATATTTATTTAACCCATTACTCCAATTTCTTTTTAACCATAGAAGATTTCAAATGTCTTTCAACATGACATTAGTAAAATTGGAACAAAGTAAGAATGAGCACCAAATTCTTGTAAACTCTTTCTTGATAGGAAGATGGACATTCTGCTGAGAATAATTAATTTATCAAGCTTCCAGAGTCCAAATAATTATTACTTACTAGTGATGAAATTAGGCATAATTTAAAAACAATTGAAGGGTAAAAGATATATATGTGAGGCTAGATATTGGACACAATATCCATTTCCATTCTCAGAGAGTATTTAAGAAAAGTGTAGTATATATATATATATTATATATATATTATATATATAATATATATATACACACACACATATATACTGATAATCTAGAATTTACAAGAGATGTAACTTAAATCACAACAGAACAACAACAACAAAAAAATCAAAATAACCTTTAAATCGAACAATAGCTGCATCTCATTTAAAGGTTCCAAATGTTTCAATTTGTCCTTCTGCAAAGTCATTTTCAGTCAAGTAATCTAACATTATATAATAACCATTGTAAAACACTGTATTTTTAATGGCAGTGTCTGGCACATAAATCATCTTCTGCTCTCAAGACTATGGTCTTATTTCTTCAAAACAGTATGTAGAGCACAAATGCAGAACTATTGTATTAATTTTCTTATCAGCAGTTGTGATATTCATATGACAATGACCTATGGTCAGTACTACATGGCTTTTGTTGTTGTTGCTATATTTAAGGGACTAGGAATATTAAAAATCTTGTAAATAACTTTTTATAAAATTAAATTAATCATCCTGGCTGGTGTGAGGTGGTACTCATTGTAGTTTTGATTTATATTTCCCTAATGATGAGTAATGTTGAGCATATTTTCATGTGTCTGTTGGCCATCTGTATGTCTTCTTTGGAAAAATGTCTATCCATGTTTTCTGCCCATTTATTAACTGGTTATTTGTGGGGGGTTTTTTTGGTATTTGATTAAGTTCTTTATATACTTTTTATTCTAACCCTTTATTAAATATGCCATTTGCAAATATCTTCTCCCATTCTGTAGGTTGTCTATTAGTTTTGTTTATTGTTTCTTTGCTGTTGCAGAAGATTTTTATTTTGATAAAATCCCAATAGTTTATTTTTGCTTTTGTTTCCCTTGCCTCAGGAGACATATCTGTAAGAACCCAATGTTTATAGCAGTATTATCAACAATAAGCAAATTATGGAAAGAGCCCAAGTGTCCGTAAACGAATGGATAAAGTAGATACACACACACACACACACTAGAATATAAGCCATAAAAAAGAATGAAATCTTGCCATTTTTCAATGATATGGATGCAGCTAGAGAGTATTATGCTAAGCAAAATAAGTCATTCAGTAAGAGAAAGACAAATAACATATGATTTCACCCATCTGTGGAATTTAAGAAACAAAACAGATGAATATGGGGGAAAAACAAAGAGGCTAACTGAGGAACAGACCCTTAACTATAGAGAACAAACTGATAATTACTGTAGGGAAGGTGAGTGGAGGATGGGTTAAACACATTGATGGGGATTAAGGAGTGCACATGTCATGGTGAGCACCAGGTGTTGTATGTAAGTGATCAATCACTAAATTCTACACCTGAAACTAATACTGCACTATTTATTAGTTAGCTGGAATTTAAATAAAAATTTGGAGGAAAAAACAAGTTAAAATCAGTCCATCTGTTTAGAATGGAAGTTCCATGATAGCATAATATTTTATCTTCTTTCTTAACTACTTGCTGTTTCTCTGGAGGGGTGGGAATAAAGTTGAATGAATGAATGTCATAGATTTTTAGATTTTAATAAAATAATGAAAATTATTGTGTATTGTGTTTCTATGAATTATAGTGATTTATAGATAGGTAGATAGATAGTCCTTTTTTTTGATATATAGTCCATTTTAAGTCTCAAACAATTCCATGAAATATCATTATCTAAAGAGTTTGGGCAAACTAATGTTAGTAAGTGACAGAGTTGCAGTATAAATGAACCTAGGTCCATATCTATGCTTCAATGTTCTTGCCTTTAATATTTATTTTGTGTCTTGTTATTTCATTCTTAACTCAAAGAGTTATATAATACTATTTGTTTTCTCTAAAGCAATTAATATATGAGTGATGTCAAGTCCGACATTATAAATCAAATAACAGGAAGCTCAGTATATTTAAGTTATCAAAATGTCAGGATAAAGAATATAGCTGTTTTATCCAATTTAGTTAACTAACAAACTTTATAAAATATTTTATCACAAGTAAAATAAAAGCACATATACATCATACAGAAATGTATGATGATACATCATAAAGAAAAGTAATATAGATGTAAAATAAAAAATACATCATAGATGCAATATAAATAGAACATGCTTCTCTCATGTTCTTGAGTTCCTTTCTTCTTTTGATAAAAGCAGACTGTCTTTGAACCCACAAACTATATATGTTCAGATTAGAGAAAAAACAGATTGTGCTCTCTTCTTACCACAAATACAATGAACCAGTTCCCATATTTTACCTTTGACTTTACAAAGGGAATTCAGATATACTAGTTTACCTAAGAAAATTCCTCTTAGGAATCCAATGCATGGGCAGCCCCAGTGGCTCAGCGGTTTAGCGCTGCCTTCAGCCCGGGGCCTGATCCTTGAGTCCCGGGATTGAGTCCTGTGTCAGGCTCCCTGCGTGGAGCCTGCTTCTCCCTCTGCCTGTGTCTCTGCCTCTCTCTTTCTCTCTCTCTCTCTCTCTCTCTTTGTGTGTGTGTGTGTGTCATGTGTCTCATGAATGAATAAATAAAATCTTAAAAAAAAAGTTAAAAAAAAAAAGGAATCCAATGCATGGTAGAAAATTTAATAGGCTTATGCTCAAATAATAGTATGAATATAGTAGGGTCATAATGAACTAATCTAAAGTATGGCAAAAGAGGCCCAAGGTAATTTTTCTGATCTAAAGTAAAGATCTGAAATTGCTTTTGGTACATCTTTATTTCAAAGGGCACTTTCCAATAGATCTCTAATACCATACCATACAGATAATACACACAAAAGAGTACGTTAAAGGCTACTTAAATTTGATGTTAACTCTCACAACCTAATAATAAAATAAATAACTCAATCAGAATATTACCAAAATATTTGAATAGATATTTTACCAAAGAAGATACAGAAATAGCCAATAAGCACATGAGAAGATACTCAACATCACTAGTGACTTGGGAATGCAAATTAATACCACAGTGAGATACCATTTCACACTAAGAAGAATGACCATAATCAAGAAGAAAAGCCAACATTCATGAAGATCTGGAGAAACCAGAATCCTCATACCTTGTTGATAGGAAGGAAATAATGGTGCAACTACTTTGGAAAACCGGTTAGAAGCTTCTTCAAATATTCAGCATTAAATTCATCATAAAACCAGAAATTCCACTTCTATGTGCTACCCTAAAAAATTCAAAATATGTCCAAAGACCTCTATGCAAATATTTATAGCAGCACTTTCATAACAGCTGAAAAGAGCAAACACGTAAGTCCATCAGCTGCTAAATAAGTAAACAAAAAGTGGCATATTTCATTAATGAAATGCAATAAAAAGGAGCAAAAGTGTTGATGTATGCTGCAACATGAGTAAACCTGAAAACTTTATGCCAGATGAAAGAAGCCAGATACAAAGGTCACATATTATATATTCATTTATATGATTAAATTCATATTTTAAATGCATTCATGTATTTCATTCTAATGTCCAGAAAAGGTATATCAACAGAGAGAAGAAGATTAGTGGTTGTCTAAATCTGTGGGTGGTACAGGGAGTACAAATCAACAAAAGATTTTTTTCTGGGGTGGTATAAATATTCTAAAAAATTTTATTGTGGCACAACTCTGTAAATTTATTAAAAATCATTGAGCAGTACACTTAAAATGAGTGAAATTTTATGATGCAAAATTATACCCCAATAAAATTGCTTATTTTTTAAATTATACGTTCATAGAAATCAATGAAAATAACAGGAAGAGATATTGAAAATGAACCAGCTAATATTGTACTGTAACTACAGAGGACAGAAACTATTACTTAAGGAATCTGGACGAAGATATCAGGGAGAAAGACATCTCTTTAATTAAAGATTTATTCTTGTTTTGATACAGACACTGAGTTATTAACAAGAACATCCTTTGCCATTCATACATGAAAAATGGTGGGAATGATAACTTCACAATTTCCCTTAATCAGATCTTGCTAGAAACCCTTTGTTACAAGCAAACCTAATGACATTTTTTTAAATAATGAGAAAGAAAAGGAGAACCAAAATGAAGAGAAAACATTCATTCATAACAGTACATTTCTAAAATTAATATAGCTGAGAATGTCACATTTGGAAGCTATCCAAATGGAACTATGTGAAATCTTATCATTTATAGTTCAGCGAAGTATGAATGACTTCCCCTACACACTGTACTCTCAAGGTTTTACTCCAGATTAATTCCTTATGTGCTGAGCCATCTTATCAAAAACAGAAGGCAGACCTCGCTTCTGCCTAAGGCTGACAACCCAGAATTGGTGAGCAGACATTGCCAGAACAAGAGAGTGACTTACTTTCTCGCCAGGAGGACCGATTGGACCTTGTGGACCAGGAAGACCCTATTTTAAAAGAATTTATTTCATATGTCAGGAATCACATCACAAGAATACATTTTCAAAACAGAAAAATAACCTTCTATTTCACAAGAAATGAGTTATGAGAATCTATATACATTCCCCACATTTCCCAGAAAGTTTTGGAACACTATGAGGCATTTTACACAGGCTACTCTTTTGGCAGGGTGACTGTAATGTGATCCTATTCAGAACCCTTCTGCAGGTGTGGCTATTCGTCCTGGCATTCCATGAACACTGAATGACTCATTTTATTCTTGGACAAAAAAGGGGCCTCTGCAAATTTGCTCAAATTAAAAAAAAATTATCTTCCTACCGTTGCATTGCAAACATTTTTAATCCTACACAGAAAATTTTGAGGCTGTCAGTTTTCTCATGAAAAGATAGCATCTTACCCCATTACCTCAAAGGAGCTGCGGCGGCTTAGACTTACCTGAGGTCCTGGATTCCCTTGCTGACCTGGAGGTCCAGGCTCCCCTTGGGGACCCTGCCAGAGAAAAATATAAAGAGTCTTTAATAGAGCTATTTCACATATTTTTTTTCTTCTTCTCAATTGAAAAACAGTCCCCAAATCAGTTTCCCTATGGAGAATCTGGAAAATCTTGCAAAACATTAATGCTAGCAGAAGCTAATGGGCTTTGCAAAACGTTGCAAGAAATTTTTATTTTAGATTTAGCAACAAAAGTTGTTGGTTAATACCTAGACTGCAGAAATGAGTTATGTTACAGATGTTTTCTACATACCATGTTTCCTTTTGGTCCTGGGGGGCCATCAACACCTGCAATACCCTTCAATAAAGAAAAAGAAAAAATATATATATATAGATGTTTAGAAATTTAAATGCTACAACAGAAAATTAAAACAATAGCATGACATCCACTGGCCTAGGGTATCTAAAAATCATTTTAGGATTTAGAGATGAGGAAAAAGGCAGGGTCTATACTTTCCTCTCCATGTCCACATTGGAGACAACCTGGCAGCATTTTCCACTATGTACTGGAAATTTGATATGAAATAATAAAGTAGATAAACTAAAAGGGAAAGAAAGGGGTAGAGTGGAGAATAATCCATCTACCGATGGACAGAATCATTATGTCTTAGAACCTAATAAAGCAGTAAAGACCTAGCTGTCTACTGAATCCTGCCATGGCCTTGAGCTTTAAAGTGTCTGAACAAGCTTTCCCTAGAAAATTCTGAATATTTCCAGCAATACATACAGGCTGCCCTGTAGGTCCTGGAGTTCCCCTTGGTCCCAGCAAACCTCGTGGACCCTAGAAGGAAAAAAAAAATAGCATGTCCTCATAAGAAATGCCCTCAAAATATACTTCCTCCTCTAAAGAGATTTTAATGTAATGTTGAGAGTAAAAATATCTGTGCATCTTCTATTAACACACTGCCGATTGTGTTTAAAATGCTATCTTTATGTAACACAAATATCTCATGTCTATACTGATCTAAAACCCAGAATGGATAACAGGTAGTTTTAGCATATAAACTGTGTACCTTTGATTCTATAAATTTACATATGAATCAGTAGGGGAATTTTCAAAATGGGAAATGGCTTAATATTTTATGTCAGTTTTGTGTCATTTTCTGCTTTAAATGGCAACACTGAAAATTATTAAATCTTATTATTCAATCATATAGAAAAATCCCGATTTTCTTCTTTTGTATTAGGTGAATTCCTTTCTTCTTAAAAAAGATTTTTATTTATTGAGGGGGAGAGAGAGAGTGAGCGGGAGAGCACAAGCAGCGGGGAGGCTCAGAGAGAGGGAGGGAGAAGCAGACTCTCCACTGGAGCTGGGAACCCAAGGCACACAGGGCACAGTCCCAGGACCCTGGGATCAGGACCTGAGCCAAAGGCAGATGCTTAACCAACTGAGCCACTCAGGCGCCCCTAGGTAAACTCCTTCTTGAGACAATATCATGAAGAGAAAGAAACAAACTACTGTTTAGATAAACTATATATGCAGATTATACAAACCATTTCTCTGAGAGATTTTTTAAAATTATTATTCTTTAAACTTAATTTCTTCTCTTCTTTTTTCCCCCTCCTTCATCTGCTCCATCTTCTTTTCCTTCTTTAGAAAAATGAGTACAGTAATTTACTGCCTCTCCTATTCCCTTGAGCTCTTATGCCTTTGAGTTGACAGGCTCTGTAATGTGACAGGCTAGGACTGAAATTAAGAAGACTGGCTCTAGTATGGTTAGAGTCTGGCCTGGCTAGTTTTGATTAGCTAGCTTTAGCTAAACTTTCCCAATTCAGTTTCCTCATTTGTATAATTCGGTAGAAAAAAATAATATAATCTAGCATATTTTATCCTTATATCTGACATAAGAAAATCAAATAAAACAAGGACACAGCAATAAAAACTAAGTTTTTTTGCCTGAAAAAAATATTCTATTCTACATTTCTTTCCTCTCAATTGTCCAAGACTTTCTGTATATCAAAGAGTGTTATCTCTTCTTTTAAAATGCTTTCCCATAACAATTACCTGGTTAGTTAGCTTATCATTACCTGAGTTTATCATTGACTTTATATGTAAAACACCAGTCACTATTCTTCCAAAACAGGGTATTATTGAGAAAGAAAGAAAGTTGCTTACAGCTTCACCTGGAAGACCCCGTGGTCCTATTTCTCCATCTTCTCCCTGTAATTGACAAGAGGAATGGGAGGGAAGTGCAAGCAGACAACACATCAATTCAACATGACTTTGTTCTCTTATGTTTTCATTTTAAATATTTCTTAAAATAAATGAAGTTTAATATACCCTCATTCCATCTTCTCCAGGAGGACCAGGGGGGCCTTGGGGGCCCCGTTCGCCCTATTAAATAAATACAAATATGATGAGAAAATGAAACAAGGCTGAATTTTTAGAAGTGTTTCCTATAGCTATCCAGTTTGACAGGAAAACTTATACTTTCTTTGTCCTCCTCAAAACACTGTGGAGATAAATCATAATTTTACATTAAATGACTTTATACATTGCTACGCTAAAAAAAAAGTTCCTTCAATTAAAAAAAAAAGGTTTGAATAAAATACCTAAAATAATCTTCAGACACTTAATATAAATTAAATCATTTAGAAAATTATTTTACTGAAGATTGTCTTAAACAGGGATACACTTTGGTAATTTAAATTTAACTTAAATTATTTTCTGTTTCTAAGAGATTCATAATAAATCAGCACAATCAAGATAACTAAAGACATTTTTAATTTTTTAAAAAACAAAATTGTGTATTTCTCCTGACATATGGTAGGTATATACTAAATACCTTGCTTGACATCTCTGGTATTCTCTTTTCTTTTACTCTTGTCTTTTTATATTATTTGTGTAAAGTTTTTCTTATCTTCATTTCTTACTTCTGAAGAAGGGAAATGTGAAGATCCAAAGCTGTCCTTTGCCCAAGAGACAGCCTCTTTGCTTAATTTCCCACTAAAAATATCCACTGGATTCCTGTTCAGCATGGTGCTTTGTTTAGCTTTTGCAAATTATAAGCTCTTGCATTGCACTGCAAACTCATATTATCACAAGAAATAGCTTGTGGTGTCTCTATCTTTGGGCACCATGGAACAGGATAATAAAATACAGTGCCCAGTATATTGTTAGAGCAATGACAGACTGTCTAAAGGGGCCTCTATTAAGTATAGTTCCATAGACAAATTATAAGAGGCACATTAAGATGATTGGCAAGAAATTAGAGGCAAAATGCAATCTCCATGCTTGGCTTTGTATAAATATAATATTTTCCACATACATGTACATAAAGATTCTACCTGGATTTATATTTACATGATTAATGTCTAAAAATAATGAACTTGTATTGATACTGTGTGTAATTCTATTTATCTTTCTTAAAGTAGGTAGTAGATGCAATACTTTGCTAAATTATTGGATTCATAAATATTTAAATTAATTTTCTTTTTTTGACTTCTTAAAGCCTATCAATTTTAATATATTTCATAATATCCCTGTATTTTCCCTGTATGCAAAGTAACAGAATGGTATACCTTACCCTGTGACCTTTGTCACCTGGCAGACCTGGAAGTCCATCAAATCCCCGATCTCCCTGTAAAATCATCATCATCATCATCATCATCATTATCATATTCCCAACTTAATTATATACTGTAATTTAAATGTGAAAGATTCATTCATACAGGAAACTCTGTCATAAAATATAACATTTTCAGGAGTGAACTAACATACAAGATCCAAATATAGAAATGTACAAGCTCCTGACCTTTGCTCCAGGTTCTCCTGGCATTCCTCTTCCTCCATCAGCACCTGGACGACCCTGGTAATGCCAAGAACATGACTAAGTATAAAGGATTCCTATCGGCACAAAGTAAAAGGAAACAAGGTAACTGATGATTTCAGATCATCAATATATACAATGAAAACCAGTCCTACCCTTTTTCCAGGTTTTCCCGTTGGACCAGGTGGACCTTGAACACCACGAGGGCCCTATATCAAAACATTGAAATTTATTCATTTTATGGAATTTTTGGTCAATGCACTGAATCACATTGAGATGGTTTTAGAAATTTCTATGTTCTTAGCTTTCCCTTAAACGTTTTGGCATAAGAAAATTATTTCTTACATAAAAGTTCACATAAAACAGAAGAAAATCAATTTTTCTAAAAGGTTCCTCGCAAAAAAAAAAAAGAGGGCCACATTATCTTCTTAAGTTTATGGAGATCTGATTACATTTAAACAAAAGAAAGTGATATTTTAATCTTTAAAAAAAATCCTCACTCATTTTGATCCCGAAATCTTGGGTTTTACATTTCCCTTGACTGAAAACACTCTTAACCATCCATCTCATTCGTCTTTTCTTTCCAATCCTCTTTCCTTCACCTTCCCCTTCATTTTTTAGAGATCCTCTTCTACATATTTATTCTTTTATTCAACTTATCACATGAATTATAATTGTCTTTTTTCATAGTTGAATCTCCCACTAAATTGAGATCTGCTGTGGTTTTAGACTAAATCAGCCTTTTCTCCATTATATCCCTACACCTCAGCATAGTGCCTAGCACATGTATCTTTCTATCATCTACAAAATGCTGGAGGATTATTTGGGATCTCTAATGCAAATTATTGCCTGGCACCATGCCATATCATATTAAAGGTGAAAGATTCTCAATATGCATCTTTCTTGAAGTAGTGCAATGTGATATTATGTCAATAAACAATGTCTTATGTGAGGATTGATACACATGTTTTTTTAAATAAAATTACACAGTTAATAATAGATCAAATGTAGTCCTAATATAAACATTGCATAGGCCTTTATATTTAATTAACCATATCCGTTTTAAAGTTAAACAGTATGTATATAATGAGTGTGGTAGCAAATGTAACACGCATTCAAAATTACAAATAACTTTTATCTTCACTGTACAATGTTGATTATGGAAATATGAAATTAAAGTTGTCTAATAAACAGGGTTTAAAGACCACAGCTTTTTTAGAAAATTATTCTTGCAAGATGACTTTACCCCGTACTCCAGCCGGAAGGCAAAGAGCAATACTAACAGCACAAATCTCAGTTTTTAATGAAAATGATCCTGCTTCATCTAATACTGTATCTCTTTGGACTTGAGTCAAGGAAAACCACAAAATCCATGGTGACTACTACAAAATGTCTTTAAATTAAACTATTTTGTAAAGAGATGATGAAATAAATTATAAATTTTTCAAAAGCTTAAACTCTCTAGATTTCATATAGTGACATTTCAGTAATTTTATGCAATTCTCAGTTAAGTTGCAATGTTTTCCAACCTTCCATGGCAATATTAACCAAGAATGAAAGATAAGACTGCCATAATTTGAATCACCCAATTATGTTTCTCAATTTTCTTTGATTTATTTTCTAATTCCAAAATAAACTGCGATGTATCCGTATAAAGGAGTACTACTAAGCAATAAAAATGAACGAACTATTGATGCACTCATCAACTGCGATGAATCTCAAGGCATTATGGTGAATGAAAAAACCAGTCTCAAAAAGTTACATAATACATGATTTCATTTGTACAGTATTCTTGAAAAGATAAAACTGTAATAATAAAGAACAGATCAGTGATTGTCAGGTATTAGGGGTGGTGGGGAGGATATGACTGTAAAGGGTTGGCTCCAAGAAATATTTAAAGTTATAGAACCATTCTATCCTGATGATTATGGTGGTGATCACAAAGAATACATATTGGTTTTAAATTCAATTTCACCTTGTAATTTTGAAAAAATAAACCCAATTTTATTGTATTATTTTTTAAAGATTTATTTAATTTTATTTGAGAGAAAGAGAGAGTAGGAGCAGCAGAAGGGGAAAGAGAATCCTCAAGCAGACTCCTTGATGAGCAAGAGCTGCCTGCAGGAATTGATCCCAGGACTCTGAAATCATGACCTGAGCTGAAACCAAGAGACAGCCACCTAACTGACTGAGCCACCCACATGCGCCAAATAAAACCAATTTTTAAAAAAGAAAAAAAAATCGGTGACTGGCCACTTGAGAGTTCCTGTAGCCAATCTGAATTTCTATTTATTGAGTATATCAGGAAGTATTTTCATTTAAAAATAAATTATTTTTAGGGGCTCCTGGGTGGCTCAGTTGGTTAAGCTTCTGACCCTTGATTTCGGCTCAGGTCATAAGCTCAGGGTCCTGAAATAGAGCCCTGCATTGAGCTCCATGCTCAGTGCAGAGTCAGTCTGGGATTCCCTCTCTATCCCTCTCCCTGCTTGCATTCTCTCTCTCTCTCTAAAATACATAATTAAAATCTTAAATCGATAAATAAATGTATTTTTTAAATGTCACATTTTTACTATTTTCTAGAATAAGCATACTTCACAATGTTCTTATGTTGAATGTTTCTATCTACTTATTATCATTCAAGAAAACATAATACTTTAAATTTGGTACCATGTAAATATAATCTAAAACCTTTTTAAAAAATTTCAGCTCAGCTGTTCTCAATTCTGATAATTTCCTAGATCTTAAAAAATGCTTAAAGTTAGCTACTTTTAAGTATGTTAAGTATTGTTTTCTGAAAGTATATGCTAAATTCACTCTCCACAGAAAATATCGTGGGTTTGAGGCAGGGCCACTAAAAAGTACCATTGCAGTAGTTCTGCTCTGCTCTGTAAAATTTCAAGCCAATTTAATATTCTAAAGGCCTATTACTATCAAGCCTTTCCCATCCTAGCTTATTATCTTCTTTTAATATTGTTTAAATTAGTCAAGTCGTTGGCAGTCAAATGGTCAGTAGGGATTTTTCAATTAAAGGAGGTGATATGAACTTAAAAGTAATGTAAGTAATTTCTTTCCTCATAAAACAGATGGCAGATACTTCAATTACCTCTATAAGATAAAATGAAGTCAAAAATAAAAGAAGTAAAATAGACTATTGTTTTTACCTGAGGACCTGGGTCACCACTCTCACCTTTGGCACCAGATGAACCAGGCCCCCCCTGTAGAGAAAAAGTAAGAATATAATCATTTAACTGAGTAATAATTCCCTAACTACTTTAATCTTACCATTTTCACATGAAATAGTTAAACACTATTAAAAATATATTTCATCAAATTAGTATAATTTTAATACAATAAAATTTTCAAGTCCTTTGAAATACATCTCTTCTCAGATTTATTGTATTCCAGTTGGTAAACTATATTTAAAAGTCTCTATTTTACACATAACTACACAGAAGCCAATTTCATCAAGTCACATTGAAATTTTCTTTACTGTATACCATTACAGTACTTACGATGATATTCAAGGCATTATTTATTATTATACTGTGATGTAGTACTAGAGGCAACATATTTTTACTGAGTCAGGTATACATTGAATCCATTTATACAGCAAGGACTTGGCAAAATGTTGTTGTTCTAATACTCAGAAATTTCTCAGACACTGAATTCTATAGCAATAAAATGTCAAGAACAGATGCTACAACTATCATTTTAATTGTCCTGAAATAATGTCAAAGCATTTTTCCCCAAAGTGGTTTGTTTATTTCCCACAAGAATAAGCCCTTATGACAAAAATCTCTTACAAATGTTTACATAATTCAAAAAGTGCCATAAAAACCTGGCACATTAACTGGAAAAAATATAAAATCACTTTATAAAGTGTTGTGAGTTTTAAAATAAATACTAGGCTGTTCATTCCCCTAAAAAGCTTTAGGACATTAAAATTGAACATGGTGATAATAATTAACTTCAAACAGAAGTATACTTTGGGTGTTTAAGAAGTTTCTGGTTTATTTAAATCGATACACATTCAAATGATGGTGCATTGAATCATTATACAAAAAAAAAATTGTGCTAAGTCTGGAAATGTTAGCTATCTAGAGCCTCCTGGTGGCTCTAAAGGAAAATAACTATTAATCTGACTCCTAAGAAATATGGAAAATCAAGTAACATGAATATTCTAACCTTGAAAATTAAAGAATAGCCTTCACGTTTTTAATTAAGATTTCTCGCAACTAAATTTTTTCAAGAGAAAACCTAAGGGTTCTATATTAAATCAGATTATTAATCACTGAATTGAAAACAATTATAGGACAGTCAATTTGTTTTTAATTAATTTACTGCATTACATTCTCTGTATATAGCACTACCTACTCAACAAATTATAATTACTCTGTCCAAACACTTTAAAAATCATCATCTAATAATTGACAGTAACAGAATAAAATAACACAATATTTTCTACATTTCCTGTACATTTTATAATATAGGCCTCCATTTGTCTAGAAAAGCAATTGGAGAAAACAACTGAATAAGGAATTTTTCATTGGAAGAATGTATATGTTTGTATCTGAATATATTGATGTAGACTTTGTTCATTTTATATAAAATAGTTTTAGATTCTAGAATGAAAAGATATTTGAAAATCTATCATAATTTGACATTTTGGAGAAAGAGATAATAGAAGAGAAATGGTGAAAAGAAGCAATATGATGTTTTTCTCTCAACACCTACTTTTAATATTTAAGGAAGCTAAAAGTTCCTAAAGCAAAGACTTAAGGAGTGAAATCAATTAATCTTGAATCCAACGTATGACATTAAAAACGTGTGCACGTTTGCCAATTTTTGCTCCTTGCCAACACGCCCTGAATGACTGACCCTCTAAGACTGGTGAAAACACAAACTGCTGATGGAACATGCTTCTGTTGCTTCTGCTCATCGCTGCCCTGACCATCTACAGATCGACTAGGCTTATGCTTGTCAGGATGATGCATAGGAAAATTCCTTTGGGAAATGGAGTTTTAGGGGATCCTGGAGTGATATTTTTAAATTAAGTAACATATTGTGGTATTTCCCAAGCAGGTGTGACCATAGGAATCAGGTGGTGCGTTTATTAAAAATATAGTTTGCCACATCCAAACCCTGAATTTCATCATTGGAATCTCAAGTTTGGAGCCCAGGAACTATTTTTAATAAAACATACAGATAATTCTTCTGCCCTCAGATTTATAAAACATTAGCATGCTGATGATTTTCTTCAGTTGTATAAATATGAGTTATAACTAACAATTAAATATTAACTCTATTCTTTCCTTTGTTAAGTAACACAAACTCTTCCATGTTTCTTATTATTTTGCCAGAACATATGTTCTGCATGAGCCCATACCATTGAGTTGTATACCGCTTCAAAATATGTAAGATGTACAAACTTTTGAGACTGAGTTAGGAGTACCATAAATGTATGTAAACTACATAACAAATCCTTGAATAAAATACAGGAAGAAAATGATTTATCATCCTAATATGATCCGTAAAACAGATTAAATAATTAGAAGACTATTAACTTGATTCAAACTTGAATAAAACTGTTTTGCTGTGTTTACTCAGTAAATCAAATACAAGATTTTAATGTTCATAGTAATAGTTTCTATAAACATCATTTCATTAAATATATCGAAAGCATATAAAATCATATGAAAGAGTAAGAGGAATAACTTTTTCTATAGAAAAACAAACACTTAAAATAGAAATTATTTACTCAATTAATTCTAAAATCAATCATAAACAAGGTTGGACTCCTACCTCCTACTCCTACTTTTTCTTAAGAAAAAAAGGTGATTTAAAGGGATTCTTTTTGTGTGTGTGTGTGTGTAAATTGCTACACTGTTTAACATTTGGTAAAACTTTCAAAATATTTGAAGATATTTTTTAAAAACCACTTGGAAAATATTAGCTTATTAGCAAGCTTGCATGGAAAAATAAAACACTGTCATTTTCCAAAAGTCTCCAAAAGACAAATTAATTTCTCTAATATCTGAAGCACTTTGTGGAATATTGAAGGCAAACTGAAGTTTAAGCCAAGCATCCTGCTTGCTCCCCATATTATGGAATAATTTAACTGGCCTCAAATAGTTTTCTTCTTTAATGAAAATCCTATTTAACATAAAGTTAAGTCTCAATAATTTAATATCAAATTGAATTTTAATAACTTGGAATGTTATGTAAATAAAATATATTTATAATTTGAAAAATTAATAGGTACGTAACAATTATATTTTTCATCGTATTTATTTGATTTGAAAATTCATCATTGATACTTTTTCATTGAAACTTACTGAGTTCTGAATTGAAGTAGACTTAAAATGGAAACATAATCAAGCATAAATAGGCATATGTATCCTATTTTCATTAGCTGTAAATATGAACAATGCTTGGCTAAAGTTGCACAAGAAACTACTAATAATGTGGATTTAAACAACATGATCTTATTAAGTAACCTACCACAGGACCCGGTCTTCCAGTTAGACCCATTGGGCCAGGTGGACCTCTCAAAGCAATCTAGAAAATAAAGTAGACCAAACTCAGGCAAGCTCTCCTGGATAAATATATTAAACCACAATATTCATTTGCACAAGCTACCTGTAAGTAACAGATGATTAACACAGGTGTAATAGCTATATGCTAGAAAGAGTGCCTGATTACTGAAGAATTGCAAGTTTCTAGAATGATAAGTGACCTAAATAAGAATTGGATGTTCTTTAAACTATTGTATCTTGTATACAATCTTGTACCATATTATTATGATTTATTCAATGATAAAATTTAAAATAGATTTTAGTATAAGCTATCTGATATTTTATAATTTTTCTACTCTAAAATATACTTCAAAATAACATGTAGATTCAAACATGTTGGCATTAATTATCATTGAAAATTCTTTTAGAGGCAACAGTTTGAGATACTTTAAATAAAAAGTTTCTACCAATATTATAGGAAAAACTATGACAATTAAAGCAAGAAAGCAAGCAAAACCGATCAGAAAATATGCTAATACACTTATTTTTAAAAAATCTCAAATTTAACATTATAAGAAAAATACATTCATTTTGTATAATCATAGGCATGATAGATTGATTACATGCACTATTGATATTGAATATTAGAAATGTGAAATTAGCATACTTGAAAAGCTGGAACAAGTGGAGTACAAAAGGTAAATATTTGATAGATGTTAAATTAGTATGGTGAGCTATTTTTGAATATTAGTGATTCCAAAAGATGAATATTTAGATTATCAAAACAGATATCAAAAATAATACTGTAATAGAAACAATATGTAAAATCATATTAGAAAAGTGCACAAGATGAAAACAGTAGGATCTCCAAAGTGCCACTACTGACTCACCATGAGATTTTTGACAATATACTTCTTAATCCTTGAGATTAAATATCTGAAAAATTGGAATTATAATGCTTGCTACCTATTTCCAAATAACTTAAAAGGACTAATAAAATGAGGAATTTAATGATCTCATAAAACATTTAAGTTCAAATAATTACCTTAAATTTGTTGAAAGTAATATAATTTACATGATTAATTGTAGGAGTCATTAGCAAATTATTTTAAATATTTTTAGGTAAGTGTTATGCCAAGGTCTAATAAACAAGTGCTTAAGTTTTTCTGTCTTTGTACATGATATAGCCAAATAATGGCATCTTTTCAGAATAACAGACTTAGTAAATACATAAATAAATATGAGTAAATTATAATCTTCACTTATGTTTTTTCAGATATTTTATACACTCATAAATTTATAATGATAGACTTATAGATGTTAAATTTTATATACTCATAAATTTACACAAAGTTATCACAGAAATGATTTATATAACTTAGAAAGTGGGCCCATATCCATACCAAATGTAAGTCCTTTATTTCCTTTTTCCTTAAACCCCCCCCATATTATGAATAAAAATATTATATGACTTTCAACTCTTCTCTAGTCCATTCTTTAGACTTTTTAATTGCAATGAATTTAAAAATAAATATAATTATAAGTCTTATAAGATAGTGGAAACTGACAGCTGATGAAGGATTATAAACTAAATGGATTTTGTAAAAACATTATAGGTTTGATGATTAGAACTGAAACACATATTGAAGGTTTCTTTCTTCTATGAGAATGCTTAAAAAACTTAATTTGCTAGATTATTTGGGATATCCTGATTAATTTATTAGATTAAAAGAAAAATAATTATTTCAAACCTTACTCTTATTTTTTTTAATCATTAACTTCTGTCTTAGCAAAGAGAGACTATATATGAGAGATACAGTGTTAGGTATAAATCCAGCAATACTCTGAAAAATATTTAGAAAATTTGTGTTACGGTTTGTGTGTTAATGCCAGAATTATATATGGCAGTACTACAAAGGACATTTAACTTTAATATTCAATTAAAGAAAATATTCCTACTGGAAAAAATAAGATTATAACCTCAACATTTTTTCTGTCTAAATTCAATGTACTATCCAGAAGTATTTTGTTTATGATAGATTCCTCCAGATGCAGACACACACACACACACACACACACACACACACAATCTGACACAATCAGCTCCTGGGAATACATGTTTTTTCTCTTTTACCCGGGCCTGCTGAAGAATCGCCTGAGCTTGAGCTTCCTGAGCAGAGATGGTTGGTCCTTTGGAACCATCGCCTCCATAACGAAACTAAGAGAACATAAAGAAGCTCAAAATTAAGCTTTGTCAAATAGGTGCTTTAATCACTAATTAAAAACTATTTACTGAAAATGATGGGATTTTTATAAAAGTACAAGGTAACTTATACTAATCAAGATATCTATTTTTTTTATTCTCCTGCCCATAATGGAAGTTTTCTGAACCATGTTTACAAATTGTAGAAGAGACTAAGAGATTTCCAATTTTAAATTTCATAATATCTGAAAAATCCAAAATAGGTCATTATATTTTTTACCTGCACAAATGCAACCTATTTCTATTCACACATTTGTAAAAATTACAAATGTACTCAGTTAAGTGGTAGTTATAGAACAATTGCCATTGTGTTGAGCGAAACTTTTGGAATCTGTATGAATATAGAGGAAATCTTCCTTGAGATATCTTCATTTTGTTTATCTTTTCTTATAATAGGAAATTAATGCTCCCTCTATCCCTCCATAAAATACTAAAATTCTAAAGCTCCTATTTATTTTAACTAAAAATGCAGATGAGTCCATTTCTTACTCTACTTGATTATTACTTTAAATTTTATTACATTTAAATAAATAAATCGGACTTTTTCCCAGAGGACAATGGCAACTTTAAAAAAGCAATCCTACGGTAAAATAAATAAATAATTTTTGAGAAATGAAAAATAACAATATAGATATGTCTTTAAATTATCAACTGTTGTCTATGGTGATAAATAGCATATTAATATTAAGTAACACATGAAATGCATGTTAATCATATGATTCAGGATAAAGGCACACTATCGGAAATATTAAAAACAACCTCTAAGCTTTGTTGCCAAAGTCTAATCAAATAATGAAACCTTAGTTCTAACGCAGAGATTAATATTTACCAGAATTATGTCTTAATAAAATTTCCTGTCATTTCTAAAAGCTGCTTGATTTCAAGTATCTCTAACTCATACAATGGTTTCAGTTAATTGTTCTGTAATATGGTTCAACAATATTTTTCAGCAATAAGATGACAAAATATCAAGTCATCTTTATAGCAATAAAAAAAAAAAAAAAAAAAAACATACCGGCAACATTAACATGGTACCGGGAGGACCGGGTAGACCATCAGCGCCTGGTAAACCAGGACGTCCTGGGGGACCCTAGGAAAGCAAATCATCAAAATTAATAATAAATTAAATAATTAAATTTATTAGAAATATAATAACCTTTAATAACTTTAGTCTACGTTAACTAATTTGTTTTTGCCCTCCCCTCCTTGGTTTATCTCCTTTTGGTAACTATACCTTTCTAGAAAGAGTTGCTATTTTTTTTTTTTTAAGGAGGCTCTACACTCAGCATAGAACTTAATGCAAAGCTTGAACTCATGACCCTGAGATCAACATCTGAGCTGAGGGTGGCTCAGTGGTTGAGCATCTGCCTTTTGGCTTAAGTCATGTTCCTGAGGTCCTGGGATCAAGTCCCTTCATCGAGATCCCTGTGGGGAGCCTGCTTCTCCCTCTGCCAAGTCTCTGCCTCTTTCTCGGTGTCTCTCATGAATAAATACATAAGGTCTTAAAAAAAAAAAAAAAAAAAGACCTGAGCTGAGAACAAGAGTTGTATGCTTAACCAACTAAGCCACCCATGCGCTCTGAAAGGGTTTTCACTGCACTAGTTTTACAGGATTTTAATAATGCACAAAGTTATTGGTTACTCATGAATAGAGGGGGAAAATAGGAAAGAGATTTTGCAAGGAAAGTTTGGACTTAAAACAAATGGTCTATTTTACCATGTGACCCAGGACATGCTCTTCAAATTAGAACTCAGGCTTATTAACTCAGTCTATCAGAATCCAACTAACTACTCATCTGAGTTCATAGAAAACATGTCTTAATTCAGACTAAAGAACTGAATCTAATGTAGCAGGTTCATTTCATGGACATTTATTGAAAATAAAAGTTTTCTTATTAATTATAGCACAGATAAGCACAAGTTCTTTATCCTCACTTCTGAAATTAGTTACAAAAGTTAACCAAAATATTGCACATTGAATTCACAGACTTCTCTCCCTTTCTAGTGAGAAGGATAACATGTTAAACTTGTGGAATATATTGTAATTAAGTTAATCTATGTTATACTATTTGTTATAAAGAGTCCCTTCACTTACCCTCTCACCAGGATCACCAGGGGGTCCAGTGGGGCCTTGTAGACCGGGAGGACCCATAAGACCCTACAGAGAAATAAACCATGACCTGAGTCAGAACTCATTGTCATTCGGGAGAATTCTTCTTACCAGAACCAAAGAAGAGCTCATTTTATATATCATAAATATGCACTTGTCTTCCAATCAATTGCCCTATTTATCTTCCTATGAAAAGAAAACATACGGGAACCACTCTGTAGCTAGCTCAATGCTTCCTCCATGAAGCTGCTCTTGGGGTGGAGGCAGACATTCCAAGGAAAAACAGTAAAGGAGAACATGCAAATATAAAGTCCCTGAAATAGAAGCTGGTTCCCAGTTCTTAATGAAGAAATGGTACACTCAGATAATTAGACCTCAAAAATGTGATAGCAAAGTTGAAATGTAGTAATCATTTCACTTGGAGGCATTTTCACATTTTCCTTTATGTATAAGTATTTAAAAGCATCAGCATAACACATCTCTTTCAGATGACAAGAACTTAATTAATTCCACAAAAGACAGAGATTTCTTACAAAGTCAGAGCAGTACAACTACTTGAGAATAAGACACCAAGCAACATCTGCCTCGGTAGGAAGTGACAATGGAAACTGACAATCATGGCATTTGGAAGTACAAATAAGGCAGCTACTGTCTACCTAGAATTCCAACTCCATCTATTGAGATATATCTATTCCTCTTTAATAAAAACAAAGATGGCTTTTTTTCATTATCAGAACTTTCAGATAGAAAGTTGAAAATGAGGCTAGGGATCTAGAGATATTTAAGCAAAAACAAAACAAAACATAACAAAAAGAAGAAAGAAAAGAAGACTAAACAAAATTTAATTTCACTGCTCTTAAAAGAATAACTTGTGGAAAGCCAAATCAGACAGCAATTCAAAGATACCAGGCCCTCTGAAAAAAAATGTTTGACTCTATCATTCAATACTCAAAGTAGTATCAGATATATAAACTTAATAATGTAATAGAAGTTCTATATTTGATAATTTAAAAAATTAAGACAAAAATAATCTTGACATATTTACATACCGCAGGTCCTGCTGGCCCTGGTGGTCCTTCAATAAGCATACCCTATAATAATAATAAAAAAAGACAAAGAATCATTACTAGTGAAATGATTCTAACTCCTAACCTCTTGTCTAAGCAGTTCTAACATAGCACCACATCGTTGCTATTTTAAAAAGTAAATTCTCTATTTCTTCCATATAAAACCAGTTATGAAGAGTTTTGCATGGGGAAGGAAGAGAGTTTAAAATGACAGAAAACACAGTCCCTGTCTTGGAGAATCTGTGAACTTATTAGAGAAGAAATAAAATTCAGAAAAGTAATATTAAAAGGAGAATATGCAAAGTGCTCCCAAGAAGGACAAAGCAAAGAAATTTGATCAAGTTTTCCCAGCACCCAAAATAATGCCTGGCACAGAGCAGGAATTTAAATATTTACTGCGTGAATGAAACAATGGAAGCTAAGTGGCACCTAAGCACTTTAATTTAGGGAAAGGAGAAAAAAAGTCCAAGCACAAGAACTGGGGATAAATATGAGATATGAGATAAACTCTTCAACAGACAAGAGAATAGAGCACTATTTCAGGATGAGAAACTCATTCCACAAAGTAAACTATTCTACTGCCAGAGATTGTTTCATCATTTAAAAACTGGTTGTAGGGCAGCCCCCGTGGCTCAGCGGTTTAGCGCCGCCTTCAGTCTAGGGTGTGATCCTGGAGACCCAGGATCAAGTCCCATGTCAGGCTTCCTGCCTGCTTCTCCCTCTGCCTGTGTCTCTGCCTCTCTCTGTGTCTCTCATGAATAAATAAATAAAATATTTTTTTAAAAAATGGTTGTAAATTTTAAAAATAAGGGCAAATTCTTCTGGAAAAGTATTTTTAAATTCTTTGGTAAGAGACATGATTTCTCAAATTTTGGAGTAATACTGTAGATAGCCAGCAACGTCCTAATAGACATATTTTTTTAACCTTTAACCCACCCACTCCCATTTAGTTTTGCAGTTTTTATGTCCTTGGAATTTCTGAAATGATTTTCATGATCTTGAGGCAAAAAGTTAAGCATTTTGTCTTTAGTTCTAATGCAAACAGTTTCCCCAAGTTGGTGATGAAGGAGAACAAGAGTAAAATTGCTTTTCCAGTAAGAATTTGCTTTTTACCAATATCTTGAATAGTAATAACATTAAGATCAAGATAAACTGTAAAAATCACTTCGGGAGTAAATTAAGATCTTTTCTTCAGTGGAAGAAAGGAAATGAATTTTAAAAAGAATATTTTCATATCATTACATGGTATTATCTGAATAGGCACAAGAAAGTATCTAAGTCAAATAATATATTTCTAATAATGTCAAGTTCGAGAAATTGAAGGGAGATAGAAAAGCTAATGTCTGACTATGTTTCAACCACCAACATCAGAACTTTAGCAAGTTACCTAAACTGGAGGTCTCGGTCAGGTTTCTTTGTTGTAAAACAAGAGGATTACAATAGAAAAATTTCAGCTACTATCAATTCCAAAATTTATGTCTCTGTATTTCCTGGTTGATTGAAATATCACTTGCCAGAAATGGCCTCACTAACTCATTTATTTGTGGCACATTTTAAACTTCAGGGCGTTAGAATCTTTAATGGTAACATATAAACATATATAATAATTTAAAGTTGTATGATGGGTCATACAAAATAAATAATTGTACCAACCTTTAAAATATAGTCTCACCAATACTTACAGGTTCAACTACTGCTGGTTCTCCTTTCTGTCCCTTTTCTCCATATCCACCATGGCTATTTATCTGTTGAGTGAAAAATTCAAGCAGCCTGTCTTTAAGTAAATAAGGCCATTTAAGTATTTTTATAGAAAATTTAATCGTCTAAGTGCATTTAAAAACAACCTATTAAACTGTGTTTTTTAAAAAGAAACCTATTAAATGTTTAGATACTGAAAATATAAAAAGGAAAACATAATGAACATTAATACAATTTTTTAATGAAATTAAGTAATTGTTTCTTAAAGACATATTATAGAAAGATAAAGACATCTGTAGACCTCAATTATTATTCCAAGGCATAAAGAAAAAAGTGTCATCAAATTAAATTTAACAAAATAAAGGTGGGGGTGAGGGGTGGGAGAAATGGGTGAAGGAGGTCAAAAGGTAAAAAAAAATAACAAATATGGTACCATACTGAGCATCACCAAAAAAATTTTCACAATTAAAAAAATCAAATAAATCTAAAAATCAGAAATTAGACTTACTATCCAAAATGAGAACTATTTTTAATCTTATCAATAACAAGATAATTTGAATACAATTCTATTCAAGACTATCCTTTCAAATGAAGACCCAGGTAGTGTAGGCCAAGCTATACTGCTGAAGATTCCCAAGAGGAAGAATCTATCAAGACATCCTAACAGTGAAAAATATTCACAATTTACATATGAACACAACTTGTATTTTACACCTGAGAAGACATCAGGATAAATGTGAAAATACTCCAAAAATAAGACATACAATGACACAGAGCGTAATACTGACTTACGCTTGTTTCTGTGATATCTGTTTCTGCTGGAACACCTGGACCAAATTCTTCATTAGTGGGGCTTGTTGGTTTATCTTCATATTCTTTATATTCGTAAAAATCATATTCGCCTAAATCTCCATCTACCAGAAGGTCAGAGTCCCTGCCGTCTATTCCTTTGTTTTCATATAGTGTATCCTCAGAATTTTTCCTCTGGGAATCATAATCCTCTCCAGTTAGATATTCTTCAGTAAATACTTCTTCAACTGGATTTGGCTATTAATTTAAGTTGCAAGGAGTTGAAGAACATGAAGTTTACTGTTAGTAAAGCAAGGTAAGCATTTGCAATTACAGTTTGATGGAATGTGACGGGAAGCAATTTAAATGCTACTCAAGCAAGCCTGAAGGCCGAAAAAGATAGCCTTTCAGTATCATCGAAAGAAATATTTTTGTACATTGGTATGTACAAGGAAATATTGCTTTCAAAGTACTTTTCCCAATAAACTGCAAATATTCACATGGTTCAGCATGTGTATTTGCTTGTTCCATTGAAAAAATAAAAACGTGTTAGTCAATTTTATATTTACTTTATAGTTTAAGACTTGAATAATGAAATGAAATATGCATGATTATTAAAACTTTGCTTAATTTTTAAAGTCACAGATCATTATGAAATACAACTGCTACCAGAAAAATTGACTAGCCTAATAGATTGGTTAATTTACCATGTAAATTTGATTTTCAATCACAAAAATAAAATATTCATGCCAATGTTGAGACTTATCATTGCAATTTTTATAGAATATCAAGTATATAAGGAAAGATTTCTATAAAGCAAATACAGTATAAATTATATTCCTCAAAATTCAAGACAATGAAATAAAATATATCACTGTGCAATCTCATAAAGAGTAGAGAATAAATGTACACTTTCAAGTAATATATCAATATTCCGAGATTAAAAAATAAACCTAAAAAAAAACCTAGTGTACTTTCTTTTTCACATAAGTAATTCTTTATTTATAGCATAAGTTTAAACCATATTTATTATGCAATTTTTATCCATATTATGATTTTGATGAGGTTTAAACTAAATAATTTATCTTTCTACTCTTCGAATTTCATTTTAAGTAACTTAATTTCTACAAAATAGTGAATCTAGATAACAGAACAGTATTGAATAGTAGTACACAGAATCATGTAAGTAAAAAAGTGGCTAAATGATTAAATTAGCAATTGGAAACCAAAATAAAATTTCCAATAACCATAATATTTTTGTGTTCTTAGACAAGGAGGACATATTATTTACAAGGGGTGCATATTATCCAAAATCCAAATATTACTATGTTCACAGCTCTGAACTAAAAATACTAGGTGATTTAGTTAGACAAATAGACATCTTGACTAAAGATAACCATTTCTGGAAAATGATTAATTTGGACTACATGAAACATAAAATCTGTTCTTATCCTAAATATTATTCTAAAGTATGTGTTTGCATTTAATGCACCACTGGGTTCATTTGTCTCACTGGGACACATGTTATAAATGTTCTTACAGGTAAATTACTCAGGTATTCTTCATACCCAGCATGACAAGTATTTCACAAAAGTAAACTGAATTATACACTTAGTTTTTCATGATATTTTTAGAAAAGAATGAAAAAGGGTAAGATATATTAATTTAATCATAAACATATACTCCTAACAAGTTTGAAAATGTAAATAGTTATTAAAATCCACTAAGATTACATTTTCTCAAGAAGTCTGTTGTCATAATAATGCATGTTTATTGGTCAGATGAAATAAATTCTAATTGTATCATTTTGTGATACAATTTTCACTTTAGAGGAATCTCCTCACAGAAAAATCATGCTGTGAATACCTTTCATCACAACATGTTGAGAAGCTTGCTCAATCCCAGGAGCAATCAAGAAAGTGATAGCAGCCAATTCAGTTTAATCAATTTGCATTTGCATGAAGCAAAGAGTCATGCAAAATCTGAATTGACTGTCAAAGACCTGTTTCCAGTAACAGTGAACCAATGCTATTGTTCCTCTTACCTCAGTAAGGGGATAAAAAGAAGGAACTTCTCACAGGTTATAGATTCTCTCAGAGGGAAGTGTATTAAGAAATATTACATATGTAAAAAATTTGAACAGGGACTTAATAGTGTCAATGACCTTACCTCATTTGGCCCAGATACATGCCTAGGAGCTACTGTCTGATAACTTTCCTCTGTTCCATAGTTGTACTCTTGAAAATCATCAACGATATTTGCCTAGTGATAAATTCAAAAGAAAAGCAATTATAAAAATGTAAAGTAATCCCAAACTGAGGGAAATCATGATTTAATTGGGTTATCAGATTAGCCAAATGAGCATTTATCTAGTTGGGTTAGGACAATGACTCATCATCAGAGATCTTCCAGCTTATCTAGGACAGATCTTGATTGCTTTTTCTTTGCTACCTTTACCCCTAGTTTGGCTTTTGCTGCTGCTTGATAACTTTTCTTCTTCTTGGACGCAAATTTTTCAGATTTAGGGGGTGTAAACTTTTTGGATTTTTCCTTTGAGTTAGTGGCCACTGTCCTCGTCTTCTTTTTGAAATTGGATTTCTTTTTCTGTAAAACGTGGTGAAAGATGGAATGGGAAACATAAATAAAGTGGAAAGGGAAATGAAGAGCATGGATGAAAGGAAGAACAAGCAAAGCAAAATGAGCAACATTCCTTCAGGACGGCTACTGTCAAATAAAAATCACAGTTATTGGTTCATAGAAATCAGGTGAATGAAAGGCTCATGACGAGTTTGAAGAACAGCGGACATAGGAAACCACAGAATAACAAACAGGACACCATACACAGAGGTGCTACTTTGTTTTTACCTCGGTTTGTGCTATTGTCTCCTCAGTTACAGTGGGTGTCTCTGTTACAAATTCAGCCTCCTTATACTCTGCTTCCCCATACTCATAGTCATATTCCATTATATCCTCAGGTGCATACTACATTGCAAAGGAAAAAATATCAGGCGACTTTGTTAGTTGCAAGTAATACTAACAACAAAGTGGTAACTGTCTTAACTTTTACTTGTGGTAAAGGTTAAGAGGCAAGGAAATGCTGTTATTTAAATGTTATTTTGTATTACAAGAAGTATTATACTTTCCTATACAGAGTATAATAACATAGGAGTGACAAAGCAGGTTTTTTAAGAGCAGAACTGTGATTAGGATTGTGATGAAACTAAAAATTTTGAATATTAATTCAAAATTAATTAATATTCAAAACCTATAGCTAATGACTTATTTTGAACACAGCAGTTATGTACATGGTCGCAGTGGTTAAATATTCATGTTAATTTTTATTTGTAAAAATTGTTGCACAAGGCCCCTCTTTAAGAATTTTACTGTAATTTCAATGGGTACTTCCCCTCCCCCATTAAACTACATGCTTAAAATTTAAAATATGGAGAGTAGTCTTTCCACGTATGAAAGAATGTGTATGCTGTGAGTCGAAAGGGGAGAGGAAAGGAAATGCAAGGAAGAGGAGCCTATACAGAATACTGAAACTAATGAAAGACTAAAATCTAAAATTTATTTAGAATCTCTAAATAAATCTAAATAAATTCTAAATAAATTTTAGATTTTATTTTTTCATTGCTAGAGATTTCAGATCAAAACGAGCACAGAATACTTGTGAAACATTAAAAGATTCAAAATTAGATCTGTCTCTGGTTAATACATTATTTTTGCTTTCAAAAATATTGTTTTCTCTATCAAAAAAGCATAGCACTTAGACCTCGTAAACTAATGAAACTGAACTCACACTGGAAAATAGTATTTTATACTAGATCCTTCTGTATTAAAATAATTGAGTTGGAAAGAGTTATGTTTCTTAATAGAGGGATGTACAAGACCGTCATACATATTGAATGACATGGAAAATAATGTAATACTTCAAAGTTAACTATCTCTATCAGAACTTTAATTTGTAAATAAGAATATAGCTATTGTGAAAAATATATAAATCATCATTTTCACAAAAATAACTATAAATAAACCCAGGTCATGTATACATAAAATATTAAGCAGCAAACTCAATAAGCTGAATCTTTAGTATTTATATGCTAAAGGCAACCTATTTGGAATTCCCTCAGTATTATATCTGGTGAAATTCCAATTATACCCCAACTGGATTTCTTGGCATTTCAAAAATGCCAGAAAAGCCTTTTGATCTGCCAAAAAAATAACTGTTGACCATATGTCTTTTAAAAATTGTGATCACTGTGCCTTCTAATAAGCTCTATTAACTATAGCAATGCAAATGAGTACAAATTTCACAGATCTATAATGAGACATGTCCAAAACTGATCCCTTGGCAACATTATACATCTAGCCTTTGATGAAATATTCTCACTAAAGTGAACTTTCTGGATGGTTCTGCCAAAGGTCATATTGAAATATAAACATAGACACGTCTTTAGTTTTCTTTACTATTGTCAAAACTCTGATTTGATTAAATTAATTCAAATGGATTCATAATGTTTTCTACTCATTAATAACTTCATTATCAATGAATATACATACAAAGAACTTCAACAGAGCTTTATCCTAATTGAATTTGTACAGAATTTGGTAAAATAGAAAAATGCACATATAGAACACTGAATATTTGTTTCTTCATGCCTCTGCAATCAAGATATAATGCCAACTACTTCTAGGAAAGTTAATGTAGACATTATTAATAACATCATTAAATAAATAAAATGATTACATATTTAATTTAGATACATATCAAAAAGACATTAATGGAGATTGAATATTGTATAATGAATATTTTTTCTATAGTTATGGTCAATCATGATGGAATAAGAAATATTAAATTTATATAGCTATTAGCTGACAGAAAGAAGTAAATCATAAAAAAGATTTGACAGTTTATTTTATGCTGTAGATTTTTAAAATTAAGCAGACTTTTCAAAACCAAGTGCATTTATAATGAGTTTTAAAAACAAAAGACAATAAGCAAACACACAAAGGGCAGATTTTTCAAATGCACAGTTTAATGCATCTTAAGTGGAGAATGGTATTCAGAAATGTATCAATATACGCCAACTTCATGTCATGTTTTTGTTTTTGTTTTTTCTTGTAGGTGGAAAAATCTAACCTCCATAAGTTTCTCCTCTTTTTAAACTCTTTCCAAATGAAGACCAACCAGACTGGTCTTATCTTTCATTTTTCTTAAAGATTCATTTATTTATTTTAGAGAGAGGGTAAGGGTGGAGGGACAGAGAAAGAATCTCAAGCAGATTCCCCAGTGAACACGGAACCTAAAGTAGGGCTTGATTTCATAACAGTGAGATCATGACCTGAGCCAAAAATCAAGAGTCAGACACTCAACAACTGAGCCACCCAGGCACCCCTGCTCTTATTTCTTTATGTAAACAATATCCCCTTGGTGATGGTATTGAGTTGATGTAGCACTAGTATACATGAAGCTTTATAATCTATTTTTGAAGATGATTCTCTATTCTTACTATGGAATTTTGGGGTGCCTTAAAAGAGAGAGAACTAGTTGTAATAAATGAGATGAATACATGCAAAAAGACACGCAGCGATGGAATGATTTTAGTTTTAGTATGTGAGTATCCTAGCATTAATTATAGTGTGTGAGGAGATTGGGTCTTCTAGCAATGTCATAATCTCTTCTTGTTTAATTTGTTAGAAAAATCTTTGAGAACCAGAATATATGATAAATATTAAGTACAAAAAAGATTAAGGTAATACATATGTGGAAGTCAGTTGTTTTTTAAATTTCTCTATAAAATATTACCTTACCTTTGCTTCACCTTCCTTGTTCACTTTTTATAAAAAAAGAATGTCATTTGCTACTATGTATAAGATACTATAGTTTGCATAATATATTAATAAATAACCATATATAGATTTCACATTTAATTTCTTGTAATAGAATAATATAACTTGAGAAAATCCCCAAACATCATAATTTTAATATTAGTTACTCTTCTATATAAATGGTGTTGTATAGGTTCAAATAGAATTAAAGTTTGATATTAGTTACTCTTCTATATAAATGGTGTTATATAGGTTCAAATAGAATTAAAATTTGATGATATAATGACTATATTCAAATCTAGCTACATTATGCATTTCACTGTATAATGAGGATGTGATGTTGTGTAACAATAGAATCTTAAGAATGACTTAGAAGATGTTATTTAGAGGGTATGAGCTAGACAAAATTTAAGTTGGAAAAAGCATAGTTGAGTTAATTTGTAAAAGAAATTGACACATCTATTAATTCAAATTAGAATAATGAGTATGCAATGTCATGAATTTATTAATGGAAAAGTAAGTGCTATAAAGTGTGACATGTATGGTCAATCCTCTATACTGTATTTTACATTCTTTATTCACTGGAAATAACATCACTCCCTATGTCATACAAGAAGAATATCTGCAGATCAATTAGTAAAATGCATATTTGAAATATAATGACATGTTAATGGCTAATACAAGGACTAATACTAATATAAGGACTGTTTACTAATTTGGTTAACCAGTTTATTTCATAAGTGTACAGAATGGTTTTAATATTGAAGTATCAATGTAATTTATGATAGGGAAAAGAACTTCATTGCAACACAGTCAATAATAGAAACTGGTAAGAAATGCTATATCCATTATACCATCATCCAACAAGATTTCCATGCAGTTTTTATTAAAGCAATACATTGTTTTTCTCTTCAAATTCCTACTAAAAACAAGTTTGACTTAACAGAATGTTAAATATACATTATCAACAGCTAACGTAGAAAGGGGCAAATTTGCTTTTAAAATTTACGTTTTTATCCAAATTAAACTATTTTGCTTTAAAAAAACTCAGTTTAACTGACATGATAGCATTAACGTATTGTAATAAAACACCTCAAGGCGATATATTAAGAAAGCATACCTTCATTCTTCCAAAAATCAGAGCCATATCTGTTGCTAAAAAGAACAAAACTTATCTTTCTTAAAATAGGAGCGAAATAAATCTCAGCAATCTCAAACATGTATAACATGTATAAATGTTACAAATTTTAATACTGAATCATCACAATCTCTAAGGCGTTAAAGCACTAAACCTAATGGTATTTTACCTATCCTCTTGGAATTCACACACACACACACACACACACACACACACACACACACACACAAACTGTTTAAATAAATCCTGAGGGGGAGGGAAAAAAAAAGAGGCACTGGAAAACTGTGGAAAAAAGAAACACAACTACCCAATCAATTTCTCTTTTCTCTCTCATATTTGCTTTTCTGTCAGCTTCTTAAGACTTTATCCTGTTTTAAAACAAACATTAATAATAAGTCATGGAAAATATCAGTGCAATAGAATTCAAGATCATACTTTAAAAAGTGATGTCAACAAATAGATCTCAAGTGTTTAGATAGTGCTTAGTAGAATCCTAACCGAACTCACATGCAAAAATAACAATAAATTAAAATAAAAGATAAGATCCTAACTTCTTGTAAATAGTCAAGCTCAAAAGATGGCACCAAATAGTACATTTAGAAAGTAAGAAGAATGTTATTTGAGCTTTTTTCAAACATAAAGGCAACCTTGATGTTTTCAAACTTCGAAACCCCTCTTCTAAAACTTAACACTCTTCACCTTGAGGAAAAAAGAACCTAAAAAAAATTGTTTTGCTGCCAACTAAAGACTAAATTCCTTCCAGTTTGCTTGTTTTTTAATTTCCAGAAGGTCCACATCAAAGAATTCTACTAAAAAATCTGGATCAGAGTATACTATGCTGTATTATTTTTTTTGGATATTCAATTATGAAAAAATTGCCATGGTTATGCGAACTTATTTTTTGGTCTGAAAGAGAATAGGGTCAAATTTTATTATGATAAATTTTCTTGCAAAAATAGCCGGGAAGAATGGCTTCACACCTGGATTTCAAATAAAGTGATATAATATGAATCAAAGGACATGGATAGTTTTAATTATTGTATTTAGATCAAACTGCTTTTCATTTCATTGCTCTTTATATGAAATTTTGTGGGAGAAAAAGAAAACATACATATAAATGTAGCATAGTCCTGTAAGAAACAGAAAAAAAAATCTCTCTAAATACTCATCACAGAAAAAAAAAAGAAAACAATTTAAAAATTTTAAAAAATAAATAAAAATAAATAAATAAATAAATAAATAAATAAATAAATACTCATCACAGCCTGAAACACTAAGATAGCTCTAATGTCACTTTCTCACATGCCTGAATTGCCAAAGGCAAGTACACCAGAGGATATGTCACCTTATCTTGAGTCTGTTAATTATTTTACTGCCAAAGGCAGAAATACAGCTTTTAGATATTTATGTTGCAGAAATATAGCTTTTAGATAAATATCTTTTTCTCACCCCCCCAAAAAATGAAATATGCTTATATACACAGTATACAAGTGAGGTATCTCTATTTTTAAGAAGTTTAAGTAACAGAGCACTGAAGAGGAAAAAACACCAAAAATCTTAATCACTTCTTCCTATTATTAAATAGTAAAACACTATTAAATACAAAGTATAGTGTAATTAAAATTGAATAACAAAAACAGTCTCAAAACTGCAGGACTAGGTCCATACCCTCGAAATGAGAAAACATGCCCTGATCTTATGGTCCTCACCTCATCAATCTGCGGTTCCTGAGCCTGAGCGGCCTTGGGCACTGAAGAGTCACAGTCTGGACTATAATGCTCACAGTAGTCATATGCTGCTTTGGGGTCACCTATGATCAGCAGCTGCTGGATGTCACCCTGACAAAATATAAACATAGGTATAGTCAGCGTATTTGGATATACATATATTTAGAGCAAGAGTTACCCAAGACCATGAGTAATTTATTTTTAAATACCTGAAGAACTATCACTTATATTTCAATGTTAAAAATAGTCTTATAGAACAAAACAAACAAGCAAAGGGAAAAGACAAAGAGTCAGAAAAACCAAGAAACAGAGTCTTAACATAGAGAACAAACTGATGGTTACCAGAGGGGAGGGAGTAGGGGGATGGATGAAATAGGTGATTCTAGAGTGCACTTGTCTCAATGGGCACTGAGTCACGCACAGAATTGTTGACACACTATATTGTACACTTGAAACTAATATAACACTGTATGTTAACTATACTGGAATTAAAATTAAAAAATTAATAAATAAACAATAGTCTTATAGGATTGAAGAAAACTCATAGATGTTTTACAAATCAGCTGTTAACATTAAGCAGTTATTCTATTTTTCTGTGGTTCAATCTTTACTATATGCATCCATTTGTTAGAACTTGATTTTACTCAAGTAAAATTTACAATTTTATATTGCATAAAATAAGACAAGTGAAAGGTAAATAAAAAACTGATATAAAAGGTAAACAAAATTTAAAACCTGTAGATACCTAAAGATAGTAATATATTTTCAATGTTAACTGACGTTGTTCAATCAAATTAAATGGAATTATTATTATTAGGTAAATTTATATGAGAATTTTTAAATGAAAATATAGATCCTACTATTGTGTTCTGGTAAAGGAGTCAGTATCAAAAGGAATTCCTACTTATAAAGAAATGCAGAGGTCAGAGAAATTCAAATTATGAATAAAAAGCATAAATTTGCTATACTTTGATTAAGAAAAAATGGAGCATCTAAGCATACATTAAAACTTACTTATTTGATTTCTGCATAATCTTAATAAAAAACATTACAAATAATTAGTAATAGGGTTATCTAAAGAGTTTAATTTCAGGAGATTCTGGAAACTGGTTCTGGAAAATGTATAAACAAGAGAAAAATTATAACATTTGAATATTTCTGAATATTTCTACAGAATCTAATTTAACATGAAACTAGTTTCATAGAAATTCATGGGTCATGTCCATTTTAATTCAGAATTATACTCAGGCCCAAAAGTATGTCTGAGTTAATATCCAATTGACATAATGATTCGAGTCCTTGTAAGTTTGAGCACATAAGTCTGATTCACAGAACTTCTGCTGGCATTTTGAATAATTTCAAAGTTATTCCAGTTTTTCTGCATGTCGTTAACAGAAGTTATATAGCCTATATAGTCTATAGTCTATATAGCCTATATAGTCTAATGAAAATATAGACATTAAATTTTAAAAAGTCTCTAACCATGAACACTAGGAAATAATTCCTAGCACTTCTGTACAACAGTTGTTTAGTCCTTTCATTCGGACACTCATTCAAACAGTGCTTTCACAAACCATAAGAGATTCTTAACTATACAGAACAAACTGAGGGTTGGTGGAGGGAGGTAGAAGGGGGATGGGCTAAATGGGTGATAGGTTTAATCAGAGGACCCTCTGATGAGTACTGCGTGTTATATGTAAGTGATGAATCACTAAATTCTACTCCTGAAACCAATATTATACTCTATGTTAACTAACTAGAATTTAAATAAATATTTGAGAAAAGCTCATAAAAACTCCAAAAAACACAAGTGCTTTAAAAAAGTGCATTAGCATGTTAGTGTGGCCAGGTAACACCCAAATAAGAAAATACATTATTGCCCAGTAAAACCTAATAAAATAAGACAGAATCAACAAATATCCATCTGAAAACTATAAGGTTTATAATAGTCATACTATTATTAGTATTCCAACCTCAAAATTGTTTATTTCTACATGCCATGAGGTAATATAATTAACCAATAAAATTAGATTGCTTTTGAGATTTTTTTTCAAGATTCTTTTCTGTAAATAGATAGGAATGTCTCTCATATTTCTTTTATGTCCACTGATTTTAAACATGCTCACAGTGAATTAATGTAATTTCTTAAAAATTTTTGATAGAACTTCTCAAACATTAATTGATCAGTTTAGAACACTGAGTAGCCACAACTGAATATATAAATAATTACATAGATAAGTAAATGGATAATAATAAGTAACAAAGATAATTTTGAATGCACAATTTTTCATCCTGCTGTTAAAAAATAATAATAATGAGGAATCATTGTACATCTTGAGTGCTGACATCATTGAGGGTTTCAGTTAAAAGTCCTGACTCTTGATTTTTCTCCCAATGTCATTAACTATGTGGAATTATGAAAGTCACTTAACCTCATTCCTAATTTGTAAAGTGAATATGTGTAGATGGTATCTAATGTCCTCCCCAGAACTCCAGAATTCCATACTTAGGTATAAGAAATATAATAAACCAAGTGAAGCAGTTGCTGAAACAGAAAAAAAAGCTGCCTATCTTATAAGCATATGGTATTTTTAAAATAGTATATTTTTTAGAAGAATGATGGTTTTCTAAGTTCTTACTTGACTTCATTAAATGGAATCCTGCCAATCTTTCCACTATACATTCTTATTTCAGGTGTTTAATATTTAGCCATAAAATATACTACTGGAAATAAATTGAAAAATTCAGTTAAAAAGCTATTATATAATTTTCCCCAGAATACATTTTATGATGTTTTATGTTAATCATAGGACATGTTGTGAGACAGTCTGTAGATAAACAAAAACACCCTGACAGGTTGAATAAACTGTAAATATTTAGATTCAATAGTCATAAAAATTTCCACAGGTGGAAAAAAGTGAAGTTACCAAGTAATATTGGCATCTGCAGCATACAAACCATGAATAAGATCCCCTAATGATCTACGAAGCCAAAATTAGAGTTGATGCAATTACCTTGCTATCTACAGCTGTGTCAACTAGGTCTCAACAGTAGTATTTGTGTATAGACAGGATGAGACTAAGGTGGAAAGCAAAGCAAATGTAAGCAAATGTAAGAAAGTCAAATGGCACCTGTCTATAAAGATGAGGTTCTTTTAAAAATCATATGCATTGCAAAAAAATCCTGCTACATTTTTATCAGGACCAATTTAATAAGTAATAGTATATCTTCCTTTTAAAACTAAAATACAGGGGATCCCTGGGTGGCTCAGCGGTTTGGCGCCTGCCTTTGGCCCAGGGAATGATCCTGGAGTCCCAGGATCGAGTCCCACATCGGGCTCCCTGTGTGGAGCCTGTTTCTCCCTCTGCCTGTGTCTCTGCCTCTCTCTATATATGTATATATCTATCATGAATAAATAAATAAAATCTTTAAAAATAAAATACAATGCACATATTATAATAATTTTTGTTTGGTTTGTTCCCTATTTTTGTATATATGTGTGTGTGTCTCTCTATACAGCCTACCTATGTCTATTTCAGTGTAATGAAAAAATTACAATGTGCTCTATGAAATACATAGGTTAATACACATTTAGCTTTTTCCTCCAGGTATAAGCAATCAGATTTATTGAAAAAAATCTGGTGTAAGAAATTTGTTTAATGTCTTAAAATCAAATGTCAATGTGTCGATGTTAAGTGTCTGATTTTTCAAAATCAACTCCTCATCCAATGTAAAGCCAATCAGTGCTTGGTTTAAGTCAGTTCCTGACCTAAATATTCACTGAATTGAACAGCATAGGAACCGATTCCTAAGAATGAGCAGTGGAAAATTAAGCTGTCATCAGATTCAATTCGCTGTGACCTATGAATGGATTTTGTGCTTGGAACATAATAGAATTACATGAATGGTTGAGGAAATTCAGATATAACCAAAATAGTGAAGGAGAGGCTGGATCAATGCTCAACTATAATTGGTCAAATAAAGAGATCATTTTTAAGCAGTATATCTATAAATAGTCTCTTTTTAATGTCAGTCTAGCAACTAGTATCTATACAATACCATGAAGTTTTTAATTCCACTCATAATCTCAGAAGACTTAAACTCTTAGTATTAAAATGTGGGTGTTCTTTATATTCTAAGAGAATGATATTATCAGGAAAAATAGACTCCAAGCACCTATTAACCATGTACCTCAGAAAATTTCATAAGTTTCTATAATTAAAAACTTCACCTCCCCTAGTGCTGAAGTAAATCGCACAACTGGAATCGTGTCTTCTTTTTTTTAAGATTTTATTTATTTATTCATGAGAGACACGGCCGGGAGGGGGCAGAGACACAGGCAGAGGGAGAAGCAGGCTCCATGCAGGGAGCCCGACATGGCACTCCATCCCAGGTCTCCAGGATCACGCCCTGGGCTGAAGGCGGCGCTAAACCGCTGAGCCACCGGGGCTGCCCTGGAATTGTGTTCTATAAAATCATCTAGACTCCATATTTCCCATAGCACATTCTTGTCTCCATTAACTTGAAACATGCAGGTATTTCAATGGGAATGAATGTTTTTATGAAACGCTTCTTGGAAAAATCTTAATGATATAAGCAAATATGAGTTATCTTGACGAAGAAGATGCAAAGAAAAAAAGCACTAAATAGAAAAAAAGATCTTAATTAAAACTTTAGAGGTATGAAACCACATGACAAAGTCAGAGAATTAAGCCATAGTGCTCCACAGTTTGAGGGAAGGCCCTATCTGATGATAATGAGTAGAGAGGGTTGAGATTAGAAAGAGGTAAAGAGAAGGAACAATTTAAGGAAAACTTTGCATGTGAACTGAATTCTAGAAGTTATGGAGTGTCATTCAAGGATTTTGAACAATAGAGCAAATGGACCAATGCTGTATTTAATGAAATCATTGACAACATGGGGAAGAATGATTTGGAAGCCACCAGTTTGGAAGCATGGGAAACTGTTAGGGATCCATATAGTTAAGTACTCAAAAATTAAACCAAGCAGAAGCAGGAATGGAAAAAGGGGACATAGAGTTGACATATTAGGGAAAAATATCTGCAAGGTTCAGAGACTGGGTGCTGATGATGAGGTGAATTGGGAGTGGCAGGAAAGATGGAGAAAAGTGTGTTAGAGAGGAATGGAAAACAATTCTTTACTTTCTGGATTGAGCAATAGCAGGATGGCAAAATCATTTACTCAGTTAAGAAACATAATAAAAGGAAATATTTGGGGATGATCCTCTTAAGTCTACAAAATGGAATAATTAATCATTGTTTCCAGAATGAGTTGTTTTTCTTCTAAGAAAGCTGCCTTCATTTACTTTTGAATTGTGTTCTACTTACAGATTGTAAAATTGTATTACTAAAGCCAAACCAAGCTATAGGAATCAGTAAGAATCAGGGGAAATTCCCCTTCATCTGACAGTCCATACTTCTTTTTTCTATAGCAATTTATGCCCATTTTCTCATTGCTAATCAAGGATAAAATGAACTTGCCTAGACTTAGTATTAATGGGCTCAACAGTGTTCCCCAAGCAACCAGAGAGAGAGAGAGAGAGAGAGAGAGTTATATGTGTGTGTGTGTGTGTATACAAACTCTTAACCTTGTAATGTAACCTTATTGGGAGATAAAACCTATAAAGAAATAATTAAGGTAAAATGAAGTCATTATGGCAGGTCCTAATTCAATACAACTGGTCTCTTTATAAGATTAGGACACAGACACAACCTAAAAAAAGACTACAAGAAGACATAAGGAGAAAAGGGTCATCTATAAGCTAATGAGTAAGGCCTCAGAAGAAATCAGTCCTGTTAACAATTTTATCTCAGACTTTTAGCCTCCAGAACTGTTAAAAAAAATAAAGTTCTATTGTTTAATAGTCAATCTGTGATATTTTATTATGGCAGCCCTAGAATACTAATACAGACTGAGTTACTACTAGTTTGTTTTTATGTATACCCTGTAAATGTTGTCTTTATAACAGAATAAAGAACACTTTTTAAAAAGTAGTTTTGTTTATTTATAACTAGGGTAATATCTGACTATGACCAGGAACTGGTATTAAGTAGGTGCCATAGAAATATTGGCTGATTTAATTTGGCAAAGAGCTAGAATTCAGGGTAATCGTAGATTATCATATATCTATCAATATTACTCTGTGTAAATATCCCTTAGTCCATTGGAGATAATATAAAGTGAAAAAGATTTTTAAAAAGTACATTCCAAGTATAAATAAAGAATTGAAGGGAGCAAGGTTGTTTTTTTTTTTTTTTTTTGAGCAAGTTTTTAAGTAAACTTACAAGAGGTTTAAAAAAATTCATCAAATTAAATTATGCTAGAGTTCATACTGAGTTTAAATGTCCATTTATAAGACTATGTCAAAATGCATTTCAATTATTAAGTAAAAAGGCAAAAAAGTAATCTAGATATAATGCAATTACTATCAAAATATCAATGACATTATGGAACACAAAAGAACCCAAATGGAACAGATCAATGGAACAGAATAAAGAGCCCTAAGATAAACCCATGCTTAGATGGTTAATTAATCTACAACAGAGAAAGTAAGAATATACAATGGGGGAAATACAGTCTCTTCAGTAAATGGTGTTGGGAAAACTTCACAGCTACTTATAGAAGAATGAAACTGAGCCACTTTCTTACTCTATATACAAAAGTAAAATCAAAATGAATTAAAGACTTAAATGTTAAGACCTAAAATCACAAAACTAGAAGAAATCATACGCAGTAAACTCTCTCACACTGGTCTTGGCAATATTTTGTGGGATCTGTCTCCTCAGGCAAGGAAAACAAAAGGTAAAAACAAATGGGAGTACATCAAAACTGTAAAAAACTTTTGGACAGTGAAGGAAAACAACAAAATGAAAAGGCAATCTACTGAATAGAAGCAGGTATTTGCAAACGATGTATCTGATAGATTAACATCCAAAATATATAAAGAACTCATACAATTCAATATCAGCAAACATTCTGGCTAAAAAGGAGCAGAGGAATAGACATTTATCTAAAGAAGATGTATAGATGATCAACAGATACACGAAAAGATGCTCATCATCACTAATTATCAGGGAAAGGCAAATCAAAACCACAGTGAGATGTTACCTCATACCAGTCTTAATGTCTTAAAAAGTATCAAAAACAGGGCAGCCTGGATGGCTCAGCGGTTTGGCGCCACCTTCAGTCCGGGGTGTGATCCTGGAGCCCCTGGATCGAGTCCCACATCAGGCTCTTGCATGGAGCCTGCTTCTCCCTCTGCCTGTGTCTCTGCCTCTCTGTCTCTCATGAATAAATAAATCTTAAAAAAAAAAAAAGGTTCTAAAAAAAAAGTATCAAAAACAACAAAAGAAATCCCCGAGAAATAATAAGTGTTAGTGAAAGTGTGGAGAAAAGAGAACCCTCATGCACTGTTGGTGTGAATGCAAATGGGTATAGCCCTATGGAAATCATCATGGAGGTTCCCTAGAAAATTAACTAGAACTGTCATATGATCTTGCAGTATCACTTGTGGGAACTTATCCAAAGACAACAAAAATCCTAATATATATAAAGAATATATGATGTGTGTGTGTGTGTGTGCACTAGTGTGTGTGATAGACTACTACCCAGCCACAAAAAAATTGAAATCTTGCCATTTGCAACAACATGGATGGAACTAGAGTACATTGGCTAAGTGAAACAAGTCAGGGAGAGATACACAAATACCTTATGATTTATTTGCATATGTAATATATAAAGCAAATCAAATGAACAAACACAACCAAACAGAAGTAGACTTACAGATATAGAGAACAAACTGATGTTTGCCCAGGGATAGAGGGTGAAAGGCAATTGATGAAATAGAAAAAGGGGATTAAAAAAGCACAATCTTCAAGTTATAAAATAAATAGGCATGGGAATATAATGTACAGCACAGAGAATACAGTAAATAATATAGTAAAAACCTATGTATGGTGACAGATGGTAAGGAGGCTTATTGCAGGGTGTCTGGGTGGCTCAGGAGTTGGGCATCTGCCTTCGGCTCAGGTCATGATCCCAGGACCCCATCAGGTTCCCCTCAGAAGCCTGCTTCTCCCTCTGCCTATGTATCTGCCTCTCTCTGTGTGTCTCTCATGAATAAATAAATAAAATCTTTTTTTTTTAAAGGAAGTTTATTGTATATCAAGTTGGTATGTTGCATACTGGAACTAATATTATATATCAATTATACTTAAAAAAAATTCCTGGTTGTATTGCTAACTCCATATTAATGAAATTATGTTCGAGTTCAACTTCATGTAAACAATGGGAAAACAACCAAAAAATACATTCTCATAGGAATTATATATATATATATATATATATATCCTCAAAATTTATACTTATATTTTCACAAGGGCCTTACCAAGTATATAAATCTGTTTTTGAATTATAACTGTTAATTGAAATTGCAAGTAGTATGTGTTTTCCAGTGTAGTTAATATATAAAATACTGGTTGGTCTTTCAAGTAGAAGTTGAGCATGGACTCTAATGCTTAACTACCTTTACTCTAAAATTACTATTGCACATTTTAAATATTTTTCTATATTATTTTCTACTTTCACAGCCATATTTTAATTCTTTATTACAGAAATAAATTCTATTTTGAAAATGAAAATATATATTTACACAAATATATATATATCTGTATTCAATATCAGAATTGTATATCTTTTGTAGTTTGCATTTTATTTTACCTGTCAAACTAATGCAAATCGGAGAGTAAAATAGCATACTTAGTACTTTCTTGATTTAAGAAAACACATGTATAAATTTATTTTTTTAATGTATAAATTTAAATGTAAAAATACTGAGATGATTCTCAGATCACAAAAGGATTCATTTCAAAATTTCGTAAAATAATGAGCATTTAAAATGTGTATCACTACAATGTAATTCCTCTCACCCAATAAATGTATCTGATATTTTTTACAAAGATCTATTTTCTTAAAAAAATATAACTGAAAATAATATTTAAAATCTAAAAAGAGGACTTTAAAATAAAGTGGAAATCATATTGAGACTTATTTTAAGATAAGAAAAAAATCATCTGTATGAAAGAAAACAGCAAGCATCACTTAACATTTTTAACTTGTATTCTAACACAGACTCAAAAGACAAATTCATGTAACTAATGTCAGCAGAAAGGCCAAATATGGCTTTTGCATGTATGGCCTTTGCATGTATATGGCCTTTGTATGATTTTCATTGCCTGTCTCACAAAGTTAAGAGCAGAATTTAACATTTACTTTGTATTTCAGAGCCTTTGACTTGGCAGTAAACTTTGGACTTATTTTTAAAGTAATTATCATCTTTTGAATATGAAAGAAATGATGGACTCTTTTCATCATTCCATAAAGAGTTTAACAGTTGAGCTGGTACATCTACTCCTCTAAGTAAATAAGCCTGATACTTGGAAATGATTTGTTTTTACACATCAATTTAGCATCCCCCTTTTTACTGCCTATTTTTAAGGCTACAGAAAATACTTCTCAGTATATGAAAAGTAATCACTGGTTGTAACATCTCTACACATTCATTATTCTTGTTCTATACCGTGATACTGTCCCAGAAAGAACAGAACTTTTAAAAATATTTCCTTAGGCTTACTGTGTTCTACTCCTCTACCTGTAACAATGAATGATATATTTCCTTTAATGAAGTAAAGTTTTATTAAGTCAAAATTGGCTGTTTTGGGGATCCCTGGGTGGCTCAGCGGTTCGGCGCCTGCCTTTGGCCCAGGGTGTGATCCTGAAGTCCCGGGATCGAGTCCCGCCTTGGGCTCCCGGCATGGAGCCTGCTTCTCCCTCTGCCTGTGTCTCTGCCCCACCCCACACCCCTCTCTCTCAGGAATTAAAAAAAAAAAAAAAAAAAGGCTGTTTTATAAGATATATAAGCCTAAGAGGATTTTATAATTACATATATAAATATATAAAACAATAAATATACCTTTTACTCTTTTATTTTTTTAAAATATTTTATTTACTTATTCGTAGAGAAATAGGCAGAGACACAGGCAGAGGGAGAAGCAGGCTCCATGCAAGAAGCCCGACGTGGGGCTCAATCCCGGGTCTCCAGGATCACACCCCAGGCTGAAGGCAGTGCTAAACCACTGAGCCACCCGGGCTGCCCCTTTTTACTCTTTTAATTTTTTAGAAAAAGATTTTTTTCCATGTCAGTGTGAAAACTCATGACAGAGTATAACCAATCTGTCTGTACGCCTACTGAACGGTGAATAGGGGGCACGTTCTCAAAGTTGAAACACAGAATTCCCTATTGAAATGGGAGTATTCGGAAAGAACTGTATTTTTCTTGAGTGCAAAAGCAAACCTGCTATTCAACATTCCTAATTTTAGGAGGTACCGTATACCTCACAATTTTAGGACAAGTTACGTTTTTTTTCCCAAGACAAAATATTTTTCTTCTTTATATACTAGGATACATGATAATTTGTATTAACAGGCACAGATACTTTATCAGCCAGATAATAATTGCTTTTCTCCTACAACTTTTAATTGTCACCAACCCAGGAATTGAACAGCCAGATAACTCTGAGAATCTTTTTTTCTTTGTCTGTTTATCAATCATTCAACTATGCATTCAGTCAACAAATATGAAGGCCAAGTAACATGCTGGCTGTCTGAAAAGAAGGAAGAGGAAGAAAGAGGGAAAAGAGACTCACAGCCCATTCTCAGATAGCTTATAGCTTGGTAAAGACTAATAGTACACAAAACATAACATCTAAGAAACATATTTCTGGGGCCCCTGGGTGGCTCAGTGGTTGAGCATCTGCCTTCAGTTCGGGTTGTGGTCCCAGGGTCCCGGGATCGAGTTCCGCATCAGGCTCCCCGCAGGGAGCCTGCATCTCCCCCTGCCTAGGTCTCTGCCTCTCTTTGTGTGTCTATCATGACTAAATAAATAAAATCATTTAAAAAAAAAGAAACATATTTCTTTGGTACCTATTATAGTGCACTTATGAGGAACAAAGGAATTGGGCAGCTAAGGGGTAAAGAGTGGACAAGTTCCATAGGGGAAAATTAGAGGAATGATCCAGAAAGACTTGGCATATATGACACAATTAATGATAAAGCACCCAGTTTCTCTTTTAAATATAGAAGTGAAAAAAATAAATAAAAAATTAAAAAATCATAAATAAATAAATAAATAAATAAGTGTTCTTTATTCTCTGTTGGCTCCCAAATCCTAATTATATGTATTTCTCTCTTACTCTGTGCCCTCCAAATCTGACCTTATAGCTCATGCCATCATACTATTTTGCAGGTTCCAATTCAGACAATGAAAGTTACTACCAAGAGTTTGAAAGGTGGGAAGAGAAGGAAGTCAGGTCCTTTTTGTCACATTTCATGGGCTTATCCCAGCAGTCTGGCCACCTTACCATTACCGCCATTGCTGGAAAACACATCTGCATGCCTCCAGCTTTCAGCAAATTGTACCACTGTTTCTGCTCCTTGTCTCCTTAGCCCTAGGGAAGTAATGCTTATTACCAGGTTCCCCAGCCTCCTTGTTCACACCTCTGTAATCACCTGAGTAGAGATTTTTTTTTTTTTTTTTCCTGGAACACACTGTAGACTCACAGAGAATGTGAAAAGTTAAAAAAAAGCCATATACTTGAAAGCCTTATAATGCTAATTGGCATCTTCCTTTTATATATGTACTAAGTTTAAGTATTCAAACAATCAAGACAAAAGGCACAGTTTCTGGTCTAGGCTCCTTCACTTAATCAGCCAATCTATATTGTTCAATTAAAGCCACTGGAATATAAACTTAATGAGAGCAAGAACTCATCTGTTTTGTTCTCCTAGATTTCCACAGTTCCTGGAATAGACCTGCACATTGTGGATACACGATAAATGTTTGTTCAATAAATGGATCTCTGGGATATTAATTTGTTCATTTCAAGACGAGTTCAACACCTGTAAATTGAGAATACTATTATTTTTTCCTGTATTTCCTAGAGATTCTCTAAAAAATAATATGCATTTAAACAGTTTTTAGAATGTAACATGTTCACAAATATAAGGTATAATTATTATAGTGTTTGAGGACAATTAAAGGAAAATACATCTTTGAATGGCAAACTTCTAGACAACGTGTCTATGGACACCATAAAATCTAAGAAATGCTGCTGGAGAACTCATTTGTAATTGTTCCAATAACAGAGTCCAAAGAAGTTAAGTTTCAGGAGCCTTAAAGTCATTATTCTATAAGTAAAGCCCATCAGGAAAAAAAAGTAATAGAAGAAAAAGAAAATACATTTTGCTAAGCAGTTTCCAGGATGTGCCACTGTAAAAGCAATAGCTTAACAAAATTATATGATGTCACCTGAGTAGACATACTGAGTAGTATACAGTGAGTAGTATAATAATAATCAGTAGTATATACTGGGTAGTATAATAGACCTTGTGCTTTATTATAAAGCACAAGCTATCTTTGTAGAGGTTTTTGATTGTATATCCAGGAACAAAACTGACATTAAATATTAAATACAGCTTAGGATTCTCAAGAAGTAACTACCATTATCAAGATTAATTGAAAAACTAGGCTTCTTGTCTACTTCAACTTCTGGATCTGCCAAAGCATTAACTCTCATCACAGTTGTTTTTTTTTGTTTTGTTTTTGTTTTTTTCCAAACATTCCATACAGTTAACGATTCTTTCTCAGCTATTCTGTGTGGAAAAGGAAAGCTCCCAAAATGCTTAGAATTTTAGTGTAATTGAAAAATGGATCAGAGATTGCATCTGAGCTATACTTCAAAGGAAAGAATGAGGGAAACCACATAATCATAGACAGAACTGCCACCCACATGAGATTTTACATTTCTTAGTGTCCCCAAATCAGCTTAAGAAATCAGTTTTAAGAAAATGAGTAGTGTTCTTAATGTTACTTGAATGTAGTACTTTTTGAATGTACTAGCGATGTACCTAGTAATACAGAAAATGCCTAAAATTGTATGAAACACTAGCATAAAAAGTGCATATTCATCTTACACTATTCTAACAAAGTTTCTTTTTTTTTTTAAAGATTTTATTTACTTATTCATGAGATACAAAGAGAGACAGAGAGAGAGAGAGACTGAGAGAGAGAGAGAGAGGCAGAGACACAGGCAGAGGGAGAAGCAGGCTCCATGCAGGGAGCCTGATGTGGGACTAGATCCCACCTGGATATACTATAATTTAATAGTCTATCGCATTCTTATATTCCTTTGAGTGGGTAATCATTTCACATTTATGGTGTGTTTTCCATAACGCCTGAAAAGTATAGAAATATCGAGAGAAGATTATTTTGTCCGGGATAATCCTATGGCCATTTAGCCAATGTAAAGCTTTATGTAATTCATAATCATAAAAAGAAAATGGAAGGTTTTTAAACTTGGCTAAAATTCCAAACAGCTCATGTTTGTGAGAAGGAAACAGCAACTATTTACTATCTATGTGAAACTTAAAGTACTAAGTTCCTCTCTCCCTTAACTCCATATAATCAATCAGTCCCCAAGTCCTGTCAGCTCCGCCTACATGGCATCCTGAAGCAAGACCCTTCCCTCCATTCTTCGGTCAAGGCTTTGTCATTACTCTAATACCTTTTATTTGAACTAATGTTTCAAAATATTAGGGTTTGTTGGTTTTTCCTTTTTTTCCACCAGTTTCTCCTGATTCTAGATGAACTCCTTCACTGTCACGCATGTGCGCATGCACTCACAAACACACTTTAAAAAAAAACAAATCTAATAAATAAATAAATAAATAAATAAACAAATAAATAAATAAAAACAAATCTGACGGTTTACTTTTTCTACTTAAAGAGATATCTCATGACCTACGGTTTAAAAAGCTTTCCAAAAAATAAATAAATAAATACAAAATAAAAAAATAAAAAGCTTTCCACAAACAGGCCCTAACACATTCAACCAGGTCATATCCCCGATACCCCCAAACCAAATTACATTTCTCAGATCTGCTGTGCTCACTCCAAACTTTCATCTTTTGCTCATGTGCCCTCATCTTGAAATATCTTTTTATTTTTCAACATTTTGAATATGGTTGTTATTCCCTCACTTGAACATTTCTCTATCTTTATTATAGACTCAATCATATCTTATTACAATTATTTATTTATGTCTCTATATCAATTATTTAAGCACAACGGTTATTCTGCTTCAACAGGGAATAGTCAACTATTTAATAAACACCTAACTTTCAATTGGCATATGCTAGCCTACAGCTACCCCTGCCCCTTTTTCCTTCCAGACACTTCTAACAAAGTCTTCATCACCACCAGGTACAGCACTCATTTATGAATTTACTAGTCTTCAGTTTCTATAAACACTATGTCAAACTTTGTGCTTGGTGGTGCTGCTGGAATATCTAAATAAATAGACTATAAATCCTACTTTCAAGAAATGTATAGTCTAATGAGAAAGCTACATATTAACAGGTAATTATAAAACAACATGATAACAGAGATATAGTGACAAGAACGCAATTCAAAATGGCTTATTCTCTGAGAAGTTAAATGCCCAGACTAATAATAAACATTAAAAGAAAAAAAATTAGGAGGACAGGTTACACTTTTCACCAGGGTAATCAGAGATAAAGTTTTTATTTTTTATTTTATTTTATTTTTTTGAGATAAAGTTTTTTAAAGAACAAAATAAAATGTGACATTTTATTGTGCTCTGTTGGCAGTGGAAAATCCAGTGATGCACTAATCGAAAAGTAAAAAACTGAATCAAAATGGCAATGTTCCTTTTAAAGGACCAGAAATATCCTGTATAACTGGCATTTTGCATCTTCTATAGAACTCTGAAATCTAAATCCATCTCAAATGAATGCTACATTGAGTTTCTTAAATCAGTTTCAACCATAAATCCTGCTAAATATAAAATTGTACTAAACTATCAATGAAGTCCCCAAACATAGCCTGTTATCTGCATATCACACTATAACAGTGCAGATCTCAACACAGTCTGAATGGCAACAGCATACCACACGGCTATTTTATAATAACGTACGGTGATATCTAGAGAGAACTGCAGAGACTTCCCACAGCATCACAGAAACTTGGTCATAAATAATGTGGCACATTTTTGTGTGTTGACCCTCACCACACTTGTCATACCAACTCAAAGTGAAGCAAAAAAGAATGTAATTACACATCAAACAGCCAAAAACAGATGTTCCTTTCAGACTTGGCTATGGATAACTCTCAAAAAAAGGATAAACCCAATGTTGTACTTTGATCTACTGGTATATATTGTAAGTAGTTAAAGTTAAATATCTTCTAAAAACAGAAAAAATCAAAAGGTGAATATCTTATTTGTCATCATAGCTTTGTAAATAATTATTAACACCAAGTCTAAATAAAATCTGACAAATTCTAAATTTGTTCAAGTAACAAAAATGTATTTGATAAAGTTACTAGTATAAGATACTGTTATGCAAATTTATTGGACTATTTCTGCATGAGAGCCATAAGATCTCCTTTTATTTTTTTTTATTTTTTTTTAAATGTATTTATGATAGTCATACAGAGAGAGAGGGAGAGAGAGGCAGAGAGAGGCAGAGACATAGGCAGAGGGAGAAGCAGGCTCCATGCACCAGGAGCCTGACGTGGGATTCGATCCTGGGTCTCCAGGATCACACCCTGGGCCAAAGGCAGGCACCAAACCGCTGTGCCACCCAGGGATCCCAGATCTCCTTTTAGAAATAACTGCACAGATATTTAGTTTTTTATATATTAGAGAAATTCAACATGTCCATGAATACAGCATGTCTTTAAAGCAGTGTTGTTGCTGAATCCTAATGTTACATGAGTGATTAGTGTATGCCTTGAGATTTTTTGCTCTATTTTGCATTGCACTTGTGTTTGTTACAATCCAGCTTTACTTGGGCCATGCTTGAGTATCAACCCTATCAAATTTGTGCCTCATGTTTGGTGTCCACATTTGTTACTTCTCTTAAAATTTTACATATTTACTGAAATTTAGAAGTTAAACAATTTTGATGTCTTACTACGTGACACAGACATTAATCACGAAACTGATTCCAGACAATGCTTTCAACAATTAAAAAAAAGCCACATTATATTCCCAAATGTACATGTTAACTGAAGATTCACAGAAGAACAAAACTAAATAACTGTGGTAAATTCAAAGCTTTGTTGTTTTTCTGTTTTGCTGACTCTGTGTTACTTTGACATAGAAATACAATTCCACTCCAGAATGACATTTCATTTTTCCTTTCGGTTTTTGAAATCTTCTTTAAAATAGCACATCATAAGCTGAAGTCCTTTACAATGTAGCTGCTATGCTAGCTATGTATCTGCTGTTTTCACCTAATTTCAGAAATAATCAATAAAAGAAAATTTATTTTTCTTTTTTTTGAAAGTTTATTTTCAAACACTTATAAAACACTAAGTATTACAAGATGCAGATTAAATGTTTTATACATGTTAACTCACTTAACCCTCCAATGACTACATGAAAGAAGTGCCCCAGCTATCCCATTTTACAGATGAGGAAAAAGACACACAGAAGTTGGGTATCTTGCCCATGAGATCCAATGTGATTAAATTCCAAACTCAAAAATCACACCGCGGCTCTCTGGCTCTAGAGTCAATACTGCTAAGTACTGTAAGTGTGGTTAAAAAGGCAAAAACATCACTATCATCATCACCTTTTTCATTTAATGAGTTCTGCACTTCTCAGTTGAGGAATGATAACTTTGCCTTCATCTTTCATTCCTCAAGTGAAACAATGGCAATGACTTTATTATCTGAGTTCACTCACATCCACTTTTTGGTTCTTAAAATTCATATTTTCTGAAAGATCATCTAAATATATATATAAAACAAAAATAAAATTTAAAGAAATGATTAGTGAATATAATGATAATTTTAAAATATAGGAATAACTTGCTTTTTTCTTACTTAATTAAAGAAGATCCAGGGACGCCTGGGCAGCTCAGTGGTTGAGTGTCTGCCTTTGGCTAAGGGCATGATCCTGGGGTCTGGAGATGGAGTCCAGCATCAGGTTTCCAGCAAGGGGAACCTACTTCTTCTCCCTCTGCCTATGTCTCTGCCTCTGTCTCTGTGTCTCTCATGAATAAATAAATAAAATCTTTTTTAAAACTCATTAAAAAATTTTAAAAATAGAGAAGACCCATACAGAATTGGAAAAAAAGAAGTACACAATTCCAGCCCCCTTCCATGTGGCAGAAAGGAAAACACACATCTAGAGCCTTATATAGTCATTCTACCCCACCCGGTAGGGAAAAAGAACTGAAAAGCACTGGCAAACTTCACAATCCAAGGGTACAAGTTCACTAAAAGACGGAGATCTATCATAGGACTATAGCATGCTTCCCCTCCCCGCGCACCATACCAACACATTACTGAAGTCTTCTTTACCAAATTTTTTTTACCTAATACATAAAGTCCACTTTTCAATGGAAAGTTAAAAGGCATACAACAAGGCTAAAATCAGTTTGAAGAGACAGAACAAACATCAAACCACAATCAAGATTCTGGCAAGATTCTGGAATTGCCCAGCAAGAAATTTTTAAAAATGACTGCTACTATTCTAAAGACATTAAAGTAAAAAAAAAAAAAAAAACCAAACAAACAAACAAACAAAAAAAACAGACAATATGCAAGAACTGATGGATAATGTAAGCATAAACATGGAATTTCTAAGTATGAACCAAAAAGAAATGCTAGAGATTGAAAATGAAGAATGTCTTTGATGGGCTTATTAGCAGACTGCCCATAGCTGAGGAATCTCTGAGCTTGAAGACATGACAATAGAAACTTCCAAAAATAAAAAAGCAAAGAGAAAGGAAATGATGGGGGAGGGGGCACAGAATATCCAAGGAGTGTGGGACAACTACAAAAGATATAGCACCTATGTAATGAGAATATCAGAAGAAGGAAGAAAGTGAGTAACAGAGAAATTTTAGAACCAATAACAACTGAAAATTTGCTCAAATTAATGTCAGACCAAGTACTCAAGAAACTCAGAGAACCTCAAGCAGCATAAATGCCAGAGAAAAACTAGTTCAACTTCAGAAAATCAATGATCAAGAAACATCTTGAAAGAACCCAGACGAAGTCACCTAAACTGTAGGGAAGCAAAGATCACAATTATACCTGACTTTTCTTCAGAAGCTGCACAGCAAGAAGAGAATGGAATAAAATATTTCAAGTGTTGAGAAAAAAAACACCAACTTAGAGATCTGTATCCTGCCAAATTATCCTTCAGAGTGAAAGAGAAATGACTTTCTCAGAAAAGCAAACACTAAGGGAATTTGTTGGTGTGGGACTACCTTTCAAGCAATTTCAGAAAAGTTCTTTTGAGAGAAGAAAAATCATATAAGTCAGAATTTCAAGTGTAGATAATGAAAGGAATAGCAGTGGAGAATAAGTAAAAGTAAAATAAGAATTTTTATTTTTCTTATTCTTAATTGATTTAACTGATCATACTTTGTTTAAAATAATAATAGCAAAAATGTATTCAATTCATATGCATAAATATATATATGCTTATGAAAAAGTGAAATGAATGAAAGCAATGATACAAGCTATGAGAGGGAAGAATTAGGAATATTCTGTTATTATAAGGTACTTGCCCTACCTATGAAATAGTATAGCATAATGTAAAATGACTTGGGGATTAATTGAAAATTACTGCTGGGGCACCTGGCTGGCTCAGTCAGAAGAGTATGTGACTATTGATCTCGGGGTTCAACTGCTGTGGGTGAGTGAGTTCAACTGCTACGTGGGTGTAGCGATGCTAAATTAAATAAATAAACTTTTAAAAAAATGTATACTGCAAACACTAAGGCAACAGTTAACATTAAGTTTAAAAGGTAGTGTAATTAATATGCAAAGAGTGAAGTGTAATAATATAAAATTCCCAATTTAAACAAAAAATGCAGAATTGTAGAAGACAAAAGGTGAACAAAAACAAGGTCAACAAACAGAAAACAGTGCCAAATATGGTGGATATAAATTCAATCAGATCTATAATCACTTGAAATATCAATAGCCCAAATATACTTATGAAAAGGCAGATTGTCAGAGTGGATCGAAAAACAAAACCCAACTATTTGTTATCTACAAGAAATCTACATCAATATAAAGACACATACAGACTAAAAGTAAAGGGATGGATAAAGATATACTGTGCCATCACTAGTCAAAAGAAAACAAGAGTATGTCTAATAACTTCAGACAAAGTAGACTTCAGAGCAAGGAAAGGTATTAGTGATAAAGAGATATTACATAATAATAAAGAAGTCAGTTGTCAAAAAGAGATGACTGTCCTTAATGTGTATGTGCCTAATAACAGAACATCAAAATATGTAAGGCAAAACTTGACATAATTGCAAGAAGAAATAGATTTATCCAATATTATTGTTGGAAACTTTAACACCTTCCACCAGAAATCAACAGATCCAGCTGCAGAATATAGTAAAGACATAGTTGAACCGAACAGCACTATCAATGAACTGGATATACAGTTGACCCTTGAAAAACCTCAGAGTGAGAGATGCTGACTCCCCACACAGCTGAAAATCCATGTATAATTTTGACTCCCTCAAAACATAGCTATCAGTAGTTTATTGTTGACCAGAAGCCTTACTTATCAGTATAAAGTTAAATTACACTTATTTTGTATACTATATTTATTGTATGATGCATTCTTAATGAAATAAGCTAAAGAAAAATGTTATTAAGTAAATCATAAGAAAGATAAAATGTATTTATTTACAGAACTGTATATATTGAAAAAATCTGGACCCATGCAGTTCAAATCTGGACCCATGCAGTTCAAATCTGTGTTGTTCAGGGACCAACTGCAATTGACATCCATCCACTACTTCATCCAAAAACAACAGATTACATATTCTTCACAGGCTCACCCTGGAACATTCATCAAGATAGAGCACATTCTGGGCCATAAAACTAACAATTTTAAAATAATAGAATCATATAGTATCTGCTGTTAGAACATAGTGGAATTAAACTAAGAATCAATAACAGAAAGATATCTGGAAGGTTCCAAAATTCCTAAAGAATTAGCAACATAATTCTAAATAACACATGAGTCAAAGCTGATATCTCAAAGGGTATGTAAAAGTATCTTTGAACTAAATGAAAATAAAAACACAACTTATCAAAATGTATGGGATGCAGCAAAAGAAATTCTCAGAGAAATTTATGGCATTGAAGACATAAATTAGAGTAAAAGAAAAATCTAAAATCAATCACCTACACTTTCACCTTAGGACACTAGAAAAAGAAGAGCAAATTAAATCCAAAGTAAGCAGAAGAAAAGAAATAAAAATTAGAGAAGATATCAGTAAATTGGAAAACAGCAGTATACGTGTGTGTATGTCCAATATATATGTCATATATATATATCAAATATATAGATATTCTATATATATATATCAAATGTGTGTATATATATATGAAATAAAGTCATATATAAATACATGAAATAAAACACATATACATATGTATATATATACCTATATGAAGCAAAATCAATGCATATTTATCTAGGCTAAGAAAATAAGAGAGGAGATGCAATTACCAATATTATAAATGGAAGAGGGACATCACTATGGATCTCATGGATATAAAATGATAATACAAGAAAACCATGCTCACAAGTGTGATGAACTAGAAGGAATAAACCAAATTTTTAAAAGACATAATCTGCAAAAAAACTCATACAAGAAATAGATAATTTGAATAGGGCTTTATCTACTAAAGAAATTAGATCATTAATAGGCTTCCAAAACAGAAAAACTGGACCCAGAATAGTTCACTGATGAATTCTATAAAACATTTATGTAAGCAATTATACCAATCTTCTACATTATCTTTCAAAAGACAGAAGCAAAGGAAATACTTCCTACCTCATTCTATGAGGATGCTATTTCCTAAACCAAAGCCAGACAAAGACTTCACAAGAAAAGTACAGACTAATATGTCTCAGGAACACAGATGCAAAAATTTTCAGTGAAATATTAGCAAATTGACAATGTAGAAACCAACAATGTATAAAAAGAACTATATACCATGACTAAATGAAATTACCTCAGGTAAATAAATAAGGCTGGTTCAACATTTGAAAATCAATTAATGTAATTTATCACATCAATAGGCCAAAAAAAAAAAAAAAAAAAAAACTCCACATGATCATACCAATAGATGCAGAAAAAACATTTGCCAAAATTGAACATCTATTCATGATAAAAGAAAAAAAACTCTCAGCAAACTGGAAATAGAGGGAAACTTACTTAATTTGATAAATTAAAAAAAATCTATGAAAAACCTAAAACTAATCATACTTACTGGTGAGACTTGAAGCTTTCCAACTAAAAACAGGAACAAGGCAAGGATGTCCCCTCTCACCACTGCTTTTCAATATTGTACTGGAAGTCCTAGCTAATGCAATAAGACAAGAAAAGGAAATAAAAGATACAGATATGGAAGGAAGAAATAAAACTATCTTTGTTCACAGATGACATGATTGCCTATATAGAAAATCCAAAAGAATAAACAAACACATAAGCCAAAAACAAAAACAAAAAGCCCTCCTGGAACTAATTAGTAATTAAAGCAAGGTTGCAGGATATAAGGTTAACGTACAAAAGCCAGTTGTTTTTCTGTGTACAACCAATGAACAAGTGAATATGAAGTTAAAAACACAATACCATTTGCATTAACACTTAAAAAATGAAATAGGTCAAATCTAAATTTACAACATATAATGAGAAAAATGACAAAACTTTGATGAAAGATATCAAAGAATTAAATAACTGAGAGATATTCTATATTCATGAATAAGAGAATTGATATTGTCAAGATGTCAGTTTTCCCAACTTCATCTAGAGATTCAACATTCTCAGTTAAAATCCCAGGAAACTATTTTGTTGTGTTTATTGTCAAACTGATTCTAAAGTTTATAACAAAAGGCAATAGATACTGGATAGCCAACTCAATATTGATTGACTAGAATAAAGTTGGGTGGACTAACATTGCTTCAAGATTTATTATAAAACGACAGTAATCAAGATAGTGTAGTACTGTTGAAAAAAAAAAAAATAGGTCAATGGAACAGAAATAGACCCAAATAAGTATAACTGATCTCTGACAAAGAAGCAAGGCAATACAATGGGGCAAAGTTAGTCTATTCAACAAATAGTGCTGGAAAACATGTGGGGTGCCACATGTAAAAAAGTGAATCTAAACACAAACCCTTCACAAAAATGAACTCAAAATGGATCACTGAAGTAAATGTAAAATGCAAAACCTAAAACCCATAGAAGATTACATACAAGAAAAACTAAATGATCTTGGGTACAGTGATGGCTTTTTAGATACACCATCAAAAGCATGATTCATGAAAGAAATAATTGATAAGCTAGACTTCATTAAAATTAAAAACTTCACCTCTGTGAAAGACAATACCAAGAGAATGAGAAAACAAGTCAAACTGACAGAAAGTATTTGCAAATACTCATCTAATATAGCATATAGCCCTGTTCCCCAAAATATTAAAAAAAAACACTTAAAACTTAACAATAAGAAAATGAACAACCTGATTTTAAAAATGGGCAGAAGACTGTAACAGCTTACCAAAGAAGACACACAGATGGCAAGTAAGCATATGAAAAGATGTTCAACATGTCATCAGGAAAATGCAGACTAAAACAATGAGATGCTACTACACACCTATTGGAATGGCCAATATCCAAAATGCCCAAAATACCAAAAATGTTGAACAGGAATTTTAACTCACTGCTGGTGAGAATGCAAAATGGCTAGCTCTTTTGGAAGACAGTCTAGTCATCTTTTGGAATCATTCCAAATTATCTTTTGGAAGATTGCTGATATGGTAAACACATTCTTACCATATCAGCAATCACACATTTTGATATTCACTCAAAGAAGTTGAAAACTATGTCTGCACAAAAACGTAAACACAGATGTTTATAGATGCTTTATTCATAATTACTAAAGACTTGAAAGCAACCAAGATAGTCCTCGGTAGACGAAAGGATAAATAAACTCTGTTACATTCAGACAATGGAATATTATTGAGAACTAAAAAGAAATAAGCTCTCAAGCCACGAAAGACATGAAAGAAACATAAATGCATATTGCTAAGTGAAAAAAGTCAACCTGAAAAGACTATACCTTTATGATTACAACTACATGACATTTTGGAAAAGGCAAAACTATGGAAACATTAAAAAGATTAGTGATTGCTAGGATTCAGAAGAGATAGAAGGATGAATAGGGGGAACAGAGAGGATTTTTAGGGCATGAAATTATTTCATAAGATAATACATTGGTGAATATGGATCATGATACATTAGCCAGGATCCATAGAATGTACGATCCAAAAGTGAATCCTAATGTAAACTATGGACTTCAGTTGATAATGACATGTCAATATAGGTTTACCCATTGAAAAAACTATACTGCACTGGTGGGGAAATTGATAGTAGAAGAGGCTGTATTTCTTTGTATGTGAGTGTGAGTGTGCTCAGGCACAGATACACATGCACAAGGGTATATGGAAACTGTCTACTTTCCTCAGTTTTGCTCTGAACCTGTAACAGCTCTAAAAAATACAAAGCATGGGATCCCTGGCTGGCTCAGTGGTTTAGCGCCTGCCTTCTGCCCAGGGTGTGATCCTGGAGTTCCGGAATGGAGTCCCACATCAGGCTCCCTACATGAAGCCTGCTTCTCTCTCTGCCTGTGTTCTGCCTTTGTGTGTGTGTGTGTCTCTCATGAATAAATAAATAAAATTAGAAAAAAAAAGCATATCAATGAATAATTTTAAAAAGACACTAAACAACTCAGATAACCCACAGACTTTAAGATATCTATTGTAACTATAAAACACTTGATCCAATTATTTTATGACACACTTTCTTTTTAAGGGCATATGCTACATTCACCAAGATAGACTATATCCTGGGCCATAAAGTAATTGTCAATAAATCTACATGGAATGAGATCATATCAAGTTCATTTTCAGAGGAAAATGGACATCTACACTGAAAACTAGGAAACCTTTTGAAAGGAATTAAAGAGCGAAATAAATGGAAAATTATACCATATCCAGGAAATAGAGAACTCAATGTTTGTTAAAATATGGATTATCTTCATTCTGATCTACAGCTTAAATGATATTCCAATTAAAACCAAATTTTATTTAAATGAAAACTCAATTTTATTTTAGAAATCAGTAAGCTTATTCCAAAATTTACATAGAATGCCAATAACCTAAAAGAGCTAAAGCAATGTTTGCAAAGAATGAAAAGTAGAGCAGTTACCCCACATGATATCAAAACTTTCTACTAAACTACAATAATCAAGATAGTTTGGTATTGATGAAAAGATAGACAAATCAATGGAATAGGGTACTAGTTCAGTAATAGGTCTACTCAAATGTAGCCCTGATTTCTGACATAGAAACTACAGCAATCCCACGCATGAAATGGAAGTCTTCTTTATAAAGGATGAACTGGATATCTTTGTCTAAAAACAATCAACATTAACTTTTACCTGCTACCATACACATATATTGACTCAAAATATGGCATGATCTATGTGTAAAACCTAAAACTACAATATATCTGATAACAGAAGAAAATTTTTGTACTTTTGGTGTAGGTAAAGGTCTCTTAGAACACAAAAAGTATAAACAAAAAAATTGACAAATTATAACTTTATCAAAATGAAAAGCATCTATTCTGTAAAAGGCACTGTTAATGAAATAAAAAGGCAAGCCACATGCTGGAAAATTATTTGCAAAACTCCATCAGACAAGGTATGAAGGATTTATTTTTAAGACTCTTAAAACTCCATAATTAAAATAGAGCACCCAATTTTTTAAGTGGACAAAAGATACCTCGTGGAAGAAGATGTAGAAACAGCCAGTGAGCACCTGAAAAAAATGCTCAACATCACCAGTTATGAGGGAAATGTAAACTAACCCCACAATGAAACACTACTACACAACCACTGAAAATGGCTAAAATTTAGAAGACTATAATACGGGTTGGCAAGGACACAGAGCAACTGCAACTTTCATTTACTGCTGGAGGGAGTGTAAAATGATTAATGTCACTTTGGAACACAGTTCAATAGTTTCTTTGTTCTTTTTTAAACTTAAATATGTACTACCAAATAACCAAAGCATTCCATTTTTTGGTATTCAATCAAGACAAACAAATTAAAAAGATGCCCACAAAACACTTAAAAACAACAACAACAACAAAAATAACTTATACATGAACGCTCATAGCAGCTAAATGCAGGAGCCAAAATCTGGAAAGGATCCAAATGCCCACTAATAGAATGAATGGATGAACAAACTCTGCTTTATTCATACAGTAGGATACTGCTCAGCAATTTTTTAAAAAGCAAAATAATGATATACATGAAACACAGATAAGTCTCAAAAACATGGTGAGTGAAAAAAGCCAAGCTAAAGAGAATAGACTCAGTATCACTCGGTTTATTAAATTTTTAGAAAAAATAAGCTATAGTGATTTAAAAGCAAGTGAGTAATTTCCTAGGGTTAGGGAAGAAGAGATAGATTATAGAAGTCCATGAGGAAACTTATGGGTGTGATGGCCATGATTATTTTTTTCAATTAGCAATAGTTGTGCCACCTTATTGGCTACAATACTGCCACTGTGCAAAGCTCATGATTATTTTCTTGATGATGATGGTTTCAGATGTGTAAACATCACAATTGATCAAAAAGTTACACTTCTAATATTAGCAGTTTATTTGCTTCAATTATATCTCAATAGATAGATTTTAAAAATCTCAAGTGTTACTAGGTAAATGCATCTAGACTGGGAAAAGTAGATAAATGGGAAAGCTACCCCCATCCTGTTATATTGTTCTAGAAGAAAACCATATCCACTAACAATTTTTTAAAAAGCATACACTTTGGAAAATATACATAGTAAAAAGATACATAGGCCTCACAAAGTAGTAATCAAATTCTTACTGGAACATTTGAGATGGCTATTATTACTTGAAGGTAAGTTTTCTGGCCTTGTAAAACTACTGAAATTGTGTAACTTTTATAAACTATTATTCATTGATTTCTCCCAAGAAACCTGAATCCCAAAATTATGCTGAGAAGTTTGAAAAATTAAAAAATTTCATCAAAGAGCGTTTCCACTTAAATTGTCATTATATTCTTCTCATTGCTTTAAACAAAATAACGAATCTGCCCAAAGATAGAAAATTGTTTAAAAAATGCTTTCATCATTAAAAAAGATCAAAATAGCAATATTTTGAAAACTTGGGTTATAATGGCTACAACTTGATATGTACTAAAGAAATTTCCTGTTTAAAAGACTACAAAATTAATTTTATTGATAATGAATACAGGCAATGTAGATATTTTTCTAATTTAGCTTTTCCTCCCATCTTTGAAGTGTATTATCAAGCTAGAAAAAAAAAAAAAAAAAAACCAAGGTTGTGCATTAGTGTTGGTTGGATATATTGTGCCTGCTTGAAAGTATTCATCTACCCCGACCCGGTTTTCCCCTGCTAAGTTCTGTACCCAGGTGCTACCTGTTTAGGAAGGGAAAATTTATCTAATCCCTACAAGATACCTTGTAGACAAGCAGTAGCGCAGGAATCAACTACTTCATTTACAAGACAAAATGCCACATAAAACCTTTGATACATGGATCACTATTGCTCTCCCATATCAAAAATGTATAAGAATATTTGACATGTCATAGTTGTAAGATGATAAAAAAGAATGCAAGTAATTATAAGAAAACTACACAGTAATACATAATTAAATTAACACAATATTATACCAGTATTTTAAGCACTTTACATAAATGAGCTCACTTTTAAAATACATATACTTACTAGGGAGATAACATTACTATCCCTATTTGAAGAATGAGAAATTAAAACTTACACAAAGTAAAAATAAACAAGTAAAAAAATTTCTATAAAGTAATTACATAGAGAAATGTAATTAAGCTATTCTGGGATTCAAAATTAAATTTTTCTGATTCAATAATGAATTTTTATATTCACTCCACTATGCTGAAATTATATAATCTGAATTATGACTCCATATATTCATTTTGGCATTTTTATATAAACTAACTTGTCATACTTAAAAAAAAATTCAGTTTTGCTTTTATCTCTTTACTGTTGAATTCTTAGAAGTCCTCAGGCTGTATTTCAAATATGGCCATGTTTAGAATTTTTGCCATTACAGTACCATTCCATAAATGTAGGGTAATATACAGATGAAATTATATACTAAACAAATTTGCATCTAAATTGGAATGACACTATTTCCAAAGAAGTGATATTTCTAGTTTTCAAAATAATGAATCACTGATTTTTTGTCATCTTTACCATCACAACTGTTTATCAAACATTAAAATAATGCATATATGGTACCATTCCTATCTCTTATCAGTTTTAGTTTAATTTCTACACATTCACTTGCAGAGATTCAAAAGTCTAGACAGATACCATAACGTGAAACAAAATGAAAAGAAAAATATTTGAGTAAATTTTTACAGAAAGGTATATTAACATCATATTCAGATAAGTTGAACTAATTTCACAAAAGGTATCAGAAAGTTTTATTGTGATTTTAAAATGTCTTTGAATTATTTATTTTCTTCATATTCTTTTTTCAAGTGGGAAAGACTATATTGTTTTTGAAGTTTATATACCTATATAATAATATAATTTAGGAAATAAGACTTGAGTATTATGTATAGTGACTATTTGGATATAGGGATAAAGATAAACCTTATAGTGAAGTGTCTGCATTTATTTACTTTTTCAAGACTAATTACACTTCCTATTGAATAAATGTTCTTTTTAAAGCTCCATAAGGTTTCATGAAACTCCAAGATGCAAAGTGGCATAATAAATTTATTTTTGCTGCTTACTGTCACACTCACTAAATAATTCATTGAGTCTTTTAAAAATTATTTTTCTTAATAGTTTAACAGTTTTTCCAAATAAACAACTGGAGTTACTCCAGCATTTAGGATGTGGTTTATGGATTAGAAAATTAAGAATTAATCAAAGAATTGTATATTACACTTTGATTCTAGTACTTCTGTCTTTGGTAATTTACTAGAAGCCCTCTTGGTCAGAGGTGTTTTGGTCAGCAGTAGTGAAAACATATGGAAATGTTTTAAGGAAATAATTTTATATATTTCTAGGAGTCGATAGTATAATCAACCTGTGAAATACAGAAGCTATTATTACGTATTTTAAAATATGTAACATTAGAGTTAAATATTTATCTTGAAAAAAATAACATATTGTGATAGTCTAAAACTGTAATTCAAAACTCTAAACTGGACCCTGGTGAGAATGAATGTAATATATGTGAAATAAAGTGGGGTACAGTCTGTGCATGGGGGATGGGCAGGCAGTGGCAAGGGAAGGGCTGTTTGAACAAGACATCTAATCAACAAGTACCTATAAAAATACATTTCAGGGCAGTAAATGTTGAGAACATTAATAATTAATTTGTATTTTTAATACACATTATTTAATTTAAATTTTTTTCTCTTCTGTATTTCCTTTTTTTATTTTTTAAGATTTTTATTTATTTATGGGAGACACAGAGAGAAAGGCAGAGACATAGGCAGAGGGAGAAGCAGGCTCCCTGTTGGGAGACTGATGTGGACTCGATCCCAGGACCCCATGATCACAACCTGAGCCCAAGGCAAACACTCAACCACTGAACCATCCAGGTGTCCCTGAATATCCTTTTTTTTAAAAGAATTATTTTATTTATTTATTTATTTATTTATTTGAAAGAGAGAAAGGGAGAGAATGTGCTCATGCATGTGAGCATGGGGAGAGGGGGTAGGGGCAGAGGGATATCTCAAGAAGACTCCACTCTGAGCCAGACATGGGGTTCAATCCCTTGATCTTAAAAAATAAAATAATAATAAAATAAAATAAAATTAAATAATTAAATTAAATTAAAATAAAATAAAATAATAAATCTCTTGATCTTGAGATCATGACCTGAGGCAATATCAAGAGTCAGATGCTGAGGCAATATCAACAGTCAGATGCTTAACCAGCCAGGTGCCTCTTCTTATATTTCCTCATTATATATTCCTACCTTTTATGATGAACAAAGTTTACTCTTAATTTCCATTGCTTAAAGTTCTAAAGGCTCTGTAACTGTGTATAGCAACAGACTAATGTATGAAATGAAACCATCCACTGATATAGTTCTTCTATTTTACTCATTTATGTTCCCAGAAAATAAAGCCATGTGTATTACAAAAATAAATTTAGTCTGTTAAAATAAACTGACATTCATAGTTTAATTTTAAAATAGAATTATTAAGTTAATTTGTTTATAATATTCATCTAATAAATATTATCATTTCTGTGCAATCAATACAAGATATTGGAAGATATTACTGTATGTTGCCTGAATGAGTTTATCATTTAATTTAGTATGATATAATGTGTTAAAAACATTTTGTTTAGAGTCAAAGGCTTAGGTATACACATGCTGACAAAAATCAGAAACAAACAATCAATCAAATAATCTGAAAGTTTCACAAATGTTAATTATAGTTATAAGTTATGTATATAAATGCAGGAATGCAATATTCTCCTGCACTGAATGTACATGGTTCTATGAAAAATACTGTGTATATATGTGTGTATATATTCAAACATCAACCAAATACAGAACATCTTCTAAGTAAACCCTGTCTGTTAACCTGTAATATATTATAGAGCTTTACTTTATTATACTTTGAAAAACAAATTACTTCAGAAATTGTATAAAACCAATGATCACAGTACTGAATAACATCTCAGGGGTGCATCCCTTTATAGGATCAGGACCCAGGTCTGTTTGTTCTGTTAAAAATTAAATAATAAAGGACAAATTACCAGATCCAATGATTGAAGGATTAAAAGAAAGAATGTGGTTATCATAATTGGTGAATTACAATTGGAAGGAAACTTCTTACCATGACCTTCACATTAATAAAAAAGTGATTTTAAAGACGTTAAGTTCAGCTTTTGCAATATGATCTCTATTTTATACCTTGGAAACATTAACAAAGAACAGAGAAAGAATATCTGACTCGCACATTTCCCTAAATTAATCTCCCAGAAAAGGAAGTGAAGAAAATGTTCTTTTCTCCAAAGAAAATAATACAAAGTACCAAGAGTAAAGCCATTTGCCCTTCCCAGGAGAATAGCATGCCTGTGTTCAAATCAACCAATCTCTGTAATGTTTCCCAGTCGTTACAGCCATCATTGTCTACTCATTCTCTCACTGAACAATAGAAAACATCACCGCTACACCCACAGGGGAAGAAAGTAGGTCACCCTTTCATTTTCAACTTTGCTTTATAGCATGTATTGATTGTTACTGTTATTAACTCAGTTCATCTGATTTAACAATATTCAGCTTCAAATAAAATTTGATTAATTTTTACCTCAAAAACTTCTTCATCCAAAATTCTTGTTCCAAACACAGTGATTCCATTGGTGTCAACGATTGCTCTCTCACTTCTATCAAGTGGTTTTGTGGTTTTCTTCTTACAATCCACAATCATTGTCACAGTTTTCTTCTCCACGCTGATTGCTACCCGATGCCACCTAAAAAAGCCAAGTAATTCTTTTGTAAGCTTCAAAGATATTGTTGCCACATCATTATTCGTGTTAAAATACACTGTATTTTAAACCGTGAAAGTGAGCTGAAATTGTACAAAATGTAAGCTCATTTTTTCATCAGTCAGTTAACAGTTGACTAGGTATTGCTTACCCAGAAGGGCGGTAGGTACTAAAAAGACACAAACAGTTTAAATTGCACACCAGTGGTGGCTGTCTATGCTGATAAGAAAGTGCCCATCCTTTGCTTCACTTTGTGCTATTGCAACAAAAGCTTAATCTCACCATGTCATGATGAGTGTATTTGATAGAGATCGGTGTGGGATATGGGGTAAGTAATAGTTTCTATGTACGTAAATGCTTTCTTCCAAATGGAATTCCACTTAATTTTTTTTTTTTTTCTCTAGAGATCCCCTGAGATGAACTGTAAAAGGGTATGTCTACTAATTGAATGACTGCTCCATCTGGAACTGAACGTTCTAATTGTAAAACACAATGTGCTTCTCTGTCTTTATGCACATTTATTTCAAGTGCTTTCATTTTCTTTTTCCACTTTAATTTCAAGACAGTTATAGATCACTCCTGTGGGCAGGATCCAAAACTGAGACACAATATCTCTCCTTCTTCCCAGGGTTGGCAGGAAGTGGGAACACTGAAAGAAAGCACAGTCAATGCATGTGTGGAATGAGAGTCTCAATTCACTCTGAAGCTACTGCTCCAGCTAATTCAGGGTGGCGATGACAGGCTGAGGGGGTAGACATGGCCAGCCTTTTGGAAACGTATATACCCTAATCTTACTATAAAATGGTGGGTTTTATTAACAGTATCTGGTGCTAACATAAACCACTGAGTGAGGCTCACTTGGATTTTGTGAGCCACTCTGGTTTATATTTTTTTTTCCAAATGAAAAATGCTAGATTAATATTGCAGAAGTGTCTAGGACTACATCCATAAAATAAAATGCCCAAAAAATTGCAGGAGCTTTCCTAAAATGTCTGTTTCATGTGACTTGGCATGGGTATTGATGAGGACCAAGTATATTTCCATATACACTTAATCTTTGGTCTTTCCATAGCACAGTCAACTAGCATAGGTGTCTGCTTAGTTTGAATTGAGCAAAGATTTATTTTGGAGGCACTTAATACTGTGAGAGTAAAATTTACACATATTTCTGCCAAGAAGCCTGTGTCTTAACTTAAACCATCTCCACTATTGTACATATGTGCTTTTTATTAACAGAAAATAAAAATGATTCTAATTGTTAAAAGCTGATTAGGACTCTAAACTTGATCTTACCATTGATTAATTTTAGCCTGATAATAATGCTATGTCATAACCATGCTATTATGCATTATAGTCAAAATACTAAGCCACCCCTTAGTTCTGAAGTCATTCTTAATTTATTCTCTTTCTTGTACAGTATACATTCATATTATCAGAAAATCCTTATATTCAACGTATATACAGAATCCAATGTCTCTCAACTTTATCCCATCTGCAAGCTCCCTCATCTGGACTCCTAACTGGTCTCTACTTTCACTCTCATGCAACCAGAATGACCATTTTAAAATACAAGTCACATCAATCTTCACCTTGCGAACCTCGTATTTCTAGTAAAAGCTGAAGTCCCTAGTCTGCCTCATGGGACTGTGCCCTGGCCCTCTGACTTCACACCAAAGTTTTTCTTTCTCACTCCCTGCAGTGCAGCCACACTGTTGCCTCTTTACCATTCTTTGTACATGTTCTTCACTCTGCCACAAAAGTTCCTCTTCCATATCCCAACATGGTCTACTTCTTCATTTCCAACTTGCCTTTGCTCAATGCAACCATGTCAAAGAGATGTTTCACCGAAAACACTACATCCTTAAATTCCTTACCCTGATTTATTTTCATATCATCACTTTTCATATTAGTTATTAAGGACAGTATGTAAATTGCTTACAAAAGCCCAGTTTTTCCTGCCACTGAGATAACATTTTCTCCATGGTCTTGTCAAAGATACACTGAGTGTAGATTATTTTTTTTCCATTTGCACGGCTATTTCTTTCTTATACCTCTAACTTAATGTTATATTTCAGATAAGGCTAGTTTTAGAAGCCCAGATTCAGCAATAAGATGCCAACTAAATTTAATAAACATTTATTTGTATTTAACTGCTCCCTAAGTGAAAGACAATATTCACAATACAGAACTCAGAATTCAGCATGATTTTCAGAAGAGTGTGATGGTTATTATGGAGTCTATCTAAATTCAAACCCTACCTTGCCACTTTGCAAACATATGACCTCAGGCAAGTTACTTAAACTTTCTGTGCCTCAGTCCCTTTATCTGTAAAATGGATTTATTGACATTATTTGCTTCAAAGAGTTGTGAAAAATTAAATGAGTCCACTATGTGGACTCATAGTACTTCAAACAGTATATAGCACATATCAACTATTATAAAAAGCTTCTTATGACTGTCAATATTAACATGCTTGATGATAGGTAAATCAAATCAGGTCATTCCCCGTTCAAAAAGTCTATAGTGGCTTCCTATTTCACTCAAGATAAAACCCAAAATGTTTATATCCATCTACAAAGTGTTATACCATTTGGCCTCCCATGGATTCTCCATCCTCATCATCGCACTCTGCTCCTGACATGCTGGTATCGTTGACATTGCTTAGACCAAATCAGCCATAGCTAGAATCAGAGGCCGTGTAATTGCTTCCCTTCCTCCTGAAATAGTATACTTCTAGTTATCGGCAGGGCACATACCTCAAATCCTTCACCAGTCACCTTCTTAGTGAGATTTTCCCTAACCTCACTCCTTAAAATTGTACCTTCCACCATCATTCCCTAAACTCTTCACAACTCTATTTCTTTCTCTCTCCCTCACTTATCATCACCTGATATGCTCTTTATTCATTTTTAAAATTGTACATCATTTGTCTACCCAGACAAAGAAACTATGTAAAATTAGATATTTTATGTTTGGTTCATTTTTGTGTCTTCAGTCTTTAGAAAAACTGCATCATGCTTTATGAATATTTGTTGAATGATTAAATGAAATCATTGCTTTCAATACAGCTACAGCATTGGACTATTATATTACTTACTTTCCATCAGCGATGTTAACAGTTCTGAAGAGGGGATAGTCTTCTGGGGCAGGTTTTCCAGTGTGGTCTTCAAACAGGAAAACAGGTGATCTTCCAACCTCAACACCGATTTGCTGAATACCGTGCTCATTATATATAGATAAAAGGAAAGACTGAATTCCTTTTTTGGGTTTTATTGTAAATAGTATTGAAAAATCTTCTGGAAAAGCTCCTCCTGAGAAGACAAAGATCAGAAATTCCAAATTCCCAAATTATTCCTGGATTGCCCTATTTTTTTAAACTTTCTAGGTGGCCTTAATAAGTCCTATAAATAAAGAGTAATTATAATACAGGTTAAAAAACAAATGAGAAGGAGATGATAATAAGCTTTCTCTCCAATAATTGTTCAAGCTATATTCAAATGTTAAAGCCACTCACTTAAAGCACAGTGGTTATGTAAAATTGAATTCAAAGTTAGGAAACAAGATGACCATGGTGCCACTACAATATTAAATACACAATAAGAACTTTTAAATATGAAAGCACCACTTTTGGTGTAAGATTTGTATTTCCAGCCTTGTCTGATCTATGGCCATATACCCTCTTTTTAAAGAAGGCACTATAAGGACACAATACATGAAGGTATTTTTCGAGTCATCTTTCAAAAGCTAAAGAGTTTTGGGTTGTTTTTTTTTTTAAGATTTTATTTATTCATGAGAAACAGAAAGAAAGAGGCAGAGACACAGGCAGAGGGAGAAGCAGGCTCCATGCAGAGAGCCTGATGTGGGACTTGATCCTGGGACTCTAGGGTCACACCCTGGGCCGAAGGCAGGCGCTCAACCGCTGAGCCCCCCAGGGATCCCCTAGCTAAAGAGCTTTTGATCAGTTTTTCCTATCACATGAAATGCAGTTTCACTAATAAAAAGCTTGTCATTATAAATCACAACTGTTAGATATCTGGTTAATTTGATTCTAAATTCAAGAGGGTAGACTGTCTTTTTCTTCCCCTCTTACCATCATACTCCAAATATCCAGTGTGGGGCCAGATCTACATTAGTGCTTAGTATTTATTAAATAAATATGTCAGTTAAGTGATGATCACAAATATATCTCAGTTAATCAATGACTACTCATATATTTTTATAAAAACACTGTGTATTAAATTTTGCAGTTTGGTCTTCAAAAATGCTTTTACATATATATATTACTATCCTGAAACATAAGTAAAGCAGAGATTTTTATTTGAAGGGTGATATTATTTCAGTTAAAAGGTTGTCCATATGTAAAACAGGTGTAAATATGCACATGTAATCAATGATATCTGGACCAGGAGCTTCCATATTCAATCCATTCATTTAAAATTCTATCATTTTAAATTTTATACATGGTAGTATACATACAAGACTATGACTGCCATGGATTCAAATTCAAAAGATTATGGGGATCCCTGGGTGGCGCAGCGGTTTGGCGCCTGCCTTTGGCCCAGGGTGTGATCCTGGAGACCCAGGATCAAATCCCACGTCAGGCTCCTGGTGCATGGAGCCTGCTTCTCCCTCTGCCTGTGTCTCTGCCTCTCTCTCTCTTCCTCTGTGTGACTACCATAAATAAATAACAATTAAAAAAAAAAAAAAAGATTATAGGAAACAAGCAATCCCACTTCTAAGAATTTATTGGAAAAGGAACAATGCTTATGTGTAAAGATATGTCAACTCACCAGAACACTATTAATAATGCTAAAATATTAAAATGGCCTACAACAATTGGGACAGCCTAAATAAAATACAAAACATCTATATAATTTAAGTAGCTACTTAAAGTAGTAGGTGATAATTTATGAAAATGAAATTATTTAAAATGAGGAAATTACATAAGAGTATGTCATAGAGAAGGTAGTTCATTAATGTTAACTATTTGGTTCTATAATATCTACTTATATCTGCATCTATATCTATATCGACATCTTTATCCATATCTATCTATATTCTAGATAAATATCTCCAAACCAAAAAGTGCTTATTTAAAATTCTTAATTTTAGTTTTTAAAATAATTTACCAAACAATTTTGTTATATCACAAGTAGGTCATAAAAGCTTTGCTATCAAAAATAAAAAAATAAAATAAAATAAAATAAAATAAAAGCTTTGCTATCACAGGAAAAATAAATAAATAAATAAATAAATAAATAAATAAATAAATAAATGTGTGTGTGTATAGTTTTGTTTCATTTAAACGTCTTAAGACATCTAATTTTATATTTATGTAAATCAACACAAGGAAAATAATCATATAAATAAAATGGAAAGATAATGAATCCCATCAATTAATAAAGCAAGTTTTATCTGCTTATACTATAAATAAAAATCTAAGTAGGTAATTCAGCCTGCTATTGAAGAAACTCCATAGAAAATAAACTTTCTTCAAATAAGTAGCTCAAAATGTTGAGAATCACAGAAATTCTTTCCCTAAATGTACTTTAAATTATTTAAATTATTTAAATACTTAAATGTATTTAAATGTACTGTAAATTATTCAAATGTCTCCTACATTGAAAAAAGAAAATGCTAAAATGTTATGTTAGGGGAAACCAGTATTTTTTTCACTTTTGCAAAAACACTATGAATTCATGCCTACATAGATATATTTAGGGAAAAAAGAATTTTAAGAAAGAATATATTCATATAAGACTAAATAGATTAAAGCAAATTCTAATTAACAACTGACTAAATATATCGGAGAGAATTCACCATAATATTCAACAAAAATGCAATCGCTTACTATGTGAAATTTTATCTAAAATAACAGTGATCAGTATACATGATAAAGTAAAATGTGAAACTTAATGATATATGTTTTGAAATCTATAAATACAAACTAAAAATAAAGCATCTTCTCTGTTGGATGATTGTTATTAAAGAAAAAAATGCCATTACTACTTTTGATATGCATGTATACATAAATCAAACATATGCAATAATCATAATTCACAGTAAATATATCAAGTTCAACAGTGATTCTTAAAATGGCCTTTTAATATCAATAGATATTGCATGCAGGAATAGATTTTGTGTGGAAAAGGCACAAAACTCTATTATTTGATTTTAATTTTTTTAGGTTGTGGTCAATAGATTTCCATGTGGAATATGTCTCCCTTTAACTAAAATTCTTTTTTGATGTAGCTTGGTATTCAGCAAGATTTTGAAAATGAGGAGGGAAGGCCACTTTTGCATAGAAGGAAAGTTCATTTTAGTCTAAAAGAGGCAGGGACTGTCTCTTTGTCTCACATCATTCACTGGTTCTGTGATATTATGCAAATACTTCACATTTCTAACCCCTACTCCATAATTTGAGTTTAAATATTCTTTTTCCCAGATGGATATGAGGATAAAGATCAAATACACCAAGTTTCTTGTATTGTATCTGTCCTATGGCAGGTGTTCTAAAGAGAACAGAGGATTTGCAAATTACAGCTTCTATTCAGGTCACATGTATAACGTTTACAGACAGTTAAATTAAAGGTCTCAGATTAGGACTTTAGAAGACCCATATACCTTAATTAAACAGAATTTTTTTTTAATTAAACAGAATTTTACGGTGACTGTCTGATAATCCTCCACCCCTACCCAGTGCTGAAGTTTCCACTATCCCTGCTTAATTTTTTCATTAGAAAAGAAGTTGCTATTATGTCTTCCCATAATGAGAGAAAAAGCATTCCCAAGTAATTTTTCAAAGATTTTTTTACTTATTTGAAAAACAATAATATTCAGTCTTTGGATTTCTTTTTTAACTTTGAAGATGCCATTGATCATTTTTATTAACTGCCATTGTGCATTATTCGACAGGAAGCTCTACGCTGTAGAAGATTGTTTAAATTCATTTGTGTGGGGGAAAAATGAGGTCGCTATCAAAAAGTGTCTCCTGCAATCTGAAATACTCATTACTAGAATCATATGCCTAAGGCAGAATGTTATGAGAAGGTGGAAAAAAAATTGACATAGGGGAATTTTGTTAACTCTCATGGAAGGAAAGCTCAGAGGCATACATTGTATTCTTTTTCCATGAATAACAAAGCAGAAGTGATTGAATTAATCAAACTACCAATTTGGAAGGCAGAAAAACTGACCCTGAGATGATGAGCCAAAGCATAAAAAAATTAAAAACTAACTTCTTATTTCTGAAGCTTTTCCATTAGTATATTTTTCCCCTGTTATTTTCTCTGGAAAATTGCCATCTTTTTCCCATTTCTGCATTAGAAGGCAGATAAATAGAAAAGCAACATAATTTTTCATTTGCAACTTTTAAACTTGATTTTTTAAGAATATTTTATGAATTTAGTAAGTTTTAACTTTTTATTTTCAAAGTCAGAAAAACTGTGCATGGATATTCTTTGTTTTTGCAGTTTGTTACTTTGGTGCATCACAAATTATGGCAAAACAAGAAATACTTGGGAAAACAACAATTTAATCGACATAAATATGTTTTCAAAAATACTTTAAAATGTCCATCCATGAAAAATACACTATCTCATTTTGTAATTCCTTAGTCCTTTGATTTTAATTTTTCTATGGTGAGAAAATACTTTTATGTGAAAATAGGCAATTCAAATCCCTTCATGTAGAAACAGTAGACAGGATAATATGAAGAATTTAAATGATAAATTATTTCTGAGAGGATCCCAAAGCACCAAAAAGAAACACCAGATATTATAAGGAATATTGGCTTTGGCAACAGATTAGACCTGGATTAAATACTGACCCCTTGTAATCTGGGCAACTCCAAGAACTTCAGTGAAACTCTATTTCCTCTTCTGTTAAGTAAGGATGAGGACACTCAATTTAGTAGAGTTACAAGAAAAAAATAATTGACATGTATCCAATAGCCAACTTGTAATGAGTTACTTGCTTTAATAATGTAATGCTCAGAAATTGGCATTTCATCACTTAGCTCCCTTTTTCTACATTATATGATTTGGAGATAATTAGTGCTATTAGGTCAATCGATGCTTTCATGGAAAGAAAGAAAATATGCACCAAGTAGTTTTCAATACCATTATGAAAACTTTCCAGGTGAAGATTTACCAAATCTCTAGTCCCAGATCTCCTTTTAATTGCAAGATGTGACTAACTTTTACGCTATTTGAGATAAGAATAGGATCCAAAAAAATACAGAATAATCTGTCTTATCTTCTGAAGTATTTCTTTCAACAGAAATTTATCTTAATTTCAGAAAGACACTAAGTATGTCTAAACCCACATTGCAGTCATTAAGGATAAAGTTGCAATGTTCCCAGCAATAAATAAATTCTACATGATTTTATGCAAAAATAAGCTAGATAGAATATCGTCTTCAAGTTTTGTCATTTTCAATAAAATAATAAATTATTAAATTTTCAAACAAGCATATCTCCTGTGACTGTGCTGAATTAAAATTGGCAATTATTAGTTATTTTCTTCAAGTCACCTTAGTGACCACAATGTATTCAATGTCCCATATATGAAAGAATTATATCTGTCCCAATAATTGTGCATTATACAGCATGATAAAAAGAATCAATAATAATTTGCAAAGTAGTAATTGTTGTAATAATAACGTGAACATACCTGAAAATAACTGTTTTGTGGGAGCACTGAGTTGTGCTTGCTTTGAAACTCTGTAAGCAGTGTCCGAATCTTTTGAATTCTTTCTGTTTGTGCAAAAGCCCGTTGTTTTTGTTATTCCCTCTGGAGAGTTGTGAAAATCTAGAGCTTTTAGTACATCAACTGGAGCCGCTGAAAAATAAGTAAAAAAAATTTTTTTAATTGAACAAATAATCTAATATAAAAAGAATTTTTTAACAGAGAAAATAGTTTCTTGTTCTACTTCTCAAATCTGTCATTTGCCATGTTTCCATAACATTTGGGTGGGAGATTGAGGAGTGTGACAGCAGGTAAATTACAACTATAAAATTCTCTAATACGAGATATCTCAACTTAAGAATAAAATTATAGAAAAGCAAACAGAAGATATCCATGTGGGGTGGAATATGTAGATTTAGAATTGAATATATATATGTTACATAGCACATATTATACATTATACATACATATATTACATAACATAAATATTATATAACATATAATTGAATATATGTGAATTTACAATCTGTCTGATGCATCTCAATAACCATTTAGAAAGTCTTTAATCATTCTAAGTAATTGCATTATTTGGAATTAAAGTGAAAGCCAGCATCTAGACATATTCCATTAATTTCTAATAGATTTATAATTTAAAAAAAGACTTATAATTCAATTATTCATAATCTAAATAAAGGTAATTTTGATTGACCAAAATTTTGAAGGTAATTTTGTATAGCAATGAATGTTATACATAATTATTATCAAATCTGCAGTTACTCAGCCATATTGTACACTCAAAAAAGTTAAAAGTTGTTAAAAAGAACAGGTAACAAAACATAATGCTCTTGTTTTGAAAGTCTTCCTATGTTAGTTATTTACAAATTATATATAAGCAAATGCATGTGTAAACAGTATATACTGTGTACATATGTATATCTGTGTATGGTGCATGCACATATGTATCTATGTATAATCTGTTGAGTTTTACCCTCTAAATTTGCCAGAATGTCTTCATGGATGGTGCTTTATGCCTCATGATTCAGATTGACTTTGGAGACTGGAAATTGACTAGAGACTTTGGGTAAAAGTATAATCTTTGGATAAAAGTGTAATAAGGTGTAATCCTGTTGGATAAACTTTTTTTTTTTTTTTTTTTTTTTTTTTTTTAACTTTTATTTATTTATGATAGTCACAGAGAGAGAGAGGCAGAGACACAGGCAGAGGGAGAAGCAGGCTCCATGCACCGGGAGCCCGACGTGGGATTCGATCCCGGGTCTCCAGGATCGTGCCCCGGGCCAAAGGCAGGCGCCAAACCGCTGCGCCACCCAGGGATCCCCTGTTGGATAAACTTGATGTTTTAAACAGCTTTATTGGAATATTATTCACTTGTCATGTAATTTACCCATTTAATTATGGTAAAATACATACAACACAAAATTTGCTATTTTAACCATTTTATGTACAATTTAGCAGCATAATTATATTCACAATGCTGTGCAACCATCACCACTATCTATTTCCAAGACATTTTCATCACTCCAAACAGAAACTAACCACTGAACAACAGCTCCCTATTTACCACCTCTGCCTGGACTCTGGTAACTGATAATACACTTTCTGTCTCTATGAAGTTGCTTATTCTAGAAATTTCATATAAGTGGAATCATATAATATTCCTCAGAACACTGAACATATAAGTGCCATATGACCAAGCAATTCCACTCCTGGGTACACCCAAAAGAATTGAAAGCTGGCACTTAAACAGATACCTGTGTGCCAATGTTCATGGAAACATTATTCATAACAGCCAAAATGTGGGAACAACCCAAGTTTCTATCAGAACATGAAGAGATTAGCAAAATGTGATACATGTGTACAATGGAATAGGATTCAGTTATAAATAGCAATGACATTCTGATACATGCTACCACATGGACGGAACTTCAAAGCATTACACTATATGAAATAAAGCAGACATTAAAAGACAGTGTTTTAGACCATCAAATTCCCTGATACACAACTTAATACCTACTTAATTCATTAAGCAAGTCAAAACAGGAGTCATATGGTGTAAGCACTATTATAAAAACAGACTTTAGACTCCATATTTCTCAATATACCTATATTCTGTTAACTTTCTCACTTTATTAAAAAATAAAAATATTCAGAGGAGGTCATTGCTGGGCCTGTATTACTGAGCATTTCTGAGATATATGTCCTTACTGCAAGAATTTGGATTCTAATTCAGAAGGAAAAGGGATCACTTCTGCTTAAAAGTGAACCAATATTACTTTGAAAAGTTCAGTCATTAGTTAAAAAAAAAAAAAAACAGAACTGCCATCACATTTCAAAATACATTGGGTTTTATAAATATACTGTTTCTGGGAAAAAGTAATGAGAATGGAAATGGGACTGATTTTAGAATAAGAAAATACCATCACAATTTATCACATTCCATAGAGTCACCTGCAACAGGATGTTGTCCTTTGAGAATTATAATTTCAACTAGTATTTTTTTTATAACTGTCAGTTCATTATAGAATGCATGCATGAATGAATGAGTGTTTGTAAGCAATGTTTACCTGGTCATTTCCTTAAGTTAATTAAATTTTAGGGGTATTGACTTCATATGTACAAATATATGTGGATGAAGCTTTAAATAACTTTCCTTTTACAGTATAACAATTATACTTTCCTTTAGCAATACTCTACCTCTTTCATCAAGCCTCTAAATGAAAATCAACATAGCTATTCAGTATAGTCCACATGGTTTCAAATTATTAAAAAGAAAAAAATCTTTTTCTTTATGGAAATCAGGCATTTCAACAGGATCATTAATTTATCAAATATGATACTCTCTAGTTCAGCCTTGGACTATTTAAAAGAATGATGACATTCAACAACCATTTTGTAGGAGTCTTGCTTGTGATGATCAATTTTTCTAGACCAATAGGAACACCTGACCATTCTTAGCTTCCTTCTTTTTCTTATCATAAAGTCCAAGAAGAAAGTAATAATTGTAATGGCTTCCATGTCTAGAAAGCCTAATATATGTCAGTCACTAGGCTAAGCTCTTGACAGGTTTGCAGAGCATATGTTCTTATTCCCACTGTGCAGATGAAGGAATTGAAACCCAGAAACCAAACTGAGGATACTCCTAAGATCTGGGCAAATATCAAATCCAGGCTCTTTCCACTTCACCACCTTCATTGCTATACCCTGTAAAAGAAACTGAAAACATAAATATAATATACTAAAATTATCTTGAGACAGCTAATTGATTCCTGATGTTTTTATTTGTTTTAAATTAACTTAATTTATGTTTCAGGGTATAAATGACTCTGAAGGAGACTGTTTCTAAAAGTCACAGCATTTTATCTGCTTATTTTATCTTCTTGCTCTGAGGCCGTTAGCAAAAGTAGATGAGGGTTAAAGACTCAAGGACAAACCTGAAAACAGCTATGAAAGCTGTAATTCTACGAGGTAAAGGATGAAGTTCCATGGTCATGGTTCCAACTGCTCGTAGGTAAATAAAAAATAAAATAAACCACATGTCCCTTCTCTCCAGAATATCTTTTCACAGTATGACCTTTTCCAAGAGCACAGATTTTGTCACATTTGTTCCTTCCGACTTTGAAAGTAATGTGGTAAAAACACATTCCCTCTATAGGATTCAAAATAAGGGCTCTATTTTTAAAACCTCAAAAAATTCTTTGTAGAGACACATTTTAAGAAATAATTCACTCTTCAAAAACCAATTAAAAAATAGGGATACAAAATAAAGATTTCAACTAGGTTTTTCCTTTCTCTAGAAAGCCATATCAAGTTATAAAAATGTAAAACTTAGTTACTCAAGTTTTAAAGTTTTTTCCTTCAAGACAACTAAATAATAAATTAAGCCACTTTGAAATCTATCTGTTATTTGATCTCATAATCATAGCATTTAACAAATTCTCATAATATGGATTTTATGATTTTATGCATACACACACACATACATTATACATGCAGGGAAATTATTCTTCATATTTTATTGACCAGATTGCAACTGTTTAAAGATTAAAAGTAGGGGCACCTGGGCAGCTCAGCGGTTGATCACTTGCCTTTGGCTCAGGTCATGATCCTGTCCTGGGATGGAGTCCCACATCAAGCTCCCCACAGGGAGTCTGCTTCTCCCTCTGCCTATGTCTCTGCCTCTCTCTCTGTGTCTCTCATTAATAAATAAATTCTTTTAAAAAATAAAATGAAGATTAAAAGCAGTAGTTCTTGGAGCTTAACTTGATATATCTAAAAAAGTGAAGTTTCCATATTCAAAGCAATTCTTAAATGCCCTTAATATTGGAATTGTTTCCATGTTGCCAATAGCTGATGCCACAAACCATGATTAGAATTTCAGATGTATCCAATTAGTACCATATTTTGTTCAACAGTATTTTTCCTGCCTTTTACGACATACTGTTACATTTTATTAAATGGGAGAATAAGATATCAGAGCCCAGTGCATTATTACAATAGCCACTTGACTGGTTTCCATGTCTTTTCTCATCAGTCTGCACACCACAACTTGAGCAAGCTTCCAAAACTCCAGGCTTTATGTCACTGTCCTGCTTAAACTCCTTCAGTGAACCCACTAAAATTTCCAGATGGTATGCACAGACCGGAATATAAAATCTTGAAGATCTGAACATATACATTTGTCCTCCCGGTACCACCCTAACTGTACCTCCACCATTTTTTTTTCATTGTCATTTCCCCTAACTCCTTCCTCACTCACTGCTCTAGCTATACTGAATTTAGACAGCCCAGAACACCTTGGCCCCCATCTTCTTTTTCCTGCCTCTGGATGTTTCTAAATTCTATGCCCCCCATCTGAATCATTGAGCTCCACTTCACTGAGGGATATGTAGGCTATAAATGATGAGTAATCTGCTCCAGAAAGCATTTCCTGGGTTATCTGGGTTATACTCACTTCTAATATAGCACTTTCCATACTTAGTTTTAATTATTTGCCTATTCTTGAATTTTTCCCAAACCAGAAGACAACAGCTATACACACACATATACACATGAGCTCTATAAAATACTGGCTGAATGTGAAACAAAATAATATAAAAATACTAGAAGCAACTTTCTCTGAAGTCCATAGAGCTCACTTATCTTAAAACAAAAATTTTTGAGGGCCTACTATATATTTTCTATTATGTTTTCCTGATCCTCTTGAACACCACCCCCCCAACTCATTCACTGATTAGTCTGTCCCAGGTCTTTAATCCTTTCCCTCTGTTCCTTTCAGTGTCCACATGGATTACTGATCTAAAGCCTCACAGTGCTTTGATTGTTTCATCTCTAATTAATTCCTCCTTTAAACCTCTTGACACACTCCCATTACCAATAAGGAGTAAGTCACAGCAATACATAGTGCTGAAGAGCTGGAATGATTCTGGAATCCCATCCCTGGCACTTAGCATCTGTATGATTTGGACTTGCTTTAGGCCTCAGTTTCTACATCGGTAAGATGAAAATAATAAAAATATTTACTTAAGAGAGTTTCTGAGAGTATTTGTAACAATGTCTTAGAACAGTGGTAGGAGAAACTATGCCTATGGGTCAAGACCTTGTTGACTACCTCGTTATGGTATATAAGATATTAATGGTTTTATTTTTACATCATTAAAAATTTAAAAGGAGCACCATATTGTGTGAGATATGGAATCTACGTGAAATTTAAATTTCAGCATCCACAAACAATATTTTTATTAGACTATAGCAACACCCATTCATTTATATATTGTCCACAGCTGCTTCTGCCCTACAACAGAGTTGTATAGCTCTGATAGAGCCCGTATAGCTCAAAAAGGCTGAAAGATCTACCATGTGGTTTCTTTTAAGCTGAGTCCTGAAGGATGGGTAGAAGTTTATAAGCTTAGAGGAGGCTGACAGAAATATTAGATATGCAGCACAGATACAAGACAGCACAGACCACAAGAAAATGAAAGTAATCATGGTTGCCTGATAAGATATCAACACTAAATAAATTGAGATGTCCAAACTCTCCCTGGGTGTATCATAGCTATGGAGCACCTCTTGAGAAAAATCAGATCTCCACCATGGATATTCAGAGCCACAATCTCCAAGTGAAACATCTACACTAACTCCTAACCATTTCCCCAACCCCAAATGAAGTGTTCCAGCTGAAATAAACTTCTCTAAGTTTCTAAAATACACTGTTTCCTTTATTGAGGATTTAGTTTTTCAATCCTTTCTCAATTGGCTAAGGATAGTTGACTGTTTCTCAACCCTGTCATTAGAAGCTTCTGGAGATCTTTTAAAACATAAGTATGTCTGGGTTCTATGTAAGAACCAATAACTAGAATGGAGGAAGCAGGGGGGTGGGGTGGGGCGGACAAGCATTCATGATTTTTTAGATGAATCTAAATGGGTAGCCAGGATTAAAGCCACATGACTGAGACCTAACCAACCTTTTTTATCTCAACCTAATCATGACTTCCTTCAGGAAATCATTACTTATCTCTCCCAGGTTGGGTTATGTGACCCATTCATATGATCCCAAGTGCCGTATATTCCCCTTGGATAACTCCACACTCTATTTTGCTTACTCAATTATCTCATTTTCACTCAGGCATGGTGTGTGTCTAAGATCCCTGTTACAGACTCATCCACCTAATCTCCCTCCCTCTCTCTCTCTCTCTGCTAAGCTTGTAATTTATTGTTTGATGTCTGCCTCCCCTGATAGACTGTAAACTCTCTGATAGCAAACATCAGCACCACTGATGTTCACTGCAGTATTGATAAATAACATAGCAGCTGATGCATAATGAATAATCAATACAGATATGTTTAATGAATGAATGAATACATGAATCAATAAGCAGCTACATCCGGCCTCAGAGCCAGAGTTTCTTTCTCACCAGTCTGCAGAGGAAAATGGAGTGTCAGAAATGGCCTTTATAATCAGCACCTTGAAGAGCTTCCCAAATCTGATTGTTTCCATTTGATTAAAGTGTGGCAAGAACAGTTTGTTTGTTTGTTTGTTGTTTGTTTGTTTGTTTATATTTTATTTATTTATTCATAACAGAGAGAGAGAGAGAGAAAGAGAGAGAGAGAGAGAGAGAGAGAGAAGCAGACACAGGCAGAGGGAGAACAGGCTCCATGCAGGGAGCCTGATGTGGGACTGGATCCTAGGTCTCCAGGATCACACCCCAGGCCAAAGGTGGCACTAAACTGCTGAGCCACCGGGGTTGCCCAAGAACACAGTTCTTAAGTGGCCTTTCTAAAGTAGATGCTTTCTCATCTCTAGGGAGTCACTTATCCCCACCTTGTATCTCACATCACAGGCTACATAGAAACATATCATTCTAGGGAGAAATAAAAATAAAACACAGAGTTATGAACCATCTCCTGGGGAGCCTGGGTGGCTCAGTCATTTAACTGTCTAACTCTTGGTTTCAGCTCCATTCATTTTCTTGAAGTGGTGAGATTAAGCTCCACATCAGACCCCACGCTCAGTGGGGAGTCTGTTTGTCCTTCTCTGTCTGCCTCTCCCCTCACTTGAATGCTCTCTTTCTTTCTCAAATAAATAAATAAAATCTTTTTAAGAATCTCCCACTCAGTCATGAAATGCTTTGCTGCTCTAGATAAATATCAAAAAAACAAGAGTGCTACTGAGTTTATGTAGTGGTGGGATTTAGGACTGACAAATGAAAAAGTGAGAGTGAAATGACTATTATTATAATTTAACTATAACCAATATTTTGCTATATTTTAAAATGACAAGAGCTCTTAATAAAGAGTCTGAAATGTAGGATAGGACAAGTGAATAGGCAACAATTAATAACTCCATTTCTACAGTTGGAACCTACTCTGTGACTTAGTTTCTCCAACTTAACCTTATTTTGATAATTAAATAAAATAAGCATTTTAACCTCTGAGGAAAGTGTCCAACACATAGTAACACTTAGTAAAAATAATATCTAAAAGCACTATGTCCTTAAATTTTCAATCTATTTGAACATCTTTAATAGTGCCAGTGAGCATCACCCATGTTTCCTCCAGAATTATAATTCATTTGATTCTTACTATCCATTTCCCCTGACTACTTTGGGAAATCTCTTTACAGAAGAGCAGAAAACTAAACAGGTTTCCACCTCTAAAGGTCCATCAGATATCTCCATGAAAATTATGTAGTGCTAAGCAACCTCTCCAGCACACTACTATGTTATCCCAAGAACATACAACTCCAGGAAGTTGCCTAGAACTTTGTCAGTTTATGTAACCAAATGAGTTGAATTTATATTTTCATATAGATTTCATTACCACTCTGTAGCACAATTGGCCTTAATACGCTTTCATTAGGATTTTCCCCATTTAATAATTTCTTTTTGTATTGCATAGATATTAACATAACTATAGATTAAATATAGCAACATGATGTGAGTTATTTATTAAAAGGTTTAAAAAAACCTAATATTTTAGAGATGCCTGGTGACTCAGTTGGTTAAGCATCCAACTCTTGATTGCGGCTCAGATGAGATAGAGCCCCACATAGGACTATGTGCTCAATAAGGACTGTGCTTGAGATGCCTTTTCTCTGCCACTCCCTCTATTCATGTGCTCTCTTTCTCTCCATCTCCCCCCCAAAATAAAAAAATAAATCCTTTTAAAAACCTAATATTTTAGTTTCTTTCCTCCGATACCATTTCTCCTATTTATTTCAAACACATATAGGATATACAGCAACGATGTATTACAAACAAACATGAAGTATTAAAAAACAAAACCTATTGATCTAAACTCTTCCATATTAAAAAAAAAAAAAGGTTTGAGAGTTCATTTTTAAGTGATAATGTGGGACAAATAATGTTAATACAAATCACATAAATTTCCTATGTTCCAACACAACGCTTTGTAGCTGAAACAATTAGACTTTTTGTCTATATTTTGTAATCTAATCTTTATACTCAAAGTATAAGATGGGAGAAATGAACTGCTTGAATACATTAATAAATTGTAAGCTTACAAGATTAGAGTTGTAGTATTTACACTAAATACTCCTGGACATGGGAAGTGTTTAGAGTCCATTTTACCCAAGGGATTCTATAGTACACTTAAATGTTTTGTCATTTTAAACCTATGTGTAGAGAATATATTTCCCTTCAGGAAAAAAAATGAATAAAATAAATACAAATATCTCAAGTCTCAAGTTTTTGATAGGCATCTTGCAAAAACTGGATATTTGATATTCAAACAAAGAATAGCATCAAATTAAGAATGACATGGGCAAAGACTTGTAAAATAGTAGCCCGTAGTTTCAGAAATTTTATAGTTAATTTCATCAAAACTAAGCACCTAACAAGCCTAATGGTAATACCATTTCAGAAAACAGAAACCCAGCAATTAAATGTAAATATACTTCCTTATGATCCCATGAATATACCAGCTCAAAAAAAAAAAAAAATCACACAGTGAAATTCAAAATTGGAAAGGAAAAGGTAAAGGAAATACATAATTAAGTATTCTGAAGTAGAAGTAATGGATAAAGTGTGGCTCCCACCACAATCCATTGTATCCACATCCCACTGTTGACTGTTTATTCTAATTCTGACCTACCCAGTGGTTGAAAGAAATGTGTAAACCTTGTGGTCCTAGCATAGATTTAGCATTGATTGTAAATAACAAATAAATTTGTTTTGAATATTAGTATGTGTGTACATTTCCTTAACAATATTTAATCTATAGCTGCTTTTAGGTCTTCACCTGCAAATATCCATCTACTTTTTAAGTAACCACGAGTCCCACATTATTGTCCTATTAAACCAGCTAAGCAAAGTACAAATTTCCATTACAATTTCTATACAGCTATAATCTCTTAAAACTGGACCAATATGCATGATGTCCATCAAATAAGTAAAATGCTTTACCATGTGGAATTTAAGTGTCACAGTGACTATGTATAAATATGCAAAATAAGTTTAAAAACTATGGCAATTATGTGGACAACAATCGCCTAGAACCTGCCCAAATACTTTAAGGCAATAGTTGTACTCCCTGTACTCCAAAAATATCTAATTCTACATTTGATATAAAGCCTTAAAATAAAATACTCACCTTTAATTTAAATAAGCCATGACTTTTTATACATGACAAATATTTGATTAGTACTAAGAAGAAAATATATCAGGAAACAAGGGTTAAGAAGGCATGGATTTTAGTATCAAATAAGAAAGACAGGAAAGGCCTCAATAAGGAAATAATGTCTGAGCAGTCTAGCCAGGCATAAGAGACTTTTGTATCCTGATATTTCAACAAAGTAGCATTCTAAGCAAAGGAATAGCAAGTGCAAAGAGTCTGAGAGATGAGTTGTCCCAAATGGGAGGAGCTGGAGGAAATGCAAGGAGACACTTAGGTCTCCAGCAGAGAAAATCATAGAGGTGGAAGAGATGAGGTCAGAGAAATAAGGGTGAGGCAGGTTAGAAGCAGATTGTATAGGTCCTCCGGGATGTTCAAGTTAAGGTTTTATTCAAAATGAGACAGAAAACTATTGGAAGTTAAGGGAGAGAAGTAACATGAACCAACTAGTTTTCCAAACCACTGTGGTTGCTTGCGCTGAGAACAGACAGGGACACTAGAGTGGAATAGAGAGCAGAAAGGAAGTAATTCCTATCCCCCAGGTGCAACATTTGGGCAATTTTGTTATCTTGGACTGGGAGATGAAGTACTAGATCAGATTCTGGATATACTCTGATGACAGAGCAGACAGGGTTGCTGATGGGTTGGATACAGAGTATGAGATAAAAGGAGTCAAAGCTACTCCAAGTATTTTAGCTCAAACATCATGACTGTGTTGCCATTCACTGAGATGGAAAGATTGTGAGAGGTACAGGTTTCAGAAGGAGTTCTCTGATTCAGTTCTGGGCATGATAATTTTGAGATGATTTAATACATTCCACTGGAAATGGCTGAATAGGCAGTTGAATATATGAGACTGGAATTCAGGGAAGTTACGGGGTAGAAATAAAACTGGGAGTTGACAGCCGATAAACATATAAAGCTATAATTAATTAATTATACTTATTTTAAAACTCTATTTGATGTAACTTTCTGTGAAAGAAATCATTATGGATTAACAAATGATTATAATAAATATTTTATTCTCTCAAATAATCAAAATAGATATCTTGGTCCAATATATGAATCCTCAGAAACAACAACAAAAAAATAACCACTTCCAATTTATGTCCTAAAACATGCTGCAAGTTGGGTAATGACAAGAATGATCACATTTAAGGTTTAAAATGTTAGACTAAATCTTTGTCTCACAGCGGATTTTATAAAACGTGCACACATTTTGTTTCATGTACTCCCTTATAAAATAGGAAGATTATTCATTCATGCATTTTTCAAGTCCATAATGGGCATAATCCTGTATCAAGTGTCACTTAAATGTACTAATTACCGTGGAGAACCCCAAGAGACTTTACAGGAGGTTAGCTATTCCAGAAAAAAGCAGCATGGTCTCAGTTCCCTGGTTATTTGTCAGAAGATCCAGTGGTTGCAATCAAGTGGAACCACCTAGTATGGATAGATATCAAAGTATGTACTGATCCTGCCAACTTAGCAGCCTCCCTGTATTTTTTAATTAGTCACATGAGTCTGCACTAAATAAAAATATTATCCACACAGTCTTGTGTTATGTGGTCCTAGCCCATTCTCCTAACCCCAGCACTCTCCTGATAATACACATACCCTTGAGAATAGACACTAGAAAGTAGGCATACTATCTTTCTAGTCAGGGCACCTAACACTAACTACACATAGAAGAGAGTCATTTAATTTTCACAGTTATTGAACAGCCTCAATCCTGAACTTTCTTGTATCATAAAAAGCTTCTATGAACTGAAATTGAAAGCAGAAATAATATCACAACTCTGAGGATGGCAAGGGAAAGAACCAATGCCAGTTAAGAGTGCGTGTTGAGAGTGTGATACTTAAAAGCTTGGCATTTCCTACTTACAAGTGGCCAAAGCCATTAAAATGTTTATTATAAAACTTAAATTATAGTTTCAATATAAGCAGATGACTTCAATGTTGAGAAAAGCAATTTTTGCCTACATCTAGTTTATTACATGCTATGGAGAGGAGGATTAAAAAGAGCACAATCTATATCATAATTCAGTTGATCTATCCAAATCACTTTTTGCAGACTCACTGCTATTGGGTAATTGAGTATTTATCAAATGATTTGCATGCAGCAGATAAATAACCTTTTACTTGACTTGCAGTGCTCTGTTAATACAAGCTAGACACATTCCTATTTTTGTGTGTTTTTATTTCCCATTACAAAATATTCATAAACCTTTGGATGTGTATCAAAATTATCTGTGGGGCTTTATAAAGTACCTAACCTTGGATTCCATACAAAATCTACTCAATCAACATCCACGGAGATGGGATTGGAAATAATTGTGATATCAAGACAAGGCTGACTGCCTGCGTATTCTTGACTTTAGTAAAATCTCTTGCTTATGAGGTCATTAATTCATATGATAAACATCTTTTGGCCACCTATTTGCCCTAGGTATAGTGCCAGAAGCCAGAATTTCTAACATGAATGAAAAAAGATGCATTATTTGTTTTCAATTTAGCATCAAAAATATTCTGTGATAAGCATATTGGAAGAAGCATAGTGTGCTTTAGGATGTTATGCAAGGTCAACTACCTCAGTCTTCATGGTTGAAGAGAGGTATTCTTTTAGGGGATAATATCTAAATACTGAGTAAAAAAAGCAATGGTAAGTGGCTTGGAAGAGTGTTCACGGTGGAAATAATAGCTTGCCTGGAGGTAAAATAGAGATAGACATTCTCAGGAAATCACAATATCAGCAAAAATCTGTTCGATATACTTCTTTAGACACTGGCAATAACTGACATATAGAACCTTATTTCATATCTCAGGTTGTTCGTTAGGTTATTCATTAGAGCTTCAACCGACACTTCCACTTCACTCAATGAAGATTTATCTATCGAATACCATGTGACAGGCTCTGTACTATGTGCTTGGGACACACTAAAACGATAAAGATACATATCCTAATGATTTTGGTGTAACTAAAATAAATATGCAATGGATAAGAATAGAATATAAAAAGTATGTAGCATTCTTCCAAAACAATTCTACAACTACTGTCTCTTAATCTTATTAAGGACTTGAAACTATAAGCTCCTTGCTTAAAGATGGTACTTCATAATATAGTAAGTATATCACACATATATATAATATGTATATATGTACAATATATGTATAATATGAAAATTAATTTCTAGAATGAGCTTACTAAAATAACCATAAGGTGATAAATACAGATGGGTTACTCTTTTAATAGTTATTAAGCAATATAAGAAATTCCTAATAGCATACAAAACTGAGATAAAAGTTTCAAAATGAATATATGATGGGAATTTCCCAATTATTATTTTAACAGATTGATACCACTCTTGTCCTAAACTTTCTTGTTCACCAGCAGACAGTGAAATTATTTATGTTGCTGTCAAAGCAAAAATACCACCTTCATATGGTGTTTTTCTCTAACAGATTGCTATGTTAAAGAAAACTACCATTTTAGAGGTAATGTAGGCAATTAGTAGCTTCAAATATTTAGCAGTGTCTTGGAAGAGAATGTGCAAAATGTGTTCTCCAAATGAGGAAAGCTAAAGGGATATCCCAATTCATTCACTTACAGAGAATAAGTAAAGAAGTAAAGAGGGAGGGATCTAATTACAGCTATCGACATGACATGAGTAGATCACTTCACACCACTCCAAATTAACTAGATTTAACCTTGTTCCAGTCCACTGGGCAAAGTAAGAAGATAATTTATAATCTAAATAGTGACTATATTATGTACTGTGCATTGTGGCATCTTGGTAGACTCTGAGGACAGAAATAAAACTAAATCATAGTCGTTACCCCCCCCCCCCCAGCAACTCCTACAGGAAGACTAACAGAAAAATGAGTAATTTCTTAAATAACGATATCCTTTTTTTTGCAACCTATGTATCTTTTAGTTACATTATAACAGTTGATTGCAGGGATCCCTGGGTGGCGCAGCGGTTTAGTGCCTGCCTTTGGCCCAGGGCACGATCCTGGAGACCCGGGATCGAATCCCACATCGGGCTCCCGGTGCATGGAGCCTGTTTCTCCCTCTGCCTGTGTCTCTGCCTCTCTCTCTCTGTGTGACTATCATAAATAAATAAAAATTTAAAAAAAAAGCAGTTGATTGCATTCCAAACAGCTTTTAGACAATCAGATCTGACACTTTTATACTGAAGGTAATAAAGCACACTACCATATATCAGTCTCCCAAAGTGGAATAAGACCTGTTGTTCCTTGCAATGGATCCTGATTAGAACAGGCAGCAATTTGTTAAGTGTCCTTATTACTTAATGAAACCAAGCCAACTCCAATCTGAACTGTGAATGCTAACAGATACAGCTGTCAACTTCCCCTTAAATAAGTCAAAGGAAATAAAGTAACACTTGCTGGCTTCTAGCAACCACCCTTAGTGGTCTCCAACATTATTAGGGCTCAGGATTGTTCTTAAAATGTTAAGAGTGGTATGGTGTCCACCACTGAACTTTAATGCAGGCTGAATTAGAACATTGTCTTTTGCCAAGTCCTCTTTATATTTCTCCTTAGTGGCGTTCAAGTTATTCATACAATTGACACAATGCTTACTATGGTGCAGTTGTGTGTTCTGACCATTAATGTGGCACCCCAGGGTACTATAATCATAAGTCAGGGCGGCTGTATGGAAACATTAGAACACATGATAAAGTAAGCTGGGACAAATGATCAAACCCACGGACCCTGTAACATGATTGTCTAGGTTCAAATCCTGGGTCTATCACATAGAAGCTGTGTGACCTTAAGCATGATAATTAACTTCTCTGTTTTTCAGTTCCCTCGTGGGTAAAATGTGTATGTTAACATTAGCTTACTTCCAGGGCAATTGTCAGAATGAAATGAGATTCTATATGAAAAGTGCTAACTACAGGAGCTGGCACATAATAATAAGCAGGTACCGAGTGTTAGATCTTACTATTTTATCTGCCTGGAGATATGAAGCCTGATCTAAATCCTGAAGTAGGAGAAGACATCTGCTAGACGGATGAGAAGGCTACAGATATTCCAGGGAAAGAGAATGGTGTGTCCCAGGACAGGGGAGAACACAGGCAAGAGGTTTAACACAGCCGAAGTGCAGGGTAAATGGGGGCAGGTTTATGGCAGTGGAGGGAGTGGCTGGTCAGGAGCCTGGGCACACAGAAGAATCCCATCCTGAAGGCTACTCTACATCAGGCTAAGCCATTTGTACAATATATTCTCAATTCTCAACAATTATTCTCAAAACCAGTGAAGTTTCTTGAAGACTCATCAGCATTCAAAAAGAAGAGTGCCAGCTAGTAGGGTGTGCTCCACTGTTGACTCTTGCCTAAAGGGAGAAGTCAGGGAAAATAGAGACATGTATGACTCTTCTGTCTCTGCAGAGCTCTCTAAGAGCACAAAGTGCAAAAGTGTTTTAGAGTTTCTTATTAGCTTTGTCAGGAATTGCAACCACTGCCCTTTCTGGCAGTCATCCTTTTGGGAAGTTGTTTGTGAAGAGCTGAGTGAGGAAGGAAAGCCAACCACCTCACACAGTGGAAGGTTCACGCCTGTAAGCCCGGATGCCAGCTTAGCAGTCAGACAGAGGAAGGAAGCTTCCACTGACACTCTATGCGCTCAAGTTCTATGAATAGGGACCTTCATTTGCCTGTACAGTAGAGGGCCATTCAAGAGCAATTAAATTTGTTTAAAATAAGAAAGAAATGCTTTTTAAGGAAAAAAAAAAGGTGGTTTAGAAGGGATTGCAAAAGTTGATTGTGCTAAAGCACTTTTACACAGGTTTGTTTTAGTTCTCAATTGTCAAGTCGTATTTAAGCTGGTCTCTTACTCTGAAATATGATAACCTTTCTTTTCTCTGAGTTCTTTCTCCTAAATTAATAGCACTGTCTCTAATTCCATGCGCAGCAAGCAAAGAGTTTATTTTACCAGATAACAGTAGGTCTGGTGATCAGCCAATGTCTAAAGAACCACTAGCCAAGTCAGCAGTAGGCCAAAGACTGCAACCAATAGATACTACTCACTAAATCACTTTAAAATCGACTTTCATCTTCTCTACCAGCTAGTATTATTCAGGTTGAGTTTTGAGACAACAGAAAGCAGGGGGAAGAAAAGCTTATAAAAATGACATTTTATTAGGGTTTTGCAAGAAAAAGAAAGATACATTAGTCACCTAATGATATAGAAAACAGTTTAAAATGAAAAAAAAAATAGAACTTTATGTTCTGAATTAAATTGCAAGAGAAATTAGAAGAAGAAAGTCCAAATTTAGGCAAGTCATTATAGTATACCAAAAGCTGCACCGAAATCTGCATTTAAAGTTGCCTCTTTGGTGAAAGAATTTAGGGAACACTGCAATTTTTTATAGCATCTGTGTACACCTCTCTTTCTTCTTTGCTAAGGAACAAAAACTTCGATGGTCAAAAACAAAGTTGGGTTTCCTCTCACCACTCCCAGCTCAGGTCACATTTCCCCAGTATCAAATGAGGGAAGTGGAGGAGTAAAAGCAGAAATACAGATCAGCTCTCAGCCCCCACTCTGTAGTTGCCTTGAATGCCTAATGATTACACCAACTGCCCTTAATTATTTCTCCAAAAGTAGGAGGAAAGAAAAGTGTGCTTAGTATACAATGGAAGTCTGGCTTTTGAATACCTAAGTATAATCATTAAAAACTATTTAAATGATGTGGATGGCTCAGTACTTATTAAACCCTATATTCATATAAATGGTTAGAGTTGATCATGAATATAAATATTAGTTTCCACGGTGTCTTCTTCAGGACCCTAAGGACATGTACTGCTTTCCCTAAAGAGAGGAAAACTCTTCATTTGACAGAAATACTAGATCTACCATTGTTGTTGCCAGCAAGACAAGTATCATGGTCATCTCTTAAGAGTGTCTACTTCCCGATAGACTAACTGTCCATTTCTTCTTGAGGTGGAAGTTATTTATGTAGTCTCAGATGTCTTAACAATCCAGAAGAAAAATCAATTAGAATTTACATTACTAAGTGCTCTCCTATATCTTCCCAAGTTTGCCACTTGTTTGGCAAAATATTATCTATTAAACAAACAAGCCATGTTGAGTAATAATCAAATTATTATCTGGTTTAGTAATACAACCAATATGTGTGTGTATATATATATATATATATAGTCTATATCATCCAATCTAAAATCAACTTGGAAAGCATAAAATCTGACACAATATGCAATAAACACAGATATATTATTAACTGAATATATTCTTTGAAGTAAATATATCATATATATTTATATTATATAAATATATAATTTCTTAGATTCTTAAAATTCAAAGTGTGACTGGCCCTCCAGTAACAACTTTACAGTGCATAATAAAAAACTATGTTCCTAATCCAGCAACAAACATACACAAAAAATATTTTACAAAGTACTACACTTTCTACTCTGATACCGATAATCCTATAGAATCACATAATTAGGTGTATTGACAATACAAATTATCAAAAATCACCTTTCTCCAAATTTAGAAAATTGAGGAATTTTTAAATGCATTCTATAACTCTGTTCCCTAATGGATTTTCTTTAAATCAATCATTTTCACTTAATCCATCTTCTCACTAAACTCCAAGAAGTACAGTTAGGCTGTATTTGGTCATTCCATAAAGTCTCAGACCTACTATTATTTACAGATATTTTTGTCACTATCGCAGACCTTCACTATATTCACTTAGAAAAACATTGAATATTATGGAAATATTTTTATTTTCTATGAGAAAAATCATTTAGCTAATAACTTTTCTATGCCTTGGTTTCTTCATTAGTCAAGTGAGAAGGTAGTAAAGAGAAATAATCTCTACAATAATATCTCTAGCTTTCTCTTTTAAAAATCTATACACCTTTTTTCCCTTCCCTTGAAAAATTCAGCTTTTTATTACAGGCACTCTCAACCAAGCTTGACTTGAGTCCATTCTCATTATCATTCATTATCAAATAGGCAATGCTTCAATAAATTAACCAGAGTGAGTAGAGTTTTTCCCAGAAAAAAAAGCAAACTTTTAGAAAAGAAAGATCACTATTTAGTTTGTGGTTCTGTTTTATGTTTTGTTTTGGTGTCTTATCAGAAATGCTACCCAAAAATGTGAGAAAGAGATTCATGTTTGCCATGCTATATTTTAGGGATAACTTAACTTGAATAATACGCTCTATCTACACTAGTCATATTGAAGCAAACACAGACTCTAAAAAATTAATTAAATAAATTGTAAGAGATATATACATTTCTCACTTGCCACTTCACAATCTTGTCAAAAAATATGAGAATACCTCTTACAGAGTAATTTTATAAAGTGGAGTCTCAGTCAAGTACTTATTATGAAGTAAATTGTCACTTTAAGATATTAATAAACTTAATTTCAAAACTAGTAGACAATTTTGTGAAAGTGTCTACATTTACTTGAATATATATGTGTCACCTAAATCTGTTTAAAACAGGCAGGAAAATGCTTCTCATAAGATACCCGGTTTTCTTTATTGTTTCTCTATTAGACTTTGTCAATTTAAAAAAAAAAAAAAAAAGAGGAAAGACACTATAAATAATCCTAGCAGACACTGCATTTGTTATCAGAAGTGTATCTGACCTTTTAACTGATTTCTGATTAAGGACCCACAGGGACAAACTTGATCTCTTTGCAAGGTTGGATTAGCACATACTCTGGAAGCCAGCACCATTTCACCTGCTGATCCTGGGCACTCAAAACACTCCAGCAAGGCTCACTACCCATTGCTGACAAGCTTTGAAAAGCGCTCATAAAATTAATCAACTTTTTGCAAGACACACTCTTGGTTTTATCACCAAAGGTTGAGTTGAATAGCATTTCAACTAGTGAAAAAAACAAAAAAAGATTCAATTAAATACTATTTTTCTTACTAATCACTTATAGCTTAACTGGTTTTAAAAGTCTTAAAGCCCTCACCCTTAATGCAATCACAGCACTGTCACTATAAATTCCAGGTAAATATCAGGTTCTCTCTATAACAAGCAATGGACTAATTGATAAATCTATAAATTTCTGAGATAAAACATTTATGTTAACCACAGGGAAATATAGGAGACATAAAATTGAAGTTAATGCAAATGAACATACTATAAAAATAATACTCTTTTAGGCTAAATCAAAATAAATGCTAAAAAATTGTAATAGGCATGTTAAAGATGTCCAAGTTACAGGCTTCGGATTTGCAAAGCAAAACAATATGATTCTGTGTGAGATTATAAATTTTCTTCTAATCCATTCAGGTCAAGAACTATTCTTTGTAAGGCAGATGCTTTAGGATCCTAACTACACTTTCTTTAGGATTTAATTTATTAAAAAAAAAAAAGAATTTACCAGAACTCTTTAAGTCTTTGTTTTAAATCCAAGAAATACAAATTTTAGGTGAAAATAGGCTGTTTTAAATTACCTTTTGATTTAGCAATCAAATCACACCCCTGCATCTCACCAACATCAGTAAATTATACTACATAATAACACCTTTATTTAGAAACTGGAATGAAATCATATTCATTCTTACTTCAATTGCAAATCTAATGGCTAGCATAAGAACCGAACACTGGGTTTATTTTTTCCTTGTGTGATGATTCAGGCCAGGGTTTCCTTTGTAAGCATTACTATACTATTACTTCCTTTTTGAAGTTTATTAAGTGGCAAAAATGCCTACAAGAGTAGATTTGTAAATATTACTTAGTGGGAAGTAATAAGCACCTAGCAACTTGATGACAAGAATACCAAATCTTACAGTGTGGGTATCCAAACAGTCTTGTAACTTTCAAGACATCTCGTCGGAAATGACAAACAAAAACAACAAATGATGCTTAAACTTTGCTATTCGTCACATTAGTTGGCCTTATAATAACAGTCAGGGTTCCTTTTCCACCACTTACTTGATGTGGTACTGAGATGTTTGTTTAAAAGTGTTTCAGATCTGAAGCTAGACTGAAAAGAGACAACTAATGCAACACAAGTATAGAAATCTGATCTTTCTGATAGCCGTAGAGCTTGAAGGAAGGCCAAGTGTGGAAGAGAAACATAAATATCTGCCCTGAAATAAGCCCTGGATGTCTACAGCAGTGTCTCTTGAGTTTATATATCTCATCCATCTTCATTGAAGAAAATTTGGTGTCTATATTTTTAAATCAAGAGCTGGCATTGCGATACATTGTCCAAATGTGTGTGTAACCAGCTGAAAAAGAAATAGTAGATCTGCTCTTTCTTAACGGAGTGTCTTTTGCCGGCATCACCGCAGTTACAAGTACTTGAAAAGACCCTGTGTTCTAAGGCAGATGCTTAAAAAAAAAAAAAAAAAAAAAAAAAAAAAAAATCCCAAATAATAAATAAAACCAGCAGAGGGCAGAACTGCCGACAGAAATTGACCAGCCCAGCTGGGTGACCAGGTACCAAAGGTAAAAAGCAAACTTTTGATGGATTCCACTTTCAAAGGCTCTTACTATGTATCCTCGAACACATCGGCATGAATGAATGAATCCAAATGATCGGCATGACTTGTAACAAAATCCAAGCACAATTTACATTTGAGGCTCTGGCTCTATCTCCCCGGGAAAAGCCAAGCAGAAGGATCAGCCGGCGGCGCCCGCTGCCCAGGAAGGTGAGCACCGCCGAGCTCGGGGAGGAGCGCGGCCCGGCTTCCAGGGCTCGGCCCGGGAGCGCCCATTCCCACTCGGGAGAACGCAGGTCTGGGCATCCAGCAGGGCCACACTCAGGTTCCCGCTAAAGCCTGCGCATTTGGGGTTGACAACTTGTCTCGCCCTCAGCCAATCCTCGCCACCCTCCTTGCTACCCCCCACTCGTCTGTGCACCCGACAAAGCTCGCTCTTCTCCTCCAAGCGCCCCAGGCCTCCGCCCGCCAGCCGGGGCTGCGGCACCTAACGGGCCGCCGCAGCCCGAGGCCCGGGGAGGGGGCGGGGAGGGGCGGGGAGGGGCGGGGGGCGGGGGAGGAGTGCGGGCGCTCTCCCTCCTCGGGTCCTGACGGGGCTGCCGTCCTCCCAGCAGGTCGGGCCACGGAGCGGTTGCTGGTGCCACGTAGAGCCTTTTCCTCACCTCTCCCCTCCCACCGCATCCCAGGCCCCCTCCTCTCCCCTCCCGAAGCCTGGTCCTCCTCCCCCGCCCCCCTGGCTCGGCGACTTTCATCCTTCTCCAAGGGAACTGCACGTCCAACCTGCAAGAAGAAGCGGGGGCGGGGGCGGGGGCGGGGGCGGGGGCGGGTGGGGGTCGCGGGGGGAGAGGGGCTCTCCCCATCTTCAGCCCCTGCTTTAGAACCTGCCAGTTTTTTCTTCCACTTAAGATCTCTTCCGAATGCCACACACACACACACACACACACTCTCACACTCACACTCACACTCCGTGTGCTCAGTCTCCTAGACTCAGCACCTCTGCTTTCTCTTCTCTCCCTAAACGTAAAAGAGCCCGTTTGTACTTTGTTTCACACAAAGAACTTTATCAAGGTCCCTGTTCTACCCTTTCTCTAGATTTTCTCCTCCTCCGCTCAGCCCTACAAGGACCCCCCCCTAGGTGGGATGTGAGGAGAGCAGCAGCCGCGCTCCGGGGCCGCGCAGGGGCCCGTGTCAGGCCCGGGCCGGGTGCGGTGCCGGCGCCCCAGGTGACATCCCTGGCCCGGGGCGGGCATCCCCGGGCCGCGCCTGACAGGTCTGCGCCGCCGCGGCCTCCGCCCCGCTCGCGTCCCGCCTCGTCCGGGTCTCTCCGGCCTCGCTCCGGCGCGCGGGCGGCAGCATCCGGACGGTCTCGGGGGGCGGGGGCGGGGGCGGGGGGCAGAGCGGAGGGCCCGGGCCACAGAGGCCGACGCCCCCCCCGGCCGGGGCTTTGTCCTTACCTCCGCCGACCCCTGCAGCCTGGAGGAGGCAAGTCAGCGCGAGGGCGGCCGCGGTGAGCCCCCAGGGCCACCGCCGCGTCCTCCACCGAGACGGCCTCCGCTCCATCTCCGGCCCCGCTCCAGCCGCGACCTCGACCCGCCAACTGCGGCCGCGCACCGACCTCGTCCCCCGCACCGCGTCGTCGGGGCCCGCTACGCGGCCATCGAGGAGGGGGCAGACGGCTCCTCCCGGGCACCCGACGCTGTGCTGCCTGCCTGCGCCTCGCCCCCTCCTCTCCCTCCGCCGCCCCGCCGGCCGCGACCCCGAGGCTCCTCCGCGGGGCCCTGCGCTCACACTGCAGGCTCGCGCGGGGCTCCCGCCGACGACCCGACACGACTGCGCGCCCCTAAAGGCTTCATGCCGTCAGTGGGCCGGCCGCGGGGCCCCGGGCAGCCCCCTCCCCCGCCCACTGCCCTCCGCGCCCCCCTCGGCCCGGCCCGGCCCGCCGCGGGGCCCACCCAATCACACGCGCCCGGCGGCCGCGACCCCGCCCCCCGCCGCCCCGCAGGCCCGGCCCCCCGGCCCCCGGCTCCCGCGCCCCCCGCGACACCCCCCCCGGCTCCCCGCGCCCCCCGGACCCCGCGTCCCCCGTGACCGCCCGCGTCCCCCCGGCCCCCAAGCCCTCCGAGCCCCCCGGCCGGCCCCCCGCGCCCCCTGCGCCCCCGGACCCCCGGCCACCCCCCCTCGCCCCCCCGCGCCCCCGCCCTCCCCGCCCGCCCGGAGCCCCGACAAGAAGTGGGAGGGAGTTACGCGGGACGCGTGCTTGGCTCCTGCACCTCGGGAATGAAAGGAATGGCAGGAGAGCCCCGGAGCCCGCAGAGCTCTCAAGGAGCTTCTGTATTCAATAAAAACAGCTACTTGTCCGCCCGCGGCCGTCCGTGAGGCTCGTCGCCGGCGGGGGAGGGAGCAGCGCGGCCGCGGGCCGACCCGGGCGCACACCCCTCGGGTGGCGGGCGTGGGACCCGCGACTCGGGGCTCCCTTGCTCCGGAAGGGATCTGTGTTTTTTACTTTATTTCATTTTATTCATTTTTAAACTGAGAATTAGAAGAAAGGGATGAAGGTGAGTTGCAGGGACCCAAGAGGTCACCCCCCACCCCACCCCCGATCTTAGACTGAAGCCGGCCTCCCTTCCAGTTCTGAACCTGACAAGTTCCTCTCTTAGATGCTTAAGCTCTGCACTACCTGCATTCAGTCTGGTCTCTTAAAGAGCCGAACTGTACTTTGAGGCAGGAGGAGAAAGAGATGTATGGGAGCTGACATTGAGGGGGTGAGCGATTTGATTTTCCAGCTGATTCTGACCTGGTCTCCAATGAGGGGGCCAAGCGGGAGGAGGAAGGACAAGCAAGGCAACTAGCAGAGAGATGCCCAAGCGTTTAGGCCCACAGCTCCTGTAAAGGGCCTCAGGGGCTGAGAGCCTGGGCACTCCACAGAGTTGAAATAGTAAGGGGCAGGTATCTAAATTCCTTCTATTTACCCTCCCCCAAAGTAATCCCCTTAAACCTGGACTATAGATTACCTGGTCATTTTTTCCAAGCTTAAATTATGCCCTCCTCTTGGCTCCTTTGTGTTCCTTAATATTTCCTGAGATGTCTCTTTCAAAAATGTTCTGGAACAGATCCCAACAAGGTAGCCAGCATACATACATTAGGCGCGCAGTAGAGATGGGCTGAGTGAATGAATACATTTTTCCCGTTGACAAAGACTGGACACTTTGACCAGGACGGCGCTGAGTATTTAAGACCTCTCAGTGCTTAAGGATTCTCAACTAAGTTTATGAGGCACATACGTCCACTAATCTCTAGGAACCTAGTTTTTCTGTTATCGAAACACACCTCATTAGATCCATTAGATTAATCAGATAATCCATTTACTTGGTGTAGAAGTTGGAAGGAAGGTTTACAGAGACTAGGTGGAGGTCCAAGATGGAATTGTTTAACAACATAGATGAGGCATATAAAATGAGGAAAGCAACTAATACTAAAGCCAAAAATACCTGCAACATGACTGTCACCGTCTGTGACAAAGACATTCCCACATCAAGAAATTTACCTCTTCGATAACACTTTAAAACAAACAAATGAAAACCCCACTTTATGTTAGAAATGCTACCGGCGAATGTTTGGGATGCCTTATATTGGCTACAGAGAAAAGTCACCAACTAACTTCTCCAACCTCTAGTTGCTAATATAGTTTCATAAAATGATTAAATATCCAATCGTGTTTAAATGTGGCAAGTGCAATTACAAATTAAGCACCTTATGATGGAAATATAGGTCATTTTGCCATCTTAGGTATCCTTCATTTTTCTCAAAATAAAAAAAAGGAAATTTTCAGTTGCCAAACTTTCCGAAACACGACTTTTCTGTTCGGTTCTTTGTGTATTTCTGAACTTGTTTTATAGGTCTTCTCCTAGAAGTAAAAGAGCAAAATAAATACAAAGTTTAGAAATAGGTATTTGTGAGGCTACCAGATTCCTAAACCAACTCAATAGCTAGAGATAGTTAACAGCACCTGCAGCAACCTGTAGAATGATATTCCAAACTGTTTCTCAGTAGCTCTCCTGATTTACTGAGAATTCCATGGCCTGATACTGCTCTAGAAGGTGAGAAATGATGCAGTCAGTCTAGCAAGCCCCACCTTCTGGTCACATCTCAGGCCTTCTCACTAGGGTGAAAGGGTCCTTTCAGGCAAAGTGTCTTGGGTGAATAGAGTTATTTCTACTCTATGCTTTCTGTACTCTGTGGTCTAAATTCCTCTGGCCACCGCCCAGCTAGGCATAACCTGGGTCTGAATTAACGCCTCTGGAAGGAAATATAGTAGATTCATGGTAAGGAGTCGGTATTTCTGTCTAACTCCTGTAGTCTGCAGCCAGCTGCCAGACCTAGAGGCTCCCAGAAGCAGGCTCATGCATTTACAGGAGATGAATTCAGCAAAAGAAAGGGTAACACCTAACAACAAAGGGTATAGAGGAAAGCTGGAAGATGCACACTTCACCGCCTTCAACTTCGCAAGAGATCACTTCCAAGGACATCACTTCCCAGGTCACCTTTCAGGCAGTCCTTGCTGTTCATACACAGATTCAGAATGTAACAGAAAAACAGTGTCCTGGACATAGGCCTTTAATTTGGAGCACCATTAGCTAGATAGCATTTCTTATCTTGTCACATTAAGAAGCGTTGGAGATATTTGCCTAGCTTTGTAGAATTCGTTCGGATTGTAAGTCTTTCAAAAGCAGGGAAAGTTTAGAGAGAAAAAAAAAAAAGAGTCGCTTCTTTTGTAGGAGTATTTTAGGTTGATTGTCCATTCTGGCTTCTCAGAGAAATAATCTGATAATAGATTGGGACGTCAGATTGGGGGAATTTAAATGTTCTAGGCAGTCTTCAGAATTCGTGGAGCTTTAGTGAACATTGTGAAAAGTTTCTATCTCCCTTAAGCTCCTCACAAATCCCTAAGAATCAGGGGATACAGATTGAGAACCAGTGTCTTAAATATGGAGACCTCAAAAGCCAACTGGGAATGAAGAAACCTGGTCCAGTGCTGGATGGCCCTAATACAAATAGTAGTAAAGTATGGGAGATAGAAATAACTCTAATATAATAAGAGCTAAATCGTTACAGGTAGAATTAGGGGAAAGAAGATATAGATTAAGTAGCAAGATTTTAGAAAAGATGCATCATCTTTTAGATCATCTGACATTCATATTTTCTCATACTGATGTTTTATCCTTCCTATTTTTGTTATATGTAACATAGATATTGACATATATAATATGTATATTATATATAAAATACTTATATATATATATATATGCCTAGGATATTTATATACATTTTCTCCAAACATCTTACTATATAACTAAAATCATTGCATCAGATTTGACTTCTTGAATGAGAAATTATTACGGGGGTGGGAAACTCTTGCACACATCAGAAATACTTAAAATGTTTCAAAGAAAATTGCTGTTGAATATAATCCCTCTCTTACTGTGCCTAATGGTTTGTCTTTCTTGCCCTTTTCTGAACTTAGGTCAATTATTTTAAGAAAGAAATGACTAAGCAGTTTGACATTTATTTTACAGTTTTTCTAATACATGAGAGGCTGAAAATTAGGCTCTGTTTAAAAATGGTGTTAGTCCCTCTTACCTCACAGATGGGCCATTGTACTGCAAAAAGCGGGAGTGGGGAGAGGACAGAAAAGTTTATTTCCATAGTTCATCCTACGTCACAAGTACCCCACAGTGATGACTGGGTATTTTTTGGCACCTTTCCTGTGAAACAACTTACAGAACTTCAGAGAAATCCAAATTTAGTCCAATTTCCATGATCAAACATACTCTGCAGATGAAAAGTTTGGTCTGTTGGAGTGTTGAAGGAGTCAATTCAGAAATGATTGACCCATCCCGTTTAAAATATCCTAAAGAAAACAAAATATAAGTGAACTCACCACAACCAAGGAGCATGGCCTTGTACATGCATGTGCATCTCTCTTAAAAATATCCTTTCGTTAGCTATATTTGTCATCCTAGTTCTTTCTCATAATTGTCCAGAGTAGAAAAGAGGAACCAGAATAGAATGATTCAGGGTGAAAACTGGGATATTTTTTGGACCTTTGTCAAGATATTTTTACTCTCTGTATCTTTTTTTTCTTCTTAATTGAATAAGTTCGGCATTTACTAAGCTCCTGTGTGTCAGCAAAAATATAACACGACTTTTTACCAAGTGGTACAGGACAGCATCAACATCTCTATCAGTAAAAAGTAGAAGATGGGATTTTAAACATTTTAATGAATCACGTGTCGTGGCCAAAAGAAGTGCCACACCAATGGTGTTTCACTGCACATGGCGCCCCAACTATCATTAGAGTAGTATTCATCTTGATTCACACTGGCTGCTCCTAATAAAATGAGGTTGCTGAAGGTAAGGATTTTAGTTTCTTTAAAGGGATTATTTCTTCTTAAGAATGTACTCATACAAATAGTTTTTTTGGACACATCATTTCATAATATAAATAATAAAAGGAACCACAATGATTGTTACACCTTCTCAAACAAACAGACTCCTTCTTTCCACCTCTACCCTGTCTTCAAGGAGTTATCTACCCCACTGGCATTTGTCAGTATTTTCAACTTAAAATGATTATTATTTCCAGACAGCCATATGTGGTCTGTTTTGTGCCTCCACCGTTTGTAGCAATTCATTTCATTCTGGAACCAAATGCATGTGCTTTGGAAACTGAAGACTCACATAAGACACATTTCTGAATTATATACAACATTTCTGTTATTTTTATATGACAGTCTTATACGTTCTCTTGATGCAACAACAAATGCCAACTACAAGATTTAAGGCTGGCAAAATACGGTTAAATATCAAAATAGATCTGATTTTTAAAACATCTGTGATGAATAACTCCAACTTAATTTGTTTTGCAGAAACAGTGTTTAATAACCCTCCCAATATTGTATTTTCTGCCAGTACTGGTATGGTCAAATTATTGCACATTCAAATGCTGCACAAACAGTAGATCCTATTTCAAAAGTTTTCACAATGTAATCTGTTAAGACTGAAAATCACATATGGATTTAAATGGTTACAGAACAAGCAATACTTTATATGAAGGTATACTTTTTTTTTTTTGAAGGTATACTTTTAAATGTAAAACACTCTTGTCATTATAATGACTTTTATTTAAAATTCTTAGTTTTGTTCCTGTTGGTCTTCATATCTATCTTCATGAGGCAGGGATGTGGCGATTTTAATAGTTTCATTTTAAGGAAGAAGTTAGGCACACTCAGAGTTCAAACTAGGAATCCAGAAACAAAATATGTGACAAAAACTTTATTTCACACCTGTTCTCATTATTTTTTCGTTATAAATAATGAATTTATAGAATATGTATTTTTTTTGTATTTTATAGTAGGCATAAAAAGTAGGAGAAAGCAACTAAGATACAAAAGACACTGGAAGACCATAATGTAATCAGATCTACAGCTCCTGGATAATTGCTTGATTCTCATCAGAGACTGTCAATATTCCATCCATTGCCATTACCAATAAATCATTGCTTTTGTTCGGATGGTAAAAAAAAAATTTTCTTGGATATAAACTATTAAAATGAATAAAATCTCCAGCATTACAAATCTTAAAATAAGGAAAGGAAATGTTATTGACCTTACTTATAGCCTTAAAACAATATATATAAATCTAACTCAAGATTTATATGTTTGAATAAATTTCTAAGAAATAAAAAACCTATTCTTAAAGATTAATGAAGATAAGTTCTGTTTATCTCAATGCCAACTCTCAAGTTGCACTCTCTTCTGGGATTTTAAAATCACTTTATAACTTTACACACTGCTGCAGACAGGAAACACTACTGACATTAACCTTGAGTCATTTTATGCTTTCTAAGAAGAGAAAGGAAAAAAAGACATTAAATACGTTAAACAGAAGAAATATCATAATTGTATTAACATTTTGTAAATGCACGGCACATGTGGAAAGTTACAAGTATTACATATGAACTTCTAACTCAAAATTTTGAAACTTTGAGGCTTATGATATATCATGCCTTAGATAAATATTTCCTTCTAGACTACACATTTCCTTCTGAACTACATGTTCATTCTATGTTGTCACTTGAATGCCTTGGTTTCCTCTTTTCATTGAACTCTGTATGCTTTTGTTGACACGTAATTGTGCACTTTAATGCAGCTTTAAAATGCAACAGAGCCTGTTTAAGTGATTTTGCCCATTATTTTATTTTGTTTCATTTTTCTATTCAAATTCAGTTTGCCAACATACAGTATAACACCCACTGCTCATCACATCACATGCCCTCCTTAATGCTTGTCCCCCAGTTACTCCAGTCCATTATTTTAAAGCATTGGGACTTTAGTTATGAGTCATTATATTCCTGAGACCCATGCTAGGATTGGACTCCCAGGAAGATACTGTCAATACCACGGGGCTCTTACCAACCTGGAAGGAAGACAAAACACCAGCACCACTGATGAAACAAGATTTTTGAGGTGTGGATAATCAAGACAAAGTTTGACACATTTCTTGAAGCACGGTTTACTGGGATATTTTACCAAATCAGTGTTCAGACTTCAGAAGGATTTGTTCCGCCGATAAAATCCCATCAGGTTTAGATCTCCTCCTCATCTCTACCATTTCATGATAATAAGGAATTGTACGCTTTGTGTCTAACCTCTGTGAACTTTCATATTGACAACCAACCAGCACTGCTTCCTATAGTCTTCTCTTGCTATTCCTATCCAATAATTCTGAAGCAGGATATCTGAGTAAATTTTGATGAATGGTAAGAATGAAAGAAAGAAAATGTCAAGGAATTCATATAAAAATGTCAAATCATTGGTGACAATTTCTTAATTCATATGCATACACATTCATATTGTACTGCAAATACAGACCAGCAAAAATAGTGCCATGAGTTATTCTCAAAAATATGTCATATATATGGAAAGTGATTTCATCATATTTGAATGGGATATTGGCCGAAATCCTAGAATCTTAATGTTTGGGTAGAGAAAGACAAATCTATTAATAAGTCACTTAATTAGGAAATAAGGCATCCTACTTTGGGAATAACTGTTATTACTTATAGAAAGTGATTTTTTTACAAGATCTCCATTCTTAGTACTGCTTTAAATGGATCTTTATTTAAGATTATAACTTACATAAAATTTGATCATGTAATGATCAGAAATATTTTAAATACACACATAAATGCACACCCACAATATATATATCTTGGTATCTCAGATAAATAACTTTATGAATGTAAACATTATCCAGAGATTTTGTGATGGATATTATAGTGCTCTGAACAAATATGTACTTATTTAGCCTCTGACTACACCAGGAAAGATACTTCTTACTACTTCTTGAAAACCTGGCTCAGTCTTCATCATCCTTGTCTTTAGCAATATTCCTGGGAAATATTTACAAGGAATGCCTAACCAGCCTATTATTCTGGTAGCCTGTGGACATCTTTGAGTCCATTTACATTCCATATCTATTACTAAGACATTTTCTTGAATCTTCCATTGCCAGAGAATTTTATTCCTCAGAATTTTAGGGGCTAGAACAAGAATAAAAGATGGAGTATTTTTGCAAGAAAAGCAATCAGCAGGGGAGAAAATTACATATCTTAAGGGAGAAACTCAGAGCAGTAGAAGAAAGAAAGCGATGATGAAAGAACATAATGGAAACAGGAAAAAATAGACTTTTAGCAGTCATTGTAAGTGAGAAGTGTTAAAGATAGGGAGTTGTCTAAGAAAATATTTGAGTAAGTGTTTTTCCATGATGCATTTTCTTACTTTTCTGACCCTCTTCTCCTTTTTCTTTTTTAATATCTTTAAACAATCTCTACATCCATCGTGGGGCTCAAACTCTCAACTCCAAGAGCAAGAGTTGCATACTTCACTGGCTGAGCTGGCCAGGTGCCCCACATACCCCTTTCTCCTGCTTTAAGGACAAACATTTAGCTGAGACATCTCAGCTCAGCTCATTGCCTTTTGCTCTAGGACTGAGACTTATTTATACTCTTTACTTCCCTGGTTATCAAACCTTTGGATTCCAACTGAGTTATATCACTTGAGGCAGATCATGAAACTTCTCAGCCTCCATGACCACATAAGCCAATTGCTCACAATAAATAAATAAATAAATAAATAAATAAATAAATAAATATTTTATAAATGTGTATATTATATATACACACACATATATGTGTATATATGTATATATATGTCTGTATATATGCACACATAGGCTTTATTTTATCATTTTGGACTGCTCAACTGTTCTTGGAGCTCTCTCAGAGAAATTTGAGATTATTCTCTTCCCCCATACTATACTAAATATTTGTTTTTAAAAGACTGTTATATATAAATATTGTTTGTTTATAACAATTTATAACATTGTTTACAAACAATGTTTGTAAAATGAAGAGCACATGCAGAGAAATCAAGATTTATATAAAAAATATTAGAATCAAGAAATTGTTATTCTTCCATGTATTTCAACTATAATAATAGTAGAATCTGGAGAAAATATTATTATACTGGCAAATTTGGTATAGACTGATTTTCTACTTTCTAAAGTGGTATTTTAGGAGCGATACAGAGCTGTGGGACATAAATTTACCAATATATGTCTTTCTATCACTAACAAAATATGTAACAAGAAGACAAGGTCAGGGACGAGTTTATTCACAGCTCTAAGAAGCAGGGATGTGTACATAGCTTCAACTAGGACAGCAATAGCCTACTTTACTTTTATTGATCAGAATTGAGATACTTTTGAAAGAAAAATAGTCTGCTTGGGCTATCATAACAAAAATACTATAGATTGGGTAACCTATAAACAACAAAAATTTATTTCTCACTGTTCTGGGAGCTGGGAAGTAGAAGATCACAATGCTATCAGATTTGGCATCTAGTGAGGACCCGCTTCCTGGTTCATAGATGACTATCATTTCACTATAACTTTACATGACACAAGGGGCAAAGAAGCTCTCTGAGGCCTCCATTATAAAAGCACTAAACCCATTTGCAAATGCTATACCTTGTAACCTAATTACCTCACAAAGGCCCCACCTCCAAATACCATCACATCAGGGATTAGATTTCAATATAAGAATTTGGGAGGGATACAACATTTTGTCTACAGTAAATGCCATTCACTGCACCTATCAGATAGCAAAGTAAACTCGTCATGTTTTGGTTCTTGTGTAAGATATCCTATAGAATATATATAAAGCAAATTAATTGAAATCTGTATTTACTACTCTGAATGGTGACCCACACTTACAGCAAGTCTCAGTAATCTCAATAACAAAAGTGTGATAAATGAACTCTTTCATAAGTGGAAGAAAAATTTCCTTTGTGACCTAACCTAGCCAGAAGAGATTCCTATTTCTCACAACCAAATGAACTTTACTAACTAGGACAAGATGGTGTTCAGGTTGGATAGGGAAGGATGGGCACAATTTCTATATTTGGTAGACACTAGATATGGTAGGTTCCAGAGAATATTATGAAGACAAACCTGAAATAAAACATTTTAAGGATTATGCTAAAAACAGTGGGATCAATTTAATGCAAGTCTCTGTTTCACTTTGCTTTTACTAGGACTCCAGAGCATTCACAACACCCAGTTGTCAGATAGGCAAACCCATATATGACCATCTAAGCAACTATCACAAAACCACAGAATTTGCCAGGGATTAAGTCAGAAATAGAACTCAAAAAACTGAGCTACAAGTCCCACTCTTTAACCACTAGGACCACTCCCTTCCTACAGTACATTTAGTGTGAAATAGTTTTTTGGTTTCTTTTCATGCTGTAGTCAATTGAAGGAGGTTGGAAAAAATTAAAAACAGTCCATGCACTAAAAATGCATTTTTCCTCTCATTTAAGGCCCTTGATTTTTTTAAAGTAATTTAAGAAATTTTATGAAAATTAGAAACCCAAAATGTCATTTTCTACTATTTTAGTAGTTTTATTTTTTTTTTTCATACTGGAGCTCTTAAATAAATAAGGGTAGACACTTTTCATCCACGCATGAAACTAGACTATTTTCAGAGACAATCTCTGAGATTAGCATCCCTGAGAAATAGCATCTTTTAGAGAGGGGTTAATAATAAGGAGCCTATCTTTTTCAGATGATTCTTTAGCAAGACAAACTTTGACAAAGAAAGATCATCAAAAAGATAAAAGTAACATTTACATGTTAAGTCATATCAGACTACTAATTTGTATCATATTTTTTTATTTTTCCAGAGTAAAGGTGAATTAGCATTTTTACAAGCAGAGAATTCAGAGGTAAAAGCAGTTTGGTGTCTAGAGAGTCAGTAATTCGTGAAAGAACCTCTTTTTCCCCGTTCATTTCCTGTTTTTGAACTCCCTCCACTAGCACCATTCAAGCAAAGAGTAGTACTGTGCTTCAGCACAAATGACTAAAAGTGACATTCGTTATTTTATTTATTTACTTTTTGTTTGTTTGGGCAGCCTGCCTGCAGACAGTGGGACTTGGCGAGCTGCGCTGCCTTGCAGATGTGCTAGCTTTAATTTTTTTCTGACAGAGATGATAGCTTTAATGACGCTGATTTAAATTAGACAAGAGATTTGACTCCTGGAACACTAATTGAAAATATTTGTCTGACTCAAGGCTAAGCATTCAAAATAAAGTTCTCTATGGTCATGTGTTTATCACGTTTTTAATGCTTAGGTGGAAAGCAAGGGATTGAATGTATTTTTAAATTTCAACAAAAATCCCCATTCCAATAAAATTGATTTTGACGTTCAAAAAGACAACGATAGTTTAAAATGTTCTTCATTGTATATCGCTGCTTTTCTTCTTAAAATGTGTGTCATGTTCCTGTAACTATGCTTATGCTAATACTAAATAAGGATCCAGAGTTTTGTTAAGAGTAAATTGTAATGAAATCTCTTTTTTTTGAAAAATAATGAAGTTGTTTCAAACTAAATATTTTCATCCAAAAACGATTTATTATAAATGAGAAAGATTTTGATTAAAGAAATGCCTTGAAGTTTAACAGTCATAAAGAGTAACATTCAATAAATCCTGACCCCGGAAAGGGTCATTCTAGGGTATGGTCCTTCATTTCCCAGTGTTCACTCTTAGAGTAATTTACTTTGGTGTTTCAAACCCCACATTCTTTTCCTCACCTCAGACCAGCTGAGCTTTCAAACCTTTGAATTCCTCTTTCATAATTTCAGCTCTTCATGGTGCTTTGAAATGCATATTTTCCAGAAATAGAGTATTAGTCACAAAGAAAGGAGTCAGTTTGGTTTCATGATCAGATTTTTTTTCTCCCATATTTACATTGTCCCATAATAACTGATCTTTGAAGCAATGGAACTGGATTTTTAGACTCACTTCATCCCAGGTGGAATTTTCCATATCCCTTTACCTGCTTAGATTCTATAGTTTTTGGTAACAACTTCTAAAATATGAATTTTGTCTTACCCATTCATAAGGATACATTTAACTTTCAGATCAAGTACTTTTTCCATTGCAATTTATAATTTTATAGTATTTTCCTCTGTCATTTGTTTTGAAAAAGATTTTCTGAAAATGGTAAAATTAATTTGCCAAGCAGGATATCAAGAAACTGCTCATTAATGACAATACTTTGTTTTCCTGCTCTTTTTATCTCCAGGAGGTAATTCAACGTGTATACTAAGTCTGCAATGAAAATTTGCTGGAAAAAAAAAAAAAAAAAGAAAGAAAAGAAAAAAGAAAATTTGCTGAATGTGTGAAAAAATAATGAATCAAAGAGTTTTCTATATATTTTTTTAAATACACATTTCCCAGAATGTAGCATTTGACCATTACTGTGCTGGTTGCTATTGGAAACATAAAAGAATATACATTTTTACAGAGCATTAAAATTTCAACCAAAAATCAACATGCTGACAAAATTCATTTTAAAATGTTCTTCATTACATGTTGTTTCAAAGAATATCAGACCTAAAAGAAATATTGAAGATTTAAAAATTCAATCAACCTATTCTATAAATGAGGAACTGAAGATAGACTAGTTAATGGTGTTACCTGAATTCACATATATGTTGGTGAACTTGCTTTAGAATTCAAATCTCCTTAAAACCATGTTAGTATGCCTTCTACCATGGGAAAAATCATTCCCTTTCATACTATCCAGAAAAGTAAATATAAAATTATTTCAGATACACATACACACTCACACATTTATAAGAAAAAAGTTAAACATTTATTATATTTAAATCGTACTTTCCTAGTGATTGTATGAAAACAAAAACTTTAAGGAAATATAGTTACTTTCAGTTAAATCAGGTGTGTAAATCACTGTTTCTCAATCATTTCAGTCTAAGGTATGTCTGTGAACTTATCAAGGTAACTGAGAGAGAGGTACCTTTATTCTTAATATCATTAAAACATAGCTATGATATTGATAGCCCCAGCTATAAATATCTTGTTCATCCATGAGTACATATCATATTTCTTCCTCCCTGTCTCCACACACAGCTTCCAGCTTGTTTTCCCTTTCTCCATCAAATATTAGTAAAAGGAATGGGAAGAATCCATAATATTATTGTATGCAGGTTAATTTAAGATTTTCCTTAAGTGTAGTTAGGAAGCACTGACACCAGTTATTGACCTGGAGATGTGTTCTGACCAAAAGGAAAACAGTGACCTCAAATTTACACCATAAGAATACAGTAAATGTTTTAAAATACACTCATGTGGAGGAGTAGTACTTTCTCAAAAGTATGATTAAGATTCCCCAAATTTAGGGTATCTGGATGGCTCTGTTGGTTAAACATCTGCCTTCGGCTCAGATCATGATCTCAGGGTCCTGGGATCCAGCCCCACAGTGTGCCTCCCTCCAACCCGGGAATCTGCTTCTCCTTCTGCCTCTGCCCACCCCCACATCCCTCTCGCACACCCTCTCTATCTCTCAAATAAATAAATAAATAAAATCTTAAAAATAAAAGAGATTCTTCAAATTTACTAGCATTATGTGAAACACTGGCCTCTCTTAGCCTAAAACTACAGGAAAGACTTGACTTTGAATGAATTCTTTGAACATCCTGTAAACATAAATTTATTCTGCTTTCTTCTCTGAAGGATTAAATGAGATTTAACCCTTCCAAGTATTAATCTTTTTTTTTTTAATAAGCTTTCCACTAAAATTTATTATTTATCTAACACATAATTGTCTATGTGTTTTAACATCACTGGTAGTATTTTAAAGGATGTTTGATACTATTGATTTACCTAGAAGAGTCAGAATTCTTTCTTGTGAAAAAAAAAACAAGAATTCTTTCTTGTGTACACACACTACTAGCTCTTCATTTAAGTTGCAACTAGTATACTCTCCCTCAAGTAGTTAATAAAAGTTTTTATGAATAGTTTTTTATTTTGTTTATTTAGATTACAAACCTTTGGAAATACATTATGATCTTTTTTTATTATACTAGAAGGGTAGCATAATCAGGATGACTTTTGATAATTCAAAGTCCTCAAGTCTTCCAGTAGTGACATTATACTTAAATATTCAAATACAAGGACACGTGGGTGGCTCAGCAGTTGAGCTTCTTGCCTCAGGGCATGATCCCAGGGTCCTGGAATCGAGTCCCATATTGGGCTCCCTGCTGGGAGCCTGCTTTTCCTTCTGCCTGTGTCTCTGTTTCTCTCTATGTCCCTCATGAATAAATAAATAAAATATTTTTAAAAATAAATAAATATTCAGAGAATCCCTGGGTGGCTCAGCGGTTTGGCGCCTGCCTTTGGCCCGGGGCGTGATCCTGGAGACCCGGGATCCAGTCCCGTGTCGGGCTCCCAGCACAGAGCCTGCTTCTCCCTCTCCCTCTCCCTCTCTCTCATAAATAAATAAATAAATAAATCTTTAAAATAAATAAAAATAAAAATAAATAAGTAAATATTCAAATACAAGGATTATTTTCTTGCTTGTACATACAGTGGGAAAGTTGGGTACTCTCCAGTATTTTTGGATGGGCAAGGGTGGAGTGTGGGTGGGACATTTCATCCAGTCAACCTCTTTCCAAAGCTTTCTGTATTCTCAACAGTACTCTAAATCCTGTGACTTTTTTCTACCTATCCAGATTATTTTCCACACCAGTACTCCCTGGTTGCCTGCTATAATCAGCAATTTTCTATGGAATACTGGGTTTTTCAAATTACAGTTAAATGTTAGATATCCTTGTCTTTTTAAAGTTCCCAAACCACTTCCTGCCTGCCATAATGTCACTGAGGCTTCTACAACTCCTTTTAGCTGTCAACTGCACCTTCTATTCTGTATCCAACAGGTAGCCAAGGAAGACCTACTACCTCATTCTGTGGATTTATTAAAGAAAGCAAGTTAACTCTCTGTCTAACCTTTATCTAAATTATATCCAGGGGTCTGACTTCTGAAACTAAACTTTATCTTTATTGTTTCTTCCTTAAGAAAGGAAACAACTTTATATCAGATCATAAACATGGTTAGTTTTTCTAATGGCAAATTAAAGGAAAATAAACACTAAAGAGTAACTGAAATTATAACTTAGATACATTGAAAGGCTGTTAGAAGTCCATTGGTTTACATTCTTTCCATACTATGTCCAACAAGTCATTTCAGAAATAATTTGTTAAATCAATGCTTAATGATTCCCAGCATACATTTCATATATTTTAATGTATTATAGTGTTTCACAACCTTTAGGTAAAATTTCCCCTAAATTTAAATCTTATTTTGTCTTGTGGTTTGTGAAAGTGGAGAATAATTGCTCACCAATATTGATAAAATGCTTCATAAACCACTTGATCCTTTAGAAGGTTGAATTTTACTGAGCAGATTAGATCAGTAGCTTTATGTTAACATTTTTTTTTCCACACCTGGACTAAGTACTTAGCACTTAACTACTTTTCTCTGTGTTTAAAGAATATTCACCTGGCTTATGAATCCTTATGAAATTATATATATATATATATATCATTGCCTCTATCATTACCTATAGGTGAAAAATTAGAAATGATACGGTATAAGCTATTGACAATATTAAGAGTTAAACACTACTAGATATTTTATTATTGCTTTGTTATTGTTCTTGTTTTAAAGCTAGAATAGAAAATCCCAAGGACTAGAAAATTCTGTTTCTTTTCTTAGTGATGTATCTCCAGCTCCTAGAAGAGTGTCTGTTACATAGTAGGCACTTAAATTATATTTGAAGAATAAATGAAAAAAAAAAAGAATAAATGAATCAATGAATAAAACTTTGGGGAAAAAGTGAGTGATGAAGAAGTAAAAATAAGTTATAAAACACTATATAAAGTCTCAAATACAGATATTTTTTAAATAACAGTTATTTGAAAATCATGCTTTATCATTATGAAGAATTATTACCAAATCTATGGAGTTAATGATCACTTTGATTACTTCTATGGTACAAAGCACTTCATATCTTATATTGTTTGGATTATGTGCAGTCCCTTTATGAAAGTTGCCTAACCTTGTTGGTGGTTTTATCTTCCAAGTAAGAATAAACTGTGGATTTCATCAACAGCATCTTATTCTCTACTTATGGAAAGATTTTAGTCACATATACATGAAATTTGAATAGAAGTCATCAACTTTATTTTTTACAATCATGTATTTATAATTTCTCAGCCACTTACAGCATGAATGAAATAATTTAATTTTAAGTAAAACTTAACACATGACTATTTTGACCTTTAAAGAAGTGTTTTCATTCACACCTAAAAAAATAAGAAAGTGTTTTGGTTCAAATACTGCCTATTTCTAAAAGGGATTGAGGCATCCAATGCATTCCTAAATATTTACACATTTCCCTTAAATTTTCTGTAAAATCAGCATGGATAGAATTTTGTCAATATAGATGTTGATATGAAAATAAGTACAATTTTTCAAATGTTCAAACATTTCTAGCCAAGATAATAATACACCAAACCCCCTATCAGGATCCCACTAGTAAGATAGTGGGATTTTAAGCACTTAAAGCTGAGATAATTTAATTCAGGAAATGACTATATAAAGGATGGAAGACATATGAAGCTAAATAGTTATCCCAGAGATTGACAGCCAAACAGTGCCAGACTGTAAGGTGGAGGGACCTAAAGAAAAGTGGGATGAATTCATCATCTTGTGAATCAGAATGAAAGTGGCTGGAACCACAGAGGAGAAATTGCTAATTCCAGAGATATCTGCAGAAAGGAAAGGAAAAATTCCCAGTTTCTCCCTTTATTTTATCCTTCAAGCTTGGCTAACACCTTGCATTGGCCATACACATCAAAAGGGAAATGACTCCTGCACAACTTGAAACAAAGATGAGTCAATGGAATGGATCTGAGGGCAAGCAAGCTAGAACCAGCACAAACAGAACGAATTATAGCATAAGAAAAGATGAAACAATGCTACATCTTCAGAAAAACCTAAGATATTTGCTGAAAAATCCTTAGAATTCATAAAGCAGTTATTAGAATTCATAAAGCATAAATCTTGAAGTTTATCTGAAAAAATAAGAATAAAAATATATTTGTTTTAACTGAAGAAGTATGATGGAGGCTTATTCCACATGTTATTAAAATGAGTGTTTATTCATTCATTTGTAAAATATTTAATGAAGCCCTTCCTATGTTATAGGCATTTCTAACAGCAGCTAACAGGGAATCTGTTTGACAGGATAGAAAGTAGACAAGTAAGCACATAAGTGAACAAAATAGTTAAAAATTATGGTAATTTCTCTGAGGTTGACTGTAGGAGTCGACAATAGATGGAATGACCAGGAAATGTCCTTTTAAAGAAGTGACATTTGATCAGAGACTTCAAGATGAGAATCAGCCAGTTCTTTGGACTGATGAGGGAACAACATTCCTAGTTCAACAAACTGTGTGACCTCAGGCAAGTCCTTTAATCTCTCTTCCTTGTTCGTTATCTGAAAAATGAGAATACTATAGTATTTACCTTAGTAAATACTATACTTACTTAGTGTTAAGTACTTACTTAGTGTTAAATACTTACTTAGTGTTAAGAAAATGAATTATGATGTGTGAAGTACATACAACAATGTCAGAAACACAGTAAGTATTCAATGAATGTCGACAAGGTTTTGATAATACCTGAAACTCCACTAAAAATGGATAGACATGAACAGAAAATCTACCCAAAAAAGAAATAAAAAATTACAAATAATCACATTTTATATACAATTTATTCTTACTAAGAATCCAAAAATAAATGTGAGTCATATGATTTTGTTGATTACACACATTGAAGACCATTCTATTTAAATTAACATTAAAGAGTAGACTTACAGAATTCAAAACTATTAACTTTTAATTTCAAATATTGTCAGAATGATTGAAAATATTTATCTTAGAATCCTGGAACAATTTGTATTTTTAAATGAATTTAATGTTTAAGAAGATATAGTGGAAAGCAAAGAAATTCACTTATCAGAACTTGTAAGTAGGAAACAAGAAGTCTGGGTTCCATTATGAACCTTCACACCAAGTTTCTCCACCTGCCACCTTGAAGCATATTGAAGCTTTCATTTTCTTATATGTAGAAAAAACTAACACGAGAAAAGAAGTTTTAAAAACTCGAAACATTTCTCAGTGTGAAATATTTTTGCATACCCCAAATCTGAACTTGTACATGAGTTATCAGTAATGCTTTTATAGTTCTCCAGAAAGAATTGTGGTATATACATTTGGGGAAACCATAATAGGCTAATGTTTTGTTGGAAGTTGGGCAAATAAATGTCAACATGTTACAACAAATGCTGAGTCGATATCATTGGAGACCTGATTTTGACATTCTTAGCCTTTGAAATTTATTTATTTATTTATTTATTTATTTTTTTTTTTAAGATTTAGTTATTTATTTTAGGGAGCGAGAGAGAACATGCAGGAGAGAGAAGCAGAGGGAGAGTATAGAAAGAATCTCAGGGAGTCTTCTTGCTGGCAAGGAGTCCAACACAGGGTCCAACTCATGTTCCTGAGATCATGACCTAAGCTGATATCAAGAGTCAGACGCTTAACCCAGGCACCCCTGCCTTTTGAAAATTCTAAAATAATGAAGTAATATATATAATATATATAATAATAATGATTACAATAATAAATCTTTTCAGGTGTACTTGAAAAATCAAAAACATCAAAAGGAGATACATACAACCTATATATTATTTGGAATTTCCAAGACCTGGATCCAGAATGGGGTCTTATGGCACACCCTGTGAAAATCACATGTTCTTTGAAAAATTTCTTCCAATTCCCAAGGGTTGCCACTCTTGTGATCGACACCAGGAAAAGATCTCCTTCTTCCCCTGGGCACCCTACATCCAGTGATGCAACAGAAGTGTAAATGCCACACTCTTCCAATCCCAAGCAATTTTTAAGGTCTATCCCAGCTCCAGGGCTCCCTAGATTACAGTTTAATAACTGTATTAGACCAGTCTTACTTTCTTCACTCTTTCACAGGTATTTATCTTGAAGGCAGTCTTCAATAAATATTCTACAAGCAGATCTCTATTTCCTGGAAACTTTACCTAAGAGGATTCAATGTCAGAAGTGGTTTAAGGAAGCAGGAACTATAATGGGATATTGGAGTTGAATTATCAGTTGGTCATCTGGCCACGAGGACCCGCTCATAGGTAGTAGATAAAATAGGATTAACCTCTGGCATAATGTAAATGTGCAATTGTTAAAACTTTCATCTATGTTAAACTGGATTAGGAAACTGCTGAAAGCAGATGCAATATCTCAGCCATAATAGAAGCTCAAGAAGTAAGAGCCATGAAATTGGATGGCTTCTGTTGGAGGTAACTGATATATTGGAGAAATGAAAGGAAATTCTAAGTATGAAATGATTAACCACCAACTAAAGACTATGCATAAAAGCCAGAATGCCACCCGGGTAGTTAATACATAACTTTCACTTTTTTTGTGAGTGATTGGCAGCACAAAAAAACAGCATCAGGCCCAGAACATAATTATAACAGAGCTCCAGAGACTGAATACATAATCTGGAAAAGTCTGGACCAGCAAGAGCCCTGATTGGAGAAATGTGAAGGGTGAAGACAGAATGGATACATCTGACTCAATGTTCCAGAGAATCTTGAATTAAATAAGATTCTTCTGAACTCTTTAGAGATATAAAATTATCTTACTGTATTATGCCCCAATCTAGAGCATCTTGTTTCCTGAAGATGATGCAGAAGTCTCTTCCTCACAAGAAAACATACATACTACTCTCCTCCTTTTACAGGTACAACATAACTTTTATATTCCATTATAACCCAGTCAGGAAATGCTGGCCCTGCTAACAGAGGAAAGCGATGATACCCTCTTTGAAGTGGCTGCAAGATCTGATAAGATGGAAGCTGGAAGAGTATGCATGATACTAGACTTTGCTAGATGAAAGAGGCAGAGCATAAAGTTGAGGAAGAGACGGTTTACCTGTGTAGGAGCACTCTCCTGTATTACAGAATTTAATCCTGGCTAGAATTCAAGGAATATTCTAGAATAGAGCCTGGACACCTGCAGAAAGCTATGATCCATACTAAATGAAATAGAAATGCTAGATCTTCTGTGGAAGACAATAGAAGACAATCGAAGAATGCATCAGATAACTCAGAGAAAGGGGCATACTAAAATGGAGGTGGGGTGCAGCTCTTTAGTCATGTGGCTGGCAAAGTGTTTATGCAAGACAACCATTGCTGAAGCGGATATTTCTGCAATCAAAACTTAAATCAACCACTTGCGTTACAAAAAAAGAGAAAACCCAACTGTCGAGGAATGCTACAACTCTTATTTCCTTTGCTGTACAGGATTTTCTTTTTTACTTTGATGTAGTCCCACAGGTCAAATTTTGCTTTTGATGCCTATCCTTTAGGTGTCATATCCATGAAATCATTGTCAACATCAATGTCATAAAGCTTCCTCCCTACGTTTTCTTTTGCAGGTGGATATTTAATTTCTCAGCATTTGTTAAAAAGATGACCAACTTCCCCATTGTGTATTCTTTCCACTCTTGAGGAAGAACAGTGGTCCATATATCCATGGATTTGTTCCTGTGCTCTCTATGCTATATATCTGTCTTTGTGCCAGTACCATACATACAATTTTAATTATGGAGCTTTCTAATATATTTCAAAATCAGGAAGTATATTAGCTTCAGTTTTGTTCTTTCTTTTCAAGATCACTTTGGCTACTTGGGTCTTTTGTACTTCCATGTGAATTTTAAGTCTATTTTTTCTGTTTCAGTAAAAATGCCATTGGAATTTTGATGGGAAAACCATTGAATCTGTAGATTGCTTTGGGTAGTATGGCATTTTAACAATCATGAACGTGGATGTCTTTCCATTATTTCTGTTTTCTTTAATTTCTTACATCAATGTATTATAACTTTCAGCTTAAAAATATTTTATCTCTGGTTAATTTTATTCCTACGTAGTTAATTGTTTTTTTTTATACTACTTTAAGTGGAATTATATTTTTTCAATTTCTTTTTGGATAGTTCATTGTTACTATATAGAAACACAACTGACTTTATATGTTGATTTTGTGTCATACAAGTGTACTGAATTAGTTTATTAGTTCTGACAGATTTTAATGGAATTTTTAGGGTTTTCTATTTATGAGATCATATTGTCTACAAACACAGTTTTACTTCTCTCCCCGCCCCTACATTTTTTACTTGCAAAACTGCTCTGGGTATGACTCTTAGTACTTTGTTAAATAGAAGTGGCAATAGTGGACATCCTTGTCTCGTTCTTGATCTTAGAGGAAGAAAGTATCAGCTTTTCACTATGGATTCTGGTGTTAGTTGTGAACTTGCCATATATGGCCTTTAATATGTTGAGTGGTAAGTTCCCTCTATCCTCAATATGTTAAGAGTTCTTGATCATGAATGGGCGTTGAATTTTGTCAAATGTTTTTCTCACATATATTGAAATGATCATATGATTTGTAACTTTCATTCTTAATGTGGTGTATCATGTTTACTCATTTGCATAATACTGAACCATCATTTCATCTAAGGGATAAATTCCACCTGATAACGGTGTGTGATCCTTTTACTGTCCTATTGAATTTGCTTGCTAAAATTCTGTTGTGTGTTTTACCGTTTATATTCATCAGGGGTATTGCCCTATAATTTTCTTTTCTTGTAGTATTATTATCTCAGTTGTAATGTCCTCTCTCATCCCTAATCTTTCATTTTTGCCAGTTTCATTGATTTTTTTCTGTTGTCTTTCTAGTCTGTTTTTCATTTATTTCAGCTCTAATTTTTATTTTATTTCCTTCCTTCTATTAACTTTGAGCTCAGTTCTTCTTTTTTCTTGTTCTTTGAGATGTTTATTTGACGTCTTTTTTCTTCCTTAATGTAGGCATTTTTCATTACAAACTTCCCTCTTAGAACCACTTTTACTGCATCCCATAAGTTTTAGTAGGGCGTTTTTCACTTTAATTAGTCTCAAAATAGTTATTTCCTTTCTAATTTTTCTTTGACCAGTTAGTTCCTCAGAAATGTGTTATTTAATTTCCACATATTTGTGAATCTCCCAATTTTTTTCCTGCTACTGATTTTTAGTTTCATGTCATTGTGATTAGAAAAGATATTTGATATGATTTCAATTTTCTTAAACATTTTAAGACTTGTTTTGTGTCCTATCCTTGTGAGCTATTCTTGGTAGCATTCTGTGTATATTTAAGGAGAATATGTATTATGATGTTGTTGAATGAAATCTGTATATGTCTGTGATGTTTATTTGTCTATAGTGTTGTTCAACTCTGCAGTTCCTTATTGATTTTCTGTCTAGTTGATCTAACCATTGTCGGATGTGGGATACTGAAGTCTCCTTCAACAATTTTTTAGATAGTTTTATTTAAAATACAGTGTAACACAAAAATAATAGTTATTATAGTTAATAAAAAGTATTATTATTGCATTCCTGCTTATTTCTCCCTTCAGTTCTGTTACTATTTGCCTTATATATTAGGTACTCTGAAGTTAGGTGCATAAATATTTATAATTTTAATAACTTTCTAGTAAACTGACTCTTTCATCATGATGTAATAGCCTTCTTGATCTCTTGTAACAGTTTTTTTTACTTAAAATCTATTTCGTTTGACATAAATATGGCCAAGATTACCATTTGCATGAATATCTTTTGTAATCCCTTTACTTTCAGTTTATGTGAACCCTTAAAGCTGAAATAAGTCTCTTGTAGACAGCATGTGGTTAGAACTTGTTTTTATCCATGCAGCTACTCTATGTCATCTGATTAGGTAATCTAATCCATTTACATTTAAAGTAATTATTGGGATGCCTGGGAAGCTCAGTGGTTAGCCACTGCCTTTGGCTTAAGGCATGATCCCAGAGTCCAGGATCGCATCCCACATCAAGTCCTGCATCGAGTCCTGCATCCAGGTTCTCACGGAGAGTCTGCTTCTCCCTCTGCCTCTGACTCTGCCTCTCTCTCTGTGTCTTTCATGAATAAATGAAAAATCTTTAAAAAAAGTAATTATTGATAGTTGAGGGCTATTGCTCTTTTACTTATTGTTTTATATCTGTTTTGCAGGGGTTTTGTTCCTTTCTTCCTCTCTTGTTATTCTTCCTTTGTGACTTGATGATTTTTTATAGTGATATGCTTTCATTCCTTTCTCTTTATCCTTTGTGTACCTACTATAAGTTTTTTTGTGTGTAATTATCATGGTTAAAGGGATTCCTGGAGTCAGCTCCAATGCTTGGGTGGGTGGGGGAGTGTTCCCACATATCCACAAGCTATTTTCTGACACCAGGTCAAAGTTTTATAATTCAGTTCAACTCTGACATTACCTGGAGATAGCATTAGATCCCACAGGTTAAAGGATTAGTCCTATAAGACTGCACCCCCTCTCACTTCAGGTGCCAGTCACAGATCGAGGTTATTACCTGTGGTTTTGGCTGACTGGCTATAGATTGGAGGTTCCAACAACACCCTCCTTGGTTTGCTAAAGCAACTCACAAAACTTAACAGTATTTTTTTTTTTTACTTACAAGATAAGATCACCAGTTTATTATAAAAGAACATAACTCAGGAACAGCCAAATGGAGAGGATGGACAGGGTAAGGTTTAGGGAAAGAGTGTGGAGTTTCCATGCCCTCTCCAGGTATACCACTCCACTCCCCAGCACCACCATGTGTTCAGCTACCTAGAAGCTCGCTCTTTCTTTCTTTCTTTCTTTCTTCTTTCTTTCTTTCTTTCTTCTTTCTTTCTTTCTTTCTTTCTTTCTTTCTTTCTTTCTTTCTTTCTTTCTTTCTTTCTTTCTTTTTCTTTCTTCTTTCTTTCTTTTTTCTTTCTTTCTTTTTCTTTCTTCCTTTTTCTTTCTTCTCTTTCTTTCTTCTCTTTCTTTCTCTTTCTTTCTTTCTTTCTTTCTTTCTTTCTTTCTTTCTTTCTTTCTTTCGTTTTGGATTTTTACAGAGGCTTCGTTATATAGGCATGATAGATTAAATCATTAACCACCAGTGATTAAACCAAATCTACTCCCAGAGATAGAGGAGTGGGATTACAGTTTCAGCCTTCTAATCATATGATTAACTCCACTGGCAAGGATCCCTATCCCTAGGTGAGTTCGAAAAGTCATCTTATTAGCATAACAACAGTTACCTTTTTGGTGCTCATCGGCTTCTTAAATTCCAAGGGTTTTATGAACTTTGTGCCAGAAATGAGGATTAAGACAAAAATATATATTATTTATTATAAATCACATCATAATAGGAATTAAATGAATCTCATATTTAGAACAGTATTTTTAAGTCAATGACAACTTAAATTCACTTGAATACAAAAACTCAATACTTTTATTCCCCAATCATACTTTAAGCTATTGATGTTACTATTTACATATTTTATATTGTTTCAATTAACCAGCTATTATTATAGTTATTATCTTGTCTTTTAACTTTTATACTAGAGTTAAAGGTGAGTTAGGGCATTCTGAATTGATTGTATATTTGTCTTCACCAGTGATTTTATACTTTCATATGTCTTCATGTTAGTAATTAATGTATTTTTGTATCAACTTGAAGAAATTCCTTTAGCATTTTATGTAATGTAGATCTAGTAGTGGTGAACTCCCTCAGTTTTTATCTGTCTGGGAAAATATTTATTTCTTCTTTATTTCTGAAGAACAGCATTGCCAGGTATTGTAACCTTAGTTGGCAGGTTTTTTTTTTTTTTTTTTTTTTTTTTCTCTGTCAGCACTTAGAATGTATCATCCCATTTTCTCCTGGCCTGTAGGATTTCTGTTAAGAAAGCTGCCAATAGGCTTATGGGGACTTCCTTCTATATAATGAATCACTTTTCTCTTGCTGCTTTAAAAATTCTCTCTTTGAGTTCTGACAATTTGATTTAATGTGCTTTGGTGTAGGCCTCTTAAATTCAGTCTGTCTGAGCTTCATAAATCTAGATGTCTATTTCCCTCCCCAGATTTGGGGAGTTGCCACCTGTTATTTCTTTAAATAGGCCTTTTTCCCCTTTCCTTTACTCTTTTTTTCCTTTAGGAATCCTATGATGTATATATTAGTTTAATTTTTTTAAGGGAATATGGGAGTTTTTTTTAAATTTAAGATTTTATCTGTTTATTAATGAGAGACAAAAAGAGAGAGGCAGATACACAGGGAGGGGGAGAAGCAGGTTCCCTGTGAGGAACCTGACATGAGACTGGAGCCCAAGACCCAAAGATCACAACCTGAGCTGAAGAGTGACCAATTCAACCACTGAGCCACCCAGGCAGGCATCCCTATATTACTTCACTTACTGATTCCATAAACCTCTTAGGTTTTCTTCACTTCTTTTCATTCTTCTTTTCTTTGCTTCTCTGGCTGAATAATTTTAAATGACTTGCCTTCGAGCTTGTTGATTTTTTTTTTCTGCTTGTACCAATCTGTTGAAATCCTGTAGTAATTTTTTAAATTCAATTATTGTACTTTTCAGCTCCACTATTTCTATTTGTTTTTTATTAGAGTTTATGTCTTTTTGAGATATTCTCATTTTGTTCATGTGTCATTTTCCTGATTTTATTTAATTGTCTGTTAGTGTTTTCTTATCTCATTGAACTCCTTTTAGGCCATCAATTTAATCACTCATCAGGAAATTCATAAATCTTCATTTATGGGTTATGAGATTTTTTTTCCCTTTGACTGTGGCATATTTTCCTGATTCTTCATGCTCCTTGTAGAATGCATTGGTAGCTGCACACTTGAAAACATGGCACCTACTTCCAAACTCCTACAGAGCTAACTGGTTTAAGAGAAGAACTAATTCAGGCAAGGTTATTTTGTTTTCCTTATCTATTTTGGTGTGACTTTTTACAGCCTTATGTTCCAGAGGTGCTGCAACTTTTCTTTTCTTTCAAGTTCTTAATTGTATTCTGGATTTCACATAAAGCCATTTTGATCCAAGTATAATTGTATTAGTTTTTCTGTGGAGGAAGGAAGGCTAGGACTTCTTGTTCCACCATCTTGCTAATGTCACCTCATCACTATTATATAGATATTTGTTTTCTCTAAAGTATAAAATATTAGCAATATTGTCAGTGAGAGACATATAATAGAAATGAATTCATTATTTTTAAAAATGTTGACTTTACAAGTTGCTGTATAAAATATAAAATATATGGTTCTAGGTTTAATTTATCTTGATACTTTATTTTAATTGCTGTAAGTGGAAAGAGTCTACTCTAAGTATTAATGATATTTACTCTTCCACTCTACCCATGACTTAGGTGAATGTTTTTCTTGAACTCAGCAATGTTCTTGCAAATTTCAAAAAGTGTTATGTGTCTAAATGTTTTTTAGAGATGACTTCAAATTCACTGAAAATCTTTATTTTGAAAGGTTTAGATAGTTAAAAATACATATTTCCATTTTTGATGAATGCAGGTATGAAAGCTTTGTAGGTAACACAGGTGGGCTTTGGCACTGATTGCATGACAGAAGTATTTCCATACATATGTTTTCAAAAAGTTTCTCCATAGTATAATTTTCCATTCAAAAGCTATTGCCAGGGCACCTGGGTGGGTCAGTGGTTGAGCATCTCCTCTGCTCAGGGCATGAACCTGGGGTCCTAGGATCAAGTCCCGCATCAGCCTCCTTACAGGGAGCCTGTTTCTCCTTCTGCCTATGTCTCTGCCTCTCTCTGTGTCTCTCATGAATAAATAAATAAAATATTTTTTAAAAGCTATTACCTTTTTTTTTAGTCATTATTAAAATGTCATCTTTACCTTGAAGTGAAGTGTGCAAAAGAAAAAAAAGATTATTAGGCTGGGCATTATTGACATCCATTTTATAATCTTTAAAAGTTTAGTAAATGTAAAGGTGTCTGGGTAGCTCAATTGGTTAAGCCTCTGCTTTGGCTCAGGTCATGATCTCAGAGTCCTACGATCTGGCCCCATGGTGGTGGCAGTGGCTGGCTCCCTGCACAGTTGGGAGTCAGCTTCTCCCTCAGCCCCTCTCCCTGACTTGGGTGTTCTCACTCTCAAATAAATAAATAAAATCTTCCAAAAAGAAGTTTGGTAAATCTAAATTTTAGGGGAGATAACAGAAAAAAAATATGTAATTTATTTGTACTCACAATTCTTTTAAATACTTTTCCACCAGATATTTTTATGAACACTCCCAATCACATATGAAATATTATAATAAATCAACTATATTTTTGTATGTGTTATAATAAAACCTTTTATATAAAAATGGGTGAGCTATTGTTTTCTTACCCTTCCATGTTTAGATGAATCAAAATATTTGCTTTGCATACATTGCAAACAAAAGAGGGAAATAGATGGTATATTTTATAGTTGGCTGTATTTCAAGTCTTTTTTTTTTTTTTGATTGAAATTATCTACACTGATGACATCTTTGCACCTTTTCAGCTACAACTCCTTTACTGCAGAGGTTTATCTATGAATAATTTTGAAAATGAATATTTCATATAGCGATATTACTGAACAGAACTTCAAAATTATCTTTTCTTTATTGTTTTCAAAGCAGGCACACTTAAATGGTTATACTTACACTGTTTTTCCAAGAAACATTTTTATTAAAGATACTTTTAAATCATCTCCAGTACATCTTTCTTTTACTGACCACACACATAAAAATGGTCGTTTCGGTTTTATTATTGAGGCAGATTTAATCATAATCATAACTTGAGAAATGTTAGAAACATCTGTACTTCCTCTTAACAGAAATCCTCTGGTGCTGTGCAATTTGTTCGAATTTCTTTTTCTATAAATTTTTGGCACTATTTTCTGTTTCTTTTAAAGTACTTTCTGTTAAGTAAATAGATCTTAGTTTTTGAGACATATAGTTTTGCTAGTATAATTTGAGCCATCTTACTACAAGCAAGAAGAAAGGGGAAAAAATTTATCAAATGGTATGAAATTGTTTTTTTTAAAAGATTTATTTATTTTATTCATGAGAAACAAAACTTCTATAACACAGAATTAACCATTTTAAACTGAACAGTTCAGTGAATATAAATAAAACATACAAGATCTTGTACGTCTAGTTTTTTTCACTTATCATAATATTTTAAGGTCCACCCACATTGCAGTTTTTATCAGTATTTCATTAATTTTTATGGCCAAATAATATCCTATTTTACGTATACATCACAATTGGTTATCCATTCATATGTTGATAGACATTTGGGTTATTTCCACCTTTTGGCTATTGTATATATATACAATATATATATAATATATATATATATTGTATATATTATATATATTGTATTGCTACGAAGTTGTATGTATATCTATTTGTTGTAGTACCTGTTTCAATTCTTTCGGGTATATATTTAGGTATAAAATTGTGGGGTATGTGGGAATTCTGTGTTTTACTTTCTGAGAACTACAAAACCTTCTTTCCATAGTAGCTAAAATGCTGACATTTCTACCAGCAAAGTATGAGGGTTGGTTCCATTTACTCCACCTATCACCAACACTTGTCTTCATTTTTTATTATCATATCCATTCTAGTAGTTATGAAGTGATATCTCATTACAGTTTTGATTTACATTTCCTTAATGACTGATGATGGTAAGCATTTTTCATGTACCTGTTGGCAATCTGGAAATACTCTTAGAAGGAATGTTTACTTATATCATTTACCAATTTTTAAATGGTTTATCTGTCTTTGTCATTGAGGTATCAGAGTTCCTTATATATTCTATAGAGACACTTCTCAGATATATGATTTGCAGATATTTTATTTTGTACATTATCTTTTCACTTTATGTGTCTTCTGAGGCACAGTGGTTTTTGTTCTCATGAAGTTTAATTTATCTATTTTTACTTTTGTTGTTAGTGGATTTTGGTGTCATATCTAAAAATCCATTGGTGGGCGGCCTGGGTGGCTCAGTGGTTTAGCTCCATCTTCAGCCCAGGGCCTGATCCTGGAGACCCGGGTTCAAGTCTCATGTCAGGCTCCCTGCATGGAGCCTGCTTCTCCCTCTGCCAGTGTCTCTGCCTCTCTCTCTCTGTGTCTCTCAATAAATAAATAAAATCTTTTTAAAAATTTTTAAAAAATTAAAATCCATTGGTAAAATTATAAAGATTTATCTTCACACTTATTTTTTAATCTAAGAGATTTGTCATTTTAGCACTTATAATTAGTCAATCTATTTTGATTTAATGTTTATATATGATATGGGGTAGGATTCCAACTTTATTTTCTGTATGTGGTTATCCAATTGTTTCATCACCATGTGTTGAAGAGACTATTATTCCATAGCAGAAGAGACTATTATTTTCCCATGAAGAGTCTTGGTATCTTTATCAAAATCAATTTGCAATAGATATATAAGTTTATTTCTGGATATCAGTCTTATTCCACTAGTCAATATATCTGTGCTTTTGCCAGTATTACAGCATGTTGTTTACTGTAGCTTTGTAGTTAGTCTTGAGTTTAATAGTATAAGTCTTTCCAACTTATAAAGTTGCCCTTCCAACTTTACTTTTGCAATATTGTTTTAGCTCTTTAGGGCCCCTTGCAAATCCCTATGAATCAGATGCTCAACCTTTCCATTTTGGCAAAGAGAACATTGCTATTGATAGGGATTGAACTATATCTGTAGATCACTTTGGAAAACATTACTATCTTAAAAATGTTGATGACAATGGACACAGTATATCTTTATATTTATGTACATGGACACAGTATATCTTTATATTTATGTACATTTTCTTTAATCTTTTTCAGAAAAATATAATATTGAAAAATGCAATATTTTGTAGTTTTCAACTCTATCATCATCTTTTAAATTATTTCTAGGCATTTTACTCTTTTGGATGTCATCATAAATGGAACTTATTTCTTAATTTCCTTTTTGGATTGTTCATAGCTGGTATATAGAATCACAACTGATTTTTGAGCGCTGATCTTGGACTTTACAATTTTTTTTTTATTTTTCTTTATGTAATTTTGTATTGCCTAGTTACTCTGGCTGTAACTTCTGGCAAAATGTACAGCACCAATGAAAGCAGACATCATTGTCTTGTTCCTGATGTTAGGGAGAAAGTTTTCAGTCTTTCAACATTGAGTATGTTGTTATATAAATGCCCTTAATCACATTGAAGAAATTACCCTCTATTTTCAGTTTTCTGATTGTTTTTATAATAAAACTATGGATTTTGTGAGTGCTTCCACTGTCAGTTGGGATGATCATGTGATTTTTTAATTTTGATCTATTAATATGGTTTATTACATTGATTTTCTTGAGTATAAACCTTTTAATAGGATGACATAAACCTTTAGAATTAGGTTTGCCAGCATTTTGTTGAGGATTTGGCATCTATATTCATAAGGAATTTTGCTTTGTAGTTTTCTTTTCTTATGGTGTTTTTGGCTTTGGTGACAGGATAATATTTGCCTTGTAGAATAAGTTATAAAGTGCTTCCATCTAATTTTTTGAATAGAGAAAAAATACTATGTCTTCTTCAAATGTTTGATGGTTTCACCATCAAAACCATCAGATCATTGACTTCTTCCTCGAATGCTTTCATTATTGATTCAATCTTTTTCCTTTTTATGGGTCTGTTCAGATTTTCTATTTGTTATTTAAGTAATTTGTGTATTTCTAAGAGTCAATCAATTTCTATTTGTTGTTTAAGGTAATTTCTGTATCTATTTCTATAATCTAGGTTGTTTAATTTGATATATATATATATATGCATATATTTATTTATTCAGAGAGAGAGAGAGAGAGAGAGAGGCAGAGACACAGGCAGAGGGAGAAGCAGGCTCCATGCAGGGAGACCGACGTGGGACTCGATCCCGGGACTCCAGAATCACACCCTGGGCTGAAGGCTGCGCTAAAGCGCTGCACCACCGGGGTTGCCCAATTGTTTAATTTGTTGGCACAAATTTTCTTATAGTATTATAAGCCTTTTTATTTCTATAAGACCAGTACTAACATTTCTGCCTTTCTGGTTTTAGTTATTTGCATCCTTTTTCCCCTACCACTCTAGTCAAATTCTGTATATTTTGTTGATCTTTCCAAAGAACCAACTTTTGGTTCCACTGATTCTTTCTACTGTTTTTCTATTCTCTATTATCTATATTCTAGTCTTTATTATTTCCTTCTTCTGCTAGCTTTGGTTTAGTTTACTTTTTTTTCTAATTATTTAAGTTATTTATGTTATCGATTGGTGTTCTTCCTTTATAAAGTATACTGTTTACTGTTATGAATTTCCCTCAGAGCATTGTTTTCACTATATCCCACAAATATTGGAATGTTCTGTTTTGTTTCATGTGTCTATAAGTATTTTACTTCACCATGATTTTCCCTTTGACCTAATTGCTTGTTAAGAATATTTTGTGTAGGGGCACCTGGGTGGCTAAGTAGGTTAAGTGTACAACTCATGATTTTGGGTCAGGTCATGATCTCATGACCTGATTTTATTCTGAGATCAAGCCCTGTGTCAGACTCTGTGCTTAGAGGAGGGTCTGTTTGAGATTCTCCCTCCACCCCCTCCCACCCACTCTCACTCTTTCAAATAAATAAACAAATCTTTTTTTTTAAAGATTGTGTTGTTTGATTTCCACATATTTGTAAATTTTCCAGTTTTCCTTCTGTTATTATTTCTAGCTTCATCCCATTGTGTTCCAAGAAGATGCTTTATATGCTATCAATCTTCTAAAATTTATTGAGATTTGTTTTGTGGCCTAAAAACAAATGTTTATCCTGAAGAATGCTTCACGTGCCCTTGAGAAGAGTATGTACTGGGCATTGTTGGGTAAGAATGCTTTTTGTCTTTCAGCCCTAGTCAGTTTATATTATTGGTCAAAGCCTCTCCTTCCTGTGGCTTTTTGTCTAGATACTCTATCCATTTTTTTTAATGATTTTATTTATTTATTCATGAGAGACATAGAGAAAGAGAGGCAGAGACACAGGCAGAGGGAGAAGCAGGCTCCATGTAGGGAGCCCAACATGGGACTTGACCCAGGACTCCAGGATCAGGCCTTGGGCAGAAGGCGGTGCTAAACCACTGAGCCATCTGAGCTGCCCTGCACTATCTATTATTGAAAATGGGTTATTAAAGTCTCCTAACTATTATTGCAGGACTGTATATTTCCTTTTTCAATTATGTTAATATTTGTGTCATATTTTTGATGCTCTACTGTTTGGTTTGTATGCTTATAATTATATATTCTTGATGAATTGATCCTTTTATTAATATATAATGTCTTCCGTTATCTCTTACAGCAATTTTTGGCTTGTTGTCTACTCTGTCTGTTAATAGTGTAGACATTTAAGCTCTCTTTTGTTTATTATTTGGATGTACTATCTTTTAGACACTTTTTTGGGACTCTTTGTGCCTGATGCAAAATTCATATGTTGAAATTTCAACCCTCAGTGTGATGACAATAAGGGTGAGGCCCTAATGAATGATGTTAGTGCTTTTATAAGAAGAGACACAAGAGCTTTCTTCCTTTCTCTCTGCCATCTCTCTTCCTTTCTCTATCTGCCATATATATATATATATATATATATATATATATCCATTTGTATCCATGTGAAAACCAGGAAGTAGGACCTCACTAGACACCAAATTTGCCAACACCTTGGTCTTGAAAATTTCAGGTTCCAGAACTGTAAGAAATAACTGTTGTTTAAACTACCCAGTCAATGGTAATTTGTTATGGGATCCAAACTGACAACCATTATTTAATTTTCAACCTATTTGTGCTATTTGTATCTTTGGATCTAAAGTGAGTCTCTTATAGAGAGACATAGTTGAATCTTAAAAAAAAAAATTCATTCAGTAAATTTTTATGTTTTGATAGGTAAACTTAATCACTTACATTTAAAGTAATTACTAATAAAGAAATTCATCAGTATCTTTCTGAATCCAGTGAGAAATTGATCAAGTAAACATTAGGGAACATGGTAATTAGAGTAGATTCTGGTCCTTAGTGGAAAAAAAAATCATTATCTGTACCATTGAGGTATTATCAATAGTATGATGCTGCTTCCATGATTATCAGTTCTGTATTCCAAATGCCCAGAAAAAGAGTGCAATAGACGCAGTAATATGGAGAGTCCTATCTCTGAATTGGTCTTTTATGACATGGGTTCAAGATTTTTTTTACCTTAAATTTAGCAGAATGACTTTCATAGTGGCCATGTATGTATGAGAGCAAAGAGAATTCCCAGAAGTGATTCTTGGGAGTATAAAATTATAGGTTTCCACTAGACTCCTCATTTATCTGCTATTTAACTTTTTATCATGTACCAGATATTGTGAGAAGAACTTAGAACACAAATATAAACATAAGAGCATTTTTCCTTCAAAGAATGTCCAATCTATGTGAGAGGAAGATAAAAAACAATACGGGTGGAAGATAAATAACAATATGGGTGGAAAAGAAATTATAAGCAATGAAAAAGTACAAAGGGGAAAGATTAATTCTCCCTGAGAAGAGCATGGAAGTTATATCAGATAGAATTGCCTCAGGTTGCAAATAACAGAAAACTGACCTATAATCACTTAAATAGAAGAAAAACAGTTTCTTATATGATTATCACATGGTTAAGATATGTGGATGTTGAGATTAGGTCAGCAGTTCAGTGAATGATGCCAAGTTCTTTCCCTCAAAGTCACAATATAGCTGCTAGAACTCAGCCTGGAAGTCAGTAAAGTCTGTTTCTTTTTATCAAAAAGGAAGGAAGGAAGGAAGGAAGGAAGGAAGAAAGAAAGAAAGAAAGAAAGAAAGAAAGAAAGAAAGAAAGAAAGAAAGAAAGAAAGAAAGAAAGAAAGGCAAGCTATCCCAAACCCTCAACCTGACACGTTTATTTCTCACAAGATCTACCATAGGTATAAAGAGGCTTTTAAAAAAGTGTTTGTCTCCCCCAAGACCTTTAGAGACCTTGCGACTGATACTCCCACCAGGGAATCACTGAAACTGTTTCTTCTAAAATCTTGATGCAGTTTTCCTGTCTGCACTTCTTATTTCTGTATCCTTTCCTCATTTTCCCATCTGTGCCCATGGTCATCTATGAACATTATATGTGTCTTTGCATCGCCTCTAATGGTTCTTCTTCAGTCTCTGCCCTATTCTTTTATGAACCCTGTACACATGATAAAGGAACTCCCCCTTATTCTCAAGTTCACAACATATTTACTTCTCTTTGCCTGACTGAAATTGAGTCTCAGAGCTTTCCACACTTTAAGGTCAGCAGGTGAAGTTCATTTTCTCTTTATTTTGCAGCCACTGCTTAAAGATCACGAACTCTCCATCCTTGCATAAAAACTCAGGAACTTTTGAAGCATTTGACATTTTAGCTATTTGATTCTCTACACTTCCTTATTGTTTGTTGCTATACACCCCGATTTTGCAATTAATTTAGGATTTTTTTCTCTCCACTTTAACTTCTGCCATTGTCCTGAAAGGATTACAAGATCCAAATGGATTCCAAAGCTAACACATTGCTCTTCCCCCCAGGTCAAGGGGCAGTTAGGCTCTGATAAAATCCCAAAAGATTAGGCTCTGGTAAAACAGTTTCTCTTAGGAGCAGACCTTATTAAGAAGAACAGAAAGCTGTTGTATATTTTAGCATTATTCCTTTCTCTCTCTCCCTGCCAGAAGCATGAGTGGATTTTTCTCCAATATTCACTGTGAGAATCTGGTAAAGCTATTGGAGCTAAAGATTACAAGTGTGAGTTTTTTGACTGATTGCCCTTGAAGTTTTTGACTCAGAATTCCCCACACCGAGCCTCTAGCAGTTCATTTATTGCAGTTTAGATTTTCCTTTGCTGGTACTACATTGGTTTCTGCTCCAGTAAATTGTGATTCTTTGTATCTCCCTGTCTCCCTCTCTAATTTTGAGAGCAGCAGTTGGCTGTGTGATCTTAGTTCTCCAATGAATCTAAGAAGAGTTGTTGAGTTTTCATCTTTTAACATGTCTGTTAGGATGAAGTCCTATTCCAAGTCCCTTATACATGGAAACCACAAGGCTATAACCTTAATTTTTAGTGGCCTATCTTTACAGCCCAGTTCTAGAATTTCTTGAAGTGTTTTTATTTTTTTCCTACATTGAGAAGTTGGAATTTCTGGGTGTAATTTTTCAAGAGATAAAAATAGCCAACAGTGTCTATATTTAACAAAATACTTCAACATATTCTTTCAAATGTTCTCTAAATTTCATTCAGTATCTACTAAGAGCTAACATTTAGGCACTGGTGATGTAGTAGCAAAACAAAACAAAACAAAAAAACAGACAGAAGTACCTTCATATCTGGATTTTCCTTCCTAGGACAGGAGACTAAAAAACAACAAAATAAATATGTATTAAAGGCCTGCCTCGTTTCACTCACCGCACTTTATTACAGTCCACAGATACTGCATTGTTTGCGAATTGAAGGTTTGTGGCAACCGTTCATCAAGCAAGTCTACCACCACCATTTTTTCCCCAATATTTGCTCACTTTGTCTCTATCACATTTTGGTAATTCTTACAAAATTTCTTTTTCATTATTACTACACTTGAATTGCTGCAACCTTAGAATAAAGCTTTAATGGCTGAGGGGTTGCTTCTTATGGATGAACCAAAAATATAGGTTCATTAGATGAAATCTTCTCCTGGTGAAAATGCTGTGAAAGTTGCTGACATGACAATAAAGGATTTGGAATATTATATAAACTTAGTTGATAAAGCAGTGGCAGGGTTTGAGAGAATTGACTCCAATTTTGGAAAAAGTTCTACTATGAGTAAAATGTTATCAAACAGCATTGTATGCTACAGAGAAATCATTTGAGGGAATAAAAGTCAATAAGTGCAGCAAACTTCATTGTTTTCTTAATTAAGAAGTTACCACAGCCACTCCAGCCTTCAGCAGCCACCACCCTGACCAGTCAGCAGCCCTCAATATCAAGGCAAACCCTCCATCAGCTAAAAAGATTAGAACCCACCAAAAGCTCAGATGATAGTTAAAGCATTTTTTAATAATAAAGCATTTTAAAATTAAGGTATGTACATTGTTTTTTAGACATAATACTATTGTACACTTAATAGGTAGTATCAACATAGCTGTAAATGCACTGGCAAACCAAAAAATTAATTTGATTCTCTTTATTGTGACATTTGCTTTATTGCAGCAGTCTGAAACTGAATCTGCAATAGCTCCAGGGTAGGCCTGTGTGTTAAATAATGAAAGCGCTACAAAGGAAAATTAAATCTGGAAAAGGGGTTGTGAAATCGGATATATCTGCGAGATTTCAGATGGCAAGATAAAGGAAAGCCTCATTAGAAATTTTAAACAAGGGATCCCTGGGTGGCGCAGCGGTTTGGCGCCTGCCTTTGGCCCAGGGCGCGATCCTGGAGATCCAGGATCGAATCCCACGTCGGGCTCCGGGTGCATGGAGCCTGCTTCTCCCTCTGCCTGTGTCTCAGCCTCTCTCCTCTCTCTGTGTGACTATCATAAATAAATAAAAATTTAAAAAAAAAAAAAAAAGAAATTTTAAACAAGGAAAAATGAGGGAGCATGCAAATAGTGTGAGGAAAGTATTCCAAGCAGGGTCAACAAGTGCAAAGTCCTGGAGACAAGAATATGCACCACAAGTTAGAGAAAGAAGGAAACCAGTGTGACTAGTGTGGAAAGAACCATGAGATCTTGTGGATTTTAATAAGTCCCTTGATTTTTTAATCTGGGAAAGATGGAATGCCAAGGATATTTTTGAGCTGGGCAATGGCATCATTTATCTGTCTTTACAAATAATTCTGGCCTCTTTGTTGAAAATAGACTGCCAGGAGGCTAAAGATAGAAACAAAGAAGACTGGGAGGAGGAGGCATTGTAAAATTCCAGGTAAAAGTTGATGGAATCTTGGACTACAGTGGTGGCAATGGATGAGAGAACTGGCCAAATTGCAAAAACATCCATTTTGAAGATAAACAGGATTCTTAACACCAAAGATTCTAAAATTATTATAATACGATACTAGAAGGTGTTACTTTGATATTTATAACATGATACTAGAAGGTGTTACTTTGGTACATTACTCTAATTTTAATGAATTTTGAAATAGTTTTATTTGAAACCACATTTTATATAGATACTAGCACAATAATTCTCTATTTCTCTTTTTGATAACTGTAATGCTCAAATTTAATGGATTCATTCATTTTTACTAAGTTTGAAAAATAAACCAATTTATTTTTTGAGCAAAGAAGTCCCAGTCTCCAAATGAAGAAAATACATAGGGGAAATAATTTTTGCATTTACCAAATGACACTGGTATGTATAAAATCAGTGGAACTTTTTGTAATTTGTTTTTATTAAAGTATAGCATATGGGCAATACAAGTCAAAAAAAAAAAAAAAAAAAAAAACCAAAACACACTTTTAAGAATTTTTACAAAGTAAGCCCGACCATTTAACCAAAACTCAGATAAAGAATTATAACATTAGGAAAATGGAGATTGTTCCCTTAGGAAAATGTCATCTGGTGACCCTTCTAATTATTACTTACCCTCATGGGATAACCACTATTCTGACTTCTAACAGTTTAAATTAGTTATATATATATATATATATATATATATATATATATATATATATTTAACCTTATACAAATGGAATTGTATATTATGTGTTAATCTGTTTTCCTTCACTCAACAGTATTTGTGAGGTTCACTCAGGTCATTACATATAATTGTAGTTGGCTCATTTTCATTGTTGAATATGGTACTATGGTACTCCATTATGAATCTATCACAATTTATCCATCTAATTGCTGGGGATTTGAGTTATTTCCATTTTTGGCTATTATATACATGTTCATATATTTTGGTGATCATAACTGAAAGTTCTGTTGAGTAGATACTCAAGAGTATACAGGGCATGTATATGTCCAATATAATAGATAGAATCCACCTCCATAGTAACACTGCACCAGTTTACACTTCCACTGGAAGTGGGGGTCTATTTCTGGGCTTTCTATTCAGTACTACTGATTTATGTGTCTACTCTCTGACCAACGCCACATGTTCTTGATAGCTGTAGTTTTTCATAAAGACTTGAAATTGGATAGTGTGACTTCTCAGACTGTATTTATTCTTCCTGTTCAGTATTTTTTAGGATCTACCCTTTTCTATATGAATTATTGACTCAATTCATTAATATGCATAGGATGGCTAGATGGAATTTTTATTGAGATTATGTTGGACATATAGATCAAGCTCGAAAGAACTGGCATCAAAACAATTTTGATTCTTCTGATCCATGGACATAAAATACCTTATATTTATTTAGATCTTTGATATTTTCATTACACAGCCTCATAGTTTTCTGCCTGTGAATTATTTTGTCAGAAAAAAGTATTTTGGAGGGGGAGGAGAAGAGGAGGTGCTATAGTAAATGGTATTGCTTATTTTAATTTCTGAGTTAAAATGTATAGAAAAGTATTGTCTTTTGTATACTCGTCAGGTATCCTGCAATCTGGAATAAATTTTTACTCTTAGTTCAGGATTATTTTAGATTGCTTGAGATTCTCTACAAAGACAATCATCTGTATACAAAGATACCAGTTTTATTTCTTTATAATCTGTGTATCTTTTATTTTTGTTTTTTCTTATTGTATTAGCTAGAACAATCAATATAATGTTGAATATGAGTGGTAAGATCAGGCATCCTTGCTTTGTGCTTGATCTTACAGAAAAATGTGTTAAGTCTCTCACTAATAAGCATCACATTACTGTAGGTTTTTCGTATTTGTGCTTTATTAGGCTAAGGAAACTCCCCTCTCAATTCCTATATTTTTTTTTTACTTTTTTCTTTAAACAAATGGATGTTTAATTTTATTGACTACTTTTATGCATCTATTTATATAACTATGTTTTTTTCTTATTACAGTGTTAATATAATAAATTATATTGACTAATGTGCAAATAATTGGGTCAAGTTTCGATTCCTGCAATGACCCCATTGGTCAGGATTTATTATCCCTTTTACTTATTGCTGGATTAAATTGATAATACTTTCTTAAGGATTTTGCTTTTATGTTCCTGAAGGATACTAATCTATAGTTTTCTTTCTTTGTAAGCTCTTTATCTGCTTTTGGTAATAGAGCAATGCTAAGCTGATGAAATGGTCAAGAAGTATTCCATAGCTTTTTGGGGGAAGAGATTGTGGAAAATTAGTATTATTTTCCCGTTAAATATTTGGTTGAATTTCTCTGAACCTAGTGCTTCTCTCTTTTCCTTCCTTCCTACCTTCCTTCCTTCCATCTTTCCTTCCTTCCTTCCTTCCTTCCTTCCTTCCTTCCTTCCTTCCTTTCCTCCCTCCCTCTCTCTCTCTGTCTTTCTCTCAAAGGTTTTAAATTAACTCAATTATTAACTACTTTGTTAGGTTTATGGCTATTCATCTTACCTATTTTTACTCAAGTGAGTATTTAGACTTACAAAACAATTGTTTTATTTTATCTTAGTCATCAAATTTGTGGGCATAGAGTTTTTAAAATAATCTATCATTTTTTAATGCCACAGAATCATTAAAATTACTCCTTTTGGTAATATATGTATGTATTCTTTCCTTTTTTTCTTGGCTAACCTAGCTAGTTTATAAATTTTATTGATTTTTTTAAAAATAGCTTTTAGTTTTATTGGTTTTCTCTATTTTTTCCTGTTTTAAATTTCATTGATTTCTGCTCTTATTTTCATTTCTTTTCTCTTGCTAGCTTTTTATTTAACTTTCTTTTCTTTCTCTTCTTTACTAAGGTAAGAACTCAGATTACTAATTTCAGATATTTTTTTATTTTCTAATGTTATATTAAATGCAAATTTTCCTCTAAGTACCACATCCCTAAAGACTCTGGGATTCTACTATACTCCACAGGCTTTGATAAATTGTATTTTTTTTTTCATTTAATTCAAAATACTTTCAAAGTTTTCTTAGGACTTCTTTGATCCTTGTAATATTTAAGACTGTTCATTTACTTTCCAAATATTGGGGATTCTTCCCAGCTATCTTTATGTTAATGATTTCCTAATGTAATTCCATTATAGCTTGAGAACATATTTTATGTGATTCAAGTATTTTTAACATAAATCTTGGTCTGTCTTGATGAATGTTCCATGTAAACTTGAAAAGTATATTCTACTGTTGTTGGATGGAGTATTTTCTACATATCAATTAGATCATATTGATCTAATTAGTGCTGTTAAAGTAATTCTCACTGTTTTTCTGACTGCTTGATTCAGCAGTTACTGACAGAGGAGGATTGAAGTCTCCAACTGTAATAATTCTTTCCAGTTATATCAGTTTTTTTCCTCATTTGTTTTTATCTTTGCTGTATGGAATATACATATTTAAGATTGTTATATTTTCTTGGAGAATTAACCAGTCATTGCATAATGCCCCTCTTTATCACTGACATATTTCCTTGTTCTTAAGTCTGATTTCTCTGAAATTAATATAACTACTCTAGTTTTCACTAACTAGAGTTGCCTGGTGTATCTCTCTCCATAATTTTACTTTTAACCAATCAAAGTCTTTATATTAGGGATGCCTGGGTGGCTCAATGTTTGAGCTTCTGTCTTTGGCTCAGGTCGTGATTCTGGGGTCCTGGGATTGAGTCCTGCATTAGGCTCCCCTCAGGGAGCCTGCTTCTTCCAATGCCTATGTTTCTGCCTCTCTCTGTGTGTCTATCATGAATAAACAAATAAAAAGAACAAAGTCTTTATATTAAAGTGGGTTTCTTGTAGAAAACATATAGTTGTATTTTGTTTTTTTAAACATCATTGACAATCTCTTCATAACTAGTATGTTTAAAATATTCTCAATTAAAATGTTGATATAGTTGAATTAGTATTTAACATTATTGTAACTGTATCTATAACTGTTTTCTATTAATTGCATTAGCTCTTTTCTTCTCTCTACTTTTTTGTTTTCTTTGATTTTAATTGACCTTTTTATATAATTCCTTTTTATCTCCTCTCTTAATGTATTTGTTCTCTGAAGAAAATTTTAATGGTTGTCCTAGAGCAGTTTGACTGTTAGTTTTAAGATCTGTGGTAACAAAATGCCACAAAGGATGGATTCAAGCAAAAGAAATTTATTCCCTCACAGCTCTAGAGCCCAGAATTCTAAAATCAAAATGACACAAGACCATACTTCCTTTAAAGGCTCATGTCTTTCCTCACCTCTCGCTAGCTTTTGGTAGTTGCTGGCAGCCCTTCTGTTCCCTGGTTTGCAACTCTATCACTTCCAATATCTGTTTCCGGTGTTATGTGGCATTCTCCTGGTGCTTCCTCTGTCTCCATATGACAGTCTTCCCTCTGTGTTTGGGTGCCCAGATTTCCCTTATCTAATAAGGACATCAGTTACTCCATTAAGGCCTGTTCTGATCCAACAGCACTTCATTTTAGCATGATTACATCAGCAAAGGCCTTACTTCCAAATAAGTCTATATTCACAGGTACTGGAGATAGGACAAAACATGTCATTTGGGGGGAAACAGTTCAACCTACAGTCAACATGATATGCCTAAGTGTATACTTCTTTCAGCATCTATCACCCTCAGTGTGCTCTAAGCTAACTAGATCTGTGGTTTTATGTCTGTTAGTTTTTGGAAATTTCTCAGCTATTTTTAGTTCAAAAATCTCTTCTGTTCTCCATGTCTTTCCCTTTAGGTATTCAAATTGTGTGTATGTTACCTCTTTTAATCTGTTCCCTATATCCATAGTTCTTAGATATTGTTATATTTCACTCTTTTTTTTTTTTCCCTCTGTGAATTTTAGTTTGGAAAGTGTCTACTGAATTACCTTCAAGCTCATTGATTCTTTTTCAGCTATGGCTGGCCTACTGAGGAGCCCATCAAAGGCATTCTTTATTTCTATTACTATTTCTGATTTGTAGCATTTCTTCAAGAATTTCTATTTCTCTGCTTATATTGCCCATCTGTTCTTGCATATGGTCTATTTTTTTCATTAGAGTCTTTAACATAATAATCATAGTTAATTTACATTTCCTGTCTAATAATTTTAATCTTTGTGCTCTATTTGAGTGATTCTGATGATTGCTTTGTCTCTGTAGCCTGTGTTTTTTCTTGCCTTTTGTCATGCCTTGTAAGTTTTTGTTAAAAGTCAGAAATGCTGTAGAAGTTAAAACCTGAGGTGAATAGGCTTTACTACAGGGACTTATGTTAATTGGCTGGGATTTGGTCTGCATTTAATATTTGTTGTAAATTTACAGGTACCAGAGGCTTCCAACCCCTCTAGTTTCTTTGTTTTTATCTTCTCTTTTGGCTTTCCAGCTTTTCTTTGTATAGTACCTTGGAAAGAGTCTTTGTCTCACTCTTTCCACTGTGATCCACTGTTATCCTGCTACAATCTTAGTGTGGCAGTAGGTTGTGGGGGACAGTGTATGTTCAATATTCTTCTAGTCAATCTAAATATTTCAGGGGGCTTTCCACTCATGCCTATGGCTTTGCATGTGTGTCTGTCTTTGCCTCCAGTGGTATAAATTTGTCTTTCCTCTTGATCTTGCTTTTTTCCCTATCTTCCATGTTTCCATCCTATTTTCTTGAAGTCTAATTTCCTGTTTATTCTGTTTTCTTAATTTAGGAAAGACTGAAAGACTGGAGGGGACTGGAGGGAGGAAGAGTTCCCTTCTTTTGGCCCAAATGAAGTTTTAGAATTGTACCCTGATGAAGTCTTTTCCTTTTAAAAATAGGCCTTTGTTTTGGAGAAGGCTGTGGATGTGTTTGCCAATGCTTACTTTTCCCCCTCCTACTGCCAGGGACTCTAGAGGTTATTTCTCAAATATTCACTGTAACAACCAGATAGAACTCTCTGTTCACAACCCAGTATGGTTGATCCCTCTAGTACTACTAAGATAAGACACTATTGAGTAATCTACCTCATGCTCCATAGAGATAGGTTTTCAATTCAGGCTAGTGGGAATAAGTACTTTCTCTCTGAACATCCTGTAAACTCTAGTGTCATGTTCTCTGTGTACTCTTGCCTTTTTCTGCCCCTGGCTTTACTCTTCTATTACGCTGCTTGCAAACACTTTCCAAGCAGTTATAAGGGGAATCTTAACTTATACCTCAGTTGTCTTCCATCTTTCAGGGATCACCATCCTTTGTTGTCTATTGTCTTGAGTCTTTTGCTTCATGTATTTTTCTAGTTTTTAATTATTTCAGGTAGGAGAGTGAATAGGATCCTTGTTATACTACATTGGTAGGAAGCAGAAATCATTCTATTGCTTTCTAATAGGATCTGTAAGGGGCTTGCTCATATTAATATTCATTATTAAAACACAATAAAATCATGTTTTCAAGAATAATTTCAAGTCTATGTCAAGTTGAAATATTTTTATTTGTATTCATTCCATTAGATTGCTTTTACAAGCTTCTCAAGCAAGCATTAGATAATGCCATTCAGGCAGGCTCAGGACCGAGGTGAGACCAGTGAAGCATCTAGAGTGCAAAATTTAATAATGTACTTACTCTTAGGGTAATGCAAGTCCATGACCTTAAGAGTTAATGCCTTTCTAAGAGTGGATATGGGAGAATGAATGCTTTTATCATTTCTTATTATGCAAACATAAGGCAAATACCTATTCACTAGAAGTTCTGAAAGTGCTGAAGTACCACATGTAGATCCTGGATAGTATTCTGTTTTTAAGTGCAAATTGCGTATAGTATTTTCCAAAATTATGACCTGCATAAGTGGAGAAATATGCTTTATTTAATTTCCAGAAATCCAGATTAAGATTTTTCCAGCATCTTAAGATTGTTATTTTTAAAATGATTGTTATTATTGGTCCTGTTATTTATTCAAGCATGTAATCACAGAAGGGAGATTGAGATAGATTTAATACTTGGGATAGGCAACTTCATCTTCTACTCTCCTCAAAATAAAAAATGCCTGAACATAACTGATCTGGGCTTGGTGTGATGTAACTTGGAATAACTGTAGGCTTTCTGTGCACTGAATTTGGTAGGTTGGGAATTATATTATTAAACTATTGTCCAGTACAATAAATAGCTCTGAGGGTATGAGTCAGGGCCTCTAAAAGGAAATTATTCTAGAAGCAATTCACTACCTCATTTTTTTTCTATAACTCTAAAGATTTCAGAAGTAACTTATTAAATGTTAAAAATAAAAAAAACATGTAATGTGTAGAATTAGAGAGGACTTTTATGGCATTTTTAAGCAAGACCTAAATGTTAAGTGTCACTTCCATGAGGTTGGAATCAATGTACCCAATAAGGAATATGAATGTCAGGAAATGGTTCCTACTCTGAGGTGTATACTCATCCAGGCTCTAGGTGTCCAACAATGTGCAAAAGAGACATGTCAATGCCCTCCTGGAGTTTATAGTTTGTTAGAGAAGAGAGATCCTCCTAAAAATACCACAGAATAAATGTAAACATATTGGTATATTGTGCTATGCAAGAGATACAGCTGCTATGGTAAGAGCTGAAAATAGAGATATTTAAACTGGCCAGGGTAAGTTACCCTAGGAAGTGATACTTGACATGAAATCTAATATGAATAGGAGCTACCTAGGCAAAATAAATGTGCAAGAGAAATAAGTGGCTGGAGGGAGTAGGGGACTGAAAGGAGACTGGTCTATCTCCAGTGAAAAGAAAAAGAATGAATGTGGGGGCAACATGGCTTTGTTGATACCTTGCGGCTGAACTATATGAAAGAAAGTCTCTTGGTCAAGTTATTTTAAGAACAATGGAAAACCAATAAAAGATTTTTGACAGGGTATAAAAATCATCATATTTGCATGTTAAAAAACTTTGCTCTGGATGTGTTGTGGGGAACAGACTGAAAGTGTGCCAGAGTGGAGGCCTGGAGACGATTGAAGGAACAATTGAAGTATCCATGTCAGACATAATATGAACGTGAATTTGAGTGGTGGTGAAACTAGGCTAAATATAGACTCAAGAAATATTTTGAAAACAAAATTCACATTTTAACTTATTTCGTATTTGTAAGTTAGTAAAGCTATTGACAAAAGATTTGTATATAATTTAACCCCTATGGGGTGAATCTTTGTGGGAATGCTTATTACCCAGAATATCTTGCTTTCAGTACTTCATGGGGAATGAAGATTTTATATATTAAATTTGGGACAAATATGGAGCATATCCCAGAACAAATTCATGTGTAATTTGGGAGACATATCAATAAACACATGGAAAGCGGTAGATGGGAGGATGAACAAAAGACATTTTGGGATGTGTTTGTGTTTTTTTTAATAGTAAGTAGGAGATTTAAATCCAGACTCAGAATCAAGTTCTCCCTGATACCACAATATGGCTCTTAAGTTGGGGAACAGGTCACCTAATGCCTAGTACCTTAGGACAGAGATTTGGGACATAAAGTCAGTTGAGTATAGTATCAATTTTCTTCCCCAAAAGTGTTTAGCTAATAGAAAGCCAAGGAAGAAGTCTTAAATCTATTTATTGTGAAAAATAATAAGGATGTTATGTTGATCTTATCTGTCTAATTTTAAGATTGGTGAGCAATTGAGTACAAACTCAACTGACCAAGCCACTCAGGTGCCCCTTAAATTTATTTTGTAAGTGATACATGATTATCCATGTTACAAAATTTGAAATATTTGCATTCTATTATTTATGAGTATAATTTATTTCATACATCAGAAAAGTACATATATTTCTGAGTCCAGATTTTTAGAAGTGGGGCAGCCCGTGTGGCTCAGGAGTGTAGCGCCACCTTCAGCCCAGGGTGTGATCCTGGAGACCCAGGATCCAGTCCCACGTCAGGCTCCCTGCTTGGAGCCTGCTTCTCCCTCTGCTGTGTCTCTGCCGCACTCTCTCTCTCTCTGTGTCTCTCTTGAATAAATAAATAAAATATTTAAAATAAATAAATAATAAATAAATATTTTAAAGTGTGAAATGTGCTCACAAAAAATGCATGTCCAATAAATTTATTACTAAATACTATAGCAGTAGCATGAATCCTGAGTTCAAAAGATATTTTGTTATGCTTCTCTTGACTTTTGCAAAGTGATTGATTAAAAAATTCAATGCTAGGGACGCCTGGGTGGCTCAGTGGCTGAGCATCTGCCTTTGGTTAAGGGCGTGATCTCAGGGTCTGGGATTGAGTCCCACATCGGGCTCCCTGTGAGGAGCCTGCGTCTCTCTCTCCCTGTCTCTGCTTCTATCTCTGTGTCTCTCATGCATAAATAAATAAAATCTTGAAAAAAAATTCAATGCTATGCTTGAATTTGATACAGCAAAGAATGAAATTCAAGGTCATTGATGATTTAAGATTAGTTGGGTATCTAACTTTCTGTTGTTAGAAAATAAACCATCCCAAAATTTAGTAGCAAAACACTAATCATTTTATTATACTTACAGTTTGTGAGTCAGAAATGCAGATTGGACACAGTTTGGATGGCTTGTCTATGTTCCATGATGTCTAGGGTTTTAGATGAAAAGATTAAAATGGTTGTAGGTAACTTGAGTAGCTGGAGACTAGAATCATATAGACACATTTTCAAACAATTATCTTGTGCCAGAGATGGGATGACTCAAATTTGGGTTTAGCTGGAACTGTCAACCCAGAATGTCTACGTGGTCTTTTTGTGAACATGGGCTTTCTCATGGCATTGCTTCAAGCTAGTAGGACACCTTACATGATGACCCAGGGCTCTAAGAAGGAGTGTTTCAGATAACAAGACAAAACCATATGGCCTTTTATGAGTTAGTTTTAGAGTCACATAGCATTATTTGTACCATATTCTACTGGTTGAAGCAATCACTAGCTTGCCCAATTTCAAGGTTAGGTGACATAGACTCTACAGCATGATGGAATAAGTGTCAAAGATTTTGTGACCATGTTTCAAAACTGCCACAGACCTGAATAGTAACATTGAGAGGCTATTCTCACCACTTTTGAGATGTGATGCATTTGTAGCAGAAAAGCTATGGTGAAACATTCCAGAACACTTTTAGAATTTAGATAATGATTTATTCAGTGATTCAGTTCAATACATTCTAAATTCCAGATTCATGTCTTTTGAATTGTCAATACTCTTGACCGTCTCAACTATCTTCTTAGCAAAATTGTTGTCAGTAGACTTTTTTTCAAGATTTTATTTATTTAACAGAAAAAGAACACAAGCAGGTGGAGTGGTAGAGGAGAAGGAAAAGCAGGTTTAACCCTCTAAACCACTCAGGCACCCCAAGTAAGGCTTTCCTGACACAGAATCCCTACTGAGCAGGGACCCTGATGTGGGGCTCAATCCTCAGATTCTGGGTCATGACCTGAGCCGAAGGCCGGTGCTTAACTGACTGAGCCACCCAGGCACCCCATGCCGTCAATAGTCTTACAGATGCATACGAGCATATATTTTAATCTAAAGTAATAATTCAGAATATGGAATATCCAATAATAGTTTATTCTCTTCAATTATCTGCAATACCTCATACTTAAAGGATACAATTTACATTTAAAATATCACTAGGTAGACAGGGATTTCTGAATATGTCTATATGTCTTGTGAAGAGAATTTTTCATTTAATACAGATTGCTGTATCCAAGTCAGTAAAATAGTATTTGAATTGTCATACTCTCTTTTCATATGCTTTGAAGCCTAGGAATATTCTCTTTTGGAGAACTGGAGATCGAAATGGTATTTGTTAAAAGGGAATTCCACATGTACTTCAAAAACTGACACAATACTGGAATGCAACACATTAATGGAATGAATGAAAACATAGAGGGTAGGTTTCTTTTAAAGATACTACATCTAAGTTGGAACTTTATACTTTAAGAAGAATATCAAGGAACTGGAGAGAAATCAATCAACTGGTGATTCAGAAAAATTAGCACTTTTAAACTTTTAAGTTATATAGGATATTTTCCTTTAATCATATTTATATAATATATGTTCTATTCAAATAATTTTAATATGTGTAATATCACACTGGATTTTTACAAAAGCATCTAGATTTCTTCACAAAATGCAGCAATTAGTCAGGACAAGAATTTTACATAAGATCACATGATATTGACTTCTCTCTGATAAATCATTATAATAAATCATTTAAGATAAATCATAAATCATTATGATCCTTTAGAGGAGTCAGAAAAATTGTGTTTGTGTCACAAGCTTTCAACAGAAAAAAAAAATTTAACCTCTAGAAGAGAAAAATCCAAGGAAAAATAATTAAATGCCATGGAATCTTCTACATTAGGTTTGTATATGTAAGCTAATAACTTGGGACTAAAAATAGTATAAGAACACTTCCACATATCTCAGACTGTAGACTTCTAAAAACAGGCTTATATGAGTTTTTTATTAAGCTGTGCTTCCTCCTGAAAATTGATTTAAATGAGAGTGATGGAACAAAACAGGCATAAATCAACAAAAACAAATAAAAAGGGAATAGATGTAACCATAAATATGGCATATCAATAAATTTCTAGAAGCCAGAGTGTGGATGGAAAGCATTGATTGATTTAGAAAATGGGAAAAATAAAACTGAGGTCTGCAAGAAAGAAGCCAATAAGTAAGGCTTACTCTTTTTTTTTAAGATTTTGCTTATTTATTTATTTATTCATTCATTCATTCATTCATTTGATAAAGAGAGAGCACACAAGCAGAGAGAGAAGCAGGTGGAGTAGCAGAGGAAAAGAGAGAAGCAGGCTCTCTGCTGAGGAGGGAGCCCACTGCAGGGCTGGATCCCAAGACCCTAGGATCATGACCTGAGCTGAAGTCAGACACTTAACCCACTAAACCACCCAGACACCCCAAGTGAGGCTTTCCTGACACAGAATCCACAAGATTTGGGGCTCAGAGGCACCAGGTACCTCTGGAGAAGGGATGTTGGTGAGTTTAGAAACCTACAAAGATATTTAGGCCTTCTGAGATTTGCCCCTATTTGAAGAAACAGATAAATTCCCTGACTAACCCTGGCATATATATGGAAAGTATATATATGGAAAATATATATATATTCCATCTTTCCATATGTGTGTGTGTATGTACACACACATTTATACACACGTACATGGAACGATTTAACTAGACAGTCTGTATTCCAAAATAAAAACTAAGAGTAGGCATAAAGTACTGTTCTTTAAAAGATGATACTGGATGATTAAATGTCAATATAAAAGTCTTTTCCACTTCTAGATTCTCAAAAGCCCTCATTGCATTGCCCTGTGGGAATTGAAGCTTGGGAAAAGAGCACAGGAAAAATGATTATCTGGCTACTGTTTTGCCATAATAAACTGTCCCTTTTCTCTGACTCATTAGTTGTGTGTTTTCAGCCAGAATCCATGAAAACGAAGCATGCTAATATGCTACCTTGCAATTAGGGGAGAATATCAGCCTCTTCACAGTTCTTACAATCACCGATTGTAAATCAGAAAATGAGGTTTGGTGAGGTTGGACAATCTGCTCAAGGCCACACAACTAACAGGAAGGAAAGCTTGCTTCTGAACTATCTAAGTTACTCCAACTTCACAAACAGATATGCTATTTGAGTTAATACTTTTGAGAAGGGCAATCTCCAGGTAAAAAGAACTGAGGGACAGGGGATTATCTGTGTATCACTCGTGCATGAGATATATCACATTTTCAGTGGCATGCCTCTGGAATTACCAGTAAATTCTTCAGAAGGGTAAGCTTTACCTTCCTTTAAAACAAGTGAAACTCTAAGAATGGTATTCTTTAAAATCAGCAATGTACCCGTAAGCTGTAAATTTTTCCTAAGTGTCATTACAATATGTTCCTTCTTTTGAGAGATTTATGGATGGAATTAGTTCTAACAATGAGGTATTAAAGCAATGTGATATTAAGGAACACTGGTCTTTATGATCCTTAGCTTCATAACAAGAGTGGCAGTGTTTGGGCCAAACAGACAATAAAAATCAAACTGAAAAAAGCCACAACATGATTTCAAACATGTGAAGCTGCTGCTGCCGAGTAATGGTTAGCCTTGACCAGCATCTGTCTTTCCTACTTCTTCTGATTGCCTTCCAACTATGGGAACCACAGGAATTGACTCCAGGCAAATAAAGCACTGGACGTGTGATGGTAATCTTTGCCACAAAATAAATGAGCTGGTCTGGAAAACTTCACCTTCAGAAGGAGACTTTTACTTTTTGTTAAAATAGCATAATCTGTTCCTAAGATACCGACTAAGTGAAGCTCAGAGTTCAGTTGTATAGGTGGGTGAAAAAGAGAAGAGATATACATTATCTAGAAAATCACATGCACCTTCATATTTTTCTTTTTTCTTTCAAGCTCTTAACATAGTGCTAAAAAAGAAGCTTAGCTATCCAAAAAAAAAAAAAAAAAAAAAGTTTATCAATAAAAATTCGAATCTATCTTGCAACTTGAAATTTTTCCATTTCTCCTGGTTTCTCAGAGCATTTGAGGGAGTCCAGCAGCCATAGAGGGTTGGGAGAAACAGAACAACAGTACTGTCCTGCTGATCTCTCCTCGGTAGCAGTCTCAGTTTCCAAGTCTGTTTACAAACATGAAAATTGAGTCTTATAGACATTTAGATGGCAAGACACAATTATTACGTAGCATACTCCAGATTCAAAACTGGTAGGCCCTAACCTTCAAACTGTAACATTTTTCTTTTCTTTCTTTTATATTATTATTATTATTTTTGGCTTCTTACAGGAAAATGCCATACGGCAGAAGAGGCAAAAAAAAAAAAAACAAAAAAAAAACACTAAAATGTAGGAGCTCCTGGCTGGCTCAGTCAGTTGATCACCCAACACAGTTTCTGCTCAGGCCATTATCTCAGGGACGTGGGATTGAGCCCTGCATAAGGCTCAGTGCTCAGTGTGGGGTCTGCTTGAGAGACTCTCTCTCTTTCTCTCCCTCTACTTCTGCCTTTCCCCCTGCTCAGGCTGCCTGTCTCTCTCTGTCTCAAATAAGTTAAACAAACAAACAAACAAACAAATAAATAAAGCTTTTTTTTTAAAAAAAAAAAGGCAATAAAATGTAACCAAACTCATGTTTTCCTTATTTGAAGTTTTCCATGGCTAGTCCTATACAGTTTCAAAGACTCAAAAGAATAATAAAATGTAAATTGAAATCACATTATCTAAGAGCAAATTAGGACAAAATAAAAATCTTCAATATGATAGTTTTAGCTGAGGTCTTTCTTTCTTTCTTACAGGAAAAACACTGTGCAAATGAGTATAAGAATTATGTCAGTACATATCCATTAGTATGTAAGCATCATAAGGTTGTGATAAAGGTATTTATGTTACTTACTGGTATATCCTCAGCACACGGAATGATGTTGATTATCTAGCAAATTATTAATAAATATAAATTAAATATGTTAATAAATGGAAGTGATTAAATCTTTTTGTCTTCAAGCTCAACTTCAGATAATTCTATGTATGGATTCATTCCCATCAAAGTTTGTGGGCAAATCCAGATGATATGTGGAAGTAGATTAGAAACTCCTTCTTCAAAAAAAAAGAAAAAGAAAAAGAAAAAGAAACTCCTTCTTCACCAATGGTAAGATCTAGAATCAACCTTGTGGCCTTATCTAGGTGCACTATGAGGTCACAATTTGCTTTTAAGCTACTTTGAGCCAGCTAAGCAGCACATTTCTACTTTAACTTCCATTGTATAAGTCAAGCCCATATGAATAGCTATCATCTAGGATCAGAGATCTGTCCTACTGGGTAAAGGTCTGATCTTCAGTCTAGCCCTATCTTCTTTCCACCAAAGCTCAATTGACCTTGTGTTCCAATAACTGATTTGTCTGCTACCTTGCCATAGGTAACAACTACCAGCCCTCACCAATATATCAAATCTATTAGATAACATTCAATGATGTACTTTACATAATGTATTTAAACTTTTTCCTAACTTGTACATTCTTCAAAAGAAGTGACTTTTTGATTCACTCAAAAAATGTATTGAATACTATGTTATGGCTCTAATATATATTCAACAAATTCTTGTTCATGGACTAGACAAATTTCATCTTATATGTAATACATGGAACTGATATAGTTGAGAGAGAGAAAAAGGAAGGAAGCCCTTTTATGCCTCTTTGTATAAGGGCACTAAGCCTACCCCAAGGCTCTACCTGCATGACATAATTACCACTCAAAGGCCCCATCTCCAAACCTCATTGCATTGGGATTAGGATTTCAATATAGGATTTTTTGGACAGGACACAAACATATAGTTCATTGTGGTACCCTAATCAGAGGGTCAGTGTAGACTAGAATGGATGGTAAAGCTTTCTGAGAACATGAGAATGAACACCAAGCCTTATAAAGAGTGGGAAGAGTATTTAATCATACAAGAAATGAAAAGATGAATGTTTTCTGAAAAATCTTAATGCAGATTGTAGTACAGTCCAAATGATGTTAATGTTGCAATGTTGTCTATTGAATGTGCATCAAGAGTTAGATAAAGGAAGAGAGAGATAGAGACAGAGAGACAGAGTGAGGAAGGATGAGAAAGATCTTCAATTAGTGATAAGCAAAAATATTGTGCTTACTGGGCATGTAAGTCATCTTCCAAAAATATTTTGTTCATCAAGAACTTAGCAGGAAACAGGCTGCAGAGAGTTTGATTAGTGTCAGGATTTAAAGAACTATCAAGGGCTGGTGAATTATCCAAGGAATGGCAACAGTGAGAAGTGGTGTGGCAAGGGAATGGAATGATGTTACTGTTGTGAGAATTCAGAGAGAAACATAGCCTTGAACAGGGACTTGAGGTGAAAGTCACAACAGAAGAATAAAGCTACTGGCAAAGCCATTACCTAGTAAGGGCTGGGGTAGATCTAAGTACATGGACCACTTCTCCTCCTCTCCTCTTCCATCCCCTGTTACTTCTTCTTATTAACACAATGATTCTCAACAGGGGCAATTTTGTCCCACCAACAGGACATTTGATAATGTCTGGAGATATTTTCTGATTGCCACTATAGAGGGAGGAGGTGCATCCAGTGGGTAGAAGCCATGGTGCTGCTAAACATCCTAAAATGCACAGGGCAGACCCCCAGAACCACAACAACAAATGATACAACCAAAGTGTCAGTAGTGTCTTGGTTGAGAAAGTCTGTTGAAATAACCAAATCTAATCGAAAGCCTAAGGTAAGGGCAGTAAATGATACAGCCTATTGGCATTAGCCTCTTGGGGCTCATAGTAGTACAGAGAAGGTCAGAGAAATGATCTAGGGGTAGGGGGATGTCAGAGAATAATGAACAAATATGTTCAATTTTTTTTTTATGTATTTGCTTTCAAAATACTCAGCTAGTTTGATGGTAATTTAATAAAAAAATATATATATTTTTAAAATTGCTGTACAAAATAGTATGCTATTTATTGCAACATCTTGATATTTAAAAAGTCAGATTTAAAAGAGGATTAATTTAAAAAGGTGATTTATGTTTATAATTCTAAAAACCTTAATCCTATAGTCAGGGCAAAATAAGAGGAAAACACTATAAAATGTATTTGTCTCCTCAAGGAAATGGATCAATAGTTTGTTGAATTTCAACTTAGAAAATACATGTAATATATTTAATTATTGAATTCATTTTCCATTGAAAAAAACTGTGATATTAAAAAGCCTGGGCAGCTGGGTGGCTCAGTGGTTTAACGCCACCTTCGGCCCAGGGCATGATCCTGGAGACCCAGGATTGAGTCCCACATCAGGCTCCCTGCATGGAGCCTGCTTCTCCCTCTGCCTGTGTCTCTTCCTATCTCTCTCTCTCTCTCTCTGTATCTCTCATGAACAAATAAATAAAATATTTTTTTAAAAGCCTGATATTTTTTCTTAAAAATAAGTACTTAGGTAAATGTAAAAGAAAAAATACATCTAGGAAGGTGAAGTCAGGTTTCTATCCAATTGAGTGTAACAGGACTGGAAAAGAGATTTCATTCCTTAGGTGTCACTACAATGTGGTTCCCAAATTCTTTGCTACCAATTGCTTAAATCAAAATTATATGGTGTTTTATGTTGTTGTTGTTGTTGTTGTTATGAGGTTTTTATTTTTCTAAGTTGTGTCCAAAGTGGTACTAAATGAAATGAAATCACAATTTTCTTCATCTTTTTAGTAACAAATATTTGGAAAATATTTGGTTATGTGGTAGCATGCATCATTGATCAAGAGCTTTTGTTTATTTTTGGGTATTTAGAATCATGTGTATATAATCGTTGTGTGACCAGAATGTCATCACAGTCAGAATTTTTAACTGGCATATAAACAGGTAAGAACATAATTCCCAAGACTGCATTTTAAAATTTAGGTCAGAGGCTCAATATTCCACTGGCAGGTGATTGTTGCAAAACACAATTTTTATAACAAGAGAACTCTTGTGTAGCTAAAAAGGGGAGTTCAATCAACTTTATAATATATATCCAGTTCACACTGCTTTACAGCCAGAAATTCTTTCATATATATTTAATTTTCATAGGTTGATTGTTTGCCTAGGCCTTCACCTCAGCTGCTCTGATAACTGAAACAGGTGGTGCTGAGCCCAGCCAATCAGTCACTGTAGCCCTGAGATGATTTAGTTTAAACCCTCAAAACAAACCTTTCTAGATCCTCAACTGTGGTTTACCATGTGTGAATGCAGCCTCTATGAATGACTAGTCACTGCATAATTTAGATGCAAAAGAATAACCATTATGGCAGTTAGATCCTTATCATTATGTTGCATTTCCTGTACTTATTTCACAGTAGCTAGGACACCTGCCCTTATAACAGCTCATCAAAATAAAATCTTCGAAAGTTTCAATCACAAAACCTACATGTTTGGTTTTGTGTGTGGAGATTTTAGAAGTTTATTATGAATCCTTAGCTTTTTGCAAGTAACATACAGGGCCAGGCTCACGATCAACTGTTAATTAGACAAAATATGTCTTGATTTCCCTCCTGTCCTCATGTTCTAAATGGAACATTTTTGCTTGCATACCATGTGAAAGGATTTTGAAATATACACTCTCTTATTCATTTTAAATTTGATATTAAAAAATGACTGACTTAAATAGTAGTGAGATACATTTTCCTGTGTATTATATATTGTAAACATTAGCCATTAAAAGGTTTTAAATCCCTTTTACTATAACCTCAGAGTAATAGATTTAACTTATTCCATTTATGGAAAATGTCATAATACAATCCAGTTGGGAAAGTCAGTCTTTGTTGAGAAATCAAGTAGCCAAATCTACTAACGTTAAAGAGGCCACATCAAAAAAAGGTAGGAAGTGCAGAGCCATAGTCAGGATAGAAACTAATCCTGGCCGCTGAGGTGGGGAAAGAGCTGTGATTGCAGAAGAGGGTGAAAAGCAGAGTAGCACACAGAGGAGGGCACGGGGAAAATAATCGCCATAGCAATTGGCTTGGAAAGCAGGATTACCCAAATTTCATGAGTTCTTACAACCAATGGGGCTTAAAGCTGAAAGTTTTAAAGATCAGCATGCTTGGTTCAGGGAAAGCTCAGAGGACATTGAGGTTGCTCTTGGGGAAAAGGTATAACAAATAGCTCATGGACTCACAGTATAGAAACAGCCATCTGAAGAGTGCCTGGAGCACACAGTAGGAAAGTCAGTTGCTCATCTCAGAGTGCATCCCAGAGAGGCAGGGTTCACAGAAAGACCCCTCTAGGAACAAAGGATCTGGCAGGGCATTTCTCTCCCCTACCCCTCAGCACAGAGAACAGAGCCACCTATAGGAACCAGCACAGCACCCACACTCTACCTAACTTGCTTACATCAAACCCCGTACTCCCATGCTCTGGTGGAAATGCCCTTCTTGGCTACTCTTGCTTTAGTCCAGTGTGGTGGACCTCTCCTTCCCACTCCAAAGACTGGCTCAAACCCTGCCAACATCTTGTCTCTTGACCTGGAAGTTTTGCAAGGCCTCAAATCCAATGGCAGTGACACATCTCATTTCACAAGCAGACCAGAACATCCCTAGTTAAAACACACCACATTCAACCCAGGGACCAAACACTGCCCACAACAGGCAAAGAGAGCTTCTGCAGATTACTGGTCTGAAGGATAAAGCAGCCAGGACACAACAACAGAGCAGACAGCACACACACGGGAGACACTCCCAGAAGTTTCAGGCCCTGAGGAACAGGAGACACTGCAGGGCACCAGAGGACCTCTTCTTCATAAAGCCATTACCCTCAAGGACAGGAGATGTAGTTGATTTCCTTAACACACAGAAACAGGCACAGAAACTTGGACAAAATGAGATTACAGAGGAATTTGTCCCAAATGAAAGAATAGGACAAGGCCACAGCTGGAGATATAAGTGAAGCAGATATAAGTAACATGCCTGATGGAGAATTTAAAACAATGATCATAAGGATACTTGAGAAAAGAGTGGAGGACATAAGTAAGATGATCAACACAGAGATAAGCAGTAACATAGTAGAGATAAAGGGCTCAAAAAACAAATGAGAAACACTTTTGATGGAATGAACAGCAGGCTGGAAGAAGCAGAGGAAGGAATTAATGACCTAGAAGACAGAGTAATGGAAAGTAATCAAGCTGAACAAATAAGAAAAAAAAGGAATCGTGCAAAATGAGAATAGCCTTAGAGAACTCAGTGACTCCATCAAACATAACACTTGTATTATAGGAGTCCCAGAAGAAGAAAAGACAGAAAGGGGGTGGAGAATTTCCTTGAAGAAATAATAGATGAAAACCTCCTTAATAAAAGGAAGGAAACAGAAATCCACATCCAGGAGGCACAGAGAATGCCCAACAAATTCAACAAAAGCAGATCCACGCAAAGACATATTATAATTAAAATAACAAAATATGGCAATAAAGAAAAAACCTTAAAAGCAGCAAGACAAAAGGAGACAGTTACATACAAAGGAAACCTCTTAAGGCTACCAGTGGATTTTTCAGCAGAAACTTTCTAAGCCAGAAAGGCATGGCATGATATATTCAAAGTACTGAATGAGAAAAACCTACAGCTAATAATACTATATCCAGCAAGGCTATCATTCAAAATAAAAGATGAGATCAAGAATTTTCCACATGATCAAAAACTAAAGGAGTTCCTGACCACTAAGCCAGTCCTTTAAAAAATATTAAAGGGAACTCCTACAGTGGAAAGAAAAGACCAAAAATGACAGTATGTGGGTAAAAAACACAAAAGGAGTAAAAATAAATATAGTTGTAAAAAAAATCAGTCAACTCACAAAATAAAATGATGTAAATTATGACACCATATGCCTAAAACATTGGAGGAGAAGAGTAAATAATCAGTTCAAGTTAAATGACCATCAATTTCATATAGATTGCTATATGCAGAAGATGTTATATACAAACCTAATGATAACCACAAACCAAAAACCACTAATAAATATGCAAAGAATAAAGAGAAAAAAATCCAAATATATCACTAAAGAAAACCAGTAAACCCATGAAAGGATCAGGGAAATCTTAGAAACAACCACAAAACAAGTAAAAAAATGGCAATAAATACTTACCTACCAATAATTGTTTTATTTTATTTATTATTTATTTATTTATATTTATTTATTTATTTTTCAATAGTTGTTTTAAATGTGAATGGACTAACTGCTCCAATCAAAAGACATAGGGTTGACAGAATGGATAGAAAAGCAACACCCATCAACATGCTGCCTACAGGGATCCCTGGGTGGCTCAGCGGTTTGGCGCCTGCCTTTGGCCCAGGGCGCGATCCTGGAGTCCCGGGATCGAATCCCGCATCGGGCTCCCGGTGCATGGAGCCTGCTTCTCTCTCTGCCTGTGTCTCTGCCTCTCTCTCTCTCTCTGTGTGACTATCATAAGTAAATAAAAATTTAAAAAAAATTAAAAAAAAATATGCTGCCTACAAATTCTCATTTCAGGCCTAAAGACTCTTGCAGATTGAAACTGAGACAATGAAGAATATTTATCATGCAAATAGATGTCAAAGGAAGGCCAGAGTAGCAATACTTATACCAGACAAAATAAACTTTATTTATTTTATTTTTTTCATAATAGACTTTAAAACAAAGACTGTGACAAGAGACAAAGAAAGACCCTTTATAATAAGTAATAAAGGAGACAATTTAACAAGTATATATGACAATTATAAATATTTACACACCCAACATGAGAGCACCCAAATACATAAATACATAAAACAGTTATTAACAAATATAAAGGAATTATTCAATAATAATAAAATAATAGTAGGGAAATTTAACACCCACTTACATCAATAATGGACAGATCATCTAAACAGCACAACAAGGAAATAATCAATGGCTTTGAATGACACACTGGACCAGATAGACTTAACAGATATATTCAGAACATTCCATCCTAAAATAGCAGAATTCACATTCTTTTCAAGTGCACATGGAGCATCTCCAGAATAAATCACTTAGACCACAAAACAAGCCTCAACAAATTAAAAAAGATGGAAATCATATCATGTATATTTTCTGATCACAATGCTGTGAAACTAGAAGTCCACCACAAGAAAAAGTCTGGAAAGACCACCAGTAGATGGAGATTAAATAACACGCTACTAAACATTGAATAGGTCAAGCAGGAAATAAAAGACAGAATTAAAAAGTACATTGAAATAAATGAAAAGGAAAATACACTGGTTCAAAATCTTTGGGATGCAGCTAAAGAGGTTCTAAAAGTGAAGTTTATAGCAATACAGGCCTATCTTAAGAAGCAAGAAAAATATCAAATAAACAACCTAACCTTACGCCAAAAGGATCTAGATAAAGAACAACAAACAAAACGTAAAAACGGTAGAAAGAACGAAATAATATTAGAGCAGAAATAAATGATATAGAAACTAAACAAAACAAGGAGGTGGGGAAAAAAGAAACAAAACAAAACAAAACAAAAAAACGATAGAGCAGATCAATGAAACCAGAAGCTGGTTCTTTGAAAAAAAAAAAAAAAAAATCAATAAAACTGATGTTTCTAGGCTGACCTAACAAGAAAAAAAGGGAAGCGACCTAAATGAATGAAATTACGAATGAAAGAGGAGAAATAACAATGAATAATACTAAAATACAAACAATTATAAGAGAATATTGTAAAAAACTATATGGTAACAAATTGGACAACATAGAAGAAATGGATAAATTCTTAAAAACATATAAATTATCAAAACTGAAACAGGAAGAAATTGAAAATTTGAGCAAACTGATAGCCAAAAGAGAAATTGTATCAGTAATCAAAAAACCCACAAACAAAAGTCCAGTACCACATGGCTCCATAGGTGAAGTCTACCAAACATTTAAAGAAGAGATAATACTTATTCATCTCAAACTATGCCAAAAGATGGAAAAGGAAGGAAAACTGCAAGGCCAGTGTTATTCTGATACCAAAACCAGATAAAGTTACCAAAATAAAACAAAACTACAGGTCAATATCTCTGATGAACAGAGGTGCAAAATTCTCAAAAAAAAAAAAAAATACTAGGAAATCAAATTCAAAAATACATTGAAAAATAATTTGCCACAAACAAGTGGGATTTATTCCTGGGTTGCAAGGGTTGTTCAATATTCAGAAATCAATCAGTGTGTGATACATGACTTCAGTAAGAGAAAGAATAAGAACCATATGATCCTTTCAGTAGAAACAGAAAAGGCATCTGACAAAGTGCAACATCCATTCATGATAAAAGCCCTCAACAAAGTACGTTTAGAGGAAATATACCTCTACATGTAAAGGCCATAAATGAAAAACCCACAGCTAATACCATTGTCAACAGAGAGAAACAGGAACAGGTCCACTGTCCAAGGATGTCCACTCTCACCACATTTAGTCAACCTAGTACTAAAGTCCTAGCCATAGCAATCAGACAACAAAAAGGAAACAAAATGCATCCAAATGGCAAGGAACAAGTCAAACTGTCACTATTTGCAGATGACATGATAATGATATTCTATATAGAAAATTCATCAGAATGTCAAAAAACTGCTATAACTGGTAAAGTCAATCTACAGAAATCTGTTACATTTGTATACACCAATAATGAAGGAGCAGAAAGATAAATTAAGAAAACAATAACAAAAAGATTTACAGAAATTATTTTCAAAAGTAATAAAATATCTAGGAATAAACCTCACCAAAGAGGTGAAAGACCTGTACTCTGAAAACTATAAAACAGTGATGAAGGAATTGAAGACAACATAAAGAAATGGAAAAACATTCCAGGCTTATTATTTCAAAGAACAAATATTGTTAAAATGCTCTACTACCCAAAGCAATCTACATATTTAATGCAATCTCAGTCAAAACACCAACAGCATTTTTCACAGAACTAGAACAAAGAATCCTAACATGTGCATAGAACCACAAAAGTCCCTAAATAGCCAAAGTGATCTTGAGAAAGACAAGCAAAGCTGGAGGCATAACAATTCCAGACTTCAAATTATATTACAAAGCTGTATGACCACAACAGTTATGGTACTGGCATAAAAATAGACTTTCTACATATGTCTCCTGAGGCAAGGGAAACAAAAGCAAAAATAGGCTACAGTAGTCACATTAAAATAAAGAGCTTCTTCACAGTGGAAGGAAACAGTCAACAAAATTAATGGGTAACCTACTGAATGAGAGAAGATATTTGCAAATGACATATCCAATAAAGGGTTAGTATCAGAGATATATAAAGAACTTATTAAATTCAAGATCCAAAAAGCAAATAATCCAATTAAAAATGAGCAGAAGACATGAACAGACATTTCTCCAAAGAAGATATCTAGATGGTCAACAGACACATGAAAAGATACTTATCATCAGGAAACTACAAATCGAAACGGGAATGAGATATCATCTCACACCTGTTAGAGTGGCTAAAACCAAAAACAAGAAACAACAGGTGCTGGCGAGGAGATGGAGAAAAAGAAACAGTCATGCACTATTGGCAGAAATGCAAACTGGTGCAAACACTCTGGTGCAAAACAGCATATGGAGGTTCCTCAAAAAGTTAAAACTAGAACTATCCTACAATGCAGCAATTGGGTAAATATCCAAATACAAAAATACTAATTCAAAGGAACGCTGCACTCCTATGTTTATGGCTGCATCATTTACAATAGCCAAGATATGGAAACAGTCCAAAGGTCCATTGACTGATAAATGGATAAAGATGTGGTATATATGTATACAATGAATTATTATTCAGTCATCAAAAAGAATGAAATGCTCCCATTTGCAATCAGGAAGATGGAGCTAGAAAGTAGAATACTAAGGAAAATAAGTCAGTCAGAGAAAGACAATTACTATATTTCACTTGTATGTGGAATTTAAGAGACAAAACAAAGGAACAAAGGAAAAAGAGAGAGAGACAAACCAAGGAACACCCTTAACTACAGAAAATAAACTGATGGTTCCCAGAGGGAAAGTGGGTGGCAGGTTGGGTAAAATAGGTGATGGGGATTAAAGGGGACACTTTGTGATGAGCATCTGGTGATTAAAATAAAAACTTAAAAAAAAAACAACAACTTCTTTTTGGGTGTCTTTTCAAAGTTGCAGAAAACAAAAGTAACATGGGTGTAAAATTGATAAAGCTTACAATTTGATTTCCTTCTACTGTCATATTTCCACTTGAAACAAAAACAACAAAGAAAAACATGTTATTATTAAATAAATTATTTCACCTTGCAGTGAAAGAAAGAACCTATTTGGAGAAAGAAAAGGAGAAAGAAGCTGAAACTGGGCATTAAACCCTTACACAAACGCAAATTATGAATGAAACCATTAAGCTGAATGGGAACTTTTATGTCCTATGCAATGTCTTTTCTTAGTGTGCAATTTTTTTTAAAACTTAGTCTAGAATTTCCCTTGACACATGAATATTTACCTCCTATTTGCACCAAAATATATTCATTCAATTTATACTTATTGGATGTCTTTGACATACTGCCACCATTCCCATAGATCCTATGTCCTCTTGACATCACAAATATCAATGGGTTTTAGATATTGTATATGGTTACCTTTTTAATATAGATTTCTTTTTTTTTTACAATGGTTTATGAAATTTTTGAGGAAGAAGAAACCCACTTCGAGGATAAAAGAACATTCCAAAGTCAAATCAGAATGTTTTTGAAATCCAATTATGTTCTAGGCCATGGTTTTTTTGGTCATGGTTTTGATTTTAGAACACATCATTTTTAGAACACTTCTCTTTAGAATAAATATATTTTCTTATACGAATATTTGACCCATTTTTTTTTACTACCTCTTGGAATATTTGACATATTAATTGAATCTCCGACTCTAGAGTTTGGATTAAGGTGCCTTTAGTTATTTCCTATTGGCACTTGAGCAAGTAAAATCAATAATTTTGCTTGAAACCAAAACACATTGTAGATCAGTGAAATCTATAGTTACATGTATAATGCAAAATTAAAATATTACATAATGTAATGGTTACTTGATTTGTGTCAGAACTATAGAAATAAAATCCAATTTTAGTTTTTAAAATTTTGTATATACCATGAATATTAGATTACTATTCATTCCAAGTAGCATCCAATAATCCATTATTTAGTTGCAAAATGAACAGACTGTGTATAAACTAAATTGACTCAAAGAAAACAAAGAATGTCTACTTTTACCCAAAACTTCTGAATTTTAATATAAAAATGGACTGAAAGAGCAATGCAACATTTTTCCATTAATGAAAATATTATTTTAAACAAAAAGAGATGGAACTGCATTATAATTAAGCTCCTCATGCCAAGTTTACTATATATTCTAGGTCAAACAAGAAGTTTAAGAATTTGAACCGATGATAGGTCAATCTCAGAGCACATACATTTTTAATAAAACTATTTTGTTTGCAATTGTTTATGTGGCTTCTTCATATGGTCAGCAGCTGGGAGTTACATAACATCAAGACCATGAAATGTTCTGCATAATTCTCAATGTTCTCCTTCTGCAAAATCATTACAGTAGCAGAATTAAGAATTTAAGCCTTAGATAAATAATGCATTTAAAAATATACCTGAGGTATTCACAAGGGCTCTAAAACTGAATGGCTCTATCAGAGTTGGTGCAGGGATACAGGATGGCAGCTGACACTGTGGGCTGTATGGAAAAGCATGCGTTTTAGGAACAGACCTGTTTTTGTCTTAATTCTCCTTTTTACTGGCTGTGTAGTTCATGCTAATGTATAAAATAGGACAATTAATACTAGTGTAGGTTAGGCTGCAGTAACAAATAACCCTAAAACCTGAGTAGCTTATAAAAGCAAAGTTTTTTTTCTTTTCTTTTCTTACTCAGGTTATATGTTTGTCACGAATTGACAAACTCTCTCATATCTGCTCACTCTGTAACACAGCCTGATAGGGAAATCACTATCCCAAAGTTGTTATTAGCTGAATCAGGGAAAGAGCTCCCACAAAATAATAATGCAATCCAAAGGTGACACATGTAATTCCACTCACAATATATTGGCAATGTTTTCATCATATAATCCCAGTTAGCTGTAGTGGAGTCTAAAAACATTCCTACTAGGTGCCTAAAAGGCAGAGATCCAGAAATACTAGATGCAGTATGAACAATTGGCAGAGGGTTGTTGATAATTTACTAATAATCTGCATAAAATTCTAACATAGTGTTTATGAAATGCAATGGTAAATATCTGAAACATTCTTCATTAAGTTTTGCTACTAAGAATACAGTATTATTATTAGGAAGAAAGAATAAAATAATATTAGCTATGAGCAGAATTTGTTTATAGGCCTCCTTATGTTAAGTATCTTTGGGGAATATATGTTAAAAATACACAAAAGATATCTTCTTTCATTTTTAAATATTTACGATGGCATTTCTATGCCTTGTCAATTATCCAGTTAATATGAAACCTAGAAATTTAGTCAGAAAATTAAAGAATTTATGTTTCCAGATATTATCTGGATCTTTTCCAGATTTATGAAATATAGCAGGAGAGTTTTTTCATATAGCAAAACTTTAATGTTCAAATAAAGAGAAATCAAACTATAAATTTTATGGTTCGACTCTTTAATTTTTTTGAGAATTAGACCCAGAAAATTAATTTTCTTTCCCAAGGGCATGCAATTATTCGTTGGTGAGAGTGGGGAAATCAGGTTCGGGTCCTTCATATTTTCTCACTTTATTATTAGCGAGAGAGATAGAAGGACTACAAATATGCTTTAAATTCTGAAAGTTCTGTGCTTTCTAAATTGTTCCACACAGAATAGTATGTATGGTATTAAAATTCCTAGAATGAACAAAGAAAATACAGTTACATTCCCAAAAGTCTGCAAGACTATGACAAGCACTGTATTCATTGAATATTTATTAAAAGCAAAAAGTTATATGTTCTAAGTACTTATTTTTCTTATAAGTCTGTACCATAGACTCTTAAACTACCAAAAAAAAAAAGATAAATTGATATATATTTTCAAGGCATTTTGCTTAAAGCCAAAGAATATTCCTGAAAAAAAGAGATTTTACAACCATAACCATATTTGATATTTGCCTAAATGTGAAAGTTTGCTTACCACTTACCTAAACTGTGTATAGCTCTCTCAAGATGAACATCTGTAAATTAAAAAATAGGGAGGAGGGGCAGGATGACGGAGGAGCAGGGTCCCCAAATCACCTGTCCCCACCAAATTACCTAGAAAACCTTCAAATTATCCTGAAAATCTACGAATTCGGCCTAAGATTTAAAGAGAGAACAGCTGGAATGCTACAGTGAGAAGAGTTCGCGCTTCTATCAAGGTAGGAAGACGGGGGAAAAGAAATAAAGACACAAAAGGCCTCCAAGGGGGAGGGGCCCCGCGAGGAGCCGGGCTGAGGCCGGGGCGAGTGTCCCCAGGACAGGAGAGCCCCGTCCCGAAGAAGCAGGAGCTGCACCGACCTTCCCGGGCGCAAAGGGGCTCGCAGGGAGGTGGAGCAGGACCCAGGAGGGAGGGGATGCCCTCGGGCTCCCCGGGACAGTAACAGACACCTGCGCCCCGGGAGAGTGCGCCGAGGTCCCTAAGGGCTGCAGCGCGCACGGCGGGACCCGGCGGGACCCGGAGCAGCTGAAGGGGCTCGGGCGGCGGCTCCGCGGAGGGGGCTGCGCGGCCCCGGGAGCAGCTCGGAGGGGCTCGGGCAGAGGAAGAGGCTCCGTGCGGAGGGGGCTGCGGGGCGGGAGCAGCTCGGAGGGGCTCGGGCAGAGGAAGAGGCTCCGTGCGGAGGGGGCTGCGGGGCGGGAGCAGCTCGGGGGGGCTCGGGGGCGGCTCCGCGGAGGGGGCTGCGGGGCGGGAGCGCGAATCCAACAGCGCAGGCCCCGGAGCACAGGGCGCCCGGACACAGCCCAGGATCCGGCCTCCCCCGGGACAGGCAGAGGCCGGGAGGGCCCAGGACAGCGAGGACACTCCTGCCCCGAGCTGAGCAGATCAGCGGCCCCGCCCCGGAGCCTCCAGGCCCTGCAGACGGAGAGCTCCGGAGTCACTGCGGGGGCTGAATCCAGGGCTCCAGAGCTGGCCCCGCCACTGGGGCTGTTCCTCTGGGGGCCTCACGGGGTAAACAACCCCCACTGAGCCCTGCACCAGGTAGGGGGCAGAGCAGCTCCCCCAAGTGCTAACACCTGAAAATCAGCACAATAGGCCCCTCCCCCAGAAGACCAGCTAGACGGACAAGTTCCAGGGGAAGCCAAGGGACTTAAAGTACACAGAATCAGAAGATACTCCCCCGTGTTTTGTTTTGTTTTGTTTTGTTTTTGCTTCCCCCAACCCTTTTTTTTCCTTTCTTTCTTTTTCTTTCTATTTTTCTTATCTTTTTTCTTTTTTTCTTCCTTTTTTCTTTTTTCTTTTTCTCTTTTCTTTCCTTCTTTCTCTCCTCTCTTTTTCTCCTTTTCCCAATACAACTTGTTTTTGGCCACTCTGCACTGAGCAAAATGACTAGAAGGAAAACCTCACCTCAAAAGAAAGAATCAGAAACAGTCCTCTCTCCCACAGAGTTACAAAATCTGGATTACAAGTCAATGTCAGAAAGCCAATTCAGAAGCACTATTATACAGCTACTGGTGGCTCTAGAAAAAAGCATAAAGGACTCAAGAGACTTCATGACTGCAGAATTTAGATCCAATCAGGCAGAAATTAAAAATCAATTGAATGAGATGCAATCCAAACTAGAAGTCCTAACGATGAGGGTTAACGAGGTGGAAGAACGAGTGAGTGACATAGAAGACAAGTTGATGGCAAAGAGGGAAACTCAGGAAAAAAGAGACAAACAATTAAAAGACCACAAAGATAGATTAAGGGAAATAAACGACAGCCTGAGGAAGAAAAAACTACGTTTAATTGGGGTTCCCGAGGGCGCTGAAAGAGACAGAGGGCCAGAATATGTATTTGAACAAATCATAGCTGAAAACTTTCCTAATCTGGGAAGGGAAACAGGTATTCAGATCCAGGAAATAGAGAGACCCCCCCCCTAAAATCAATAAAAACCGTTCAACACCTCGACATTTAATAGTTAAGCTTGCAAATTCCAAAGATAAAGAGATCATTAAAGCAACAAGAGACAAGAAATCCCTGACTTTAATGGGGAGGAATATTAGGGTAACAGCAGACCTTTCCACAGAGACCTGGCAGGGCAGAAAGGGCTGGCAGGATATACTCAGGGTCCTAAATGAGAAGAACATGCAACCAAGAATACTTTATCCAGCAAGGCTCTCATTCAAAATGGAAGGAGAGATAAAGAACTTCCAAGACAGGCAGGAACTGGAAGAATATGTGACCTCCAAACCAGCTCTGCAAGAAATTTTAAGGGGTACTCTTAAAATTCCCCTTTAAGAAGAAGTTCAGTGGAACAATCCACAAAAACAAGGACTGAATAGATATCATGATGACACTAAACTCATACCTTTCAATAGTAACTCTGAACGTGAACAAACTTAATGACCCCAACAAAAGGCACAGGCTTTCAGACTGGATAAAAAAGCAGGACCCATCTATTTGCTGTCTACAAGAGACTCATTTTAGACAGAAGGACACCTACAGCCTGAAACTAAAACGTTGGAGAACCATTTACCATTCGAATGGTCCTCAAAAGAAAGCAGGGGTAGCCATCCTTAGATCAGATAAACTAAAATTTACCCCGAAGACTGTAGTGAGAGATGAAGAGGGACACTATATCATACTTAAAGGATCTATCCAACAAGAGGAATTTAACAATCTTCAATATATATGCCCCGAATGTGGGAGCTGCCAAATATATCAATCAATTAATAACCAAAGTGAAGAAATACTCAGATAATAATACACTTATACTTGGTGACTTCAATCTAGTTCTTTCTATACTCGATAGGTCTTCTAAGCACAACATCTCCAAAGAAACGAGAGCTTTAAATGATACACTGGACCAGATGGATTTCACAGATATCTACAGAACTTTACATCCAAACTCAACTGAATACACATTCTTCTCAAGTGCACATGGAACTTTCTCCAGAATAGACCACATACTTGTTCACAAATTGGGTCTGAACCGATACCAAAAGGTTGGGATCGTCCCCTGCGTATTCTCAGACCATAATGCCTTGAAATTAAAACTAAATCACAACAAGAAGTTTGGAAGGACCTCAAACACGAGGAGGTTAAGGATCATCCCACTAAAAGATGGAAGGGTCAACCAGGAAATTGAGGAAGAATTAAAAAGATTCATGAAACTAATGAGAATGAAGATACAACCATTCAAAATCTTTGGGATGCAGCAAAAGCAGTCCTAAGGGGGAAATACATCGCAATACAAGCATCCATTCAAAAACTGGAAAGAACTCAAATACAAAAGCTAACCTTACACATAAAGGAGCTAGAGAAAAAACAACAAATAAATCCTACACCCAGCAGAAGAAGAGAGTTAATAAAGATTCTAGCAGAACTCAACAAAATCGAGACCAGAAGAACTGTGGAACAGATCAACAGAACCAGGAGTTGGTTCTTCGAAAGAATTAATAAGATAGATAAACTGTTAGCCAGCCTTATTAAAAAGAAGAGAGAGAAGACTCAAATTAATAAAATCATGAATGAGAAAGGAGAGATCACTACCAACAGCAAGGAAATACAAATGATTTTAAAAACATATTATGAACAGCTATACGCCAATAAATTAGGCAATCTAGAAGAAATGGACGCATTCCTGGAAAGCCACAAACTACCAAAACTGGAACAGGAAGAAATAGAAAACCTGAACAGGCCAATAACCAGGGAGGAAATTGAAGCAGTCATCAAAAACCTCCCAAGACACAAGAGTCCAGGGCCAGATGGCTTCTCAGGGGAATTCTATCAAACGTTTAAAGAAGAAACCATACCTATTCTCCTAAAGCTGTTTGGAAAGATAGAAAGAGATGGAGTACTTCCAAATTCATTCTATGAGGCCAGCATCACCTTCATTCCAAAACCAGACAACGACCCCACCTAAAAGGAGAATTACAGACCAATATCCCTGATGAACATGGATGCAAAAATTCTCAACAAGATACTAGCCAATAGGATCCAACAATACATTAAGAAAATTATTCACCATGACCAAGTAGGATTTATCCCCGGGACACAAGGCTGGTTCAACACCCGTAAAACAATCAATGTGATTCATCATATCAGCAAGAGAAAAACCAAGAACCATGTGATCTTCTCATTAGATGCAGAGAAAGCATTTGACAAAATACAGCATCCATTTCTGATCAAAACTCTTCAGAGTGTAGGGATAGAGGGAACATTCCTCGACATCTTAAAAGCCATCTACGAAAAGCCCACAGCAAATATCATTCTCAATGGGGAAGCACTGGAAGCCTTTCCCCTAAGATCAGGAATAAGACAGGGATGTCCACTCTCCCCACTGCTATTCCACATAGTACTGGAAGTCCCAGCCTCAGCAATCAGACAACAAAAAGACGTTAAAGGCATTCAAATTGGCAAAGAAGAAGTCAAACTCTCCCTCTTCGCCGATGACATGATACTCTACATAGAAAACCCAAAAGCCTCCACCCCAAGATTGCTAGAACTCATACAGCAATTTGGTAGCGTGGCAGGATACAAAATCAATGCCCAGAAATCAATGGCATTTCTATACACTAACAATGAGACTGAAGAAAGAGAAATGAAGGAGTCAATCTCATTTACAATTGCACCCAAAAGAATAAGATACCTAGTAATAAACCTAACCAAAGAGGTAAAGGATCTATACCCTAAAAACTATAGAACACTTCTGAAAGAAATTGAGGAAGACACAAAGAGATGGAAAAATATTCCATGCTCATGGATTGGAAGAATTAATATTGTGAAAATGTCAATGTTACCCAGGGCAATTTACACGTTTAATGCAATCCCTATCAAAATACCATGGACTTTCTTCAGAGAGTTAGAACAAATTATTTTAAGATTTGTGTGGAATCAGAAAAGACCCTGAATAGCCAGGGGAATTTTAAAAAAGAAAACCATATCTGGGGGCATCACAATGCCAGATTTCAGGTTGTACTACAAAGCTGTGGTCATCAAGACAATGTGGTACTGGCACAAAAACAGACACATAAATCAATGGAACAGAATAGAGAACCCAGAAGTGGACCCTGAACTTTATGGTCAACTAATATTCAATAAAGGAGGAAAGACTATCCATTGGAAGAAAGACAGTCTCTTCGATAAATGGTGCTGGGAAAATTGGACATCCACATGCAGAAGAATGAAACTAGACCACTCCCTTTCACCATACACAAAGATAAACTCAAAGTGGATGAAAGATCTAAATGTGAGACAAGATTCCATCAAAATCCTAGAGGAGAACACAGGCAACACCCTTTTTGAACTCGGCCACAGTAACTTCTTGCAAGATACATCCACGAAGGCAAAAGAAACAAAAGCAAAAATGAACTATTGGGACTTCATCAAGATAAGAAGCTTTTGCACAGCAAAGGATACAGTCAACAAAACTAAAAGACAACCTACAGAATGGGAGAAGATATTTGCAAATGACGTATCTGATAAAGGGCTAATTTCCAAGATCTATAAAGAACTTATTAAACTCAACAGCAAAGAAACAAACAATCCAATCATGAAATGGGCAAAAGACATGAAGAGAAATCTCACAGAGGAAGACATAGACATGGCCAACATGCACATGAGAAAATGCTCTGCATCACTTGCCATCAGGGAAATACAAATCAAAACCACAATGAGATGCCACCTCACACCAGTGAGAATGGGGAAAATTAACAAGGCAGGAAACCACAAATGTTGGAGAGGATGTGGAGAAAAGGGAACCCTCTTACACTGTTGGTGGGCATGTGAACTGGTGCAGCCACTCTGGAAAACTGTGTGGAGATTCCTCAAAGAGTTAAAAATAGACCTGCCCTACGACCCAGCAATTGCTCTGTTGGGGATTTACCCCAAAGATACAGATGCAATGAAATGCCGGGACCCCTGCACCCCGATGTTTATAGCAGTAATGGCCACATAGCCAAACTGTGGAAGGAGCCTCGGAGTCCATCAAAAGATGAATGGATAAAGAAGATGTGGTTTATGTATACAATGGAAAATATTCCAGCCATTAGAAATGACAAATACTCACCATTTGCTTCAACATGGATGGAACTGGAGGGTATTATGCTGAGTGAAGTAAGTCAATTGGAGAAGGACAAACATTATATGTTCTCATTAATTTGGGGAATATAAATAATAGTGAAAAGGAATATAAGGGAAGGGAGAAGAAATGTGTGGGAAATATCAGAAAGGGAGACAGAACATAAAGACTCCTAACTCTGGGAAATGAACTCGGGGTAGTAGAAGGGGAGGAGGGCGGGGGGTGGGAGTGAATGGGTGAAGGGCACTGGGGGTTATTCTGTATGTTGGTAAATTGAACACCAATAAGAAATAAATTAAAAAAAATAAAAAATACATGGGGCAGCCTGGGTGGCTCAGAGGTTTAGCTCCACCTTTGGTCCAGGGTGTGTTTCTGGAGACCCGGGATAGAGTCCCATGTTGGGTTCCCTGCATAGAGCCTGCTTCTCCCTCTGTCTATGTCTCTCTCTGTCTCTCCGTGTCTCTCATGAAAAAATAAATGCAATCTTTAAAAAAAATTAAAATAATAGAAAATACTAAAACACATATCTAGTAATTCTCCAATAAATTCATAAATCCAGTGAATTTTAAGGACTTACAAATATACATAAATATACATAGTACCTGGGAGATCTTTTTAGGGCATGGCAATTGTCAGTCATGCTGTCAGAAGTAATTGAGAATGGAGTTTCTTTTTCAGAAGGAAGAGTTATATATTCCATTTTCCTATCCTTCAGGCTTGGATAACTGACCCAACGGGGTAAAATATATTATATTCTAACTCTTGTCATATAATATTACTCTGGCAAGGTCAACTGTCGTAAACTTTCCCAGGACCAGAAACTGATTCTTAATCCCTGTTGAGAGATAAACCTGGATGATATGAGTTGTGAGATAAATACAGAGACATTGACTCTGTGGTCAACACTCAAGCACACTACTTTATTGCATCTCACTTGAAGCTAAAGAATTACCAAGTCCCAGGAATATAATGAAACTACAAGTTTTGTTGGGAGGCAGGTGAGTGTTTGTTATCCTGATATCTGAAACCTAGAAACAAGAATTCTTGGTGTTTACTTATTAAAAACAAACGTAAGACTGCTTAATGTAATGGTCAATAATTCAAAAGTGAGCTTAAGAAAGTAAACTGTAGTCTATAGCTAATATCATGCATAACAGTGAAAGACTGAATGTATTCCTCATAAAAAGAGAAATAAGGCAAGGATGTCAGCTCTAACCACTGTTATTTGTATGGCACTGGAATGCCTAGACAGTTGATACAAAAAGAAAAGGAAATAAAAAGGCATACAAATAGGAATGGAAGATATAAAATTTTCCCCATTTGCCAGTGACTTTATAATCAACACAGAAAATCCCAGGAATCTACAAAATGAAAACAAAGACGAAAAGTAAAACAAAACTTCTTAGAGCTAGTAGCGAGTTCAGCAGGGTCTCGGTATAAAAAATCAACATACAAAACTGAATTTCTATATAGTGGCAATAAACACATGGAAACAAAAATGAAAAACAATACCATTTATAATAGCTCAAAAGTGAAATACGTTAAATCATGTACAGTATTTGTATACTGAAAATTTCAGAACATTGATGAAAGAAAGAAAAAAATGAAAAAAAAATTTCCATGATTTTGAAAACTCAATGAAGTAAGGATGTTGACTCTATCCCAACTGATCTATAGGTTTAATGTAATTCCTATCAAAATCTCAGTCACATGTTTTGTCGATATTAAAAGTTTATCCTAAAAATTATATGAAAAGGCAAGAAATAGCTAAAACAATTTTTAAAAAGATGAATAAAATGAGAAGTCTCTCATCCAACATTAAACATTACTATTTAGCTACAGCAATCAGACATTATAGTATTGACAAAAGATAGATACAGAGATCAATGAGACTTAATAGAGGGTATAGAAATACAGCCAATCGGGCAGCCCAGGTGGCTCAGTGGTTTAGTGTCTGCCTTTGGCCCAGGGCATGATCCTGGAGACCTGAGATCCAGTCCCACTTCAGGCTCCCTGCATGGAGCCTGCTTCTCCCTCTGCCTGTGTCTCTGCCTCTCTCTATTTCTGTGTGTCTATGAATAAATAAATTAAATCTTAAAAAAAATAAATACAGCCAATCGCTACCACAAAAATATAGCCAATTGATTTTTTTTTAACAAGGCACACAAACTATTAAATGGAGAAAGATTTGAGGTGGCTGTGTAGTGCAGTTGGTTGAAGGTCAGAGTCTTGATTTTGGCTCAGATTATGATCTCAGGGTCCTGGGATCGAGCCCTGCATCAAGCTTCCCACTCAGCAGGGAAAAGCAAAATAAAAAAAAATTTGATAAACTGGACACCTGGGTGGCTCAGCAATAGAACGCCTCCCTTCAGCCCAGGGTGTGATCCCGGAGACCTGGGATCAAGTCCCACATTGGGCTCCCTGTATGGAGCCTTCGTCTCCCTCTGCCTCTGTCTCTGCCTCTCTCTCTCTGTGTCTCTCATGAATAAATAAAATCATTTTAAAATTGATAAACTTACTTAATCAAAATTAAAGATCTTGTTATGATAATAAAAAAAGTAATTTAGAATGGGAGAAAATATCCTCAAGTCACATATCTGAAAAAGGACCCATATGTAGCGTATATACAATAATTTCAAAATGTAACAGTAAACATAAACACACATACACACACACACAATCCAATCAGGAACTGAGCAAAAGAGATGGAACAGACATTTTACCAAAAAAGAATATACAGATGGCATATAAGCACATAAGCACATGACAAACACATTCAACATCATTAACCATTTAGTGAAATGCAAGTTAAAAACCATGTCAAGATATGAACAGTTCATATAAGTTTAAAAAATAGTGACAATGACAAATCTGATTAGGCTGTGGAAAAATTTCATCATTCAGAGACTACTTATGGGAATGTAAATATAAATGGTACAGCCACTCTGGAAAATAGTTTGAGAATTTCATTTTAAAAAATACACTTTTCAAAAAAAAAATACACTTTTCATACAACCCAACAATCCCAATCCTGGCCATTTATCCCAGAGAAATGAAAACCCAGGTTCACATATACAACATATATACAAAATGTACCATGAAGGTTCACAGCAGTTTTAACTTGTCATAACCCAAAACTGTAAATAACCTAAATGGCCTTCAAAAAAACTATGGCACATCCCCCATGGAATGTAGTATATCATAGAATATTACTCAGTAATAAAAATGAATGAACTATTGATACACACACAAACCTGATATCAACAGAATTATATTGAGTGAAAAAAACAATTGCAAGAGATTATGTATTGTAGGATACTATTTACATAATATTCTTGAAATGATAAAGCTATAGTGGCATACACGGATTAATGATTGACTAAGGTTAGGGACATAGACGAGAGGGATAAAGGATGGATGCAATAATAAAGGAGTAGCCTGAGGGAAATTCTTGTGGTGATAGAATAATTCTGTATCTTGGTTATGGTAGTGATTAAATAAAAGAATATATGTGGTGAGCTGGTAGGGAAGTACACACAATAAAAATGAGTGTATGCAAAACTGCTGAAATCTGAACAAGGTCTGGAGATTGCACCAGTGTCAATTCCCCGGTATTGCTACCGTACTAATTGTGTAATGTTGCCTTTATGGGAAACTGGATGAAGAGTACATGGGACCTCTCCATTATGTTTGTAATTTCCAGTGAATTTATAATCATTTTAGGTAAAAAGTTAAGAACACGCTAAGAAAAAAAAACAAGAAACAATATCTATAATGTTAAGATAGAATAATATACATGAAAAATTCATGCCAGGCCTCGTAGGCTGGCTAAAAGTGCAGAGGAGATCTGATTATGGAATACTTTGATACCAATACAAAGAAAATAACAAACAGATATAATGTTTACAGTACCACAACCTTTAAGAAACTGTTTAAAACAAAGTTACTGTTCTGAGGCTCTCAGAGATTTGTTTCCTCTGGAGAAAAAATACCATATCAGGCTTGCACTGTACATTTGGGATCAGTGGTACTTTCACTCAGTGAAAAATAAGCTTCAGATAATTATTTTATTTACAGGAACATGATTATTTTTATGATGATATTTACTATATAAAAAGCATGTGTATATCCTCCTTTGGTGTTTTTGTTTTTGTTTTTGTTTTGTTTTTTTCTCAAGGGGTTTATAAATAAATTATCTCCTTAATCCCATCAAAGTTTGCGACATGCCCTCAGCACACACACAGTCAAGAATAAATTGGAGTTAACAGATTAAGTGAATGGAAAAAATTATAACCCAGATTTTCTGGCTTTAATTTCCCTATTTCCCTAATAGGGATTTCCCTATTGCTATACAAGTCTGACTCCAAAAGCAATATATAGTTTTTTATTTACTTTATAATTGTATTAGATTGTAACAAAGATGAAATTATTTACAATGAGCAATCATTTACAATATTTCTATACTTACACATTCTTTGGGTTTGATTTGTAAGTCTTAATATTTAAAAATATAAGAACATTAAAAGGCATAATCTTCAATGGAACCTGGGATAAACTACTTTGTAACTGAAGAATACTCATGTTCTAGAATAAAGTTGTACACCTGTGTTTGCAGTTTGGATTCATAAAGTCACAGAATATAGCATAACATTTTATTTTATACAATAAGTAAAACAATTTGTATAAAATATAAAAGCGGACAATCTATAATATTCTAATTTAGTGAAAGCATCATGAAGGAACAACAGGCATGATGATGAAGGCCAGTCTCTCAAAAGCAAATAACAAGAAACCAGTAGGATATTTATAAAGACTATGTCAACTCTCAAATTACTCTTATCATCTGTCATACTAAATTGAAGGTGGAGAGCGTAATAGACTATTATGTGAAGGCAATAATTTGCTAAAAGATGAAATAAAATAAAATGATAAAATGTGTTTTTACATAGAAAATTAACAACAAAAAATGCTGCAGTCACCAAGAAAATGCTCCTCCTCAAATTGGTTACTTCCCCTTGGTTGCACCATTTCAGTTCCCACATGACATTCAGTATTTTTTATCTTGAAACGTTAACAGCCTTAAACTTATGACCTTCCAGGGAATTTAGCAGACCAGGACTATTACTGCAAAGATAAGGGGATAATTTAGTTTTTCAAATATGGTTTGGATAAATGTCAAGACATCTATTACTAACGTAAAAACTCAAATGTAGAACACCTTCAAAAAGTTCTACTTGATGATATAAAGAGGAAGACCATCTGTGATCAGTATTTGATGAATAAAAGAATATTTTGACTGAATTTTTTCCTATTTGGAAGTTCCACAGTTTGAATCCAATTGGAGTATAAAAATCTAATCATTGACATTTCAAGTTTCATTAAGCCCAGAGAAATATGAATTCACTACTGGACGATTTTTTGTTTCATCCTCAGTCCCTGTACTGCTCTCCAAATGACTAGTTAATAAAAGCCAACAAAAAACATAGAAAACTAAAAATAAATAAATAAAAATTTTAAAAGTGCAATTACATTTATTTCTATAATAACAAATAGAAAGCTAATAAAGGAATCAAGAACTAAATTTAATTTTAAAACTTAAATAATGAAGGAGGTTAATAAGTGGAAGCTAATAAATTCAGATTACTACATGAGGTTCAGGTCAAGGAGATTAAGGTCACTCACATTCTTCAATATAAGAAGAGCAGGAGTAGTAGCTTGAGAACAGGGGTTTGGAAAAAGAAATATCTGAGTTTGAGTTGTAGTCATTTGCCATGGACATGAACAATACATCTTACATTTCCAAGTCTCAGGTTCCTGAGCTGTAAAAGTGTGTCACAAATAAGACCAATTTCATAGGACTGTTGTCAGATTTCAATCATAGGACTTAATCTATTAGAGTGTTTTTAAAAACATCTAGAATAAAATAATTATCAATAAGTCTTAGCTATTTTGAGTCCCACATCGTCCTCATAAGAATGGAAAAAGGTACACCCTCTCAGTCCATCTCTATTGATAGATACCTAATCAATGGCTTTTTGGGAAAATTGAGAATAAAACACAGATTATTTTATTTAAAAATTAACCTCTTCATGTGCAAACCTGAATCCACCCTTTGCAAAATGTTTGTTCATGGTTACATTGTTATGACATTAATAGTTTTCCTGTAAGCAAGTTGGTAGTGGAACCAAATGTGTTTTGTTTAATGTTGGGGTTAATTTGGGGTTAATGTTGAATTTGCTAGACAATAAAAATTATTGTAGACCTGATCATATTATGAAAATCAGTGCATGCTTTTTGTGAAAAATTTGAAGTGCAGAAAGGAGAACATTGGATTTATTTACTATAGTTTATGGCCTGCTATTTTTTACATTTTTTTCATGAGCATTTTGCCATGTCATTAAATTGTCAACAAAGTCCTCATTTTTAATGGCTGCACAATGAATCCAGTGAATTTTGAAAACTACAACTTATGTAGCTTCTTTAAAATCTTAGTTTCCTTGTCTGCAGCTTGGTGGTGATAATAATAGCCACCCCAAAAGATTAGTGTGAGGACTAAGTGACGCAATGCTTCTGAAAAAGCTGTAATGGTAAGCTAGAATGCATTATACAAATGGTATTTATTATTAGATCTGTGAAGCCAGTAAGAAGAAAGAACTAAAAAATGTGATGGGGGCAGCCCGGGTGGCTCAGTGGTTTAGTGCCCGCCTTCAGCCCAGGGCCTGATCCTGGAGACCCTGGATCGAGTCCCACATCAGGCTCCCTGCATGGAGCCTGCTTCTCCCTCTGCCTGTGTCTCTGCCTCTCTCTGTGTGTGTGTCTCTTATGAATAAATAAATAAAATTAATTTAAAAAAATGTGATGGGGTAGATATTGGCAGGTAAAAAAAAAAAAGAAAAAAGGCTTTGACTGCTATTTTATAGCTCTTTCCTACTTCAAGAAGAGGAATGGATTTCATAATGTATTTTGTTTTTGTTTTTGTTTTTTACTTCTACATTTGTATTGCTACAATATAATTAGAATAAATCCTCCAAAATGTTAGAAGGTAGAAGAAATGTCAAAGTCTACAAGTAGGCAGAGAACAAGAAGTAGGAAGATTTATATAGAGTGGTTACTTTCTTTTTAAGGATTGAAACATATTAAATCTGATTCATTTAAATATTTGTTTTTAAAATTTTAGTTACATTCCAGGTAGTTAACATACAGTGTAATATTAGCTTTAGGTATAAAATACAGTGATTTAACACTTCCATAACACCCCATGCTCATCACAAGTGAACTCCTTAATCCCCATCACCTATTTCAGCCATCCTCCCACCCACTTCCCTTGTGGTAACCATCAGTTTGTTCTCTATAGTTAAGAGTCTGTTTCTTGATTTGCCTCTCTCTTTTTTCCCCTTTGCTCATTTGTTTTGTTTCTTAAATTCCATATATGAGTAAAATCGTATCTTTGTCTTCCTCTGGCTGACTTATTTTGCTTAGCATAATACTCTCTAGCTCCATCCATGTTGTTGCAAATGGCTAGATTTCATTCTTTTTATGGCTGAGTAATATTTTATTGTGTATGTAGACCACATCTTCTTAATCCTTCCATCATCAGTGGACATGGGCTCTTTCCATATCTTGGCTATTGTAGATAATGCTGATATAAACATCAATGTTCATATATCTCTTTAAATTAGTATTTTTTATTCTTCGAGTAAATACCTAGTAGCACAATTGCTGGATTATAGAATAGTTGCATTTTTAAGTTTCTGAGAAATCTCCACACTGTTTTCCAGAGTGGCTGCACCAGTTTGCATTCCCACCAACAGTGCTAGAAGATTCCTTTTTCTCCATATCCTTGCCAACACCTGTTGTTTCTTGTGTTGCTTATTTTAGTCAGTCTGACAGATTGTGAGGTGGTATCTCGCTGTAGTTTTGATTTGTATTTTCCTGAGTATCAATGATGTTGAGCATCTTTTCATATGTCTGTTGGCCATTTATATGTCTTCTTTGGAAACAATGTCTATTCATGTTTTCTGCCCATTTTTAATTGGGTTATTCATTTTTGGGTGTTGAATTTGATAAGTCCTTTATATATTTTGGATACTAACCCTTTATCAGATATGTCATTTGCAAATATCCTCTCCCATTCAGTAGGTTGCTTACCAGTTTTGTTGATTATTTTCTTTGCTGTGCAAAGTTTCTTATTTTGATGAAATTCCAATAATTTATTTTTGCTTTTGTTTCCCTTACCTCAGGAGACATATCTAGAAAGAAGCTGCTATGGTCAACATCAAAGAGGTTACTGCCTGTGTTCTCCTCTAGGATTGTTTTATGGTTTCAAGTCTCACATTTAGGTCTTTAATCCATTTTGAATTTATTTTTGTGTTTAGTGTAAGAAAGTGATCAAGTCTCATTCTTTAGCATGTTGCGTCCAGATTTCCCAACACTCTTTGTTGAAGACACTGGTTTTTTCTGTTGGATAGCCCTACCCACTTTGTCAAAGATTAATTGACCATATTCTTCATTTCTGGGTTTTCTATTCTGTCCCATTGAACCATGTGTCTATTTTTCTACTAAAAAAAGATAATCACAGGTCAAAATCTCTGATGAACATGGATGCAAAAATTCTCAATAAAATACTAACAAACTGAATCTAAAAATACATTTAAAAAATCATCTACCACAATCAACTGGCATTTATTTCTGGGTTGCAAGGGTGGTTTAATATTCACAAATCAAATTGGTGTGATACAGTACATTATTTAAAAAAGATAAGAACCATTTGATCATTTCAATCGATGCAGAAAAAGTATTTGACAAAGTACAACATCCATTCATGATAAAAACCCTCAACAAAGTCTGTTAGAGGGAATAACCCTCAATATAATAAAGGTCATATATGAAAAAAAAAAAAAACACAGCTAACATCATCCTCATTGAGGAAATCAGAGCTTTTCTTCTGAAGGCAGGAACAAGCCAGAGACATCCACTCTTGCCATTGTTAGTTAACATAATACTAGTAGTCCTAGCTAAGCATAGCAATTAAACAACAAAAAGAACTAAAAAGGTATCCAAATTGACAAGGAAGAAGTCAAGCTTTCACTATTTGCAGAGGACATGATGCTGTATATAGAAAAACCCTAAAAACTCTATCAAAAAATTGCTAGAACTGATGATAAATTCAGTCAAGTCATTGGATACAAAATGAACAAATAGAGATTTGTTCCATTTCTACACATCAATAATGAAAAAACAGAAAGAGGAATCAAGGAATCAATCCCATTTATAACTGCACCAAAACCCAAAAGATACCTAGGAATAAATATAACTAGAAGTGAAAAACTTGTACTCTGAAAACTATAAAACACTGATGAAAGAAATTGAAGATGACACAGAGAAATGGAAACACATTCCATGCTCATGGATTGAAAGAACAAACATTGCTAAAATGTCTGCAGTACCCAAAGCAATTCACACATTTAGTGCAGTCCCTATAAAAATACCAACAGTGTTTTTCACAGAGTTAGAACAAACAATCCTAAAATTTGTATGGAACCTCAAATATTTTTATATATTCATGCTTATAATTTAATTTTTTGAATGGTTTGAGATATATTTATCTTTAGAAAGCATCAAAGAGCAGGGACCATCCCTCATCCTACCCTTACTCCTATACTTTTAAAATTAATTAATTAATTAAATTAATTAAAAGATTTTATTATTTATTCATGGGACACAGAGAGAGAGAGACAGAGAGAGAGAGAGAGAGAGAGGCAGAGGGAGAAGCAGGCTCCATGCAGGGATCCTGATGTGGGAATTGATCCTGGGTCTCCAGGGTCACGCCCTGGGCTGAAGGAGGTGCTAAACTGCTAGGCCCCCCGGGCTGCCCTTTTTTATTGTTTTTTAAGTAGGCTCCACACCCATTCTGGATCCCAATGCAGAACTTGAACTCATGACCTTGAGATCAAGAATCAGATGCTCAACTGACTGAGACAATCAGATGCCTCACTCAGCTCCTGAATTTATTTTGATTAAGTTCAGTATTCAAAAATATTCTTTTGGTGTGCAGGAATATTTTAATTTTATAGTTATAGGTGAATGATCTAAAAAAGAAGTAGTTTATCTCAAAAATCTCTTGATAGTGTTTCTATCATAGTAAAATACCAAAAAAAAAAAAAAAAAAAAAAAGAAAAAAAACATTAAGATGGTTGTCGGTCTACTATTTCTTGGGAAATTTCAGAATGTTGAAATATGTCAAAGAGCCATGCACCCAGTTGCATTGCTCTGCACAACCACCTGCTTTATCTTAGTAAAATTCAATATGAGTAAAGACAAGTCATGTGTACCAAAAGCAAATCATATGTATGTATTGGGCTGAATGATACAAGACTGAATTCAACCACCAGTTCTCAGTAGCAAGCCAATTAATCTTCTTGGCCTCAGTCTCTGTCTTTATAAAACAAATTCTTTAATAGTTATTTAATAATGAAATTATTCTTATAATTATACAATTCTTACTGTGATATTAATTACAAGTATGTGAATCCTTATTTTATATCATTTAAGTATAACGGTCATTTGCTTATAATGCAAGTCAAATCCTATTCCATGTATACAAGGCTATGTTTTGTAGTCATTTGTCATTTAAATTAGAATTTAGACAAATCTTCCCTCTATCTCTTTCTTCACCTCAATCATACATCATATATTCTTCCTCTGATTTTCTGGTCCTCACTGAGCTCCTCTAAATCTTCCCTGTGTTTTTTCCATCATCACCATCATCTCTCTTTTTAAACTTTCTTTCTCCTCTTAAAGAGACATAAAATTATGTTATCAATGTAACTGGATTTGGCTTCATTTTTTGAAATTACAACTTGGGTCTCATAAAGGCTACTTACATTAGCTCAACACTTCTCTAAAGTTTGTGTAGAAAAATCAGTGTGAAAGAAAAAAATATGACTGTTTTCTCCTTTTGTGAATATTTTAGAAGGGAAAAATAAGGAATGATATATGAACAAAGAAAACAGTGTTTTAAACATCATATTGTTTACATTCCATTTGGGGAAATATGACTTACAGAGAGCAAACAATAGAACCTCACACACAGTTGAGTCAACAAGTATTTATAGAGTGGATAATAAGTAGCCAACCAACTGCTCCAGATGTGCTGGTGGTCCACAAGAAGACTGTGGTTTAGAGCACAGAGTACCTATGTGATCTATTGTACCTCCAAAGACTTTTGTTTAAACATTATGAGTTCCTATGAAGAATGGTTGGTATGTTGGACAGGGATCAAATCTGTCAAATGCCTTGAAGACAGTCTTCCAAAGAGGAATAAAGTTAGAGAACCTAGGATGGAGCAAAACCAAAAATAAATGAGTCCACTAAATGAGACTTCACTCATTGTCTGAATTAAGTACTTGCATCTGAAGTCCTTTCCAAAGCAGGCAAATTTGATCCTGCTTAATTTAGAAAAGCCTCTGAGAAAGAGTTATATTTGAGCTTGACTTCAAAATCTTATGCTTTCCCAAGCTACAAATTACTACAATACTTTGGTAGATTTTACCACATTATTTTTGTCTTTTCCCAAATGATTTAAAATCATATCATTATTACATGAATTCAAATTAATTTCATTGTGATTATTGTTTTTGGACTCTGACACTCCCAAAATGGTCCATGGAAGTTGGTCCATTATATGTTTTATTTTCAGCTCCTGGCACTTTGTGCTCACTAAATAAACTAACCTTTGGGTGATACAGAATAGGAATTAATCTCAGGAAGCTTTAAAACCCATGTTGCAATAGCTGATTTGTTGAGTTTCTTTGAGCAGGCAATCACTGATGTTCATTTTCAATCACTAAGTTGAGAATCACTCCCATAGTTCTTCCCCATTCTCCAATGTCACATGTGCTCAATGAAAAGCAGAGGTAGCCACATTAATGCAGACCAAGAGAATTTTTAAGCTCTATCACTCCCCTTCTGTCTCAAAACTCCCCTCTTCCTACCTGGAATTTCTTGTTTCTAACCAGAGTGATTATTGCATAGGTTTTCCTCTTTCTTTACCTTGAAACTGATAAATAACTTTAATATGCTACTCAGATTTTAGTTTCATTTTGGTTTTACTTCTGAATATTGCTGCCTGGATCACTCATTTTAATGACCTGCACTGTGACACCCAGGAAAAACCAGCTCAGTACCTCTTCCCCAGTCCCACTCCATCCATAGCCCAGAGAAGGACAGCTAGGGAGGGATTGATTCTAGCTTATATGGAATTAAAGAATTTGACAGGTTTGTTCTAAGACTGTGATTCACTTGGGACTGCCCCGTGGAGCCTGAAGGGACAGAGAAAAAATGATCCCCTCCTTCCTTTCCTAAGGTCTAACAGTTACAGGGAGTCTCTAAAGTGTTCCTAGTCATGTTGCAGCATGTCCTGAAGAGGTTTTTAATGTGTGACAAATTATCTTTGTAAAAGACTTTTAAATGATTCTTTCCTTTTTATTTGTTAATTTAACAAATCTACTCAGAATAATTTAAATACATTTTCTGATATACTTTTCTAGCATCTTAAGGCTAAAGAAGAACTAATTTTAATTAACTAGTTGTTTCCATCTCTTCATTATCTCACAATGAAATACTGGTTGGTTGGTTGCTTCCTGTGGTGTTTATGAACCATAGCTTTGTTTGCCTTTTGATTTCTGACAAAACTACTCAGTAAAGCAGAAAACCTATTAAAACTCGATTCCTGATTTATTTTCTTTATAAGAAAGATATGTAGAGTATTAATATGAATTTTTAGGCTAGACGTTTTCTCTTGATTCCAAGATTATTCAAGTGTTTTCATTCTCTTTACAAACAAAACTAGTGTTTTTTTAAATAGTTATGGTTATATTTATTAGTGGCTTTTCTCAAACTCATAACATTGTGTGTTTAAATAGTTATCTCTGTTTTCTGATATATTTTTTGTTTACAATTTTAGAATATTAATAGGAAAAGAAGAGAGATTCCAATTCATGTTATTGCTGTCCTGGAAAATCTCCATGGCCTGTTAGGTCAAAAAATCACTGGCCTTAATACTCTTTCCTGAATTCCACAAAATATATTTCCAATAATCTATGGAAATATCCAACTTAATATCTTCCAAATTGAACTTATTACTTCACCTCCAAGAACCTCTACCTCAAATCAATTCTCATTCTGTTATCCTTATCCTTATCTATCCTTATCTGTTTCATCTTCATCGCGTGTTTTTTTTTTTAATTCTCCAAAATCAAATCAATCATGAAAAACTATTCACTTAATCTCTGAATTGTGGGCAGCCCAGGTGGCTCAGGGGTTTAGCGCCGCCTTCAGCCCAGGATGTGATCCTGGAGTCCCAGGATTGAGTCCCACATCGGGCTCCCTGCATGGAGCCTGCTTCTCCCTTTGCCTCTGTCTCTGCCTCTCTCTCTCTCTCTCTCTGTCACATGAATAAATAAATAAAATCTTTTTTAAAAACCCTATCAAATTCTAAAAAAAAAAAAGAAAGAAAGAAAAGAAAAATCTCAGAATTGTTTCTTGAATCTGGCTTTCCCTATCAATTTGTACTAGTGGCCCCTTATTCTCTGTCACTTAGAGTATTGTATCATAACATCTCTCACTTAGATTATTAAAAACATGTTTTAGCCACCAGAATTTCCTTCACCTGTCCATCTCTCTGTCTCTTTTTAAAGATTTTATTTATTCAATTGAGGCAGAAAGACACAAGGAGGGAGAAAGAACATGAGCAGGGGGAGAAACAGAGGGAAATGGGTTTCAATACCAGGACCCTGAGATCATGACCTGAACTGAAGGCAGATGCCCAACTGTCTGAGCCACCCAGGTGCCCCTACCTTCCATTTTTCATGCAGCTACTATTTATCTTCTTTTTTAGTATTTTATTTATTTACTCATGAGAGACACAGAGAGAGAGAGGCAGAAATATAGACAGGGAGAACAGGCTCCCTCCAGGGGGCCTGATGAGGGACTCCATCCCAGGACCCCGGGATCACCACCTGAGCCAAAGGCAGGCACTCAACCACTGAACCACCCAGGTGTCCCTATATTTATCTTTTTATAAAATAAATCTCTATTAGATTATTCAATTAGTCCATCATTCTTTCACTTTTCCAAAATTAAAGTAAATTTGATTTTGCTTTCCTTTTTAAGTTGCCCATTAGAAATTTTTAGCCACATTTATGACTCATTCACTGCAAAAGTGTAAATTCAATATTCAATGCATTGGTACAACAGCTTTGTTGTTTACTCCATTTTATATAATCTTCTTTAGTTTTCTATTTGGTCTCATCATTGTCTTACATTATGTATAACTTCGTAACCATGATTATATTATGCCAGGAGATGAAGCATATATAAAGTCACTCATGGGCATTTCCAAACCTAGTCTTACTGGCTTTGAGAATCATTCTGGGCTTCTCAACACTCATAAGATAAAGTACAAACACCTTAGCTTAGCTTCATTGTCTCGCCTCTATATTCTTGAGCATCAAGTCCCACAACCCTATGTTCAGAAACACAGATTTTCTAAGGACTCAAAGTAAGTCCTAGCTTTTCAACTTGCCACATCTTTATATTTCTGCTGATATCTTCAATCATGCTCTGAGAAGCACAGTTATTTCACAACATGTAAGTAAGGATTTCCTCATGTAAAAGAGTGTCAAGTAAGTTTGAAAAGTGGCATACACAGATTCTCCTTATGAAGATCTTAACTGCACAATTGCTTCAACAGTAGTATTTTTCAAACTTTAAGAATCAACTGGGACATTGTCAAAAGTTACAGATTTTCAGGCCTCGTTGGAAGAAGTTTATGGATCATATACCCAAGGTGAGTGCTTTGGTTTGAATGTGTGTGCCCCCTCAAATTCATATGTTGAAATCCTAATACTCAGCATGGTGGTATCAGGAAATGTGGCTTTTGGAACTGCTTAGATCATGAGAGCAAAGCCCTTATGAATGGGATTAGTGGCCTGATAGAGATCCCTAAGCTTTTCTATTGCATTAGGACACAATGAGCAGTCTGCAACCTGAAAGATAGCTTACACCAGAATGCAACCATGCTGTCACCCTGATTTCTCATTTCCTACTACCAGAATTGTGAGGAATAAATTGCTGTTTATAAGCTACTCAGCCTGTGGTATTTTGGTGTAGCAGTCTGAACAGATTAAGACACTGAGTTCATAAAGTCAGTATTTTGACTAATTGACCTAAATTATTTTTATAATCAAGAAAATTTCAGAAATGCTTGTTAAAATATGGGAGCATTTTGAAGTAAAGAAACCTTTCTGTGTGATCTAGTGTTTGTCATAAGTATTTAGGTATGGACATCTTTTTTTTTTTATCTGACATGTAGTTCTTCTCAGAAAATATTTTTTTTTAAATGCTGGTATATGTTATTCTCTTTATATAAAATTCTTCTCCTACCCAGAAAAATTTCTGGACATCCTTCAAGATGCAGCTCAAAGCAACTTTCACCATGAAGGCTTTCCTGGCCTCTCCTATCATAGCTCCAGCTTCAGCCTTACACCATATATCTAGCCACATTATATTACAATAACAAGCCCATTTCCTTTCTTCAGCGTCTGAGGAAGCAGAACACATACATACTTTATATGATGAATGCACATGATAAATTAATTAATGAATGACTCCATGAATGAATGGTAAAATGTTATCAAGCTTTCTAAAATAGTTATGGCTCAATCAGCACTATATAATCAGAATCAGTGTCAAATTCCAGTTTTATTCTTTATACCAATCTAACTCATTACAGGGGCATGTGTTAGTGTAAGGCAATCTTCACATGTGATCTTAGAAAAACCTATTCCCAGGGATCCCTGGGTGGCGCAGCGGTTTGGCGCCTGCCTTTGGCCCAGGGCGCGATCCTTGAGACCCGGGATCAAATCCCACGTCGGGCTCCCGGTGCATGGAGCCTGCTTCTCCCTCTGCCTGTGTCTCTGCCTCTCTCTCTCTCTCTCTCTCTGTGAGACTATCATAAAAAAAAAAATTAAAAAAAAATTAAAAAAAAAAAAAAAGAAAAACCTATTCCCAAATATACGACTACCACCATTCACCATGTCAAATGTCTCTTCTAGACCTTTCTTCTTTGATCAAATATTTCCTGGACCACTTTGTCGTTGGAAGAATCAACATTGTCTTGTATTGTTCTCTTAGGCATTTACCACTTTCCTCTTGAGCTAATAGCTTAAGTATACTTTTAGAATTTATATCAGTGAAGGAATAATTTTACAAAGTGTTTGCTTAGGCAGATATTTTATGGAGAAAAGCTAAATTAAATATAAGATTATTCTAAAGGATCTCACTATGGATTTAAAATATGGGTCCAGTATTTTTTGAAAAATGTAATCTTTGGTTTGTTTTCATATTTTTACATATTTACTGAATACCTCTTAGTAAAAATGAAGAAAAAATCTAAAAAGGAGCATTCATTGAAATTCTATTAAGATTTTTAGCAAAAAACAGAACTATAATGTGTATTGAATTTTAACATTTACTCTTGTGGGGTCTATTTTGGCATTAGGATTTCCAGAGTCATCCAAAACAATATGCAAGTATGATTTTCTCTTCTCCAGTCTGTAGACATGCACTTTAATATCCTATTGTTTTCTTCTCATTTTAAAAATATTTTTAGAATAGAAAATATTTTGATTAGTGAATGTAGCTAACTGTGCTGAAAATAATTCTAAGTTTAGAGACTAAGAAAATAATCTGGGATTTGTTTTAAGAAATTGATAATTAACTCTACTGCAGGGATTCTTAAAAATGCCACTTCACCTTTTAAGGCAATCTGTGCATATGTTGTTATCAATTATACATGAATGAACAACTTTACAAAGTATATTATTGTTTCTCTAACTTACTAGATTGTCCGTTTTTGAGTGTAACGACAGACCTATCTGTTTTTAACCTGCAAAATTTCTACAACAGACCTTTATATATATATATATATATATATATATATATATATATATATATATATATAGTACTAACTAACCTCTGTTGATTTAGTTATCTGTCAACTTCATTTAACTACTAAGTCACCCATATGAAACATGGAACTCAACAAAAGAGCTATCCTAATCTATAATGAAGGAAATAAATGGTGAGATGAAAGGTTAAAAAAAAGTAAAAGAATTAAGTTATATGTAAAAGGTCCTGCATAAGTAGCAGAGACTTCTGGATTATTTCCAAGTAACCAAAAAGATTCCTCTGACTGGAAAGTTATTGCTTTGACTCAGACAAAAATGTGACTTATTTGTATATCTTAATAGTATTGCATTTCTCATAAGCCACTTATGAGCAGTGGTAGCCAACACACACACACAAAGAAGCCACAGACAAAGAGGGGGAGAGAAAAGACACATTCCATTATACAAATGCATGTCCACTTGGCTTGGTTTCTAGAGTAAAGTGGGCACACAGTAAAGGAGACTTGCCTCGGTTTGTCAGCCCTACTTTTACTGCTACAGGGAACCACCTGCAGATGCTTTCAAGGTTATGGGAAGCCACTAATGGTATTTCTATCAGCATGCATTAGGTCTCTGTCTCTAGTTCCAGATCCCATTCTTCTATTATCCAAGACAGGTGTGGTCAGTTTCCTTTGGTCTTGATTCATTGGCTCTTATTCATGGAAAACTCCCTGGTGTTTTCCCCAAGAAAGGACAGCAATTCAATTCAGTTTTAGCCATTTAATTTGTTGTTAAATTAGCTGGCATGCTGTGTCATAAGGAATTATATTATTGAATTCCTGAATGTCCTATTTCCCTGTATTTTCCTCAGACTCTTTTACTTTAAACTTGCACTCTGGGGAATAAAATAGTTATGTTTTTTATAGTAATGCTTATACTTACTTACAGAAATATATTTTACATGCTCCAGTAGGCACATTATAAATCGGCTCTTTAGAAATCCTAAGAAAAATTCCTTGATATTTAGTTTTTAAGAATACTTCTCATAAATTAAATCTGTGAGGTTTAAACTTACTTTTGAGATAATTTTTTAAAAACCTGGAGTTTTATTAATTTGTATAAGTAATAGTTGGAATTTTAAGGTGTTTTCTTTTTCATTGATTCTGATTTTGTATTTCTAAGTCTTCATGCTCTGCCTCTATGCTTTCCTATGATCTCTGTTAATACCCTAAGTGCCTCACCTAATTTGAAACAGACTTGCTCCTGTTTCCAACTATATTCAGTTTGTGGGTTAAATATATGAGATAGAAATAACTGCACAAAATGTGCATTTCTAAGGCTAGACATTCCAAGTAGGCCTTTGCAGCCAAGAATGTGAGTTAGTCTGGGCAGGAATGATAGACTTGGGTTCTTTTAAAGTAATAGCAATGGGTGTGAATCCTGAATTCAGGAGTTTATCTATTTAATTTATATGAAAGATTGTGTTTGAAGAAGACTGCATTTGAAGACTCTTGTATTAAATGTACCCAATCACAAATATGATCAATGTGTGATGTAAGCCCAGACACACCAAAAGTAAGTGATGCACAAGGAAATGTGGTTCAACCTTCTCTGTTCTTGTCCAGCTGTCAGTTTCTGGTGTCAGCCACTTTATTTTAGTTGGGAAGGAAATAGGAAATTAGAGCAAGTGAACACACACGTTTGTTCAAAGAAGAAGACTCTGAAACAGGATGTACATGCTGTGGTTAATAACAGCAAAACACCCGTAGGTTTACAATTCCTGCCCAGACTAACTCACATTCCTATCTGAACAGCCTAGTTGGAATGTCTCATACCAGTAACCCTGCAGGCAGAAGTGATGGGCATTGACAGAAGAATGGCTTCCACATGCTTTCAATATGGTGGAAGTTTCAGGTGTCAGATTGATTCCATTGGCCACTCCCATGATTTGGGAGGAGCACCAAAGGAGATACACTTCACAGATCTAGGTCTGTGTTGTAGGGGAAAGAGTTCAAATAACAAAACTGAAATGCTGGTAATAATAAATCAATGAAGCATGTTCAGTAGCATGTGTGAAAATCCCTAAAGAGGGGAGGCAAGAATAAATGATCTAAACACATAACTGAACTACAGTGTGAAAAAGAAGTCTTTTCTAAAGCCACTTCTTCCATTGTTGTAAAGAACAATTAGTCCTTAAGAGGCACAAAATAAATGGCACGGCTACAGTTATATACCCCCAAATAGGGACAAATAAATGTTCTGATGCTGCTTCTCAAATCAAGGATACACTACTAGAAAGTCTAAGATAGTAATATACACTGATATGCAGCAAATCTGGGCCACTGGGGTTTGTTATTCCACTTTGGAGAAACAAGATAGTTTAATGTAAAATATTTAGCTTAATGAATCAGTCTACATTTCAGAGTATGTGCTGCCTGAATTTTTCATCCACAGAAGTTGGTTTGACTAAAATTAGGTTTCTAAAATAAGGAAATGTTGGGATCCCTGGGTGGCGCAGTGGTTTAGCGCCTGCCTTTGGCCCAGGGCGCGATCCTGGAGACCGGGGATCGAATCCCACATCAGGCTCCCGGTGCATGGAGCCTGCTTCTCCCTCTGCCTGTGTCTCTGCCTCTCTCTCTCTCTCTCTGTGACTATCATAAATAAATAAAAATTTAAAAAAATAAAATAAGGAAATGTTGAATGGCTAATGCTATCTCAGATAGCCTCTGTTCCTTAGGTTCAGGGAAGTTAGATAACATACCCAGCGTTTCACAATCAGAAATGTGAAGATCTTGTGTGAGAATTCAGGATTTTTACTCCAAACTGCATGTCTTTTCTCCCATCACCCATATCCCAAAAGTTATGATTCAACCCCAGTTCAGCTAAAGTAAATCACATCAGTTTTAGGATTCTCCCACTAATCTCAGTTATCACCAGACCAGGATGGGTCAGATTATTGATTTTATTATGATGATCTCCAAAGCCCTACATTTGACATGGTCATGCTGAAGTCATTTTAATTTTCATGAATTTACTTATTCCTATAATGAAAGCATATTAAATCTAGTATGGACCAAAAAATCAAAGTGAACACATCATGTGTCTTCCTTCAAAGTGTTCACAGACCAATGCAGAGACATACAACAAAATTAACAATTGTCATTATTATGCTAATGTATAAACTGTTGTTTCTGTTTTGTTTTGTTTTGTTTTAGAGAAGACAAAGATAAAACTCTAAATAAAACCAATATTTAATGTCTGGCAGAAAAAGAGTAATATCAGTGAAGGTCACTGCAAAGAAAACACAGGAGAAAGTACAGAGGTAAAGGAAGGAAGGGCCAGTCAACATCTCTTTCTGTCTCCCTTTTGCCCTCCATTAAAAAAGTGAGTTTGGAAATTCAGTGGGTGTGTAACTTCAATGTGTTAATACATATCCAGTTCCTAACAAATGATTCATACTGTATTTTTAATTACACTATTCTTACTCTGTGAAATAATGTCCCCATGACTTATATAATTGGAAAATTATGTTTGGAATAATACTTAGACATTTGCCCCATTTTAAGTAAATTATATTTAACAAATAAAGCAATCAATCTATACACTTATTATTCTAAAAATAGTACATATGTATATTTAAATGATTAACCCAGACTATCCCTAAATAGCTACCTGTATTTGTTCTTTTCCGCCCCTTATTTATTCTTAAATAGATGACTCTTAATGGATTCTGAAAATAAATTTTCAAGTATTTGTGTCAATTACTTTTGAATCTTTCTTAGTGTGGCAAAAACCTGAAGATTATGCATAGTAATGGAATGTATGGTCTCTCCACTATTTCTAGTACTACACATTTATATTCCAGCTCAAGAATATGGACCAATGGTTCTCTGCAATGAATGGGGAGCATGTTGGAGATTTACACTCTGTTTCCATCTCCATCAATAGCTTGCATATAATCCTGGCTAATTCTTGATTCAGGCCCAACATTTATTCAGTAAGTAATAGCAAGAAGTAAGGGGCTATGGTATGCATTATAACAGTCTGAGGGCTGATGAGCTGTGGAATCATCATTTAAGAATTTGGCAGTATAGCAGTGAAGATAAGATTAGCATAAAAATAACACAGACTATACATTAAGTGTAATAAATCTGTACAAGTAAAATGCCATGAGAGCTTTTTAGGGAGACTGACTTAGAGCAGCAGATACCAGGAAAGGCATGTTAGAGTACAAAATAAAAACAGTTCTCTTTATTGCTGAGACACATTACCGAACCATTTTTTAGGAATAGAGTTTTAGGTAGTTCTACAGAGAGTAGAATACAATTGTTATTTTTAACTGCAATAATTATGAAATTGTAGGGATCTTGATAAAATGTATTTTTTTCTTTGAGCTTTTAGGATGCACTGAACAATGAATGTCAGAAATCATTAGATAGTGTAGATTTCATATGCATTCAAATATGTACTCTCCAATATACCTTAGTATTTCACATTTACTAGCCTATAATTTTTGACCTAAGTATATGCATTTTCAAATTACAGCTTGTAAAATAACCCTTTACTTAGTTAAGACAAAATTATGATACTCCAACTAGCTATATCCTAGACTAAATTTTTCTGCCATTTTTGCCACTTGAAATTAAAGCAGCTACCTTTTCAGTACTGAAAGAATACTTTCTTTTAAAGCCATAAAGCTGTATTAATAGAATCTCAAACATTCCATAGTGGTGGCTCAACATGCTAAAATGTGAGTTCAGAAAGCCCATTTTGATCTAAACTGTTTACACTGATTTTCAGCAGGAGACACTGAACAAGAGTCCACAGTTTCAGTTCTTGAAACTGTGGTCTAGGTAGTGAGCCACAGGGAGGTTGACTGGCAACTTTCAGAATGCCAAGGAGACAGGGCAAAGGGTTGTTCCTGACATTTTTCAAATGACTTTCTAAACAGAACTCTTCTATTACATTTTTGAAAGGGGGTTTCAGTAGTTACAGAGCAAGATTCAGAGGCAAGGAAGCTGCTATTAACATGATGGAGAACTGCATTTGGTGGACGGGATCAAGAATGAGAAAGAGAGAGGAGAAAAGGGGACCAGGAGAAAAGAAAGGTGTAGATTAGTGGGAAAAAATGACAAATGGTACTTTTTTTTTTTTATCAAAGTATCTCATTTAGTAGTCTATACAAAAATCCAAAAGCACCACATTAAAATAGCGGGTTTTCTAAGATAGAAAAACATATGTCATTAACCCAAATATTCACTTTTATCTATGCAACCAGAATAGGGCAGCCAGGTTTAACTAAAGAGTGCAGGTCAACACTTAGCATGACAACACACCCTGGAAAATCCGTTCTCTTAATTATCCCTTGATAACATGTCCTTTTCATAGATTAGCAAATAGTCTTGAGTTGCAAATTTCGTGAGAATTTAATTGTGTTTTCTGAAACACATTTGGATCAAAATGACTTTCTTACAGAAATTAATAATCCTTTGAGAATCAACAGGCACTCATGCAGAAATAATTTCTGTCTCCCTTGTAGAAATTATCTATCTTACCAGAAGGAGAATTCCTGTAGAGAAGACCCTGTAGTTTATCCAGTTTTGATACCTGACATTTACCACAGTATTCAACATGCATTGAGCACCCATTAAATTGGACAAATAGAATTGCAACATCCATATAGAAGCAGAAACTACTTCCTGTCAACAGCCACCAGTCTCAGACATGAAACTCAACTCCTTATCTGGAATGGAGAAGAAACATAGCTTCTATATATTTTTTTGAGTGCTTTATGAACAATGTCTTTCTTCACAGTCATATCACAAACTATGAAGTTCAGTTGGAGAGAAATCACAAATGAAACATCTTCTCTGCTAATTCAACCATGGCAATTCAAACATGGCAATTGAGTTTTGGAAACCAGAGCTTTTTCATCCACCTGATTGACACAGCATTATCAGTTGACAGACTCATTACCATTTGGTTATCAACTTACCCATGCAAATGAAAAGTTCATGAATACCCAGCAGTCATGGCAGACGTTAACAGAGTTTGGCAGGGAGATTTAAAACATATTATATACAAGTTTTTCATTTCTTATTACAAACTGTTTTCACTTTACTGATATGAACTGCCGGAATTGTCATGGTTTCTCCCTTTGTTGTTTAGATCAGTATTCACTATAAAAGAGTTCATTGCTTTCAGGCCTTGCCAATTCTGATAAGGTGCAAATATTTATCTGGCATAAGTGAAGTAGAGCAGAATGAATATTTTTATACAATTTCTCTCTAGAAAGGGGATTATTAAACAGGTCAAAAATGAATTTAGGATAATATCATATTATTAGGGTAATAATAAAGGTATTCCATACTGAATTTTTAAAAGGCAACCCATATCTTGGGATCTCTAGTATTAGGAAGAAGTGGATATTACTTTTGTCATTTTAAAGTAAATACAAAAGATACATGTTTAACAAAACTAATCAGGAAAAAAACGTGTATTGTCTTCTACATTATTTTGCCATATTTTTCCTCTCGATTTTCTGTGTATTTGCATCATCTTTGTTTGAGACAGGCAAGGTGAAAGGGTTAAGGATGGAGCAAAGGAACCAGGGTTTGAGTACACTGTAACATTCATGTAATAAATACTTCTGAGCTCCCAGTGTGAATCAGGCACAGGGGTCATAGCTTTTAATAAAAAAATGTCTTCATCACTTATAATTTGCAATGAATTAAAAAAAACACCTCCTGTCAACTTTATTACATTCAGATTCCCATATTATTTCTCATAGATCATATTATTTCTCATAGACCAGTGTAACTAAGATCAAAGAGATAATGTGTTTTCTATGGATACAATATTTCTACAATTGGTACCTTTTAGTGACTAGCAATTCTATTTAATAGAAGGGCCTCCCTTACGAATGGAAAACTAAGGTTGTAATATTGGGTCCTTGAATTTAATAGTAATTCTATAAAAAAGGAAAACATTGTCTTTTTTACAAAAAAAAATGGGACTTTATAGAAGTATATATTTCTATTCTTTGAGTGAAAACCAAATAAAACGAATGAAAATGCATTATTGTTTTTAGAAGAACTAGTAATCAAGCAGTCCTGAATGTAGCTCTCATTGGTATTTGTGGCATTTTTACATTTTCACTTCTAATTTTACAGCCATTTATTATGTAATTAAGTACAACAATAATGAGGGTTTTTAAATATATATTTCCTAAATTAATAAGTCTTTATTACTTTCTACCACTATGGCAGGCACACCAGATGACAAATGTCTCACTTTCCCCCAATCTTCCTCCTGGTGTTCACACCTTTGTATAATCCTTCTATATCCTTTTGTGTGGATAGGACCTGTCACTGCTTCTAACCAACTGAACCAGCAGAGCTGATGGAAGTTCACTTCTCTGATTACATTACACTATCTAAGACTCTCTTGATAGCATACACTCTAGAAACTCTCCTTTCTTCCTTGATAAAGTAAGGGACCATGTTGGGAATGCTCATGTGCAAGGAACTGTAGGTGCCCTCTAGAAACGTCTTCCAGCTGACAAGGAAGAAGCCCAGCTGGTCCTACAACTATAGAAGTGAATTACAAGAGCAACCTGGGTGAGCATGGAAGCAGATTCTTCCCATAAAGCTTTAAAATGAAGCTTTAGACTATAGCCTTGCAAAATCTGAAGCAGAGGACCTAGTGAAACTGTGTCTGGACTATTGACTCATAGAAATTTTGAGATAATAAATGTGTGCTATTTTAAGCAGCTAAGTGTGTGGCAATTTGATATGCAGCAATGGATAACTAATATATCAACTATTCTTCAGATCTTGAAGTCTAAATAACTATAGTAATTTCCATAGATAAAGCAATAATTCATTTTTACATTCAGCAAATATTTTTTAGTACCAGATACTCTTCTAGTTACTAGGAATATGGTAATAAAAATGACATAATTCATATGCTTCAATGGAGGATATTTTAATGATACTTAAAAGTTATAGAATAACTACATAATGACAGTTATGGTAAGTGAATAACACATGATCAAATGTAGTCATGGGAATTAGGTAAAACTGCCTGCTATGCTATTTGACATTTAAAAATAGGCTCTTGTTAGCAGGAAGGGGAGTGAGTCCTGATTTGCAGCATTTGCAGATACCCCCAAGATGGTCAATTTTAAGATACCAAAGCAATATCATTGAACATGGAGTTGAGAAGAAATGAACATAATCAACTTCTATTACCTGGTATATGCAGCTTCACACACACACATGCTACTAGGGTTACCTAAAAAAGTGACAGTTAAACTATCTACCATAGAATGAATCTGACTTAACTAAACAATGATGGGAATAAAGAACATTCTAGAAGAGCAGTCGGCTTATCATAGGTCTTGAACCTGGAAGAAGTTAGTTCTTTGAAGAACTGAAAGAAGAATGTAACTAGAGCTTAAGTGCTAAGGGGACAGAAATTCAAAAGGAGAGAATGAGGAATCAGAAAGGGGCCAGACTATTCAGACTGCTGAACATTATTCTAGGCTCTGGGGAAACCAGAGTAAACCAGAGACACAGTCACTATCTCATGGTGTTCACAGGGCCCTTTATGCAATGTTAAGAATTTAGAGTTTGGCCTAATGCAAAAGGAAATCACTGAATTATTATTGGCAGGAAAATAACAAATTGTATTTTTAAAAGATAGCTGTTCTTTGAATAAAGTCATTTTATTTTATTTTTTTTAATTTTTATTTATTTATGATAGGCACACAGTGAGAGAGAGAGAGAGGCAGAGACACAGGCAGAGAGAGAAGCAGGCTCCATGCACTGGGAGCCCGACGTGGGATTCGATCCCTGGTCTCCAGGATCGCGCCCTGGGCCAAAGGCAGGTGCTAAACCGCTGCGCCACCCAGGGATCCCCTGAATAAAGTCATTTTAAAAAGCATACGAATGTGTGGGAAGAAACGAGTTCAGACAATATTACTCACCTACATATCAATTCCTTATTCTAGAAAATAAAAATAACAATACCTTCAGGTTAATTCAATATACATAAATTGTCTAAAGGTAGTCAGCACATAGTAAGCACTCAAAAAATGTCAACTATTTTTTATCTTGCTTTTCTTCTTTTTCTTTTATTTTGTCTTATTATTATATAAATACAGGAAGAGGTCTATGATGGAGATGGAGCTCTGAAAGTGGTCATCATATGCATGGTGTTTGTAGTCATAGGAGAAGATAATATTGCTAGAGAAACAATGGTAAATGAAAAGAGAAAGGAGGGCCCAGGTCAAACCCATGTAGAGCTCCAAAATTTGAAGATTGACCAGAAGCAAAGGAAACTTCTTCCTTTGGCAGTAAATTTATGTCATAAAATATGGAAATGACAGGTTCTGTCTACAGAACTATGTTGAGCTCACACCTGGATTATGGACTCATTTTAAAGTCATCATTATTAGAAGTATGTAGAAAAACTGGATAAAGTTCAGAGAAAAGTAATGAAAATGATTAAAGACCTGAGGTTGATGGATTTACGAGGAAAGACTAAAAACCAAAATGTGCTTCAACAAAGACTATGGGGAGAATGGGTCTAATTAATATCCTAGAGTTTTTTTACAAAGAGCAAACATGAAGGAAAAAAATAATTATTTTCTTCAGATTGAGAAAAGAAAAAATAAATATCAGTCTATTAGCCCAAATTTTAATTAAAAGAAGAAACTCTAACATTGAGAATATTCATTTTGTGGAAAAAGTTTTCAAGGAAATTGGTAAGAAATTCCATTTTAAGACATAAAAAAACTTGAAAAAAATTTAAATTGAGTTCTATAGAACATTTCTGTGTGGATAAAAATAACACATAAAATTTTTAAAACTCTGTTGTCTTTACTTCCAGATTACAGAATTTCCATAAGGACAGAGATTTGATCTTTTTCATTCATGTATCATCAATACCTGGAACAGTGCATGCCAGAGCAAATTAGATCACATTTGAAACAATTGTAGATTTTCATCTTAATAGGAATTTACTAATGTTTTCATAAGTTAATTTCCCACATATTAGTACAATACTATTATCAAAATATCTCAGAAAGTTAGTAATAGTAGAGAGAAAAATGCAACAAAATATTATAAACCAATTTCTTATTTTAAAATATTACCTATATAAAGTAGTATGATTTTAGGGTATATTGTAATTCATTATCCCAAGATATGATTATAGAGCAATATCGAGAAGGTAAAAACATAATATAAAATATTTTCTGTTTATTCAGATGTTTCCAAAATGAATGATTGCCAAGATCATTTGCCAAACTTAACCTAAATCCAGACTTTTCAATCTCTCATAATTTGATATGAACTAATCTGCTTTATGACTCCAGTTGAATTGGAATATGTTAATGATTTTATCATTAGGTTTTTTTATGGTAGAAAATTAATTAATTAATTAATTAATTAAAAAACAAATTTGCCTTCTGTCTGAATAAATTAGTTATCTTTCCAATTACTGCCTTAATTCCATGTCTTCAATGTTAGCATTTCAGTGAAATAAAATAACTGTAAAATTCACAAAATTTTCAGTTATTATATGACCGAAATACTTAAAACCAATTTTAGGGAGTGGATTTTATTGCATTGCAGTTCATTTTATAATAATGAAAATAACACAGAAAATAAATATCTCATAACTCTTTGTAGATGTGCTGACAACACTGACTCCATCTTTCTGCCCTCCATCTTGTTCATGCCCACTCAATGACTTCCCCCGGTGCTATGTGTTCCAGGTTAATATATGCCCTGACCAGAATACAGGAACGTTTGCCTGACCTTCCCTACAGTGGTGCACAGAAGTGCCCTTTAGATAACTAGTAGAGACGACTGGTGCATATGTGGCAACACTTTAGGTAACTACCCTTTGACCTCACTACAAAGGCCCTCACTCTATAAAACCTGTGGATTAAGGCCTGACCAGGGGCAGAAAATAGGATTCTGGTGTCGTGAATAGACAACGTCTCCATCTGATTCCCTTCTGTCAGTAAGTTACCCTGAATAAAATTCTGTAAGTAATTCAGAGTGGGTTCCTTTTCTTTTCTTTCTTTCTTTCTTTCTTTCTTTCTTTCTTTCTTTCTTTCTTTCTTTCTTTCTTTCTTTCTTTCTTCCTTTCTTTTTTTTTTTTAATTTATTTATTCACGAGGGATACATAGAGAAAGGCAGAGACACAGGCAGTGGGAGAAGCAGGCCCCTTGGAGGCACCCAACTCTACACTCAATCCTGAGACTCCAGTGAGCTGAAGTCTGATACACAACCACTGGACCACCCAGGTGTACCTTGCTCCTCTTTTCAGTTTGAAATTATCTTCTTAGTCTGAAGGACACTTTACTGACCCCCCTCCACCTTATAATAATAGACTAGTAATAAAAACCATGAATAAAAGACTAAAACCATATTCATAGCAATGATAATAGTAAAGATTCTATAGAAGGAGTAGCTAGGTTAGCTTGTGCCGAGTTTCTTCCTGATTGTGGGAAATAACTAAGTATCATTAGTGAATTAATCACCTAACATGTTTTGGAAATGTGAATCATCTTCTACTTATGAACTAAATTATGTACTAATCTCAAAGATGCCAAAGCAGAACTAATAAGGCAATGATAAAGTAGAAGGACCATTAACACTGACTTTAGGAAAACTCTATCACCAATTAGATATATCTCTTCAGACTATTTTGCAGAGAAGCATCAGAGAAGAAAGAATTCAGCAGAACAATGACCTCAAAAGTTTGCATTGGGATTTACCATAGACGTGTTATCCAGGGCAGAATAGAGAATATGTATCTAGCAGAGATCCAATGGGCTAGGAATTAAGTAGTGATACAAAAGATGCAGGGCTGAGAAATGATGAAGATCTTGTCCTGCCAGACTGGAGACATGTTGCTGAGCACTATGGGCTTTCAGTCAAAAGCCTAGAAATACTTTTTGTCATTAGGACTAAAGACACACCCCAGAGTACGATTTACATTCTAAAACTAAATTTCAAGATTGAAATAACAGTAGCCTAATAAAGACTAAAATAAAAATCTATACAACCAGAATAATCTACAGTAACTCAACTGTAAGCCAGGATAAAAATCAATACTCATTAGAAAAAATGTTGGCTAATTGAATATAAATTTAGAAAAAAAGAAAAAAACCAAAACCATAATGCTCCAATGTATCATCTTCAACATTCAGGCTACAATTAAAAAAGTAGACATGCTAAGAAACATAAAAATATAAGCCATAATTGAGAAATGTAAAAACACAGACAATAGAAATAGACTAGATGAGCCATATGTTGGAATTAACAGATAGTAAGCATATATTCTCTAGATAAATATATAGATAGACAAAATGAAAATGATCAAATTAGAAAGTATAGTATATTAAAATAAAAATATTGAAAGAGTTTAAAAATGGATTTGAGAGTATAGAATAAAGGGTTAATAGTACAGTTAAAAACAATGATCAAATCTAAGTAATATGGAGAAGACAAAATACTGATAAAAGAGCCTCAGTCACCTTGGGGGGACAATATCAAGTAGTCTAAGATACATGTTTCAGGAGGAACACTAAGAGAAAATGGGATAGTTCTTTAATTTCTCTCAGCAATGTTTGTAGTTGCCTTTATAGCGTTTGTAGGATTTTTGTTGAGTTTATCCTTAAATACATTATGATGCTAAGGTAAATGAATTTTTAAAATCTATTTCTTCAATTGCTTGCACCTTATATATAAAAGCAAAATTAATTTCATATTGTTTCTTTTTTCCCTGACCTTGATGATATCAATTATTTCCAGTACATTGGTTCTAGTAGATAGCATTTGCTTTCTACATTAATAATCATGTCACCCGGGGATCCCTGGGTGGCGCAGTGATTTGGCGCCTGCCTTTGGCCCAGGGCGTGATCCTGGAGACCCGGAATCGAATCCCACATCGGGCTCCCAGTGCATGGAGCCTGCTTCTCCCTCTGCCTGTGTCTCTGCCTCTCTCTCTCTGTGACTATCATAAATAAATTTAAAAAAATTAAAATTAAAATTAAAAAAAAAATCAGTCACCCATAAATAAAGTGAGAACTATCTCTTCCAATCTGGTTATGAGTACAAAACCTCTGGACTTTTCCCACTTTTAAAAGGAAAGAGTTCAGGACGCCTGGGTGGGTCAGTGGTTGAGCGTCTGCCTTCGGCTCAGGGTGTGACCCTGGAGATCTGGGATGGGGTCCTGGCATGGAGCCTGCTTCTCCCTCTGCCTATGTCTCTGCTCCTCTCTCTCTGTGTCTTTCATGAATTAATAAATAAATAAAATCTTAAAAAAAAGGAAAGAGTTCAATATTTCATAATTATGTATGGTGTTTCTGTAGATTTTTCTTCAATGAACTTTATTAGAATAAAGAAATTTTCTGTCTTGTTCTCGATATCTTAAATTTTAAATCCGTGTTAATTCTGTTAAATGCATTTACAGCAATTACTTAGATGCTCATATAATTTCATTCCCTTTATGTCATTACTATGAGGAATTAAGTTGGAAATGTTTAACAAATTATGTATTTGTAAGATATTGCTCATTTGATCAAAATGTATTATATTTTCATATTTTGCTGAATTTAATTTGCCAATAATATATAGAAGATTTATTGTGTTGTAATCATAATGGATGCTTATCTTTAATTTTCTTTCACTATTACATGTTTTTCAGATTCTGTTACCAGGATTATGCTGCCCTCATTATATGATTTGGAAAGTATTTTAACTTCTTTTCCTTTCTGAAAAGTTAATATAAAAATAATATAATTTATTTGTTAAATATCTGATAGAATTCACCAGAGAAACCATGTCATCCTAGACCTTTAATTATGAGAACATTTTAAAAAATATTTTATTTATTTATTCATGAGAGACACAGAGAGAGAGAGAGAGAGAGAGAGGCAGAGACACAGGCAGAGGGAGAAGCAGGCTCTATGTAGGGAGCCTGATGTGGAACTCGATCCAGGTCTCCAGGATCACACCCAAGGCTGAAGGCAGTGCTAAACCGCTGAGCCACCCGGGCTGCCCTATGGGAACACTTTTGATTATAAATTTAATTTATAAATTTATATAAATTAATATAGAGTTTTTCATGTTTTTAACTTCTTCTTGTGTCAGTTTTATAAGTGTATTTTTAAAGGAAAATATATCCATTTCATCTATTAAAAATTATTAACATTCTTGTTCTTACAATGTTTAATAAATAAATTACCTTTTAAATTTCTGATATTTTTGGCTTTGAATAGCTGGTTATCTTAAAAGGGAATCTCCTTTAAATTTTTAAAACACTATTTTAAAAAATAGGGTTTTAAGGGATCTGGGTGGCTCAGTCGGTTGAGTGTACAACTCTTGGTTTCCATTCGGGTCATGATCTCAGGGTTGTGGGATCCAGCCCATCATCAACTGGCTCTGCATTTAGCAGAATCTGCTTGAGATTCTCTCCCTCTTTCTCTGTCCCACGTACCCTGCCCTGGCCTTGCGTATGCATTGTCACAGCCTCTCTCTCTCTCAAATCAATAAAGTCTTTCTTTTTTAAGGTTGTCTTTTTTTTTTATTAACCTAAATATGTATGATTTCTAATGCTTTCATTCTTTCAGGTAGATCTAAATTTATATGAAGGACATCATTTTCTTTCAAAATAAAGAATGTAGCATTCCTTTTTGTGTGTGGCAAATATTTCCTCCTTTTTGAACTGTGCTATTATTTTTAATTCTTGAAGTATAGTTGACATATAATGTTATGTTAGTTTCAGGTGTACAACATAGTGATTCAATTACTCAGTGCTCACCATGATAAGTGTAGTCACCATATCATGTTATTGCAATATTATTGACTATATTCCCTGTGCTTTGCTTTTCACCTTTGTGACGTATGTATTTTATAACAAGAAGTTTGTGTCTCTTAATTTATTTCACTTATATAGTATTTCTTATATTCGGATCTTCCAAGGACAAATTCTCTGAGATATTTCTTTACCAGAAAAATGAGATACCAGTAACTCACCATTTGTGTTGAAAGTTAAGCAAAATAGCAACAACAACAAAGAACTGAGAAGAAACAAATGTTATTGAAAACATAAGGTTTGAAACTCTTACATATTGTTCCCAGACTATAACTTTTAAACTTTGGAAACTCTTCGACAGTTTCTTATAAACTTAAACATACCATACATATTCAAACCTAGCAGTTCTAGATTTAGATATTTATAAAAAAGTAATGGAAAGATATCCACAAAAAGGCTTGCACAAGTGTTGTGTAGCAGTATAATTCATAGTAGTAAAATATCAGAAATAACTTTCATGCTCTTCAATAGGAAAATAGATAAAGGCATTGCTTTATGTTCACACAATGAAATATAACTCAAAAAAATGAAATGATCTAATATAACAAACAGCAAAATGAATGTGCCTTAAAAGTGTATTGCATGAAAGAGGCCAGATAGAAAAGAATATTGACTCTATGATTCCACTTATTCTTTTAAAGGATTGATTGATTGATAATTTGAGAAAGAGAGAAAGTGAACATGCACAAATGAGGGGAGGGGCAGTGGGAGAAGGAGAGAGAGAATCTCAAGCAGGCTCCCTGCTGGGCATGGAGCCTGACTCAGGGCTTGACCCAGGGCCCTGAGATCATGACCTGAGCCAAAATCAAGAGTCGAACACTTAACCAACTGAGCCACTCAGGTGCTTCTGATTCCATATATATGTAATCCAAAAAAAAAACAGGCAAAAGTAGGCCTTTAGTTATAGAAATCACAACAGTATTTTTGTTTTGTTTTGTTTGATTATTCAATAGAGGGTAAGAATTGACTGAAAGGGATGTAAAAGACTTTTTCCGGTTATGGCAATATTCTGAACCTTATCTCAGGCATTGATAAAGAGTCATGGTGGTATATTAGAATTGTTTCATGTTGGCTCATGAGAGCTAATTGTTAAATATTCAGAAATTCAGCAAGCTGCTTGTTAAACCCTTGTTAACTTAAAATCAGATCTGGTGGGAGTTTGCACCTGAAAACTAGTAAACACTGCAAGTCAAGTTTTGTTTGTTTGCTTTGTTGTGTTTTATTTCTTCCAGAGCTTAGATTTACCAGAACACCATTGCCTGAGTATATATACATTTATAAAAAAACTATTATGGGGACATCTGGGTGGCTCAGCAGTTAAGTGTCTGCCTTTGGCTCAGGTCATGATCCCAGGATCCTAGGATTGAGTCATGTATCAGGCTCCCCAAAAGAAGCCTGCTTCTCCCTCTGCCTGCGTCTCTGCCTCTCTCTCTGTGTCTCTCATGAATAAATAAATAAAATCCTAAACAAACAAACAAACCCTATGGTGTACTTAAGGTGTGTGTGTTTTCTTCAATGTAGATTTCACAATTGGGCATTTGAAATGCATGATTTTAGAGCTCTACTTTCATATGAGAAAAAAAAAATCTATACACGCTAATATTTCAACTCAGTTTACATTTGGTTGTTTTGTATGTGTGCATTGTTTTTGTTTTGTTTTAACATGCATGGATTCTACAACCTGGTAGTATTATAAAATATGTACTCTGAAATCATACTATCTGGATTTGAATCTCATTGCCATTCCCTCTTACTCTTAGTGCCTGTTATAGACTGGCTACTTTTGTCCACCCCCAGCCCCCAAATTCATCCCTGAAATGTCAAGCCCTAAGGTGATGAGAAGGGCTTTTGGGAGATGATTAATCATGAAGGTGGAGCCCTCATGAAATTAGTGCCCTATAAAATGGACCCCAGAGAGCTCTCTTGCCTCTTCTGCTATGTGAGGCATAGCAAGAAGACAACCATCTATAAACCAGATATCAAATCTGCTGGCCTCTTGACCTTAGACTTTCCAACCTCCATAATGTAAGAAATAAGTTTTTGTTGTTTATAATCCCCCCAATCTCTGGTAATCCGTTATATATGCCCAAACAGACTAAAACAGCAGCTTAGATAAGTTAAATGTAGATAGAAATTCCACCTACTTCACAAGGTTGTTATGGAAACCAAATAGCATAATACATGTAAAGTGTTTAAATCAATTTCCAACATGTTTATCATCCTCAAAATGTTAGTTGAATTTACATATATCATCTAAGAAGTTGCCTTTTATAATTATTCATATACGGTGAACATTAATCATATTGTTATATATATTTTGTGTGTGTGTATATATATATATAAACAAAGCCTAAAAACAGAAGTTCAATAACTATTTATAAAATAAATTAATGAATTACTTAAGAATAATGACTGCCTAGAATTCCACAGCAAGCCTTATTGTCTATAGGTCCTTAGTTTTTCTACATTTCCTATTATATTTAGGTTTGCAGTGATCCTATTAAACATTCAAAAAATTCACTTCCTGTATTATATATGTATAATATAAATGTTAAGCAGAAAAGAAAAATTACTTATGGTTTTCTGGGGGTCTAGAAAAATACCAAGACAGTAATCTTCATATGCATGTGATGGACAATGTGAATAGCCAATCACCAAATAATACAGATTGTCTCACAAACGGCAAGTTGTAAAACCTCTCTCATCCTTCCCCCCCAAAAAAGCTACAGTTCTACCTGCCTGTAATGAATTTTGTACAACTTGAACTAAAGGAAATTGTACCACAACTACTCTTTCATCTGTAGATTATTTCCTCATCTACAGATTATATGTCATAGCAGTGCAGGGAGACAAGGCTAGTTCAGAGATACCATTAATGGAGACAGAATCTTTGGAACTTTATTGGTTGCTAAACTAGACATTTTAAATTTGCTCCTTCAGATATGTGCTCCACCACTTTCTGTCCTGCTCTGTGTTTTGGGAAGCTGACTGTGGAGTCCATGGATGGATTTCCTTGCCTCTCTGCCTGATGGCTGAACTAGACCACGGGGTGAGTTAACAAAAAAATGAGGAGCAAAAGGAAAGTGCTGGATCCTTGTGGGTCAGCTGTGTATATCTAACAAGGTTACTTCAAGTCATTTCTTTCTTACAGTTTCAGCTGCTGATCCTGTTCCTCCCATTGTGTCAACCCCCTTACTTCACTCCTTCATGCCTGGAGATGGCAACAGCTCCTCATTATCACTCCCCCAGGGTGCTCTAACATCCTTGTTGATATCTCTTAGCACTGGTACACATCTGCAAATGGTCCCTTAATTAAACTCTCTTTCGTTACTTCTTCAAAGAATGCTATTTTTTTTTTTCTAACAAGGCTCTTATTGATAAAATTGCAGGCAGGAAGACTTAGAATTCATCATAGTTTACTCATCATCCTTGATACATGGAAATAATATGAATCGGAGAGAAATACATGTGAGGCGTTTTTTGTTGTTGTTGTTGTTGTTGTTAAGCATTGTTAACAGAAGCCAATTAATAGCAGACGAAATGATGATAGTAAAAGCAGTATACACAGTATAGCTGGTACAGAGAAATCTCATGTAGTCTTTGTAAGAAAGTTTTGATAAACAGCATTAGGATCCCACTGTAATTTATCCATATCTTATTTCATCATTATTTATTTTTAAAGATTTATTTATTTATTTTAGAAAGAGAGAGAGAGAGAGAGCACAGAACCATGAGAGGGAGGAGAGGAAGAGGGAGAGACGGAATCTTAAGCAGACTCTGTGCTAAGTGCAGAGTCCAATGTGGGACTTGATCCCAGGACCCTGAGATCATGACCTGAGCTGAAACCAAGAGTCCAACACTTAACCGACTGAGCCACCCAGGTGCCCCAATATGTTATTTTAAAGAACGTTGAATCATATTTATATATGTAATTTCTATATATTAGGTAAACAATGTAGAGCACACCATTCATGCCTTTTTTTAATTTTCTGTGACATTTGTCAAATTTCACAGTTATTTTAAATAGAGCAGCCTGAGTGAGTCATTTATAAGTTTGCTCGATCGTATCACTTCTTTAAACCCTTCAACAACCTCACATCTAATCACCAGTAAAAATCCAAGTCCATATAGTGGCTACATTGCCCTAATTTATCTGGTTCTTGTCATCTGTCTTACTTCATCTCCCAAATCACTTCCCCGCATTCTGCTCCAACCATAAAGGATTAACATATTGGCCAACACACTAGAAATGCTTCCCTGACAGGATTTATGCTCTTGTTCCCTCCTGGAATACTTTTCCTCCAAATCTGTCCAGCTTCCGCCCTTATCTACTTCAAATCCTAGATCAGATGTTCCCTGTTGGTTGAGGCTTTCCCTGACTACCCTATTTGAATTTTCAAAATTCTCCCCACAGTAGACATCTATAACCCTTTTGTCCACAGTATTTATCATCAAAATGCATTATGTATTTTATCATTAAGTTCTTTTGTGTTTCTTTTTTTTTTTTAAGATTTTATTTACTTATTTATGAGAGACAGAGAGAGAGAGAGAGGCAGAGACACAGGCAGAGGGAGAAGCAGGCTCCATGCAGGGAGCCTGATGTGGGACTAGATCCCAGGTCTCTAGGATCACACCCCAGGCTGAAGGCAGCGCTAAACCGCTGAGCCACCTGGGCTGCCCCCTTTTGTGTTTCTTTCTGTCTACTCAACATAAGTTCTATGAGGGCAAATATTGTAATTCTTTTTTGGGGGTGTGTGTGCATCTTTAGTACCTAGAAAAACAATGCTTGTCATGTTATTGGAGCTTAATAAATATCTATTGAATGAATGGACACTTGCTTAGGATCAACTGTTAGAGTAAAAATTGTGGTACAAGTTATGAATCAACTCCTAAATGGGATCCCTTCCTACTTGAAAGTGCTACCAATTATAAAAGAATTTATTTTCAATATTTTCATCTTTAGATACTGACTACATAAATAGTCATAAGTTTCATACATTAATATGAATATATGCTTGTAGAAAATTTGGAAAATATCAGGAGATATGAGGACAAATTTTATTACATATATGTATTACATATATTATAATAATATTTGGTCTATTGTACTCTAATGTCATATGGTTCCTTAACATATAGTCATGTGCCTTTGCACTAATTATGTTATGGGTAATTCACACATTTTTAAAGTTTTAGTAAACATTTACACATTATAAGTAAATTTTATTTATTTATTTATTTATTTATTTTTATTTTTTTAAAAATTTTTATTTATTTATGATAGTCACACACAGAGAGAGAAAAAGAGAGAGAGAGAGAGAGAGAGGCAGAGACACAGGCAGAGGGAGAAGCAGGCTCCATGCACCGGGAGCCTGACATGGGATTCGATCCTGGGTCTCCAGGATCGTGCCCTGGGCCAAAGGCAGGCGCCAAACCGCTGCACCACCCAGGGATCCCTATAAGTAAATTTTAATAGATTCAAGATATCCATCAAAATCCAATCCAGTAAATGGACATATTTTACTTCCTAATGATCAACCTGTTTTACAGTTCATTATCATGATAAATAATGACATTTATTTGCATAAGTTATCTTAAGAAATCTTATAATTACGGAATAAAAGAATGGAATGATTGTATAGCACCTCAAAATAATATATTGACATAGAAAGTTTGTTTTTCTAAACTGACATGAACCACCACACACACCAAAAATGGCCCTTTGTTGTGCCAAAGCACACTGTGTGGTCACTGTATTTTTATAACCAGAAAACAGTCCAGAAAAGATTCAGACAGTTCAGCCCAATAGTAATTTAGCAAAATGGAGATGGAACTTAAGACGGATCAAATTTAAAATGGGGGAGTTAAAAAAAAAAAAAAAAAAAAAAAAAAAAAAAAAAAAAAAAAAAAAAAAAAAAAAAAAAAAATAAAATGGGGGAGTTAGACTCTTAGTATGTAAAAAATATAGGAAATACTAAAAAAATTCTGAACCTATATAAAAGAAAACAATAACTGACTGCAGTAAGAAATTAATATGCAAGTTATGAAAAAGATGATATACAAACAAAAGCATTCTACACTGTAAGCATTGCATTTTTCTCCTTGCAATAATTTTTCAAAGGAGTGCCATATTCTCCAATGCTGCATCCCAAACTGAGAAGAGTCCTGGCTTACAGGGGGTCATCGAAAAATAACTTTGGAATCTGATTCAATGTGTGTAATAAATTGTAAACACAGGTCTATACATAATTTATGTCAATGATCTACTCAGCTCCCAGAGAAAATGTCTGTGAGTCTTGTCAGATGGAGAAATATGAGATATTAGAGAAAAAAAGCAAAATGATTTTATCCTCTTACTATTAAACCCTATAAATAAGACTGCAAATTTCTACATAAAAGCAGGCAAGAAAACTTCAAGAATCAAATGATTGATCTATCTAGTCTAAATTAAAGACAGATTTGCTCTACTTTTATTTATTTGCTTGTGTAAGTATAGTCACAGACGCCTAATGGAAGAATTTGATTGTTTTGAGAAAGAAGTCAGGAATTCCTTCAAATATGATTTTGGATTTGGCCTCTGATTTACTATTAATGAGTTATTTATTGTTAATAAAGCTTTCATGCCATAAAGCAGCCGAGTGGCATTTATATTGTTGAGGCATGCATAGCAGTTGAGAGCCGTATGTTGTTTTAAAATTTTTCTTAATAGATTGAAAAGTATTTCTCATGTTAAATAATCCCTAAAATTTAAGTTTCAAATTCACTCTTGTTCATTTATTCATTTATAGATTCTACAAATTATTTTATTTCTCACTAGAGCATTACAGTTAAAATATTTCTTATACATTGTATGTCTTTCTATAAAATGCTTTCAGCATCTTGGAACACACTGAGTATGAAAACAAAATCAATATTCATTTAATAAATCTTATTTTGCACTTGTTCAGTGCAAGACATGAGACTGGTTTTAGAAATTTCAACAAAAATCATAAAATAAATTAACATGTAATTAATTACTTTATAAAGCAAACTGGAAGAACTCTAAGCCATCAGACAGTCATGAGATTGATACCATACATTATCTTCCTTCTAAGATTAATTATTAATTAATTAATACTTCCTTCTGAGTAGCATTGCTTTAATTCAGACCTCAGTGATTTATATAAAGGATATGAAGCAACTGACAATAGAGATATTCACTTTAATAATATTAAAAGGTCATTTTTAAAAAGAAGATCAAGAAAGGCCAAAATCTATAGTTACATAGTTACTATAACAAGATATCTGGGTTTCATCTTTTACCATTTATGAAAAAAGTGTAAAAGGTAAACACGTGGATTGCCAAAGAGGAAATGAGTCTGAATGATTGAAGGAGAAGAAGAGGTCAAAGGAAAATGATACCTTTATAGTTAGATAGAATTTAAATTATTATTTTAAACCACATTATCCTATTTATTATTCATACCAAGTTACATATTAGTTTTCCCATTTTATACAAGGACGCTGAGACTCAGAGAAGCTAAGGGACCACAACATCACTCAGTTGTAAGTAGCATGATTGAGACTAAAAAATGAAATTATTCTTAAACTTCAATCCCAGTTCTCTTTCTCTGCTTCACCGAGTAGAATCTGATATCATTGTTTCAAAAAAAAATATCGTTAAAAACAGACAAAACTTAGTTACTGTCTTTTGTAAGGCTTTCTTATTTCCATACCATCTTACCTAGGCTTAAAACAGATAAAGCAAAGGAGAAACCAAAAAAGGATTCTCTTGACTTAAAACTAATGGATTGGGCCTCAAGCAAGGATCGCTTAAAGGGCCCAAGACACTAGTCAGCTGGTAAAATCGTCCTGGGCCCTCCCTACAGAGTTACCAGAATAGACAACCACAATTTCTCCCCAGCCTTGAAACACTTCCCTGTCTGGCAAGACTGAATTGCTGTGGAAAGAGGCTCTCAGGCCTGGGATTTTGCCTCTGAGTTGGTCATTTGTATTCCCCATTACATTTTCTAAAAAATAAAAAAAAAAATAAGCTTTTGCACTAGTTTCACAAGGAGGAGAAGAGAACAAACATTAAGAACTGCTAGGTAATACTTTCTACTAAAGAGTTTCTACTGGTGTCCTTTAAAGATTATCTTGTTGGTTTAGGAACTATATAAGTGATTTACTATATGGGTAGGTGAGTGAAAAAAAGTAGAAAATTTGCTCCCCCTTAAAAAATATATATATTTTTTATATAGGATATAGCATACATTAATAGATTATATATCTTAATGTGTATTGTAAATTATATTTATAAGATATAAATATAGATTTAGTAAGTATATCTACATTTAGAGAGGGGGAGCATATGATTATTGGAAAGAGGGAAAAATAGATTTAGTTTCAAGAGACCAGTGTGTATACACACATGCAAACACATACACACATACATGCACACCACATATATACACACACGCATACTTGGCATTCTTGAATTTTCCTGCCTTTCCCTCTGCAGCACTGAAGTGCCCTTCTTATCACTGCTTTCTCTGTGGTCGAAAGGAGAACTGGACTACAGATGTCTCTAAGGCATACTAAAGCCTCATCACAGCTGGTTTGCAGGGGAAATTATTTTAAAATAATTCCCTGAATAAGCAAAAACCTCTTCCACGACAAATAGCAAAATTTAGAGTAGACCTGACTCCTGTTATTAGCTAGGAGGAGTAGGCCCAGCTGCAGCTAGGGAGCCGGTGGACCACAAATCGGAGAGCCAGAGCTCCACAGCCGGTTTAGGCTGAACACACAGTTGAGCTCAAACACATTTTTGCTTACCTTGGCTGAACGCAAGGTAAGTACTGTATGAAAACCCAAAAGAAAGCTTTCTGCTCTGACGAGCCTTTGTCTGTGCCTATACCATGGGAGTTGGCAGGGTACTACTAAAACCACAAAACTTAGCTGTTAGGCTTTAGAAAAAGCGCACATGTAAAAACTAAAGCAAAGCACACCATTTAATACTATCCTTTAAATTGTTATTAATAGAAACTTTATGTTGAACTTAAAATGTCCACTTTAAATTCCAACCAATTAAAGTTATTTGGCATCATACTGAATTTTGTAATCATCTAAATAAATAATAAAATAATAAACAAGAAAAACCTCTATTTTTTAAAATTTTATTTATTTATTTACTTGTTTATTTATTTCTTTTTTTATGAGAGACACAGAGAGAGAGGCAGACACCCAGGCAGAGGGAGAAGCAGGCTCCATGCAGGGAGCCCGATGTGGAACTTGATCCCGGGTCTCCAGGATCACACCCTGGGATGAAGGCAAGCGCTCAACCGCTGAGCCACCCAGGCATCCCGAGAAAAACCTTTAAAGACTCTTCTCTAAATCGAGTCAGTTTCAATGACTGATCAATTTATTTATCAATTTATTAGTGACTATTGAACATCAAGCTTATATTGCTGTTTCCTTACACATTTTAGCTAAGTTTTTAGAAACAACAATCCTGGTTTTCCAAGAGTATTATAGAAATCAACATAAGATGATTTAATTCTCCTACTACAAATAAAATAAGATGATGGCAGAGATATTAACAACAGTGTGTACTTTCTCTAAGTTAATATAATTACAGTATAATAAAAAGAAGTTATCTTTCATATTTACTCCATAAAATGTTCATTTAAAAATCAATACACTTTAAGTGTTTCTGCACAGACTATACTATTTTGACTTTACCATGATGTTTCTGAGATTTTAATTAGCCCATTTTTATTTTTTTTTAAGATTTTATTTATTTGAGAGAGAGGACAAGCAGAGGGAGAAGCAGACCTCCCACTGAGCAGGGAGCCCAACAGGGGGCTCGATCCAGGGACCTTGGGATCATGACATGAGCTGAAGGCAGCCTCCCAACTGACTGAGTCACCCTGGCACCCCAATTAGCCCGTTTTTAATGGCTATTTTTAATGGTAATTATCAATCAATTGACTAAATAGAAATTATTTCTAGAACTATTTTTAAAACCAAATTAGCTCAGGCACCTGGTGGCTCAGTGGTTGAGCATCAGATGCCTTTGGCTCAGATAGTGATCCTGAGTCCTGGGATCGAGTCCGGTATCAGGCTCTGGTTGGGAGCCTGCTTCTCCCTCTGCCTGCATCTCTACCTCTCTCTGTGTGGCTCCCATGAATAAATAAATAAAAGCTTTAAAAAAGAAAATAAACCTAATTAATTCAAAGATACTTAATTTACATAATATTGGATGACTTAGCAAACCTAGTTTGTAAAAACATGATGAGCCATTTTCCCCAACAATTTATATAAACAAAGTTTTACTTTGTCATAAATTTTTCTCTGATTAACTTCTCACATACTATAAAGTTTACCATCTTAAACTGTATAATTCAGTGGTATTAGTATATTCATAAAATTATGCAACCATTACCACCACTTAACTCCAGAATATTTCATTACTGCAAAAAGAAACCTCATTAGCAGTCAATCACCATCCCCCATCCTCAACCCCTAGCAACCACTAATCTCCTTTCTGTCTCTATAGATTTGCCTCTTCTGGACATTTCATGTAAATAGAATTACATAACATACTTTGCGTCTGAATTCTTTTACTGAGTATAACACATCATTAGTTCATTCCTTTGTATGGCTTATTGTACGGATACACAGCATTTTGTTTCTCTATTCATCAGTTGACAGATACTTGGGTTGTTTCTACTTTTAGCTATTACAAATAATACTCTTATGAAAATCCATGTATAAGTTTTTGTTTGGACTTATGTTTCAGTTCTCTTGGGAATATAATTAGAAGTCCTGGGTCATATGGAAACTCTGCACTTAATTTTTCAGGATATTATCAATCTTTTTTCTAAAAGGGCTCCACCATGTTACATTCTGACCAACAATGCTTGAAGGCTCCATTTCTCCATATCCTTGCCAATACTTGTTATTTTTCATTGTTAGATTACAGCCATCTGATTAATTTTTGTCTTTCATGACTTCCAGAGAAGAATTTATAAAATTTGCATTTGGGAAGATGGAAGAAGCCAAGGATGACTGTGAAGTTGTAAGTGACTGGGGGAAAAGGCTGAACACATGGCGTTGAGCTGAAGCACATTTTGCTTACATTGGCTGAGTGAATGAATGTAGGTGGTGTCATTATTGGAAGCAGAGGGGTAAGGAGAGATGATTTCAGGAAGAGACTAGCCTGATACTGTTGAAGGCATGTCATCCTTTGCAACAGCAAGATGAGAGCTCAGAAATAGAGCTTATAATGAAAAGTTTTCAAGCTTGGTAGAATTAAAGCATAGACTCTGGAGCCACACAGTCTGGGCTGTAACATTTACTACCTATGTGACTTCCAGCACTGACTAAGCCTCTTTGTTCTTCAACTTTTCCATTCGTAAAAGAAATACTCCAATAATTGTATGTATCTCAAAAAGCTGTTGTGAGAATTAAATAAGTTACTACATTGCATGTAAAGTACTTAAGATGTTTCTCTCATATAATAAATGTTAGCTATTATAAAGGTGACTACATAATTTTTTGTCTAAAGCAGAACACTTTCAATCTCAAAGCAGAACGCGGGGTCTCGGGGAGGGTGGACCGTGGTTGAAACCAGCCCCAAGATGCTAACACACCTCTGAGGTGATACTGAAAAAAAAAAAAAATTCAATCTGCCCTGGTTTGGACAATATATGGTCACACTGAGACTACAGGCACAGTCAAACTGGGATGATGGTCCCCCTAGCTATTATAACTGTAACACTTTGAGGTTTCCACTCAGTCTGAAACACGTTGGCACAATGCCAAGAAAGGGTGAAAGGGACAATGCTGGATGCTCCTTCTGCTTCAGTCAAAACATTGGAACAGTTAAAATTAAGACTGAAATGGGAACATAAAGTAATACAAAATACAGATAGTAATACCTATCTAAGAGGTGAGATAATATATAGAGAGAGTACGTAAAAATATTCTAAATACTCAAAATATGTTAGCTATTAATTTATTAACAAGACCTATATGTTTTGATGCTCCAAGCAGAACAGCTCTAAATTATCATTAACAATCAAAACATCTATTTTTTGTTTATTTTTATTGGAGTTCAATTTGCCAACATATAGTATAATCCCCAGTGCTCATCCCGTCAAGTGCCCCCTCAGTGCCCATCACCCGGTCACCCCATCCCCCCGCCCACCTCCCTTCCACCACCCCTTGTTCATTTCCCAGTTAGGAGTCTCTCATGTTCTGTCTCCCTTTCTGATATTTCCAACTCATTTTCTCTCCTTTACCTTATAGTCCTTTTCACTATTTTTTATATTCCCTGTATGAGTGAGACCATATAATGATTGTCCTTCTCCGATTGACTTACTTCACTCAGCATAATACCCTCCAGTTCCATCCACGTCGAAGCAAATGGTGGGTATTCATCATTTTTAATGGCTGGGGAATATTCCACTGTATATACAGACCACATCTTCTTTATCCATTCATCTTTCAATGGAATCCACAACTATCCATAATGATAAAAAAGCAGAGAACAAAATTCAAATAAGGAAGTTAAAGGATATATGTCAAGATCCAGGTCAGAAAGTGAAATCTACATTGGTTTTAATTAATCTTTCTGTTTCACATATAGAAGGAAAAATGGAAGTTTCGTAGTGTGGGAATTAGCAGTCACTTTAGAAAGATTACACCTGGACAGTCACAAAGGGATGGGTGGCTTTGAAAATCAAGAGGCCACCTTGGAGAATCTGTCCCCTGTGAGTGGACTTACAAGGAGGGTGGAGAGCAGATTGGTGCTACAAGCAGTACCCAAGGAGGAAGAAAGTGAAAAGCACCTGGAAAAAACTTCATTCACATTGCCATTTGCCCAGAATGCTGGTGAAGATCTAAAAATGATTTGCTAGTCACTTTGTGTTCTGAAACTGCCATCAATATGGGCAAAGCTTTTGTGCACCACCCCAAATATTATGCTGTCAGAGAAGTCTGTAGTCTTGGCACAAATTCACTGTGGTAATTGCAGTGAAGGCCATGAGTCAAGATGATGATGGCATAGTTGAGCCTATTTTATTTCAGATTCTTTTGAAAGGAAAATGGCAAATACAGAAAGTAAAAAAAATGGGTGATTTGTAGCCATGAATTTTCTTTTTGGAAATATTATAGTAAAAATTTCTTTTTATGTTATTGTTATATTAGTTACAGTAACTAGAGATGAGTTCTACAGTATTTTTAAAGTTCCTAAATCTCTGGCATATGGTAGCTTTTCAGCTAATAATTGACATATGTTCTTGAAATGCTTGCCCCAAAGATGAGCTGTAGACTAAACAGAGAATCAGATTGGAATCATGGTTTTGCTTAGCGAATTGAAGATTCAGGATTTTTGAAAATTATTCAGAAGAACAAAATGCTATAATATCTATTGTCACATACTTTGGGTTCTTAATTTTAGTTTGAGTTGGGGAGAACATCACACTGGCAGTTCAGAAATTTTTGAAAACAAAGAATTTTTATCACTAAGAAATATATATATAGCAAAATCCTCCCCTCACTGAAGGATTTGCTCTTGAAGGTTCTTTAGGTCTGGATCCAAGCAAAATAGTGAATTAAAGTTTTTCTTTCATGATCTCAATCTTCCCTCTTTGCTTCCTCTACATGAGCTCTTTCCTGCATATATCCCCTAGGCTAAGGAGAAATTGCATCTAATCTGAAACTGGCTATATTTATCTCTCTTATAGGTTATATTTTTATATGTTTTAACAAATGGATCCACAAAAAAATTAAGACAATTATCCCTAACTAGTTGTACCAACAGGATGTTTGCTGCTCTGGGAGTCCTGAATAATTATTATTAAAATATTAATTTTTAAAATTTATTATCTTATTTCATTATACATACAATTAACAATTGACTCTTCTCAAGTACAGCACTTATTAAATTCAATAACCCAACTCTTGAGAAATCAGTGTGTTGTTTATCAATGTTTAAACATAAATTTCATTGAAGCAGATTTGCCTAAGTCTGTCGCTCTAACAGATACAAAGCAAACAAAACCATATTAGAGATACTAGGCTGTGTTAAACACAAAACCGGTGATATGCTAACATTTTTCATTCTAAGAGAATTCTAATAATTTTTTAATATAATCGTTTTGTTAACAGAGTTGGTGAAATAGATTTTAGCAATAATGACACAGATTAATGTATGCTTAGAAATTCAGACAAGTCTTATAAATAATATTTATAAATAAACTGATTTTCAATATTAGTATTTGGCCTCCCTATGCTTACTGGTTATTGGCACAGTTTACTATAGCGCTCATTTAAAAATCATTCCCAGTCAGCTCACTTTTGGGCAAAAGCATCATTTCATAGGGAGAAAACATGGAAGACAGTGCTCCAGAGTTCTCAAAAAATGTTAACACACTTTCTTCCCATCACCTTCATCAGGAAAAAGTATTGACAGGGGGTCTCCTTTGTAAAGGGTATGAGAAGGAGGAAGTGATGGGTCTGATATGTTCTGTGTCTCTATTAATTATACTTAGAATGCCTATAATTTGTTTCTTTTGCACTTCATAGGCTCAAGGGAAGTCCTGCTTCTTGTTAGTATTTATATATCACAGAAAACTTTGCACTGCTTGTATACTGTCTTTACTAAAAAATTGAGTTATTTAAAATTAATACACCATCCTAGATATAAACAGCAGCCAGTGTGATTCTGAAGACTGTACACACTGTTTTAGAAGCCAATCTGTTGGCACCACAATGCGATGATGGAAAAACTAAAATAAAACAAACAGCAGAAACGCCAAAAAATAAGGTACCTACTCTAGAACCTGTACAATGAAATCTCTGTCAGTTGGTCCATACTAAATGTTTCACCAGATTCTTAGTAAAGTCTCTTTTGGGGTGTAACCTTGCTGAGCATTTTTCTCTGATATTTTGTCTCAATTATGCTCCACCTGCAATGTAGTCCTATCATTCTGTCCTTCCCCCAATTACCCTCAATAATTCATTCCTTCGCAAAGATTTTAATCTGAACCTACATTCCTTCTTTAATCTAGCATCTATTAGTTGACTTTGAAGTTGAGCTTCTCTCATTCAGGCTTTGGCATTTTTAAGGAAATATTTGGCCACATCAAACTCTTTCTTTTCGATACAGTAATGCTTTATTAAGTTATAATAAAATAATTTTAGAAGTTTTTAAAATTAAATACAATCATGTCAAAGGAGTCAATATATTAAGAAATATTATATTTTGGTAGCATTATTCTCACCCAAATTTAAGCAGAGGAGAGTTAGCAGAAATTAGCATTAATTATATGATAGAATATTTCCAAATACATCTGTGAATGTGTAACGTACCCAAACAGGAATAAACCTCAATAAGCAGCATTTGGTACTGCTTATCTCTCCTACCCACAGCGAATACCAGAACATTAGTGGTTCCCAACACCCACAGTTATAAGAATATCTATCTAAAAAATTCTCCATTTTAGATTTCTCTTAAAAAAAATGATTAAGGGGTACCTGTGTGGCTCAGTCAGTTAAGCATCTGACTCTTGATTTTAGCTCAGGTCATGATTTCAGGGTTATGAGATGGAGCCCTGTGTCAGCTCCATGCTGGGCATGAAGCCTGCCTAAAGGTCTCTCTCTCTCTCCCTCTTGCTTGCTCTTGCTCCTTGCATATGCTTTCTTTCTCTCTGAAATAAACAAATAAATAAAACTTATTTAAAAATATTGAAAAATGCATATGAAATAAACCCCATACAAACTGCTGAACAGTTAATATAGTCTCAGTTTCTTTGACTGCAACTGAATAGTATTTAAACAACAGTCTTTTCAGATTTATTTATATATTCTATGATCTATGAGCCTGTAACTTTTAAAGAGATGTAGAAAATATAAAAGCCAAAAAAGATTCTCTTTCATCTCATCTGCAAAATGCTGATATTATTGTTCACTGATCTTCCTGGACATACCTTGCTTTTACATCTGCCCAACATTTGTCTTGTCTTCTTGTTCTCTCTCTCCTGGAGAGTTAAGAAGGAATTTAATGTTCTTGATCTTTTAGAAGGAAAACAACAAGTACCAGATTAACACACATTGAAGAAATTCCCTGTTTGTGTGAAATCATTCAGAAATTTATTTGTGAGAATAGGTGTGGTATAGCTGTTCAACATTTTAGATGATGGTAAAAACTTGTATTTTCTCTATTTTCTTCGTTAACACAGTTATTCTATGTTGAGGCTACTTGGAAGCTTTTTCTCCCCCTACTATGGCAACAAAGTACATTAGCTGAGAAACTAACTTTGCCTCTCAACTTTTTCTCAGGCATTTCTACTAACTTCATTTACTGAGTATGAGAATTCAAAGTGTAAGATGCCCAAGGCCCCTGACAGATTTCTAACCTTTGCACTAGAAGCTTAATGTTTCTTGTGTCACTCACTATGCATGGAGAGACAAAACCAAATAGTGCAGAATATAGTCTTAAAGAGTTTACTCTATGGTTGGGGTTATGTGGAGAGGGCAAGAGAAGAGAGATAATGACATTTGAGATGGATTTCAAAAATTGCTGGAGATCCACAAGAAGAAAACATGGGAAGACAATTTTAAATAGAGGCTGTAACAAGATTATTTGTAATTGCACTAACTAGAAGCAGTCCGAATGAAAAAAAAAAAAAAAAAGTAGAGTAAGAGCTATATAAATTACAGCATATTCTATTGCAATTAAATACTAAGTTAAAGACCCTAGAAATCACTCAAAGATATAGTATGTTTTTTTGTTTGTTTGTTTGTTTGTTTGTTTAAAGATTTTATTTATTTATTTGAGAGAGAAAGAGAGAGCATGAGTGGTGAGGAGAGGCAGAGGAAGAAGCAGACTGCTCGCTGAGCAGGGAGCCTGATGTGAGGCTCGATCCCAGGACCCAGAGATCATGACTTGAGCTGAAGGCAGAGGCTTAACCCACTGAGCCACTTGGGCATCCCTCAAAGCTATAGTATGTTTATTAAAAATTGTAGGTGATTATATGCATATTATATTTATAGCATTTAAATATACATGTAGCATAGAAATTAATTTCTTGAAAAATACTTGATTAAAATGCTTCTAAAGGTAGGATTGTACAGATTTTTTATTTTCTTTTTGATACTTGAATGTACTTTCTTAAAATTGTACCTTATAGTTAACTACTGATTAATATAGGTAAGACTAAGTCTTATGCAGAAGAAGTCTATATTATATATATATATAATACATATATATATAATACATCTATCTATATCTATCTATCTATCTATCTATCTATCTATCTATATATATATATAGAGAGAGAGAGAGATGTACAGACAGCCTTTATTTCTATGATACTCTACTTACAGTTCTGGAGCTGAGCTGATGTGAGCCAGAATTAGAGAAGGAACTAGAAAGCAAGGAGAGACTGCTACATTTGTCCAAGTGAGACAAAATGAAGGTAGTAATATCTGGAATGAAAACAAAGACAAATGCATAAGCTATGGGGAAGATAATGGAAGACTAAAACAACAAATATATTTTACTGGAACTAAAAATGAACAGTAAAGAATCAAAAGTGCTTGCAAAGTTTTTAGTCGAAACAACAGAAAATATGGAGCTCCTGGTCATAAACACGTGGTAATAGGAAGAGAAGAGTATGAGTGAGGGTAGATGAGGATGCTCTTGTTTGAGATTGAGATGTTGGTAGGCAAAGTCTACCAGAATGTTGAAAATATGATTCTGGGTTTAAGAAAGAGTAGAATTCTAGGTAAGTATCCAAGTATCATCACTATAAATCCAATTTGACTAGGTAGAAAGGATAGAGAAGATATAAGCAGAGAGAAGATTGAAGCAGAGGTTTCCAAGTTGTGCTGTACCTTAGAGCACTTTGGCTTTTTTTAGTGAATCCTGTAGACCCTTTCTTAGGATAATGGTTTTATCAACATAAAACAAAATACAGAAATTAAAATAGAGACAAATTAGTTTGAAACAGAGCTCTCAAAATAATTTAAAATGTGATATATTAATAAAACTGCTTGCCTTTTAATACATTAGATAACAAGATTTAGTGATAGAAAAAAAGATTTAGTGATGGGTCTAATAACTGCAATAGTTTCAATATGATAATTGTAAGGAATATTTAATGTGACATAAACTGTCTCTGTTTTCCAGCAGTGTCAAGTTAATAGTACTTTTAATACCCCTATATGAACATTTTAAGGAAATATTGCGTTTCCTTCAGAAGTTAGTTAGATGTCCTTTCTTATCCAAATTAGTGGACTGTCTGAAATGTATCCAGTGACCTCTTGGTGGATATGGTTAAGAGCTCCTTTAGCGTAGGTCCACATATAGAGTATGTGGACAGACAGATGTCTAGAACTCGTTTGGGACGTAGTAGAATATATTTGGGTATCAAGACTTCCCAGCAAAGGCAAAATTGTGTTAATGTGCAGCAATGCTAGAGGCAGCATAGTCTGTAAGATCAGAGCATCCAAGGCCAGAATGCCAGTCCAAACATTATCTGCATAAACTTAAGTCACTTAACCTCCTTGTGTCTTAGTGTGTCTATTTTTTAATTTTCATAGGGTTATTGTGAGAATTAAAAGTGTTAGTGTTTGGAGAATAGCCTAGTGCATGTTAAGCACTATATAAAAAGTATTTATTAAATTCATAAATATGATTGAGCTAAATGCCCTGCAGAATGAACAATACAATTAGTTACAGCTTGCCTTTATCACCAAGGTTTCCTAAACCAATGAAAGAAACAAATATGGAGTAGACAGGATAGAAAAGAAAAGAAAAAAAAAAAAAAAAAAAAAAAAGCCCAGCAGAGCACAAGACATGAGGAAATGAGTTTCAAGGGGAAATAGTTCAGATTAGCAGATATTACTTGGAGGCCAAAGACTGAGCCTGAGAACATACACCCAGACAGGGACTGAATGATCAGTAAGTGGATCAGCAGTGGCCTTCTGAAGAGGCTCTAGATGGACAGAAGCAGATGACAGATGCCAAGCCATTTACTGAATAGGTTGATCATGATGAGCTAATGAAGGCAGTGATTTGGACTACTTTCCTCAAAAGTCAGTCCAAGAAAGAAAGGAAGTTAAAAGTTTATCAGATTTAATAGAAATAGCCTGAGCACAATGGATATTACCAGAAAAGTAGTAAATGAACAGAGAAAGATTGTAAATGTAAGAGAAAGAGTAAGTAACTGAAAAACCACATCCTGATTAATATAGGTAAGAATAAGTCTTATGCAGAAAGCTTTATCTTGGACTAAAAAAGAAGAGGTCAAATCTTTTTGAAGCTGGGGCCTAAGGAGAAAAAGATGAAGATAGCAAGTGTCATGATCAAATTAAAAACAAGAATTAAGGGCAGTCCGGTGGCTCCGCAATTTAGCGCCGCCTTCAGCCCAGGGCCTGGTCCCGGAGACCCGTGATGGAATCCCATGTCGATCCCTGCATGGAGCCTGCTTCTCCCTCTGCCTGTGTCTCTGCCTCTCTCTCTCTCTCTCTCTCTCTCTCTCTCTCTCTCTCTCTCTCTCTCTCAAAAATAAATAAATAAAATCTTAAAAAATAAAAATAAATAAAAAGAATTAAAAGGCCTACGTGGGAAGATCTCCTTCACCCAGAACTATGGTGGGAGAGATCTTCAGAAGAGTAGGAAGTGAGGATAAAGATGGAAACTTTAGGGTGAACCAGAAGCATTTTTATTAATCACTATAGAAAATGCAATAAGCATCTCATTAGAGATGACCGTACAGATTAGCAGGTAGCTGTAGGGGGTCTAGCTGAAGTTGGGCTGAAAAGGATAGATTTCGTACTAAATGTCAAAACCCTAGGTAAATCCCTATTGATCAAACTCCCAGAATTTGTAGGAGTTTGATCCTACAAATTTGTCCCTACTGTGTATTCTCATTGTGACCTGAATTTATATAATTATTTCCGTGGTATATTTGCGACTTCCTTGTTAAGGTATAAACTTTTTAAGGACTACTTTTTGTTCATTTGCATATACAGATTCAAATTCTGACACATAAAGGATAGTTGAACACTTTTTTGTTTTTAATAAATGACTTTTATTTTCTGGAGTACTACTTATTTGAGAAGACTCTATCTTAAACTTCAGGCCTTAATTCAAGTTGAAACAATTCCAACTCTAGTGAAGCCAATTTTGTTATGAACAAATTAATGGACCTTCCTCTCTCACAGTTCTTCTTATGTTCCTCCATGATTTATCCTGCTTTTTCCATCTTATTTGTTTTTTGTTTATGGCCTACACTTATCTCTCCAACTTCACCAGTACATGATTTCTTCTTTACTGTTACTTTGCAATTATTCTTGAGGGCAATTCTGTTCTTGATGGGGATCCCCTTCTACTTCCTTTCCTGCCCCCCTGTGATTCTAAGTGGCCTCAGGAACTCAGCCTGCAGTAAGGCAATCTACTTAGCTCTTCTAATGAGTGTAAACTGGATCTGGCAACAAAGATAAAAAATGAGCAGGGAAGAAATAATAATCCATACAGCTTATTAAGGGTCAGGAATTGCTCACTCTGGTGCAGGAGAGTCTAAAAGGTGAAGAAGTCAAGAGTATGTAAAGTTGGATAGGAAGTTGAGAGACGTCAAAAGATAAGTGATTCTCTGTAAGAATACGTATAGGCTTATGACTTAATTGTTACTTTCTTTGAACAGCTATTGAATAACTACTATAATTCATGACTGCCATAAGGAGAAAAAAGAATATATTGAATAAGGAAATAACATTTCAAATCAACACAGAAGCTCCAGGTCTAGATTTCAATGTTTTAAAATTAATTTCACAAAATTAGGTCAGTTCAACATAAATTCATTAAGCATAACATAAAATTATGTTTTTTTATGATACAAAACTTACACAACTACCATGTTTGAGTCCTTCACTTAGGATTCTTGATTATGTGCACAAGAATATAATGTAAGCTATTTCTTCAGTGATCACAGAGATTGGTCGGTATCTATTTTATTTAATAAACTCTTGTCTATTACTTGCTATGTGTCAGGCACTCTTAAGTGCTTTACCAATGTTAGCTTATTAAATCTTATGATTTGGCATTTACATTTATTTTTCCTGGTAACTTATGTGAGAATGCTAAACAGTGATTCTTCTGGAACATTCCTATTGATAATTTCATTTAAACCAAACATATAAAGACTAAATACATTTAAGTAGTAATTAAATGCTACCATGGTGGACATATTTTAACAGTTTCTTCGAATCAACCTTAGTACAAAAGAACATATATAAATAGATACACCTATTCATTTATTCATTCATGAAAGCATACTTTCATTTGTCTAATAAACTTTTACTACATAGTCGCTATGTAAAAATGACATGCTCATTTTTACATGCTCATCAAAAAAGGACGCAAGAGTTTATAAGGTAAGGAGGTATTCTGGGACAAAGGATTCAGATTAGAGAAGAAAGCAAATAGTGCCACATGATACATGGAAGCTTGAGAAAAAATTTTCTACAATAAACTTAAAAACAATACCAGTGTGGATTGGATAAATCAAAAAGAAAGGGACATTTAAGCTGAATATGTGCCATTTTGGTGATAGAAAGTCTTTACTATTACACAGGCCAACAGGGTGTAGAAATATGGATAGACTTCAGCTGGATCAAGATTTTCCTGGGCTAATGTGATGTGTTAACAATTGTTAGGGGAAAATCATTTGCTAAACTATCGAGAAAATGCAGCCTCTCCAGTAAAAGGAAACTTTGTCTAGTTTCCAGCAGCAAAATAGTCTACCAGTTGTACATTTTTTGTTTGTTTTACTGTTCCTGAACTTTGATTGCTGTAAGAACTAGAAATATCTTTCATCTCCAGCTGGCAGTAAAGTTCTACCCCATTTTCCAAGTTGGACTGCTATAATCTTCCTTAATGAGTCTACCATAGCTCACTCTCCAGAGCCTCCAACTGGATCAGAAAATAATCCTCAGCCAAAGGAGCAGCAGAACACCATGGTCTCTCTATCCTGATGCAATGCTTTTCTCAATAGTTACTACTTCATTTCTGTTCCAAGTAAGAGGTGTTTTGAAAGATTAAATAAACGATGAGCCTTGAAAACCCATGAGCCTTGTTTTCTTCTCTCTACTTTGTCATAATAAAAACACTAATTCTGTTCCCAGAGAAGGGAAGAAAGAATAGAAGGTTCCACAGTTTGGCCTGGGATAATCAGAAAAGAGCAATTATATTTTTACAGATGACATCATATGATGTCTTCTCAGACAACAGCAATATTTGTTGGTCTAAAATATTCAAACTACTTATAAATGAATTTTTGGATGAGGAAGTTGTAAGTGATTAGCTGGGTTGCAAGTTCTGAAATTTTGTGACATCTGCTCTTCTTATAACAATAACATATGAATGAAAAGTTTCTTCTATGCTTTCAGGAATGTTGTTAATCTCGCATTCCATACAAGCAGGTCTGGTATTAATAACATTCCAAAATAGACTAAAAATGTCATCTTAATAAATGTCTCATGAAACACTAGTTAAAATAGATAACTATAACCTCATTTTAAGAAAAATGTAAGATGGTGTTTGGATTTGTTTGTATTTACCATAGCTGAGTATTTTCCATATAGTTAATGACAATAGAAAAAATGAATTCACACATTCATTGTGTATAATTGTACTTTTTCCACCTTATTTGGGCACTCATTGTAAAAGGCTATTGTTAAACTCTGCTATTTGTAGCACCTATGGCATCTAAGTGAGTACAGATAGAGAAGGTCAGATGTCCATTAATCTGGGCATGGAATCTCATTTGGAGCAGGATAATGTGTGGTTTCTGATATTTTTAGGACTTTCTGGGCATTTTCTTCCATATGAAGATGGATATTATGTAGAAACTATGGATATTTGTAGTGTTTTGAAACCACAAAGAAGCAATTTGTAAAGGTGGTGATTTTGCATTTTTTATACATTAGAACAAATTTAGAAGACAAAATTGTCCCAAAGCTCACCTCAACAATAATACAATATTACAGACTCCTGTAATCTGATTCCAAGCCTGGCAAAGCTCTGGTCATTTACTAAAAAACAAAACAAAATCCTAAACTACAATAATAAAAGACTCCAAATCAGCCTGAGTTTCATAGGAAATTCACAGGGCTAATGTGACACTAACTAAAAAAGTGGTTCATGAATGGTCAGTTGGCAAGAAAACTTGTACTGGACACATCTTGCAGTTTTATTTTACACCCAGCATAGCCTTTAAAGTTTCAAACTTACTTATAGAGATATGAGTAAATGCATCTCGAGTATTATAAATCGATATTTTAAGCAATTTTTTCATGAGGGATGAAAATTTCACTATGCATATAACTAAAAAGTTTCTCCTAGTTGGTTTTATTAGGTTGTTCAATTTAACCAGCTCATTTTCTTCAGATTATTTATCACCAATTACACGGTAGCCAATCAAATGTATAAGACTCATGCCAATTGACATTTGCAAGATTATGTATACTAATCAATAGAATAAAATATTAAGTCTCATTCTCATACCCACTGGGGGAAAGGGAGACAAGAGAAGAATGAAAAAATAAAGAAAGAGGCAGACAAAAAGAGAGAAGAAACAAGGGTATGCCAGATTTCCAACATCTTCACAGGCAAGTGTCCAGTTATTCCATGTGTTAAAGGAGGCCTGGTAATGATTTGCCAGCGCCGGTGGTAAAGCAGTAAACCAGGGGCAGAATTGAGATTCAGGAGGGATATCATATTTTTTATTACATTTGCAATATTTTGGTAATTCTTTACCTTATATGTCTTGGTGGAAATCAAAAACCATCTCCCTAGATGAGCTGTACATTCTGGCTTTTCCAGCTAGGGTACAGCCACGTGACCCAGCTTCAGAAATCACTCACTTAAGGCTTAAATTTGGACTATGCATCACCCTCTTTCAATCTCTCTCTCTCTCTCTCTCTCTCTCTCTGGTGACTGTGGTAGCAGTTTCTACAAAGCCAAACTCCCTGTGCAGAAGGTTTTGTGATTTATTTTTTAGTTGGGAGCTCACATTCCTTGGATCTTTGTGGGAATAGTTTGAGGCCCGAGTGAAGGATGTGTTCTTCTGAGAGGTTACAACACAGACTGTTTTCACAGGCACAATCTTGGTCATAATACTCTGGGAACTGCAAAGAAATCAGTTTGACTAGTCTGTTAAACAGTGATTTAAATAGGCTTATATTTAAAGAGCCATTAGCATGTCTTTTTTGGCACGTGTGGTGCTGATCAGTGATCCTTATTAAAGGTCTAGGATTAGGCTTGTTTAAGAGTATTTAGAGGTGGAAATAAAAAATATTAGGCAAGGGGGAACTATAGTTGCCAATATGCACATTCTGATTTTTAATGACATTTGATGCCTAGTTGAGGCGTTTTATTATGTTTGTTACAGTTAATAGTTTTTTTATCCCTCAGTGTGACTTTTCAAATTGTATCAAATATAAACTGAGATTGAAGATGTTTGCACGTGGATTGTGCCTCAGAAGCCACAAATTTGTGTTTCATCCTATTTTGAGAAATACATTTTTGGCACTTGTCTGTTGGTGAACATACACAGGAATTTATTTTGGGTATTTGCTCATGATTATAATTGCTGAGTCATATGGTATCTTAATGCAAAAAACTTCTCCAAATGGTTGTACCAAATCACATCCCAATTCTACTCACATCACATCTTTATCAACATTTAAACTTGCCAGACTATTTCATTTTATCCATTCTAATGTGTAGTAATGTCTCACTGTGATTGTAATTTACATGTCTTTGATTACTTATGTGGTTGTGCACGCTGGTATGCATATTGGCCTTCAGGATATCTTCATTTGTAAAGTACTTCCTCATTTCTTTTACCTATTTTTCATTGGGTTATCAGTATTTTTAGCACCTTTGGAGGGAATTCTTTATATATTCTGGATACATGTCCTCGATTGCATATACTATGTAAAATTTTCACTATTTTGTGGTTTGATTTTGACTAATAGATTTTAAAATTTTTATTTAGTAAAGTTATTAATGTTTTTTTTTTGCAAGCTGAGAGGTGTTTGTATTATTAGTTAAGAAATATTTGTCTACCCCTGAAATCTTATAGATATTTTCTCATAGTCTACCAATTCATTTTATATATACCGTATAGGAGAGGTAACGATTAATTTTATTCCATATATATTTATCAAATTGACCCAGGATCATTGTTTAAACAAAATCAACATATCTACACTGCTTTTCAGCACTATCTATACTTTAAATCAAATATTGTTTAATGCCCTTCCTGTTTTATTCTATTTATATATTTATATTTGTACCAATACCACATGTCTTAATCTTTGGAGTGTTCTGATAAATCTTATATGTATAACCGTTAAGTCTTTTAATTTTGTTCTATATTTTTGTCTTTGTATTTGTATACATGTATAATACACTTATCAGTTATAAAAAGATGGTTCAAAATTTCTAAACTTGGGTAGCCCAGGTGACTCAGCGGTTTAGTGCTGCCTTTGGCCCAGGGTATGATCCTGGAAACACAGGATCGAGTCCCACATCGGGCTCCCTGCATGGAGCCTGCTTCTCCCTCTGCCTGGGTCTCTGCCTCTCTTTCTCTGTGTCTCTCATGAATAAATAAATAAAATCTTTAAAAAGTAAAATAAAATAAAATTTCTAAACTGTAAATTTTCCTATTTCTCTTTTATTTGCATAAGCTGAAGTATAACTAGATGCATACATATTTAGATTGTCTTATCATTATGGCAAGTATATTTTCTCATCATTATGAATTGTCTGCTGGTAATCAGGACAAGGACATATGGGATACATACAAGAGCATCTGAAGAAAAATCCAAGCAAAACAAAAAGAGAGGAATTTTATTGCAGTACCTGGTAATGAATTTTGAGCACTTTCTTAGAAGGTAAGATGGAAGATGTGAAATCAGTATCAGAACCATACTATATATAGAACATTCATAATTATGCAACTGTTTTCTGCATAGCAGGTTACATATGAATTCTTTCCACAGTGTTGGTGTAGTCATTCACAAATTGTTATTTCACTGTCTTCATAAACTAAAAAAACAATGAACCAAACCATACTGATGGGGGTAAGGAAGAAAAGAATTAACATAAATTTGGAAAACATTATTTTGAGTGCATACCATAAGCTAGAGACAAAAAGAACTATATAAATGCAAAACTACGAATGAGATATGTACTAGCACTTATAGGATATAGGTGTATTGTACTGTATTTCTCACAGATGGAGAAAGCACAGCTTAGTTTTTGAAGTGTGAGAAACAAATGATAACTTTGGGCAAGAAATTACTTATGAGAATTCAATTAGAATTTAAATGATGAAACCAAAACAAAAGATATCTACTGGATTTGACAAAAGTCACTGGTAATATTAGCAAGAGTTCTTTTCAATAGAGGAATGGAAGAGGGACAGCTGGTTGGCTCAATCGGTAGAGCATCATCAGGAGCAACTCTTGATCATGACACTGTGAGTTCAAGCCCGACGTTGCACATGGAGCCTACTTAAAAAAAGAAAAAAATAGAGGAATGGAGAAGTGCACCATAGTTGAGGAAAAGTGAGTAAAAGATGTCAAGAGGGAACAATGAGATAAATCAAAGGGCTCAAAAAGGTTGACTATGAAATGAAGGATAAAAGTGTTATAGAAACTGGAGGATGATAGAGTCAAGGGAAAAACTTTTCTTTTTAATTAGGGGAGCTCAATTTTATGTATATATACATATGTACATATATAAACATGTATATGTACATTTATAAATATACATATACATTTTATTAAAGGGCAGAAAATGAATAACTGATGAAGCCAAATCATGAATCATTGAGAAGATAGAAGAGGATGAGGCACAGCTATAGACACAAGTAGAGAAGGCTTTTCATTTCTATTTTCTTTTTTGATTTTGTGGATGATCTTTTCCCTTTCTTCACCAATAGAGGCAATCCAGTGGAGAGCTTTCTTACACCCTGCTCACCTCCTTACTTGTTTCTAACATTTAGAAACAGTATCCATATCCATTCTTTACTCCCATCTCTACTCCTGTCTATAGCTGTGCCTCATCCCCTTCTTCATCTGTTAAAAGAAAACAATAAAAAAAATTAAGAAAAAAAAAAAAGAAAACAATGAATGAACCATTTCAGGCTCATCAAAGTCTAGCTGGATGGATACTAATGACTATTGAGGTTAGGATTCTTACACTTACAATAGCTTCGAAATTCTTAGTACTACTTGAACTGATTGTAATTCAATTGTTCTGAGGTGGGACTAGACATTCTACATTTCTAAGAAGCTCTCAGGTGCTGCTTCTGATCTGTGGGCCACACTGCTTACAGTACCACAGGATACACTAGAGCATCTGAGTGAAAAATATCACAGTTTGTTAAATATGTGCTTTTCCTACAGACTAAATGGTGGGATTGATTTTTTTTAACTTAAATTTCTTTCAGTTAATAGTGATGCATTATTTTCCTGCAGATATTTAGTATATTAAATTATATGGCTGCAGATCAAAGACTGTGGAGGTTCGCAGATACATGGCACCTTTGTGCTGTTTATAAACAGTGGTGCCTAGAGTATTTTCCCAGTATTCCTATGAAAGATGATGACTTCCTTCTCCATCCTGCTCTCCCTTGTCCCTACCCAGGATTCTGTATAGAAAGAACTAGGCTAAAAGAATTGTTCAGGAGAACCAATTTAGATCACATTGTATATTTCTTTTGACATATGAGATCAACTTTATGAATAACTTATTTCTATAGCATAGTGTTTTTCCATGAACTTGTGAAATAATAGATCAAGTCTTCTTTATAAAAACTTCCTCAACATAGCTGCTCAGCATCTCTGCCCTTTCCCTCTGTTCCAGCTGAGGCTCAAAGACACTGAGGTCCTTTCTACTTTATGCTGTATCTCTTGGATCAATTGGAAAAGTTCTCATTAAACCGGGGGTGGGGGGCTGCTTTAATTATATGCAGTGTTCTGTGGATTTCAAATTTCACTGTTTTGGAAATAGGAACTTTCATTTCATTTTGGTTCAAAAAGTACATGATTACAAGTTTGTGAAAATTCACATTTCACCTGAAATTCTCGCCAACATAGAGGTAGTTGAAACCAGACTAAAATTTCCTGTGCTTCTGGATGGCAATAGTTTCAGTGAAGAATTTGTTACAAAAACAAATGGCAATTTCAGCAGGCATTTAAGTGTTTAATAAACATTTTAGTATTTCAAAAATATAAAGAAACTGTAAAATGTAGAATTGTGTCATTTATTCATTAAACTGCTATACTCATTTTAAAATACAAAAGGTATTTAGGATATAGGAAAATAGTCTTTTTGGAATCAATAACTTACTGGGCTTGCTTTTGATGTTGGTAACAGTGGCTTATAGATTTGTCATAGCAAATAACCACACTAAATGCCTACATAATGATGCCTGGCATTGCATGTCTAGAACATATATTACACTCTTTTACACATGTTATTTCATTGAGTTCTCTCAATAAAATTAGGTAGTTACATAGATTATTATCTTGGCATCAAGAAACTAAGCCAGAATGTCGCAGCATTAGAATTCAAACCCAGATTTCTCCTAACCTACACATTTCACTTTACAACATTGTCCATGCAATGAAGAGTGGATTCTAAACTGAGAGATTTAAATTCTGATGTTTAAAAGAGTCTTTTAAGAGAAAAACAGCACCTTAAAGCATGAGCTACCTAAAACCTTTCTCCACTGTTAGAACAAACTGAGGGTTGCTAGAGGGGAGGGGGTGGGGTTATGGGTAAAACAGGTGAAGTAGAGTGGGGGATACAGTTTTCCAATTATGGAATGAATTTAAAAGTTTTTTTCTTCAGTTTTGATATGTAAAACTAATGTTTCTCAATTGATTGACATTGGTCACTACCTGAATATGCCGATTGTTTTCTGCTATAACATATTCAACCCCTACCAGCATATTTAAACCAGCAGGGTTATGTTTTTCAATCTACGTGATCACTGAGATATATTTAGCCAAAAACATGAGACCTAGTCATTGATGGCTTAATACTCGGATGACAGTGCAAACTCTGCCACAAAACGGCAATTGGGGCAATAGAACACGGGATATAATGAATAGGGATCCCTGGGTGGTGCGGCGGTTTAGCGTCTGCCTTTGGCCCAGGGCGCGATCCTGGACACCCAGGATCGAATCCCACGTCAGGCTCCTGGTGCATGGAGCCTGCTTCTCCCTCTGCCCCTCTCTCTCTCTCTGTCTCTCTCTGTGTGACTATCATAAATAAAAAAAAAAAAAAAAAAAAAATTAAAAAAAAAAAAAAAAGAACACGGGATATAATGAATATATACGTGAATTGCCTGCAACCTTTTCATTGCATTTACTACAAATCAGAAAAATGTGCTTCCCTTTTAGAAAAGCATCTCATTTATGGTAAAATACTAAAATAGAGAAAAGAATATTCTAAGGAACTTAATGCTAGATACTTTAAATGGTCCCATAAAACAGATAACCAGAACTAATTTGAATAAACTGGTGTAAATTATAGTACTGTATGAGGTATGAGTCTAGTTTTATTCCTCATTTATAGATTTGGTATTATATTTTTTCTCTGAACTATCACGTATTTTTTCATTCACATTTAACTTAACAGCATCCATTAATAGAAGCAAAATTTTTAGCATTTTATTTAATTAAAAATGGAATACCTTCTTGTATTGCAAAAATGTATGTGTCAAACTATATCTTCTAACCTTCTTTTCAAAAGCAATATCCAGTATCTATCTACTTAGTTACTTTACTAGCTTGAAACTCCAATTACTCTACAGTATTCCATAGAGCTAATGGTATACAACTCTGCATTGCTGAAGTGTTAATAGATTAATTCATCATTGTTCTTTTACTAACTTAGCTTTTTGTTTACTGAATGTATGCTCAAAGTTCTATTAAATATGAGGCTAGGTTCATAAATTATCTACACCTAGGTGCTGAGCAAACTTGATCTTGATTATTGATAAAGAATAATAATTGGTCAACTATATGTCCAAGTCAGCTTTGGATGGTCATGCTAACTTTGTGTAGGGAAAATAGAAATTAGCAAAGAATCCACTTTATTGAAATTGGAAAGTCTTCTATGACAGGAAAAGCATGAAGATCCACTGCTGAGCCAAATAGGAATCTCTATATAGAAACCTGAGGTAGCATATTGTCTATTAAAGTAAACATAAGAGGAAAGCAAAAAAATGGAAAAAAAAAAAAAAAAAACAAGAGAATCAAGAAAAAAGAAACTAAAGACATTGTATCTGGTTAAAATAAGGAAAACTTGCTGGTAAATTAGCATCTGCAATAACAGGAATATATATTTTAAATATTTTTTTATTTATTTGAGAAATAGAGATTGACAGAGAGATAGAGATAGATAACAGGAGTGGGAAGGAGGGCTAGGGGGAGAGAGAGAAACAGACTCCCAGCTGAGCAGGAAGCCAGACGTGGGCTCTATCCCAGGACTCTGAGATCATGACCTGAGCCAAAGGCAGACACTTAACTGACTGAGACATCCAGGTGCCCAGGAATATAATTTTTTTGATGAAATAATTTCTTAAAGATACTATCTATTTCTATACTATCTAGTATCTAAAGATACTATCTATGGGATTAAGATCTTTTGAGACAGGGTTCCCCTCTCATAGCTATCTTCCTGGCACACTACTGAGAGAAAGCCCCCCATATACTGGAACTACAGACATAAGCTTCAGACGGGAAACAAGTATATTTTCCATATTTGGTAAAACAAAAAGCCATAAAATTAAAAACGGGAAATAGACATGTACAGCTTGCTCACCAGATTTAGTGAAAGCTTCTAAGACTCTACTCTGGTTAGGCTTCTCGGACCAGGTGCTATACACCCTTAAAGACAAGGGGTACAGAAATCCTTCAGATGCTTAAGGGCCTCGCCTTCTTTGATTTAACACATCTCCAACCTTGGGTGTTAAGAACAGCTGTAGATTTGGATTGCTGTCTACAGGAAACCAAAAGCCCTGGTATAGCAAGACTAGAATAAAAGATAACTCTTTTTCATTGCTAACAGATGGACAAGAATATAGTAGTAAAAATAAGAAAGTCCAAAAAGGATTGCAAGGGTGAAGTTATCTGCTTTTCTGTTTTAATACAAGACTTCAGTAAACAAATATTTGTTGAGTGCATAACTTGTGCTAGGCAGTTTTTAGGTGCTGAGAAGTCAGCAGTGAAAAGAGGCAAATCCCTGCATTCACAGTATTTACATTCCATTGGCCTTGTCTTACTTTGGGTCTGTTTTATTCAAGGCTGAAACTGTCTAGGTTTTTTGTTTTTTGTTTTTTTTTTAAGATGTATATTTCACAGCCATGGAATTCACCTATGTAAAATGGATAATTCAATAGTTTTCAGTATATTTGCAGATTAGTGCAACCATCAGCACAAAGTTTATAACATTTTCATCACTCTGCTGGTCCAAGAACACTCATACCCTTTAGCAGACACTCCCCTTTCCCTGTCCATCTGCCTAAGCTCCAGGCAACTAGCAATATACTTTATGTCTATATAGATCTGCCATTTTTGGTTATTTCATATAAATGAAATCATACACTATGTGATCACTTGCAACTGGCTTCTTTACCTAAACATGTTTGCAAGGTTCATACATATTGTAGCATGGATCAGTATCTCATCCCTTTTTGAAGCTATTTACTTTTATAGTTATTGATTTTTTTTTTAATTTTATTTTATTCATGAGAGACACAGAGAGAGGCAGAGACACAGGCAGAGAGAGAAGCGGGCGCCCTGCGAGTTGCCTGATGCAGGACTCAACCCCAGGATTCTGGAATCATGACCTGAGCCAAAGGCAGACGCTCAACCACTGAGCCACCCAGGCATTCCTATAGAGGTTTGTTTGTTTGTTTGTTTATCTATCTATTTATTTATTTATTTTTAAAATATTGTATTTATTTATTCATGAGAGGCAGAGACATAGGCAGAAGGAGAAGCAAGCTCCCCGCGGATAGCCCAATCAACGCAGGACTCAATCCCAGGACCCCAGGATTACCACCCGAGCTGAAGGCAGATGCTTAACCACCAAACCACTCAGGCGTCCCTACAGGGGTTGATTTAAAATGAGACTTGCCCTTATTTTATGCTCTTTTTAGACCTGTCCATACTTCATAGAAAATTACAGTTTTAATTAAACATAAAGCTTTAAATGGGATGGCTTAATTTTAGAACTAAAAAATATTTGGAGGGCATCCAGTTAACGAAGAGATAAGTAGAGAACTACTATCTACTGGTTTGCTGAAGTTAAAGGCAAGACAGAACTAGAAGCTATCTCCTTACATCCTGGCGTGACTCTTTTATCACTGGGCTTAATTGGCATAAATTGTGATAGTTTTTGTTTGTTTGTTTGCTTTATCTGTAGGAAAAATGTTACCTCTTTAACTTGAAGAAAATAATTTTAATTCCTTCAGTTTATAGACTTTTGGATTTTCCTATAAGACCATTTTTATTCTAGTCTATGATTTGAGGAAGGAAACTATATAAATCAAGCAAATTAGATTTTCACTGATCACAACATAATGCCCCATTTTATATTAGTCTTACAAAAAGTATTGTAAAAAAAATTACTCACCCTAAAATTGCACACCATTTCCAGTAGCACTCTATCTCTATCACTGAATTCAGTTGGCTTTCCATTGCATAAATTTTCAGGACTATATCTATTTTTCTCAGGTTCATGAAATAATTCAAAATACATCTTTTAAAAAGTTATAGTGGACAGTGCTTGAGATTATAATGTTGGAAAACCAGATTTCCATTTTTCAATCTTTTCAGACTCCACAATTAAATCTATTAGCTTCCAAATAATGAATAGAGCATGTAATCTGTACAGCAGCCACCACAGTTTTTTCAACAAGTATTCAGCCTCCACTGAAGCCACATATCAAAATAAAAGATTTATTTTAACTACTATATGTCAAATTTCTCGGATATTTCTAAATAAACCTTCAAATTTTGTTAAACTTCATTTGCTCTTATCCCAAAGTTTCCTGATGGTCCTCATATTTATTCTATATTTTAATATTTCCTGCATGGCTTCTGGTGTTGTAGAATTTTACTTTCATTTGATTTGTTTCAATTGAACCCCACCCCCCATCTTTCCCCATCAACCACCATTTGGATTCTTAGTGTATTTTGTGATGGGGAACAGGGCTAGCTGAGGACAAAGCACAAGCCCGGGGCAGCACACTGACAAGTCCTTGAAACAGGCAGAGGAGAGGGACATTCCTCTACAGACTCAACTGCCTCGATGTTCATACTTTGCTAAGGGCAAAAGGCAACCTTAGCCCAACCCCCAGGATAATGTAAGTCTACTTTAATGTATAAAAATCACTTTAGAAATTTCCTTTAACTCTAAACCCCCCAAGAGAGTGTTAGCCATCATCCATCCCCCAAGCACATGGCCCGCTGATATACATCTGAAGGGTCTCATGACTCAAGTTTTATTAGATGATAATAAGTGACCTTTTCCCAACAATAGCTAGTCCCCTCAAGGTCCTGGAAACCTGGCTTCCAAAATTCCTTAGAGTAGGCTATTCTCAACCCCCTCCCAGCTACCAGGTATACAATCAGCCACTCCTCACAGGCCCGGGGCAGCAGCTCTTCCTGCCCTTGGGTCTTGTTCCTGTGCTTTAATACAACTACCATTTTGCACCAAAGATGTCTCAAGAATTCTTTCTTGGTATTGGCTCCAGACCTCACCTATATTCCAAAACGTCAACATTATGTCTTACTTTTACTGTTGCTTACCTCTGATTATTTTACTACAGTGCATGTGCCATGCTCAGAATTTGTTTTTCAGAATTCTACTTACCTCTCCAGAGTGCTAATGGGTGCCTGCCTCAACATGTATTTAGAATTACTTTCTGGGATCCCTGGGTGGCGCAGCGGTTTAGCGCCTGCCTTTGGCCCAGAGCGCGATCCTGGAGACCCAGGATCGATTGAATCCCACGTCGGGCTCCCGGTGCATGGAGCCTGCTTCTCCCTCTGCCTGTGTCTCTGCCTCTCTCTCTCTCTCTCTCTCTCTCTGTGTGACTATCATAAATAAATAAAAATTAAAAAAAAAAGATTTAGAATTACTTTCTGTGGTACATATTTTAACTGACTTCCTATTTCACTACTAAAGGTAGAAGTTGAGAAGTTATATGAATTCCATATAAGCATTTGATTCCATCTGATATATGTAAATAGAACAGGAATCTCTTACACACAAAAAAATCAACTATGGCTATTATTTCCTTACAAGAAATTGACAGTAGCTATCATTCATTCAAGAAAATTTGATGTGAGTGAGAGAAGCAAACAGTAAAATATTATCTCAGAGAAAGACCTGAGAAAATTTCTCAGAAAGAGACTTAACTGCAGGAAAGGTTCCTCATTTCCAGTGACCTCAACTCCACTTTTTCTCCAGGCCTCAAGTTCTCGCACAACTTCTCAGACGTGAGGCATAATGAAGAAGAAACCAAAGCGCCTTGGCTAGCTCAACTGCCCTCTGCTGAGACCCTGGGAGGGCTCTGATTTGTAGTTAAGTGTTTGTTTTACAACATAAACTTTTTCACGTTGGGTCCAGCAAAAAAAAAAAAAAAAAAAAAACAGCACATAACAATCAAATCTATTTTGGTTGGCAAGATAGTAATAAATCAAGGATTGTTTGCCTAGATTCTAAAGTCATCTTGTCCACTTTCTGGATGGTCCCCTCCCTGCAGTCTCCAGGTATGCATAGTGAGTACTTGGACCCTACCTTTGTTTCTCAGTCTGCAATGTTTTGAGTGTTCCTTCTTCATCCTTCCCAAACCTGAATCTTTATTAGCTTCTTTAGAAGCTCCTGCCAGGACCCTTTAGGTTCTATAAAGCCAAACTAAATGTTATATTGTGAATAAATGAATTGTATTTTCATGGCTCTTTTGTTTTCTTATTTTTTTATAACAGCACAATAGTTATATCATCTTATTTAGGTTTCTTTAAGGAAATTTTATATTTTATTCACTTTAAGTTTTATAGAAATATACATAGGAACAAATTTATAGTAATATACAGAAATAGGGAAAAATGAACTAAGAGAAACAATCCTTGAAAAACCAATTTCTAAGTGATATAAGGCTGTCTGGCCAAAAGTCTTACCTGTTATTTTCCTGGTTACCAATTCCAATATGTTGGGAGGTTTTCTCCATACCACCAACCAATTCTCGGACACCAGCTGTCCTACAAATTCAATTCAGTTCAGATACTATCTCCCAGTGATTGCATCAGCTTCCACGGGTTAAGGGCTCTGTCCTGCAGGATCACCCCTATCCTGCCTGCACACACATGCCATAACAAGCCCTGGTTGTCGGCTATGCTTCTGACCAGACAGGCTATGGATTGGAGGATCCAGCCAACCTCTCCTTGAATTTGATTATTGCTAGAGTGGTTCACAGAACTCACAGAAATGTTTTATTTACTAGATTACCAGTGTTGAAAAAAAAAAAAACAAAAACAAAAAACTACAGGCTTAGAACAGCATCACTTGGACCAGGCTAAGTCACCAAACCAGGGCTTAATACCTAACCTAATTGTACTGTCAGCTCCCTCAAAGACATGTGAGTCTTAACCTATCAATCAGGAATTTTCTGATAAGCATCAATGAGGTAATCTGTCACATGGACCCTCTTCATCTCCCAAAGGAAGATGAGGTAATCCATCTAATAAGGACCCTCGCCCTTCTACCTAAGGAAAGGTGACCTTGACTGGATCATCCCTTTATCCCCCCCCCCCCCCCTTTTTTTTTACTAATAACTTTCTTGCCTCACTCTCCTTCCTATAAAAAACTTTCCTTTTTTTCCAGAGCTCCCTTCTACTTGCTGGGTGAAATACAGTCAATACACAAATCACATAATAAAGCCAATTAGCTCTTCAAATTTACTCAGCTGAATTTTTGTTCTTTAACGCCACTTTATTATAGAAGGATATAATTCAGAAACAGCCAGATGGAAAATATACAAAGGACAATATATGTGGAAAGGGTGTGGTATTTCCATGCCCTTTCTGAAGGCCACTTTCCCCAAATCTCCACACATTTACCAACCCATACGTCCTCAAAACCGCCTCCCTTTGGATTTTTATAGTGGCTTCATTACTTAGCTATCTGATGAAATCAATTCCTTTTAGCCTCCATCATCTTTCTCTCCATGGAAGCCAGGGCGGTGGGCTGGAAGTTCTAACCCTCCAATGAGCCCAGCAACCAGCCCCCACCCTAAGGTTTGGTACTTATGTCACCACACTAAGACAACAAAAGATACCTTTGTTCTCTTTATTTAGGAAATTCATTGATTCTATTAACTGATTCGAGTTTTGAAAACAAACTAGATCATGTAAATCCTCTCTTCTAAAACCTCCAGCAGCTCCCCATCCCTTTAAGTATAAAATTTTAAATTCTTACCATGGCCTGTAAAGTTCTAGATCAGGAGTTGGAAAACTATTTCTATAAAGGTTAGACATTATTTTCTGGAGTAACTACAACATTTTGCTATGGTAGTACGAAAACAGTCACAGATAAGGCAAAAACAGAAGATTGTGTGTTCCAATAAACCTGTATTTATGGATACTGAAATTTGAATTTCATGTAATTTCCAAGTACCATAAAATATTATTTTATTTTTGATATTTTATTCCAAACTTGTAAAATTGTGAAAACCATTTATAATTGCTGGGAAGCCATACAGAAACACCTGGTGGATCAAACATGGGCTGTAAGCTCTGCTTTGTATGATCTTCACTTTCACAGATTTCGGTCACTCCATCACACTCCCTCTTTCTTGGAACTCCAGTTACTCTGGCTCTCCTGCTGCTCCTTGCATACATCAAGCACATTCTCCAATCAGTGCCTTTGCACAAGCTGTGCTGTTTGCCTAAAACACACTTTCTCCTAATTTTTGACTACCTGGTTTCCTTCAGCTTTTAAGATTAATTATTCTCTTACTATCCAATTCAAAACATCCTTTCCCACACTATGACTCTTATCCTCGTGTGGTACTTTATTTTTTCTTTTGCACTTTTCTCCAACTGAACTATATTATTTTTCATTGTTTATTTTCTGTCTCCCTTCATTAGAATGTAAGCTTTATGGGAAATGAGATTTTTTACTTCACTGCTTCATCCAGAACAGTGTCTGGCACAAAATATGTACTCCAATGAATAATTTTTCCATGAATGGATTGTGGTTATTTATAATTTCCAAAATTCCTCTTTCTTGTGTCCTTTAATTTATCTCTCCTATCATTTTGAGGTTCTACTTGATTGGGAGTTGCTTCTAATCTGTGAGTTACCATCTGAGAGTTTCTTTAGCCTCTATTATATTTTATATTGCTCTGCAACATGACCTTTCCACAACCTCCTCTCTGCTAATGGTGATCTTTAATCTGGCTAATCTATATTTAGTAGAATTCCAATCATTAATACACTTCCATAATTCTGAAGCTAGGTAATCCATATCTAATCTTGCTAGTTTTCATGGCTTGTACATGGCACTGTGGTTCCCTAGCCAGCTGCCCTTACTGGAGCTGCTATGTTAGCTGCTAGGACCTTACAGTTGCTCTATATTTCCAGGAGATTGGCCTGAGCTGATGAGAACTGCCTTCATTTGGAAGTCATACCCTAGGAAATGGTCCATAGCTAATAATGAAGGACATATAGGGAATAAGCACAAAAGGTTAGGCCCTTTGCCTTAAACCAAAGAAATCACATTAGAAATCATTCTGAGGTGCAGTTTATCCTCAAGAGCCGACTGCACTCCTCCCATGGATCAAGCCTGGTCCCCAGACCTTAGTTTCTAAAATTCTCCAATAAAAGAAATCAGGACTTCTTAAAGAAAATGGCTGATTCCAGGACTGAGGACAAGGTGAGCATAGAGTATTCTGAAGTGTAAAAACTAAAACAGGGGTTGCCTGAGTGGCTCAGTCGGTTAGGCATCAGACTCTTGATTTCTGCTCAGGTCATGATCTCAGGGTTGTGGAATGAACCCTGCATAGGGCTTTGCACTCAGTGGGGAGTCTGCTTGGGATTCTGTCTCTCCCTCCCCCTTTGCCCTTCCCCCAACACGTCTGCATGCACTATCTCTCTCTTTCTCTCTCAAATAAATAAATAAATTTAAAAAGCATGTTTTTTAAAAAAACAAAACAACAACAAAACAGTGATGAAGTATGTCACATTAGCATACAAGCTGACTGAAAAAGTGCCAAATGGCCAAAACTGGAACAATTTGAAAAAAAAAAAAAAAAAAGAATTTTAGATTATAACTCAAAGTATAAAATAAATATATATGAATTGATACTGACATAAAAAATAAAATAAATAAATAGGTGAGAGTAGACAAATCTCCCCTGTGAAGTATTTCAAATATTTTATGTAGTTACCCTATTCTCAAGAAGGCAGAGCATAACTCTTACCTCTTTTTTTTTTTTTTTTTTAAGATTTTTATTCATTTACTTGAGAGAGAGAGTGTGCCCATGAGCTAGGGGCAGGGCAGAAGGAGAGGGAGAAGGAGGTTCTCCATTGAGCAGGGAGCCCAGCGTGGGGCTTCATCCCAGGACCCCGGGATTGTGACCTGAACCAAAAGCAGACATTTAACCGACTAAGCCACCCAAGCACCCCAATGACTCTCACCCCTTAAGTGTGGCCCCCACACACTGACTTCCTTCCAAAGAGTACTGTATGGAAAGAGAGTATAAAGAAATTTACTGTGAAGAAGCCTGGCAAGCACCCTTCAGCCAGATGACAACTTAACATCAGCAATGATGTCAGTTAATAGTTTTCATGCTTGATATGATATAATGAAAATGGAACTTAATCTCTATAATCCTCCTCTCCCAAATCCTTTAACTCCATGTTCATGAGAAAAACATCAAACAAATCCTGATTAACATTCTATAAAATATCTGATTCCTCAAAGCTGTCAAAGTCATAAAAGATGAGGAAAGTCTGAGAAGCCTAGGAAGATGTAACAGCTAAATATAATATGTTATTCTGATGGGATCCTGGAATAGAAAAAGGGTATTAGTTAAAACCTAAGGAAGTATAAATAAAGAATAGACTCTAATAAGTAATAATGAATTAACATTGATTCATTAATTGTGACATATGGACAATACTAATGTAAAATGTTAAATATATGGGAAACTAGATATGGCGTAGATGGGAATGCTCTACACTATTTTGCCACCTTTGTATAAATCTAAAATTATATTAATAAAAACTCTTTAAAAATGTTTTAACTAAATTTAAATGTGCAACCTTACAATTACATTTCAAGGATTTTTAAATTCAAGAGAATGTCTAATTCACACTAGAATATCTTAAATACCATTTTGATTATTACTGGAGGAAACCACCATGAAGCTTCTAAGTTAGAATCTTTTTTAAAAATTTTATTTATTTATTCATGAGAGACAGAGAGAGAGAGAGAGAGATGCAGAGACAAAGCAGAGGGAGAAGCAGGCTCCATGCAGGAAGCCCAATGCAGGACTCGATCCCAGGACTCCAGGACCATGCCCTGGGCCAAAGGCAGGCGCTAAACTGCTGAGCCACCCAGGGATCCCCAATAGAATCTTAATATTATGTTGCACATCTGAAGCACTTAAAGTTAAATGATTTTTGGCTTTGCTAATGTTCAAAAAATTATCAAAGTTAAATTATTAACGTTTTCAACAATGGTTTGGAATTATCTTTCACATTATCTACAGTGTTTAAAGTATCAAAATATTATGATATTGCAACAAAGTCATAACATTCTATGATTATAGAATGAACAACAAAATAATTTTAGATTATAATTCAAAGTATAAAATTGATCCTTAACTTATTTTACCCAAATATATTATGTGTTCTGTTGGAATAGAATGTGGTGGCATGCAAACTAATGTTTCTTGAGCATTTATGTTCCATTAGGCATTAAATTACTTTTAGAGTCTCATACCTGTTATCCAGTTCAGTCCTCACCATGCCCTAAGAGATGATAGTTTAACACATTTAGAAAGAGGAAAATGGAGCTAGTGACTATTAAGGCAGTCCCACTGACACATGAGTGACAGTGAAAAGGCAGATTATTCATCTACAGTACTATTACTCTATTTCTAGAACCTGAAACAGTGATAGGGAAATAGAGGATCATCATTAAATATACATTGAATAAATAAATGAAAATAAGTGGCCTTTTCCAAAGTGACACAATTACTCATAGAATCAGGAGAAAATCCAAAGTTAGTACTTATTGCCTATAAGGCCCAATCATGAGCCATGTCATGGCAGGTGGACCACAGGCTGGTTGAAGGACAGTACCTAAAGGAAAAATATATGTCTAGAAATCCACACCCATACAGTGCAGCATCCTGAACATAGTAGACATCAAATCAATGAATCTCCAATGAGCTTGTTTATGAGCCACAAATAATGGACATTTAGACAAATTAGAAAAAAAGGGTATAGATTTTCTTAGATTTGACTCTTGTGGACAAATTACTCTGCTTTTTTTATTACATGAAATGAAAGCTCTGATTTTGTAATATATTCAAACTCCTATGAAAGCTCTGAATTTTATTAAATATTCAAACTTCTATTTTTCAGAAGCTCATTAGATCCATTTATTGCGTACTTTTCTTTTTTATGAGACTGTAAAGTTTTTATGCTGACTGTGGCACAAGAAAAGAAATAAAGCACTATACACCATTGAGTGACTTCATCTGCAAATAGCTTAAAGGGAAACATAAAAATAGAAACCCAAATGCAGATGTATTTTGAAGGAATGCTGCATAATTGCCAATGAATGCAAAGAGGAGAAAGTTTCTCTGATATATATCAAGCAGTAAAAAACGAAGTTCTGTCTGGAAATTCCATTTTATTATGCACTATATTTAGGGTGGTAGGGGGAGAGTCAATTGTAAATATAGAGCTGAAATACAAATGCTACAATAAATGGAATTTTCATCACTGTGAAATCACTGCTTTAGCACTTGCCTACTTTAAATATATATACATACATATATATATTTTTCATATATATATGAATTTTTTCATATATATATTTATATATATTTTATATATATATTATTTATATATATTTTTTCTTATATATATAAATATATATGTATATATATATTTAAATATATATATGAAAAAATTGATGCATTAAAATAGAGTAATCTCTCAATCCCCCAAATTTCCCTCTAAGTCTATGTTTTAGAGTCATTTTAAATAAGTACAAATATCGAGGTGCCTGGGTGGCTCAGTCAGTTAAACATCAGACTCTTGATTTCCACTCAGGTCATGATCTCAGGGTCTTAAGATTGAACCCCACCCCACGTCTAGTGGGGCTCCATGCTCAGTGGGGAGTCTGCTTGTGATTCTATCTCTCTCTGCTCTTCTCGCCCTTAAATAAATAAATAAATAAATCTTTAAAAATAAATAAATAAACCAGTACAAGCATGAGATTCTAATAAAAATACTAAATTAATTTATCGTCAACAGCAATGGTGTCCTATTCAATTATTTTTTTAGCAGCTTCCCATTTATAGGTTTACAGAGCAAATATTCTGTGCCAGACATGGGCATGAGCCTAGAAACATCCCAATTTCATGCTCTTATATAGTTCATATTCTAGTGGAGAAATCTAGGAGACTAATAACAGTCAGTAGTGCTTGAGAATAACAGTAAAAATAACAGTAATTTCAGAAATAATACTAATAATTACCATTTTTGAATGTCTAGCCAATGTCAAGCACTATGCCATAATTATAATCTTATTTGATCTCCCATCAAATGTTGGAGAGAGACAAATGAGACAATGAGATGAACAAAAATGTGAAAAGTAGTAAGTGTTAGACTCTGGATTTGAATCCTTGTCTTAAGTAAAAATCCCAGGCCTTTTAACTTTTTTACACTACCTTTCAAGACTACCTAAACAATTTGAGGTGAGAAACAAACCCTTTCATAAAAAAGGGAAAAGCTTTATGTTTCATTTCTGGGGATATAATATTAGCGCTATAGATTACATAATCTAAAATTCATTCCTAGAAATATAAATATCTAGGATCCTTACTACATCAATAACAAAAATTCTGGGGTCAGTCATTTTTAGGTAAACTCTGGATCTGTCACTAACTAGCTGTATAAATTTGGGTCAGTTCAATATTTGCACAAATAATACTTAATAATACTTTTCTATAAGTGTCTCTTCCTCTCATTTCTATAGCTTCTTTACACACTTTAATCTTCCATTTTTATCCTTCTGTTATATTCTTTAATCTCTATATTTTTACTCTTTCCACTTTCTTCATTTCAAACTTTTAAAATTGATTTATAATTTATATGACAATTTTTACAAAATTTTCCCCTTACATTGACCCCAGTGCACTATGCCTGCTGTTCAATCCAGTATTTTGTAATGTCCTACAAACCATTACTTTCTTCCCTTTCTTGAGGTAGTAGTGCAGATTCTAAAAATGCATTCTGTAGACAGGCAAGCATCGGGCATTCGTTCATTAGGTAAATAAACCTAGTCCACTACCATTTTGTAACTTGATATCCCCTATGCAGAAGAGTAACTGGGAAAGTTAGGAAGAGTAAACTTTCATTTACCTTTTTTTACCTTTTTTGTTTATTTTATCCTTCAGATTCAGCCTTTTTCTGCAAGTCTTGTATTATATTATGCTGTATCATATCATATCATATTGTACTTTATTTTAGGAAGCATTCAATTTGATTTGTATGAACTCTTTCCAACTTCAAATCTCTCTCTTTCAGTATCTTCTGGACACATTACAAATAAGCATGAACATTTTCTGAACTATAATCTAGTGCCAAGGTGGAGTGGGTTCTTCTGACCACTACATTGTTATAAGCAAAACTCACACCGTAATTTTTTCTCAAATGACATCACAAGATTTTCTATCCAAAGCACGAATATCTTTGGATGAAGGAGGCAACCAGAAGTGAAAATAGATGTAGGAAAATTATATATTATACTTTATAATGTTTGTATTCAGCACATTTTGAACCAACATCTATCCCTTAGATGTAGTCATACAATGTCTATGGATTTTTTAATGATTGGGTATCCAAGCATAAATACTTAGAAACAATTGATTTACAATTAAAAACCCTTTTAAATGCCTAGAAATTAACCATTTTTCCCTCACATATGAGCAGCCAATCATAGATTTACTTTCAAAATGGAATGAAAATGTATTCAATATATCATCTAAATGGTTTATACTAACCCTGAAAACATCTTCCTTCAAAGCCAACACAAGAAAATTTCTCTATAACAAAGGCCTCTCATAAGTGTCAGATTCAGGCACTCTTTTGGGAGAAAAGGTATCACTCTATGAGTATTAATCAGCATCTCATTACTATCTCAGGAAAAACATGAAGGTGGGAGGTGGAGGAAGGGGAATACAAATAGCAGGGCCTCCCCACCAGGATGTCTCCTTGCTTGCTACTTAAATCATGGTCCTCAGACTGGAACTATCAGTATCTCTTTAGACCAATGCTACTCAAATTTGAAAGTGTTTATGATTCAATCTTAATTCAGGAGGTCTGGGATGGGCTAAGATTCTGCAATTCTAGTAAGTTCCCAGGTGATACTAGGCTACTGGCCCATGGTCCACACTTTGATTAACAAATGTTCTAGAAAGCCAAGGATAACTACTGTGGATGTTGTATTTTACCAGCCTATTCATGATGATGATATTTTATGATGGTATATCTTCCTACTGTATACTTGTGAAATAATTTAGAAATAGCTAATATTTATTGAATATACACATATATGATATAAAAATTTATAGTAAAAACTTATGGTAAGAAAAAAATTAAATAACAGATAGGTTTTCTGAGGCATGAAAATCACCATGGAATTTCATCAGACTATTGAAAAAGAAAATATGTATTTACTGAAAAATGGCACATACTATGTTGAGTCCAAATTAATTCAGCTTTTCACTTGATAGCCACATCCTGATGATGAGGGGAAAAAACCTTTTACTATTTCTTAGAGAGCTTGAAAAGAAGCACTCATTTTAAATTGTGTATTAACAGCTTTTTCTTTTTCATAAGGCAAAAAATAGTAAAATCAGGATATTTTACAATTATTAAGATGTCAAATACTTTGAAATCTCTATCTTAATATATTAAGACTATGCAGGTTTTTTTTTTTTTTTATTTCCCTATCCTAAATGAAATAGTTGTTTTTACAACCTGATTGATTTAATTCCTGAAGGATGCAACATATCCTGCTTGGGCAGCATTTTGTAAAATGATATATTGCTATGTGAATAAAATATTTGTAACAAGTGCATAGGCAAGAAAATTTAGAGCTTTTAGAACTGTAAGAGTCCTTGGAAATCATGTGGTATAATTCCTTTTTTTTAGAAAGGACAAATCAAAGGTCTAATGGATGTAGGTGATTTATCCAAGGCCTTACCCAGCTACTTAGTGGCAGAGCTAGGACTAGAACCCAAAGCTCTTGATGCCCAAGAGTTATTGTTTGTTTTTACATAATAGTTTGAATTTCTGGCTTGTTTGATTATCTGAGTTCAGCTTTTCAAAAGCCTAGAGAATGATGATGATGATGATGATGATGATGATGATGATGATGAAGATAAATGTTTTAGCATAAAAAGCATTCACCCAAGATATATCTGTATGCTCAATTTTCTTCTGTTTAAATGAAATTAAAATATTTACCAACATATGCATTGACTATAAAAGAAACTATTTCAATGGCAAGTTATCAAATAAGGACTAACATATTTGTTGAAAGAAACTTCAAAATTGGGGGTATGAGGTTTAATTTTGTTTAAAAACAAATTCAGAAACTCAATACACATATTTTAAATATGGATTCTACTTTTCTTGTTTTGGGTATAAATTAATGTCATAATTAAAACAATTTTCATATTATGACAACTCTGAATCTTCACTTGCTCATCATAGCAGGAAAGCCAGCCTTTATCCAATATCCCAAACTATTCCTAAGAACTTGCTTGCCCTGGCTTATTGAATTCTTGCTTCTTTCCTGCTTACTGGGCTAATGTGGCCAGAGACTGAGAATTCAAGTGTACCTTATTAAGCCAGATTTATGCAAGGGTTGGCCCTCTTCATAGCCTCTCTTTGTGGTTAAAAGTTCTCCAGTACCAAATTGCTCCTCTGGCTTAAATTCAGAGCAGTTCAGCTATCCAGTGCAAGGCCATGAGCAATAGAAATTGCCACAGAGCTGAAGCTCTGAGGTATGCCGAAAAATGTAAGATACGCAGAAGTCAATTTGGCTCTGAGGTTAGGCCTTTTTCAATGCAGTTCATTCTTTGGGGAAGGATTCCTCCCAGTGTTAGGTTCATTAGGGAGATCCCACAGCAAAAAGAATTACCTTGAGCCTTAACTATAACAGTTATTTTATTTTATTATACTTTATTTTTATTTTATTTTATTTAAAACTTTGTTTTTACAGCAGTTTAAGGATTGAAGTAAAATTAAGGGGAAAATACAGAGTTACCATATACCCCCATACCTACCTTCAACATGCATAGCCTCTCCCATCATCAACATCTGGCATCAGAATGATACATTTATTATATTTGATAAACCTAGATGGACACATCACTCACTGTTGCCCAAAATCTAGTTTATCTTAGGGTTCACTCCTGGTGTATATATTGTGTAGGTTTGGATAAATGTACAATGTCACGTATCCATCATTATGGCACTATACAGAATATTTTTACTGCCTTAAAAATCCTCTGTGCTCTGCCCATTTATATCCCTCACCCCTAACCACTGCCAACCACTGATCATTTTACTGTCTGCATTGTTTTGCTTTTACTAGAATGTCATATAGTTGGAATCATACATGATGTGGCTCTTTCAAGTTGGCTTCTTTCCCTTTTCATGGCTTCATAGCTCAGGGTTTTTTCAGTGCTGAATAATATTCTATTTTCTAGATGTACCACAATTTATTCATTCACCTAGTGAAAAACATCTTGCTTCTTTCCAAGTTCTAGTAACTATGAATAAATCTGGTATAATCTATGTGCAGATTTTCATGTGGACATAAATTTTTAACTCCTTTGGGCAAATACCAAGGAGTGTGATTGCTAGATCATATGCTAAGAGTATATTTAGTTTCATAAAAAACCACCAAACTGTCTTCCAAAGTAGGCTTGCCATTTGCATTCCCACTGGCAATGAACAAGAGTTCCTGTTGCTCCACATCCTCACCAACATTTGATGTTGTCAGTGTTCTGAATTGTGACCATTCAAACAGCCATATGATGTTATCTCATTGTCTTAATTGCCATTTCACTTATATGATGTAGAATATCTTTGCATATGTTTATTTGCCTTTTGTATATCTTTGTGGCAAGGTGTCTGTTAAGATTTTGCCTCATATTTTAATAGCATTGCTTGTTCTCTTATTGTTACCTTTTAAGAGTTCTTTGTATATTTTGGATAACATATTTTGGCCTGTATCAGATGTGTCTTTTGCAAATATTTTATCCTAGCATGTGGTTTGTCTTATACTTTTGACATTGCCTTTCACAGACTAGATGTTTTTAATTTTAATGAAGTTCAGCTTATTAACTCTTAAATGGATCATAACTTTGCTGTTTTGTCTGAAAAGTCATTGCCAGATCCAAGGTCATCTAGGTTTTCTTCTAGATTATCTTTCAAGACTTTTATAATTTTGCGTTTTACATTTAGGTCTACAGTCTATTTTGAGTTAATTTTTGTGAAGAGTGTGAGATTTGTCTAGATTCTTTTTTTTTTTTTGTATGTAGATATCCAGTTGTTCCAGTACCTTTTGTGCAAGAGACTATTTTTCTCCATTGTATTGCCTTTGCTCCTTTATCAAAGATCTGGTGACTAATTATGATATATATTGCCACTTGCTTGCCTTCCATTTTCTCAAGCATGCCCAAAATCATAGGTCTGAATGTATTCCAGCATAAACTATACACTGTGCTCAAATACTACCCTCCCTAAGACAATGTCAAGTGCAAGTCATCAATCTTTTGCACATGGGACCGGCCTTCCCTTATAGCAAACTTCAGTGTGCAACATTCTGAAATTTAAGGTATTTTTAATAATAATCTCAAGGAGAAAGGATCTTCTCAATTCCTTTATAATTAGAAATTTCTTTGGCTCTTAGGTAAACTTTCAGCTGCAAATACTCTTATCAGAAGGATTTTGCCTAAGCGGGGACCCTGCTTCTCCCTCTCCTCCTTGCTTGTGCTATCTTTGTCACTATCTCTCTCTCTCTCTCTCTCTCAAATAAATACAATATGTAGAGAAAGACAGAAAGAAACTGTCTAAATCAACAAAGCAGCAGAATGTAAATTTTGGGCTCTCGACATGTCCATGTATTCTGATAGGGAATCTGTTTCAAAGGTGATAACACAACATGTGGACAAAGGACATTATCGCTATCTTTAAATATCAGCGCAAATAGAAACAAGAATAATTTAATGCCCCATACCTACCTGAGATAGATACAGACAAAGATGTACCTATAGATAGTTCTTTAGAACACTGAACAGGGACACCTGGGTGGCTCACCGGCTGAGCATCTGCCTTCAGCTCAGGGTGTGATCCCAGAGTCCCGGGATCAAGTCCCATATTGGGGTTCTTGCATGGAGCCTGCTTCTCCTGTCTCTGCCTCTTTCTCTGACTCTCTTTGTGTCTCTCATGAATAAGTAAATAAAATATTAAAAAAAAGAAAACTGAACATAACTAAAGGTGAACAACTGATACCAAAAGAAACCCAATATAAAAGAAAGCTAAATATAAGACTATAATAAACAGATAAGCTTTTTGGTTCAATAATTTATGATGGACAATTAAAACATGCAAAAAGTTTTATTGAGCATCTGCTCTATAGTATAAAAGATATTTTCCTTTTCTTTCAACTTATGTGTATACACATAACTCTTTATAACTTTAAGTTGTTCTATATATTTTAAATTCTCATTATCTTTCTGTAATTTAGGAAACCCATGTTTATTGACTGTGTAAAAGACTAGAGAATGCAATATTGTACCCTTGAATGAAAAAAAATCTCTTAAAACCTCAAAGACTAACTTTTTTCCCCTAAGATCATTAACAAAGGAAGGATGTCTCCTTTCAACTTCCATTTGACATCATACTAGAGGTGCTAGTTAGTGCAGTAAGGCAAGAAAAAGGGTGAGGTGGGGGAAAAAGGCCTTGGAATTGTACAGGAGAAAAACTGTTTGGATTTATAGACAACGTTATTATCTATGTAGAAAGTCCTGTGGGAGCTATAAAAAAAAAAATCTACTTAGGGCAGCCCAGGTGGCTCAGCAATTTAGTGCAGCCTTCAGCCCAGGGCCTGATCCTGGAGAACTGGTATCAAGTCCCATGTCAGGCTCCCTGCATGGAGCCTGCTTCTCCCTCTTCCTGTGTCTCTACCTCTCTCTCTCTCTCTCTCTCTCTCTCTCTCTCCCTCATTAATAAATAAATAAAATCTTAAAAAAAAATCTACTAAGCCTAAAAAAAAATGAGCTTATGTTGAATGATACTAGATCACTATACATTTATCAATTACTTTTTATACTAGCAAAAACCCATTCAAAATAGAGATTAAAAATAATAACATAAAAAATACAATTGACCCTTGAACAACATGGAGGTTAGGAGCACCAACTCCTTGTATAGTTGAAAATCTACATGTAACTTTTGAGTCCCTCAGAACTTAACTACTAATAGCCTACTGTTGACTAGAAGCCTTATTGATAATATAAACAGCCAATTAACATATTTTATATGTTATATATATATGCATATATATCATATACTGTATTCTTACAGTAAAGTAAGCTAGAGAAAAAGTGTTATTGGGAAAGTCATAAGGAAGAGAGAATACATTTACAATACTGTACAATGTTAATGAAAAAAATCCATGTATAAATGGGCCCATACAGTTCAAACTTGTGTTGTTCAAAAGTCAACTGTAGCATCAACAATAAGAAATAGGAATAAATCTGATAGAATGTATACAGCATCTGTATATTGAAAACTAAAAACCATCGCTGAGAATTTAAAGATCCAATTGAATGTATATCTTGGAAGACTCAATGTTGTTAAGATACCAATTCTCCTTAATTGTTCTATAGATCTAATGCAATCTCAATGAAAACTCCAGCAATAAAATTCTATATTTATATAGACTCACAAGGGGTCTAGAACTAATAAAAACAACTTTTATAAAAATAAAGTTAGAAGATTTATTATCTAATTCTAAGACTTATTATAAAATTAGAATAATCAGGGAAGTATGGTTTTGGCATAAGGACTTAAAAAATAGATCAACGACAGAACAGAAATAGAGTCTAGAATTAGACCTGTAAATACATTCAATTTATGTTTTTAATACCAAGACAATTCAACGGGGAAAGAATAATATTTTTAACAAATGGTGCTAAACAATTGTATAACTATTACAAAACAAACAAAAACAAACCTCTATTCTTAATTCACAATATATACAAAAATTAACTTTAAATGGTTCATAGATTTAAGCCTGGAAAACTTCTAAAAGATATCATAAGAGAAAAATCTTAATGATCTTTTATGTTTCTTAAACACAATACAAAAGGACAAACTATAGAATAAATAAGCAGTTAATTTGGAGTTTATCAAAGTTGGAAACTTTGCTCTTCAAAAGACATTGACGTAAAAATGAAAAGGCAAGCCCTTCCTAGGAGAATATATTTGCAAAATATCTATACAAGATGGATTAATCTTGTCCAAAGAAATGCTAGGCTCTGTATTGGGTTGAATAGTATCCCCTCAAAATTCACATCCACATGTGATGTAATGAGTACTGAGTATTATATAAGACTGATGAACCACTGACCCCTACATCTGAAATTAATTATACATTACACATTAATTAATTGAATTTAAAGTCAAAAAAAATTTTAAATTCATATCTACTCAGAACCTATAAATATGTCCTTATGTGGAAATAGGGTCTTTGCAGATGTACTCAAGATAAGATGCTACTTGATTAAAGTGGGCCCTAAATCTAATATGACTGGTGTTCTTATAAGAAGAGGGAAATCTGGATACAGAGACACAAATACATAGAATTGAAGGCTATACATAGATAGAGTGATCCATCTGCAAGCCAAGGAATATCAAAAATGCCAAAGAATGCCAAGAAATCTCAGAATCTAGAGGAAGCAAAGAAGAATTCTTCCTTATAGCCTTTGGAGGGAACATAACTATGCTAACACCTTGATTTTGGACTTCTAGCCTCCAGAACTGTGGGCAAATCAATTTCTATTATTTTAAACCACACAATTGGCCATATTTTATTAAAACAGCCCTAGAAATTAATACACAATCCTAGGAATTTACACAGGAAAAATAATAGTATATGTCCACAGAAAGATGTACAAAACTATGCAGAACACCTTTTTTGGTAATAGCCCCAGACTGGAAGCAACACTAATGTCTATCAGGTGAATGGATAAACAAATCTTGGTATAACCATACAATGGAATACTATTCAGAAATAGAAAACAAATAAACTATTGATGAATCCAAAAATAATCATGCTGAGTGAAAAAAGCCAGAGATAAAAGAGTACATTGTATGGTTTCATTTATATAAAATTCTAGACAATCCAAACTAATCTATCATGATAGAAAGCAGATCAGTGGTAGCCTGGGGGATGCACAGGGAGGGTAGGGAGGGATAGGGGGAAATACAAAGACATGAAGACATTTTTGTGGGTGACAGAAAAAGTTCATTATCTTGATTTGTGGTGATGGTTTCATGGCTCTATACATATGTCAAAGCTCATTAAATTATACACTTTAAAATGTGCAGTTTATTGTATATCAATTAAACTTCAATAAAGCTAAAAAAAAGGAATTCACTGGGATGAATGCCATGAAAAAGAAAAACCCTGAGATATGAGGGGATGTGCTGGGAAGGCGCCTAATCCAGGCTAATGTTTGGAAGCACAAAAATCCTACCTAGAGAAGAAGATATCTTGCTTTTGCTTTACTAGTAAAGGAGGAATAAAACTGATCTGGGAAAGTGGAACTTGGTGGATAGAACTTTCTAGCATAAGGAAGCAAAATGTACAAAGATACAGAAGCAGATACCCTTGAAGGCCTCTCACAATCTGAAGGCTGAAGTAAACCACGTGAGGGGGCGGAGGGGGAGATGAAGTTAAAGAGTAAGCAGAAAGGATATATGAGACCTACATTCCAGTTTAATGAGTCTGGATTTTACCCTGAAAGTTACGGGGAGTTTTGAGGGGTTTTAAACATGACATGCTCTATCTCTGCTACTTCTTTAAACATGGTTTTGAAGACAGAAATAAGAAAAATAAATAACTTAATAGTCAACAGTAATATAGGCATCACTTTAGGAAAGAAACATTTTAAAATTCTGTCATCAATTATAACCCAATTTGGTTTATGCTTACCACAGTTCTTTGAAACTATTGCTTCTGTTTACAGTCAATTCCACTGTGAACTTAGAGCCATCCTTTCAGTAATATCAACATCAGCCGGTATCACATTACAATGAACAAAATTTTTATTTAGTTTTCTGTAGTCTGTTTTTTATATTAAAGGCATTGTTCTATTTCATTTTAAATCTCTAATGTCTCTTCCAAAATTATGGACCTCATACCGCTTAACTTCAACCAGGAAAAAACACTAGAATAATATAGAGGAATAATGATTATTTTAAACCTTTTAAAGGACTGTATTCACACTCTTGCTAACTTTCCTTTCTACTAGTTTCACCTTATGATAGTTAATGCCTGTTACATAAGTTTCTTCAACCTCAAATATATACAAATATATACACAAGCTTCTTAAGGATTTTGGTGCCTTTGCACTTATAAAAACTGTACTATAGATATATATGCAACTTGCTGTTCTCATTTTCACAATACACCTTTTGATTCTCCACTTCTATTTTTAAAATAAAAAATACAAAATATGTATCTCCTGTTTTACCTAAGAATTATACACAGTCCTGCCTGTAAATGGCTTAAAGGTTAAACTCTTTAGATTTAGCACTTATCAAATATATGCAATCCCAGCCAATTCCACCTAGAAAAATCTGAAGTAAGTCTCTATCTTGGATATTGTGAGGACAAGTGTCATTTCTATCTCATGATATTTATTGTATTGAAAATGAGAAGTTTTCATAAACCCGATGAAATTATTCTTCGTTGTGTTTTTGAGCTTTTTCAGATTATTCTTTTCAAAACTCAAGGAGGAAAATTCCTTTATCTCATATTTTTGTAAAATGCAGGACCTAAGTTTTTTCTGTATCAGAAAAATGAGTTCCCTATTAAGTGACAGACAATTTCACATAGGTTGCTTATGGGGTCCTCTAGTAGAACATACACATATGAACAAGTGATGACAGGGCCTGGGCAGAGGGATACAAGATAACGTGTAATGCAGTTGCATCTCAGACTTCAGCCAATGCTCTTGGGAACTCTAGAGATGAGGTGGGCCTTTAAAGTTGTCCCAACTTGAGGCAGGGCCATTGTATCCCTTCATTAGGCAGTCATTGGCCATGGATTGCCCCTAGTCACCTGTGGTAAAGCAGCTCCTTGTAGCTGAGCACAACTCTTCTTGAGGGATTGAGCTCTGTGTGGTCAGTTGCTGTTATTTCCAGTAACTGCTGGATGGTCTTGAGGAAGGAGTTTAGGGAATCTACCAAAGCATCCATTGCGATAACCAATTGCAGAATGATAAATCATAAATTAAGGTTTATTTTGGTCTTTAGCCAGTCAAAGTAGATTGTGCTGGGGGAAAAAAAAAAAAAACTTATTTGGCCACAAATATATACATAATGAATGAACATGTGCATGTTGTATAAATGGTGTTATAATCCATCTACTTAAATATTCTGCTTAAAATAATCAGGTCACCCAAGTCAGTCCAGACATAGAGAACTATTTAGTGTTATTCAAAACCAGACTGCCAAAACTGTGAATGATGCTAACGGAACATCATTGATGATTTAAAATAAATAAAGTCCATACAATCATAAATCCTTTATTTTATATAATACTTTTTTCTTTGAGGTCCTTTTCTTTATGACTCTGAAAAGCAAGAAAAATAGTTTCCAATTGAGATGATTTTATCACAGTTCTTTCCGCACTAGGAATCTGTGTTAGCTCTTCTGGTTCCAAAGAACATTGGAACCAAAGAACATTGAAGCAGTTTGAGTAATTCAAATAATGGGAGTTCTATTATATAGATATATGTTGACATGAGAAAACAAATATTTCAGTCATGAGTTGAGGCTTCCCAGAACCCAGGAAAAGCTCAATTATACCTCTTGAGAAAAGTAACTATAGTGTAGTAACCATATACAGTAACTATAGTGCAGTCAAGCCCACCAAAAAGAAAAATGGGAAATGATTCATTCAAGATTCATTGAAGTCTTAGTAAACACAATCTCTTGAAATACCTTCAAAGCATGAGTTGCAGAACTCTGCCATTTTGGTGACACAGCTTCTCTCTCCTTCTTTCTATTTTTTTAAACTGTATGTTTCCACTCTGTGATCAATTTGATGACCCTCTCTCATCCTACCCTGGATCTCCATTCTGAATTCCCAAGAGTGAGTATATATATATACTTTTGCTTGACCACTGACTTGGAATCATATATTCTCATGTACTAGTGCAATAGGTTAGATTCTATTGGCCATGTCATCTTGCCTGTTCCAAACAGCTAAGATCAGGTTTATTATAGCATGGTTCAGAGCATGGCCACATATGCTAACAGAACAATCTGGAGATTTTCCATCAGTAGTGACCTATGGTCAGGGCAGTTTTAGGTAAAATAGATGAGAGATAGCAGATATCTCATGTTACGTGGATAGAAGGACATTTAATTACATTTACACATTTGAAAATGTGGTTCCTACATATCAGCTATTGCATAAATGCATGGATCTGCTCAAATACACATACATAAGTGTGCACACACACACACACACACACACACATACAAGCATATTAGAACATCCCTGAATAGGTTTTAAAATTCATTCATCACCTTTTTTTAAAAAAAATTTTTTTAAATTTTTATTTATTTATGATAGTCACAGAGAGAGAGAGAGAGAGAGAGAGAGGCAGAGACACATGCAGAGGGAGAAGCAGGCTCCATGCATCGGGAGCCCGACGTGGGATTCGATTCCGGGTCTCCAGGATCGCGACCTGGGCCAAAGGCAGGCGCTAAACCGCTGCACCACCCAGGGATCCCTCATTCATCACCTTTAACAGTTTTGATTTCATGATAAGATACCTATAAGGAATGGCTAATGAGTTTTGAAGGAAAATAATCTGTGTATTACTGAATGGAAATTAGCAGGAGATTTTAATGAGAATAAAGCAGTTATTAACAATGGCATATTCTCAGAAGTGAGCTAGATACATTGTCAAGATAAAAGATTCTAGTTTGGACCTGAGGAAAATTTAGTTTTAAGCACCAATTTTAACAAAGAAGAACAGTATGCAGGGACCAGGGACACAGCAGATCATTACAGAGAGATTTTAAAAGCTTTGAAAGTTATTATCTAAAGCACATTTGTCCATTGTGTGGTTTTATCTAGGAAGTTTACAAAACCAACTTTTAGGAAAATCATTTTTGTGTACTTAGAGCAAATAAAATAGAATTTTGTACTGATGTGGAACTAGAGTTTATAAAGCTACTTTATTTGATCTTCAGGTAAACACTGAAAGGAAGGCAAGGCAAGGGGTCTTTGTGTTTTCATTTTTAAACCCACTGATATCAGCAAAAAATGAGAAGATGCTCATAACTGTTCAATATATCAACAATAAGTAAAGAAGTCTGAGAGAATTCAGCAAAGTCACATGAGTGGTGAGGCCAGAAATAAAGCTTGTGTTTTCAAACGTGTGCTTTTGACTATTTTGAAAACCGATAGTCTATAATTGCAATTTATAATGGATTTTAAAGTGCAATATTAGAACGGAGTTTAAGCAAATTTTATATTGTAGTACTAGAATATCAGTTATGTTTTACAACAAATCTCTTTATGAATGGGATGTCTGAATTTACCTAAATGACATGTTTCAATTCAAACTGCCTATAAGTAGTGAAATGCTATGTGGGAATAAAAGGATAGATACAGACACTAGCTACATGTATTCAGTAGTCAAAATCCCATTTCATTTTACATGAGCCTCCAGGTATGGAAGTAGCTGTATGGTGGGAAAAAAAATTAATATGGGAAGGCCTCAGGGTATAAAAGCAGTGTGGGTCCAAACACTAACCTTTTGGAGGGCAACTGGGTGGCTCAGTCAGTTAAGCATCTGACTTTGGCTCAGGTTGTGATCTCGGGGTCCTGGGATAGTCCTGCATTGGGCTCCCTGCTCAGCGGGGAGTCTGCTTGTCTCTCTCCCCCTCCCATGGCTCCTGCTCCTTTGTTCTCTCTCTCTCTCTCTCAAATAAATAAATAAAATATTTAAAACAGCAACAAAAACCTAACCATTTTCAAGTAAAAATGTTATTACATAAGACAATATTTCTAAAGGTAAAACATGCATTTTCCATAAAAATGAAAGGAGTTTGTTTATATTTCATGCTCATATTTATATTATTATTATATTTATATTATTAAAAACAAAAAAAATCACATTGTTAAAAACTGTCGAGATCACATGAAAAGTCCACAGGTGGTGTAGGCCCAAATCCCATGTCAGTGTTTCTTAAAGTATGACCCAGATATGTCCTACACCAAAATCTGTACAAGCACCTGCTATAATGAGCACTACTGGGCCTTCCACAAACCTATCAGTATGGGATCTCTGAGGATAAAGTGCAGAAACCTATATTTTTTAAATGATCCAGTTAATCCTTAAAGACTAAATTTGAGACTTTTTAACCCTGGGGACTCCTGCTTTATTTGCCCCAAATGATGATTTCAACACATTTGCCATGCTAGGGCCAACCATTTAAAAGACAAAATCAGGGGCACCTGAATGGCTCAGTGCTTAAGTGTCTACCTTCAGTTCAGGTTGTGATCCCAGGGTCCTGGGGTCCTGGGATCAAGTCCCGTATGGGGTTCCCCACAGGGGAGCCTGCTTCTGTCTCTTCCTATGTCTCTGCTTCTCTCGATCTCGATAAATAAAGACAAAATCAATGATACTGAAGAGAAATTTTATAATGTCATTTGTTTTACCACAGAAATCGCTACTAACTGTCCTGACCAATGTCTTCAGTATACAACAATGATATACAACAATGATTCCCTATTGCTGCCAATTAGGAATTTCTTAGCATTTAATAAGCTAGCTTTGAGAAGCTATTTTTAAAAGAGCCACCTTCTTCTTTTTAAAGAATAGCTAAAACATATTTTGAACATATTAGACACATTTTATAAAAGGATTTGTCTCACTGAATTTATTATTTCTAAATCTTTATCAGAAAAAGTGAACATAGCATCATTGTTGATTCTCAAAGAAATCAAACCACATTTATGTAGATTATAAAATAAATTTGAACACAATAATATAGAAAAGCAACTTAGAAATATATCATTTTCTGAATTGTATAAAAATAAAGGATCGATTTTCAAAAATTGCTATTATTTTTATGTGTTATAATTTGCAGTAAATATAACTTTAAGCATTATGTCTGGATTTGACAAGATTTTCACAATGCACACGTACTGCCTTTAAATAAAGTTAAATACAATTATATTTTAAAAATATTATTTACAGGGATGCTTGGGTGGCTCAGCAGTTGAGCATCTGCCTTCAGACCAGGGCATGATTCTGCAGTCCCCGGATGGAGTCCCACATCGGGCTCCCTGCATGGGGCCTGCTTCTCCCTCTGCCTATGCCTCTGCTTTTCTCTCTCTATCTCTCATGAATAAATAAATGAAATATTTAAAAAATAAAATAATAAAATATTATTTACAGTTCATTTGTATGCATTAGCAACAAAAGACTATTTGCTTGATTAATTATGTATCTTTTACATTCAATCAATATGTATTGAGATGTACTGACTCCCAGGATTTATGGTTGGTTCATGGATGGAGTAATTAATAAGATAGTCATAGCTTATAGTCTAGTGGGAAAATATAGGCAATTAAAACAAGCAATGGTTGTCTGCATGAGGACTTTTTAAAAAAATTTATTTATTTATTCATGAGAGACACAGAAAGAGTGGCAGAGACACAGGCAGAGGGAGAAGCAGGCTTCATGCAGAGAGCCCGTTGCGGGACTCGATCTGAAATCCCAGGATCATGACCCCAGCCAAAGGCAGGTGCCCAACCGCTGAGCCACCCAGGCATCCCTGCATGAGGACTTATGAGAATATGTTTAAGAACATAAAATAAAAACTCTGAACCCAGACAGAAGGAATTAGGGAATACTTCTGGGAGGTAGAAGCCACTTAATTGAGAGTCTAAATGTTAGTAGATGATAGGTGAAAATAGAAATGAAGATATCAGTATGGTGCTTTGGGAATCTAAAAGCAATTTAATACCTCTAGTGTTTATAGTGAATGCATAGGTCTGTGTATACCTAAGAGTAAATAGCAATATCTCTGTAAGTAGGAAAGGGTAAGATATGAGATCAGTAATGTAATCAGGGCTTAGATAATGAAGGAACCTGCAAACTATGCTCTTATATTTAGATTCTATTTTTTTAAGGTTTTAAGTAATCTCAATACCCAGTGTGGGGCTCGAACCTACAATGCCGAGATCAAGAGTTGCATAGTCCACCAACTCGGCCAGCCAGGCACCCTTGGAGTCTATTTTAAATAAAATAAGAATCAACAAACAGGTTTTAATTTTTAAAAATGACATCAGATTTTTGTTTTTAAAGAGTGGTGCAACTCTGCTATAAAAATTAGCTGGAGGAGACAAGACGGGAGTTAATAAAACAAGTTAGGAAACTGTTAGAGTACCTAGATGAGAGATGATAGTGTTTGGGAGTAACATAGTAGCAATGAAAATGAAGAAGAATGGCAAGACTAGTTAATTATTTGGATTTGAGGATGAAAGAAAAATGAGCAGTCAAAATTAGGTCTTTATTTCTGGCTTTGGAAATGCCAGATGTTAATGTTATTTGCAGAAGTAGAGAAAATAGAAGAGTCATTTGGTAGGTGGCGGAGTAAGGAGAAGGTGAAAAGTTCAGTTTGGAACATACTACGCAGAGGCAACTGTGAGATATTCAAGAAGAAATATTCAGAAGGCATTTGGATGTTTAGGTCTGGGTTACAGCATGGATATGGGAGGCACCATGACATCAGATGGAGATTAAGGACAGGCAAATTGATTTAATCTTCTAGCAAAATATATAGAGGAGATGGAGAAGGTGCCAAAGATACAGCTCTGAGATGCCCAAAACAAATTCAGTTTTAAGGGAAACTGAGACAGCAACCACAAAGACAGGAGATACATTAGACAAGCCTGCTAAAGCAGAATAAGTTGATTTAAGAAAGAAATTATTAAATTGTTAAATACTATTATATGAGTAAGAATAAAGAATTAAAGATTCCATTGGTTTTAGCAACAACAAAGTCATCATTTACCTTGATGAGAACAATTTTATTCATATGATAGAAAGGGAAGCAAATTATCCTGGTCAAGAGTGGAAAGTAAGGTTGTGGAAAGAAAGTAAAGATTACACTTTTAAAAAATATGGCTGTGAAGAGAAAGAGAACCATAATGCACCAAAATATGTGTTTGTATATATGTGTGTGTGTGTGTCTGATATATTTTTTTAAATAGGAGCTTGAATGCCTAAGGATGAACAGAAGCATAAAGGTAGAATTTAAAAAATAGAATGAGAAAGAATGGCTAAATTAGATATTAATTTGCTTGAAATGTTGAAATACAATGACTAAAATTAAATTTAGAAAAGGTAATTTCTTTTTACAAAACATATAATATGAGGTTAAATTCACAGTGACAGTTTTTATACATAGGAGGAAAAACACTTTCTTGTCAGAGTAAATATGTATGAATAGTTGTATCTATCACAGCCATCCTGAAAAAATGGGAGCGAGTAAGTATATGATTAATTTAGGGAACCAACATAAAATAAATACCCCCTCAAAAATCTTACCCATTAACCCACAAATAATACATTATTTGCAGACCAATGATTGGTCCGGGGAAATAATAAAGATAGTATAAAAATTTACATAAGTTGCGGCACCCAAGTCGCTCAGCTGTTGAACGTCTGCCTTTGGCTCAGGTCGTGATCCTGGAGTCCTGGGATCGAGTCCTGCATCTGCTTCTCCCTCTGCCTATGTCTCTGCCTCTCTGTGTCTCTCATGAATAAATAAATAATTTTTTTTTTAAATTTACGTAAGTTTTAAGATTTTTCCTCCACTTTTTTTTTTTTTACTTATTGTAATTACATATAATCTTACAGCAACATCCGTATCCTTAGCCTCACTTCATTCCTCTTCTCCTGATAAAACCTCTTTGGCTAAAGTCCCATAGAATTTTTCATACTTTCCTTTAGGCTCATTTATACTGTGGTTTTGCTAATAAATAGTTCATTCACTAACCTACAACACAGCAGTCAGTTCAAAATAATTTGTATTTCTTCTTGAATGTAAACAATATGCATATGGAGCTTTCGATATGAGGTGAGCAATAAAAGTAACTTGGCAAGCCAGTTATTTCTAAAAGTCTAATTTCAAATATAAAAAACAAACTCTAATCAACTGTAATCTTTGGAATTTTTAATCAGTTTATTAATTAATATGCATATGTGAATACTCGTAGCTACTATGAAGGTATGTTTGATAATAAGAGGATAAAAACTGCAAATACTTTACCATTGTATCAGTGAACAAAAAATTAGAAAATGACTAATATATTGTATTTCCTATAGTAATCTCAAATTCTGCAAAACAGATCCAAAGTAGAAAGTGAAGAAACATCATGTTAAACAAACTTCCCCAACCTGCTAAGAAACACTAAAATAAATAAAAATAATGAATCCTTTTGTGGCTTGGAATCCTATTTTCCAGAAGTAATCTTCATTGAAAGCAATGGACATACTAACACTACCAAAACAGTGCCAATAAGTTGAATTTCTCATATGCACTTTTCAAAGTTACCTAATTTATTTTGTCTTTTCCCATTGCTTCTTTAAAAAATCTTCCACAAAATGTGTCAACCTGTTTTAATTTAATTTTATTTATTTATTCATGAGAAGCATACACACACACACACACACACACACACGCACACACAGAGAGAGAGAGAGAGAGAAGCATAGACACAGGCAGAAGGAGAAGCAGGCTCCATGCAGGGAGCCTAACATGGGACTTGACCCCGGGTCTCCAGGATCATGCCCTGGGCTGAAGGCAGCACTAAACTGCTGAGCCACCCAGACTGCCCTGTCAACCTGTTTTTTTAACTGAAGACAAGCTTTGGAATTAAGAAAAGATCTTTTTGGTGATTCCTTCCTTCTTCTTTATAATATTCTGAGTAAAATAGAAGAGTTATAATTCTCTTTCAATAGAGCTGATCTTTATTCATGCTAAATAAATTCCTGCTGTGTGTAAAATTTTGGTAAAGATACTAGAATCTCAGCTTAATGTGGGCAGGTGTCTTTTGGTTCCGCTGTTTTATTTATAAATAAATAAATAAATAAATAAATAAATAAATACCGTTTAAATGAATGAATAAGCTTCATTAATTAATCCTCACAAATATAACTTTAGCCCTAGCTTCAATTTTATAAAATAAAAAAAAAAATTAAAGGTCTGGGCAAAAAGATTTGGAAAGACTCCAAGTCAGTACATAATACTACAACACAGTTGATACTTAAACGCAGGTCTTCTGAAATTAACTTGTGAGCTTCAATGTCATCAGCATTTTAACTACGATCACATGACCTACATATATTACCTCATTTAACTCTGATAATACTTTGTGAGGTAAGTTTTATTACCATTTTTTAGTATGAGAAAATTAATGTTCAGAGATTGCACAACTCAATAAGTGATCAATTGGGGAATCAAACTTAGCTCTATCAAACTCCAAAAACTACAATTTGGGATGTGTCTGAATGATTTGGACATTTGGTTTCAAGTTAAAAAAATCTTGTTATAGGAGGCAACTATCCCCTTTGCCTTATATTTTGCTATGTTGATAAATCATATTTTACTATCTGATGTTTTCTTATAATTAATAAGGTTCAGTTTATGACTGACTACTTTTGAGTTAAAGGCTCTTAAGTTCTAGTGATGTAATGAAGAAAAAATATGTTGATTTTTATAACTTTTAATTCTCTATGGTATTTCTTATCTTTTTTTGAATGATGAAAATAGTATTGAACTAAAAAGAAACCTAAAAAGAGACATTTTTTTGCACATTGCTGTAAGAATTTTGTGGCTGATTTCACAGCTGCTAGCTCCTGACCTCTTAAATTTTGTTTTCTCAGCTTTATTTTCTCCCAGGAGAAAAAAAAATATAAGGCAGGAAAGAGACTTCTAAAAGAAAGCCTATCTTAGAACTTATCAACTGAACAACACCTACATTTGAGCAGAAGTCCAAAAATTAGGTGAATGCCACATTACTCATTACCCACCCACGAGGGTCAAGCCCTCTAGAGCCCAACCCTAGAAAAGTGGGTCGGTGCGGGAGGGACCTGAAAAGTGACTTATTTTCTACTGTCTCTTTCTCCAAAAGAAGGCCCTAGCATGTGGGTAGTCCTTTGTCCAGGGCAAATGCTGGAATTAGAAAAGTGTTGTTAGCACCATATCTTACCACTCTGGCTACTCTGACTTTGTCAATGACACATCATTACAATAAAGAGGAAATAAAATCTAAGAAAAAAAGGAGGAAAGAAGAAAGACAGGAAAGAGAAAGAAAAGAAAGAAAGAAAGAAAGAAGAAAGAAAGAAAGAAAGAAAGAAAGAAAGAAAGAAAGAAAGAAAGAAAGAAGAAAAGAAGAAGAAAGAAAGAAAGAAAGAAGAAAGAAAGAAAGAAAGAAAGAAAGAAAGAAAGAAAGAAAGAAGAAAGAAAGAAAGAAAGAAAGAAAGAAAGAAGAAAGAAAGAAAGACAGCAAATCTGAATAATTGAACTCACTGATTTTAATGTTGAATTGTTTAATTTACAGGATTATTGAGATCATTAAAAGAAGAAAAACCACATATTTCAATCTGGGGTGGATAAGGCATAATGCATTTTTCCATCCCCTTGCTAGCTTGGCTTGTAAATTTGATTGTATTTATGCCTGCAGAGGTTTCCTAGACTTTGTGGATAGGGCCTATAAAGAGCTATGGGAGAGGTCTTTGTGCCTCCGAAATGTATGTATTGGGATTTTGGATTTTCAGAGAGAGGTAGAATTTTGAGGATATTTAAGGGGTTTGAGTACTGCTTGCTTTCATTCTTTTTCTAGGTTAGTCTTTCTTTCTTTCTTTCTTTCTTTCTTTCTTTCTTTCTTTCTTTCTTTCTTTCTCTCTCTCTCTCTCTTTCTTTCTTTCTTTCTTTCTTTCTTTCTTTCTTTCTTTCTTTCTCTTTCTTTCTTTCTTTTGTTTTCTTCCTTTCTTTCTTTTTTTTTTTTTCCATAGAAGATGCAATTTCCTTTTAGAAGTTAACTTGAATTTTTTTTGCAGGCTGAGTCTTAGTAACCTAATACAGGAAGAATTTGGAAAACTAATACGGAAGTAAAGAAGCCTCAATAATTTTGTTAATTTAGCACTCTGAAATAGTTTCTAAGTATCCGAGGATCTTAATAAGAGAAATTATGTAAAAATGTAAACTCTTAAAAGTCTCTTGATTTAAAATATCATTGTTTCGAGACCAAGATTGGAGACTGGGCATATTTATTTTCTTCTCCCCTCAAAGCCCTTTAAAATGCTAAGAAAGAAAAAAATAAAATAAAATAATAAAATAAAATAAAATAAAATAAAATAAAATGCTATGAAAGTAGGGTCAGCCCCGGTGGCTCAGCAGCTTAGCGCCACCTTCAGCCCAGGGCGTGATCCTGGAGACCCGGGATGGGGTCCCATGTCGGGCTCCCTGCATGGAGCCTGCTTCTCCCTCGCCTGTCTCTCTGCCTCTGTGTGTGTGTGTCTCTCATGAATAAATAAATAAAATCCTTAAAAAAATAAAATGCTAAGAAAGTAAAAAAAAAATGCTAAGAAAGTATATTGAAGTGGTAATTATTAGGGGATTGCTCATCTTATTTAATTATTATTTCTCAAAGCATTGTCAGAAGGCCACTTGGGAGCACCTCCCAGAGAAGCATTCAAGAGCTAGGTGGTATAGATAAAACAAAGGAGTACTGAATTACATAGGGTAATTAAATGAAGGATTGGTTATAGAGCAAATAAGACTACCTATCTCTATGTCTCCCAGCACAGCCTCGAGAATTGGTTTCTGAGCAAAGGGAGAAATTGTCCTGCCTGGTGGGAGAGGGGTAGATTTAAGGAGAATAGAGTTTTGAGGTAATTCTAGATTACCACAAAAAAGAGCAGAAAGGAAGGAATAGATAGGAAAGCTCTAACCATGCTCTCCTTACTTTTGCAATAAATGAGAGCCTGAGCCTGTCCAACCTTCCCCAACCAAGGCCAGAAAGAAAAGCTTGCTTCTTGACAAGATCCATGCACTTACAGAGCCCGGAGTTCAGCTTTCTCATTCAGTATCTTTGTGTGGGGACAGGGATAAGGAGGTGAGTGGGACATTTATTTGTAATTTATTTAATAAATAAATATTTACTAAGTGTTTAATATGCATGGGATAGTATGCCACATGGTGGGAATCTTATAGTAAAGAGTGCAAAGATACTGCTTTTCAGACTAAACAATACATTCTGGTAAGGAAACACATATTAAATGAATAAACCCAACTTTTATACTCCAATTACATATTGCTAAGTGAGAGAAAGAAAAATAAACTAGGAGATGGATCCTATCAATGAAATGGCACTGTGGTGAGGGGGAGTGTAGTCAGGAAAGGCTTCTTGAGGAGATAATATTGAAAAAAAAACAAAAAACAAAACAAAAAAAAATGAAGGAGAGAGCCATGCAGATAAAGAACATTCTAGTCCAAGGAAAACTGTTAGTGTAAAGGCTCTGAAGCAAGAATGAGAAGAGTGTGTGTGTGTGTGTGTGTGTGTGTGTGTGTGTGTGTACAAGGATCAACAAGGCCAATGTACGAGCAGTTAGTGCCATGAACAACTACATTAGAAACTCATGAAAACTTCCTGTTCTCCTCAGTATCATCCCTGGGTGGCTCAGTGGGTTAAGTGTCTGCCTTTTGTTCAGGTCATAATCCTAGGGTCCTGGGATCGAGCTTCGCATTAGGTTCCCTGCTCAACAGGGAGCCTGCTTCTCCCTCTCCCTCTACCTGCTGCTCCCCCTACTTGTGCTCTCTCTGTCAAATAAGCAAATAAAATCTCAAAAAACAAACAAACAAAACCCACATCATCTGTTATATATCAATTTGAATAATCAAGCAAGGATCAAAAGATCCTTAACAAAATCAAAATTGTTTTGAATAGAAAGACCAAGATGAAGGAACATCTAAACCCTGATGGATAAAGGGGTTATATAAAGGGAAATGGATTCTTAGAGTTTTAAATTTTAATTGAGATGCTAAAATAGCCATAAATTAATAATAGGTAACTATTAAAAAGAGACCAGATGGACTTCTTAGAAATAAAACCAATGTGGGGCCATGAGCAAACAGTCAAGAAAGAATTCTTGAAATGTTTTCAGTGCAAAAAAAGATGTTTTTATTATAGCAGGGGACAGGACCCGTGGGCAGAAAGAGCTGAACTTTTGCTGTATGAAGTTGGTGCTCATATGCTTAGTGTTTATGAGGAAGGACATGTAGGGAGTATTAGATCACAAATGTCTCCTTCAAGTTTCTACTTGTAAAACTACTTTTGCAATATTTCTCTGGTGCTTTTCATTCAATTTGATATTAACTATCAGTGAGATATATAGTCAGTCATGACACTCTTTCAGAATGTAGCAACCTGTAGATATTTGATCCTTATTAGAATTATACAGGCTATAGTTCAGCCTTCTGGGCTAAAGGTGAACATTTTTGTGCTTCTATCCCTCATCAAAACTATAGAAATATGGCTTTTACCTTTTGTACTTATAACCCTACTATCTATAGAATTATAAATATTCTTTTTTATGAAGTACGAGTAGTGAAATATTCATAGAAGCTAATCAGAGTGGACTGATCTGAGCCAAAAATATACAGAGTGAGTTTCAAAAGAAAAAGATCAGAGTAGTGTTGTTTTTTCTTCCTGTTGAGCTGATAAGTTTTAAGGTGCATCTGTCACACACTCACTTGAATTAGGACCATGATTAGAAATTAGATTTTCATATTTAAAAGCCAACCCAGCTTCTTAGTTTTATTCCAGTGATTCACATACTGTATTTGAAAACAAAAGCAACAGTGTCCAAACATAAGCATTTAGACTCATTTTTAGTATTTGAGATTTTTAACAAAATTATCAGAAAAAAATTCTCCTTTTAATCTGAAAACTAATGACCATTCTAGAGGAGTAGAGGAGGATGACACAGGAGAAGCACCTAGGGCAAATAAAAAATATTGCTAAATTAATATTTTATATTTAAATTATTCTTGAAGACTATCCCCAGATTTGTCTGGCTCATTCATTCTGGAGTGACTTTGCTTTCCTTTTACTTTTTTCATTGATTAGCCATATTTTACCTCATCTTCAAAAACTAGAGCAAATTTTATTTGCATGCAATTCTTGCATGAAGTTCTCTTAGATTTTTTTTCTTTTATTATGTCAAAGTTTGTGATTAAGGTTATGAATTTGTCCATTTTGTAATACGCCATCAGATTTCACACTTAAGAATAGGCATAGGTAAGATAGACAGGAGTTACTTTTTGGCCACAAATTATTTGCCACAATGCTGAAATTATGTCAATAGAAATGTGTTCTACTGGGGGACTTGTGGGTGGAGCAGTTGGTTGGGCATCTGACTCTTGGTTTCTGTTCAGGTCATGATCTCAAGGTCATAAGTTCAAGGCCCAAGTCCCAAGTCGGCTCCAAGCTCAGTAAGGAGTCTGCTAAAATTTCTCTCTCCCCCTCACTCTGTCCCTCCCCACACTTGCGTCTACATACTCTCTCTCTAGAATAAATAAATTTAAAAAAATGTGTTCTACTGAAATAAACATTATTTCCTTCAGTCAGTTCAATTAAAATGCAAATACCACCTGATTGTATAGTATATCTTTCATGTCTTGCCACTGTCTAATCAGACTGCTTTCCTCAATAATAGTAAAAGCAATTAAAGAATGCACACAGTTTTAAGGTATTTGTTAGCCTAGGAATATTTATCAGTGAAGAACAGAAAGGAAAAACTTTGAATTAGTAGATAAAAATACCAAAAAAGGATTTATGTACACCTGTGTCAGACCACTTCCCACAAAATTTTCCAAGTGGGAATTTTAATTTCTTACACTGGTCTATAATTTTATCATCCTTATGTCTATCGTGCCTAACAAAATTGCAACTTTTTTTAAGGGAAAAACTACCATAAGCCAAATAGTGTTTCTATAAGTACTTAGACATGTAAGAAATCAGAATAATGCTTGTTATTTTTTAAATATTTTGCTTATTTTTACTTTTCTACAATATGATTAATAAAATAATGTGAACAATAAGGTATATAATTATCTATAATCAGCATTGCTACAAATTTTATAATAAATTATCGCTACCATGTGATTTAGTCTACTCAGGCTGCCATAATAAAATACTGCAGACTAGGTCCCTCAAACAACAGAAATTTATTTCTCATAGTTCTGGACGCTGGAAAGCCAAGATCATGGTGCTAATCCATCCATTTCCTGGTGAAAACTCTTCCTGGCTTATAGACAGCTGCCTTCTTCTTGCTTCCTCATATGCCAATTTTGCTGTGTGTATGTATGTGTGTGTGTGAGAGAGAGAGACAGAGACACAGAGAGTCACACACACACATGCACAGAGTGAAAGAGAGAACTCCCTCCTTGGTGTCTAGTGTCTTTGAACAAAATGAAACAAAACAAAACACTAATTCTATTGGATCAGAGCTTCACTCTTATGAGCTCATTTAATCTTAATTACTTCCATAAAGTCCTATCTCCAAATATTGTCACTTTGCTGATTAGATTTTCAACATATAATTCTGGAGGGACAAAAAATATTCAGTCAATAACACTATGTAAATGTTGGACAAAACTTAGGGATAGTCAAATGTTCTTTGAGTAACAGGTATTAAACAATTCATCCCAAGGTCCAATAAAGATACTGCTAAAACTAATATGTCTTTTTTAAAAGATGTATTTACTATAGAGAGAGAGAGAAGGAAAGAGTGAGAATGCAAGTGCAAGTGGGGGAGGGTCAGAGGGAGAGAATCTTCTACCAGACAACCTACTGAGCATGGAGCTAGTCTTAGGGCTCAATCTCAAAACCCAGGAGATCACAACCTGAGAAAACCAAGAGTAGGTCACTCTACCAACTGAGCCACCCAGGCGCCCCATAAAATTAATATTTCTTATTAAAATTATTAACATTTAACAGACGTTTGATGCTGCTATGTCTCTTGGTATCTTTTGCAGTTATGGAGAAAAATGAGAAGAATACTATATGGTTACATCAATCATTAGCATTTTAAATAATATTTTGGAGAATATAATGACTACTCATAAAGTAATGGATCCCAAAAGGGATTCTATATCAAACATAGATTAAATAGGCTAAGTCTAATGACTCTTATCTTAATCTATTTTGGCAACATACCCAGTCAATTTGTTTGTTTGTTTGGAGAGAGAGAGAGAAAGAGGGAGGGTGAGTTAGTGGGCGGGGGATAGGAGGAGAAAGAGAATCTTAGGCAGGCTCCTTGCCCTGCACAGAGCTTGACTCGGGGCTTGATCTCATGACCCTGAGATCATGGCCTGAGCTGAAATCAAGAGTCTGATACTTAATCAACTGAGCCACCCAGATGCCCTTTTATCCAATTAATTTTAAGTTAATTTTTCTGTAGGGGTTAGAAAAAAGACATTCTAAACCCTAGTTCTCCCATTGTGCATGACATAGGAGCAATCCAGAGTTCCCAATGAATCACACTGTGAAACACAGAGATATCTGAGAATTTAAAGGAGGTTGGCCCACCATGGAACCTCTATATTAAATGATAACCTTGCAATAGAAACTGTTGAGTACTAAACTGAGAATGCAGCTGAGTTCAGAGCATCCCTGGGATAAGGTCTAGTTAATCAGGAAGAGGGAGGGATTTATGGGACACCCATGACAAGAGCACAGACCATACATTTCACCAACTTCAAATCAGATCAGATAATAAAATGAGTTAGTCCCATCTCTTTTCCTAGGCAAGAGAAGAGATTAATGCATTTAAAGCATCACAAGAACTCTAGAGAGTAATTAAAATTATCTTTCCCAAATCAAGATGGGGAAACAGAAATTCAGAAAGATTAATTAACTTGGCCATAGTCATACAGCAAATAATTAATAAAAGATTCCAGCATATTCAAAAATAGTACTGAATTTTCTTATTTCACTTACATCTGTGTTCCACCTCTCATATGAGACTCTTACTGTATATCCCTATTTTATGACATTTTTGATGTAATCAAATCTAGAAATTAATCATGTTTAATTATTCTTGAAGAAGTCAAAAAGCATTTTCAGAGGCAGTATGTTTAAGGTAACTCTTAAAGAATAAGTGTTTAAGGATTATACAAGAAGGAAAATGTTCTAGGAAATCAAGGAAATGTGCTATTTAAAGTCCTTTCACTGGACAATTAGGACTTAAATTTTAAAAGCTAATTAAAAGTGTTTTCTTAGTATTATAGATACATAACAATATTCCAGATAAAATCCTAAAAAAAGTAATTTTAGTACACTTAACATTTTCAAAGTTGTCTCTTTTTTGTTTTTTGAGGAGAGGATACAATTTATTTTTGTAATAGATAATTTATTCAATATTGCTTATATTGTAACTTTTATTTTTAATTAATTTTATCCATTAGTGATGCTATCAACATATTTTGACAAAACTGTTTTGTTTTTTGTTTTTTGTTTTTTTTGACAGAACTGTTTTGAATGCATTCCTCTTATGTGAATAGTCTAATTTATTAGTTTCATAGACTCCCTGCTGAAATATCAATGGGATTTTAAAATTTAAATAAACCATCCTGTCTTGTCGCTGAAAAAAATATATATAATTAAGCTGTTTTTCATGAATTTTATTCAGTGACTATTGAGTTACTTACTTTCCTCAAATGATATATAAATCTAAATGCTTCCATTTACTCTTAATGCTTTAATTAAGCATGCCAACTGCTGTGGCATTTTACACATGCCCAAATAGGTTAGTATCTTAAATAACTCAATGTTCTTGTGCAAATACAGTTGTTTTTTGCTGCATTTGCTTTCTTTACAGTTCAGACTTGCAGAACTTAAGGTGAAGTCAGGAAGATGAGTTTTCAGAAATATTTGGAGTAAATAATTATGCCAAACAAAAACCCTTAAAGATAAGCTCTCTTAGCTACACAAAAGTCTTTGAGAAATTGGAAAAGATTTGTTTGGAATCAAGGAAAGAAAGTAGAACTCTGAGAACAATAACCACATTCACAATTTCCAAGTATTAAATAATGTAATTAAATATCTATTCAAAGAGGAGTAGGGAATGTGAGCTAATTAATGATGGTAAATGGAAATATCTGATCATATTTGGATACAAATTAAGAAATTTGAGTAGAAAGATAACAAAACCAAAAAGTAAAGCTTAAGTAGTATATAATAAAAAGCAATCCTTTACTAATAGAATTAACTTCAAAAAAAAAAGAAAAAATAATTTCTCTTCCTATTTCAAATATAATGCAAAGTAAAGGCTTTGTAGACATTAACTGGCAGCATGACTTCTGCTATTTCAGATTAATGGCTGACTTGTAGTGATCCGCGATCCATCATTTACATATGTGATATTCAAGTTGAAATGTACTTTTTTAACACATGAGCAAATTGAAGTCTAGACTGGCTAACATACAAATACATATTCAAGACCTCAGGGTTTAGACCTTCAAATTGTTTTCATTCAGTGACCTTCTTTTTTAATTCATTCTTCCAGAACCTATGTTCTAACTACAGCAACAGACACTAAATAATTATTACTAAATGACATAAATATTTTGATAGAGGTGACTTTTAGCACAAGGATTTTCATTTAGCTGAGTCTTAAAAGGTAAAAAGATATTAGCCTTGAAAAGGTGGGGGAGGGTATAGCATTAATAAAAATATAGAAGTGGAAAAAATAAGCTCTCTTTAGAGAATCACAGGAGTATAAAAAGTACATTAGGGGAGACCATTTTGTTCTTTATACCTTTGTTAAGCCGCTGCACAACGGAAATGGAGGGTTTTGATATTGTAAAGTGGAAAAGACATGACAGCATGTTTTTCATAGCACCAATGAGACATATCCACTAAATAACATTTTCAGTTTGATTGACTCATGTGACAAGTATATTTACATCCCAACACATGGGCCAAAAAACTAGTAATATATAAAATGTGCCCTTGTGCATATATTGTCTATTTCAACATTGGAGTGAAACAACTGTAAGTCAAGCAACTAGAACCAAAAACTGAGACTCTAGTAAATCTAGACCCTAGGTACACTCCTTAGGCTGCATAACAGAATTCTAGTGGTGACCCTCAGACTTCTCTTTTACGTATATATCCTATTGACTTGTCATCACTTTTAACTAATAATTTACTTCTTTACCATCCCAAGTCCTTAATCGGGTTTTGTAGTTCTTTTAACAGAAGCATGAAAGGTAGTCAGGAAAGGAAGAGAGCCCCCTGCAAAGGTAGCAGCCTTCTGGGTAAATGTGCAGAGCACTTGGAATCATCATTCATTTGGATGTCCTGGTCTTCTGGGAAATTTTGAAAAGGTTCATGAACAGAATCCTCCATAACTTCTCAAATTTGAGGTGATGCAGGAAGAGAATAGTCTATTTAAATGACACTTTCACCTATTTTCTGTTCCTTTACCCGAATGAGGCCCTAAATTTGTAATATTATTATATTTAGGCCCTTATAGCATATGATCTTGTCAAAAGTTCAGAAATAACAGAAGTAAAACCTATGAGTCACTGAAGAAGTAATTAGTAAAAGTTTATTATATGTATGCCAAAAAGACATTTTGCAAATTGGGAGCATTCAAACCAAAACATGGAATGAAGCTAAGGTATATATTGTTATAAAGGGTATATAAATATAGCAGTGATTGCTTATTCTTCACAGTGATTGATCATAATACTAGAATTTTCTTGAATGATGGGAAATTGGTCAATGGCTACCTCATAACAACCTTTGGAAACAGTTTTAAGTTTTGCTTGTGATTTTCAGAGCCATAAGCCAAAAGTGACTCAGGTCAAGTTAGCCCTTCAAGCTAAGCTAAATTAAGCTTTGTTTGTCTGACCAAACTGTTTTTTTTTTTTTTCATTTGTTTTTTGTTTTGTTTTGGTTTGGTTTTATCTTAATTTTAACACCTTCTAGGCAATACTAAGAGAGACGGAAGTTGGAGCACCTTGGTGGCTCAGGAATGGCTTAGATCATGATCCCAGGGACCTGGGATCAAGCCCCACATTGTGGCTCCCTGCTCAGCAGGGAGTCTGCTTCTCCCTCTCCCTCTGCACCTCTCTCCACACCCTTCCCCTCCTCATATGTGCTTTCTCTCAAATAAATAAATAAAATCCTTTAAAAAGAGAGAGAGAGAGAGAGAGACATAAATCAAAAGCCCAGAGGTTGAATGCTAGAATGGCTTATTAGAATAGGGACTGATTTTTTCCATACAGAGTCAACATGTACTTACTGAACATCTTTGTACAAGAAAGCTTTCAAAGTTCTATACATACATCCTTTCTCTCATGGAACTTATATCTTATTAGTATATATTAAAATTAAGAAAATTCCCCAGAGTAGTTTCACAAGCTCATAATGGCATCCAGAGATATAGAGTAATTGCAGGCAGTTCAACCTCACTTCAACAAAGCTCTCTTTCTGAAAGATTTCCTCAAAAGTTTTGGCTGAATATTGCCCATCATGGTAAACTTCCAATAATGCACCAACCCCTTCCTATTTTACACTAGCCTAGCTTATTATCATATCTTAGAAAAAGCAGGACTTGTCACCAGGGTAAAATTTGTCTTTTAACAAGTGGATTCTAAGAGCAGACCTCAACTGATGCAAACTTCTCTATAAAGGTGGTTCTAGTATTACAGGAGTCTGAACTTCTTGATACCAGAAATGCCTTAGCCTGCTATCATGGCAGTCTTTCAAAACCTTAAATGAACTATTTATTTTGCAGTCCTCACCACTGTTAAACTCTTCTTGGGGTAGGGATTGTGTCTTAACACCTCTGGGCTTAGCACAAAATAGTTGCTCAATAAATATTTGTTTAACTAGTTTGAGGGAACTATTATACATAATGTACCACTATTATAAAACATCATCAATAATACTCATCAATAATAAAACTACTTCAATAATACTCATCAATAACTATTACAAATAATGTACCACTATTATAAACCATTATCAGTAATACTCATGCTGGTGAAAGATTATGATTAATCTAAATGTTCACTAAACAAATTATCACATAGTCACTAAAAATAAGTGTGTGTGTATAAAATACACATGCATTATTATGTGTCTATATATGTATAGTAATATATATGATACTTTGATATAATTTTTCCTGAAACACCAGTATATGAATTATGTACAAAGTATTATACCAAGCACTTCAATTTTTTAAAGCCTAGGTGTAAAGCTAAAGGTTAAAAAAAGTTATACTATTACTGATCATAGTTGGGTAGTGAGATGATAGAAGATGCTGTTTTATTTTTTCATTAACTTACTCTGCTAAAAAATACTAACAATTTTTCTTTAATTTCTATAAATTTTATAAAGTGGAAACATAAAAAAATTAAAATTTTTGTTGTTTTAATGCCAACATATATCACATTTATTTATTTTGCAGCCTGGTATCACTGGCTTATTTGTCACTAAAATATTGTTAAATAATTTATTTAATATTCTAGTAATTTAGGTCAAGTAGAAACGAAAGAGGAAGGAAAAAGTAGAAGTGGTAGAGAAGGTATTTACAATGTATTAGTGTCTCATAACAAAATCAAATGCCTTTAAAATATTCAGCTAATTAGCAAATTTGTATAGCATTCTCAGAAACATAAAAAAACCGAAAAGAAATATTCCTTATAAAATATGCTCTGTATTATGTTTTATGATATTACTTCCTTAACACTCAAAATGTTCAAAATGTTTTCACTTTCTCTTATTGCTTTTGTAAATTTGATATTGTGCCAAAAGGAACATCTTCCAGCTGAACAAATAGATTTCTTCTTAGTTCAATGGAGCATTGAAATGTACACTGCAAATAATTTGAAAATAATTTACAGTTCTGGCCCAAACACCAAATAAAGGGTTGTGGGTTTTTTGTTTGTTTGTTTGTTTGTTTGTTTGTTTTTAACACTGCCAGTTCCCCTATACCTGGTTAATCACTTTTTTGAAAGATGTACAACTGCATTAATGGTTCCCCATTGCTTTCAGTACACATAAAGTAAGGAAAGATTAATTTGATTTTTGATTTTTTTTTTTTGGCTACTTTGTAAAGAAATTAAGCTTTGGGTGGGGTCATTATTATTCTTGCACTTTGTTCCATTCTAGAATGGGAAATCACTTAAAGATATAATCACTAGTGTCTCCTGTTTCAACCTTAAGCCTCAAAAATGGTTCTGTTCGGTAATATATAATCTTTCACATGGTTTAAAAAACAGGTCTAGCTAAACAAAACAAAACAAAAAAAGCTTGCCAGAAGTACATCTGGAAACAATGTTAAAGACATGGAATTCTATATATAGAATCTTATAGGAGAGATATGTTTTTAAATAAAAAATCATACCTTCAATCTATTGTTTCATTTGAGAATCAATATTAACTTTTCAATGTTCAGTAACAGTTTAATATCAATCATAATTTTGGGGGAAGAAGATACTGTCGTTGTGTACTCGAGCTAATTACAGTGATGGATTTTGGATTTCATTTCTTGGTATCATCTAGTTAAGAAAGAGTAAATGCAGAATGTCAGTTTATGGAAATCGTGTACATAACAGAATGAGGTTTCTCGGTATGTTCCTACTGTAGCCAGTTGAAATGCTTCCATTCCTCCCCTTGAGTGTAATAAGAGAACGCTTTTTGGGCTTTGAGGCTGCAAATGCAAACCTCTTCAGTTGTATCTTTAAAAACAACTATCAAATAACTCTTTGGTATGCTCCATTTTTTTTCTCTTCTACTCAGAATTTGTCCTTTTCTTGTATCTTTTTATTTAGTTTGGCCTTCAGCCCAATATCTGTCTCCTCAGCTGGTACCAATTTGACTCAGGTTCTCCAGGACAGTATGTGCTTCGATAAGCCAGCTGGCCACAGAAATCTGATTTTGACAATTACCGACATGATCAGTTCCTACCCGACTCATTCCAAATGCACAGACTCGCCCGCACCTGGCACATGCATATTGATGATGCTTTCTTTTTTTGTGGAGGGCATTCTCTTCTGATGATGGAAAGAGAGAAATCCCTGAAAATCTCAATCTGTGAGGACCCAAAAACGTAAAAGTCTGTTCTGGTTGCCAAACAACATAAAAACAATAAACAAAGAGTTGCGATAGAAACGAAATAAAAGTGAAAAAGGTCACCTACCAGTTAAGCTTTCTGTCCATCTGTCTCTGCCACCTTGCTATCACAGAACGAGGTCTCCTTCCTCCAAAGGCTTTTCCTATTCAATCGACTCCATACATGATACTCTGTTGTCTTAAATTTCTCTCTCAATTGAAATTGCCCCTGCAATGTTAATATTTAGATATTCTTCAGTCTCTCCCATTAAATAAGAAAAAGAAAATCTTTAATGATGCCACATCTCCATCTAAATAATAGTATCTCTTCTTTCTTAATCACAATTCATTTTTTTTTAGAGATTTACCTATATTCATTCTACTGAATTATCTTCAAATCACCTATCAATCCTCAGGTTGGAATGCTGTCAGGTGCAAATAACAAAAACAAAGTTGCTCAAACAATAAGCGTTTTTAATATCTCAGCTAAACTACGTCCATAGTTGAATGATTCTAGAATTGGTAGATCCAGTTGCTTAGTAATATCATCAAGTCTTTGGTTCTAAAAAAAAAAAAAAAAAAAGTCTTTGGTTCTACTTCTTGTGATTCTCCTTGCCTTTGCCTAATGGTCAAGAGAGTCTACAGTTCAAAGCATCAGGTCCCTATAAATTAATGTTCAAACAGGAAAGAAGGGCAGGAATTCTCCATAGGAATTTCTTTTTCTTTCTTTCTTTTTTTTAATCAAGAGAATTCTTCCCAGAACATTTCTCCCAGGACATTTACTAGTACATTTAATTGATAAAAACTTTGTTACGTATTATCCACCCTAAACCAATCACCCAGAAGGAAAATAACACAACTTTCAGCTTTTCAGTAAAACTAAGTCCCTGAAAAAAAACAAAACAAAACAAAACAAACAAAACTAAGTGCCTGATATTTTCACTTAAATGTCCCAAATTTAACATCAAAAGTAGAACCCATTTTACCTTTGATCTCTGTCTGTATGCCCTATCTCAATGAATGACACCTGCATATATTGAGTTCCTGAGATAAAAATCTGTACCTCACCACCAACATTCAATTAGACACAAAATTGTAGATTCTGTTCTTAGTATTTCTTCAGTTCATTTACTTCTTTCCATCTTAACACTGCTAATTTGGTTTAGGCAAATTTCATGTCTTGGATTACTATAGCTTGATGACCTGATTTCCTGCTTATCATTTTGCCCATGTTATACCTTCCACTCATCCCTCAGGAATCCTTTTAAAAAACAAAGTGGATCATATCATATCTTTCTCCACTATTGTACCTTCTTTGTATAGAGAATGATTTCCCAGATCCCAATCCCATCAGACCTGGCTAACTCCTCCTTCAAGACTTAGCTCAAAAGATTTTCTAAGGGGGATCCCTGCATGGCTCAGTGGTTCGGTGCCTGCCTTCGGCCCAGGGCATGATCCTGGGGTCCTGGGATTGAGTCCCACATCAGGCTTCCTGCATGGAGATTGCTTCTCCCTCTGCCTGTCTCTCTCTCTCTCTCTCTCTCTCTGTCTCTCATAAATAAATAAAAGAAATCTTAAAAAAAAAAAAAAAAGACTTTCTAAGGTCTCCCAATTTTTTCCCAGGCTAGTGTAAGTACGCATTCTCTGTGCCTTCACTATCTTAAAACTTCATATTTTGCCTTGTCATTATCTATGTTCTCATCATTTTTGCTTATTGACTATAAGCTTCTTGAGGCAAGAGTTGTGGTATCCTCTGAACCAAGACAGTGCCTAGAGCATAAAGAGTACTTAATAAAAGTTTTTAAATACACTGTGTGAATATGCCAAGTTTTTTTGATGCAAAATTGAATTATATAGTCCATAATGAATACTTTCCTATCTATAAGGCCTCTCACAAAAATGGAAAAATTAAGTTGCATTAAATTATATGCTATATTGAAAATAATAAAATTGGTACTTTCAGGAAAGTCTGGAGTATGTTAAAAAAACAAAAGCTATACCATAATAAATTATTCTGGAATTACTTCTGCCATTTTCCTAACTTTTCTTCTCTAAAACTAAACTCAAGCCACTAAATTTAATTAATGTTTTTTAGCTTTATTTCACTTTAAATGTTTATTCTTTTTACTTTATTTCCACTTTTTGCTTCTATGGGTTAGCCCACTCTTATTTGTCAAGTACCTTCACCAGAGATTTGTAATTCTGCTTAGTATATAATTAAGTAGGCCTGGGCCCAAGGCTGGAGACCACGATAAATAATTCAATAGATTGAAAAAGTAATACAAGAACAGTCAGTATGAAAGATCCCTCCCTAGAAACAAAAACAGGTTAACACTACCTTATGGTAAAATACTTTAGCATAAAAAGAGGATTAAGGAGGATGCCTGAGTGGCTCAGTGGTTGAGTGGCTGCCTTCTGCTCAGGGCATGATCCCAGAGTCCCAGATGAGTCTTGCATCAGGTTCAGCACAGGGAGCCTGCTTCTCCCTCGCCTCCCTCCCTTCTGTCTCTGCCTCTGTGTGTGTCTCATGAATAAATAAATAAAATCTTTAAAAAAGGGGCGGGGGGATTAAGGGTATCTTATATTTATTTTACTTTTTTATTTAAATTCATTTAGCCAACATATAGTAGTAGCTCATTAGTCTCAGATGTAGTGTTCAACAATTAAGGGTATCTTTTATACAAAAATTTATTATTTTAAATAAGCATTTATATTGAAAAAATAATTATGTTGATTAGATTTATGCTCTATCACTTTTTTTTTAAAGATTTGATTTATTTATTCATGAGAGACACACAGAGAGAGAGGCAGAGACACAGGCAGAGGGAGAAGCAGGCTTCATACAGGGAGCCTGATGCGGGACTCAATCCCAGGTCTCTAGGGTCACACCCTGAGCCAAAGGTAGATGCTCAACCGCTGAGCCACAGAGGCGTCCCTCTATGGCTCTTTTTTGATGGTTGCAAGAGAAAAGAGTTTTTATTAGTTAATCAACTTATATATAGATATAATCAACAAATATAAATTAGTTGCCTATTATATGATCCAAGCAGTATGTTAAAATATTAATTGTATAAAGATAGTCTAGCTGGAAGAAAAATAAATATAAGTATAAACATAAAATAAATACAAACAAAAATAAGTATTTACAGTGTAATATAATAGTAGTACTGGCATTGGAATTATATGTTGCCACCAACTTCTATAGAGAAAATCTTAGCTTCATTAATAATCCATTATGGGTCTGTTATTTTTAAAAATGTATTTACCATCAGTACTATTTCTTTAAATAATGGAGTTCAAAAGTTTACTATTAACTATATGAATTATTACAGTTTAAATTAGCCTAAACTTTCTTTTTTTGGAAATTTGAACTACCTATATCAATAATATTTGTTGTTGCCACATCAAGTCTCAATTATGCACCAGGCAAAGTGTTTAATACTCCAACTTGTATGGTCTAATTTAATCCTTAAACTCATCCTGGGAGAAGGTTATTGTCCTTCCTATTTTACACATAAAAAACCAAGGCTCTGTGAGACTAAATTTAATAGCTTAAGGGTGCTTCAAATGACAAGTATCAGAAGCCCCAGATGAAAACTAGTAAGACTCAAAAGCTTCCAGTTCATCTGGAGTCTATGCCTTTATTGAGCAGCAGGATGCTCTGTTAGCTCTGGAATTTACATCTTCTGTTTTCAGCAAAATCGGTAATTTGAAAGCCTGGGTAGACAAAACTCTATATAATCTTCTCTCTTTTGCCCCAACTCTATGGAAGCAATTGTCCCCTTGTGATGCAGGAAGTATATAACATGAGGTTCTTGATTATTACCTGCCACCTTGTCTCTGATTGTTAGTTTGGGTAGCATTTCCATCACACAAGGCCTGATTTCTAGTCCTTCAAACACCATAAATAGCAAGTCCTAAAAGCAAAATTGACTTTTGTAGAAAAATTACATTTTCTTTTTCCCCTGCTTCCAGATAGGCCAGTTTTAACAAAGCTTTTCAATTTCTTATAGGACTTTCTTTCACTAAGTACAAAAAGGTAACCAACATAGTCCAGCATCCTAATTTTTTTCTACAAAAAATTCCCATATTCTGCAGCCTTAATAGACTCATCGTTTAAATTCCACTATCCAATATGTAATATTGTAATTAGCTATTTTACTACCAGGAATAAAAATTACTAGTCTCCTAGTCTAGGATATGAGGTACCTCACCACTGTATGTACTGTTTCTACTCATCCAATTTAAAAATTTTAGAATATATTACTTCTAACATTTCCACATTCTGATACCAAATTCTGAGTCAGTGAGAGTTATTTATTATAAGCGCTAAAGTATATGTATAAAAACCATCCCCAAGTGGCTTAAGCACACACAAAAAAGTTTATTGGATTATGTAACTGGGTGAGAATTCTCAAAATAGGGCCTGTCTTTTACACCTTCTGTCAGTAAAACCTTCTCTAATGGACTTCAGCTTCAGGCTACACATGGCAATGAGGTAGCTCCTACAGCACCTAGCCTGGACCTCTCTTGAGTAACTCCTGATGGAGCACCACTTCTGCTTTAGCAGTTCCAAAAGAAGCCTCACTGCCTCTTGCTCTGATCATGTTTCATGCCCATGCCTGAGCTAAGCATTGTGATCTGAAGTGATGAGATCCACCAGTTAACTTTGGATAAGTTCTTTGACTCCAACTCTTGAGTCAAGGATGAGGCCCAATCTAAACATGTGGAAAGAGAATGTGGGAAAGAAAAGAGACCAAAATAAAGTTAGGGACTTTGACTGGAAAAGGGAGAAGGGGGTAGAAGTCCAATTAACCGATGGCCACTACACTAGCATACAGCGTGTGACTAGAAGAGAATTTGAGCCTAAGTTTCACTTAGAAAAACCATTCTGGGGGTGCCTGGGTGGCTTAGTCTATAAAGTCTCTGCCTTTGGCTCAGCCTGCATCGGGCTCCCTGCTCAGCAGGTAGCCTGTTTCTTCCTCTCCCTTTGCTCCTCCTCCTCAGCTCCTGCTGGGTCTCTTGCTTTTTCTCTCTCAAATAAATAAATAAAATCTTAAAAAACAAACAAACAAAAAAAAAAAAAAAAAGGAAAAAGAAAAACCATTCTGAATCCTCAAATCCAATACTAAGGGTTTCTATGACTAAATCAATAATTATCATGATTATTCTATATATAACATTTTTTTCAGCTAATCTTTGTGCTTGTCAATTTCAAGAAATAAGGCCTTCTTAACTGTTACCATACCTTAGTCTAAAAGGTATAATCAAAAGAAGAGTGCAAGTGAATGCCATATGTATACAATTTCAAAGTAATAAAATTTATCAAAGTAGAAATATATCTCAATCTTGGCATAATGTTCCCCTACTTGGACCAAAGAAGTGGTAATAAAAAGGAAGCAGTGGACTAGTGGCAATAGTCTGAAAAGGGAGTGGAAACAATATGACAATCTTATACCATACAATGAGCACAGGCATGCAAAGTATCCAAATGTGCACTGGTATATTTTCTGGAGATTTGGGGACTAAAACCTACACTAAAATGTAGTGGGATAGCAATAAAGAGAATTTTTTTTCAAAGTAAAAATAGAAATGAGGAAATGCAAAGTAAAAGTTTGATGAGCTCTTAAATTAAACTGTTTCAATGATTTGCAAAGATAGGGCGAGTGGCAGATAGGAAGCTTGGGAATGGGGTACTGGGTATTGTTATAATTTGAAAAGCATATGCACTATAACTACTTTAATCAACACACCTAACAATTCTCTCTGAGAAAAGAAAACATCTTTAATTAGCATAATTTTTCTATTATTATGAAAAAATATCTTAAAATTAAATTAAACCTGAAGTGATTTTGACACACTCACTGCTAATATGGAGAGTTTTGGAAAAGTTAGAAGCTCAAAAATTTGGTAAGGTGTTCTGAAACCTATTTAAGCTCTACCAAAATCTCCTTGATTCATGGAGCTCAAGAATTAACCAAATAAGCTACGCTCCCCCCACCAAAGGGACATTCTCTAAAGCCCTAAGCAGAAAAACTAATATTTACATAAGCATGTGCAGTTTTCAGGGCATCTTTAAGATACTCAAAGTGGCAGATACCTTTTATTGTGTTGAAATGTTCTAATTTATTATATTATTTCTACCCTAATCAAAGAATTTTGTATTTACCTTTTTTTTTTCTTTTTCTTTTTTTTTTTTTTTTTGAGATTGAGAGAGACACACACACGTGCACAAGCACAGGTGGAAGGGCAGAGGGAGAATCTGAAACAGGCTCCTGTTCAGCGTGGAACCAGACACGGGGCTTGATCTCACAACCCTGAGATCATGATATGAGCTGAAATCAAGAGTAAGATACTTAACTGACTGAGCCACCCATGCATCCCAGTATTTATATTCTTAATATATTAGCTTTGTATGAAATAAATGAAATTTCCTAAAATTCATTTTGATTGGCTTTATAATTTGCTCCCAGCAAATTATAAAAAATAAAAACTTCATATGTTTTCAATATACTTAAATAATTTAAAATTACCCTTAATAGATAACTTTTTAATAATAAGCAACATTTTATAAAGACAATGATAGATTACTTTAAAACTGTTTGAGTTGTTCTCTCACCTTGGTACCCTCCACCAGATGCCCCCTCTAACACCTAACACAGAGCTGTACACATAGCAAGTGCTAAGTTAATTTTTATGAGATACGACTTAGTGATTCAACACAAATGGAAAAACAATATATGCCTCCAGATTTTGCCTTTGTTGTTTGAAGTCATAAGGCGGGCCACAGCATTTAGCACAGATAAAATAGCTACATTTTATGGCTACATATAATGCAGCAATAAGTACAACTACGTGATACATTATGTGTAATTAACTCAACAAATACATACTGAGGTTCTGTCATATGTCAGACAATATGCTAAGAACTGGGAATATGTTAGTAAACAAAGCAAAAATTGTGAACTCCAAATGCGATGGGCTAAGAGACAAGCAATCTCTTACCACAACATGTCAGATGTTAGACTTTTAAAAATATTTGACTAATTTCTTATTAAATTTGGATTTTTTAAATAAGAAGAGAAATCCAGTGTAGATTTCTATTGTTTTCTTCAATGGCTCAATTTAGAATAGGTCTCCATTTATTTGAAGTAGTAATCTTGAGGATAGAATCTAAAAGAAGTTTTAATATATTTATTATAATATTACCTATGATAATTATTTCACAAAAAACTCGGTTGCATAATCATAATAATCACTGCTTCATTTAACTAATAGACATTAGTATTGTAGTCTGGTTAAAGCTACTCTTCCTGGACCTCTTTTCATACTGCTGTTGTTACTTCAGGAGATCTATTTGACTTTTTGGAACCTGGGTAAAATCTTGATTTATATATTACAATTTCTTACACATTTTATTGGGAAACTGGCATAGAGCAGAACATTGTCTTATATTTTGCTACAGCTACTCCAGGAAATGAGAAGTGAATAGGATTGTAGTTTACTGAAAAGAGCCCTGGATTGGAAGTTAGAAATTCTGTGTTTAAGATCTACCAGACTGCTTTTTTTTTAACTTTGCACAATCACTTTATTACAGTTTTACATGGACTCCTATGTTTATGTTTATTACTAATTACATTTATACAGTATCTCTCAAACTAACCTTTTACAACATGAAATATAAATAATAGTAATGTTTTTTAATTACCAATAAGATTATGAAAAGGAATAAAGTGGAGTAGGTCACATCTTGAACGTTACTGTGCCACATTTTTTATTGGACACAGTCTGCTTCAGGAACAGAAGAGGAAAAAAGAAGCCACACTTTGCTCGGTGTGCTTCCCTCTAAGCTATATTGCTAATATTTTCTAGGAGGAGACAAGTTCAACATTGAGAAGTTGATGTCTTAGAATCCACTGTTCTTACCCAGCTTTCCTTTCTCCTGGGAGTGTTATGGGTTGTGGGGGGAAAGACTAACCATTTGGAACTTTCTACACATAAGCTGTTTATTCATTCATTCTGCAAATATTTGTTGAGATCTTCTATACGCTCACACTCCAGACAGGGAATACAAAGATGAATAAGTCATGGTTCCTGCCGTCAAGTATCTCACAGTCTAACAGAAAAAATAAAGTTCACAAAACCTATTTTTGAGGTGTTTCTTTTGATGACTGTATGGAATACTAGAATAGTACTGCTCTAGGGACTGTCAGGACAGACAGGTCAATCTGTTGGAGATAGGAGCATGGGAATTCTATGAAGAGAATAGTAAGAATTAGTCACACACACACACACACACACACACACACACTGCACAACACCCCTAAGCCTACACTCAGTAGAAACGAAAGGTCAGGAAACAGGAAATACACTGAGGAGCAGAAGCTCATGTTCATGAAACTTTTTATTTAAGGCATCTGAGTAGCTTGGAACTGTTCTATAAAATATGTGGCTTATGAAAAAAATATACAAGTATAATTAGGTAGGGATGAACAAATATTTCTCTTTCTAATAAATTCTGAAAATGTATTAGAAAATTTTTGTATGGTGGCTTCGGAAATATTTAAAAAATGAAGTAGATCACTGAAACACGTAAATAATTGAATCAAAAACTACTTTCCTTAACTCCATTTTGCTGGTTTAGATGTCAGAATTCTGGTGACTTTTATATCAGGGACTTATCTGTATTTTGACTCTCCATTCTCTTGAATTAGTTTCCAATAGTCAGCTCAGGTAGTTGTTGGCTGGTGAATGCAGAAAATATTTTTGTCGGCATATTTGTTTTGGGGAGAAGAGGTTGAACACTTCTCTGAGAATCAACAAATCGGCTGCTTGGTAATTTTACTCTTGAGCTTTTGGAAAGGATCCTAACTTTTTTACAGCGGTTTCAGTAAAGATTTCTTCCTAAGATTCCAGCCAACAATACTCCTCAGTCAGGTATGCTGGACATTGCTGTGAATACTGGGAAATAAACCAAAAAGAATAAATTATAACCTTAAATTGTGAGCCAAGATACACACCACTGTAAAATAGTGCTCTGTAATGTTTGGCTCATGTAAAGAAGGTGTACCCTTTCAATTCACTGGAAATATGGCTGAACCACATTTTTAGGTCATTTTCTGATTAACTCCCATTTCCATATGAGGAATAATACAATTACAGTGGTTATCTTAGTACCTGCTTTCTCATCTCCCTCTCCCAAGCAGTTCTCTTTCACCTACTTTTGATAATCTCACACCTACGTTCTTAACCTGAATCCTCTTCTTTTTAATCCTTGAACTTCTGTGTTGCCTTGTTTAGTTTAGGAAAAAGTCATCCATTACTTTCATTTGGGTTCCCTAGAATCACACCCTGAGAGGGATTCCATGTGAGCTGGGGGAGGGGTGGGTGGGGGGACCTGCTACAGGAATGAAAAGGGAAGGAGGCCATGTGAGGGTGCAATACTAAACAAGCCTTGTGGAAGAGATCTTTGACTCAATAGTTTAAGGAAATCTGAAGACAACATAGATCCATCATATCTCAGAGCTATCCTTACTAGAAGATGGAGAATTAAGACCTACTCCCTGCCAGTTCTTTTAAGAGCTGCCCCCAGAGGGTGATAATTCCCAGGCCTTTCTGGTTCTCAGACAGCATAGGTTGAGTTGGTTCTAACAGTTTGAGATAGTCCACCAAAAAATTTAAGTGAGAGGTAAGCCCACTGGGAGGCTGTGCACATGAAAGTAGCAAAGGGATCCAAGGGGACATGGGTGGAGTATTGACAGTGTCTGCTTCATACAAGTAATCACTGTCAAGTATTTAAAAATATACTTTAGACTTTCAGTAGTAAATCAGTATCTATTCCATCATTTGTCACTAATTAAGTATTATTTAATACTGTATTTATATTCTCAGTTGTATTAGAACTCTTCTGATTTAAGCCAATGAAACAGAAAGCAAACATAAATCCGATTAGCCAAATAAAGAGTAATATGTCAGTTCATATAGTTAAACTATTGTATTACCTAAGATAAAGTCTTGGCTTATGAACCAGAGGAATTAGAGGATATTAATCACTAGGCCTTTTCTCTCTCGTCCCTACCTTTCTTTGTGTGCCAGGTTCACTTTCTTCCATACAATAGGCAGCATTGCCTCTGTTAACTCTTGACTTCACCCCTCACAGTTTCACCCATCTCTTCTCGTGGTTCTCATTTTAAATTACAGGGAAGGAAAGACTCTAATTGGCCAGGTTTGATCAAGGAATTTATTGGCTCTAGAATTACTGTGGCCGGAGAATGAGTTATTATATTTGTCCAGCATAGAACATGCAACCATCTTAGAGACATCCTTGTGGCCAGCAAGATGAGGTCATGTAAGATTATGGCAGCTCTGATTTGGAAAATATGTAAGAGAGGGCAAAGAACAATTCCCCAAAAGAAAATAATCAGGTCCCAGAAAACATAAGATAAGCTGAGCAAAGCAAAACTACATTTCAATATCACATGAGCATCAATTTCCTCATAACATGCAGCTTAAAATATTTGTTAAATTTATTTCACAAAATTATTCTAAGTATGAAATGTGGTTTATCAGCAGAAGTGCTTTACAAGTTACCAAGTTTTGTTAGTGAGCATTGCATGACACATAAAATGTCAAACCTTCTCTTATGCCTGTTCATCTAAAATATGTTTCTATGTTATAGATAAGTACAAAAAGGTAAAGTAAGAATCAAGCAAGACTTTAGAGCTTTCCATCCTAGATCCTGGAAGTAAAATCCAGGTTTAAACTCCATGAAAAATTGAGAAGTATAAGTCTTGGCAGCCTCTAGATATCTTTTTAAGACAAGAACAGGGGAACTATTTACTGTAGGACAAGGGAGGAGCATCTGGGCTCTTCCTCATTATTTTTACAAAAGGTACAAGGCATATTATCTTACGTAGAACAATCATCAGGATATCAACTCACAAGTTAGCATAGTGCCTTTCTTGAAGCAATAACAACAGCACTTCCAGGAAGCCAAATAAATAATTCCTTTATTCTTGAAAAAAAGGAAGGAAGGGAGGGAGGGATGGAGGAAGGAGAGACAAGAAGAGAGGAGAGAAATGTTTTAGATTCTTTCTATACTTCTAATTTCTCAGACTAAAACTTCTCCCACATACCATCAGTCACAAAATTTTGCCCAATGACATTCATAGACTTTACTGAAGATTTGCTTTGACCTGGCTACTGGTTATTATTCAGTGCCAAGAGAAAGGTGGTAACACAGCCTTAACCCTTAAGGCCTCCCTAAATTGGGAGGTAAAATGTAAATTTCTCCCTTTCAGTCTGTCTTCTTTTATATTCCCAAGCTTCACCCTCTTTGCTGTAGGCTTTACCATAACGTGTTTATATTATAGCAATAACCCTGAATGAGTCTTTCTGTCTCCTGTGTTTCTTTCAGCTAACACTCAGACTAATTTTTCTAAAACAATTTTTGTACCATATCTGTTTTTCTTAAGAAAAAAGAATATACAGTGTCTCTAAAACTTCAATAGGATAATGTTCTAAATAATTCAATAGGATAATGTTCTAAATAAATTTTGGAGCTGCGTAGAAACAAAGATTTTGCACTGAAGTCAAATCAACTTTGGATAACTTTTTTTTTCATTTTTAAAGATTTATTTTTTTAAAGATTTTATTTATTTATTCATGAGAGACACACAGAGAGAGAGGCAGAGACACAGGCAGAGAGAAAGGCAAAAGCAGGCTCCATGCAGGCAGCCCGATGTGGGACTCAATCCTGGGACTCCAAGATCATGCCCCAAGCTGAAGGCAGGTGCTAAACCGCTGAGTCACCCAGGGATCCACTATTTATTTATTTTTAAAGATTTGTTTATCTGAGAGAGAGAGAGCAGGGGGAGGAGTGGAGGGAAAGGGAAAGAGAGAATCTCAAGCAGACTCTCTGCTGAGTACAGAGCCCAATGGGGAGCTCTATCGCATGACCCGTGTGATCAGGACCTGAGCTGAAACCAAGAGTCACATGCTCAACTGACTGCACCACCCAGGTGCCTTTATTCATTTTATTTTCAAGAGAGCTGTGAGCAAAGTGAAGGACAGAAGGAGAGGGAGAGAAGTCACCCCACGGAGTCTGTGGGTTTGGGCTCCAGGTGGGGCTTGAGGTGGGGCTCCACTAGGGCTTGAACTCATGACCCTGAGATCACAATCTGAGCTGAAATCAAGAATTGGTCCCCTAACCAACTCTGCTTCCCATGTGCCCCAATTTTGGATAGCTTTTGTTTACAAATAAGACTAACAATAAGCAGAAAATAGTTAAGACAAAGTTCCTGGATGTTAGATAAATATTGTACAAAGATCAGTGCTCTTTATGTTCTAGCACTGAGGAACAAAATACAAATGTTGAGCAATCATAGAAATATAACTGAGAAACAAACTGAAATAAAATGTGATGTATAAGAAATAACATTTACTCATATACGTACTATGGGAAACTGAAGGCTGGAAGATCAATCAGGAGAGTAGAGCAACTATCTAGGCAAGAATTAATAATAGCCCGAATTTGAATGGTGGCAGTGAAAACGGAAAGAAAAGTGCAGATGCAAAAGACATTATGAGAGATAAATTCACAGAACCTGATGACTGAGCCAAGGAAGAGGGATATGTAAAACCTATTCTGAGGTTTGAGTCAGGGAGAATAGTGATACATAATACATAAGAAAACCAAAAAAAAAAAAAAAAAAAAGGAGTAAATTTGTTGAAGTTTCTTAAGAAGGAATTTTGTGTTCCATTTTCCACACATTAAATATTCTTCAACTGGACGTCTGTTGTTCTGGCCATTCACCATTTACCATTTACCTGCTAACAGCATATACATTTTTCTTTGGCAAACCACTGCTCCTTCATCCTCAGTTCACTCCTCCTCCAGCTACAGAATGAGCCATCAGTCTTCCAGTGAAAGCACTGAATTTCCCTAGATCCAGTTGTTAATTCAGGGGCATACATGACCCAGTTGGAGGCAATTTTACAAAATGAGATTTTGCTATAACAAGTGGGAAAGAAACAAGTGTGGTTTACCAGCAGTTAGCATGATATGACTGGTGAAAATGAAGGCAAGCCAGCAAAAAGCAATGCCAAAAATGGAATAAGCTTGGTTCCATGACATGGTTTGAACCTTTTTTTTCTTTTTAAGATTTTATTTATTTATTTATTTATTTATTTATTTATTTATTTATTTATTTATGAGAGAGAGCATTCACACACAAGCAGGGGAAGGGGCACAGGGAGAGAGAGAGAGACCAAATCCCATAATGCAAAGCCTAACCCAGAGCTGGATCCCAGGACCCTGAGATCATGACCTGAGCCGAAACCAAAAGTCCAAGGGTTAACCAACTTAGCCACCCAGCGCTCCTCATTTGAACCTTTAATTCTAGGCTCCTACACTTTCAGTACATGAAACAATTCCTTTTGGCCTTAAACGAGTTAGGCAGAGACTCTTGTCTGACAAAAAGGCATAACAAAAAGCAATAAACACAAATGGAACTCCTTATCTTAAAAACAAATTGAGAAGAAAGGAGGAGGGGGTAAAGAAAATAAGAGTTTCTTAGAAAACTAAATCTTATCTTTCATGGGAAGCAAAAATACATATTTTCCCATTCTTTAAGAGGAATATGTGTAGAATTTTTTCAAGTTTTTCTCATCTAAGTACATGTCATAGTGCTGTGGACATGTGCATTTGCTAAACTATGTCATTACATTTATTTTATATTGCAATCTCCCTCAAATCCATAAGCAAGTCCTTCTTTGACATGTGTTCTTTCATAAACCCACAAATTACTACTGGAGGGGTAATAGTATATTCCCTCTTTGGAGTTTTGGTATTTCCAAAGAGTGCCATGTCTTCATTTATACCCTGCCTTTTCCATTAGAATTCCAGGGACTGAAACCCCAGAATCAAGAGTAAGAAGATGAATGCTTGAGTAACTGGCATCATCAGCACATGTGGTATGCCTCATTTGATACTTTCTTTAAAAAGTAAAACCAAAGTCTACATTTTTTACTAAAATGACTGGTTCTTGTCTTTCCAGGAGCTGATCTGTTCTTTTATTTTTATAGACTACTGTTATTCCTTTAATAAATTATTTTGTCTTACTTAAGGAAATAATTTGCTTGCAAACTATATTATCATAATTAAATTAATTGAGCATCCATTATAATTAAATATATTAAATATACTTATAAAGATTTTAATCAATAATAATTAAATAAATATAATTATATACATCCTAGAATGAATTAATAAAGAAAACTATGTGTAAAAAAGCTTCTGCATATATATAGCCTGCTGTTAATATTTATTTTATACTAAAACAGATTTTCTTATTTACAGAAATATATTTCTCAAATAAAAGAATGACGATAGATATAATTCAATTACTTTTCAAATGATCTTTCTTTTCTGGTCTTTAATGCAAAATAGTACTTAATATTTAAATCAATCAACCAGAAAAAAGTACTTACTGAATATCAGTTTTCCAGCATTACAAGATATTTAAAATAAATATATCATAAAGCCCCTTTATTACTGAATTAAAACCTGATTAATAATAGAAAATAATGGAAGAATTAAGAAAGCAGTATTAAGCTGAAGAGAAAGTATTAGCAAGTACATAAACTAAAACAGCCAAAATAAAGACAGCAACCTTTTAACCCTTCCTACTGCCATCCCAGATTCATAATACACATCACAGAATTTCTAATCTTTCCTTTAATGCCCATTCCCAACAAAAGCTGCTTAAAGCCACCTGTGCTATGTTGACTGCTTATCATTCCATTTGTTCAAACCAAAATTCTTCATGCCATCTTCAAGCCACTCTTTCTCTCATATCCGCAGCTAATCTGAAAGGAAATCCTATTGGATCAGCCTGCAGATTATCATTTATTTTTTTTTTCAGATTATCACTTCTTACCACTTTTTTGCTCCCACCAGGGCGTGAGCCACCACATCTCTCATTGTGTGTTTAAGTTACCTTCTAACTGATCACTTTGCTGCCTTTGTGATCAGATCTCAATGCAGTAGCCAGAGGCAACCTTTCAAACACATCAGATAATTTCACTTCTCTGCACAGTAAATTCAAAGTCTTCATGAGGATTTACAGTGTTTTACAGTATCTGTTATTGATGTGACCACACCTACTCTTTACTCTTCCCCTGACCACAGTAGCCTCTTTGCTGTTGCTCAAATATATCCGATTAACAACCCATCTTAGAAACTTTGTGCAAAACTTCCCTTTACTGGGGGATCCCTGGGTGACTCAGTGGTTGAGAGCCTCCCTTTGGCCCAGGGTGTGATCCTGGAGTCCCAGGATCGAGTCCCACATTGGGCTCCCTGCATAGAGCCAGCTTCTTCCCCTTCTGTGTCTCTGCCTCTCTCTGTGTCTCTCATGAATAAATAAATAAAATCTTAAAAAAAAAAAAAAAAAAAAAACTCTTTACTGGAAAGTTCCCCATCTCCCTCATCTTTTTCAATATTTTTTTAAAATATGATCTACTTAGTAAATTGTACTCTGATCATCCACTTAAAATTGCACCTCCAGGTATTTTCAATCCACTTTCTCTACACTTTATTTTTCCAGAGTACTATCACCTTCTTTAAAAATATTAAATAATCTGGGGATGCCTGGGTGGCTTAGTGGTTGAGCATCTACCTTCAGCCCGGGGCGTGATCCTGGAGTCCCTGGGTTGAGTCCCACATCGGGCTCCCTGCATGGAGGCTGCCTCTCCTTCCTCTTCTTATGTCTCTGCCTCTCTCTGTGATTCTCTAGTGAATAAATAAATAAAATATCTTAAAAATATATTAAATAATCTATCTACCTATTTGTTTATTGACTGTCTTTTCCTGCCCCTACATATGCTCCAGAAATGCAAAATCTTTGCCTGTTTTGTTCACTGACTTACTCCAAGAACCTAGAACAGATGCTCAATAAATATTTTTTAATGAATTGAATCAATGTTGCATAATGCTTGTACAGGCTAAAGCATAGATTTAGAATCAAATTATATTACTTCTCACTTAAATCTGAAAAATTTCAACATGTTATAGTCTTACTTAGTTATACCAACAACATAGGTGGTTGTCATCCCACTTACACATGAGCAAACAAAGTAACTAAAATAAGATCACATAATTGATGAGTGATAAACTTAGGATTTGAACTCATGTTATTTGAGGCAAGAGTTGGGCATATTTAACACTCTTTCATGCTATCTTTTTTTTTTTAATTATTTATTTATTTATGATAGTCACAGAGAGAGAGAGAGAGAGAGAGAGAGAGAGAGAGAGAGGCAGAGACACAGGCAGAGGGAGAAGCAGGCTCCATGCACCGGGAGCCCGACGTGGGATTCGATCCCGGGTCTCCAGGATCGCGCCCTGGGCCAAAGGCAGGCGCTAAACCGCTGCGCCACCCAGGGATCCCTCTTTCATGCTATCTTTACTGAATACCTTTGGGCAAGCCATTTACATGCATGAGCTTCTTTTCTTTCATCAGTTAAATGGGGGTACCAGTGCTCCCCATACATTACTGTGGTAAGAAACAGATATAATATTTGTATTATTTGCCTGGCAAGTGATTGTAATAATGCAAATATTGGTAATTTTTTGGCAAATAATAGGTAGTAATTAAATGAAAATAATATTCTAGTCCTTCCCATATTTACAGTAAGAGATATCTCAAGCAAGTTCAATTCTTATAGGATGTAGCTCTGTCTTTAAAAGACACACAAGAATGAGGTCAGGGCTCATTGTAAAGGATCAGGAACTTGTTTATTCAATTTTAATTTAGAATTCAGGCTAGAAAGTCAAAGTTCTTCCTCAAAGAGCAGAACTAAACTCTAGCAAATAATAAGTGGTCTGTATTTCATTGTGTTCTTTATGCATATTTCCTTAACCAGGCAGCCAGGGTCACAGGGACCTTAGGACAGACTTAATGACTTAAAGAACCCTATCACAGACCCTGATGGAGAGCCAAAGGGTCCAAGTCTCCATTCCACTTTACCACTTACCCACGAGGCACTCCTACATACACCACCTCTCTGTGCCTTACAGGCTATAAATGAAACTCATAGAGCTAATGCTCACATAGTGCTAACCCTGTGCCAGGCACTCTCCTTGTATCTTAGCTCCTTTGATCCTCCAAACAACTTTTCAATTAGGAATAAGGGGCATCACTAAGGGTTGGGGATCACCAGAAGTGATGACAAGAAATAGCTGATTTCTGAAGGACAGAAACTTTCCATAAGCAGAGAGGCAAGATTACGTTTCCTGGGGAATGGCAGCATTGATCCTGTGAGTTAATAAACGTGCATTGAGTATTGGTTGGCAGATACCTGATAATGCTTTGTGCATTCCAAATCTATATGTGAAACTTGATTCTTAATGGAAAGAAGATTACAGATTTTACAGCCTAGATAGAAGAAAGACAAGGAGACATCTAATCATTGTGTAGGGCCAATTGTGAAAAATATTATAAAAGAAACTCCACAAAATGCTTGGAAGAAAAAATGAAGGAAAGATGCATTTTTTTAGTGGACATGAGAGAATATTTTATAAAGTAGATGATAAATGAATATGAGAGACAATGAAGATTTTGATTAATAAGGGTAAATTTAAGCACATTCCAAGCAGAGAAACAATCTCAGTGTGAGCATGATTGTGTTAAAGAACAAATAGATCAAAGATAAGAATGTATGCAGAATATACAGGGCAAAAATGAGGAAATATACAAAAAGAGTCTTAATAGTGTTACTGTAAGTCCAGTTAATTTACCGAGAAATCTCAGTTTAATGAGAAAAGTAAATGGTGGAGGGGAAAAAGTCCTCCTTGTAGTTCAGGCAATCAATCCTACTTTACAGTTGCCCTGTGTGTGTGTATGTGTGTGTGTGTGTTGGAGGGGGGAGATAGTAGACATTGTACACATGAAACTATCACCGAGGAGAGTCCAAGAGCCAAGAGCCTGCTGATATTTTCTTTCTCTTCTCTCTCTAAATTACCATATCATAAATACTTTACTTTTCAAGGAAACATAGCTAGACTCATTGATCCCACGGTAAAGCAAGTTTATTCTTAAAGGAACCAAAATAAATACAATGGCTTTAATCAGCTCTAAGAAAACATACTCCGCATTCCCCTCCTCCCGCCTGCCTCAAGTGTGTTTGAGGCAGTGCAAGGTCTAAGTTTGAGCAGATGGATTTCAGTGCAAGTAATTACAAGCTGCAACACAATTTCCTTAAAACGACACACATACTAGACAAATACTTATTTGTGGTTATAGAGTGGGTAAAGTTACTATAAAAATAGTAGCACACCTTATAATAGTGCTGTATGCCATAATTTACCTTTGCTATATCTGAAGTGTCATATCTTGTTCCAGACTTAATATTTAGTAACTAACAATTTAATGTACAAATCTCCAGCCTTAGAAGCAGAATAATTAGAAGAGGCATGTCCCCCTTTTTACAGTGGACCAGGCCTGAGGATTATACAGAAGAGAGAAGTGATTTTTAGTTATGAAAAATGTGAGGCAATTTTCAAATAACTCTTTTCAAACATGTAGCAAACTCAATGCAGATATGCAGAAAGTATATGAAAGTAAATGCCATGAGCATTCTTATTTGATGTGCATCTGTCCTCTAGAAATAGGATTAAAGCCTAATTACTGGGGATCCCTGGGTGGATCAACGGTTTAGTGCCTGCCTTCGGCCCAGGGCATGATCCTGGGGTCTGGGGATCGAGTCCCACATCCAGTTCCCTGCGTGGAGCCTGCTTCTTTCTCTGCCTATGTCTCTGCCTCTCTCTCTCTCCCTGTCTGTCTAATGAATAAATAAATAAAATCATTTTTAAAAACCTAATTACTATGAAAAATGCACTCAGATTCATCACAAGTTTTATCCACCAAAGGTCAACGTGATAACAGAATATGGTCAGCCCTTTCTGACTTATGCTTTGGAAAAAGAATGAGCATTGAGGCAATTGCTCTTTTTTTCACTATCTAAACAACAAACAAAAACAGTAACAAAACAAAAATATCATCAACAACAAACACATTTCTTATGCTATAGAAAGTCTGGAGGTGTTGGGGGTTGATTAAACGATGGGTGATTGAACAAGAATCCCCCAAGGATTTGGCTTTTTTTATATATAAATTATTAGAAATATTCCATTTTATTTGAGTAGTTTATTTGAACTTTCTGAACACCTTCTTTACCACATACCAAAGGGTAAGAGTCTAGCATTCAGCTTACTTCAAAATGTCAGAACTCATAAGACTCTTTGAGGGTACAAGCTATTTCTGGCAGCTTATATGAGATTGATCAGGTAAAGGTTACCTTTTGTAGGCTTTTTTCAAGTGTGTTGGGTAGTCACAAATGAGATTCATAACTTAGATAATAGAAATCTAGTACACACATGATTCCTGATATTCCCTTATTTTCCATTGTGTTGCCTTTTATCATTCTGGTCAAAAACGCAAAAGGTAATACAAAAATTTAGCTCTTATCATAGGCCCTTGCACATTGAGTTCAGGAGGGAGGGAAGGAAAGAAGGAATGAAGAAAGAAGAAAGAAACAAAAGAAAAGTTTCTACCTAATCAGAGAAATATTTAGTGTAGTCGCACATAAACATAAATTTGAAGCATCTCATCAGGAACTACAAAATAAAGGAAATAAGATTGCCTCTGAAAATTAAGTGTTAACATCATCCTATAATCTCTAAGAACAGAAATAACCAAATTCATTTTAAGCAGACAGAATGGCTCACCCACATAAAGAAAGTCTATTAACATATCTAAAGTTTTATTAACATATCTGAAAAAAGAACTAATTAATTAGAAAAGCACTGACAGTCAAAGAATCAATAAAAAGGAGAGAGTGGAAAGCTAACTGAATAAGGATTGTCTGGAGAGTTTTCCTATGGACTTTGATCATATTCAACTGAGGAGATGGATTCACAAGGCTATCTTCATCAAATATCCTTTAACGAAAGAATGAACTAACTAAAGAATCCTTTTGTTTTGTTTAACTTAATGACAGTAAATAAACTTCTGATTAAAATGTACAGTCCCCATGTAGGCTGCCCATAAGATAAACTGTGAAAGTACCATTGACACAACACAAGGAAAGAGCCTTTAAAAGAAGGTTACTAAGAATGTTTAATGCATTGAAGACATTATGGGTGGGAAAAAACAAAATGTTTAAAAATGTCTCCTCTTGGGCCATGAGTAACCTGAACGCAAACCATTTTAGGGAGGTAGTAGAGCTGAAAATCTGACTTCACTGAACTGTGGGATGAGAGTTCAGGAGACAAGTGCCAGCAAAGGTAGACAAATTTTCAGTAAGCATTGCCGTGAAGGAAGGACAAGAGTAGTATCTAGATCTGGGAAGACAGGGAATCAGGGTGGCAATTAGCCGGTTTTTAAATCTGAAGGGCAAGATGATTTGGTAACAATGCAAATAAGCCTTAAGGTGTGGAGGTGATTAGGTGATAAAATTTAAGTGTAATATCATCTCTTTTCTCTGTGAACTAGATCATCTATTATAATTAAGAGGAGTTTTCACTTAAACAGGAGTATAATTGCTCTTTCTCACAGAAACCAACCAAAATTCCTTTATAGGAAATAAAGGTGGTTTTTAATGGCAGGCAGATAGAATGAAAAAGCAGACAATTGCAGCAAAGTGATCAAGAAAATGGAACTTTACCATTAGAAAAAGGGTATATAGGGTTCTCAGAATGATGATGAGAGAAACTCCCAAGTCATTAGCACATAGTTTTTAGAAATCAATTAATCCCAGTAGAAGAGAAAGGCTAGGTTCTCCAGGAGCACTGACATTGTAATTTAAAGACAAAGAGATGATAGATAGGTAGACAGCAAGAAAGAATATTGGCAGACAGAAAGATATATAGATAGATTCACTAATAGATTATCTGATGTGGCTGACCATTTGGTGATGATTCTTTCAGATTTGGAAGAAAATTACTAGCTAGTACATTGAAACTTAAGCAAATGCTTAAAGTTTTTTTAAGCATAAGTATTTACAAAATCTAGGGAAAAAAAGTTATTCAATGACAGAAATCTCACCTTGGATCACTATGTGGTTTAGCTTAAATAATATTTGCATATTCATAGGCATGTAAACGCTGAGTACTTATTTAAACAAAACGTTTAATAAATTACATTCAGAGTATAGTGGAAAGGAAGTGTGTGCATGTGCATGTGTGTGGAAGGGAGGAACAGGAGGGAAAGAGAAAAAGAAAGAGAAAGACGGTAGAGGAGAATGAGTGTGTTTTGGACAGATCATCAGCATGTATTGGAGAGCTAAATACTCAACTTCACAACTGGAAATCTGCTGATTTTAAACTATTTTAAATTAATAAATAGCAGTAAAATATATTTATTTAAAATTAGGTGGTCCACGGGCGTCTGAACGGCTCAGTTGGCTAAGTGTCTACCTTGCTCAGGTCATGATTCCAGGGTCCTGGGACCTGGGATCAAGCCCTGCATTGAGCTCGCTGCTCAGCAGGGAGTCTGATTCTCTCTTTGCCCCTCCCATGCTCATTCTTTTTTTTTCTCTCTCTCTCTAATAAATCAATAACATCTTTAAAAAATTAAAAAATAAAACTAGTAGGTCTAGTCTCAATAACTAGAAGTTAAAAATTGTTTTTGTGGAGTGGGACTTGGGGTTAAGCAGTGGATAGAACAGAACTATTATCATAAGCCTTTCTCTCTTTTTTTTTAAAAGATTTTATTTATTTATTCATGAGAGACACAGAGAGTCAGAGACACAGGCAGAGGGAGAAGCAGGTTCCATGCAGGGAGCCTGACCTGGGACTCAATCCCAGGTCTCCAGGACCACCCCCTGGGCCAAAGGCAGGTGTTAAACTGCTGAGCCACCCAGGAATCCCCATCATAGGCCTTTCACTACAATCTGACTTAATAAACTATATTAAGTATATATTAAGTATATTACATTGATTAAAATAAAAATTTAATTTAAAAGAGTGAAGAAATGATTTCAAAGCTTTCAGGGAGCAGAGTTAGAGTTCTAAAGACTTTTAAAGAATGAGAAGGATAAAGAAAATGCCTATAAAATTGAGAACTAATGTTTTATCCTTATGTTAGTTTTTTTTAAAGATTTTATTTATTTATTCATGATAGAGAGAGAGAGAGAGAGAGAGAGGCAGAGACACAGGCAGAGGGAGAAGCAGGCTCCATGCCGGGAGCCTGACGTGGGACTTGATCCCAGGTCTCCAGGATCATGGCCTGGGCCAAAGGCAGGCGCTGAACTGCTGAGCCACCCAGGGATCCCCCCTTATGTTAGATCTTAAAAATAATCTCAACCTATGTTTCCATAAATATCTACCATAGCTTCAAAAAGTGTACCTTAATATCCAAGCATATTAGACTGTTTGCAATACCCAAAGATACCTTCAGTCACTACCATAAAATCACTCCTGCCCTATCTCCGTCTTCCAGAATTCTAACAATCCCCCAAATACAGATGCTATTTCCTTTTTTCCTCTCACTCTCAACCATATGGAATATTTTCCTTTTGTGATCCCCACTGAACTCTTACTGAATTATATTATCTCCTATTTGTATATGCATCTCATCCTACGCTGCTTAAATTTTGAGGCTGTGTTATTTATTTTGCATTCCTTGGATTAACTAACAAAACATTTAAAGACACTTCATGGCTGTATAGAATTAAGTTGAAATCTGCGAGGCAATTCTCTTCTATTTTTAAGAGAAATATTATCACATTGCTTTTATTTTTATTATAATCATCGGTTTAAATTATTAATACCTCTACTACCACATGTAACTTGATTAAGAAAGATGAAATAAAAATGAGGATTCAAGTGTTTTCATCTGGATATTTTATCTGAAAATTCTTTTCATCAAGCTATGGAGGACAATATCCTTGTTTTCTTTTAAAACTGAATGTATAAGCACAAAATAGCCATAAAGATGGCATATAATAAGCCATAAATTTATCACATCACTAGTTATAAATTCATTGTTATCAGAATTTCTTTGGAAAACAGTAAAGAGCAGTCTTTAATCATTGTCAAAATTGAAGAGTGTTTATGGAAATAATAAAAGTCATTTCAAGTAAATAATTGATTCATGTTAATCAGTAAGACAATAATCTCTCCATATTAAATGGTTTGATAGATTTACTTCTATTTTTAAAAATGATTATTAATTATTAGTCATTTAGAATATTGCAGGCACTGTTGAAGATATTTAGAATAATTTATCTTATATAATTCTCACAGAAATAGCAACAGATAGATAATAATAGTAATACAAATAGCACTTACTATATACTAAACCCTCATCTAAGAGTTTTTTACACATGCTAAGAGAGTAAGCTTCACACCTCTAAGAAGTAGCTATTGTTATTATTACTTTCATTTTATAGCTTAGGAAACTATAGCACAGACAGGTTAAGTACCTTCCCTATAGTCACACATATAAAAAGTGTAATACCAGGATTAGAATTCAGAATCCAGAATCCAAGCTCTGTTATATTAAATAGGCATCCTCATTACTATTATTATCCTCATTCTTTGAGTAAGCAACCTGAGGCTTAGAGACGGTATGTATGTGGTAGAACCAGAATTTGAATTTATTTGTTCTACTTAATAAGCTTTATGCCACAGACCTAAGATTAAAAGAAAACATTATTGGAGTGGCTGGCTGGCTCAGTCGATGGGAGCATGCAACTCTTGATCTGGTGGTTTTGAGTTCAGGCCCCACGATGGGTATAGAGATTACTTTAAAAAAAAAAAAAAAAACTTGAAAAAGTTAAAAAAAGAAAACATTATTATTTAAAATACTAAATTAAGGAAGCAAAACCAAAGGTCATATTCTATTTCTAAATTCTATAGTTATGTTTTAAAATAATTTATTTGATTAACCCCATATTCGCATATTTCTTTATCCATCATCAGAAAATTTGAGGAACTTAAATCCACTGCACAATTTGTAAGACTTTTATGAATATTAGGGGCAACATATTCTCAAACACTGACTTGTTTATTCTTCAACTAATATTTTTGTATTTGAATAGAGTATACTTTTATAAAAGTACCCATAATTGCCTTTTAAAGTACTCTGTGTTTTTTTTAACTGAATTTTATTTACTATTCTGTTCTGTGCTACATGTTTTTCTGCCCAAGTAGGCAGTTGCCATGTGCAACTTCAATGGATTCTTTCTGATGTCCCAAAATAAATCAAATTATACAGCAAGCAGGGATATCACTGAAGTCTATGTAAATAAAGATATATAAAAAAATTAAATATAACCTGTCATTTTCCTTGTAACTATTGAAAGTAAAACCACTCATGTTGTTCCAAATAAAACCCCTGAGGGTCACAATTTTTTCTAAGAGGGTGGCAACTAAGAATGAACACTTTTTAACAGGGAGAGAAAAGATCTTTTGAAGACCTGGTCAGGCCTATTCCCCATGATTCCTCTTTGCTTTACCATATCCCAGACCTGCTCAGAAAGATTACAGAACGTTCTTTCATCAAGCCGTACACCACTGAGAGTAACTTCAAAGTGAATTGTCACAACAGTGTGCAATAGTCTGTAAATACATAAAGCATACTATGGAAGCTGCTCAGTGTGTGGTTTAAAAATAAGTTTTCAAACACAGCAGGTCAAAGGCATAGTATCTCAAAGCCTTTTTGTTCTTTATTTTTTACTAATCATAGCATGATTTCTCAAGGAACCAGTTTCTAGAATTTTGGAGTCTTCTTCCTGTAACTTTATTCTCATCTCCCCCAATTTCCCATCAATGATCAAAGTCCTTCTTCCATATCATTTTAAGATTTGGTCAATATCTTAACAAATAGAAATATGATGATTCTTAATCAAACCAAGAAATGTAGAGGGTTTCTTTCATTTTTTTTTTTGTTTTTTTGTTTTTTTAGATTTTATTTATTTATTTTAGAGAGAGAGAAAGTAAGCGAGGAAGAGAGAGAGAGAGTGAAAGAGAGAGAAAGCATGAGCAGGGGGAGGGAGAGAAGCAGATTCTCCACTGAGCAAGGAGCCTGATTCTGGGCTGGATCCCAGGACTCTGGGATCAGGACCTGAGATGAAAAGGCGGACTTAACTGAGTGAGCTACCCAGGCGCCTCAGGAGACAGTTTTGAGTTTGAGATAATAAGCTTCCTATTTTGTATATTGCTTTATAATAATGGAAATTGAGTTAGCTTTTGTATTTGGGGCCCATATAGCCAAAAGGGCCATGAGGCTGAAATGTAATTTTTGTTAATTATAAAAAGAAAAGGAAGTAACTAAGAACTCTAGTTGAACGGCTCAACTAGACAGCTCAACTATACGTAAATAAATGTATAGTTACCAAGATCATTGTCAAGGGATGCCTGGGTGGCTCAGCGGCTGAGCGTCTGCTTTCAGCTCAGGGCATGATGCAGGATCTGGGATCGAATCCCACACCTGGCTCCTTGCAGGGATCCTGGTTCTTCCTCTGCCTGTGTCTCTGCCTCTCTCTCTGTGCGTGTCTCTCATGAATAAATAAATAAATAATCTTAAAAAAAGATAATTGTCAAGATTTTTCTTTTTAAGACTGATATTAAGGACATCAACAAAAGCATTTTTACCTTTGTAAAAAATATTGCCTGAAGTTTGTATGGAACAATAAAAGACCCTGAATAGCCAAAGCAATCTTGAGAAAAAACCAAATCTGGATGCATCACACTTTCTGATTTCAAACTGTATTGCAAAGTTATAGTAATAAAAACATATATGGTATTGGCTTGAAAACATACATAGATCAACGAAACAGGATAGAGAGGCCAGAAGTAACACAGAGTAAACCCAAACCTATATAATCAATTAATTTATGACAAAAAAAAAAAACAAAGATATACAATGAGGCAAGGATAATCATTTCAATAATGATATTGAGAAAACTGGATATCCACATGCAAAAGAATAAAACTGGACCACTATCTTATACCATGAACAAAAATTAATTCAAAATAGATTTAAGACTTGACCGTAAGACCAGAAATCTTTAAACAACTAGAAGAAAACACAGAGGTTAGCTCCTGGACATCATTCCTGGCAATAATTTTTTGGAGTTGACACTAAAAGCAAAGACAACAAAAACAAAATAAGTAAGTGGGATTACATCAAAATAAAAAAACTTTTCACAGCAAAGGGAACCATCAACAAATGAAAAGGCAACCTATGGAATGGGAGAAAATATTTACAAATCATATACCTGAAAAGGGGTTAGTATCCAAAAATATATCTTTAAAAATGCATACAATTCAATAACAAGCAATCTAATTACAAAACAGAAAGAACAGAATAGATATTTTTCCAGAGAAGACATACAAATGGCCCACAGGTACATGAAAATGTGCTCACAATCACTAATCATTAGGAAAATGCAAATTAAAAGCACAATGAGGTATCACCTCTTATTAACAAAAATATAAGAATTTAATCATACATCTTATGGAAAAATTCAAAAATTAAATTTTACTTTTTTAAAAAAATGTAGAAAACAACAATAAAAATTGACTTTATGACTTTCTGGAACCTATAAAAACACATGATTATATTGCCTCATATGTTAATACTATAGAAATAATTGCCCTATGCCATGATAATATGTGTTGTAATTTCTTATATTTAAGTAATATCATTCTAATATAAATGGATGTATTACTCAGAAAATAATAGGGATTAACAACTTCAACTGTAAAGCTAGTCTTTCTCCTACTTTCCTTCCTTCATTCTTCCTTTCTCCAGTCTTGTTTATTCTGATCAAATCATTCTCTATTTCTTTTATCTGTCATTCGTACCAAAAATATGGCACACATACACAAACACACGCATTTGTGTAAGCCATGATCCTGCAACTAATCATTCCCTATGTCTCTGACTAAAAAATTAGAATTAATCCATACTATAATGGGAGAAAAAGAGTTAAATGGAAGTTATTTTAATGTCAGATAAGATAGTTATGGTTGTAACTAAAGCACACTACAGACGCTAGAGGAGATGAAAACACTGTAACTTCTAAAAATTATGACTGTGGGCATAATAAGAAAAAAAAATGATATATCATTTACCACAATCAGATGTCGGAACAGGTTTTAGTTATGTAGTAAACATCGTGTTTTTTTATTCTCACTGAAGTTCAAAAGATCATGAAGGCATGAAGATCATGAATTTAGTTTGCGTAATTAAATGTGTGGGATGGTTTTACTTCAATGTATTGGAATGCTTAAAGTAATCCCCTCAGGAATGTCCTGAGAGAATCTTATGACATCAGTTATTTCCTTGAGATGTACAATTAGCTGCCTGAAACTAACATGAAAAGATGTTGTCTAAATAATCATGTTATATATATATCATCTCATGAATAAAAATGAGTTCATTAATATTTCTTTCAGTGTGTCTATTCTCATTTTTATTGAAGATGATCATCTGTTTTGAGCAATCACCCTGGCCCTTGGAAGCTGATGGTCTGGCAACGTAGTGTGTATGGAATATACATACATATGTAAACACATGTAGATTAAGATACTGAGGAGGAGAAAAAGAATAAGATATAAAGCTAGAAGGATGGTGTTTTAAAATATATATATTATTTATCAATTCAGTGAAGAACCAATATAATCAGAGTAAAATTTTTCAGCTCCAATGTGGTAAAATTGACAAATAAGATTTTAAGATACTTAAGTGTACAATGTGATGGTATGATATATGTATACTGTACACTGTAAAAAGATTACCCCATTGAGTTAATTAACACATCCATCATCTCACATATTTACATTTTCTGTGTGTGTGGGAACATTTAAGTTCTAATCTTTCAGCAGATTTCAGTTATACAATGCAGTATTAGCGACCAAACTAATAGAGACACTGGCAGGATCTGCTACATAATTTGTGGGCACCGGATCAAAACAAAAATTCAGGGTCTCTTCTTCAAAATTATCAAAAGGACAATAGAATAGGAACACCTGGGTGGCTCAGTTGGTTAAGCGTCTGCCTTCGGTTGGGGTCATGATCCTAGGGTCCTGGGATTAAGCCTTGCTCAGGAGGGAGTCTGTTCTCCCTCTCTGTCTACAGCTCCCAGGGCATATGCTCTCTCTCTCTCTCTCTCTCTCTCTCTCTGTCAAATAAATAAATAAATAAAATCTTAAAAAATAAAGGAAATAGAATATTAAACCAAGCATGTAGCCTTTCTAAGCATGGGCCCTATTCAACTGTCCAGGTCATATATTCACGAAGCCAGCCTTGTATACAAAACAAATATTTGTTCACAATATTTATATTTTCATGGGTTAGATTAAAGTAGCTATTTATCCAAATCTCATTCTTATTCTAGAACCATAGAGCGAGGCAATATTTCAGGGTGATACAATATTTATTTCAAGGGATCAGCCTCTGAGTGTTTATGGCCAACTGCCCACAAGGTATAGCTAAGTGGTTTGGACAAAAAAAGAAAAAAGAAAAAGAAAAGAAAAAGAAAAAATGCATTAGAAAAATCTCATGTCAAAAAAAAAAAAAAGAAAAATCTCATGTCCATTGTTGTAAATAGATTTCTTAAATAATATAGAAATAAATTTTAAAACTAAAAGCTACAAAATATTCTTTTAGCAAATTATTATATTAGAAGCTTCTTACAACACAAGAATTATTTGAACAATAGTGTATTACAAATTTTGAATGGCCCTTTAATTTAGTCTTTTTACTTTTATTTATATCATTCCAGAAATATATTTATTTCTATAACAGGTATTATTTTAAAAAAGAAGTCAACAATTTAGGTCAAGCTTCAATCCCACATTGGCTAGGAAGACTATGCACACCACGGAAGTCAAAGGTGCTCTTTCTCAACTCTAAACTCCAAAAACTTGCTGCCTGTGCCACCCAATGTACTTTGCCTCCTATCACAATTATTTTCTTTTCTAGAGTGTAAACTCTGGGCCACAAAACATGTCCTAAGTGTCTTTATAAAAATCACAACACCTAGAAAAAAGTCTTAAGCATGGAAGGAGTACAATATAGTAGCTCTATATAGCTCTATCTTAGTAAACAAAGGAAAATGGTTTAAAATGCTATGTACTATCTTCTATAAAGAAGATCAAGATGCTCAAATATAATTGTCAGTATGTAGATAGTTTCTTCAGTATGCCACTGTGGTTACTTTGTTCAAAAAGACTGAATTTAGTTTGGCTTTCTATAAAGGCCAAACTGCAAAAAATTAAAGTATTGCATTTCTCCCAATCTTTTTATATATCCTTAAGCTTTCTTTTAAATTATCTTTGTACCAGAAGGAAAAAACAATATATCTTCTGTAATTACAGTAATTTATACTGAGAATTTTGGTGAAAAGAAAACTAACTCAAAAGGATCCATTTTTAATATTTACTTATATTTTACATATATGTCCTATGATTTAATGATATTAATGTTTCCCCTTCAAATATTTTGTTGTTCTCATCTTGAAATATAAGTATTCAAATTTAAATTTAAAAGATGTAAGAATAAAGAACGCTTGGGTGTCTCAGTGGTTTAGCGCCTGCCTTCAGCTCAGGGTGTGATCCTGGAGTCTCAGGATCGAGTCCCACGTCAGGCTCCCTGCATGGGGCCTGCTTCTCCCTCTACCTGTGTCTCGCCTCTCTGTGTGTGTCTCTCATGAATAAATAAATAAAATCTTTAAAAAACAATAAAAGATATAAGAATAAAAGAAATATCCAACACACAAAAGCCTACTGCACATATCTTTGAAATGGATACAAGTTCATAGTTTTATGATTCTTTAATTTAGTCCTCTCATCTTTTCATTGTTCTTTCCTTCCTTCTTCCCTGTTTACCTTTCTTCTTTTTGAATATAATAGTTATTTAATCTAAAAGCTATTAATTAAATCTGAATGAGGTAGTCATCTGTAAAGGGGGGAGCAGTAACATAAGATAGAATCCATACAAGAAGGTGTTATTGGCAGCCTGGCACGGGATACCAGAAGCTGAGAGATTCAGATCACAATAGATTGGTAGGTGAGAGCTAGGGCAAAAGAGTAGCAATGATGGCAATGAAACTTTGTTACATATAGCAAGACTTGATCATATAAGTAAGTATATTGTGAAAATAAGGAGTTTCTTACAGCTGAAGAAAGAAATTATAAATAAAAAAAGGAAGACAAAGGATGGCTGGGTGGCTCAGCGGTTGAGCGCCTGTCCTCGCTCAGGGCGTGATCCTGGAGTTCCGGGGTCAAGATCGAGTCCCACATTGGGCTCCCTGCATGGAGTCTGCTTCTCTCTCTGCCTATGTCTCTGCCTCTCTCTCTGTATCTCTCAAGGGTAAATAAATAAAATCTCATAAAAAAAAAAAGGGAGACAACTACAAAAACTACAAAAGGACCTCTGCTGCTATTGGACTGGAATTAGAGACTATTGTAAACTCATGGCCTTTAATGCATAGTAATTGATGTAGAAATACAACTATAGATTTGATATAGTCATATGTGTATATGTGTGTATTTACATTCATGTATTTCCTTAGTACTAAGAAGGCTGGTTAGAGGCAACACTGCAATAATAATGGGCACACTGAGTACCTATATCTTGGGTTCTTTTTTTTTTTTTTTTTTTTTTAATATCTCTTGGGTTCTAACTAGAATAGTCCTTCCTAATTGAAAGTGACCATCAAATCTTGTTTGGTAGCCAAATCTGTCATTTGTGCTTCACATAAAAAAAGAGAGGGTGCTTAGAGGCCATCATCAAAATCACAACTGAGCATCCAAGGAGAGGAAAAGTTCATCAAAAGTATTCATCTCATTTACTGCAATATATATTATTCTTTAGAGAATAATGATTATATCTGGAGATTCATTGAAAAAAATTACAAAAAAGTAACGACAGTTCTGCTAAGTTTGATAAATACCGTATGTTGTATTTTTATCTCTTTTATCACACTGTAGGTTCACATGACACTGAAGAGTCTAATAGTCCATGATATATTGTTTTGTAATATGGTAAAAATGTTTTTTCAAGATTGTAAGTAGCCCTAAGAAATTGTAACTTACTTGAAACATCTTAAGTGTTTTTCAGCTCAAGTGAATTAAAGAAGTGATACTGCCCTGTGAAAATCCTGTCTTTTAAAAATATTCCAATCTTGTATATGATTAAAGCACAGCTTCTTTTGTATAGGTTGCATCCTGGAGCTCCGTCTACCTAGTCTCATCTCTTTCCACTGATTGCTGTACACATCACACCCTTATTTCTCATCTCATGCTTTTCTTCATCCAGATTCCTATCTCTTTCCTTAACTATTCCCTATTTATCCTTCCGGTACTACCCAGTTGGTGGGTTCTTTTTGTCACAAACCTTTCCCAGGCCCGATCCCAGACCCCAGAGAGATTTGTCTCTTTATCTCTTTCCCCAAATGTAAATGGACCTCCCTCATTGAATTCATCACAGTGTATTGAGTTTATGTTGTTATTCTGTATTTCCCTTTAGTCTGTAAATTACTGAAAGTCAGGGCTTAAATACTGCTCATTTCTGCATCTCTCACACCATGGGCAGTAATGTTTCTGACATTGAATACGTTTTCCCTAAAAGTCCATTGAATTTAAATTACCTCGGGAAGATTGGTATGATAAATAACTGAAAAATTATTTTGTAAACTACATCAAAGACCAGTAAGCCAAATGTAAGATTATGTTTTAAAGTGTGACAAACTGTATTTCTCTAAAAAAAAAAGTATGCTTTTCTATGTGAAATTTACTAAGGTGTTAATCTTGCCAGTTGCTCTTTGAAGGACAGCTCCTATCCCATTCCAGTCCATATGGTTCAAGTAGATCTAACCCAGTCTCCCGGCTCACAAGTTGAGTATGAGATCCAAGTCTTTACAATCACTGTACTCTGTTCCCTCCTCCACCCCAGCCTCAATCACTCATTGATTCGGGAATGGGCAGTGACTCAAGGTTGTTCAATCAAACTCTCCCTGAGATTTCAGCTGGCAATACAAGAAAAAAAGGCTTTCTTTCAGTAGCACTGCTAGCTGTGAGTTCTCTGGGGCTATAAGGATCATATAAACTCAGAGTTTTCAGGGACTATTTCTACTGCCACATACATACCATAGACTGTGACTGGCACAGAGGAAATCATAACCAAGGACAGAGACATAATATTCTATAGCACACAGCCCGGCACAACTCCCCGAATTTTATTGATTAAACAAGAATAAGCATCTGTCCTAAGCACACTCAGCCTTGAGATGACCTAAAATTGGCCAAAGAGTCTACCCAGTTATAGTCTTTTTTCAGGATTTGAATTGCAAAATATAGACGGATAAACATAAATCACTACAGGAGCTAGGACTTCAAGAATGCACACATGGGTTCAGGACACAAGAGGGGTTATGGCAGGCCAGGAGACAAGAAATTATGAATAAAAATAAGCTAAGCAGTAAATAGAACTACTCAGAGGAAAACATTAAGAAGAACCATTTACAAAATAGAATTAAAATAAGAAAAAACAAAATTGCTAACAATTATAAAATATTTATACTATGTCCAGGCACCCTTCTAAGCATTTTAAGTAAATTATCTCGGTTAGTATGGCAGCCATATTGCAAACATTCTTTCATACCTTTTGTATTCATTGAGCTCCTACCATATAACCAGACACTATTCTGGGATTCCAGAGTATAGTTATTGAAGAAAAAAATAGTTACTTGTGATCTTGGCATTTATGCTATATCATCTAAATTCTAACACACTACCTGAAATAGTAGATTATTATTAATTATTGTAAGCTATTAAATGAAGTAACAAGGGCAGAAGTAAATGGTTATTAAACATTTGACTATGCTCCAGGGATCATGTTCATCTTTCTTTTTTTTTTCAAGTTCATCTTCTTGACTTAACTTTTATCCTGCAAGTCACACAGCTATGCTATGAGATAAGAATGAACTAAAACATGCAGGTTTTCTAATATATTTTTTTATTCTAATCCTGATTAAAGAATAACTAGAATTGCTTTTCTTCCTTTTTTGATAAAACTGGTCCATGATCAATTGGGAAAAATGAAATGAGAGCTGAAGAGATTATTTCCATCACTATAGAGTTTTAAATAACAGATATTTGAGGAAAGCCTTGGCATTGCTTTTCCCAATAATTATATAAATGGTCTTAGTTAATTAAAAAAAACTCATAGTTATTAGCTGTGAAAATAATTTTCTATTGCTTATCTTACTTGAAATTAAATTTTCTGAAGTTAAATATTCCAATTTCCTGAAAATGGCTTCAGAATTTTAACCAGTTCATAATATCAACAAATGATGTTTCATTTTCAGTAGTTTACATATCCGTTTGCAATCTAATTCTCATAGGTTTCAATTTTATTGTGCCAAACATCACTGTTAAAAAGCTAGCTTCTGCAGATCCCACAATTCTATGATTACTAAATTACTAATAGTTATGAATATTTGTATGCTTTCCATGTTAGCTACCCAAATTAATTTCCAGGTACTAAACTAATAGCCTAATAATCAAACTAAACTAATAGTCAAATAATTATTTAATTGTAGTTGATCATTTAGGAATTTTAAAAATTTATTTATTTATTTGAGAGAGAGAGAGCGTGCGCTTGGGGAGGGAGAGGCAGAGGAAGAGACAGATTGCAAGCCGACTCTACACTGAGCCCGTTGGTAGCCTGGACCCCGGCCTCGATCTGATTACCCTGAGATCATCACCTGAGCTGAAATCAAGTCAAAGGCTTAACTGACTGAGCAACCATGCACCCTTATTTAGTTTTTATCTCATGTCTTATTCATTCAGTACAAAAATACACACATCACTTTGTAGTATATCCTGGAAAATTTCAACAAAAAAGTAGAGTAGTACATTATATTCCCGATTATGCTGCAAGCCTTTGTTTAATTTGGGATGCGCTCTTATCCAGGCTTTAGCTTTCCATCTATAAAATGAGAATTCTGTCCTACAAAAAGTAAATGTGAGGAATAACTATTTTATTTAGACAATGAAAAATACTAGGCAATATGTAAATAGATTCCACCATAAGTTAAATAACTTTCCATATTTTAAAAGTTCACATTATTTCAGCAAATAATTACTATAGTTTGATTTTATCATCATTCATTAAAATTCCTTCTCTAGTGTAAGTATATGGCAGGGAATACTAATATTACTATTAGTTTTTAGACTTACTGAGCTCTTTAAAAGTACATTCCTTTCTCTGGAGTATGAATATAATTTTGCATCAGTAGTCATAAGCTGAATGTTTTCTTTTAGAAAAATATTTAAATAACTTGCCAAAGAAATTAAAGTTGGGAGGAGGTATGCAAAAGTTCATTAGACTTAAAAATAATATTAGAATAGTTTTTCATTTTGCCCAAATAATATATTTTCTTTTGGATGTATTACATATTTATTTGAGATAGGGAAGTTGACATTTCTAAGGAGAGAAGATGATTTTGCTATTTCAATAATAAGGAAAGAGGAGACTTTACAGTTTCTGTGAAGGAGAGTTCTACAGAGTAGATGTAAAATAGAGAAATATATTGTGGCATAAATGATTCCCCCTGTAAATGCAACAACTCCACTAAGTTAATTTGTTTTTAAGAAGTTCTATGCACACTAGAAAAAAAATGATGTTGCTCCAAACCAAAGTTGTATCAAAATAATTATCAAAATTAAACATAGCTTTTAAATTTTCTGGAACATGACTATTGATTTTGCAAAAGAGAGCAGGAAATATGCGGAGCTATTTCTGTTATACTCCGTTGGTGCTTTCTACATAGTTTTATTATATTCCATGATTATGATTAACTGGAAAAAATCAGCAACCAAGTTACTTTAAGTCCATTTATTTTAACAGTGGGGTTATACTGTTCAAATTGTGTATCTCGATATGTGTCTAGTCAATGGTAAATTGCTTCAAGATACACAAGAGATAAACATATCAAGATACACAAGAATACATAAGCAAGCATTTGGGAAAAACTGTAGGGTATCAGTTTTGAAGGTACAGTTTTCCTAAAACATATACAGTATATTTTTCTTCTGAAGGAGTTGCCTGTATCACTTTTTTCTGGAGTTTGTCTCCTTCTATGCTCTGAAATAGTTTCTAAAACTTAATACTTCAGCATCACATGGAAAAATTATTTTGTCAGAACAATTTATTTAACAATACTTCTTAAAGGTAAAAAGTATTTCATAAATTTTAATTTTGAATGCCATTTTATTTCTAAAAATTGCATAAAATGGAAATAGGAAAATCCCAAGACCTATGCCACCTACCCATTTTATCCATTCTCCTACTATTTGTTTATTTGTTTATTCAATTTATTATTAATTGCCCACATCAACTTTCAAATATAAGCTCAGATCTCCAAAATGCCAGGTTCAGTCTATTTCATGCAACCTCTCAGCACTGGCCTCCTTTTTGTACCAACTATCATATTAGCATTGGATACCTACTAAAATGTGAATAGTAGGAGGAAATAATGGCTTTGAGGTAATCAATCTATTATTTATCCTGTTCTTTTCTTCAGAAAAAAAAATAAAACAGATTTTTCACTTATAGTTTTCATCTCAGGGAAAGGCCAGACATATTGAAAAGCACAGATAGTCCATGAGCCCTTCTGACTGTTATAATCCAAACATCTAAACCAGCACCATCCAAAGCAATGTAATGCAAACCACACATGGAATTTAAAAATGTATAATAGCCACACTTAAACAACTAAAAGCAAATGGAATTAATTTTAATAAAACACTTTATGTAATGTGAATATATCATATTTTCATTTCAACACAAAAATTAATAAGATTGTTTACATTTTTTAATACTGTTTTTGAAATCCAGTATATTATTTTACTCTTAGTGCATATTCTCATTCCTGTTAGCCACATTTTAAGACATCTATAGCCATATGTGTCTAATAGTGCACTATTAGTTATATAAAAGAAAACTTACCTGAAGAATTGAACATATTGTATTTGTGTTCTAGGGTTGACTGCATATGACTTGATATTTTAATTAGTTTTCAACTGAGAGTAATGGATGTCTTTATTTTCCCACATGAACATCATCTTTTATGCCTTCAAGACCATTGTTCATGCAACATTATGTAAACGATCCTCCACTATTATCTCTAGGAGACTTCTCTGAGCCACTGATATGCAATCTGGAAGCTTCAATATTCATTCTTTGGCAAAGAACAATGTCACAATTGCTGCATGGTCTATCCTGTAAAGGATATCCTGATTTCAGAGTTGTTAAAATGTTTTTAAAAAGTGAAATTTAGAGCTAATGGAATAAGCTACTTTATAATACATAGGCACACACACAAAGACACATACAACATATGTATGCTATATCATTAATGTAAAATCCATTTCAGGTAAAAAAAAACAAAAAAACAAAAACGAAGGCATCTCCTCTGAACAATGTTTCTCTTCCATTTGAATGAGTTTTGACAAGTTTTATTTTAGATATTCCCTCATAAAGTTTGACAACTACACATCTAGTCACACCTGCACAGACATGATGAGTGTATAAATTTCAAAGAGAATATCTATAAGAGCATCAAACTTTAATGCCATATGTATTTCCTAATTTACCTTATCTGTTTAACTGTTTTTCTACTTTCTCAAATTAGCTTCCAAGTTAAGCACAGACAGAAGGACAGAAACTCTACTGAATACTTTGGAACACTGGATGAACAAAATTATTTCTCAGATTCTGTTAAAAAAGAAAAAGATCTGGTTAAAATATTGTATTCCTGATTTAAGTGAACCAAATATTTGGGAACATTGATCATTTCTCTCGAAAGTTTCTTTTCTTTTTTTTTCTTTTTTTTTTTAATTTTTATTTATTTATGATAGTCACAGAGAGAGAGAGAGAGAGGCAGAGACACAGGCAGAGGGAGAAGCAGGCTCCATGCACCGGGAGCCCGACGCGGGATTCGATCCCGGGTCTCCAGGATCGCGCCCTGGGCCAAAGGCAGGCGTTAAATCGCTGCACCACCCAGGGATCCCGAAAGTTTATTTTCTAATAAATGTTTTGTTTATTTCCCTTAAAATGATTAGGAATAAATCATAGTACATAAAATAATAAAGAAGAAAGTTTCTTGAAATAATATAGTCCTATAACTTCAATTTATAATGAAAAGTTGAGTTTCAACCACAAGGAGTGCCTCCCCAACGATCACCACATTAATAAGTAGCTGTAATGACTAGAACTTTGGGGGAATTCTTAGTTCTATCCATTTAAGCTTCAAAATTCTGATACTTAACATAGAAAAATTTCTTGCTTATAGATTTTATTTTTAATATTGTTCTTGTCATGTAAGCCTAATAAAATAACAAAAAATTAAATAGCTAACCTATTATTTATACTGAACTACACAATTATCCTGTTAATTTTTTATGTTAGCATCATGTAGTTTGCTCTTTTTTATATAATCGTAAAAATTAAAATATAATTTAAAGGCTTCGTATGATGGCTAATGCATCACAGTGTAAAGAAGAGACAAGTTGTTTAAACATAAGTTTCAGTCTCATAATAGGATGTATGTGCTGGGAAATATCTGGCTTATCTGTTCACTTCCTGACAGACCTTTCTTGTCTGAGTGTTAAAGTGTGCTATTTTATATTTTTTTTACTAAAATGAGAATAAAACATTTATCTTAATATGTCTCTCACTTGCCATATCATATTATTTTATATTTTAGTTTGAATAGAATTCATATCATGATTTATTTGCTTTCTTTCCTCTATTCCTGTTTTCACACATTGGGCTGAATTTCTAATTTCATTAGAAAGTAGTGAATGGAATTATACAAATTTAGACATCTCAAAACATTTGCTACATGCAGCTGGACTTGGGTAGAACAGACTAGCCTTCCAGAACTCACACACACACACACACATGTACAAACAGGTCACACTGAAATGAATGAAACTATTCATGAAAGTAGGGAGAGGGACGTGTGCAAACTTTGAAAGAACTGTTGTTCCATATATACATATTCTCCACACTGACCGCCTTTATTTGTGGAGAGCAAACGTTTCTGTCCTAAGGTTTACTGCATTTAGACTCATTCATTATTCACCATTTCATATTTTTTTCTGGGAAATGATAGTAGTTTGAATATTTAGCTTGTCCTTCACATGAAAATAAACAGCATGGTTAACACATTCCCAGACAAGCTAAAAGCAGCAGTTGAGAGTGCTCAACTGACAGTTGAATTCATACACTCATTTATTCGAATATACGATTTTGAGACTTTTAAAATTGGACTGAGTTTCTTTTCTTGTGAGAACTCATTTGTTGTCAATATTTTGAATTTTTGCAGAATGGGGAAAAATGTCACATGACAGAGTGCCTTAATTCCACAAAATTCCAAAACAAAAAACAAAATTTCCCCTAAAAGACTGGATAAATTCAGTGTGTGTTACCAAACAATGTTAAGACTTGAAGTAATATTTTTAAAGGGTTTCTTACTTAAATATATGTTGGTGTTTCTTGAGTGGGTTTACAACAATCTTTTTTAATGGAAATGAGAGCTTTAGATTGGGGTCTGTTTCCTAAATTTAACTTTATCATTTTCTGTTTCTTTTTCCCCATTCTGACCAATTGAATAATTAACCCTTAGTAAAACAAGTAAATAATGCAGGTGTGCTGGATTTAAAAATTTAGAGCTAATTACCTCCATAGGGCTCATGGCTTTTCTCCATTTACTACAGCAATTTTTTTTTTTTTTACCTTCTCAAAGGTCCTGTATTAATGACCATCTGCAATTGTTTCATCTACCATGTGATTGACTGCTTATTATCACTGACAGTTATAATCATATATTTTTTAAAGATTAATTTGAGAGAGAGAGAGAGCTGGGAGAGGGTCACGGAGAGAGATAAGCAGACTTCCCATCGAGCAGGGAGCCCACTGTGGGGCTCAATCCCAGGACCCTGAGATCATAACCTGATCTGAAAACAAGAGTCCGTCATGCTCAGCCGTCTGAGCCGCCTAGGCGCCACTATAATCATATTTTCAATAAATTTTATTTCAACAATGCAATTGATAAAAACATGCTGATTTACCAAATATTACTGGTTCTCAATATTTAGAACCGTATCTTGAAATGTAAATAAGTTTCTCTGAGAAGACAAGGGAAACATGCAATGGTACAAAGAAATAAAATATACAGGTGTCTTAAAATCGTCAAGTATTTTGTATGATTAGAGTTCCTGTGAAAATGGAACCTGGTTTTACAAAGTATTTTATTTTTTACACAGATAATAGACATTTTATCTATTTTTCTAGAAGATAAATACCATACAATCAAATCTCCAAATAAGGCTTCTTGTAAGTAATTGATACCTCCTCTAGATCATCTCTGTCTCTTCTTCTAGAACTCCAGCTGCCCATAACTTAGGTCACCTGCTATTGTGTCAGGCCATTGAGGATTGACATATTTTAAAGTCTATTTTTTTTTGTTCTTATCAAACTTTACTTTGGTCATTTCTATTGCATTATCTTCAAACTCACTATTTTGGTTTTGTTTTTTGAAAAGGTTTTTTAACCCATCCATGTTTTAACATTTCAGATACTATTATTTTCCAGTTCCAGAATTTCCTTCTGTTTTTTTTTTCTTTCCTGATATTCCTTATTTTTCCACTCAGTACTTCCACCTTTCTTTTAAATCCATAAGCATATTTTTAATAGATGTTTTGAAGTCCTTGTTTTTTAATTCCAATATCTCTGTCATCACGATGTCTGGTACAGTATTCAGCCAAACACAGGGGGCACATTTCTGGAGGTTCTTTTTGCAGATATCTCTTTTCTATCCCACAAATTTCAGCTGTGTAGGAGCTCTGTAATGCAATCTGTGCCCCCAGCAAGACCTCTGTGCTTTACATGGGCTCCACTTTTGTGTATCATAGTCTAAAAAACTGCTTCTAGACAGAAATCCTAAGTCCATAGCTTATGTGGTTGCCCTTCTTCCAACTATTAGGTTGTCTGTTTCACAATGTCTATAAAAAGTGGCTTAATATATATTGTTCAGTTTTTAGTTAATGGCTGGAATCTAGTCTTATACCAATTATTGTATTCTGGGAGTGGAAATCCAATAATTTTAATTTTAATAGTTATTGCCAATTTACTTTCCCAAAGAACAAAGAAATCATATTACTATCAGCATGTAGGAAAGTACCCATTTTCTAAAAATTGTCTAGTTATAAAGATTATTGTCATTTGGATTTCAATTTTTACAAAATCAATATGCAAAAATGTTGTATGATTATATTCTAATTTACATTTCCCTAACAAACTGAAACATGTTTTTGTTTGTTACCCTTTTACTTTATGCTTATAGCCAGCCTGTTCATATACTTGGCTCACTTTCTGTCTTCTTTCTTATCCATTTGGAAGATTCCAAATACTTTCTACCAACTCGTCCCATCTTATTTTGATTATTCTATCTCTTCAAATTCTCAACATATATATTTAGTTTATAATATATAAATTGTGTTTAATTGCATTAATATGTATTTATTTATCAAATGAATTATTAACAAATACCACATATTTCATGTACCACTGTGTATTATACATAATCAGTAAATACTAACCACTGAGCAATTTCTTCTGGTTTATATGCTACTCTTTTACAGTTAATGATATGATCCTTTTTTGATGAAATTTTTGAAAATTGCCACAGTAAATACCATTTGCTGCAGTGAAGTGATGACTTAATATGAAGTCTACTACAGCTTCCAAAAGAATCTAATGACACTACCAAGAATTGGCTTAGACATTGGGAAAAACTGACTATTCTATATAAACTACTGTATTTCTAGTAGGCAGTTTTAATAGCTGTGATTCACTCAGCATAATGTAACTGCAAGATTTCTTTCAAAAAAATTTTTGGTTAAACTGGAATGTGAAAGAAGAGCTTAAATTAATTACTGTAAGCTTCTCCAAATTCTGCCTTGTGGTAGGTATGAGCTGAACAGTAATGTCATATTTCCATTTATTTAACTAAAGATTTCTATTTTTTAATATTTAACTCAATTTTAGAGTTATCTACAAAACCATTTATGTCCAAAAGTTACTTAAGTGGTAATGTTTCATATGGGATGCATGTCATATAATTACTGTGAAGGTTTTGAATATAATGAGCAGTTGAGATTTTAAAATATGAGTCTCCTTTGACAAAGATATTAGACAGAAGATTGATTCAAGCTCAGATAGCTAAAATATGATAAAATAATATAAAAGACAATCATATAATTTAATAAGCAAGTTAATCCATAGAATCTCCATCTATAGAAATATATGCCTGGAGAGATATATGTGAAAATCAAAATACAAAAGTTAAATATAACATATATGAAACATTTTATTAAAAAAAAGAAAAAATCGATAATATATGATTCTTCACAAGGGAAGATTATAGCCTGATGAAAGAGACAGAGGCATATATCAGTTACAACAATATAATTACATTTCCCAAGAATACATCTATGCAGTTTCCATTTATTGATTAGTGTTTTGGTTGAGTACAGAAAGATAATCAACTTCAGTACATTTCCTTGTAAAAACAATTCTATGTGAAATTAATGTTTGATGTATAACCCTCCAAAAAGTCATGTGTTACAGTATGCCATGGGAGAAGAAAAATATAATGATAATATTAGGTGAAACTTTTGAATACCTATTCTGTCTGCCATTCTTCCAACTGTACCATTATGCCAGCAAAGTGATTTTAATTTCCTTAATCTTTACTGATTAAAACTGGGGATCCATGGGTGGCTCAGCGGTTTAGCTCCTGCCTTTGGCCCAGGGCATGATCCTGGAGTCCCGAGATCGAGTCCCACATCGGGCTCCCTGCATGGAGCCTGCTTCTCCCTCTGCCTGTGTCTCTGCCTCTCTCTCTCTCTCTCTCTCTCTCTCTCTGGAATAGATAAATAAAATCTTTAAGAAAAATATTTACAAAAACTTTGTTAGGAAATTAATTCTGGATTGAGGAGAAAGCAGGGTTAGGTTGGTATAGTAAATTGTACAAAATTATCCAACAAATAACTGGTAAAACTGGGACAAAATCCAAGACTTGTCTGCCTCTAAGTTTGGTTATCCTAAAAATAGAGCCTGAGAATAGAACATTCATAGGAGAAGGAGAAATAAGGGAAGCAGGATCTGGGAGAGTCAATAAAAGCATCTATGATAATCACACAGACCCCCCTCTTTTCTGAGGGATCTGAGACCCTTATCAGATCATGGTTGCTATATTCATCTATTAACAATTATAAGTGGGAATAGATGCCAAATGGATCATGTTGAGTGTCAAATGTATTCCTCTTTGCCCCCATATTTTGTAGCAGTCCTACCTCCCTATGATGATCAGGTTTAATTACTCTTGACAGTAATAAATGCTTTTTGTTTCTGTTATTCTACTGGCATCAGGAGATCAAAGTCAACAGGTGGACGTTGTAGTTCTAAGTGCAGTGACATTTTTACTGTGTCTCCTGGTAAAAGTGTCCCTCTTCTAGAAATTGAGCCTAGTTTATTATTGCAGGGACAAAAAGTACAAATTCCCCAAAAACACATGATGATGGGATCCACTGGTTCTAAAACATTTGCACCATTCAGAGGTGCCAGCCTGTGGTGTTGCACAGCTGTGAGTCAACACTCAGAGCACATTGAAGATAAAGGTACTACCTTGATAAAAAGGATCTCAAAGGAACACCTTTAGCATCCACTACAGTCTTAATTCCACTTACCATTTCAGCTCTCTTTAACTCATCTTTTAAATGGGAGTGAATATACAATTTTACCATCCCAAACTCCTCCCTATCTTTTGGAATTTGGAGGACAGATAACTTTTCTTTTTAACTCATAGGTCTTCAGAGTAAGAGAATCTATCTCAAAGATCTTTCATTCACACCTGCATCTGCTTTAGATGACAAGATCTTGGATTACAAGACTGAACCTAATATCATAATTGGATGAGTCTCAGAGCACTTGGGAGAGTCTATTTTGGTTGCGCATTTATCGAGAGTTATTGGAGCAAGAGGGTAAATTTTTTTAAGATTGTATTTATTTATTTCATAAATTGAATAAACCAGGGGGATGGTCAGAGGCAGAAGTAGACTCCCCACTCAGCAGGGAGCCCAACACAGGGCTTGATCCCAGGACTCCAGGATCATAACCTGAGCTGAAGGCAGATGCCCAACCAACTGACACACTCAGGCACCCCTAGAAGGTAAATTTTGAAAGACTATTACTTTGATGATCCTCAAAAAAAAAAAAAAAAAAAACACATACCCCTGATATTCATACCCTTATGAAGTCCCCTATGATTTTTCTATTGTTTTACCGATAGAATGCAGTGAAAGTGACACTATGCCAGTTTTAGGCCTAAACCTTATGTACTACAATATTTGCTTTTGCATTCACCCTAAAGATAACCACTCTGTTGGAGAGACAGTGTAGATCATAGACAGGCCATGTGGAAAAGGGGAGACCTTGAAACTACATAGAAATGAACCAAAAAACCCAGATGATAGCCAGCACAGAGGTACCTAGATCTGGTTGAAATTTTGCAGCCAGCCCAAGCTTTTCAAGACTTCTTAGCTGAAGTTAAGACATGTGACCAGATAAGTAATCTTGGGTTTTTTTTTTTTTAAGATTATTTATTTATTTATTTATTTATTTATTTATTTATTTATTTATTTATGAGACACACACACACACACAGAGGCAGACACAGGCAGAGGGAGAAACAGGCTCCATGCAGGCAGCCCGACGTGGGACTCAATCCCAGGTCCCCAGGATCACGCCCTGGGCTGAAGGCAGCACTAAACCACTGAGCCACCTGGGCTGCCCATCATCTTGGATCTTTTAACCTTGGCAATAACATGGTACAAAAATATGCTTTCTCTTCTGTGTCATGTCTCAATTCCTGACCCACAGAACACAAAGGAAATGGTTATTGTTTTAAGCCATTACATTTGGAGTAGTTTGTTACACAGCAATTGATAACCAGGTAGTTAGGATTTTGCTCCTTTATGATGAGAAGAAATCTAGTATGGTGTACTTCAAGTACAATATAACGAAATATTTCAATTCGAGTGTCAATGCCACATTGTGTTTTCATGATATTATTGTTTTTTCACACTAAACTTAAGGTACTGTGTTTTAATTTCTATGTCAATATTATTTTTCTCAACATATTTTTTAAATAACAACTACAAAAGGTAGTCAAATGCATAAATGTATTTTTATTTTTAACAGAATCATCTCAGCTATAGAGGATAGAAAGCATAGTTCTCTTAAAAATCTGTTTTCACTCAGGAATTGCAGATTTCATTTTGCAAAGCCTTGTGGGAATACTTTTTCCTGGTCTGCATTCCAGTAGCCTTTTTATTTCCTGTAGCTGTGTCAAAAGCAGTAATAGCAACTCAAAAGAATGGAACAGGTTACCTTATAATATGCATACCATATGGTTTTATAGTCTTATCCCTTTACTGGTTTGGAAATTACTGCAAGTGATAACAGTAAATTGGCCTGCTAATTACTACCCCTTGTGTAGAACTGTGTAAGTTAAGGGATATTAAATAATAAACATATGACCTCTCTTCTCAAATCTTGTCTTTTAGATTTTTCTGTTTGTGATATCTTAACTACATTTCTTAAAACCTTCTTCTGTGGCAAGACGTCAGCATTCCATCCCTAAGGTTGTAAGGAATGGCCTTAGCCAGGTCAAGAGACAGAAAGTAGGCCAAGAAAGCACTGGCAGAATGAATGAAGAGGAAAGTAGATGGAGTGTGAGGTAGAGAGAACTAATGACAACTCCCAGATTGTTGGCTTAAGCAAGTACTGACCCAAATGAGAAGAGCTAGGGGAAATGCATTACTGTCAAAAACATCTATGTTGATTGCATTCTTTACGTACAACACTTCCATGAAGATGCTGTTCTATCTGAAGTTAGAACATAAACAGGAATTAAAACATAAACAAGGACCTCTATCTTTAGCAAAGGAAATAATCCCACCTCCACGTAGAAGAACTATGTAGTAGAAAAATCCGTGATAGGGATCATTGAAGTGAAACATGTATACACCTGTCTTCCAGCTGTAGTTCTAAAAGAAAAAAACACAAAACCAAACCAAACCAGAACAAAACTAAAAACATCTAACACAAGGAGGACATAGCAAGAGGGTTTAGTCACAATTACTTTGAACAAATAGTAGAGCTTATTTTTGTGGACATATCTTTCTGTATATAAAAACAGAAAAGCCTTGTAAAATTGTATATAGTATAATAGAAAAGGAACATTATCCTAAACATACCAAATATGTACATATTTCTGAAATTTTGACCAATAGGAAATAAAAATTATTCTAGAAAATATTTATTTCAGTTTATTCTGAAATATATACAAATGATTTGCCTCTATGAAAAAGATACTGTAATTGATAAGAAATTAATTTTGAGAAAGAGTGAAAGTGGAATTGATAAAAAAAATGACAAACTGAAAAGGAATTTTAAAAATTAAATAGCTAATGTTCACATGGAGACAAAAGAAACAGAATTGACACTGCAAAGAATTGAATCACTGGTTTTTCAAATGTAATTTTTAAAAAAGAGCAAAATTATAAAAGAAAAAGTCCTATAGAAGACAGATTAGTTATCAAGCCTGAGAATTATAAGTATGTCCTGGCAAGAATTCTGAAAAACTGATAATAGGTAATAATTCAAGATTAAACAAGAAAAAAAAATTGATCTTATTTGTGTCTTCACTCTATTTTTCTTGGTTTAACTAACAGTTGGTCTAACTAACAGTTACAAATTATCCCACAGAAATACAAAGGATATAAGAAACTACTATGAACGGGATGCCTGGATGGCTCAGTGGTTGAGGGTCTACCTTTGGCTCACGTCATGATCCTGGGATCCAGGATCGAGTCCCACATCCAGCTCCTCCAGGGAGCCTGCTTCTTCCTCTACCAGTGTCTCTGCCTTTCTATGTCTCTCATGAATAAATAAGTAAGATTAAAAAAAAGAAACTACTATGAACAATTCTATTCAACATATTAGATAACCTAGAATAAATAGATAAATTCCTAAAAACATACACTCTTACCAAGACTGAATCATGAAGAAATAGAAAACTTGAACAAATCAATAAATAGTAATGAGATTGAATCAGTAATAAAAATCTCACCCTCCCCTCAAAAAATAATCTCCCAAAAAACAATAATCCAAGATCAGATGTCTTCACTAATGGACTCTACAAAACATCAAAAGAAAAATTAGTACCAATCCTTCTCAAATTAGTACCAACCCTTCTCAAACTCTTTCAAATAATTGAAAAAGAGAGAACATTTCCAAACTCATTTTATGAGGCCAGCACCAGCTTGGTTACCAAAGCCGGTCAAGGACACTACAAGAAAAGAAAATTACAGGCCAATATTCTTGATAAATATAGATGTAAAAATACTTGACAGAATATTAGCAAACTGCATTCAGCAGCACATTAAAAGGATTATACACCATGATCAAGTGAGATTTCTCCTTGGGATGCAAGTATAGTGACCTATCAGTGAATGTGAAACACTATATAACAAAATGAAGAATAAAAATCATATAATCATCTCAGTAGATGTAAAAAAAAAAGTTCTTGACAAAACTCAGCATCCTATTATGATTAGAAAAAAAAAAACCCTCCCAATAAGTTATATACAGACAAAACATACTTCAACCTAATAAATACCATATATGATAACCCCACAGCTAATATCATACTCAATATTGATAAGCTCAAAGCTTTTCCTTTAAGATTAGGAACAAGACAAAGTTGTCCACTTCTTCCACTTCTATTCAATATAATGCTGCATATCTAGCTATAGAAATTAAGCAAAAATAAAAAAGAGACAAAAGGCATCAAATTTGAAAGGAAGGAGTAAATTGTTTGTAGATATCGTTATCTTATATATAGAAAACGCTAAAGACTACACCGAAAAATTGTTATAACTAATAAACCAATCATAAGATCAACTAATTCAGTCAGTATACAAAATCAACATACAAAAATCAGCTGTGTTTCTATGTGCTAACAATGAGATCTGAAACATAAATAGGAAAAAAAAATCCCATTTACAATAGTATTACAAAGAATGAAATACTTAGAAATATTTTTAACCAAGGAAGCAAAAATCTGAACACTGAACACTATATTGATGAAAGAAATTGAAGAAGACAGAAATAAATGGGATATAGCCCATGTTCATGGATTACATTAATTAATATTATTAAAATGTCTGTATCCAAAGTGATCTACAGATTCAATGCAATCTCTATCAAAATTTCAATGACATTTTTCACAGAATTAGAAAAAAAATCCTAAAGTTTGCATAGAATCAAAAAAGACTCCAAATAGCTAAAGCAATCTTGAGTAAGAAAAGTAAAGCTGGAAACATCACAGTTTTGATTTCAAACTATATTACAAAGCTTAAGTAGTAAAAACAGTATGGCATTGGAATAAAAACAGACACATAGATTATCAGATGTCTTACACCTTGTAGAATGTCTATTATCAAAAAGACAAGAGATAATAAATATCCCCAAGGTTTTGGTGAAAAAGGACTCCTTGTGCACAGCTGGCAGAAATGTAAATTTTACAGCCATTATGAAAAACAGTATGGAAATTCATCAAAAAATTAAAAATAGAACTACCTTCTGGTCCAGCAATCCCACTTCTGGAAATCGCTATCTTGAGGAGTTTTCTGCACTGTGATGTTCATTGCAGCATTATTCACAGTAAACATGATATGGAAACACCAAAGTATCCACTGACAGATGTATGAAGAACAAAAATGTGATGTGATGTGTGTGTGTGTGTTTGTGTGTAATATTATTCAGCCATAGAAAAGAAGGAAGTTCTATCATTTGTGGCCACCTAGATGGACTTGGAAGGCATTATATGAAATAATCTAGAGAGACAAAGACAAATAGTGTATGGTATCACTTACATGTGGACTCTTCAAAAAATGCCAATTCATAGAAACAATGAGTAAAGGGTTGGTTGCCAGGGGCTGGGGGTCAGAGGAAATGGAAATGGGTAAATACTGGTCAAAGGCTATAAACTTTCAGTTATAAAATGAATAAGTTCTGGGGATCTGTACATAATGGGACAATTAATAATTCCGTTTTGAAATACGCTTGAGTCCCCACCAAAAACAAAACAAAACAAAAAAACCCAAAAGGTTAAAAAAGTCTTTCTGAACTGAAATATTATTCAAGTCTAGGAATAAAAGGACTAACTTCATGAACCCAAGAAAAGCAATGAAAAAAAATGACCCAAAGTGAAGTATTAGCGCTCAGGCAGAAACAAAAAGGTTACCTATGAAAGAACAAAAGTTGAGCTGTCCTCAAATTTCTCCTCTGCATAACTGAATGCCAGAGGACAACACAGAATTTCAACGGAAAAATTTTGTGAACTGAATATTCCACATCAACCAATTTATTGTTCTACTGTGAAAGCAACAGAAGACATTCCTATGTTATAAGAACTTGGAAAATATTGCAGCTAAGCACTCTTCCTGGGAAAAAAAAATGATGATACAATTCAAGTGATAAAAATATAAATAAAAATAAAAAATACCAGTGTTGATCATTCAGACTATTTAAAGACATTAGATTAACACAATTGAATACAAACCAATATAACCTCAACAAAAATTTACTGAGGACCTACTATGTGTGGAAACTTTCTAAATATAGAGAAAATAAGAGTAGACAAGGCAGAGGGTACTCTGCTTTGCTGGTGCTAATGGAGGAGAGAGGTGTTAAACAACCAGTGTCAGAGAGTGATCAGAGCTCAGAAAATAGAGGGTCAGGCTACAAAGTACAGTTGCAATTTTTTGCTAGGTGGGCTTAAGGAAGTCTTTCTAAAGAGCAGAAACCTGACTGAAATGAGAGAACAAGGCATTAAAAATCTTAGTGAAGAGTTTTACTTGATCTGCAGTCCCGGGATGGGTCCCACTTGGGGCTCCCTGCAGAGAGCCTGCTTCTTCCTCTGCCTGTGTCTCTGCCTCTCTCTGTGTGTCCTGGTGAACTAAGGTGTGTTTTTCTGGTGGTATTGAGAATCTCTTTCTGCACAGAAAGAATACTTGCAGTTAACTGAATTATTATTATTCTTATTTAAAGATTTTATTTATTTATTCACGAGAGACACACACAGAGAGAGGGAAAGAGAGGCAGAGACACAGGCAGAGGGAGAAGCAGGCTCCATGCAGGGAGCCTGATGTGGTACTTGATCCCAGGTCTCCAGGGTCACACCCTGGGCTGCAGGGGTGCTAAACTGCTGAGCCACCCGGGCTGCCCTGAATCATTAATATTAATTTTAAATTTATTGAAGTTATATGGGATGCCTGGGTAGCTCAGTGGTTGAGCATCTGCCTTCGGCTCAGTGACCTGGGGCCTGTGATTGAGTTCGGCATCAGGCCCCCCACGGGGAGGCTGCTTCTCCCTCTGCCTATGTCTCTGCCTCTCTCTGTGTGTCTCTCATGAATAAACAAATAAAAATCTTTTAAAAAAATAAAAAATAAATTTATTGAAGTTATAAATTTAAAAAGCTTTTTTCCATCGTATATTTAAGATTGTAATAGATTCAATACCATTCTTTCTCACCAAAAGATATCCACATCCTAACCTCCAAAAACTATGACTGTTTTATATTACATGATAAATGGGACGTTGCAGATGTGATTAAATTGGGAATATTAAAATGAAAATATAATCCTGTATTATCTGGTGGGCCTAAGGTAATCACAAGAGGGAGGCAAGAGTCAGAAAATGAGAAATGAGGACAGAAACAGAGATTGCAGTGAAAGAGGGAGATTTGAAGATGCTATGATACTGACTTGAAGATAAAGACAGGGACCATAGGCCAAGGAATACAGGTGGCCTCTACAAACTGGAAACTCAAGGAAACAGATTCTCCCTAGAGCTTCGAGAAAGAACATCACCTTACTGACACCGTACTTTTAGCCTCAGCTACACTTTGGACTTCTGACTTTGAGAACAGAGAAATAATAATTTAGTATTCTTTTAAATCATGACATGTTCCCAGTCATTTGTTACATTAGCAAGAGAAAACTAATGCAAAGGCTAACTTAAAAATCTTATTAATCTAACAAGTTTCAAGTATCACTTTCAAAAAAACCATTTGATTAATACAATGGAAACTTATAAATCAGCTATTTACAAAACTAGCTAGTGAAACTATCATAAACAAGTTCAACCACATTTATAAATCCAAAATATTATATTTTTTAGCTATTTAAATTACTTAGCAAATTAATACAATCTTGCCAGTAAAGAACAAAATATAACAAATTAAATTTATTAAGTATGGTTGATATTAAGCTTTCTCAAATAGTACAATACTGTTTAAAATGTAGTCAAATTCTTTTATGAAGCTAAATTCATAATCAAGCATCTAAAATCAAATACTTAATTCCATATATTTAAATTAGACCCATTTGGCCAACCAGATTATTCTAACTGCCAAGTTCTCTAAAGTATTACAAACACAGGAAAATAGCAATCCTAAAGATTTTAGTGACTTCATCCCCTATATACATATTTCTAATTTTCATGGGTTACAGGTATTTATATATCAAAGAGTCAACCACTATTTTATATGATAACTGAGGTGATAGTCTTATATGGATGAAATGAAATCTTGGCCAGGAAAATTTGGCTAGGAAATATTATTTAATTCTTATTAGTTAATTCCCATGGCCCTTCTTATAGATAGTATTACAAGAACTCTATATTTTAATGACAGAAAGACTGATCTCCACAGTTACCATACCTCACATTTAAATTATAAATTAATCATTTCTATCTCATTTTAATTTTCAACCCTCAAGCACCATCTCAGGGTGTTTCATTGCTTGGCTGGTTTTGCTACTTATTTGTTAGTTCTTTTCAAATTCCTTTATCTGTTCGGTCTAAAATTTTCAGATATATTTAGATGACATTCAATTGGATTCTGGCCCATTTCAGGTTTACTTCTGGCCCTAAGGTCATAGATTTTAAGGTCCTGGAAGTAATGCTGGAAAGGTTTCCTCTGATGTATTTTGGAGATTTTTAAATTTGTCATTTTTATCAAAGGCATAAACTCAGTACCAACTTATCTGCCATGATGTGTCAAAGAGCTCCCTGAGTACCTGAATGCAGAGTTAAAGAGAATGACAATATAATCATTGAAAAGCAGATTGAGGGCCTAATCAATGAGAGCCACTAGGGTTGGATATTTGTCTTGGCAGCAGGTAGGCACACCAAGTTAACTCAAACCTGTTGTGAAATCCAAATTCAAGGTTTTACTGCTGACCCAGAATATTAAGAATTCTAAAACCACTAAATAAGGGACAAATTATCTGCCTAAGGAAAGGATCATGAAACTAGTGAAAACACAATTCTACATATAGTAGGCATGATCAACATTGAGACTGAGCTGCAGCCAGTAAGAAGTAATGAGTATGGCCATCCACCTACTTGAACTCTGAATTATCGTTATTAAGGCTGCCCTAGGTAAAGGTATTTGAATTAAAGTTGACTCCTTTCACTAAGATGCCAAATCTTTTGGACTCTATATTGAGTATTTATTGTATTGTATTTATTGTTGTTGTTGTTGTTTTTCAGGTTAACAATTAAAGCTGTTGCTTTCAATTTAGAAGCACTCACCTGAAAATGATTTTGGAAATTGCCCTTCCTCCAAATCCCATGACTGATCAAGGCTCTATCCAATGTGGGCTCACTTAAAAGACCATTTCATCTCAGGAGCACCTCAGGTCAGCTGAGGCTCTCAGGCCAGTATCATAGCTTGACATCTCCCGCCCAATCCTGCTTTCTCCTCTCCCTTTCTACAGCTATTGATACCAAAGGCACTTCCTTTTTTTAATTATTTTATTTATTCATGAAAGACAGAGAGAGGCAGAGACACAGACAGAGGGAGAAGCAGGCTTCTCGCAGGAAGCCCGATGTGGGACTCGATCCTGGGACCCCGGGGACATGCCCTGAGCCAAGGCAGACAGATGCTCAACTGCTGAGCCACCCAGGGGTCCCCCAAAGGCACTTCCTAATGAACATTCTGAAGACTAAATTCTATCTCCCAGAAAAGCCAGCCTGTTTCAAAATTCATAAAGTATTTGCATTAGCTTTTTAAACAAAGGAACATAGTAATTACTACTTTATGCTAATACATATGAAAATATTGATTTTCATGAAATATGTAAATAACCAAATTGATTCACATAGAAACAAAGAACTAATAAAGTTATCAAGCCATTGTCCATTTAACCCCCAAAGACTCCAGGACCAGTATTTCAGTTTATTAGATTAGCATCTGGAAAATATATGATTTGAAAACCACACAATTCAATTTATGAAGTCAGTAAAATACATATAAATGACTACAAAAATATGGTAGAGAAAAAGAGACTGAGGCTTCAAACACAAACACCTAATCAAGACTAGGAAGAGTAGTGCCTGGGTAGCTCAGGTAAACGGCTTCTGGCTCAAGTTAGGATCTTAGTGTCCTGGGATCAAGCCCTGTGTCAGGCTCCTTGCTCACCGCGGAGTGGGCTTGCCCTCCCCTGCACTTATGTGCTCTCTCTCTCTCTCAAATAAATTAAGTCTTTAAGAAAAAATGGACAGGAAGATACATAATTATCTGAATCAGATCAGTCATGTTACAATAGAACTTGTGAACAACTAGAATATGTAAGTCCTATATAAAAGTAACAACGGGGATAATACCCTTAACAATAGAAAGAGGAGGACCAATGACATTTGAGAGTTCACTATATAAAATGCACTGCTTAAATACTTAATATATTAAGTAAAAATATACTAATAATAATACTTTGAGGTACTGTTACTTTTTTCTTGATTTTACAGATGATAAAGTAGAGAAGGAAATTTAAATCATTTTTGTAAAATCATATAAACATTAGTAATGGACTCAAACTTTGAATCCACACAGTCTGGCTCTAGAGCTTCCTGCTCTTATTTCTTAAATGTTAGTGAATAATTATTTCAATAATCATTGAATACTCATTCATACATATGCACACACCCTTAAAGCAGACCTCTCCAACCTACTGAACAATCATACTTATGTATACAAAAATCTTTACAATATAGAAACAACTTCAACCCAGTAGAGTATTAACATAATTATTCTCCACTGTAAACAAATATGTTTTCCCTGAGAATTAAGAGTTTTAAATTCATACTAGTAATAAATCACTTGACACGATCATCAATAAGACAAATGAGAAAAGAAAATAAGACAAATGAGAAAAACGGTGTGTTAAACTTTGTTATATGGAAACCAGTAGCCATCAAGTGGATAGGAGAAAGAATAAGTAAAAAGAGTTCTAATCTTCCTTTCCCTCCTTTCCCTCTCCTTAGGATGGGGAAGATTTTTTTAAGCACTATAACATCTCAGAATCTGTTCAAGAAAAATTGGCATGATTTGTCAGTAAGTTAAAAATGTATATATGGTAGGGACACCTGGGTGGCTCAGTGGTTGAGCATCTGCCTTTGGTTCAGGTTGTGATCCCAGGGTCTTGGGATCGAGTCCCACATCGGGCTCCCCACAGAGAGCCTGCTTGTCTCTCTGCCTATGTATCTGCCTCTCTCTCTCTGTGGCTCTCATGAATAAATAAATAAAATCTTTAAAAAATGTACATATGGTAAATGTCACCACAAATAAAGTTAAAATAAAAAATGGAAGATAAATATGCGTACCATATACAGAAAAAATGAAAAAATGAAAAATAAATATAATGAGCACTGGGTATTATATAAGACTGATGAATCACTGACCTCTACCTCTGAAACTAATAATATGCTGTTAATTGTTAATTGAACTTAAATAAAAGCTAATTGAACTTAAATAAATTTTAAAAATTAAATATATATGTAAAGAAATATACAAAATATATAGTATGTAGTATAGGCTACGTGCATTATAATTCATATACATAATATAAAGCAAAGTACAGAATATAAATCCATAATATAGCACAAAGCTATAACAAAGCATCAAACAACTTATTTTGGCCTAGTTTTCCCAGCGAGCAAATTTGAGACCAAAAAAAAAAAAAAAAAAAAAAGAAAGAAAGAAAAGTTCATGCACCTCTAGTTTACTGGTAGTACAAGGAATTGGGTGTGAGAACAGCACGTGGCTAGAATATGTCCAAGCTTCAAGGAAACACACCAGTATTGTGATTAAGTCCAAGTACTGCTAAAACATTAGAGTCTGAATCATAGGTGAGTGGCCCCAAATCAATAAAATCTTCTTTATCCTGCCTAACAACCCATCTCCTTGACCTCAACCTCCTTAGTGTCCCTTGTCCATGCTTTCCCCTGGTCCTTGCTGTCATATATCAATCAGGTAGCTCAACGGGCTTGTGTATAGGCGATTTCTCCTGGAGCAGGGACTATACTTTCCTACCCAGACTTTGCTGAGACCTAATCTTGTTTATCAGCCTGAAGGCTGGAAGGGTTGTGAGCTACAAGCATCATCTTACAAGTTCTTGTTTTCAGGGATGGTCATTACCTGACTTCTAGGCTAGAAAAAGACAGTTTTCTGGCAAGCAGGAGGGAGATACCACTGCTGGCTTAGAATTTTCATAGGGATCATAAACTCAATATTCTCAAGCTCATTCATTCCAATGTTCTCATCTCAAGTTTAAGGTCTCTTTATCTGAACCAGAGTCTGACTTTTATATAAGAGACTCTTGGAAGCTGCATATTAGATCTGTTTTGCAGCTCTGACACTCTTACAATTAGGTATTAGGATTTATTTTCAGCACAGACTTCCTCTTGCTCTCTCTCATAGTTTTTACAACAGAAGCTGTAATCTTTATAATTTGCATTTCCTCTCTGCTATTCTAGTCTACCTAGCTATTGTCTATCCCAACATTACCCTTCAATTAACCAGAGTTGAAATCCTTAATAATTGTGAAACCACAGCATCCCAGGGATTATGGCTCCTCCACTAGCGACCTGCAGGGAGTTCCAATGGCCTTCAGAACAGTGAGTTATCCAGTTCCACAATCTCATTCTGAGGCTGTACTCCAGATCCATTCCTGGATCTATTTATAGCTAGCTCTTTTATACATTAGTGAAACTTTTGCCCCAAGAAGCTTTAACTTCCTAATTACTGAGTTGTACAGATATAAGTGTGAAACAGATTTCATGAAGTGGGAGCTGAGGGTCATGTGGAATGGGCATGAAGTGAGGAATTGCCATGTGCTCACATGAGGCAGTGAAAGCCCATATAGAGTTGTTCACTCAGTATTAGCTAGGACAGAACAAATATCAAGGTATCAGGAGATATTGGATAAAAGACCTCAGAAATGGCACATTAATCTGCTATACAACTAAGCAATTCACAGAAAATAACTGCAAATGGACATTATATATATTTCAATAATCAGAATGACATATTATAAAAGATAATGAGATATTCTTTATTATCCATCAGATTTTCAAACAACAAATAAAAATACTGATAATTTCTAGTTTTGATATGGGTATATAAAAATGGTCCTTCCATGGGGTACCTGGGTGGCTTAGTTGAGTAAACATATGCCTTCCACTCAGGTAATGATTTCAGGGTGCTGGGATCAAGCCCTGCATTGGGGCTCTCTGCTCATGGGAAGTCTGCTTCCCCTCTTCATCTGCCTTTCCCCTTGCTCATGCTTACTCTCACAAATAAATAAAATCTTTTTTTTTAAAAAAGGCCCTTCCTAATGACAACTCTCATGGAAAGAAGAACACAATTTTTTTCCAAGCATGGGAACTTATTATTTAATCGAGAGGATTTTTGATTACTAATTAGTGACATTGTATCCAATGAAGAATTAATCCTGGACCTAATTGTGAATGTTAAGCTTTGCATCAAGTCATGGGATATGTGCTTAATCAGAAGAACACAAAATTCAGAGAAGCTGGCATCTATGCAATATTATGCCTCTCTGTACCTTTCTCTCACACATAGGACAAACTCATCTCACCTCAAGGGAGATAACCTAAGATCCAATTACCTTATCTAGTTCAAACCCTAAGATCTCAAATATAGTTCTATTCCCCTATCCAATTGGCCCCGTTATTATTCCTTATGATCCACTAAATTATGAATTAAAAAGCCAAGTTAATCTGTCTCCTGTTCCCTACCTGAAATAAAGTGGTAAAGCAAAGGTAGGATATTTGCATTAAAAGTTGCCTTTTTGAAAGAAAAAGGGGGGAACATTCATCCTTAAGTAGTTCATAAAAATGATAAATTCTTGCTGGTCAGGCATTGTAAAGATCCTCTTCTTTGCACCTACCTCCCAGTGTCCTCACAGATATCTTGCTTTCTGGGACAAACTCCCTTATCTATTTCTCTAGCTGGACCCTGAGTGACTCTTCCTAATCCATTATTTTCCATGGCAAAACCTCAAAGGGTTTCTCAGGTTGGACATATAATACAATTAGCAATACAATTACAAAGCTTAGTAGGTTTCTAATCAATTTGCATACATTTTCATTTGCCAGTAGCCTATTCCTCAGACATGATTCTCAAGTTGACTTTTTTCCTGGTTTCTCACCTAAACACCCTCTTTTCAATTCAATGATAACTACCAATCTGAGCCATCTGAAAACTACAGGCTTGGACTGGAAGGAAACTTCTTGCTCTGATCTCCACCACAGGTTTGTGGAAATTGTTTAAATGAGACATTGTAATGCACTTTAATGGCACACTACTTTTATGAAGCTTATTTTTTGCTCTTTGGGGATCCAGATGCAGAAGACTTTTCTAACCCTACATGATCAAAACACTTGGGTTTCCTTGATTCTCTTTCATCCTCTCTCTTAAACCAGTTAATAAGTGCCTGAACTTCTCTTTTTCTCGTACCTTCTTAGTACCCACAATAATTAACCAATACACAATAACTTGCTGGAATTTTTAACTTCTTCCTTTAGAGTTACACGTTCTGTGGGTACCTGGTCTGTCTCGGTAGTCAAAAGACGAAATAATTTGCCAAAGATCTTGGTTCCATATAACAGGGTCTCCATATTTTTGTTTATAACATCTCTTTGTTCCCAAAATGTTAAACCAGTATGCAATATTATGTTTTTGTTGCAAAAGTCTAACGTCAAGTTACCAACTTGTGTTATTATTAGTATTGGAGCAACATTAATTGCTGTGACAAAAAAAAATGCTAAAATTTCAATACCTTAATCCAATAAAAGTTTATTTTTCTCATGTAATAGACTGAGATCAGTGTTCTAATCTGTGTTAGCTTTCTTTCATATAGTGGCTCGTGAACCTAGGATCCTTTCATTTTGTGGTCCCACCATCCAGATTTCAGAAGAAAAAGAGTATGGAAAAATGAACTCACTTTTAAAGTTTATGTCCTAAAAACAAAACACATCAATTTTGTTTGCTTTCCATTCATGAGAACTCAATCATGCCTTGATGCAAAGGGGTCTGAGAAATATAGTCTTTAGATAGACACCATTTCCCAGTGACAATTCCATTTAACAGAAAGAGAAAAGTTAATTGTGTTGGTCAGGGGGACATTTCTGCTATGGGTGTCCTTGTTTTTTTTAAAAATTAAATTCTTTGTAAGTTTAATTTAAAGGAAGGGAGCATGTCCTATTTGTTTTTTAATTACTCTTTAGTTATTTACTTTGAATAAAGCAGGAGCAAAGTTTTAAATAAAAAATATATATTCACTTTTTATTTACCTGATGTCACCAGATAGTAGGTCATGGATATCTGTATACCTAATAAACCCATGATTTTTATTCTTGGTAATTTTCCATTTTAGATTATATGAAGTGATGCATTCTGTCAAGGAGCCATCCATGGCAATAGATAGGGAAAAGGCTTTGGAATAAGACAGACCAGTTTGAAGCCCAACTTAAACACTAAGAAAGTTGTAGGGCCCTGGGCAAGACACTTAACATCTCTGAGCCAGTTTCCTCATGTTTTAAAGTGGGAGAATAATACCTATATTGGGTAGTAAATTTTTGGATTATAAATAATATATAAAGTTTCTAAAAGTGTTTGCCACATAACAGATACTCACTAAGTGATAGCAATTATTGCCTTAGCATATGATTTAAACCAGAAACATAAGAAAATTAAAATGAAGGACATTTACTAATTATAATGTGTGATTACTTAAGTAAAACTATTTCAATAGCTTACTGTGGTTTTTTTTAAAAATTAAACCCTAAGTGATAAATAGCCTGCTTCTTGAATAACCTAGGAAACCATAAAGTTTCCATCTGTTATTTCTAAGTATATATTTAAGAGAATTCTGCATTTGCCAACCCTAAATGTCAAAGTTTTAAGATTGCTTTGCATTAGCCAAGTTTGACTAATAAGGTAGGAAGGAACTTTCTGCAGTTACCACAGAAAAGGGGATACACAGCCTGGAAATATGTGGCTTTGAGCAAGTGAGTATGTGTCCACATTTCTTCCTAAATTAAAAAAAAAGAAAGGAGGGATCTCTGGGTGGCTCAGTGATTTAGCGTCTGCCTTCGGCTCAGGGCGTGATCCTGGAGTCCTGAGATTGAATCCCACGTCAGGCTCCCTGCATGGAGCCTGCTTCTCCCTCTGCCTGTGTCTCTGCCTCTCTCTGTGTGTCTAAATAAAATCTTTAAAAAAAAAAAAAAGACGTAAGACAAGTCAAGAAGGAAGGAGGGAAGGAGAAAAGAAGGAAAGGGAGGAAGAAAGGAAGGAAAAAAAACAAGAAAAAGAAGATTGAGTCAGACTACTGAGTAGGGACAAATATTTACTAATTAAGCAGCTTTTCACACACACTCTCCACTATTACATTTAATCATTAATGTAGTCAAACAAATTGATGAAATCAATTGTACAGATAAAGGAAGTTTTAGTATTCCCCAACTTTTTTTTTTTTGTAGAATTTCAAACCCATGTAATGGTTGAAAAAAACAGCACAATGAACACACATACACCCTTATCTAGATGTACCTTTTAAAAAGTTTTTATTCAAATGCCAATCAGTTAACATAAAGTGTAGTATTAGTTTCAGGTGTTCAACACTTCCATACATCCTGCAGTGCTCATCATGCTCTTCATGCCCTACTTAATCGCCATTGCCTGTTTCACCCATCCACACCCCCACACACACAATTCTTCCCCCTGGTAAACATCAATTTGTTCTTTGTAGTAAAGAGTCTGTTTCTTGGTTTCTCTCTTTCATTTTTTACCCCTTTGCTTTTTGTTTTGTTTCTTAAATTCCACATATAAGTGAAATCACATATTTGTCTTTCTCTGACTTATTTCACTTAGCATAATACTCTCTGGCTCCAACCATGTTGTTGCAAATAGCAATATTTCACTTCTTTTTATGGATAAAGATGTGGTTTGTGTGTGTATGTGACACACACATACACACATACACATATACACAATGGAATATTACTCAGCCATAAAAAAGTAAAAACACCTTTTCTGATCCTTTTAAAAGTAAGATGCACACATCAGTTTTCACAAATATTTTACCATGTAACTGTTAAGAATAAGAATATTATAGATGATAGATGATAGATAGATAGATAGATAGATAGATAACACCATTATAATACTTAAGATACTAGCCTTGATTCAGATATATAGCCTAATATAAAGTTCATATTCAAATTTATTCATTACCCCAACTTAACAGGTTATTTTAACTTTAATGTGGGATTCAATCATGACAAGTTATCACATCTCTTTAGTCTCCTAGAACTGTCTACTCTTTTTTATTTTCTTTTTTCTTCTTTCTCCTCCTCTTTCTCCTTCTCCTTCTACTCTTTCTTCTTCCTCTTCCTCCTCTCTTCTCCTCCTCTTTTTCTTCTTTTCAATTCATGACATTGACCTTTTTTTTTTTTTTTTTATGATAGTCACATAGAGGAGAGAGAGAGAGAGAGAGAGGCAGAGACACAGGCAGAGGGAGAAGCAGGCTCCATGCACCGGGAGCCCGACGTGGGATTCGATCCCGGGTCTCCAGGATCGCGCCCTGGGCCAAAGGCAGGCGCCAAACCGCTGCGCCACCCAGGGATCCCTTGACCTTTTTTTTTAGTCTAGCCAAGTTGTTTAGCAGGTCATTCCACAATCTGGAATTGTTTAATTCTTTTTTTCTTAATTATATACACATTAAAGGTTTTTGGCAAAAATATTTCATAATTGACATTGTATACTTCCTTGTGGCCCATCAAGAGGTACAAATTGTTATTTTGTTACTATCGATGATATTACATTTGATTATTTTGTCATGTCTATCAGACTTCTCCATTGCAAAGAATCATTATACTAATGAATAATTCTGGTCAAGATGTGAAGTGCATGATTAGATACATTGCTTCTGCTCAAAACACACAGCAATAGCATAATAATTAAATGAAAAATAGATCTAAAATAGAAATACAAATAGTGGCCTGGAAGAAAACTGTAGTCCCAGTTGGTTCAAAACTGGAAGTAGACAGTGTTGCTCCATATTTTGTAACTATATGGCACCAAAGATCAAAATCTTCCATACAAGAGAGAAGACAAGGGCCAAACAACCATCTTGAGCAGTGATTAGATGAGACTAGATAGGACTTCATACAAGAGAGCTTGAAAAAAAAAAAAAAAAAAGCCGCTGATACACTGCCTTAAGTTATATTTTCAAGGGAATCTTTATAATCTAGGACTGTGAGAAGAAAAAGACACAACCTCATGACCCAGGAATTCAACCAACTACTCACTATTTATATTACCAGATCTTGAGATTTCTCCATATTACAATGAAGCAGAGGACCCAAAATAGCAATACATAAGATAATACCTTAGCAAATTCCTGAGGAAGAAACACAACCAAAAACAAAACACAATGGGCAGCCCGGGTGGCTCAGCGGTTTAGTGCCGCCTTCAGCCCAGGGCCTGATCCCGGAGACCCATGTCGGGCTACCTGCAGGGAGCCTGCTTCTCCCTCTGCCTGTGTCTCAGCCCCTCTCTCTGTGACTCTCATGAATAAATAAATAAAATCTTTAAGAAAAATAAAATGAATAAAAAAACACAAAAATCATATAGATAGAAAGAAAGAGAGAGTGAATTAGCATAAAATAAAACTCAGACTCAAAAACTTTTACCCCTCATGGATCCATACATCAAAATCACAATATTCAATTAAATATAAAAAACTGTATGCTAAGAAATGTGGCCAAGAAAGTTAATAGTCGAAATATTAATCTACTCTACTTGAAACTAAACTTATGGAGCCCTCCAGAGAAGAGTTTTCAAAAGAATGCCTTGACTGATGAGAAAATTAAGAATAATACTTAATTATTTGTTTTTAATAAAACAAATTTTAAAAGCCCGAAGATATAAAATAAAATATGAATCTGTAATAAAACCAACCAGAAATATTAGAAAATTAAAGACATATTGTCTGTAAAAAATATTTAAAAACTATAATAAATTCTACATAATCAAGAGCAAATTTAATTGAAAAATTAGTCTAAAAATATTTACCCATATTTTTATTATAGAGAAACAAAGAGAAACTATGAAAACTGTAGGATCAATTAAGAGAATTCACATTATCTAATTAGGATCCCATAAAGAAACTAACAGAGAAACTATTTTAAGGAAATAATGGTAGAAAATTTTCCAAAACTACAAAAAGACCTAAATCCTCAGATTGAAGTGAAATTTAAACACTAAGCATATTAAGTTAAGCTAAATCTCAACTAATGAATGTTAAGATAAAACAGAAGATAAAGGTGAAAAAGAAAATATAAAGTTATCAAAGAGAATATATTTCACACAAAGAACTGGTCATTAAACTGAATACAAGGGAAGCACCAAAGAAAAATATCATGCAGTAAACATTTTACATTCAGCTAAACTACCATTAAGTGTGAGGGCAAAATTAAGATTCTCAGTGATTAAAACAACAACCAGAAAAACACACAACCCTTAAAAACTCTCAGACACTTACCAAAGAAGAAATGCATGATATATGTAATCAAGTACTAACAAAATAGTGATTTTTAGACTAATTTATTGATTCTTATTTCATAGTTTTATAGTAAAATATACATAAAATAAAATTTAACATTTCAACTATTTTAAGTGTATAGTTCTGTGGCATTAAATACATTCACACTGTTGTGAATCACATCACCATCATCCATCTCCAGAACCCTTTCATCTTGCAAAACTGAAACTGTATTCAGTTAATAATAACCCCGTTACCCTCTTCTCCCGGTCCCTACTTTCTTTTAAATTTCCCTATTCTTGGTACTTCATATAAGTGCAGTCACACAGAATTTTCTTTTTGTGACTGGTTTTAAAAATGATAAATTTGATTGCATATAAATTAAAATAATCACTTCAATGAAATATGGTATAAACAAAGTTTAAAAAGAAGCTATAGATGTCAATGCTTACAACTAGTGTAACTGTACAAACCAGTTTGTCCAAGATTATTGTGGTTTTCTTCTGTTACTTTGACATAATTATTAAGAGTACATCTTTCCATTATTGAAAATAGTCTAATATAGGTGGTCACACTAACCAAAACTTTCAAATATTTTACATACAAAATTTATGAAAACCACAAATCTACAAGATAAAAACTAATGACTCTCATGGACAATGGTTGAAGGCTATTGAACAAATAATTTATTGAAAAGAAAACCTATACAGTCAATTAATAATGAAAAGACTCTCAACCTTATGACTAATCAAGGAACACAAATAAAGCATCTGCTAAGCATCATTTCATATGTCAGATTGGAAAAAAAATAAGTCTGACAATAATAAGCCTTGATGATGTCTGGAGAATAAAGCTCAACCTTGAATCTATGTATTTTCATTGCTATAACTACCTTGGAGGATAATTTAGTAGCATCTAATAAAGCTGAAAATTATGTAAGCTTTGATTTAAAAATTCCATGTTTAGGCACATTAGAGAAACTCTTATGGTCACAATGATGAGTGTACAAAAAATTAATTGCAATGGTATATAACAGGAACATAATTAGAAACAATCTAAATTTTTATCAATAGGAGAATGAGTAAATATATTTTAATATTATATTAAATACTATTTAGCAATTAAATTTAATTACATATATAAATATTACCAGATGAATATCTCATCAACATAATCATGGCAAAGGGAAAAAGCCAGTTAAGAATATAAAGAATATAAGAATATATAAGAATATAAATTATCCTATGGCTTCTCTCTCCTCCTGTGCCTCCCCTGCTCTTTTTCTCTCTAAAATAAATTAAATAAATCTCTTTTTAATGTTAAAAAATAAATAAAAAATAGATTCATATTTGTTTTATAAAAGTATAAAAATGTAAACAATTGCTTACTATATCACTACAAATTTTCCTTTTGTATGAGAAATTCCTCTATAACTACAACCCTGAAAATAGGCCTCCAAGTTTTAACAAGTTTTTACAAATATTTATTAGACAAGATCTATGTGCCAGGCACTATTCCAGGTGTTGAAGATATAGCAATGAACGGACAAAAAAGCACCCCTTCTGGTGGTGCTTTCATTATAGTGAGCAGAAGCAGATAATAAAAATAAATGAAATGAATAAATAAATAAATAAATAAATAAATTGGAAATCTGTTAGAAGATGATGCTTCCTACAAAGAAAAGTTAAGTAAGATAAGGAATTCCAGAGAATGAGGTTGTAATTTTAAATACAGTTGACCCTTGAACAACATGGGGTTAGGAGCACTGACTGCTGAGCTGTCAAAAATCCATGCACAAATTTTGACTCCCCTAAAATTTTACTAATAGCCTACTGTTGACCAGGTGCCTTACTGAAAATAGTCAATTAACATATGTTTCATACGTTATATGTATTATATACACTGTGTTCTTACAAGAAAATAAGCTAGACAAAAGACAATGTTATTAAGAGAAATCCAAAGAAAGAAAACATAGTTACAGCACTGTCCTTGTTTGTCAAAAAAACCTGTGTATAAATGGACCCACATGGTTCAAATGTGTTGTTCAAGGGTCAACTGTAATGTGTTCATAGAATTGCTCATTGAAAAGGTGTTATCAGTGTAATCTGAAGGAGATGAAGGAACAAGCTATGGGACACATCTGGGGGAAGCATTTTCCTGACAGAAGAAAACAGCCAGTGCAAATGTTCTAAGGTGAGAGTACGTCTGAAATGCTGAAAAAACATCAAGGATGTTAGTGTGCCTGAAGCAGGTCAAGTGAAAGGGAAGAGGTAGGAGATAAGAACAGGTCCTCTGCAGAGCCCACAGGCTATTTAAGGATTTGGACTTTTACTGTTAGATGAGAGGGTTCCTTTGAGAATTTTGAGGTATGATCTAACTGATTTTAAAAGCTCACTCTGGTTACTTCAAACCATAGGAGAGGTAATGTGGCAGGGATACTAGTTAAAAAACTAATGTCATAAGCCAGTGAGAGATGATGGTGCCCTGCAGTCTTGATTAAATTAGCACCTGAAAATACTTCTGTAAATCTTTTGGATGTCCTTGGAATCATGAAACCTTATTATTTTTTGAACCAACATATGTCATGTGAATTTAGAGGGAGTCCCAGGAAGATACATGATGGTTGGTACTTGTATGGAACAGTATGGTATGCATAGGCATATGAGTGTGCTTATTATGGTTTGATCAGAGAAAGGCTAAGTGAAGAACAGGAAACAATCCTCTCTTTCTTTCATTGCCCAAAATATTTTCAGAGAATCTGGAAGGCTGCATAGATGTGCCATGAGAAGGGAAAAAAAAAAAGAAGTGCTAAACTAAATGAGTCTATCATCTCGTGTGGTGTGTGTGTGTGTGTGTGTGTGTGTGTGTGTGTGTGTGTGTTTTCTTCTATTGGATGTACTTGTTTCTGACAAGATAATCAACACTATTGTTGACTTTTATGAGTCAGTTTATGTTACCGGGAAAAATTCCTAAGTTCTCTATAAAATGGAGGAAACAACCCCGTGTTGGCTACATGTCATTGTACTGACCAGTCTCATACCTTCTGAAAAGGCCTAAGAAAAGTTTTGTTAAGTGTTTGGGAGTTACTGCTTTTGAGCCAAATATCAAGTCGCTGTACTTGCTCCCGGTTCTCTTTGTTCTCCACTGTGGCAGTAAAGAACTGTAATGTCTACAAGATGAGTTGGGTTCTGTGAGCCCAGAAAATGCCTATTCACATAAAAACCTAAGCCAGTTCCTGGCTACCTTAGACAAAGGGCAGAAAAATTCCTATTTTGAAGGGTGTAAATACTAATTTGTCAAATTTGAGTGTATATATTTCTCAGTAACTTAAGTAATTATTGCATTTAAAATTTTAGTCAATAAACTAAATCTATAATGTATAATTTATTATAAATGATAATACCTGTTTTATTATGCCACTAACTACTTAGTTACAAAATAATTTCCAATAAATAATTTAATCATTACTATGACTTATGTCATTATAGAAGTCTTAAAAATTTATGTTCCAATTACCAATGAATATCTTTAAAATGGTGCTTTAAGAAGAATGTATATGGCTGAGATTTTAATAAGTGACTATCATATCCAGATGATGGTCTATTGTTTCCATTCTGATGCCTGTAGAGCTGCCAGTAGACCTGCCAGTCATGAAGACTCCCACGCAGCAGGCAAGCAAAGAGCAGGACTCCAGATGTATTTGCGAACCCCATGCTGCCTTCTGTCTACATGTTCAAGGCTGACAAAGACAATCTGTCAGCTGTGGGTTACATTTCTATTTAAAGTTTTAAGTGCTATCTAAAAAGTACATATTTCAATGCTTGCATTATTTTTTAAACATTATGCAACTTTCATATGCCCAAGATTTTGAAATGACTAATGTTTTTTTAAATGAAAGTTTTTTAGGAAATTTAGTCAGCTAATTTAAATCTCAGGAAAATATTTTATTGCACTTACATGCAAGTTTTTACACTATTTTCATCATATTTTCTGTTGAGGTCTCTGTAATTAAATAAAATGAGTATGAGAAACTCAGATTTACATTTAAACTGTGATTTCAGTTATCTGCATTTAGTCATCCTAGTATTTCTGAAACAATGAAAAAAATATCTAATATATCCTATATCCTCAGTCTCAATTATTATATGTGACATGATCATGTTTCTAACATCTCTAAGTTTCATCACCAAGAGAAGAATCAGCCAGTTCCAACATATAAATAATTTTGTTGTGGTGTCAATGTGGCATCTAGGCATGCTCTCACCTCACGCCTATCATGCTTGCTATTATCCAGTTGGTTGGCTCTCTGATTTTTTCTTTTTCCCATATTTTCATCCTCATATTGCTATCTTTCCTCTCTCTTTACTCATCCTCTCACTACTCCCTTAGTCCTTTATATTTTTTCTATTTTAGAGTAGAATGGAATTCCATTCTACTCTAAACATTCTCCAGTAGATTTCCAATTCCTTGATAGAAAGCTACTTTATCTAATTCTTTTCCAGGTACAAATGCAGAGAGAAAAGTCAGAATTCTCTTACTACAAATTACTATTTAAAATTTTTATTTCTAGGGCACCTGTGTGGCTCATCAGTTAAGCGTCCTCTTGATTTCAGCTCAGGTCATGATCTCAGGGTCATGAGATTGAGCTCCACATCAAGCTCTGCACTGGGTATGAAATGTGCTTGGGATTCTTTCTCTCCCTCTACCCCTTTCCTCTCTCTCTCTCTCTCTCTCTTCCTGTATCTCTCTCTCAAAAGAAAATATTTAAAAAGTAAAACTAAAATTTTATTTCTGATTTCCACAGAGCATAAAAATAAGGCTTCTTTTGTTCTCCAAGCTATCCAGAAACATCATCTCCAGCAATTCTTATTACCATTTTCTATTTTTTTTCTTGTTTCCAACTCCTTGTATTCATTGACAACTTTTACACTTGACTCCTCTGTACTCAAAATCTGATAATACCCATGTCCTTGATCTATTTAACTGTGACAAAAGTAAAAACGATAACAATATTAACAAAACAATAATATTAAAACAACAAAAACAAAAGAATAATGTAATAACACAACTCTTTCATGCTGAGTTTTTGCCAAACTGTTTAATACATGCTTTTCCACTAATGTTTATAGTAGCACTTTATTTCTCCTTATTAGGAAATTAAGGGCTATTGAAATTATTTCTCCAAGGTCATGTAGCTTAAGAGATAGATATCAGAATCTGTGACTTTTTTCCTCTATATCATGTGGCCTTTACTCTCAGTTTGTTGACTTCACTTTCAGTGACTTTTACTTGTGCTACATTTCAATCACTTCCTCGAAAAACCTTATCTTCTCTAAAACTAAACCTCTGAAATCTTGAGATTAATACACCAATTTCTTACCATACTTCCTTTCTCTGTATCTCCATTATTTTCTAAGTCTTTTTTCTCCAATTTCTATACTTCAGTTAGTCTTTCTTATTTTTTTTCCTTTTAAAGATTTTATTTATTTGAGAGAGAGCATATGAGCAAAGGGTAAGGACAGAGGAAGAAGCAGAAACCCACATTGGCAGCCCAATGTTGGGCTCCATCCCAGGACCCTGAAATCATGAAAGGCAAACACTTAACAGACTGAGCCACCCAGGTACCTAATCTGTATACTCATTTTAAAACTACAAACTCTTTATCAACATACATGTATCTCGGTGCACAAATACCACTACAGCAAAACTGAATCTCCCAAAAATATGTCTTCAAACTGAGCTAGAACTGACTTTCTCACTCTCATTTTCATTGTGATCCAGTCTAAATTTCATTATTCTAATACAGCACTACCTGCTTCCCTCTTTCAGCAACTTTCTCCATTTCCCATTTTGTAAAACAAAGTAAGACTGCTTAAGTAGAATTTCATCAATTTTCCTAATATTCCATTATGAGATTTAACTGCAGCTATCCCTTCTATTAACTTCATTCTCAAAAGAGGTTTCCCTGCTTCTGCAATCTCCATCATGACCTTCTACTGTGTTCATCTCATAAAATCTGTTCCCTCACCTAAATCCCTCCTTATAGTCTACAAATGTGTTGTTTTTCTCACATTAACAAAAACAAAACAAGACCAATACCAAAAAAAATCCTTTTGTAAAAAATTTCTATTCTCCTTTACTCTCTATTTTCTTCTCAGCACATCCACTTCCCACTCACTAAAATCTGATTGTAATCCATTGAAATGGCTATTTCCATGATCAACAATCCCTCACTGAGAAATTCAGTGGGTGCTTTGCAGTCATTTTATGATCTGTTTATGATATTTGACTTTTTAACCATTTCTTCCTTGCTTCCTTCCTTTTTTTCCCTAGCTTATGTAATATCACATATTTATTCACACATTTGTCTATTCAACAAATGCTAATAGAGCATATGCTGCATCTCTACTGTCACAAAAGGCACATTTATTCTTGTCTCAATACCTAGAATCCTGTCAATTTTAATCCTACCCTTCCTGGATTCATTTTCCCCTTTAAGCCTCTGACTACCTCAGCCTTAAGTAATATCTTCAGCTTCTGAAATGCTATAAAGGTTACAGTATAAATTAACATCTTAGTATTTAGTTATACTCACCTTCAATAGTTCATTATAGCCTTTGGGGGATTAAATCCTGAAAGAATTTACAATTGGGTTGCAAGTGCCTTCAGGACAGTCATCATGTATTATGTCTTCTCTCTTTTCTAATAACTTTCTTAGTAATAAAGAAGTGTTGATAAAAATGTACTGATTTCCCTTTATCTCTACATGCAAGGTCTCAATTAAAAACTCCAAAGTTTACCAATGTAAACTTCTCTTTCTCTAAACTTCTGTTTAAATCAACAGTACTACAGAAAAATCACATATCCATAAAATTTGTATCTTTTCAAAGGTTAAGGTCTTTTCTGAGCTAGAACTGAGTCAACTTGTTCACTCTAGTATTCTTCTATATCCTTATTATAGACTTGAAAGTATGGATGAAATTAGTAACCTTCTAGAAAAATAAAATTTTACTAAATAAATTCCAAGGGAAAGAAACATAATTAACATAAATGAAAAGATTTTGTTATTCTTATTTCTTATTCTTATTCTTCCAAAAAGCAAACGATCCAGTTAGTTTCAAAATTGTAAAGACTAGATACTACAATGTTTTTAATTTCAAGGTATTTTGATAATTCTAAAAATATTTATATGAAAGAAGCATAAAAACTATCTCAACATTTAACAGAAATTTCAACAAAAATACACTAAATATAGTCATGAACAGTGATGCAAAATTCCACACTAAAATACTCACAAAAAGAATCCAGCACCACATTAAAATTATGACCCTGTGGATTTACTCCAGAGATATACAGATGGATCAATATCAATCATAGTGATAACTCTGAGGAAAATCATATTACCTCCATAGATATTAATGAATTATTTGACAAAAATTCAACAATCATTTGTTTTTTTAATAAAAGGAATGAAGGCAAATACATAAAATAAAATAAACAATTTGTCATAGATTAGTGACTCATTAAAATGAAAACAATGTATCTCTTATCCAAATCCACCATCGTGCTTAATGGGAAAATGCCAGAAGCATTGCCACTGAAATAAAAAATAGGTTAAACTAATGTTAGCATTAATTAATGTTGCCATTGTGCCATTTGTGCATATATATTCACAAATTTGTTTTGATTATAGAAATCTTTAGCATAAGAAATTTCCCTTCCTCATGTATTTTAACACTTTGGGGTCTGAATTCCATTTATTTGATATTAAGATCACAAACTCTTTCTTTTAAATTTGTATTTTCCTGGTTTATTCTTAGAGTCAATAAAATTATCTTGCTTGGCTCATTTTTTGTACTGTTCATAAACCAAAGCCACTGTTAGCATTACGTCAGTCAAAGGTTTAATTTAGGAATTAGAATTTACACCAATTTACACCAGTTGCTGGGGAATTCAACAACTGGAAAGAGGGAATTGGAGGATCCAGAGAGAAAGTCAGGAATCACAACTGCCTGAAGCACTGGCATAAATGAAATAGTCCGAATTTGTAATAAAATCCAAGAAGCCATGCACATCTGTCTACAGACAAGGGGGATGTTTGTAGAGGGCAAAGGACACTGCTGCCTCTGTTGCACAGGTGTCACTGCATGTATACAGGCACGGCCCTGGTGGTGAGCCTTGGGCTGCAGTGGCCAGGGGGCCAGGGGGTTAGAAAACACCATGACACAGAACATAGGAGGAGAATTCTAATTAGCCCAAGCTGAGGACTACCACATAGGGCTGCTTTTGACTATTATCATCTCTGACCACCAGGGCCTTCCAAAATAAATGACTTCTTCCTATCTGTACTCTATACTTTCCAGGAGTTCCTGTCTTTGACCAACTTAACTAGGTATCATAGAATAAAGAGAAATCTTGGAAACAATTTCCAAATATAGAGCGTAACAGTAACGGCATTTTGACAACAGATAAGCCAGTATAGATTTCTGTGATTCAATGTGCTTATTTATCTATTACTTAATTCTATTAATTTGAAATGATATTCTTCGACTCCCAGATACTCCAGATGTGGTAACAGACTTACTCTATTTTTTGTCTTCTTTTTCTTTAAGTGGTTAAATTTTCTCATTCTTAAAGCATATAAAATTTATATTTAGTTTGTGTTCTAAATAAAATAAGCTCAAAGTTTATGAGTTTGCCATTCCTTTCCAGTCATCCTTTGATTGAGGTTCACTTGCAAGAAATTTCCTTAACAAGGACTTTTAGGAATACTAATCCCTGAGGGCCAGTGTGTTCAAAACAATTCGTTGAACTTTCACTTGAAGCACAACTTGGCTGGACATACAATCTTTGGCCTACACTTCCCTTGCCTATCATATAAATATTGCTCCGTTGTTTTCCGATGCTGAATACTGCTAAGGAAGATATGAAATCTGGTTGATTTGGGTTTTTTTCTCTTCTAAGTGATTTAATATTTTGGCTTAGCATTGCAAAGGATTATTTCTTTGAGGACCAATACTTTATCGAATGTATTTCATTATTGACCATTCTGGTTCAAATTGTCCTGGTATAATACATGTCCTTTCAAAAATGTAGATTCAAGTCTTCTTTAATTTCAGGAATGTTTTCTTGAATTATATGTTTCTATATTCTGTTCCATTATTTTGGCTTTTTTCTTGGTAAACTCCAATTATCCACATTTGATCTCCTTTGCCATTCTTGTGTATCTAACTATTCCCTTTAATTCTTTTTAAGTACTCTTGTGTTTCTCTTTTATTTTGGTCACTTTTCTCATCCTATTCTCCAGAGCTTTTCCTGTGTTATCCTCAATGTTTATGCTGCCTTGTTCTCCAATTTTGTCTTATATTTCTGTGATTTTTTTATTGTTCTTCCCACATTTTCCTGAGTTCTACCAAAATACATTTCATTTCCTTCTATTTTCTCAACATATTTTTCCTGAAATTTTGTGTTTATACTTTGAGGTCTTCTTTTGTAAAAATGATTATTTCATTTTTACTCATTTTATTTTTTAGTTAATGATGAAATATTTGGGCAGAACTTTCATCTCTTTTTTTCTCATTTTGTAATATGCTTTTTGGGTAAGTCTTTCCCCTTTTATTTCTTCTATTAGCTGTGCATCAATGCTGGGCCAGCTTGAATTTTACTTCTTACTATGGAGTAAACTAGATTTTCCTTGTCCAGCAATTGCAGGTGTTTTCTTTAGGGAGTGTAGCTTTATTGTTGTTTTTTAAGACACTTCATCTCTTATACGTAATTCTATTCATATCTTTCATGCACTTTGACCTATTCATTTTTTCAGTTTCTGCTTTGTCCCTTCCAGATCTCATAGATCTTATTTCATTTAGGCCTTTCCTGAGATCAGTTGCTTCTGGACTATCTTGCTATTCCTCTTTCCATGTGACTTGTGCTGCTTTTCAATCCATTCCATTTTGTGCCAATCTTCATTGCTTTTAGCAATCTTTGCACTTAAAAAAAATCTAAGATTATATATGTTTTATAGTTTCAGTGTAAGAAGATTGCAGGCTGCCTTTATAAGTTAAATTAGAGGAAAATGGGACACAGATCAAGTCCCCACTTACTGGAAGGAAGTAAAGAATGCCATTTTTACTTTTGAATGCAATAGTTTATAAATTTTAAGAATTATTCTGTTCCATAGATTAGGTTCTACCTTTAGAGATACTAAATATACTTTACAGAAACACCTTTTCTTTAATATCTTTATCTTTTTAAAAATGTATGCATTACTGTATTTAATAAAATGTACTTAACTCTTTCCTTTATATCAGTGTTATTGTTATTTATAGCCTCAATTTATTTCTTGACATGTGTAATGAATGCTGAGAGGCACCACCCAGATTATCCCTTCATGAGTGAGGTGCTCAGTTGACAGGAGTGTTGACTGATAATGGGTTACAACTTAATTCTCTCTGAGAATTGCTTAGACCACAAGGGAACTCCATAAGCCAAAGTTACATGCCTCCCCACCCCAAAGATAGTCCATATCAAATGACTGGCAGAATAGAGCCACTCATAAACTTGACCCTCTTGCCACAATTCAGGTCAAATCCAAATATTCATTCCAACTCCAGAACCCCTTCTTAGGATTGGTTGAGGCCTGTTGTAACTGTATTTCAGTTTCCCCTTTCCCTCTTCTCAATCCTACTTCCCCTGTTCCTTAATATAGATTGTTCCTCAGAATATCTGTGGCAGATTAAAGATACCCACAAATTCTTTGACATTCTTCTCTCAAGAGATAAGGTCTAGGTTTCTTCTTCTCAAAACAGCTGTCCTATGACCACTTTGATCAACAGACTACAATAGAAGGAACACTATGGTGGTTTATGCCTAGATTTTAGGAGTATATGGCTAAAAAGAAGAGCCCAGCTAAGTATAGCCTTATAGTCATTTCTTCTAAGTTATCAGCCATATGAGTCGCCTGCAGACCAGTCCAGCTGCCATATGAATGTATCTCCAAATACTACTGTAAACCCTATATGGCACAGAAGAATCACTTAGCCAAGTTGTGCCCACATTCCTGATCTAGATGATTTTGAGGTATAATAAAATGGTTATTTTAAGCCATTATATTTTTGTTGTTATTGTTGTATAGCAATACATGATTCAAATCACACTTCATAATATCCTTTCACAAGGTAGTTAAGCTTATAATCAAAGGGAAAATTTCTACTATATATCAAAACTTATAAGCATATTTCAAAAAACTCATGTGTCAATGGAAAATTAGTAACAAATAGGCTACATATAAAAACTTCATCAAGGAAATGAGAGTGGGCACATAACCCACTTAATACATAAGAATGAGAATGGGAACATGACCACAAATGGTATAAAAATTGAAAAGATTAGGGTGCTTGGGTGGCTCAGTGGGTTAACCATCTGCCTTCGGCTCAGGTCATAATCTTGGAATCTTGAGATCCAGCTGGCATCCAGATCCACACTCACTGGGGAGTCTGCTTGTCCCCAAGCCCCTCCCCGCCCTTGAGCATGCATGCTCTCTCTCTCTCTCTCTCATTCTCTCTCTCAAATAAATTAATTAATTAATTAATTAAAAAAATAAATAAAAATAAAAATTGAAAAGATTATAAAATTATGTAAATGAAAAATATTTTTAAAATTTGAAACATTCATTTCTAGAAAATATCCAAAAAGAAATAGAAACCCCTAGCAGTTCTTTGACCAGTATATACATTGAATGTATAGTAAACATGCTCACAAAGAAATGACACCTTGAGAGTTGTGCCCTACCAAACGTGAAAGGAACACACAAGTGTAATCATTCACAAGCAATTCCAGGCTCTACTGTTTCCTATTCCTGTCTGGGCAAGTTACTTAACTGATTGGATTGCTATAGTCATCTATAAAATGGAAATGATAATGCTACCCACGTTATAAAGTGATGATAATGATTAAGTGAGTTAGTGAATATAAAGTGCTTTCATGAGAGTCTGGCACATATTAAGCATTCTGTAAGGGTTTGTTATCATCATTATTATTAAAGAAATCTTAATAACAAATTATAAGAATCGTATGGGAAAAGAAAGATCATAAACTAATCTCATCAAAAAAGTAGATGCAAAACTCTAAACAAAATATAGTAAAAGCCTGTCATAACACCATTAAAACATCTGAAAATTTAACTTTATAAAATCAGAGGTTACATTATTGCAAGGAAAAAAGCCAGGTGCGCCTGCTGGGAGTTCCCGAAATCTGACTGTTCAGTCCATGTCTGTCCATGTCCTGCCTGTAGTTTAATGCTGCCTGGTAAGAGTTGTCCACTCTGGCCTAAATACCAATGGGAATGATTCTGGGTTCTGTGGCTATGTGGCAGAGATTTCCAGGACAGCAATAGGCCCAAAGATTGTCTTGAACCAATATACCCAAACGGCCAAATAGCTAGAATATTTTTTTTTTTAACCAGAAGATTCTTGAATGGTGACTTTATACCACATATAAAAATCAATTCCAGGGAAGTTAATGACCTTAAAAAGGCAAAATTATAAAACTTTCAAAGATAATAAGAGAGATTATCTTCATGATCTCAGGGTAAAGAAATGAGGTTAAAAGGACTAGTGTTAAAGCAAAAAGTTGATAAAGCTGATGACATGAAATTTAAGAACATCTGCTCAACAAAAGAGATTTAGAAAGTTAAAATATGAAGAATAGAAGATATTCAACATACATAATTAATAAAGAAATAGTCCCCAGAATATAAAGTGAATTTTTATAAGAAAAAGTCAATGACTTGGAAATAAAATGAAGAGACATAAGAGAGGGATAATACTTTTCTTTGGAAGGTTTTTTCTCTCATACTCTGTATCCTTTTTCTTTACTCTTTCTCTCTCCCTCATGTATACACACACTTGCACCTGAATATTTTTTCCGTATTATCTCATGAAAATAGAAATCAGAAAGACATTGTTGAAATACAGATGCTCAGTTGTTGACTACTCTCACTCACAAGTAAATGACTTATCCCACATATTAGCATTATAGATTGTTCTAATTTAATTAAATAATTCACTAGTGGTAAAGGATTTTTAGAACAAATTTGTTTAAGAATCAAATATATAAATGAAAAAAAAATCCAATGATGTCAACCCTGTACCCTTTTTAAAAAATTTTTATTTAAATTCAATTTGCCAACATTTAGTATAACACCCAGTGCTCATCTCATCAAGTGCCCTCCTTTGTGCCCATCACACAGTTACTCCATTCCCCTACCCTCCTCCTGTTCTGCAACCCTTTGTTTGCCAGTTAGGAGTCTCTCTTGGTTTGTCTTCCTTTCTAATTTTTCTCTACTCAGTTTCTCCCTTCCTTTATCATCCCTTTCACTATTTTTTATATTCCACATATGAGTTAAACCATATGATAATTGTCTTTCTCCAATTGACTTATTTCACTCAGCATAATACCCTCTAGTTCCATACTGGAGATTATGGATGCTTGATCTCAATGTCAGGAGTTCAGGCCTCACCTTGGGTGTGGAGGCTACTTAAAAAACAAAAACATAAAACATAGGTCTGAAGGCAAGAACCACATAGTCTTTTATTTTTAACATATCTTAGATTTTAACATGTATAGCATAAATTAGATGATCAATTAATATACATTGAATCAAATCTGAGTTAGTTGTACTCTTTCCTAACCTTTGCTCTGTATATCTCTTTAAAGTTTGAATTTTTAGTTAAGAAAAATATCAGTTAGCATTAATAAAGTGATTATGTTAGGCTGAGTGTGCTAAACTTTTCAAATGCAGTATTTCATTTAATCTTTATAGGAACCATTCTTATCAGTGGTAAGTTAAATTAGAAATAGCAATATGGAAAAATCTTTTAGGTATACATACTTTAAATTTTAGTTAAATTATGTCATACTACATACAATTCACTAATAATAAATACACCATGCTAAACTATACTTCTATTTAAGTGTTACAATAAATATTTGTAGTTAATAGTCAATACTCGTGTATGTTTAAAGATCTATTTAGGTGGAAACAGTTGTTAATGTCCTAAGAGTAAGTGAAATAAAATTATAGCTTCATTCACTTGCTTTTTTACCATACATAAATTCTAACTCTCTGTGACAATCAATCAATCAATTTATGTATTTGAAACTCTGGGCTATTATCCACTGTCATTTAATTTTAACAACCTGAATTTCTTTTATTTTTTATTTATTTATTTATTTATTTATTTATTTATTTATTTATTTATGATAGTCACAGAGAGAGAGAGAGAGAGAGAGAGGCAGAGACACAGGCAGAGGGAGAAGCAGGCTCCATGCACCGGGAGCCCGACGTGGGATTCGATCCCGGGTCTCCAGGATCGCGCCCTGGGCCAAAGGCAGGCACTAAACCGCTGCCACCCAGGGATCCCACAACCTGAATTTCTATACATATTTCTGAGCATTTAAAAATTTTAATCATATATATATATATATAATTTTTATTTTAATACTTAAAGTGCTTTTTCAAAGCACCAAATAAAGTAGACATCAAGCATTCCCCTCCAAAAGTAGAAATTTTTTGTTAGTTGGCAATAACAAATTCATCCACCAGAATGTTATATTTTGGGGGGGTTATATTTGGTTTGGAACTTGGCAAGAAATGTTTCTACTCCTAGTTAGTATATGTGTAGGTACAAGCACCTTCACTGCAATGAGCAACTTTATTATACTTTTATCTATAATTTATTATGAAAAACTTCCTATATTTAGAATGTGATAGGTCTAGCCTTCACCTTTTTAATGACACTAAAAGTAAATTTATGGCCCACTTGATCTATTATGTTGGCCCACTGATGTATAAAATCAAAAATGATCTGTCTTATAACTCTGACACTTTAAAAAGGTATTACATTAATGAATATTTCATTTTTCCACATCTTCGTTTCAGCAAATAGCGTTAATACAATATGGAAAAAAAGATTTGGTTTCCTAAATCTATCCTAAACTTAGTAATTAATTTCTAATAGTTCATATTGATTATATGCCAATGATATAGATGGGATGCCATGAAAGCATAAAACTAGACACAGTAATTTCCTAGGAAATTAAAATTTTAAATGAAGCATATTTTAAATATGGAAAATTCATGGAAAATTCAGAGCTTGCATAAAGATCCTTATAAAGCTGAGATCTAAAAATGTAGTGAAAAATTCATTGTTTAGTTGGAAAACTAACACATTGTTTCCAATAAGGAAACCAGGAGAGGAAGAATAAGAATGATCAAAAAATAAAGCATAAAACGAAAGTATGAAAAGAGAAGATAGATTTTAATTTTTCCTATGAAATATTTTAATACCTAGCTAGCCTTTAAAAATATTCATAATTTAATGTCCCTTTTTCTTGAAGACTTCATCCTTGTATTTTAACTTACATTTAATAATGATTTTATGCTTTACTTATTTATTTATTTATTTACTTATTTATTTATTTTAGATTTTATTTATTTATTCATGAGAGAGAGAGAGAGAGAGAGAAGCAGAGGCACAGGCAGAAGGAGAAGCAGGCTCCATGCAGGGAGCCCGACGTGGCACTCAATCCCGGGTGTCCAGGATCAGGCCCTGGGCCAAAGGCGGCACTAAACCACTGAGCCACCCGGGCTGCCAGGATTTGAAAGTATTAAATATAAATTAGTTATTTTTATGCACTGAAATTATATTAATTTACCCAATACATAGCTCACAATATTATGGTGGATAGTAAATAGTCAAATATGCAATCTCCATTTAACATCCATTGTTGCTAAACCACTATTGGTATTAAGAAAACCAACTATCACTCTACTATAGATGAGTTAATGATGATTATTTTGTCTTTTGAAAAGCTATTCAATGTTGGTAAAATATGGCAATTAAACACGCAATCTGACTTTAAAACAAAAAAGGACACAAGAAACATTTTGTACATTGGACAATAAAAGAATGAGTAATAACTATTTAAACAAACTCAACAAAGCCAAAAACTAAGTGTTTGCCCATAAGGTGGGGGTGAGGAAGGGGTAGGAGCACAGTCTAATGAAAAGGAGCAAAGAAGGAAGTGCCAGGCATTTGGTTACCTCATGGCTTTGAAAGTAGAATTTCAGGTCGAATTGAATGTAAGAGGATGACAGGCAGAAAATCTGTATAAAAAGTACTCCAAACTCTCATCAGCTACCCCACTCTGCATAGTTAGGTGAGTACCACTCTCTGCACATGCATACATACACGCTTGCACTCATATACACACACAATTGTGAATAAGCTCCCACTTCCTAGAGAACCTCTCCGAATAATGAGATTGAACAAGTGATAATTTAAACTTGAGAGAATAGGCACTGGTGAGAGGGCTGGTGGTCTCCACTAAAACCAGGAGGACTTAGTGAAAATCTACCATTAGATAGTGATCCCACAATACCCTTTTTTCTGTATAACCCTCACTGCCACATTGGAACATTAAAAGATTCCTTTTTGAGGAAACTGATCCAAGAGAAAATATTTTCAAATGCTAACACAAAGTTTTCTCAATGAAAGATATAGGTCTCTGCCTAATTATTTTACAGCAAAGCTCACCACTCAATACGCTCTACTCTGAACATACACATACTCCTTTTCAATAAGATGATTGATGCCCTATCTGCAAATATGGACAGATAGCATCTAATATGACAGGAACTAAAATTGTGAGAAAATAAAGGAACTTAGGAAATAACAACAATGAAGGGAAGAATAAAATTTAACTACAACTAACATTAATATCCACAAAAATATAATAGAAGCTGTAGCATACTTGGATCAAGAAAAGTGTTTTTTTGGAAAAGCTGCTTTTAGAGACTACTTCATTATGAATTGGCTCACACAATTGTGGGGACTAGCAAGTCCAAAATCTGAAAATTCAGTTAAGAGTTGATGCTGCACTCTTGAGTCCTCTAATGCTGTAGGTCAGCAGTTTGGAAACTCAGGGAGGGTTTCTATGTTTCAGTCTTAAGGAGAATTCCTTCCTCATAGGGGAACCTCAGTCTTTGTTCTTAAGGCTTTCAACTGATTGGATGAGGGTATCATGGAAGGTAATCTGCTTTACTCAAAGTCTACTGACTAAAATATTAACCGCATCTAAAAAACAACTCACAATAGCATCTAGACTTATGTTTAAGCAAACAACTGGGCACCACAGCCTACCTGAGTTGATACACAAAATAAACCATCACACCTACCTAGAAGATTAACAAGTCAAAAATATCAAGATTCATGAGGTTGTGACAAGAACATGTTTAGTCAGGAAAAATCTCATAAACTTATCACCAATGTATTCTTTCTTGGAAGAGATACATAACTGAAGAAGGAGATAATAAAAAGAGATAAAGCCCTGGTACTATTAACAGAGAGGCAGAGAGAGAAAACAGGCCCCAAATGGAGTTACTTGTGCTAAACTGCATGTCAGTTAGCCAAGACTTAATACCTAACCTACTTGTAATTTCGACCTCTCCCAGGAATGTAATCTTGAATCAGTAAATCTGGAATTTCCTGGTCAGTACTAAAGAGTTGATCTGCCAGATAGACTTCTTCCATTCCCCAAAGAAAAATGAGATAATCCATTATTTCCTTCTCCCAGTCTCCCTCCTTCTGCCTATAAAATCTCCCATTTTTGTTCAGCTCTTTGGAGTTCCTTTCTATTTGCTAGATGGGATGCTGCCCAATTCATGAATCATTGAATAAAGCAAATATGATCTTTAAATTTACTCAGCTGAATATTGTTTTTAACAGTACCAAAAAAAAAAAAAAAAAATCCAACCTTGAAGGAACCAAAAGCTGATGGTGGAGAAAAATCCCAGGATAACAATAGAAGCCTAGATATCACCCAGCCTAATTGGAACAAGAGGACTGGGAGGTACAAGAATACCTTCACCATTCCTTCTCCAAAAATGAATCAAATAGAATATTGATGTTTCAGTTATTGGGGGGAGGGGTAGAATTCACACTTAAGTTAGAAAGCTTTTCATGGATTTTTGTAGGTGCATAGAAAATCAAAGATCTAACACAAAAGCTGCAATTATTAAAACAACAGTGTTTAAGAAAAGAAATGTGACAATATTATATGGATTAATTGTAGTAGGTTTTAACACTCCCCCAATATATATCCATAATATCACCATTTCTCAAAATTCCAACCATCCTGGTCCAAGTCATTTTCATCTCCTGCATGGATTCTTACAATTAACATCCTAATTAGTCTCCCTGCTTTCAAACAATACTTCCTACAACAATCCTGACTAACACATAAATCAGAACACATCAAACCATATCCTGAAATCCTCCCTCTCCACTTCTCTCAAAGTAAATGTCAAAGTCCTTTCTACGGTCTATAGGGCCCAACACAATGTGGATCTCTTGCTGCATTTCTAAACTCAACTTCCTGCTACCTCTCCTCACTCTTCCTATCCCGCAACACCGTCTCTTTGTCTTTATTGAACACCCTTCCATCTCAGAGCCTTTGCCCTGGCTATTCCCTTGGTCAGGATTGCCTATCCCTTAGCTGGATGGCATACTCCTCACCTCTTGCAAGTATTTGTTACATGTCATCTTCTCAAAGTCTATCCACCCATCCCCATTTAAAATCTTCAACAGTCAAATCCTAGTAACTGGCTCTATTTTTTCCCTTAGTACTTGCCTTCTGCAAGTTTACCATATAACTTATTCATTTATCACATTTATTTTTATTTTCTGTCTTCTCTAAAACATAGTCTCAATAAAAACACAGATTTTTGTCAGTTCTGTTCATAGATGAAACTTTAGTAACTAGAAAATAGTATAGTACATTATAAGCATACAATAACTATTCATTGAATGAAAGAGTGAATAACAATCATATCAATTCTGAATACTGACTTAACTAAAAATTTACTTACCTCAAAATATATCTTGGAGAGAATAGGAGGGAAAATACAAAGTAGAGATAGATAATGTAATAAAGCTAAATCCTTAAATTCCATTGTGGAAAACAGATAACATCTGTGATACTGTGGTTTATAATAAGAAATATATACTTGGTCTTCATCCCTGTTTCTGACACAGAGTTCCTAAAACTCTTGGAATTCCCTAACTGATGAGAGCCATAAAAGTCGTTTCTTATTTATAACAAACCCCTTTAAACCTCAACTGAGTTTATTTTTTTTAATATTTTATTTATTTATTCATGAGAGACACACAGATTGAGGCAGAGACACAGGCAGAGGGAGAAGCAGGCTCCATGCAGGGAGCCCGATGCGAGACTTGATCCCACACCCTGAGCCAAAGGCAGACACTTAACTGCTGAGCCACACAGGCATCCCAAGGAGGTCATTTTTAGAAAGCCCCTAGATGGCCCAAGGATATGGTCTAGTTACCAGGGGAACCAACCACCTTTTTAGACCCATTCCCACCATTGGAGATTGGGGATGGGTAAGTGACTGGAGGTCAAATCAGTTGCCAATAGCCAATCGTTCAATTAATTGTGCCTATGTGATGAAGCTTCCATAAAAATCCAAAACACTGGCTCTAGAGGGCTTCTGGGTTGGTGAACAGGTGGAAGCACACCCAGAGAGACCATTAAAGCTCTCCATCCCTTCCAGCATATGTTGCCTTTCACATCCATTCCATCTGGAAGTTCCTGAGTTCTATCCTTTTATGATAAACAGATAATCTAGTAAGTAAAATGTTCTCCTGAGTTCTTTCAACTGATCCAGTAAATTAATTGAACCTGAGAAGTGTACATGGGAACCTCTCCTCTACAGCTAGTCAATAAGAGGCACAGGTGACAGCCTGGATTTGTGATTGGCATTTGGTGGAGGGCGGATGGTTTTATAGGACTCTTAACCTATAGGATCTGATGCTATCTCCAGATAGATACTGTTAGAATTAAGTAAACAAAGAAAATACAGGACATCCCACTGGTGTCATAGAACTACTTGATGTATGGAAGACCCACAAATCTAGTGACAGAAGCAAAGTAGTATTCAGAGAGTATTATAAGTAATATACATGAGAACAATAGAGTTTCTCTTTACAATATCTAAAACCAAGAATTTATTTTTTAAAGCAGGATAAACATTTTATTTTGCCATGGGCAAATAAATATCAGGAGAAATAGCTAAAGGAATTTAAAATAGTTATCTTTACTTGAGGAATATAGACACTCTATAAAACAACTGCACCTTTTTCGTCAAAATATATATACTTCATTATAAATTTTTAAAATAAACTAATGCTTCAATAATACAAAAAATAAACCTTAAATGTAGTGGATCTAGGAGATTAATTCTCTTACATCACACCATACAAATCATAAAAGTTCTCATAGGTAGTGGGCGGGGCCGGGGCCGGGGTGACCCCGCCGGAGCCACCTCTGCCAGCAACATGTTCAAGGTAATTCGGAGGTCTGTGGGGCCAGCCAGCCTGAGTCTGCTCACCTTTAAAGTCTATGCGTCACCTAAAAGGGACTCACCTCACAAAACTTCTGTGAAGGTTAATGAGCTTTCACTCTACTCAGTTCCTGAGGGTCAATCTATATGTGGAGGAGCCAAGGACCCAGGTTGAAGAAAGCATTTCACATCTCTGACATTATTGCGAGCCATACACAAGTTGGTGTCAGGAAATGTACTCACAAAGCCCAAGATGCAGAGCTTGGTTCAATGGGGGTTAGACAGCTATGAATATCTCCAAAATGCACCTCTTGGATTTTTTCCAAGACTTGGTGTTATTGGTTTTGCTGACATTGTTGAACTTCTTTTGGCTAGAGGGTCAAAAATAAAGAAGCTGGTGTATCCACCTGGGTTCGTGGGACTAGCTGCCTCTCTTTATTATTCACAACAAGCCATCGTATTTGTCCAGGTCAATGGGGAGAAATTATATGACTGGGGTTTACAAGGATACATAGTCGTAGAAGATTTGTGGAAGGAGAACTTTCAAAAGTTATAGGTAAACATTGGAAACTCCATGCATTTTCTACAGAAAAATGGCAGAGAAGTCAGTACTGAATGTAGTAAATTGGCTTTCTTCTTCAGGAAAAACTATACCAGACTTCTTTGTTATCTTGGGTGATACCATACTACCAGTGGACTAATTGGAAATCCTTTCACCTAGAGATAATGTCCAGCATTAGAACTCCTGGTTCTCATGTTGCTATTTATGTGCATAATTAAAATTCTGAATTAAAAAAAGAAGTTCTAATAAAGTTCTTTTCTCCAATGCATTTCTATGTGTAACTTAATATCAGTAATCAAAATTGTAAATATTGTAGAATGATAAAAAAAAGTGCCAATTTTAATCAGTTCCTCTTTTTAAGGGTGTTATTGCAGCACATCAGAGAAAGTTCTAATACTATCTCTAGCTGGGTGAAGTTTGAGAAAATCTTGAGATTTGTTTTCTTTTGTTTTAATGGGGAATATTTTTTTTTACTTAATTTGAACTAAAAACAAAATAGTTCATCTATTTCTCCCAGTCTCTGTGGATGCCTCGGGCAAGCACCAATCTGTTCGCTGTATCTATAAGCTTGTTTTGTGTATGTATATTGTTTTTTTTTTTTATATTGTTTTTTTTATTGTTGTTTTTGTTTGTAGAGTCCACCTATAAGATAAATCATATGGTATTTGTCTTTCTCTCTCTGACTTATTTCACTAAGCATGCTAATAAACTTGAGTTTTCTTACCCATAAATTGGGAACATTTTGTTTTACCTAACTCAAGAGTGTTATTACAAAAAGTCAAAAGGTAGGTAAGATACCTGAAAGCAATTTGATGACTTCAGTGTACTACAGATTTATGAATTATTATTATTTGGCAACAACTTATCTGAAGTTACTCTACATGGCACATGATAGTGGGTTTATTTTCCTGGTACCCTCCATATAAGGCATTATTGCCCTTCAAATAGTACCATCAAGTCTATCTCACATTTCATTTATTTTGTTTTCAATCCTACTCAGTTTATTCTTATAGCCAGTGGCTCCCAAACTTGACCACACCACCACCATCATCTGTAGAGATCATTCAAACTCAGGTTGCCTAGTAACATTCTATGGTACATAGATACCACAACTTCTTTATACATTCATTTATCAATGAACACAGGTTCAATGTAATACTGTAAGTCAACTAGACTTTAAAAAAAACAACAACAATAAAACTCAGATTACTCAGAGAGTATATTCCATGCTGTATGTATCAGTTTGATTTAAAAATCTGAATTTCACATATGATTCTAAGGTAACATGATATAAAACAATCTCAAATTTTAGACTTGAAAGATATTTTGGGAATCACCACAACTAGAATTTCTTAACTGGGATTTCAAAATGTGGCTCAAATACTTGAACTCACAGGAAGTTCATTAAAATAGTGTTTGTAACTACATTTGTGCATGTGAGAGGGTCCAAAGCTTCATTGGATTCTTACAGGGCATCTCTATGACTTCAAAAGAGTAAAAATCACTGATAGTTCAACCCCCTCATATTCTTTCTGATGTCACGTTGATTAAAAGGAGTAGCTTGAGCACAAATGCATGGCTATTCTTATAAAACTGGGACTGGAACTCAGGTCTCTTAATTCTAATGCCTTTTGGTTCTAAGTTTTCTTCAACTTAAGTTTCCTACACTGGTGTCTTTTGAGTGTTAGACATAATTTCAGCCAATTATATAACATTGCATATTGAACATGCAATGATTTAAAGAATCTCCTAGAAATATAAAGATATCATCTTCTATCTCAATGTCCTTGATCTAGTAATCTTTATTTTCCATTAGTTCACTTTCAGCATTTTTGTTATATCCAAGTTGCCTGGAATCTTTGTTATAGAATGCAGATATTTTTTTTCCATGATAAGTAATTTCAGTGACATGAACCGCTAGAGAAAAATATTAAGGACACCCTTGTGCTGTCACCTTGAGGGCAAAATCACCTTGAGGGCAGCCCGGGTGGCTCAGCAGTTTAGCGCCACCTTCCTCCCAGGGCATGATCCTAGAGACCCAGAATCGAGTTCCACATCGGGCTCCCCGCATGGAGCCTGCTTCTCCCTCTGCCTGTGTCTCTGCCTCTCTCTATGTGTGTGTCTCTCATGAATAAATAAATACAATCTTAATAAATAAATAAATAAATAAATAAATAAATAAATAAATAAAATCAACTTGAGATAGAATGCTAGTGGTGGGAGGGGAGGATATAATTAGACCTAAAGAGAGAAATTTTTAGAAATAAACAAAACATCTAAATCCTAGTTGATGCTAGTGCTCACTTTGGCAGTACATATACTAAATCCTAGTTGATTCTCTTCCAAGTTTACAAACAGTATGTAAATAGCCAATTCTTCTAATTTCTCTAAATTTTGTCATATGTGAATTAAAAAGTTCATACTATTAGGTGATTACTAATACCCCTTGACTTTTAAATTCTGTAATTCAAGACATCAAAAAGTACTACATAGCATTTCCTTTTTTTTTTTTTTTTTTTTTTTTTTGTACATAGCATTTCCTAGCTTCTTGTTCTTTTGCTCTAAATATTCTCTACTTTTGTTTAGGTATTTTCTAAGTTTGCCCTGCCCCACTTCATAACTTCCAAAATTAAAATTAAAATGGAAAAAAATTGTATCTATGCATGTAATGGAGAATTAATTTTACCCAAAGAAAGACCTTGTCTTTGTGTTTTGCTACTGGGAAGTAATCTCTAGGATCCCAGAGTTTTCTGCTCTTTGACTGCTTGAGAGCTCTTACATAGCAGTGTAATTTATTGTGGGGACTTTGGGACATTCAGTATAATTTCCAACCACTGGAAGAAATGGAGACTGAAGATATTACCCTGATCTCCAAGAGGAGCTAGAAACTAAAGGACAACCATGTTGATAGTATGTGATTGAGCTCCAATAAAAACTCTGGATGTCAAAAGACTAAGGTGAACTTCCCTGGTTGATACTACTCTGCATATTTTCATACACTGTGGTCAGGAGGAGTTAATGTCATTCATGATTCCATAGAGAGAGGGAAGCTCTGTATTTATACCCCTCCCATACTTTGTCCTATGCATGTCTTCCTTTGGCTGCTTTTCTATATCTTTTCTTTGCAATAAATGCAACCATAAGTAAAATAGATTTCAGTGAGTTGAGTCCTTTTAGCAAATTATCAAAACTGATAGTGGCTTTGAAAAACAAATTGCATTTGCTATCAGAAGTCAAATGTCACTCAGACTCTGAGGTTTGGCTAATTCAGGATACTATGACAGTATATTGCTCTGCTCTGTATCTATATCCTTGTTAAGTTAATTTATTACTGAATAAAAAGAAATGAGAAAAAGATATAATATTTTAGACTATCAGAATTAAAAAGCAGGTATTAGTATTGTGTCTTATATTATTAAAAATTTCCTTTCATATTACTTATTTCTGTAAATCTGGATAAGACATTGTGCAGATTTCATGATTAACCATCAATCAGATGGGGCTTTGTTTTTCTTCCTTTTCTGAAGTTAATTAATTGACTTGAAAGGTGCTCTCAATATAATACAAGTGAAACAAAGATGGAAAATAAATACTACCACTCACCAACCCACGTATAATTGTGACTTTTTAAGAACACTGGTGTGCTCTTCTATATACAGAAATGTGAGTAAAAATCTTTGAAAAGGATGTGATCTAAATAGATAAATCATAATGATTCTATATTCTTAGTTACTGTATCAATAATACATTCTAATTTATGAATTTAAAAAAATATCAGTTACTCTACAATGCTAAGTAAATAATCAGCGCCTCCATAAACACTGTGATAAACTTAACAGTTGACCTTTGCAGGTTGGAATTCTTAATAGGATGTGGAATACCGTGTTTTTAGTTCAGACCAACAGGCTGCAGTATAAACTTTTATGAATAAGAACATTTGAAGTTCTACTTGCAGAATGGAAAGAAAACTGTGAGTGTTGACTCTGGCAGCTAATAGCATGTGCTTAACCACTGATCTTTTACTGAAGAGATGGACAGAATCACAACTGAACATGCTGTATAATCAAAACCAACCCAATGTTCTCCATAGCTCCTTATATTTGGAACACTTCACCAAGAAGATCATTTTCTACAAACTATCTAGATTTCAAGCTGCATAATGGCTCTCTTCACAAATGACACTCTATACTTCTTTAAAGTAAGAAACTACAAGAAAAACAACGACATAAATTTAATGTCTCAGAAAAGAGTAAGCGAAAGGCAACCATATAACTATCACCTATTACTAAGCAAAAAGTTAATACCTTTTACTTTACCAAAAGATTCAGGCAGGTAAGAGCACATTGTGAGATCTCATCATTGGGGTAATTGATGGATGCCACAAGAACAATACATCAACCACAGAACTGCAGAAATCCTTAGAATTGTATATTGTCAGAGGCTAAGGTTCAACTAAAAATGAAGTTCATCTTAAGTTTTCAACAAAATATATCCTGTGAAGATCTAATAAACAAACAAAAGATGTCCTCAAATGGCTCTGAATGCTAAAAAATGGAAATAGTCAGAGACATTATTGTCAACTGGCAGAAACAGGCGCCTGATTTACTCAAGACTAGGTCAGATAAGGTGATGCTTCCTTTGAGGATCAGTGTTACTATGCACCCTACTGCTGTCATTTAAACAATCTTCAGTCAGTGACTTTCCCTGGAGTATGCTACGGAGGGTTCAAAAGGGGATTCAGGCTTCGTGTGGTCCCCTCCCACGGATTCAGTTGTTTGTGTAAAATAATTGCCTTGCCAACGACCTCCTTCTCAAAGATTCTGATTTCCATTTATAAATAGGTTATTCAATTTTTTTCAAGAATAAAATATTCATAATATTAGGAAAATATTTTTAATCAAAGCAGTACATAGTTCAAGTAAAAGTAAGCATTTAAAATTATACCTATTACCATGCAATATAACCATTAATTAGAAATAATGTCTTATCTCACTACTATAAATATATTCCCAAAAGTAGAATATTGGAGAGTTATTAGAAAAGTAATTATGGAAGCATAAAAATGTTGTATGGATAAATTAATTCAAAACTTAATCTCTACATGTGTAATTAATTCAGTTATATTATAAATAGGAATCAGACATTATTACTTGAATATCCACGTACTTCAAGCTAGATAAAAGCAAAAGGAAGTGTAGAAAAAGGAGCACATGTTTTAGTCTACAGTTCATCATTCTCAAAGAACACAGATGCTGATAAAAAGTCTGAACGCTTGTATCTTTAAATTACATGCTATAATCATCTAAATAATTTAATAAAAAATAAATAGATCACCTATAAACTAGAAGTTTTACTTCAGTGTATTGAAATTTTGCAGCTATGTTTAATATTTCACTCTCAGAAGATCTTACAGAAGAAATAACAATGTAATATTAACAGATGTAATAGAAAAGTTCATTTAACTATCAGAACTGCATATATAGACTACTACAAAAATATAGTTTTACCAAGAATGGAGTGGATTCCACCAAATTATCCCCTTACTTGGTTAGCAGACTCATTTTCAGCCCCTTCTTAATGAAACATGAATCAATTAGAGTAACATTTACTTGTTTTACTAGGACTCCAAAAAAAGTAAAAATAATCAGCTTTGTTCTCAATAGGTGTTCAGTGAAGTTATGAAAACTAGAATATACTGAAGAACTATGGTATAACTTCAATTATGGCAATTAGAAGTATACAAAACAGGAGTCACAATATTAAACAATGCTTTGGTATATCATTAACCTCAGAATAAAATGAGCAATGCAGCCCTAGAAAATAGCAGAGTATCTCACAAGGGTAGTGAAATGTGTTGGGGAATATTGCTGTCTATTCATTCATTTATTTATTCATTTATTCAAAAATGCATTTATAGAGCATCTATTTTGAGCCAGATACTCTTCCAAGAACTGAATATATAGCAGTAAATAAAAAACAAAAATAAAACTTTACAGTCATGGAAATTACATTGCAAAAAGATGCAAATTTTTCTCTCTTTTCTTGTATCTAAGTCTTCAATGTCTCCCTCTACTACGTCTTCTCTGGATTTGGTAAATAGCCCAGTTTGGACTTATCAGAGTACTATATATTTCTAGCAACAAAGTTGGTTCAGCATTAAGCAGATGACCCAAATAAAAAGTAAAAGTTCTTCCTTGGAATTAACATTTCTTCTCAATTTAAATTTCTGTCAATTCAACTTCAGAAATTCTGACTTTATACAAGTGTACCATAAATTATCATTAAATGGATAAATTAAAAAAAATGGATAAATTCATTATCCTAAGACCTGAGCCTGAGCGGGATCATACCCTGAGCTGAAGGCAGAAGCTCAACCGCTGAGCCACGCAGGTGTCTTTATCTTAAAGTTTAAGGTAAAAAAAAGAAAATTTAAGGTAAAAATAAATCACTGTAATTTGTAGCTCAGAGAAAGGCAGAGAAAGAATAAATCACAAACCTTTAAAAATGCAATGTTTAATTTGGTAAATGAGTCATTTCCAAAAAAAAAAAAAAGAGTCATTTCCTATGGAAAAAACAACAGAACAATTAAAGAATTGTTACATAGGACTTATTCGTCAAGGTAAGTAGGCAAAGAGGGACTGATTACAATTTTTAGGAAACTCTGAGAAAGAGCAAATTGTGAAGGACTAGAAATAAGCTTTCATAGTCTTTGTTATTCTCAGTAACTCTTGGGCAAAACTAGAAAGCACTGTGTGCTGTTTCATACACCACTCTCTTTTTTAATTCGGGAATTAAAATTGTAAACTCCATGAGGACATAAATTTATGTTATATGAACTGCTCAGAATTATTTCTTTTTCTAAACTGTCATTTAGGAAGTAAATTACTACAAATAAGATGTTCTCAGAGGCTATCAAGTGATTTTTTTTTTTAAACAAGATAAACTATAGTGGGATGCCTAGGTGGCTCAGCAGTTGAGCATCTGCCTTTGGCTCAGGGCATGATCCCGGAGTCCCGCATCAGTCTCCCTGTGGGCAGCCTACTTCTCCCTCTGCCTATGTCCCTGTCTCTCTCTCTCTCTCTCTCTGTGTCTCTCATGAATAAATACATACATACATACATACATAAAACATCAATAGTACTGCTTAAGATGAAAATTGTAGGACTTAGTTAATCTACATAATAAGCTAAATCTTTCACAGTCAAGGTAATTCAAATTCATGTTAAATTTTATATATATATATTATCTTACATAACTTTTAAAAATAATTATTTTAATGATATAGATATTATCCTCAGTAAAAGTATCACATACTATGTATCTTTCGTCTATTCATCAGGAGTCAAAGTAGACATAAGAAAGGCTTGCTAGAACCACTATTTATAGATATTTTATCTATAACAGATGTACTGGGCATGTTCTTTGGTGAATGATTGAATGCCTGAGGATTAAAATCAACATTCAGCTGGAGTCAATGTATCAAAGCCAAAAATCATCATCACAAAACAAACTTACAGAATATTATAAGAATAAATCTGAAATTAAATAATTTAATTTTTATTGGAAATTTATTATTAAAACACAATAGCCAAATTTTATAAAGTTTTACATCACTGTGCAACAATAGACTGTCCCTGTGGTCACACTCTTGGACATATGCCACACTAACTAGAAACTCACTTCAGCTGAGGTCAATAAGAAGGCAAGACCATTTCAGGCTGGCTCCACTGTTTGAATAATAACTATATAAATAATGCCAACATTACCAAGCCATTAAGCTTTTCTTCCTCTCTAACATTAATTGATTAATGTAAAGAATTATATACTTTTTTTCATCCTGGAAATAAAGATTTTGGTTAATGGTGATGAAGCAGCTTCAGGATTCAGTCACAGAAACTGAATTTTTATATACCTTGAAGAAATAGCTTTTTTAGTATTTTTATTTATTTTTTATTTAGGGATCCCTGGGTGGCGCAGCGGTTTAGCGCCTGCCTTTGGCCCAGGGCGGGATCCTGGAGACCCGGGAATCCCACGTCGGGCTCCCGGTGCATGGAGCCTGCTTCTCCCTCTGCCTGTGTCTCTGCCTCTCTCTCTCTCTCTCTCTGTGTGACTATCATAAATAAAATAAAAATTAAAAAATAAAAAAAATAAAAGGCTAGTGGTGTTTTTTTTTTTTTTTAAGATTTATTTATTTACTCAGAGAGAGAGAAAAAAAAAAAAAAAGGCAGAGACACAGGCAGAGGGAGAAGCAAGCTCCATGCAGGGAGCCCGATGTGGGACTCGATCCCAGGTCTCCAGGATCACACCCCAGGCTGCAGGAGGCACCAAACCACTGCGCCACCAGGACTGCCCACTTTTTGAGTGTTTTTAGATGCAGACTTAAAACTGCTTTTTAAAAACTTTTAGTTCCACAATTTTTTTCAGCACTTTCTTGTGAGAAAGATTTTATGTTCTTCTAATTCATCAAGATATAAAGAATTCCCAAGTAGGATATTTGTTTTAAAAAGCCTATAGCCAAGATAGAATTATATAATTAACAATTAAATATATCTTAAAAATTATTTTATTAGGGATTCCTGGTGGCTCAGAGGTTGAGTGTCTGCCTTCAGCTCAGGGCGTGATCCCCAGTCTGGGGGTCGAGTCTGTCATCGAGCTTGCTACGAGGTAGCCTGCTTCTCCCTCTGTCTATGTCTCTGTTTCTCACTCTCATTAATAGATAAATAAAATCTTTTTAAAAAGTGTTTTATTAGTGGGAACAGTAGATGTGCCAAATAATTCTAGAAAAATCAGAATTTTAAATTGGAGAACATCAATATGCTAAAAATCCTTTTCACTCTGGTTATTGTCATTGATGCACAGGAACAAGGCTATTGTGGCCACAGTTCTATCAGATGACCAACTCACAGTGACCATCAGATATCAGAGCAAACTGGAGAAAATTAATCCTGCCAGTCCAAATTCTCCATCTAGGGACTTAGAATTTTGAATTGAGAGAAAGAAAATTTGTTAAGATAGGTAATGTTAAAATCCTGGTTCTAAAAGGAAGTTCTACCATTTCTGCTGCTAAGGTTTTTAGAACTTTCCAAGTTTGAATCTTTCCTAAGAGCTGAAGCCATTTAAGCCAAGGGTCACTCTTCTGAAATTCAGTCCTAAAACATTTAAGATTTGTCTAGTTTCGTTTTGTTTCCAAGTTACACCCCCTCCATTTTGTACAACTCTTCCTGGACCACTTCCTATTGCCAGTGCTCCTCTGATAACTCCTGTTCAGGTGACTTTGGCAAGGGATGGCCCTTAGCTCACCCGGGGATTAGGTCCTGATCCCAGCTTGACTGGCCCAGGGTGGGGCACCTGCAAGTTTTAGTTTCACTGTTCTCAAGGTGGATTAATTAGCCCAAAAATATTATATCCATTTTTCTGGATATGCCACAAAAGGATCCATGACATAAATAAGGCTGTGAAATATAGAAATATTTCCAAGCTAACAACTACATGAAATCTAAGTGTCAGGTTTGTCATCCAAGAACTGTATAAATCTTGTGCTCAATATCTCAAGGAAATTTCTTTTGTATTGTCAAATTCAATATTGTAAATATTCACTCTTACAAAATTAACACAAATTAATATAATCCAAATAAATGATCAACATATATTTCACTGTTCTTGTCTGTTTTATGTTTTTTAAAACTTAAAATAAATCTAAATTTAGAAAAATCAACATTTAAAATATCCAAAAATATAATTTGAATGTGTGATGATGGAAACCTCTTCCAGTAACAGTTGTATTATAAAACCACAGTAATTAAAACAATGTAGTTTAAGCACTGGTTCAGAGAGATAAATCAATGGAGTAGAATAGATGGTAGAGAACATGACCTTAGTACATATGATGATTTAATACATAGCGAAGTTGGCCAATATAAGTCAGGACATTTAGGGTTACAAGTGAAAAAAACACAACTCAAACTGATTTAAGTAGAAGGAGAATTTAATTGACAAATAGAACTATATATACCACAAAAATGCAAAATTTACAGCTGGGTCAATCGAAATCAGGGATTCTTCTTTCTTTCTGTGAAAGTCCCTAGTGATTGTCACAGTGCCTGGCAAAGAGAGAACAAGCAATTAATATTTGTTAACTGAATGCACAAATTAAGAAGCCTGGGATTCAATGTCAAGTATTTGGATGTGTTATGCAGTGGTAGATGAAGTACAAATTTGATTCTCAGTCTCAATCATGAGACTAGAAATAAAATTGTGTCCAAAAATTTTAATGCTTCAGAGGAAACACAAAACTGGGGCCAGAGAAGAGAAAATACTAGAAAAGCCCTGGGTCAAGAATTTGTGGATTATAAATGAGTGGGAGAACCAAGTCTAAAGATGCATAAGTTCAAATCTAGTTTATGAAGTGTCAGGGTCAATGCACAGTTTGGAGAAAAAATCACATCTATAAAAAATACTTGGAAAAATAACATTTAAAAAATCAAATGCATGCTACCCAAAAAAGAGATAGCTCCTGTTCTTAATAAGAGAATTTTTTTAATTAAGCGCCATGTTCTAGAGGACTTGCTAAGAAATCAGCAACAACCCAATCAGATTGGCAATGTTATAATCCCCATTTTATATGTGAGAACTACAATTCAGAGGTAAGCAAGTTGACTAAGATAATAGTTAAAGTGGTACAGTTGAGATCCAAGCCCTAGCTCTCGGACTCCAGAGACCACACACCAACTTTGCCCTGAACCTAACATATATGAATATATTTGAAATGAGAACTAAACACACTAGAAAAATAGATTAATTTTAACTTATATGTTACTTGTATATATATTTGTGTGTACCTCACACCACAACACTAGGGTTTATAAGCTTTCATATTCTATTACTGTTTTAAGTCAAATTTAATATGCTTTGTGCTTTTACCTACCAGTTGTCAAAAAATTCAATGTCAGTCTTTCTGGGATCTCCTTAACAGCTCCATGGGATCACATAAAATTGGTGGTGGTGGTGGTGGTGGACAGAAAACCCAGGGAAAGTACCCTATCCATAATTCCATGAATGTTACCATCTTTGCTATTGCTCTTTTGGCTGCATTGTTGCCAGTTCAGAATTCTAGAAACTACCATCAATATGGTGGGCCCTGAGGCTTCAGACTGACAGAATTATCTCTAAACTCCTGTCCATTCCCTCAGGCTCAGCCTTGGCACTTTCTCTACTCTCTTAAGGGTTTAGCATTTGCAGGTGCAAGATCAGTCTACATGAAATGTCCAACATACCTACCAACAAGGCAAAGTAAATGCCCCTTATGTTTCTTTAAAATCTTAGACCACTCTGAAATGTTATTCTTCACATCTGTAGTTGAGTAGTAGCTTTTATAGTCTTGACTCAGGTTCAGGCTACTCTTCAGAATCTTCAATTCTGTATTATAGCCCAGGCTATCTCAAAATCATTGAAAAAGGGGTTGTTCAGATACCAAAGTATTGGGCTTTCAAGGGGCCTGTGGAAGCACACCCACAGGTGGCTTAATAGAAGACAAAGCAACATTGAGTCTTCAATTGCATATTATTAAGTCCTCATGTGTCCTAGCTGGCAGAGTACAAATTTGGGTTACTAAAATTATCTCTAATATCTAATTCTCTTCTGGAATGAACCACCATTCCTTCCCTTTTCCCATGAACTTTTAAAGTTGAAAACAGTTCTAAGGGGAGTTCAATTTCCAACAGGTGGAGCTCACAGTGGACAGTTTACTCAGAGCAGCCTCTCTCTGTGCCTGGTCACACTGGGCCTGAGCCAGTGTGGATCTATGCCTCCTTTGGCCAAGGCCCAATCTCCAAAGTGTCTGGCCTTAGAATCAATGTTGAAACCTTTTACCAGCCCTCTGGTTGGTATTTAAAAAGCTCATCATGTTCTGAACTTGTCCTAAGCTTGTCCTAAACTACTCGGACATTCAGCTACAGCACTTTTGAAAATCAAATGGCCTCCAACTCTGAGATGCTAATCCCATTTTATCATTGTTAGTGTTCTATGACCTCAGATAATTTCCCTTCCTTGAGCAGTGAATTCTTTTCAAATATCTTCTCAACCAACCAGAAGTTTTATCTCCTTCAAAAATCCTCAGTTTAGGACTATTTATAATTTTCTTCATCGGAAGACCATTCCCTACTGCTAGTCAAAACATTTTTATGTATAAATGATATTCAAGTTTAGGGAAATATGGAAATTTCAGCAGAATATGACAGAGGTCTACATTTCATCTGAGCTTCAGCAGAAATACAGTTTTCACTGTGATCCATCACACAAATTTATATGTATGTATAGGATTATAAAAATACAGATAATAAAAATACAATAAGGTGGACTCTTACTACATGTGATGAAACCAAATATTTCCATTTTATCCTACTGTACTTCATTTAATATTTTTTTAAAATGCTCTTTTGTTATTCTCCACTTTGGCTTCATGATTCGCTAACCAGGTCTCAAAAGGCAATTTGAAAAACAGTCCTGTAGGACCCTAAGGACATTGGTGACTGTGTGTTTACCTCTCAGATGGAAAGAGGTAAATTATTTTTGAAATTCATAGCCTGAGATAGGGGATTTAAATTTCCTCTTCTATACTTTTTATTTCTTAGTAGTCTCTTGGGAATCACAAGGAAATTCATTGGAAAAGGCATATTTCTTTCTCCTTACTGAACATTCTGACAATTCTATATATCTGCTTACAATTCTTAATTAGTTCCCTTCACACTTAATCTCTTATCAGTTTACTGGTATTCACCAGATCCACAGAGCTTTATGAGTGCCCACTATGCATTAATTCTCCAATATGGTTATAACTATTATCTCAAAATCAACTATCTCCAATTCTAAGTATTACAACTAGTCTGCCTCACAAATATATGTTTCAGGGGATCCCTGAGTGGCTCAGTAGTTTGGTGCCTGCCTTCAGCCCAGGGCGTAATGCTGGAGACCTGGGATCGAGTCTCACGTTGGGTTCCCTGCATGGAACCTGCTTCTCCCTCGGCCTGTGTCTCTGTGTCTCTCTCTCTCTGTCTCTCATGAATAAATAAATAAAATCTTTAAATATATATATATATATATATTGCACAAAGCTTTGTAATAATCTCTAATTTATTCTATATATAACTGGTATTAATTTTACCCTGTAAAATTCAAGGCTAGGAAATTTCATAATGACTCATCCTTCTAAATCAAATATCCTCCAAGGCTTTACATAACTTGTTGACCATAAATTCAATTCTGTCAATATTGAGATTCCTTCCCATGAAGTGTAAAAAAAAAAAATCGTTTATATGATGTCTGAAAAATAATCCATCACTATTTCTGCTTTATTATTGCTCCTTTAGCTTCACATTGCTGCAATTGAACAGTGATGTTGACTGCTCCTCAGGCAGTGGTACTCTCTGAGTTTAGCCAAACTCAGAGATTCATGTCACCTCAATTCACTACACTGACCTCCACTTGGCAGCACACATCAATTTTCAATCTCATCCTTAAGGTGGAATAATATTATGCCATCTGGACAAGGATTTCTGTAGCATGCAGAAATGCCAAACCCCCTTTTGTAAATCTCGGGTAACTTCATACTCTTGGACTAGCCATATCTTCCGCTCCCACTGAAAACTCACTTTTATTGCCTACTTCACTGGAATAATTCAGCCTAAAAAAATATGTTGTAAATTTCCCTCTCAAACGTGTTAGTGTGGAAACTTGGACCTTTAAAAACGTAATGAGCATTTCTGACTTTTAGGGAATGGAGTGAATATGGAAAGGAAAGATGCTTCATTCTTTCATTGTAAGTATACACAACAGCAAAGAAACCTATGATGTGTTTGTGTGTTCATGTGCATGTGCGTGCACTCATGCCTGGGCATGCACACACACATATGTGTGAAAGAGGGGGAGATGGTAAGAAAGGAGATTCTTGTTACAATTTCATTGTAAGCACTTCAGTCTACATTCCTTTAAATTCTAGAGATAGTTTAATAAGATAGAATAGGAAAAAGGTACATAAATTCTTTAAACACTTCCCCTTGATTCACTAGAACAAATATGAGATTAGAGATTATTTATTACCTTAATTTCTAAAACTGAATGTCCCACCAAAGAAATACAAGATTGAAAACAATAAAATAAAATATACATATAAACTGATACCAGCAAAATTATAAAATTATACTTTTTATTACACTCAGCAAAGAAAAATAGCTATTTTTTTAATATTTTGAAGGAACATAGCACTTAGGATTTAACCAACACTGCATCTGTGATACTTCAAAAATGGATGTAGTCTAGATTAATTAAGACAATCTCAAAAGTAAAAGGAAATCAGTCCTGTGATCTTAGCATGGTCAGCATAATCATACACATCCTAGGCAACCAAAAGAATTAATAACAAAAACATGAGAGCAGATAAAAAGAAGGATTTTCATCCCTTGTTGATTAGAGAGAAACAGAGAGAAACCTACCTGGTAACAGCATGTAAAATAGAGAAGACACCAGAAAATCAGTGTTGGGGATGGTCATTGATTTCCTTCTCATGTATGGCATAGAAATAGTTGTTCTGGTTTGATTAACTTCATTACTATTAATACTACCATGTGTATAATAGTGATGGGAATAAAATATAATGATTATGTAATAGTTCTCTCATTTTTTGCTCACCAGAATAAAGAATAAAATTGAACACTCAGCAAACTAAAAAGATTGAGACTTTTGTTTTTTGTCACAGCAATTCCAATGATGTAATTGACTCCATCTACATTTTTTTAGTTGGTTTCTTTCATTTTTTGAGGTTAACTTTGCAGTTTTCAAGTTTCTGTTTCTACTTAAGAGTGCTTAGTATGGGGCAACTGGGTGGATCAGTTGGTTAAGCATCTGCCTTCGGCTCGGGTCATGATCCCAGGGTCCTGGGATTGGGACAGAGCCCCACATTGGGTCTCTTCCTGGTGGGGAGCCTGCTTCTCTCTCTCCCTATGCCTACCTCTCCCCCTGCTTAGACTCTCTCTGTGTCAAATGAATAAATAAAATCCTACTACTACTACTACTATACTACTACTACTACTACTACTACTACTAATAATAATAATAAAAAGGGCTTAGTGCTTTAAAGTGGTTAATTCTAAAATTCTTAAAAATATATTTGATTTACTATGGATGACCAAATTTTCATATATGTGAGTGTGTACAAACACACATACACACCCAGCATGAACAAGGAAAGAAGGAAAAGAAATGAGAAAAGAAGGAAAGATAAAACGTATCTTAGATTTAGAATGTGAGTTAAAATGTTCACGTTAGTGCTTTAGTTCGCTTCAAGTTTACATTAGTTTTGCTAATAACTTTTGCCAAGTTATTTTGCAGTAATAACTTATCCTAAAATCTTAGTGGTTTACAAAAACTCACTCTCATTACTTATAATGGGCCTACCTGGAATTGGTTTTATTTCATTATAAGCATATTGTTGGGACCTCCCTGCTCTCTGTTTACTTCTAATTCAAAAAAGAACATTAGAAAATGAGAGAATAATAAGATCAATATCCAAAGTTTTAGTCTGAGAACTTGTATTTAAAAACTAAACTGCTGGGTAGCCCCGGTGGCACAGCGGTTTAGCGCCACCTGAAGCCCAGGGCGTGATCCTGGAGACCCGGGATCGAGTCCTGAATCAGGCTCCTGCATGGAGCCTGCTTCTCCCTCTGCCTTTCTCTGTTTCTCTCTCTGTGTCTCTGTCTCTCTCTGTTTCAAATAAATAAATAAATAAATAAATAAATAAATAAATAAATAACAACTGCTGGTGTTATCCTGGTGGCTTAGTTGGTTAAGCATCTGACTCTTGATCTCAGGGTTATAAGTTCAAACCCCATGTTGAGTTTGGGGAGGAAAGTAATTTTACCAGCACTGAAGTTCATTCCAGTCAAACAGCTAACTTGAAAGGAAAAGTAAGTATCTCCCAGTCTATTCCAGAGGAGTGTGAACATTCCTTAGCTTTTAGGGAACAATCAGGGTCCGTGCTCCCTTTTGCTTCTGGAAGCATAAGACCTAAACAGAAGATAGAAAGAGAGAGGAATGACATTTCCCCTTACATATAAAGAGAAGCAGTAAGTGTGTGAGGATCAGAGCTGCTGAGGCAGGCTAAACTTAAAAGTGCTCTATTGGTTTTCTCCTTTTCCTAAACTTCTACTTCTTTAAACCATGCCTTCTCAGGTTTTGTACTTCTTTTTCCATTGAGCTTACAAGGATGATGGTGGATAAAACTAATTTCATTTTCTCCCTATTCTCTCAAAATAAAAGCACAAAGAGAATAATATGTTAAATCACTTTACAGTATTTAGGCTAGAAGTGTGTCAGAAAAAAGAAATTAAATTAATGGAGGTAATCAAGGTACTTATTTATACATATCATCTGCTTTTTCAAATTAACATGGACATTTCAGAAATAGCTTTAAGCATATTTTGTAAATAATATATACAGCAATCCCCCCCAAAATATATAGTTTTAAATATAACCTTTCTATAAAGACAACACATAAGCTATTACTTGAAAATTTAGGGGCCTTTCTAAATAATGAGTTATTTTTAAAATAAGAATAAACTGCAATTAGTAATTTTGGACACAGTGCAGTTCATAGGGAATCCAGGAAATTATTTATTCATAACAAGTAAGTACTGCTCAATATATCAGACACACTCTCCGCAGAAAAGTCAAAAACTATTATTTTTTTCCATCTGTAACATTTGCTAATATTAGAGGTTTTAATTCTAACTTAATTAAAATATTATACTCTCTTTCAATACCACAATTTTTAGAGATCTAATTATATGGTATATTTTTAATGTGGCCCAATTTTGGATGAGTCTTACTTAAAATGAAATATAACATAAAAATAACTGTGCATCAATTTTCTTCTGCTGTATATAAATAATATTTTAGTATCTTTAACTTTGTAAACTTATTTTATTTTATTTATTTTTTAGATTTTATTTATTTATTCATGAGAGACAGAGAGAGAGAGAGAGAGAGAGGCAGAGACACAAGCAGAGGGAGAAGCAGGCTGCATGCAGGGAGCCTGACATGGGACTTAATCCCAGGTCTCCAGGATCACACCCTGGGCTGAAGGCAGCACTAAACTGCTGAGCCACCCAGGCTGCCCTGTAAACTTATTTTAAACTGTAAAATTTGGACATAATAATGTCATCATTCAGATTAAATATTGTATCATATATTTGATGAAAAATATAAAGCAAGATTTTCTGAAAGGCTCTACATTATTTAAGTTAATATTTAATCATTAACAGTGGATTAAATCTAAATTCTCTAGGTTTCATTTTACTACAAAATAACCTAAAATTTGGTGCAGTGATTTAAATATTTTATAGCTCCCTAAGTGGTGAGAAAGGTTACCCTGAGATCTCTGGGTCATATCGAAGATGCTAATGCCAAGGAGTATAAGAAGCATGCCCTAGCCATTTGAGATTTAGATACTGCCTCTTGCAAAACAAATATAGAAGAGCAGAAGAGAAATGCAGCCATCTCTTTTTAATAGCATTGTGTAAGAGCATGTTTATATTAAATATAAAATATATGATATGCTATAAAAAAAGTATTCTTACAAACAAAATGCTAATGATCCTTAAAATTGTGTAATGGATTTTCTTTGTTTAGTTTACATTCCACTTTTCTTCTAAACCACTACTTTTCAATGTTTCCTCAAGAAGGTGAGCTTTTGTCATCCTAATAGTACCATCATGGATACCACAACATTAATGTCACTAGATTCTTAACAGGCTTTTATATATACAAAAAGAAGAGTTATCGGGACTTCCAGTTTCCAGTCCAGCATGTAAGAAATTTAGAAATCACAACCCTCTCCTAATAAGTAAAAAGCTAAACAAATTGAAAAAAAATCAACAACTATTCTTAGATTCATAAAAGAAGTGAGGTCACAGGGCAAACTGCTGTCCCCCAAAATCATAGAGAACTAGAAGAGAATACAGAGAATCATAACTTACTGAAGCAGCTACCTCCCCAGGAACCAGTTTTTAAAACCTGCAGTATAATTGAAGAATTGCTGGAGGTTCAGTGTGGACAAGTCTGAGACTTTAAAAACTCCAAGAAGATCCATTCATTGGGAGTCCTCCATACTTTTGTGAGTTTTACCTCCTGGATGTCTACAAGATTCTCATAGTGCATATTAATTAGAGAAAAATTTCCTTATTGTTCTGGCAAGGGAAGGGGAAAAGAAACTTTGAAATATGCCAGAATGTTCTATCCTTAACAAATTCTGCTCTTAGGAGAAACTAACAAGAACCTAACCTGCTGGGTTTTATATGAGCCTAAATGACCTAGGGGAAGAAAAATACCCAACTCTAGCTCCCTCCAGACATCCTGCCCTACTTAAATTCAGTGGGGAGGGGATGATAACTGAGAAGCACATGTAAGGTCCACATTCCAGAGGCACAGACTTACCAAAAAATGAAGACCTAATTATAGGACTATAAAATGCTTCTTCCCCCACAACTTACCACCAAATTACTAAAAGCCTATTTGCAGCAGTTCCTTTTACCCAGTACATCATGCCCAGCTATCAAGAGAAATATTACAACACATATTAAAAGGCAAAAAAATAGAGCTGGAAGAAACAGAACAAGCATCAAAACCAGATCCAGATATGGCAGGGATATTGGAATTATCAGACCAGTAATTTAATACAACTATGATTAATACACAAAGGGCTCCAATAAACAAACTAGGTACTAAATGGACACTGTAAGCAAAAAGATGGAAATTCTAAGAAAGAACCAACATGAAATGCTAGATCAAAAACACTCTAACAGAAATGAAAAATGCCTTTGAAGGTCATATTAGCACAGTTGAGAAGAGACTCCCTAAGCTTGAGAATATCTCAATAGAACTTTTCCAAACTGATAAGCAAAGACAAAAAGACTGGGGGTCAGGAGAGGAATACTAACAAATGATGGTATAATTCAACAGGTATAGCAGAAGGAGAAGAGAGAAAGGGAAAAAAATATTTGAAACAAATATAATTGAGAATTTCCCCAAATTACTGTTAGACACCAACTAAAGATCCAGAAAGCTCAGAAAATACTGAGAAGGATAAATGTGGAAAAAAAAAAAAAAAACCTACACATAGGCATATATTTTTCAAACTACAGAAAATTAAAGATTTTTTTTTTAAAATCCTAAAGTAACCAGAAACCTTACGTATAGAGGAAACCAGAAACCTTACTTATAGAGGAGTAAAGAGTTAAATTCAGCTCCTCCTGAGAAACCATGAGCCACAGACTGAATTCCCCAGCCCCTGAAATTCATATGTTGAAATTCTAATCCCCAATGTGATAGTATTTGGAGATGGGATCTTTGAGAGGTGATTCGATCATGAAGGTAGAGCACTAATAAATGGGATTAGTGTCCTTATAAAAGACACACCATAGAATTCCCTCAACACTTTCCACCATGTTAGGATACAGCAAAAAGGTGGCTGTCTATAAACAGGAGGTGGACCATCACCAGACACCAAATATGCTGGCACCTTTATCTTGGACTTCCCAGCCTCCAGAACTATGAGAAAAAAAAAAAAAAGCTATTGTTTATAAGCCACCCAGGTTACAGTATCTTGTTATAGCAGTCTGAATGAACCCTACACAAGAGAATGGAGAAAAATATGCAAAGTATTGACAGAGGGAAAACAAACAAAGTGAAACTATCTTTCAAAAGTGAAGGAAAAATAAAGCCTCTCTCAGACAAACAAAAATCTTAGGTATTTGTTGTCAGTAGATCTGCCTTGCAAGAAATATTTTAACATGTTCTTTAAAGAGAAGGAAATGGTATAGATCAGGGACTCAGATCTACATAAAGAAAGCAAGAACAGTAAAGAATTTATAAGGGAGAAAAATTATATATTATCATAGTTTTAATTTCTATTCCTTTGACTACTATTAAAGTAAATATTTTTTAAAGATTTTATTTATTTGAGAGAGAGAGAGAGAACACGTGTACAAAAGCAGGGGTTAAGGGTGCAGAAGGAGAAGCAGACTCTCCACAGAGCAGGGACCCTGATGTGGGGCTCCATCCCGAGACACTGGGATCATGACCTGAGCTGAAGAGAGATGCTTAACTGACTGAGCCACCAAGGTGCCCCTAAAAGTAAATACTTCTTTTTCCAAATTAATATATAGAGACATAGTCACTAGTAGCGTTTTTACCTTTTTGAATTAATACTCCTATAGGTAAAATAAATACATTTCAGCAAATATGTTGCAGCAATTAGACAACTGTGGCCAAAATAAATACACAAGCCTTGATATAAATCTTTATGCTTATAGAAAAATTAACTCAAAACAGATCATAAATTTCATTGAAAGATACAAAATTATAAACTTTTTTAGAAGAAAATAGAGAAAGAAAGACTAGCAAAGACTAATATCATGTCCAGACTAGTTCCTAGACATGATATTAAAAATCACAATCAGGGGATCCCTGGGTGGTTTAGTGCCTGCCTTTGGCCCCGGGCGTGATCCTGGGGTCCCAGGATCAAGTCCCATGTCAGGCTCCCGGCATGGAGCCTGCTTCTCCCTCCTCCTGTGTCTCTGCCTCTCTCTCTCTCTCTTTCTATGTCTATAATAAATAAATAAATAAATAAATAAATAAATAAATAAATAAATAAATAAATAAATAAATCTTAAAAAGCACAATCACTAAAGGAATATAATAAATTCAATTTCATTAAAATTTTTTCTGCAAAAGACTCTGTCAAGTGTATGAAAGACAATTTCTAAACTGGGTGAAAATATCTGCAAACTGCATATCTAGAAAGAGTAACAGCCCAAAGGATTCAATTGGAAAATAGGCAAAAGATATAAACAGACCAAAGAAAATATACAGATGGCAAAAAGCACAAAAAGATGTCCAAAATCAATGGTTACTAAGGAAATGCAAATCCAACCACAATGGAATAGCACCATATACCTTTTAAAATGGTTACAATTACAAGATAGTGATAATGTCAAATGCTGATAAGGATGCAAGGAAATTAGATTCCTCATACCTTGCTGGTGGGGACATAAAAATGGTACAGCCACTCTGAAAAATCATTTGGTAGTTTCTGATAAAACTGTATATACTTATTGTATGATCCAATAATTGTACTTCTGCACATTTATTCCAGAGAAATGAAAATTTAATTTCACATACAGGCTTATACATAGGGCACCTGGGTGGCTCAGTCAGTTGAGCATCAGACTTGATTTGAGCTCAGGTCATGATCTCAGGATCCTGGGATTGAACCCAGTGTCAGGCTCTGCACTCAATGAGGAGTCAGCTTGAGGTTCTCTCTCTCCCTCTCCCTCTGCCCTTTTCCCCACTTGCATGCTCTCCCTCTCATCCAAATAAATACATAAAAATCTTTTTAAAATTATTTTTAGGGATCCCTGGGTGGCCCAGTGGTTTAGTGCCTGCCTTTGGCCCAGGGCACGATCCTGGAGACCCGGGATCGAATCCCACGTCGGGCTCCTTGTGCATGGAGCCTGCTTCTCCCTCTGCCTGTGTCTCTGCCTCTCTCTCTCTCTCTCTCTCTCTCTCTCACTGTGTGCCTATCATAAATAAATTAAATTAAAAAAATTATTTTTAAAAACTTGTACATAACATCTTCGTAGCAATTTTATTGTTGACAATCAAAAACTGAAAAAAATACTTTAATGGATGAATGGTTAAACTGTACTACATTCATATGATGGAATACTATTCAGAAATACAAAGAAACAAACCAGTTATACATGCGACAACTTGAATGAATCTTAAGGGCACTAAAAAAAAATGTCCAGTATCAAAAGGTTACATGTTATAATTTTCCGTATATATAACATTCCTGAAGTGGAAAAATGGAATATCTTGAAAATGACAAACTTTTAGAGAAGGAAACAGATTAGTGATTGCCAGAAGATGGTGATGGTGGAGATCAGTGAAGAGAGTTCAAGGGAGGTAAAAGGTCATGGGACTCTCTTTACTATTTTTGCAACTTCCTATGATTCTATAGTTATATCAAATTAAAAGTTTTAAAAATATAAAATTTAAAAAATTAATTTTCCAAACATTTATACACTGGTGTAAATGTGTTTAATCAAATTCTTATATTCATTAATTTCTCAAGTTTAATATATTTAAAATGTATTATAATGTTTAAGCCCTACAAGAATTGAAACTTTCTGTGTCTGCTTAGTATGCAGTAAGGGGAAAAGAATGTTGTGCCCACCTAATAACATCTAGAAAAAGACAGATAATTTATTTAACCATAACTTTTTTTTTGAATTATCAGAGAATTGATATTTCAGGGCAATCAAATAGCCTAAAATTCAATTAAAGACAGGCATGTCCAAAGAAAGGCAGGACTAAGCAGTGCTTACCTAGGACATAGCACAGAAAGGAGATGGAGTTGGCATTCAAAAGTAGGCAAAAAGAATTTAGTCAAATTTGTAACAATTTTCTGAAATAGGCACGTAGGATAACATTAAAGTATAAAGCCTCCTGGAGTAGAAATGCAAATGGAGTTTACATCCATTCACATGCTCTTCACACACTTCCCCATATGGGCAGGACGGGAATTAAGAAATGTCTACTTTGTGGTACAAATCTAAGAGAAGAGAACAGCCTGCATTATGAATAACGGAAAGTTCTGTCTGGATACTTCTCTCCAGAATAAAAGCCTAAGGCTATGAAGGGCAGCAAACTCTAATAAATAGGTGAATACTCATTTTGGTGGGAAGTGAAGGGGAAGGGAACTGAACAGTTTTCTCTCTACTTCTTGCAGGGAGATAGAAAAATCCTCCTGAGTTCAGACCATTTGAGATTCATTACCACTGAGGGAAGGATGGGATCATTAAGAAGGTCACAATCTCAAGAACCAGGAACTGAATCTAAACGAGGACATCAGAAAGCACAAAAGCATAGGCATCCCTGCCCCAGACCTACTGTCAGGCTAATAAGCACCAACTACTGACAAAAAGCAGTCTACTACTGGGAGAGGGACAAGAATATGGAGAGAGAACCTCTGAAACATGCAACACATAAGGAAAGCTTAAGGCTCAGAGTAGAACAGGAACACTAAGAAAAACCTTCCATAATCCAGTTCCCCACCTACAAGCACAAAGCAACACTAGAGCACCAACTTGAACCTGGCGTTGTAACAACAAAAAACTAGCTTTGCTACCACCTATATTTACTCAAAACACCAATTGAAGAAAGCCTAGGAAATGAAGACACATGCCCATTTCCAGGTGCCAATAATATTTATCTCAGCCTCTATTTGTCTACAGATTATGTCTGTGTATGATGAACACACACACACACACACACACACACACACAGACCTAATTCCCTTTTCAAAATACCTAGGATAAAGCAAGTTTAATTCAAGGACAGCATGTTACCGTATTATGGAACAAGCTGTTTATGAAATACTGAATATATTACAGAAATCACTCTGTAACAGGTAGCAGAAGATACACCAGTCAGAACATAGATTCATAGGAAGTAGTAGAAATGAGAATCAATAGATAATTAGATCCAATATTATGGAAGGCCTTATATACCAAATAGCCGAGTTTGAATTTGATGCAATACTAGGTTCTCCTCAAATTATTCTGCTTGATTGTCCCTAATAGCTGAGAGGAACATAAATACATGTGCCTCGGGATTTTTAGAGTATAGTGGAAGCTACTCTGCCAGTTGCTAAAATTATATTGAAGTCTCACGTGTTATCTTTAAAATTCAGAGGAAATTTGTATGCTAATAATTAATACAATACCTACTTATTTACTTATCAGAGTTTTAAACTTCTGCCCCAATATTCATGCAGTACTGACACTGTCTAAAGGCATGTTGCACTTATCCTGAGTCACTATGGCATGCCACAATATACCCTCTAAAGCCCATACACTGCTATTTCAAAAGCATGGCATAGGTCATAGGTAGCTTTTTTTTTTTTTTTTTTTTTTTTTATCTTAAACAAAGGTGAAAGTGTACTTTTAAAAAGATTTACCTGAAAACTAATACCTCAGACTTCATTTTTGGCAAAGTACTTTCATATTTGACCCTCACATTAACCTATGGCAGAGAAAGTATATTCATGTCCATTTATAAATATGTGAAGAAATTGAGACATAGAAAATTTAAATTGCGCAGTTAGCAGCAGAGCCAAGAAGAGAACATATTTTGTGACTCTGAATCCAATGCCAATTCTATAATTCCTAATCACCCTATAGCAAAATATAGTATAAAATCAATTTATCTTAGATCACATTCAAGAGAATTTAGTTGTATCAGTACCATAAAGTAGATTTTTCCCCTCATGGGTCATCCTAACATATATTCTGTGGACAGCATTATATAAATTTTCTATAATAGGAAGTTTTCATTTGCTAAGTACTATCTGATACTGACACAGATATCTTTTTCTTAGTGCTGAAATGTTACTAATTGTAACTGACCTGCCTCAAGGTTAGTTTCTGACCTGACTTGAGAAAGAAAAAGAAAGAGAAATAAAGGGAAAGAAAGAAGTTCCCTCTCCCCAGACTTTATTGAACGTAGTCAGTATGTCAAGGAAACATATTTTATAAACCATTTGTGAGTTCTCACTGCTATTTCCTTAATTTTTTTTTTATTTCCTTAATTTTTAAAATTTTAGTGACCAATTACTCTGAAGAACCCACCAGAAACAAGGAAGGACGCAGTTGCATTCCTGCTCTGAGACTGGCTGTTTGTTAGATAACTAACCTGCTCTAGTTGCACTCACTGAATGCTATCCTCATTGCTACCAACTTCTGGCTTTTTCAGAGGGTACTCCTGCCTGGAGCCATTAAGGTTTTTTATTTGTATTATTGGGTTTTGTTTGTTTGTGTGGTTTTGTTTTAAACACACTTACCCCTTTGACCAAAGCCAGAAGCTTTGAAATTAGTTCTTGATAATAAATCTGTACCTGATGGGCAACCTGGACATTTGACTGAATTTTCCACTAGGACTACCTCAAAAGCATTATCATATGAGTCTCTGGTTCCAGTAAAAGCAGACTTCCTGGAGTATTCTGATTTGGATTCTCTTGGCCTACTGGGCACAGAAAATCCTGCCAAATTAGACCTGGATTCCTGGACTCCTGATTTACAAAAAGTACAGCAATGCCATATTTGATATCCGTGACTTTCATATCTACTGAGAGCAGAAGTTTCTTGTTTTCCTCTAATCTTATTAGCAAAATTTCCTTTGAAAAAAACAGAAAAAGAGTAGAGATGATAATAAGAGACTGAGATAAGTAGCTAACTTTGAAAGCAACTTCTAAAAGAAATAAGCAAGGATTTTGCTTAGGAAAAACTCTTCCAGGAATTGTATTTTTGTTTCCATTTTTATTTTTATTGACAGCAGGTAGACCAAAATTAAGAAGGTAAGAATTTAATCCCTGTTCTCATAGGGCCAATTTATTTTTTAAATATTTCTAGCATATGTGATTTCACTGGTAAAAAAAAAAAAAAAATCTAATTACTTTTAATTTTATGTTTCTATGTTTAGGGATAACATCCACTTCTTGTGTGAATAAAATTAATGGTAGAAAACTAGTTATAATATGTGTTAATGGTGACTTAGAAACTTGTTCTGAAAAGAAATAGGCTAAACAGTGATTAAAAGGGCTATTAGTTTCTAAACTTTGTCAATATTGGAATCACTTGCGAATATTTAAAAAGTACAAATGACGGGATCCCTGGGTGGCGCAGCGGTTTGGCGCCTGCCTTTGGCCCAGGGCTCGATCCTGGAGACCCAGGATCGAATCCCACGTCGGGCTCCCGGTACATGGAGCCTGCTTCTCCCTCTGCCTGTGTCTCTGCCTCTCTCTCTCTCTCTCTGTGACTATCATAAATAAATAAAAAAAAAATTAAAAAAAAAGTACAAATGACTGACTCGCACCCTCACATTCTTTTTTTTTTTCATATTTTATTTTATTATTTTATTTTTTTTAAATTTATTTTTTATTGGTGTTCAATTTACTAACATACAGAATAACACCCAGTGCCCATCACCCATTCACTCCCACCCCCCGCCCTCCTCCCCTTCTACCACCCCTAGTTCGTTTCCCAGAGTTAGCAGTCTTTACGTTCTGTCTCCCTTTCTGATATTTCCCACACATTTCTTCTCCCTTCCCTTATATTCCCTTTCACTATTATTTATATTCCCCAAATGAATGAGAACATATAATGTTTGTCCTTCTCCGACTGACTTACTTCACTCAGCATAATACCCTCCAGTTCCATCCACGTTGAAGCAAATGGTGGGTATTTGTCATTTCTAATAGCTGAGTAATATTCCATTGTATACATAAACCACATCTTCTTTATCCATTCATCTTTCGTTGGACACCGAGGCTCCTTCCACAGTTTGGCTATCGTGGCCATTGCTGCTAGAAACATCGGGGTGCAGGTGTCCCGGCGTTTCATTGCATTTGTATCTTTGGGGTAAATCCCCAACAGTGCAATTGCTGGGTCGTAGGGCAGGTATATTTTTAACTGTTTGAGGAACCTCCACACAGTTTTCCAGAGTGGCTGCACCAGTTCACATTCCCACCAACAGTGTAAGAGGGTTCCCTTTTCTCCGCATCCTCTCCAACATTTGTTGTTTCCTGCCTTGTTAATTTTCCCCATTCTCACTGGTGTGAGGTGGTATCTCATTGTAGTTTTGATTTGTATTTCCCTGATGGCAAGTGATGCAGAACATTTTCTCATATGCATGTTGGCCATGTCTATGTCTTCCTCTGTGAGATTTCTGTTCATGTCTTTTGCCCATTTCATGATTGGATTGTTTGTTTCTTTGGTGTTGAGTTTAATAAGTTCTTTATAGATCTTGGAAACTAGCCCTTTATCTGATATGTCATTTGCAAATATCTTCTCCCATTCTGTAGGTTGTCTTTGAGTTTTGTTGACTGTATCCTTTGCTGTGCAAAAGCTTCTTATCTTGATGAAGTCCCAATAGTTCATTTTTGCTTTTGTTTCTTTTGCCTTCGTGGATGTATCTTGCAAGAAGTTACTATGGCCGAGTTCAAAAAGGGTGTTGCCTGTGTTCTTCTCTAGGATTTTGATGGAATCTTGTCTCACATTTAGATCTTTCATCCATTTTGAGTTTATCTTTGTGTATGGTGAAAGAGAGTGGTCTAGTTTCATTCTTCTGCATGTGGATGTCCAATTTTCCCAGCACCATTTATTGAAGAGACTGTCTTTCTTCCAATGGATAGTCTTTCCTCCTTTATCGAATATTAGTTGCCCATAAAGTTCAGGGTCCACTTCTGGATTCTCTATTCTGTTCCACTGATCTATGTGTCTGTTTTTGTGCCAGTACCACACCATCTTGATGACCACAGCTTTGTAGTACAACCTGAAATCTGGCATTGTGATGCCCCCAGATATGGTTTTCTTTTTTAAAATTCCCCTGGCTATTCGGGGTCTTTTCTGATTCCACACAAATCTTAAAATAATTTGTTCTAACTCTCTGAAGAAAGTCCATGGTATTTTGATAGGGATTGCATTAAACGTGTATATTGCCCTGGGTAACATTGACATTTTCACAATATTAATTCTGCCAATCCATGAGCATGGAATATTTTTCCATCTCTTTGTGTCTTCCTCAATTTCTTTCAGAAGTGTTCTATAGTTTTGAGGGTATAGATCCTTTACATCTTTGGTTAGGTTTATTCCTAGGTATCTTATGCTTTTGGGTGCAATTGTAAATGGGATTGACTCCTTAATTTCTCTTTCTTCAGTCTCATTGTTAGTGTATAGAAATGCCACTGACTTCTGGGCATTGATTTTGTATCCTGCCACGCTACCGAATTGCTGTATGAGTTCTAGCAATCTTGGGGTGGAGACTTTTGGGTTTTCTATGTAGAGTATCATGTCATCGGCGAAGAGGGAGAGTTTGACTTCTTCTTTGCCAATTTGAATGCCTTTAATGTCTTTTTGTTGTCTGATTGCTGAGGCTAGGACTTCCAGTACTATGTTGAACAGCAGTGGTGAGAGTGGACATCCCTGTCTTGTTCCTGATCTTAGGGGAAAGGCTCCTAGTGCTTCCCCATTGAGAATGATATTTGCTGTGGGCTTTTCATAGATGGCTTTTAAGATGTCGAGGAATGTTCCCTCTATCCCTACACTCTGAAGAGTTTTGATCAGGAATGGATGCTGTATTTTGTCAAATGCTTTCTCTGCATCCAATGAGAGGATCATATGGTTCTTGGTTTTTCTCTTGCTGATATGATGAATCACATTGATTGTTTTACGGGTGTTGAACCAGCCTTGTGTCCCAGGGATAAATCCTACTTGGTCATGGTGAATAATTTTCTTAATGTACTGTTGGATCCTATTGGCCAGTATCTTGTTGAGAATTTTTGCATCCATGTTCATCAGGGATATTGGTCTGTAATTCTCCTTTTTGGTGGGGTCTTTGTCTGGCTTTGGAATTAAGGTGATGCTGGCTTCATAGAACGAATTTGGAAGTACTCCATCTCTTTCTATCTTTCCAAACAGCTTTAGGAGAATAGGTATGATTTCTTCTTTAAACGTTTGATAAAATTCCCCTGGGAAGCCATCTGGCCCTGGACTCTTGTGTCTTGGGAGGTGTTTGATGACTGCTTCAATTTCCTCCCTGGTTATTGGCCTGTTCAGGTTTTCTATTTCTTCCTGTTCCAGTTTTGGTAGTTTGTGGCTTTCCAGGAATACGTCCATTTCTTCTAGATTGCCTAATTCATTGGTGTATAGCTGTTCATAATATGTTTTTAAAATCGTTTGTATTTCCTTGGTGTTGGTAGTGATCTCTCCTTTCTCATTCATGATTTTATTAATTTGAGTCTTCTCTCTCTTCTTTTTAATAAGGCTGGCTAATGGTTTATCTATCTTATTAATTCTTTCAAAGAACCAACTCCTGGTTCTGTTGATCTGTTCCACAGTTCTTCTGGTCTCGATTTCGTTGAGTTCTGCTCGAATCTTTATTAACTCCCTTCTTCTCTTGGGTGTAGGATCTATTTGCTGTTTTTTCTCTAGCTCCTTTATGTGTAAGGTTAGCTTTTGTATTTGAGTTCTTTCCAGTTTTTGAATGGATGCTTGTATTGCGATGTATTTCCCCCTTAGGACTGCTTTTGCTGCATCCCAAAGATTTTGAACGGTTGTACCTTCATTCTCATTAGTTTCCATGAATCTTTTTAATTCTTCCTTAATTTCCTGGTTGACCCTTTTATCTTTTAGCAGGATGGTCCTTAACCTCCACGTGTTTGAGGTCCTTCCAAACTTCTTGTTGTGATTTAGTTCTAATTTCAAGGCATTATGGTCCGAGAATATGCAGGGGACAATCCCAATCTTTTGGTATCGGTTCAGACCCGATTTGTGTCCCAATATGTGGTCTATTCTGGAGAAAGTTCCATGTGCGCTTGAGAAGAATGTGTATTCAGTTGAGTTTGGATGTAAAGTTCTGTAGATATCTGTGAAATCCATCTGGTCCAGTGTATCATTTAAAGCTCTCGTTTCTTTGGAGATGTTGTGCTTAGAAGACCTATCGAGTATAGAAAGAGCTAGATTGAAGTCACCAAGTATAAGTGTATTATTATCTAAGTATTTCTTCACTTTGGTTAATAATTGATTTATATATTTGGCAGCTCCCACATTCGGAGCATATATATTGAGGATTGTTAAGTCCTCTTGTTGAATAGATCCTTTAAGTATGATATAGTGTCCCTCTTCATCTCTCACTACAGTCTTTGGGGTAAATTTTAGTTTATCTGATATAAGGATGGCTACCCCTGCTTTCTTTTGAGGATCATTCGAATGGTAAATGGTTCTCCAACCTTTTATTTTCAGGCTGTAGGTGTCCTTCTGTCTAAAATGAGTCTCTTGTAGACAGCAAATAGATGGGTCCTGCTTTTTTATCCAGTCTGAAACCCTGCGCCTTTTGATGGGGTCATTAAGCCCGTTCACATTCAGAGTTACTATTGAGAGATATGAGTTTAGTGTCATCATGATATCTATTCAGTCTTTGTTTTTGTGGACTGTTCCACTGAACTTCTTCTTAAAGGGGAATTTTAAGAGTCCCCCTTAAAATTTCTTGCAGAGCTGGTTTGGAGGTCACATATTCTTTTAGTTGCTGCCTGTCTTGGAAGCTCTTTATCTCTCCTTCCATTTTGAATGAGAGCCTTGCTGGATAAAGTATTCTTGGTTGCATGTTCTTCTCATTTAGGACCCTGAATATATCCTGCCAGCCTTTTCTGGCCTGCCAGGTCTCTGTGGATAGGTCTGCTGTTACCCTAATACTCCTCCCCATAAAAGTCAGGGATTTCTTGTCTCTTGCTGCTTTAAGGATCTTCTCCTTATCTTTGGAATTTGCAAGCTTCACAATTAAATGTCGAGGTGTTGAACGGTTTTTATTGATTTTAGGGGGGGATCTCTCTATTTCCTGGATCTGAATGCCTGTTTCCCTTCCCAGATTAGGAAAGTTTTCAGCTAGAATTTGTTCAAATACATATTCTGGCCCTCTGTCCCTTTCGGCGCCCTCGGGAACCCCAATTAAACGTAGGTTTTTCTTCCTCAGGCTGTCGTTTATTTCCCTTAATCTATCTTCATGGTCTTTTAATTGTTTGTCTCTTTTTTCCTCAGTTTCCCTCTTTGCTCTCAACTTGTCTTCTATGTCACTCACTAGTTCTTCCACCTCGTTAACCCTCGTCGTTAGGACTTCTAGTTTGGATTGCATCTCATTCAATTGATTTTTAATTTCTGCCTGATTAGCTCTAAATTCTGCAGTCATGAAGTCTCTTGAGTCCTTTATACTTTTTTCTAGAGCCACCAGTAGCTGTATAATAGTGCTTCTGAATTGGCTTTCTGACATTGAATTGTAATCCAGATTTTGTAACTCTGTGGGAGAGAGGACTGTTTCTGATTCTTTCTTTTGAGGTGAGGTTTTCCTTCTAGTCATTTTGCTCAGTGCAGAGTGGCCAAAAGCAAGTTGTATTGGGAAAAAGAGAAAAAGAGAGGAGAGAAAGAAGGAAAGAAAAGAGAAAGAGAAAAAAAAGGGAAGAGAAAAAAAAACGAAAGAAAAAAAAAGAAGAAAAAGAGAAAGAAAAAGAAAGGAGAAAAAAAGGGGGGGTGGGGGAGGAAACAAATCAAAAAGCAAAACAAAACAAAAAAACAAAACAACAACAACAACAACAACAAAAAAAAAAAAAAAAAAAAAAAAAGAACCACAGGGGAGTATCTTCTGATTCTGTGTTCTTTAAGTCCCTTGGCTTCTCCTGGAAGTTGTCCGTCTAGCTGGTGTTCTGGGGGAGGGGCCTGTTGTGCTGATTTTCAGGTGTTAGCACTTGGGGGAGCTGCTGTGCCCCTGTCTGGTGCAGGGCTCAGTGGGGGTTGTTTACCCCGTGAGGCCGCAGGAGGATCAGCCCCAGTGGCGGGGCAGCTCTGGAAACCTGGATTCAGCTCCGGCAGGAACTCCGTCTGCAGGGCCTGGAGGCTCCGGGCGGGGCCGCTGATCTGCTCAGCTCGGGGCAGGAGCGTCCTTGCTGTCCTGGGCCCTCCCGGTCTCTGCCTGTCCCGGGGGAGGCGGGATCCTGGGCTGTGTCCCGGCGCCCTGTGCTCCGGAGCCTGCGCTGTTGGATTCGCGCTCCCGGGCCGTGCAACCCCCTCCGCGGAGCCGCCGCCCGAGCCCCTCCGAGCTGCTCCTGGAACCGCGCAGGCCTCTCTGCACGGAGCCTCTTCCTCTGCCCGAGCCCGACCGAGCTGCTCCCGGGGCCGCGCAGCCCCCTCCGCGGAGCCGCCGCCCGAGCCCCTCCGAGCTGCTCCGAGTCCCGCCGGGTCCCGCCGTGCGCGCTGCAGCCCTTAGGGAGCTCGGCGCACTCTCCTGGGCGCGGAGTTGCTGTTACTGTCCCGGGGAGCCCGAGGGCACCCCCTCCCTCCTGGGTCCTGCTCCAACTCCCTGCGAGCCCCTTTCCGCCCGGGAAGGTCGGTGCAGCTCCTGCTCCTCCGGGACGGGGCTCTCCTGTCCTGGGGACACTCGCCCCGGCCTCAGCCCGGCTCCTCGCGGGGCCCCTCCCCCTTGGAGGCCTTTGTTTCTTTCTTTCTTTTTCCCCGTCTTCCTACCTTGATAGAAGCACGAACTCTTCTCACTGTTGCATTCCAGCTGGTCTCTCTTTAAATCTCAGGCCGAATTCATAGATTTTTCAGGATAATTTGAAGGTTTTCTAGGTAGTTTGGTGGAGACAGGTGATTTGGAGACCCTACTCTTCCGCCATCTTGCTCCTCCCCCCTCCACCCTCACATTCTTATTTAATCCCTATGAAGTGCAACCTGAGCATCAGGATTATTAAAAATTTTCCAGTTAAATAGCTAATCTAGTAGAGTCAAAAGTATACTGAAGTCCTGAGTTAAAATTCAGCCTCTTGCTTATTTACTATAGAGATTTTAGTAACTAAGATAACCTCTCCAAGCCTTTTTCTCTTATCTGTAAAATAGGATATTGATAATACATTTTCTACCTCTATTATCGGAATTTTATGGAGATTAAATAAGATACTATACAGGAAGTCACTTTACAAATTATTATCAAGTTAAAGATGAAATTATATATAAAACTGAATTATTTAGAGATGCCTGGGTGGCTCAGTCAGTTAAGCATCTGTCTTTGGCTTAGGTCATGATCCCAGGGTCCTGGTATCAAGCCCCACATTGGGTTCCTGGTTCAGCAAGAAGTCTGCTTTTCCCTCTCTATATGATCTCTCTTTCTCTCTCTCTCTCTGTCTACTCTCTCAAATATATAAATAAATAAATCTTTAAAAAATGAATTATTTATATTATAGATAATATAATATATATTATGTATATACACACAATAAATTTATTATAAGGAATTGCCTACAAGATTATTGAGGCCAGCAAATCTAATATCAACTGGGTAGGTTGGCAGGCCAGAGACCTAGGAGAATCAATGTTCCAGTTCAAGTCTTCATAGACTTAACTTTTTCTAGAGGGTATGAGGAGTGGTATGGGAATGTGTTGTTTTTGTTTAGGCCTTCAACTGATTGGATGAGATCCACTAACATTATGAAGGGCAATCTACTTTACTCAAAGTCCACCAATTTAAATGTTAATCTTATCCAATAATACTCTCACAGAAATACCCAGAACAATGTTCAACTAGATATCTGGGAACCTCCTAGCCCACTCAAGTTGACATGCAATTATTCAACACAGTATTATTATTATTGTTATTTTTAACAAGTCACACTGAATAAAAATCCCATGAACATACTAGACCAATTAAAAATGCAGGATTATAACTACTGAGTTATATTTTTGGCCCTCATCTTCATCTCAACTTTGTCCCAAATATGTTGACATTTATTATTTGAAGGACAACAAACAGAACTTCTCTCAAATCATCAAAGGAAAGTGATTTTAAGAGAGAAGTCTTTAACTGTAAGTGATTTTTCCCCTTTAACTCCAGAGTTACACCAAGGAAAAAAAATATTTCAGATTCCAGTGGCACCCAAGACTGGCCATATGAGTAGGTGGTATGATCTGAGAAATACCAAGAGGCCCCACCTGCCAAATATATCTTCCCTGAAGGACATTCTTGAAATTCTCATGCTTAGAGACAAAACAGAAAGGCTCTTTTAAAATGCATAGAAATGTTAGCATATTATGGATTCATTTTAACTGATTGACTAGAATATGAATAAAAATAGCTTTTTAAGATGGTAAAAGTGGTTACTCTCTCATCTATGCTCTGGCAAAAAATGTTTTTTCTTTACCAGATAAAAATCAGTGTGACTAAATTAGTCTACTTCTTTACCTAAACTCAAATAGAACACATTGGCTATTATGACTTTATTCCTTACTTCCTTGTCCACATATTTCTAGGTGGCCACATATAGTTCTCCACCATAGGACCTACAAAAAGCTTAAGAAAGACTTCCTAATTTTCTTAATAAACATTGGTGGAGTTTGGGGGATAGTTATCTTTGTCATTTACAGAAGGCATAAAGTTCAAATTTTTAACCTTAAAAATGTGTACAAATTCAAATAGAAAGCCATCAAATCAATTGGTATACAATAATATTTGCAATTAAAACTCTAATATAAATAGATTTTTTGAGGAATATGTATATGTTTTAGGAACATCTTCTAAAATTATTTCTTGTGCTTTTGAACACTTATTTTATATTCCATAAAATCCATCAAAAGTAAGGTTTTAATCTGTCCCTAGCTCTTGAACCTAATCCTAAATCTCTGAAACTCCCTGGGTAAAATCACTTGAGTCCAATTCTAAAAATAAGGACATTTTCTCTCTGGCCACAGATATATATCTCTTTCTAGAACACTTCCTATACTTCTTGACCTCTTCAGAAACTACATTTCTTCTCTAACTTCACTGTGACTTTGGCTAATGTTTTTGTGCATTTATCACTTCTTTCCACAATTCATAACTTACCATCACCTCCAAAGCTGACCCAAGAACCTAGTACTTCTTTGAGTAACAGGTTCCTGCATGATGGGCATCTTAATATTATTAAAGACATGAAACACATGGTAGGTGGTTTTTGTTTTCTAGGAGGTATTATACACTAATGCTCTTTCCAGTAGTTCAAGATGAAGAGCAAATAGCTATACCACATAACCCTTATGATGAGGCAGATTAAGTGGTGCACAAAATGTCTCTGGTTGGAGCCTACAGCAATTTATATTAAGAAAATCATAGCTCAGTCTCACAGGCTCTGAAACACCTTTTTTAATTTAGCAAATAACTATTCTCCCTTTAAGAAACAGTTCTTGGTTTATTATTAGAACATGGGCAAAACTGAACCACTGATCAAGGAACACTAACCTTGTGATTTAAGCTGCCCATTGAAATTGGGTAACCTATGGGGCACCAGCGCTTAAGGTTCAGCATTTCTAAATGCTCTTTTTCATTAAGTAGGAATTGAGTATATATAAATCAGGCTAAAGCATCATATATTCTCACAACCCAAGGAAACTGTGATTCTTTCCACTGCTGCCATATAGAGAGGTAAAAGTCTTGATAATTGGAAAACTCTGTAAATATACTAAAAATCACCAACTTGTACACATAAAATGGATAGATTTTGCATAAATAAATAAATAAATAAATAACCTTAATGTGTGCAATTTTTTAAAAAATGATATAGAGAATTTGGGAATCCCAGAAATGGAAAGCAGAATGTAACCAAAAAATCTAAATGTATTACAAATGTTGTGAGCTATCTACACTGAAGGAGGAAAAAGAAAAGACGTATTATTGATCTAAGATTTTAGAAAGAGTGAAGACTTAATTTAAAGGCAAAAAGAGCTGTAGGTAAGCACTGTATTCTACATTATAAGGTTGTGCCTTCAAAATGGATGAAAGATCTAAATGTGAGACAAGAATCCATCAAAATCCTAGATGAGAACACAGGCAACACCCTTTTCGAACTTGGCCACAGCAACTTCTTGCGAGATACATCTATGAAGGCAAAGGAAACAAAAGCAAAAATGAATTATTGGGACTTAATCAAGATAAAAAGCTTCTGCACAGCAAAAGAAACAGTCAACAAAACTAAAAGACAACCTACAGAATGGGAGAAGATATTTGCAAGAGACCTATCAGAGAAAGGGCTAGTATCCAACATCTATAAAGAACTTACTAAACTCAATAGCAAAGAAACAAACAATCCAATAATGAAATGGGCATAGAACTGCCCTACGACCTAGCAATTGTACTGCTGGGGATTTACCCCAAAGATACAGATGCAGTGAAATGGCAGGAACCTGCACCCCAATGTTTATAGCAGCAATGTCCACAATAGTCAAACTGTGGAAGGAGCCTCGGTGTCCATCGACAGATGAATGGATAAAGAAGATGTGGTCTATGTATACAATGGAATATTCCTCAGCCATTAGAAGAGATGAATACCCACCATTTGCTTCAACATGGATGGAACTGGAGGGTATTATGCTGAGTGAAGTAAGTCAATTGGAGAAGGACAAAGATTATATGGTGTCATTCATTTGGGGAATATAAAAAATAGTGAAAGGGAATAAAGGAGAAAGGAGAGAAAATGAGTGAAAATATCAGTGAGGATGACAGAACATGAGAGACTCCTAACTCTGGGATACAAGCAAGGGGTAGTGGAAAGGGAGGTGGGCAGGGGGTTGGGGTGCCTGGGTGATGGGCACTGAGGGAGGCACTTGACGGGATGAGCACTGAGTGATATGCTATATGTTGGCAAATTGAACTCTAATTTTAAAAAAATGAAAAGAAAATAAAAAATAATAATAATAAAGGGAAAATAAGATGTACTTTAAATTGGTTGGAAATGTATTACTTAAATGTAATATGATCAGCTTTCATTTTTTCTGTTACTAAAATTAAAATATTCAGCTAAAAAAATAAGGTTGTTCTTGATAGGGTACAAATTAACAATTCTGATATTACAACACATGTATACTGCCATTGAACAACTAAGTAAATAAGCAGCAGATAACGCAAACCAAGTTTCTTACTATTAATGTGGGAGATTATAGATAATCAAGGAAAGGAGATTATAGTGACCTATAAAATAATGGATTAAAGTTGGAGACATCAATATGAACTCATGTTTTGCTTAATATAGATATATGTGATTGTATATAGATTTATAGGCATGTGTAAATATACAAACATACTCCTCATTCTGTCAATTGAGAGGGTCTAGAAGCAATGACACCCTAGTAGCAATAACTTCTCTTAGTGCCTACATCCAAGGTTCTAATACTATTTTCCAATAAAAGGAACCTGAGATCTTTAAATAAATGGCTGGTTTTAGGGCTGGGACAGGTAATATATAAGATGAGCCTGGAGCCTCTTGTAGAGACAGTACCTTATAGTATAGAAAGTAAGAAAGTGTTTAAAAAACAAAACCTGGGGATCCCTGGGTGGCTCAGCGTTTTAGCGCCACCTTTGGCTCAGGGCGTTGCCCTGGAGACCTGGGATGAGTCTCTCATAGGGCTCCCTGCATGGAGCCTGCTTCTCCCTTTGCCTGTGTCTCTGCCTCTCTCTCTCTCTCTCTCTCTCTCTCTCTTTCTGTGCCTCTCATGAATAAATAAATAAAATCTTTAAAAAAAACAAATAAAAAATTAAAACACAAAACCTTACAATGAACAAGTGGTACAACAGATAAAGGAGCCAACTGAAGACCTCCTAACGACCAAATCCTTGAGCAGTTTGAACAATAAAATTAAATAGTATTGGATTATAATCTAAAGTAAAAATAAAGTGCACTAGTCCATGCTAATACAAATAAATAATTGGATAAAAAATGGGAAGAAACAATTTCCCATACAAAATAATTACTGTATATATTAATATGTAGTGATTATATATTACATATAATATACAAATATATAGTAACATATTTTATACTATATTACTATATGCCTATTTATTAAAAATTTTTGAGGTGCCTGATGGCTTAGCCAGTTAAGCATCTGACTCTTAATTTCAGCTCAGGCCATGGATCCCAGGATTGTGAGATCCAGCCCTGTGTCTGGCTCCATGCTAAGCATACAGTCTGCTTAAGATTTTCTTCTCTGCCTCTCCCTCTACCAATTCTCCTCTCCCTCTCTTAAAAAATAAGTAAAAAAACAGATAGATAAATAAATAAATAAATAAATAAATAAATAAATAAATAAATAAATATATTTTTTAGATACTCCACCCTAAGAGGAGCTGTATAACTTCTACTCCTTAAGCATGGGCTGTGCATAGTGACTGCTTCCAAAGAGTACAGAAAAAAAAAAAAGAGAGAGAGAGAGAGAAAGAGAGAGGAAAACAAAAAATAGTAACATTACAGTGGAAAAAACTGACAAACTGGATAAAGGCAAGTGATCAAAGTTAACATCAATAGTGATAAACCATATTGATAGTTGTAGCCTTAATATGATATAATGAGAATGACACTTTACCTCTGTGGATTTCCCCAAAAAATATCAACCCAGTGTAAACATGAGAAAGACATCAAAACAATTCTACAAAATACCAATATTCCTTAAAACTGTTAAGGTCATCAAAAATAAACTCTGAATAACTGTCACAACCAAGAGGAGCCCATGGAGATATGACAATTAAATGTAAGGTGATATCCCAGCTAGGACTCTGTATCAGATAAATAACTTTAGGAGAAAACTAAGGAAATCTGAATAAAGTATGAAATGTAGTTAATAATAATTCATCATTATTGATTAATTATAATAAATGTACCATACTAATATAAGATCTGAATAAAGGAGAATTCTGAATAATAGGAGAATTGTGTTTAGGGTCATACAGGAATGCTCTTTACTATCTTTACAATAATTCTGTAAATCTAAAACTGTTATAAAATAAGATTCTTGGGATACCTGGCTGGCTCAGTCAGTAGAGCATATGATTCTTGATCTTGGGGTTGTGATTTAAAAATAATAAATAAAATAACAAAATAAGATAAAAAGTTCTTAAATATGTGTTTATATTATTACATTTTAAAATTATATTTTAAGAGGGTTAACTTGTATGTAAGTATGTTGTGGTTCATATTTTTTGTCATTTTAGCTCATCATCATCATTTCCTAGAATAAGAAAAATGGATCTTTTTAATATTTTGAATGAAACCAAGCTATCCCCACAGTAGCACTATGATATAAATAGCATTATTATACCCTTTTAATAGAGACTAACATAGATGGTAAGTGAGTAAAACCCAAATCCAGGTAACTCTGATTACAAATTGTGTGTTTTAAACTATCCTATCATACTTCTTCCCCAAACCATACACAAATGGTTAAAAAAAGAAAAGAAAAGAAAAAAACTATCAGACACGTATTCAGAGAGTAATTTCTTCTTTGATGAATACATGCATAATATTTTACATGCTAAAGGTTGATAGTATCTATTATGCTAATTGTGTCACATTTAAGCATAATATTTATGAAGTTTGATAGCCTTTACTTACTCTTTTCAAGATTAAGAAATAAGTCAAGTAGCATTTTCTTTTTAGCAAGAGACAATTTGTTTATTATACTTGAATCACTTTAATAACTTTATGAAACAGTTCATTGTTTTTGTATATATTTTATAATGCATAGATTGGTAGAAATAATACATATGAAGTGTTGCTCTAAACTCTTGTAATTTCTGTGTTTTTATACTTTAAAAATACGTATTATATAAAAGCTCAAGAGAATAATTTGTTTGTATTATTTTACTTACTTAACTATATAAAGAACTATTTAGCTTTTAGCTAATATTTGGAATAGATACGGCTAGATATTCAAGGTTTTTTTTTTTCCTGAACTTTATAGAATACAGTGAACCTTGTATTTTATGTTTCTTAAATCTCTGCATTTATTTAAATAAAAATGCTACCAAGCCAAATAAAACACTAGCTTGGTAAAGCTGAGTTCCAGCAAAAAACAAGAACCAGTTCTACAAATGAAAGGGGCCTGGTAAGATTCTAAGCCTTATTTTTCTCTTTACATAACTACTAATTAGAAGCAGTGGCTGTAAAACAAAATCTAAAGCTGTTCAACGGAGAAATTTAATTAAGATTTCAACTTTATTCTTCTAAGAATAAATATGCTCAAAATACCTTATTTGGTTCTTAACAAGCATGAAAAATCTGACTGACCCATTAACCCAGACTGACCCACTTTACAAATACAGTTACAAATTTCAAATTTTCCCTAATCACTTTATTATATCATGTTAAAATAAATATTAAAACAAAACAAAATTAAATTAAATAAAATGTAATCTCTCTTTTTAGATTATAATCTACTTGAAGGCATGGACCTCTTAAATTTTCTAGAATTTAAAATCTACACTAATGTAATAACCAGAAACTCCAATGAACATCCCTTACTGAACTACTGTGGTCATTCTCTAAATGGCCCCAGTTGAGTTCAAAATACCTAATCAAATAACTGGGGGCCAGCTACTTCCTTTCTTTCCAAAAACAATTTGATCCAAGGATAAATAAGGTTTTCACATGCCGTCATCCAGATAGAGAGGCTGAGATAATTTCTCTTCTAGTTATCAACAGTTCTTATAAATCTATATTTCTCTAGAGTCATTGCCATACCCAAAAAGAATAAGAAAAACAATTTATAAATGAATCAAACTTTCAAAACTATTTTGCAATTACTAGCTATCAGGACCAACAGTAAGGTAGGAGAATTCCATACAAATAATTATCATTGATGACTCACAAGGGCTCAGGGTCCTTCTAAGGCACATGAAAGTAGGAATTCTATGTGGATATTTTTACCTGGGCTTCCCCCCTCAACTATTTTTAACAAGGCCCAAATCTATTTTAGTGTCTCTGCTCATTGTTTGTATAATTAGTCATACAAACTAATAAAACTGTTAAAAAGACCTATTTGTTATTATTTATCAAATGAAGGCACTGAAACAATGTGAATCCAACTTTGTGTTTAAGATTACATGGATCTACATCTTTCTTTTTTCCCCACCAATAAAGAATTTTTCATATTGGAAGAGAAGCAATATGATATTATATGGCATATTGAATAACAAGGATTTGGATAGTGGGAGATTTCACTCCAGCTATGGCTTTTTTTACAGGTGCTTGTTAATCACTTAATCTGTGTTCCTCAGTTTTCCTATATTTAAAATAAATATACTGTGCTAAATGTCTTCTAAAATGTCCAATAGCTCTGGACTTCTCAAAGGAGTAGAAAGATCATGGTAAACGGAACTCCTAATAGGCTAAAATAATTCCTAGGAAAAAGCCATCAAAGGCAAGATAAAAAAAAATTGCAGTATTTCTCTAGTTAATATTGTAAGGAGAAAAAGCAATAAATAGGAAAGAATAAACCAGTACCTACTTTTGTTTTCATAATAAATAATATTGATAAAATAGGACTTACTAAAGGTGTGTAATTGTCTAATTCTTCTCATTTGAAAATTTTATTCTTAGAGCAGTTTTCTAGGATAGTGTCTCATATACAGTTATGAAAATTCTTGTTTCTCTAGTCTAAACTCTAAGTTCCTGGAAGGCAGGCATACTTTCTCTTTTTTTCCTTTCTATCACCCAAGTCAACTTCATGGAATAAAGTTGTTGTCAGTCTGTTTCGCACCAATTTACTCTGAAATATTGGCATGAGCACAACGCCACCATGTCATTTTCCCCTGAAACTCAGAAAGGTGTAACAAATTCCCTGCTTGATATCTCCTATTGAACATCTAATGGGCATTTTAAATCTAATATGCCCAAAATGGAAATCCTGCTTGCCAACTTCATTAGTTTTTTTGTTGTTATGTAACAAATCAGAACAAACTTAGTTGCTTAAAACAACACTCATTCCCACTATATCATTTTCTATAGGCTAGAAGCTTCTCAGGAGTAGCTGAGTTCTCTGCCCAGGATAATGTAAGGTCAAAATCAAGGTGTGTCTGTGGTCTTACCTAGAACTTGGAGTACTCATTCAAACTCATTTAAATTGCTGAGAGATTTCAGTTGCTTGTGGATGTATTATTATTGAGGTCCCTATTTCCTGGTGACTATCATCAAGTGACAACTATCAACTAGTTGTTCAGCCTAGAGGCTCCTTCAGGTCTTTGCTATGAGATCTCTTCCTCTCTCTTCATCTCAGTTTGCTGTCTCTTTGAGATCATCAGAAGAACATCTGACACTTCACCTTTCTTTAAAGGCCTTACCTGGCTAGGTAAGGCCCACACAAGATAATCTCCTATTTTATTAATGAAAAGTGAACTGATTAGTAACTTAGTTATGGGAGTGATATCCCATCAGATTTGTGGTCTTATTCTCAAGGAGAAGAGTTTATACAAGGCATGCATACAACAGAGAGGAATCTTGGGATCCATCTTAGTATTCTGCTCACCACACCAACCTACACCCAAACTTCTTTTATGAAAATCCTCCCATGACTAAATTGTTCCAGCCAAAAACCTAAGTGTCTTACTAAGTCTCTCTTTCCCTAACAATCTATAATCAAGCTATCATGAAATTCTGTGAGCAATACCTCCAAAGCATACCTGTTTGTCTTCCTCTCTCCATTAATCTCCCTAAAATCTTTTCTCCATGCAAAGTGTAATGACTATTATTAAATAGTGCTTCTCTCTCTCTGCTGATCTTGCCTTCCAGCCATCTCCTAGCCCTGGCCCTTGCCCAGATGGGTGGATCTTAACTTTCCTTTTGTGCCCTCCCTTCTCATAAACCCACCCCTAATTATGGGGGGCTAAATTAACTATATTTTGTATAGAAAACTCTATGTTTATAAGGGATTCAGGGGCTTAGGCTGGGTCCCTGTCTCTGTATACATTCTACAGACCAGGAAGAAGAAAAAAATTAATCAAATCAGGTTATCCTTCTTCAGCTTCATTTTCCATTTTGATTAAAAGTCAGACCCTAAACAAGGCCTATAAGGCCCTATGTGAAGAAGGCTCCTCTGAAGGGATTCTATTTAATATTTAAATGACTAACTAGAAGGAGAGAGCCTTGTGACCATCACAAGAAATATGCCAGGCAGAGAAGATGATTAATGCAACAATCCTGAGGCAGAGATAAACTTGCCATATTTGAGGAATTGAAATATGGGTAGTATAACAGACGATTTGTAGTAGGGAAGGGGGAGGCTGACCACAGTTTCTGATTCTTCCAGAAAAAATAAGTGTCGGGAAAAATAATACATGACTGGTACCAATGTAATTTAGCATTGGTTTCCTCTGTCCATGTTTAAGCTGCTGGTTACATGGGGGTGCTTTGTGGGTTCTTTGGAAGTCTCTGATCACTAAGGACTTCCACCAACATCTCCCTTGATGAGAGTAAATATATATCCATTGAGTGGTAATTTCCATACCTCTCATCAATCTCTTTCTCTTGCACTAGCTCCCTTTTAGACAGTACTCAGAGTGAGTTTAAGATAGCTCCAACAGGCTCATATATGTCTCACATCTCGAGCAGAGGAAACATGCCACTTTTTAAAAAAATAATTAATTAGAGGGGGAGAGAGAGAGGATGGGGAGGGGCAGAAGGAGAGGAAGAGAGAGTGAATCCCAAGCATGGAGCCTAACATAGGGCTCAATCTCACGACCCTGAAATCATAACCTGAGCCAAAATCAAGAGGCAGGCATTTGAGATATCTGGGTGGGTCAGGGGTTGAGGGTCTGCCTTCAGGACAGGGCATGATCTTGGAGGCCCAGGATCAAGTCCTGCATCACATTGGGTTCCGTGTATGGAGCCTGCTTCTCCTCCCTCTGCCTATGTCTCTGCCTCTGTGTGTGTGTGTGTCTCTCTCATGAATAAATAAATAAAATCTTTAAAAAAGAAAAAAGAATAGAGCTACTTACTACCTGCATCCTTTAATATATTGCCACAAGCTGATTCAGCCAGAGTTTGTTGTATAGATTTCTTAGATATGACCAGGATTGTGTCTCTATCCCAAGCTGCAAAGGGCATTTATCTAGTTCTACTTCTATTCTTCTTGATGTCTTTCTCACTTGACTTGAGGTAAGTGAGAGGCAATCCACTTCCATTCATGGGAGACTAATTGCACCCTGACAATTCTTTTCAATTTCCTACTTTCTGGTTAAATTAATTGATTTTCACTTATATAAACACTGACCTTTCCAAAGCTGATTTTTTAATCATGTGCTTTGTAACTCCAACATGGGTTGTAGTGTAGCTCTCTTTAGATTCTTGGAATAGAAATATACTTAATAGAACATATGCTGGTACTATCTTGTTGAAGTATGGCTCCTGGCTCTACCATTCACCATAAATGTGACTTTGACTAAGTTATTTAAACTTTCTATGTTTTAGTTCCTTCATCTGTAAAATACATAAAATAATAGCATAATTCTCATAGGGTTTTTAAGAGAATTAAATCAACTGGGATCAGTCAGTTAAGCCTCTGACTCTTGGTTTCAGCTCAGGTCATGATCTTATGGATCATGAGATGGACCCTCCAGTCAGCTAGCTCCACACTCAGCAGGAAGTCTGCTTGAAGATTGTATCCCTCTGCCCCTCCTCTCTCTCTCTCTCTCTCAAATAAATAAATAAATCTCTGAAAAAAGCATTAAATTAACTATGTACACAGGCATATATAGTCCTATATACACATCCAGCTATGTAAGCATATTTGTACATAAATACACAAACAGCTGAGTATGTATATGCTTACATATATATATACACACATATATACACATATATATGCTTATATATATCAGTATACTTGTATGTATTATATAACAGTATTTATGTACATGTATATATATTCATATTCACTAATAAATATTATATGTACTTACTACCTAATATTTTTTTTTAATTTTTTTTAATTTTTATTTATTTATGATAGTCACACACAGAGACAGAGAGAGAGGCAGAGACACAGGCAGAGGGAGAAGCAGGCTCCATGCACCGGGAACCCGATGTGGGATTCGATCCCGGGTCTCCGGGATCGCGCCCTGGGCCAAAGGCAGGCGCCAAACCGCTGCGCCACCCAGGGATCCCACTACCTAATATTTTAATCTCAATTTTTGTAGGCCTTAAAATTGAGACAAAAAAATTTCATTTTAAGATGCTGTCAAAAAAACAGGAAGAAATAAAATGTAACTGACAAATCACAAGTAAAGTATGTGTGTATAGTGTGTGCATGTTTCAAAAATGTCTGGAATGCACATGAACATAAACTTTCAAACTCAAAAGAAACCTAAAAAAAACAAAAAGATATTTCCTTTAACAAAATAGTTTGAGTTCATAAAATATCCTAAAAGATTGGCCATCATTATTTTTAACAATATAATACTAGATATGTATTGCATTTAAATGTTCAAAATGTATTCATTACATTATCACATTTGGTTTATCTTATCTCATTTGAAGCAAAAGCCACTTTATATAGCATTATTACATTTTTACTTATTCTTACATAAAAAAGGCTGAAATCAAGAAATATTGTGAAACTTATCTAAGGCGACCCCATAAAAAAAGGCAATAGAGCTAGGTATAAAACAATACTCCAGCAAGTCCTTATTTATACTGTCATAAAATGCTTCCTATCCCTAGTACATGAGTAATTTATTCATTATTTTTGATGCACAGCATTTTGTCCATCTTTTATAGGATACATACTTAGTATATTGAATATAAGACTTGTAGGATAAATTAGAATCACAATTCTGGGGGCCTGGGTATCTCAGTCAGTTAAGTATCTGCTTTCAGCTCAGGTCATGATCTCAGGGTCCTGGGATGGAGCCCCGCATCAGGCTCCTCATTCAATGGGTTGTCTGCTTCTCCCTCTCCCACTGCCCCTCACCTCCCTCCCTCCACTGTGCTCTCTGCTCTCTTTCATGCTCTCTCTAATAAATAAACAAAATCTTTTTTTTTTTTAATAACAACTCTGTTTTACCTCCAATATGTCCTTAAAATTTGCTCAATGCAAGAAATCTTTCCTGCTCCTGGATGTAAAATTGACTAGGTCTCATTACTTTCCAACTTACTCATAGGTACTAAGCATCCTATGATCCCATAAGATCCAAAACTTAGTCTCAATTCAAAAATCATAATATATACAATCTGGATTATTAATCAATGTTTCAATAGCTATGCAAATTAAGACTTCTTCCCAAGGCCAAGGTTGATAGTTGGCTGCCTTAACTCAATGAGAATGCTTGATTGTCCTTTGCTTTTTTTTCCTCACGTCTTCTTTCCTCACTGGATAGCAGCTTTTTCAGACTCCTCAGGGTAAAAAAACAAAAACAAAACACAAAACACAAAAGGCAGGAAATATAAAATAATAAAATGGTTTTTCCTTGGCTGATTGTGTTCTATTCTCTATGACTGATACGTGGTTAGAGCTTACTTTCTTATCAAATGATTTCATGGATACTTTGGAGGTTTCCATAGTTGTGGTGTTTCATTCTCCTGGCTTGGATACTCCTCATCCAACCTCTAATTTCTCTGGAGATCTCCCTCACACAATCTCATACTATTGGAGTCCCTTCAACAATTCCCATTAGTTATCTTGGGTAGTCCTTAAATGACTTCTACCCAGCTCTCTTCTAAGGACCCATAACTGATCCACTCACATATCTTTTGCCATAGCAAGCTCTAGGAAAATATACCAGTCTCAAAGAAATGGCAATAATCTCCTGGCTCTACACCAAACAGCTAGTCAGTCCTTTTGCATCAGGTAGTCAAGGTGAGCACCTGCCTCCAGGTTGCAAGGTCTGGGGTACCTCTAGATAACTGGATGTTTTAATGTGAATTCAAATAAGGTTGTAGGGCAGCAAGGATAAACAAAGCAATAAAACTAGCTTAGTCAAACTGGTAGGGAATTTAAATCTCCTTTGAATTTTATTGTTTATGATAAGTGCAGAGGGTCTGACTTCTAGTCCTTAAAATTCAAGTGTGCAGAATGACTAATTTTATTTTTCTATTAATAAATGTAATCTCTCTTCTGCTCCTCCTACCTCCTATTTCACTGGGTAGTAAAAATAATCTTGGTCAGGTTAGAGCAATCTCAATCATTTCAGTTACTTTTCTATTTACAAATGTTTCTCTGAAGTTGTATCTAAGTTGCAAAGTTCTTAGCATCACATAATTAGCAGGTTTTATATGGTTCTAAATGTTCACTTCACACTAATTTCCATTGGTATACATATTTTCTCTCCTATATTTTCTCTCATTGCTCCTGTGTATGTCAGCTGCATTTTCCTCATCAAAATAACCCTCCTACAATCTGTTGGTTCCTTACTCCCTATCTATGCCTCTTTCAGCTCAATGAAAAAAACATTCTGCTGCTCTCAAGGCTATATTAATGGAGCAAGAAGAGTCTAAGAGGCCATCTTAGAGCTGTACCTTGAACACTCCATCCATCTGTACTCTCATCCCTCTCCATGCAAGGGGGAGAGTGGATAGATGCAGGTAGAGGAAGAAGAGGACAAAGTATACAGTTTAACACCTCTCTAAACTCCACTTGAGAAATAACCATTCTCTTACTTTCAGAATTGCAAGGTTTTGAGTTTGTTCTGTTGTTAATCCCCATTAACCCAGGAGCTGAGGAAACAAGGTACATAGACTCTTTTCTCAAGGGATCTACCAATATCTAAATCCTTTTTATTCTCTTCTTGTCCTCTTCCCCACCTAACAAATTTTTCTTGGTGGATTGGGGAAATTGTTTTGATTGATATTGTTAGTTTATTTTTGCACCTTTGCTTTTTTCTCCTATTATTTCTTTTTTGTATATGTTTTTTTTAATTATTTTTTATTTTTGTATTTGAAACTCAAACACCAATACTTGGGTTTTATTGTCATTATTCTATTGTGTCATCCCTTTTTAAAGCTATAAGCTCAGAATACCCTGGTTGCTGCTAGAATTGGGGCCAGGGTGGAATATAGATAGGTTAAAGAGAGACTATCATATAATAACCAAAACATCAGGAAAAATATTTCAAAATATTATATTGCTACCTAATGATCAGGTTAATTGTATTTCTTAGAGAAGATCTATATAATTTAGAGGGATAGTTTCATAAAAATTTCTATTATTCATTTTTAAGTAAACAACAATTATTTTCTGAGTCTTTGGTAATTTAAGTCTAAAATAAGTCTTCTGGGCAGCGCAGGTGGCTCAGCGGTTTAGCGCCGCCCTCAGTCCAGGGCCTGATCCTGGAGACCCTGGATGGAATCCCACGTCAGGCTCCCTGCATGGAGCCTCCTTCTCCCTCTGCCTGTGTCTCTGCCTCTCTCTCTCTCTCTCTCTCTCTCTCTCATAAATAAATAAAATATTTTTTTAAAAAAGTCTTTAAAATAAGTCTTCTGGTTAGGCCTATGTTAAATACTGGGTACATCATCAATACTCTTTTTTAAGATTTTACTTATTTATTCATGAGAGACACACAGAGAGAGGCAGACACATAGACAGAGAGAAAGCAGGCTCCCTGTGGGGAACCCGATGTGGGACTTGATCCTGGATCCCGGAATCATGCCCTGAGCTGAAGGCAGACGCTTAACCACTGAGCCACTCAGGTGTCCCTATCTTGAGGCAGAAATAAGGATTGTTAAAAAGAATAAAATGGAAAGGAGATCCTAATAAAATTTATCTATTTACTAATGATAAATATCACAATTTGAACTTTTATTTCCTCACCCATGAAACTGAATACTAAAGGCCTCAGTTTATCTCACTTAATCACTGAAAGATCTGCTCAAGTAAAAGTTTCCATAAAACCTATGAAATACATATGATATTAAATGTACATGTAAGTATAGTGGTTGATATGCCCAAATTCTTTCAAATTGGATGCGGTCTATGCTTTCATAAAAGACTCCAAAATTATCTGAACATTTTTGAATTTTTAAATTATTGAATTATAATGAAGTCCCATTTAAAACCATTTTTGAAAGAATGCAAGGTAAAATTATCATATACATTTGTAATTATATATGTATGTGTTGTAACTCTATGTAGTATTTTTACCCTGCATGTCTTCCAAAATCACACACACACCCCAAAAATTTAATCCTTTTTAAAATAACATCTAATGTCAGTTACTAAAGAAAAACTTGAATATTGCTCTTCCTTAACACATGAGACAAAATCCTGTTTCAGTGGTTCTGTAGTCTGCTCTTAAGAAAATCTAGAAAAAGAGTTGCAATGTGAGTCAAAGACAGAACACTGAAATTGATTCATATTTCACAGAGATCTGCAGAACCGTGGATCTAGATTGCAGCTCTTAGCCACTAGCCAGCTTTGCCTGCATTTCCATGATAGGCTCTGTCTTCACTTTTTAAAATACTAACCGGCTTCTTGTGGGTGGGATCAAATGACTGCCCCTCTCCCTTCACCTGTGAAATTTCAGAGCCTATTTGAAAAGGGCCATTGTTTCCCAGGAATGCCAGGCCTAGTCCAGGAAAGAAAGTCTTCATTTCAACAGGAATTTGGAGGCTGCCTGAGAAGGCCAGCCAGTTTACTTGGTGAAAACCAGCAATTCATTCAAGTTCTGAACAGTTACTATCACAGCCTCACTCTCGTACTTTCAACTCCTGAGCTTTATGACTAATGTGTTTTTTTTCCCTTAAATCATAGGGGTGTGTGTGTGTGTGTGTGTGTGTGTGTGTGTGTGTGTGTGTGTGACAGCAGAAAGAAATGAGTATGTATACAGTACAGCATGTGCACAGGCAGTAAACTGATGAAGGAAACTCTCTCCTCAGTGAGTATGAGACATAGGTTCTTCTGTTCCAGCTTCTGCCCCTACAATTACAGCACTTGAGTGCATTCATGTGAATAAGCTCATATGTTTAACAAGCATTTTGAAATAGGTTCCCAATAAAATATATTCGTACAGGAATACAAAACAAAGATACAATACTTGCATTCAAGACCTGGACAGAAGGCCCCTGTCTGAGGCACGTGAAAAATAATTTCTAAATTAGGACCAGAAGCCAAAAGAATACATTGCTCTAAAGCAAACAAACAAACAAACAGCAATGACAACAAAAATAACATTTCAGACAGCAGTACAGAATAAAATCTTTCTTGTTAAAGTCTACAGGGACTGACCATGAATTAATTTACTACCTAAAACTCCTACTGTTTAGAGTTCTCTGACATCTGCTACAAAATGATTTGGACATTTTCCAAGATTTGTTCATTCTACTAATAAGATATTTAAGTTCACAGAATCCTTATTAAGAAAATCTACTGTTGCCTCTCAAAAATTTCAAAACATCACCCAAGCATTCAAACTAAAATATATAAAAAAAAAAATTTAAAAACAATAATAATGTCAATGAACTTGAAAGCAAAGCATTCACCCTTATGTGTGTTTATTAGCAGAGAAGGAAAGAGTGATGCCAATACAGCTTCAGGACAGGATTTTGGAAATATTTTTTCAAGGCAAGGGCAAGTAGTTTTAAATATGAACTTAATTTCTTTTCACCACCTAAAGATTTTGGAAAACTTTTTATTTTTTTATGATTATTGATACATCTCAAGTTTAATCTTTCATTTAACAATAAAGCACCATTAATTCGTGATGAATTACCCCTTAATTACTTTCCAAAGAGAATGTTCTAAAATTAGAAAACAGAGTTAAACAAAGGCTAATGAAGTCAAATGATGACATTTTTTTCTTTGCTTCTCCTTCATCAGATGTTTCCTGTGATCTTGTGAAAAACCTGATGTTGTAACATTATTAGTCATTGGACTTTAGGAAAGATGGGGCACAAAAGGAAGCTTGTCCTTTTGAGACCTGGTTTTGAATCAGTTACAGACGACAGAAAAATACTCTTTTGTGGCTGCTAAAGTTCAGGAATGAATTCTGGCAGTCTTACCCAATTCCCTAAAGCAGAGTCCACATTACCAACATCTAATTGGCAGGCTTTGCTTGTAACTCCCACTAGGGGCCAGGGTAATGAATGGATTTAGCGAAGGTGTCCTGAGTCATCTGTAGAGTGGCTGGTCTGGGCACCCAGGCTCTTCCTTATAAACTCCCAAGACATGTCACTCAAGGAAAAGAGAGAGGCTTATGTGCTTGCATAACAATAACAGACTCAGAAGTTTTATTAAATCATACGTCTAAAGATGATTGTTTTCTTCATTTGATCTAGAAAAGCAAAGGAATCAGGAAAGAAAACAGATTCTTGTTGGATCACTTCATTCCTTAATTTCCATTTTGAAATATTTTATATTTGACTTAACATGGCTATAGTTGAATGTAACTTGCCCTGGTCGATGCCAGGTTATTTTTTAGGTAGTCAGGGTAGAAATCTGGCTGATTTCTGCCTAGAAAGCAAAAGATCAAGGGTGACCCAAAAGTCAGATTCCTACTCTGACAAGGTGAGCAGCTGAGAATAACATTATGTCATTTCTATCTTAGCCTTTAGGCTTGCTGTATGAGGATTTACTTTCATATACTAAATAACTCTTATTCCTGTATAATTTGTTTACTCCTTCTAGCTCTGTACATATCAATAGCATTAAATATTTAATATAGATTCATTTTTATCTTGTAAATTTTTTAAGCATTTATGCCAAATTCTGAAATATTTTTATATCTACTTGTTTAGCAAAGATCCACCAATCTCCCAAATCTAGCAATCAAGACTAAATACCAACTGTACCTCAGTGGTAATACTACTGTCTAGCTGAAATTAGAGTAAGGAGAGTTGAGAACAATCGTGACAAAAATTAATGAATGCATGTTGAAGAAAGCATTCTCACTTTCTATCAAGAGACTTATGATAAAATAATATTACTTAGTTTCTCAGCAATCATTTTCAACCCTGATTCCTCTTGAACTAATACATAAAGCACTGCAATCCAAAAGTCTCACCAAATTATGGTCATTAGATCATTTTCATTCTTTGTTATGTTCTTAAGCCCCTCCTTTCTTGGAATCAACAACCAACACATCTTCTACATATACTACAGTTTTTAAAATGAATAAAAAGATAAAAAGAAGTTTCAATAACAAAACCCACATTGCAAAGTTAGGTGCTTTGAACTTTCTCATCACCTTACCAGGGTTTCCGCATGGGCAGTCTAAAAGACAACTCAGCAACTGAATGGAACTGCAAACAATGGCTCCTTCACAAGTAGGTCTTTAATTGATTACGGCTGTGTTTATGGAAGCAGAAGAGAATTTATACAAGATGACAGATTCCCTTCATTTTAAGGGAGTTTTACTGGCATTCGCGTGGTAAGGCTGGTTTCACTATTGACTAGTCCTGCTATCTTTCCCCATGTATACCCACCCGATTACGACTCAAATGAATGAACATTAAAAATGATTACTTTATCACTTTTTATCAGAAATATTTCCTCAGCTTTTTTTAATGGAGTAAAATTTGTGCTTTATAAGATATAGCTCATGTTTAGAGAATCTAAACAAGGTCCTGTTTTCATCTGTCTTTTTGCCATATATTCTTATATTAAATATTAGACAACAAATAATAGAAGGTTATTAAAATTTAAATTTCATGTAGTCTCTCTTCTTTCAATTTGTTTAAGGAACTGCTGAGATGGGGAATTTTAAATCATATGATTTGGTTCTCTTAACCAAGTAGTAATACCTACTATTATCATCTAATTATATAAAAATATCCTAATTTAAATTTTGTTACATTTTTACAATGTCTTAATATGAGGAAGTAATACGGTGTTTCTAGTAGTTGGGCAGACAGAATTTAAGATTAAAAGCTATATCAACCTATAATTCCAAACTGCTTTTCATTTGTCTGTTAATAGTGACCTCTACAGGTCTACTGTAATAATAACATAGCATCTCTAGGTGGCTGCTGAGTCCAAGGTTTATTCAATGAACAGTGGTATAATTGTAATATTAAGTTTAAAATATTATATGCTCAGTGCCAGTTTATATTTTAAATATTCAAACCCCACAAAAAATCAACTGGTCTCATAAATATCTGTGTATTCTAATTCAAAGACCAAGTGATATTGGACAAGGTCTTAGCTGATTTATTGAAAGAAAATTAATAAACTTTGATAACTTCAAAGAAGAAAAATCTAAAATGTATGTTAATGACTATCTTTATGCTATGTAAAATTAAGAAGAAAACATTATATTATGGGTGTGGCTTCTTTTTCTAAGAAAAAATGTGCAAACATGAGCTCATATAAAAGAATAAATCTGTTTTACCTCAGAGCATTGACAATATATTCTTCCTCATTCACCATGGACTTCTTTCTAAGCCAAAAGTACAAATGAGCAGTTGTGGAACTTTCTTATTTTTAAGAATAGATTATTATTTTATTAACACATTATTAATTCAATGGTTTTTATTTTTTTAAGATTTTATTTATTTATTCATGACAGACACAGAGAGAAAGAGGCAGAGACACAGACAGAGGGAGAAGCAGGTTCCATGCAGGGAGCGTGATGTGGGACTTGATCCAGGGTCTCTAGGATCACACCCCAGGCTGAAGGCGGCACTAAACTGCTGGGCCACCTGGGCTGCCCAATTTGATGGTCTTTAAATGACAATAAACTTTAATAAGTCCATAAGAAAGAAAATATTCCTGTTTGTACCATTAAATTTGATAATTCTATACAAATACTGGGAAACATTTCAATATTGCTTCAGTTACATTTACCATTAAGGATCTTCAAGATAGGGATCCCTGGGTGGCGCAGCGGTTTGGCGCCTGCCTTTGGCCCAGGGTGCGATCCTGGAGACCCGGGATCGAATCCCACATCAGGCTCCCGGTGCATGGAGCCTGCTTCTCCCTCTGCCTATGTCTCTGCCTCTATCTCTTTCTCTCTCTGTGACTATCATAAATAAATAAAAATTAAAAAAAAAAAAAAAGGATCTTCAAGATAAAACTTTCAGTGACTCAAGTCAGCCAAAAGAAAAAAAAAATCATTCAATAAGTAAACTTCTAATTTTTAGTTATTTTCCTCTACTTAAACTAGACAGTCTAATAAACGTCAGAAAAGTATATATTAACATATTGCAACTTTCTTAATCCAACCTAATATCCTCCCTTCTATTCCACTATCTTCTACCTCTCTGGGTGCTCAAATTTATTGACATCTCTTTATTTTCCCTTCCTATGGCCTAACACTTCAAACACTCTCTTGTCAATATCCTACACTCCTCGGCCTATTCCATTTCATGCTAGTAGGATAACATAACCCTAATTTCAATTATAGCTTTCTGTCTGTCTTATGTAGACCTGCTTTCAATCAGAGGAGCTTGGCAATTTTAGAATATATTTAAGATCTATAATAGTCTCCAATTAAATTACATATCATCTCTTGAAAATAAAAATATATGATTAATTATTACTCTGAATAATAAGCTTCTGGAACTTGGATAAAAAAGAATTATAAAAAAGCAGATTCAGTGCTAGCCAGATTTATTAAGAAAGGAAAAGAAATAAAAGGCATCCAAATTGGAAAGACAGAACTAAAACGATCTATTTATAGATAACATGATATATATAGAAAACTCTGAAGACTCCACTAGGGGCACCTGGGTAGCTTAGTCTGTTAAGTATTTGACCTCAGCTGAGGTCATGATCTCAGGATTCTGGGATCAAGCCCTGTGTCAGGCTCCACAATAAGTGGAAAGTATGCTTGACATTCTGGCCCTCTTCTTTTGCCCCTCCCCCCACTCAGGTCCTCTCTCTCACAAATAAATAAATAAAATCTTTTTTAAAAAAGACTCCAATAAAAAACTGTTGGAAGTAATAAACTCACTCAAATTAGATGATACAAAATCAATATGTAAAAATCAGTTGCATTTTTAATGCTAATATCAAACTATCAAGAAAATGGAGAAAACATTTATACTTGTGTCAAAAAGGATAAAATACATAGTAACAAATTTAACCAAGGAGGTGAAAGATCTGCATACTAAAAACTGTAAGACACTGATGAAAGAAACTGAAGAAGGGGATCCCTGGGTGGCTCAGTGGTTTAGCGCCTGCCTTCAGCCCAGGGCGTGATCCTGGAGTGCTGGAATCCAGTCCTGCATTGGGCTCCCTGCATGGAGCCTGCTTCTCCCTCTGCCTGTGTCTCTGCACCGCTCCCCATGTCTTTCATAAATAAATAAATAAATAAATAAATAAATAAATAAATAAATAAATCTGAAGAAGACACAAATAAGTGTAAAGATATTCTATGCTTATGGATTAGAAGAATCAGTATTGTTAAAATGTCCATACTACCCAAAGCAATTCCTAGATTCAATGTAACCCTTATCAAAATTCCAATGGTATTTTTCACAGAAATAGAAAAAACAATCCCAAAATTCAAACCACAGTAGACTTTGAATACTCAAACCCATCCTAAAAAAGATGAACAAAGGGCTGGAGGGGATAATGGTGGGGAAGTTTCATTGGGTCCTTGGAATTTAGCTAGATAGCTATCAGATCATTCTGAACACCTGTGAAACTCAACTTGAGATCTAAGAAAAGAATTGGTGCAATTCTACAAATAGACAAGTGACCACTTTCTGCAAGATAAGAGATGTGGAGAAGTGAATCTGAGGCAATATATCAAAAGACAAACTGTGGGGGAAGAGACCGTCTGTCAGTCAGCTACTGGAAAGTGATAGAGCAATGGAGTGCAAAATCAGAACTTTTATAAGACTGCTCTGCTGAGAGACATCCCTGCCTGAAACGTGCTCAGGTGGCATAGCAGGGCAAAATCCTAAGGGGAGCAGTATGGTTTCAGGATCCCTGAGTTCACAGAAAGAACTGAGGTGCCTGAGGGTGGTGGAGTTCCCAGGCATTGGATTGGGGAAACTGGTTGCAATCAGTGAGCCCAGGAGTGGGCTTTCAGCTTGGTGTTGCCATAAACTGTGAACTCTGGCATGGTCCAGCAACCACTCTCTGGACAGGGGCCCAGTAAGCAGCAGAACCTTCCTTTCCCTGGAAGGAGCCGTGCAAGTGTGCACCACAGGAATCTGCAGGTATGGAGACTCAAAAGGGTTATATTCCCAAGATAAAAATGCTTGGTCACAGGCTGGGTGAACGCAGAGTGCAGCTGGAAACCAGGGAGACAAAAATGATTAACTGCTTTTACCTGAGGCTGCACTGAAAGAGTGGGGGCCATGATCTTTCACCTCTAGGACTGGAGATTGAGGTGCTTCCATTTTTATTTTTTATCCTCTAAAGCAGTGCAGAATGCTTTCAGGGAACAAAAGCCACTTTGGGCAATCTGGAGCCACTTACACTGTCCCCACCCCCTGGCAAGGGCAGTGCAATTCTGCCCAGGCAAAAACACCTGAGAATCAGTGCAACAAGCCCCTCCCCAAGAAGACCAGCAGGAACATCTGGCTAATATCAAATTTACTAATCACACAGAACTGAAAAACTCCAGCACTAAGAGAAAATATTATATAGAATTTGAGGTTTATTTCTTATGATTCTTTAGTCTTTCAGTTAAAAATTTCTTTCTTTTCTTTTATCCTTTTTAAACTATTTTATCAAATCTTTTTTAAAAGTCTTTTTTAATTCTATTATATTTTAAACATATATAGTCTTCATTTTTGGCTTCCTTTCAATCTATTCAATTTTATTTTTGTATATATATACAAATTTTACAATTTGGAAATCTAGTTTCTTCTAACAAACAGAAATGAAATACACACAGGACCTAGTGTATTACCCTGTTCTGTCCAATTGTTTGATTATATTCTTTTTTTCCATTCTCCTCTTTTTTGGTATCTAATCTCTTCCAATTTGTTTAGTGTATATTTTGCTGGGATTGTGGTTGATATTTTTGTATTTTGTTCTCTCATTTATCTGTTCTTCTTTGGACAAAATGACAAGAAGGAAAAACCCTGGGAAACAAACAAACAAACAAACAAACAAACAAGAGGCAGTGCTAACTGTCTGAGACTTCATAAATATGGATATTAGTAAAACGTCAGACCTAGAATTCAGAATAATGATTATAAAGATACCAGCTAGGCTTGAAAAAGCATAGAAGACACTAAAGAATTCCTTTCTGGAGAAGCAAAAGAACTATAATTTAATCAAGTCAAAATTTAAAGAAAGGTATTACTGACATGCAATCAAAAATGGAGACTCTAACTGCTAGGATACATGAGGCAGAAAAATCATCAATATAGAAGATTAAATGATAGAGAATAGAGAAACTGAGGAAAAGAGAGATAAACAACCAATAGAATATGAGGGGAGGATTCAAGAGATCAGTGATATCATAAAACAAAATAATATTAGTATATTGGGGTCCCAGAAGAAGAAGGGGGGCTGAAAGTATACTTTAGCAAATTATAGGTGAGAACTTCCCTAATCTGGGGAAGGAAAGAGTCATTCAAGTCTAGGACACACAGGCAACACTTCCCATAAACAACCAAAAAAAAAAAAAAAAAAAAGGTCAACACCTTGACATAGAATAGTGAAGTTTGCAAATTTCAGACAAAAAGAAAATTCTGAGAGCAGCTTGAGGACAGGAGGTCCTTAACCTACTGAGGTAGAAACATAAGGCTGGCAGCAGACCTATCCATAGAGTACTGGCAGGCCAGAAAGAATTGGCAGGATATATTCAGGATGATAAATGAGAAAAAATATATACATCCAAGAATACTTTATCCAGCAAGGCTGTCATTCAGAATAGAAGGAGAGTTAAAGAGCTTCCAGGACGAACAGAAGCTAAAAGAATTTGTGATCACTAAACTAGCCCTACAAGAATATTCAAGGGGATCCTTTAAGCAAAGAGACAGCCCAAAAGTAACACAGACCAGAAAAGAACAGAGACAATATACAGAAACAGGGACTTTACAGGTAATACAGTGACACTAAATTTGTATCTCTCAGTAGTTACTCTGAATAAAAATAGGCTAAATGCTCCAATCAAAAGACACAGGGTATCAGATTGGATTAAAAAAAAAAAAATCAAGACCCATACATATGCTATCTACAAGAGACTCATTTTAAACCCAAAGATACCTCCAGATTGAAAGTAGGGGATGGAGAACCATTTATCATAGTAGTAGACATCAAAAGAAAAGTGGGGTAACAACCCTTATATCAGACAAGTTAGATTTTAAACCAAAGACTGTAATAAGAGATGATGAGGGAGACTATATCATACTTAAAGAGTCTATTCAATAAGAAGATCTAACAATTATAAATGTCTATGCTGCTAATTTGGGAGCAGCCAATGATATAAACCAATTAATAACAAAATCTAAAAAAACACATTGATAATAATGACTGTAGGGAACTTTAACAACTCCACTCACTGCAGTGAACACATCATCTAAGCAGAATATCAAAAAGGAAACAAGGGCTTTGAATGACACACTGGACCAGATGGACTCCAGAGATATATTCAGAACATCCTATCCTAAAGTAACAGAATATACATTCTTCTTGAGTGCACATCAAATATTATCCATAATAAATCACATAATGAGGGACAAAGCAGGTTCCAACCAGTACCAAAAGATTGCAAGTATTCCCTGCATATTTTTGGACCACAATGCTTTGAAAATTGAACTCTGTCTCAAGGAACTCAAATACATGGAGGCCAAAGAGCATCCTACTTAAGAATGAATGGGTCAACCAGGAAATTAAAGAAGAACTTAACACATTCATGGAAACAAATAAAATGAAAGCACAACTATTCAAAACCTTTGAGATGCAGCAAAGGCGGTTCTAAGAGGGAAGCATGCAGCAATACAAGCATTTCTTAAGAAACAAAAAAGTCTCAAATACACAATCTACCCATACATCTAAAGAACCTAGATAAAGAACAACAGATAAAATCTACACCAAGCAGGAGATAAGAATTAATAAAGATTAGGGCAGAAATCAATGTAATAGAAACCAAAAGAGCAGTAGATCAGATTAACAAAAATAGGAGCTGGTTCTCTGAAAGAACTGATAATATTGATAAACCCCTAAACAGATATATCAAAAAGAAAAGAAAGGAGGGGCACCTAGGTGGCTCAATTGGTTAAACATCTGCCTTCAGCTCAGGTCATGATCTCAAGGTCCCAGGATCGAACCCTTTTTGAGTTCGCTGCTCAGCGAGAAGTCTGCATCTCCCTCTCACTCTGCCCCTTCTCTTTCTCGCATTCTCTCTCTCTCTCAAATAAATAAATAAACTCTTACAAAGAAAAGAAAAAGAATAGAGAAAGGACCCAAATAAAGAAATCATGAATGAAACCAACATCAGAGAAATCCAATTATAAGAACATTTTATGAGCAACTATATGCTAACAAATTAGGCAATTTGGAAGAAATGGATGCATTCCCAGAAACATATGAACTACCGAAATGAAACAGGAAGAAGTAGAAAACCCGAACAGAACCATAACCAGCAAGGAAATTGAAGCAGTAATCAAAAACCTCCCAAAAAACAAGAGTCTAGGGCTGGATGGCTTCCCAGAAGAATTCAATCAAACATTTAGAGAAGAATTAATACTTATTCTTCTGAAGCTGTTACAAATAATAGAAATGGAAGGAAAATTTCCAAACTCTGTGAGGCCAGGATCACTTTGATTCCAAAACCAGATAAAGATCCCACCAAAATAGGAGAATTACAGACCAATATCCCTGATGAAGATGGATGCAAAAATTCTCACCAAGATACTAGCCAATAGGATCCAACAGTACATTAAATGGATTATTTGGGGGCATGTTGGTGGCTCAATTGGTTAATTGTTTGCCTTCAGCTCAGGTCTTGAACTTGGGACCCTGGGATTGAGCCCCACATTAGGCTCCCTGCTCAGTGGGGAGTCTGTTTCTCTCTTCCTCTGCCTCTCCCCCAACTCATGCTCTCTCTCTCTCTCTTAAATAAATAAAATATTTATTTAAAAAAAAGGACTATTCACCATGACCAAGTGGGATTTATTTCCTGGGCTGCAAGAGTGGTTCAACATCCATGTGACACACTATATTAATAAAAGGAAGGAAAAGAACCATAAGATCTTTGCAATAGAAGCAGAGAAAGCATTTGACAAAGTACAACATCCTTTATAAAAAAAATTTATTTATTCATAAGAGACAGAGAAAGAGAGGCAGAGACACAGGCAGAGGGGGAAGCAGGCTCCATATAGGGAGCCTGATGTGGGACTCAATCCCGGATCCCGGGATTATGCCCTGAACCGAAGGCAGACACTCAACCTCTGAGCCACCCAGGCATCCCTACATCATCCTTTCTTGATTAAAACTCTGCATAGTGTAAGGATAGAAGGAACATGCTTCAATATCATAAAAGCAATGCATGAAAAGCCCACAGCAAATGTCATTCTCAATGGGGAAAAGGTGAGAATTTTTCCCATAAGGCCAGGAACACGGCAATGATGTCTACTATCACCACTGATGTTCAACATAGTACTAGATGTCCTAGCTTCAGCAATCAGACAACAAAAACAAAAGGCATCCAAATAGGCAAAGAAGTCCAACTCTCACTCTTCACAAAATGACATGATATTCTTTGTGGAAAACCCAGAAGACTCCACCCCAAAATTGCTAGAACTTCAGGAATTCAGCAAATTGGAAGGGTATAAAGTCAATTCACAAAAATCAGTTGCATTTCTATACACAATGAGACAGAAGAAAGAGAATTAAAGAATCGATCCCATTTATAATTGCACCAAAAACCATAAGATATCTAGGAATAAACCTAACCAAAGAGGTAAAGGATCTGTAATCTGAAAACTATAGAACATTTATTAAAGAAATTAAGTAAGACACAAAGAAATGGAAAAACATTTCAAGCTCTTGGATTAGAAGGACAATAAATATTGTTAAAATGTCTATACTTCCCAGAGCAATCCATACATTCAATGCAGTCTCTATCAAAATACCATCAACATTATTCAGAAAACTGGAACAAATAAACCTAAAATTTTTATGGAAGCAGAAAATGCCCCAAATAGTGAGAGGAAAGTTGAAGAAGAAAACCAAAGCTGAGGGTATCACAATTCCGGACTTCAAGCTCTATTACAAAAGTGTAATCATCAAGACAGTATGGCACTGACATAAAAAGCCACATAGATTAATGGAACAGAATAGAGAATCCAGAAATGGACCCTCAACTTTATGGTCAACTAATGTTCAGCAAAGCAAGAAAGGATATCCAATTGGAAAAACAAACAAAAACCAAACAAATGGTGCTGGGAAAATTGGAAAGCCACATGCAGTATAATGAAATTGGACCACTGTGGACCATTTTCTTAAACAATACACAAAAATAAACTCAAAACTGATGAAAGACCAAAATGTGAGACAGGAATCCATCAAAATCCACGAAGAGAACACAACCTCTTGTGACCTTAGACACAGATGTGTCCGGCTAGACATATCTCCAAAGGCAAAAATGAGCTATTGGGACTTCATCAAGATAAAAAGCTTTTGCACAACAAAGAAAAAGGTTAACAAAACCAAAAGATAACCTACAGAATGGGAGAAGATATTTGCAAATGTTTTATCAGATAAAGGGTTAGTATCCAAAATCTATAAAGAACTTATCAAACTCAGTACTCAAAGAACAAATAATCCAATCAAGAAATGGGCAGAAGACATGAAAAGACATTTCTCCAAACAGACATGAAAAAATGTTCAAAATTCTCAACATTACTCAGCATGAGGAAAATACAAATCAAAACCACAATGAGATACCACTTCACAGCAGTCATAATGGCTAAAATTAACAAGTCAGGAAACAACAAATATTAATGAGGATGCAGAGAATGGAGAACTCTCTTACACTACTGATGACAATGTAAGCCGGTATAGCCACTCTGGAAAACAGTATGGAGGTTCCACAAAAAGTTAAAAAATAGAGCTACCCTAGGACCCAGCAATTGCACTACTAGGTATTTACTGCAAACATACAAATGTAATGATCCGAAAGGGTACCTATTCCCCAGTGTTTATAGAAGCAGTGTCCACAATAGCCAAACCATGGAAAGAGTCCTGATGTCCACCAACAGATGAGTGGATAAAGAATATGTAGTATATATACACACAATGGAATATTCCTAAGCCATGAAAAAAATGAAATCTTACCATGTGCAACAATGTGAATGGAACTAAGGAGTATTATGCTAAGCAAAATAGAGAAAGACTGATCATATGATCTCACTCATATATAGAATTTAAAAAACAAAACAGAGGAGCGTAGAAGAAGGGAGAGAAAAATAAAACAAGATGTAATCAGTGAGGGAGACAAATCATAAGAGTCTTAATCATAGGAAACAAACTGAGGGTCACTGGAGGGGAGGATAGTGGGGATATGGGTAACAGTGTGTTTGGCAGTAAGGAGGATATGTGATGTAATGAGTGCTAGGTGTTATATACAACTGAGGAATAACTGAACACAATTCTGAGACTAATAATACAGTGTATGTTAATTAATTGAATTTAAAATAAAAATAATAACAAAAGAAAGATGAACAAAGCTGGAGGCATCATGCTTCTTAACTTCAAACTATATTACAAATCTATAGTAATAGAAACAATATGGTTTTGGCACAAAAACAAATATTATAGATCAAAGAAATACAAGAGAGAGCCCAGAAACAAACTCATACATATATGTTCACAATTTATGACACAGGAGCAAAAAGTATACAATAAGAAAAGGTCAGTCTCTTCAATAAATGGTGTTAAAAAAAACTGGAAATCCACATGAAAAAGAATAAAACTGAACCACTATCTTACACCACACACAAAAATTAACTCAGAAAGACTTGAATATAAGAACTGAAACCATAATACTACCAGAAGAAAACATAGCTTCAGTCTTGGCAATGATTTTTTTAATTTGACACCAAGAGCAAAGGTAACAAAAGCAAAAATGAGCATGTGGAACTACATCAAAATGAAAAGCTTCTCCACAGCAAAGAAAACCATCAACAAAATGAAAAGTCAAGGTACAGAATGAGACAAAATATTTACAAATCATATATCTGATGAGGGGTTAATATTCAAAATACATAAAGAACTCATACAAATCAATAGCAAAACAAACAGAAACTGACTTTTAAAAATGAGCAGAGGATCCTCAAAGACATTTTTCCCAAAAAAGAGATACAGATGGCCAGCAGGCACATGAATAGCTGCTCAGGGACACCTGGGTGGCTCACCGGTTTGGTGCCTGCCTTCAATACAGGGCATGATCCTGGAGATCCGGGATCGAGTCCCATGTTAGGCTCCCTGCATGGAGCCTGCTTCTCTCTCTGCCTCTCTCTCTCTACCTGTGTCTCTGCCTCTCTCTTTCTGTATCTCTCATTAATAAATAAATAAAATATTTTTTAAAAGCTGCTCAATATCACTAATCATTAGGGAAATGCAATCAAAACCACAATGAGATATCACCTCACACCTTTTAGAATATCTATTATCAAAAAAATTAGAAATAACAAGTGTTGGTGAGCATGTGGAGAAAATGAAACCTTTTATGTAACTAATGGTAGGAATGCAAATTGGTATAGCTACTATGAAATCAATTTGGGGGTTCCTCCATAACTTAAAAATAAAACTGTCACATAATCCAACAATCCCACATGTGGATATTTATCCAAAGCAAATTAAAGCAGGATCTCAAAGAGATATTTGCACATCCCTGTTCATAGAAGTATTATTCACAGCTTAGAGGTAGAAACAATTCAAGTGCTCGTCAATAGATAAATAAAGTAAGTTATATTCATTCATTGATAATTGAATTTAGGAAATAAACAGTCTATTAACCTCATAGAGTTGTTATTCCAATAAAATATTTGCTTCTTATAAATTTTGCTATTTTCTACAGTATATTTTTGTTATTTTGATTAGTGAATACTGATAATACTTGTACTTCAGAGTATTTAACCTGAAGACTCATTGTCATAGAAAAATTTTTAAATAAACTTCTGGTTTATATATATATATATTTTTTGTTTGTTTCAGGAAAGTCAGAATGATGTGATCAATAAGAAACTTTCAAGAATAAAAGTACATTATATTAGAATAAACTTAGTAGGAAAGTGGAATGCAAATATATGTTCAAGGAGAAAAGAGATGACGTAAAATTTTCAAATATTTTATTTATTTGTTTGTTTTAATGTTTGAAAGTAGGTATATCAGTTTATTAGGGCTGCTGTAGCAAAATAACAGACATATAGGTTAGATCAATGGGATAGAAAAGAGAGTAAAGAAATAAACCCACACATATATGATCAATTAATTTACAACAAATGAACAAAACAGGAAAATGACAATAAATGGGATTGGGAAAACTGGGCAGCCATACACAAAAGAATAGAACTGGAGCTCAAAGAAGCACAAAATGCATGACTTAAAACAATAGAAATTTACCTTCTCATGGTTCTGGAATCCAAAAGTCTGAAATCAAAACTTGGTCTTGATGGCCATGTTTTCCCCTAAAGTCTCTAGAGAAAAAAATCCCTCTTTGCCTCTTCTTAGTTTCCCATGGTTGCCAGCAATACTCAACATCTTTACCCCTGCAGCTTCATCACTCCATTCCCTGGCTCTGTTGTCATGTGGCATTGTACCTGTGTGTCTTCATATTGTCTTATAAAATCACCAGTCATTGGATTTAGGCTCCACTCTCACCCAGTATGACCCTCTCCAAACTTATATCTGCAAAGGCTCTATTTTCCAAATAAGGTGAGTAGACATGAATTTTAGGGAGAACAATACTCAACCCAGTACAGCCTTGCCTGTGGACCTCAAAAACTCATGTCCATTCCAACATTCCTAAACCTTTTAAAGTATTCCATCATTAACTCTAAATCCAAAATCTCATCTAAATTTGATCAACTCAAAAAGCTCCAAATCTCATCATCTAAGTTACGGATAGGTCAGATTCTGGGTATGAGCCATCCTGGGGTAGTTTTTTTTTTCCCCATCTGTGGACCTGTGATCTAAAAAACAATATACCTGCTTTCAAAATTGCTATTGTGGGACAGGCATAGGATAGACATTCCCATTCCTAAAGGGAGAAAATAGAAGGAATAATAAGTCACTGATCTTAAGCAAGTTTCCATCCCAGAGAAACAAGCTCCATTAGATTTTGTAACCTAAAAGTAAATGTCTGTGGTTCAGTCTGCCTTCTGGATCTAAAGAGTTCCCATTAACCCCTGTCTCCAGGTGATGGTGACCCCATCAACCTCTGAACAGCCCTCTCTGGGCCCTTCTGCCCTCTGGACAACCCATTTCCTCTTTGTTAAATTCTAAATCTGACAGATTTTCTTCATTCAGTCTGATTTCTGCCCCCTTCAGTCTAGGCAGGCAGTTTTTCTGCTGGTATAAAACTCCCCGAAATGTTGTTGATCTTCTGTGAATGTCAAGGAATTCCACAGCATTACACACAAAGTTTATCCTGGCCTCTGCTAAGATAATTGATCAGATCCATACCTCATATATCTGATTTCTTCAGAAAAAGATTGTCCACACATCCCATATTGTTCTTTCCAGGGTATGCCTCAGCATCTGTGCCATATGGATCATCTGAGAATTGTCTAAATCATCAAGTTCTGGCTAGTTTTTGCTTAATAGTTCCTTCCTCAGTTTATCTCTTTTATCTCTCATTTTACTATAAGCAACAAAGACAAACCAAGCTGCACTTTGTACTTTGGAAATCTTCCCAGCCAAATATCCAAATTATACCTTATAAGTTTTTCTTTCCACTCAACAGCAGAACACAGTTCAGCCAACTTTATATCTGAACTTTATAACAAAGATCACCCCTCCTCCAGTGTTCAATAACATGTTCATTATTTCTTTCTGAGTCCTCATCAAAATGGCCTTTAATGTCCATATTTCTATCAACACTTTCTTCAGGACAATTTAGAATTTTTTCTATCATGCACTTTAAAATTCTTCCAGCCAGTACCCATTATCCAACTCCAAAACCACTTCCATATTTTTAGCTATTTGTTACAGTAGCATCCTCTTCCCGGTGCAAAAATCTGTGTGAGTTCCCTAGGGTTGCCATAATAAAATACCACAAGTGGTTCTGAACATGATTTTTTGAAGACACTATTCAACTCAATACAGTAGGTATTAAATTGCTAAGGCATTTCAGTTTCATTTCATAGAAATAAAAATATGATTTAACTTTAAAAAAATTGAAATGTTTATAATACAACAATAAGTATATCATTTGCAATCCATTAAAGTTTAAACTTAAAACATTCAGAAGTCAACTTAAAAATATGTATGATTATAATTTTTCAAATTCTTATGGAATAATAGCCTTTGAGGTAAATGTAAATGACAAAGATATTGGTAGTATTGGGAGTACTGGGTCATTTGCAATATTGTGGTTTGTCTGCTGCCAACTATATGATCCAGCACACTTGAATGGAATGGGATAGAAGGAGTCATAAATAGACTTTTTTCACAGCATAATGAAGTATAACCTATTTTCCCTACCAATATATATATAGATTTTTCCCAATCTATAACACTGCAAGAAGCAATTTGTTCATGTGCTTGTTTTGTTTGTTGTAGCCATAGAGGCTTTGAAGTCTCATCATAAAGTTTTATTTAATCTAACTGTCCTCATTGACAGATACCTAATGTACACAAGAATGGTCTTCCTATTATCTATAAAAGCCATTTGTGGAATACAAAAAAGCATACATGAATCAGGTCCCAGTGGATGACTGATTTTGTATGAAATAGTAGAAGTAGAGAAAGGTGTTGTAGGCATAGGAAATGGAATAAATAAATGTGTGGAGGCATGAGAGAGTGTGGTTTGTTAGAAGAAGTTCAAATGGTATAACATGGATAGCATTTGGAATGCTGTGGGGGAATATAGGGCCCACATCAGATAGATGGTTTGGGGAGGTGGCACAATGGAGAGGGCAAATGCAGTGTGGGAGTTCATTTAGGAATTGAAAGTGGTTATTTACAAAGATTATCTTAAGACTTATTAAAGAGGTAGAATCAATAGGATTTTGTGATGTGGAAATTAAATAAAAATTCTATTTTTATTTTTTAAGTTTTTATTCAAATTCCAATTAGTTACATACAGTGCAATATTAGTTTCAGGGGTACAATTTAGTGATTGAATACTTCCATACAACATTCAGTGATCATTACACACACACACACACACACACACATGCACACATACAAAGGTTCTCAAAAAATGAATTCAAAATGTGTGTCTTGGAAGGCCAATTGATTCAAGAAAGATAAGGAAAGAATAACCACATTTAACATTTTCAGATTTTATGCCCTGTGTGTGGGTATGTGCATTTGTGTTTATGGGAGAAGACAGAAATGAGCTTGACTCATCTTTTGTATTATGAGCGAACAGGTATATTGGTATTCAGGGGGAAAAGTGATACATAAATGTTTCCAGATTTTTGAATATTTATTATTAGAAATAATTACTAAAAATAATTAAAAACCTTTTACTGGTAACCTTCAGAATAACAAAACAGTTAATAAATGGGGTAAACCTATGATGTGATATAAAGATACTAAAGCTTATTTATCTTCTCCTTTCTAGTGTTTGACATTGAAGAGAGAACACTGGGCTTAAAGTTATAAAATTTTATTTCCTACTCATATATGACACTTGCTGGTTTTGTGACCTTGAGTAGCTCCGAGACTTAATTTCCATATACATACGCTGAAAGACAGTCCCTTCAAATTCTCTGAAAATTACATGATTTTAACCTTTGTCCTTGTCTTTTTTTTCTAAAGTAGAAATTATTTTTCTTTACCCAAATTTTTCAAGACTTACCCCATATTTTCCTAGATGAATTCCTTTAAGCACACGTGGAATTAGACATCTTTGAATATTCTCCATCACTTTACTTCTTCATTCTTCAACAGCTCAATAACTATAGAAAATAATGCATTATAACTTATTTTTGTATAATATTAATGCTCATAAAATTTAAAAAGTTTTATTACCTATAAAGTGTATTTTAATATGTGTATAAATTAATATGACTTGGAAATCTCAATGTTGATAAATTTATAAATGAACTAAATATGCACATTTTAGATAAATGAAAAATTCTATAAAATATATTCACTATGCTCTATCAATAAAAATATTTTTCTTGCATTGTCATTTTTTAGAACTATTTTTTAAGCCTCCAACTTAGTATTGTAATAGGTGAAGGATTATAAACAGGATGATGAAGCTACAACTGTGAAAAGTCTTTAACTACCCAAACCTGCATTAAACCCACAGGTTTTGTCAAAAAAATCTAAGTGATTAATACATGTTTTGTTCAAACTTGTCAGGGAATTTCCATTTACTCTTGGTTTATACAAAAGTCTACTGAGGTTAAATATTCAGGAGTTTTGTAAAACTCTTTTCTTAAGTTAAACATTTCTTAAATCAAGTTACCAAATGTTCTTATCAATTCCAAAAGAGAGCTTAATTTTTTGCAATAAAAAGGATAGGGATAAATATAATTCATAAACAATTCAAAACTTCATTTCAACCAATGTCCTACTTTCCATAACACTATAAGTACTAATAAATATTAAAATCTCCTATTTTGATTTTTTAATGTTATATTTTCTCTAACACACTGGAAGAATTATTAATGTCTAAAATTCAATATAATCTATTTAAGGTGGTATAATTTATTTCCTGCTGTATATGATTATTAAAATTTGTGGACAAAACATTTAAAGGTTGAGTGAATTTTTAAACTTGTTCATAATGTTTGGCATTAGAAATAAATAGCTGATTAAATTTTTTTCATACCTCTATTCACATATTAGACATCAAGAAAGGCCACAGTTCTTTGTAATTCTTCTCATCAAAAATTGGAATGTATTTCTACACCTCTTAAATCTGGGCATACCTTATGACTTTGACCAGAAGAATCTACCAGAAGTTTTACTGAATTGTTGAATTCTAAACCTCGGCTTGAAGAAGCTTCAAAACTTCTTCTCTTGTCAGATGATTCTGACACCATCACATGAATAAAACGAGACCAACTTGGTGAAAGATTGAAAGACTATATTAGAGTGGCTCCAGTCATCTCAGTTTTCCTAGACAAAACTGTTATAAACAAGCCAGCCCCAGCCAGTCCACCAACTAACTAATCATAGACACATGAGTAAACCTTGCCAAAATTAGTGAAGGCTGGCCCAGACCAGAACTGTCCAACAAGGTCGTCCCAGAATCATAAATAAAATAGCTGTTGTTTTAAGCAGCTAACTTTAGGGTACTTTGCTATGAATTAAAAACTGATAAAGCTCATAAAGCTTTTCTATATCTTAGACATTTCATACTGACAAAATGTTGATATCTATGAACAGTACCTAAAGAGCTCTTAGATAATTGCATAAAAAGTGGCTTTGAACATGATTTTCTAAATATAAATCCTTCACACAATGAAGATGATCTTTCTTCGTATCTTAAAAAAGTCTACTGTCATCTAGTCTTTAATGCAGGAATCTCCCAAACGGCTTTTAGAATGCAGAACAATTCTTCTTAATACTATCCAATAATATTGTTTAGGAAAAATATGGTCTACCAACTTTTGTCTTCGCCTTCAGCCAAAAACAAACAAACAAACAACAAATGACAAAGACTTGAGGAAGTGCTTCAAAAGAAAATAGGTATAGATAACACATGTATATATTATTAGCCACATATATGGGAGAAATGAGGTTGATCAAGCTTAGGTAATGTATTTAAGGCTACTAGAATATTAAGATGGAGAATTAAACTCTGGTATTTGACTTGTAAAATAAATACTCATTAAAAAATGTTAAAAATTTGGGATTAGGAAAATTAGCCTTGAACGACATACTCGTATAGGATGCCCCCCTTATTTTAAGGAGCTTATAAAATTCTCAGGATGTTTATTTAAATGTATTATTTTATGATATCAACAACCATATAACATGTTCTGGTATGCTGCAGCATCAAACTACCAACTGAATGATACACTTCCAAAATTGTCTAAAAGAATGCCAATTAAAGAGTAGAAGGTTGGTTATAAAAAAATAGCCATAAATCTATAACTATCTCATTTTTTTTTATTGTGGTACATTTAGTGTCAGTTGTGCTCCTGGAAATACATAATTTCCTTCAAATATCTATCTGTACACTTCCAGATAGTTATTGGGAGAAAATGTATAAACTCAAACTTTTTATTAAGGCCCAGAAAAAAAACAGAACTTGCTTATGCCATATATAGGTTTTTAATAAGTCTTTTCTAAGGTGAAAGATTGATATAAAATCATATAACTAGCGCAACTAATGTTTTTGAAATTGAATTGTTGCCTACAAATGTTCACAAACTATTATTATTCAACAATAAAATTAAAAGAGTCGTATACAATGATCTAGTGAAATTTACTCCAGAGATGCAAGGATGCTTCAAAATATGCAAATCAATCAACATGATACATTACACTACATTAACAAAATGAAGGATAAAATCATATAATCATACCAGTAGATAAAGAAAAAAGTACTTGACAAAATTCAACATCCATTTATGATTAAAACTCTCAATAAAGTGGGTATAGAGGGAACATACCTGAATATAATAAAGGCCATATATGACAAACTCAGAGCTAATATTATACTCAATGGTGAAAAGCTAAAAGCTTTTCCTCTAAGATTAGAAAAAAGAAGAATGCCCACTTTCCTCACTTTTATTTAACATAGAATTAGAAGTCCTAGCCACAACAATTAGGCAAGAAAAACAATTCATACTAATTAAAAAGGAGAAGACATTTGCAAATCATATATTTGATAAGAGGTTAGTATCCAAAATATATAAAGAACTCATACAATTCATTAACATAAAACTATCTCATTAATAAATGGGAACAGGATCTGAATAGACATTTTTCCAAAGAAGACATACTAGTGGCCAATAGGCACTCATCAAAAGATGAGTAATAACAAGCGTTGGCAAGAACGTGGAGAAAAGAGAACCTTCTTACACTGTTGGTGGGAATGTAAATTGGTACAACCAATATGGAAAATAGTATGGCGTTTCCTTGAAAAACTAAAACTAGAAATACCACATGATCTAGCAATTCTACTACTGGGTATCTATCTGAAGAAAACTAAAACACTAATTCAAAAATCTGCACCACTATATTCATTACAGCATTAATTACAATAGCTAAGATATCAAAATAACGTAAGTGTCCAATGACAGATGAATGGATAAAGAATATGTGGTGTGTCTGTGTATATACACATATATATACAAAATGGAATACTACTGAGGCATAAAAAAGAATGACATCTTGCCTTTTGTGTCAATATGGATGGACTTTGAGGGTAATATCTTAAGTGAAATAAGTCAGAGAGAGAAGGACAAATACTGCATGACTTCAGTTATATGAAGAATCAAAACAAACAAAATACATCTCAGACTCAAATACAGAGAACTGATTTGTGGTCAGGAGACAGAAAAGGGGTAGAGGCGAGCAAAGTGGATGAAGGAGATAATAAGTACAAATTTGCAAGGGTGCCTGGGTGGCTCAGTCAATTAAGTGCCTGCCTTTGGCTCAGGTCATGATCCTGGAGTCATGGTATTGAGCCCTGCATGGGGCTCCCTGCTCAGTGGGGAGACTGCTTCTCCCTCTGCCCCTCACTCCACTATGCTATCTCTCTCTCTCTCTCTCAAATAAATAAAATCTTTTTAAAAAGTACAAACTGGCAGTTATAAAATAAATTATAGTGACATAATGTACAGCACCAGGAATATGGTCAATAATATTGTATTAACTTTGTATGGTGACAGATGGCAACTACTTACTGTGATCATTTCACAATGTATACAAATGTTGAATCACTATGTTGTATACCTGAAACTAATATTGTATTGTTTGTTGATTGTACCTGATTTAAAAAACAAAAAGAAGAAGAAGAAATAGTTTTAGAGAGTAAGATGGTGGTAGAGTAGGAGGAAGCTAGGCTTGTCTCATCACACAAACACAACTAGATAACTATCAAACATCCAAATACCCCAGAAATCAGCATGAAGACTGACAAAACCAACTCCACAACTAAAGGGAGAGAAAAGGCCACACTGGAGAAGGTAGAAAGTGTGGAGACATAATTTAGGGGAAAAACAGATCATGGGTGCTGTGGACAAAGAGCCATGGTGGCATGGAAGGTAGAGAGAGAAAGGAGCACAGTTGAGAATACACAAAGAGAATGTTTCCCCAAAGCCATTGGCTTGAAAAACGAGAGGGGTTCAATTTTGTGAGCTTTTGCAAACAATGGGATTTAAAGCCTGGCATTTTAAAGAACAGCAGGTTTGGCTGGGATAGAATCCAGAGGGTACTGCTCAACAGAAATAAATGATATAGAAACTTAAAAACAACAACAACAACAATATATATATACATATATGTAGATCAAGGAAACCAGGAGCTGGCTCTCTGAAAAAATTGATAAGCCTCTAGCCAGATTTATCACAAAAGAGAGAGAGTATGTGTGTGTGTGAGAGAGAAAGACCCTAATAAATAAAATCAAAATGAGAGAAGAGAAATAACAACCAACACCACAGAAATACAAACAATTATAAGATAATATAATGGAAAACTATATGCCAACAAATTGAACAACCCAGAAGAAATGGATAAATTCCTAGAAACATATAAACTACCAAAACTGAAAGAGGAAGAAGGGCACCTAAGTAGCTCAGTCAGGTAAGCGTCAGCTCTTGGTTTTGGCTCAGGTAGTGATGATCTCAGGACTATGGGATCAAGCCCTGATTTGGCCTCTATGCTCAGTTCAGAGTCTACTTGGAATTCTTTCTCTTCCTGTCCCATTGCCTCTCCCTTTGCTTGTGTTCTCTGTCTCTCAAATAAATAAATAGATAGATAGATGATAGATAGATGATAGATAGATAGATAGATAGATAGATAGATAGATAGATAGATAGAAAATAAATAAATAAATAAAATCTTTTAAAACCTGAAAGAAGAAGAAATAGAAAACTTGAACAGACTAATAACCAGCAAAGAAATTGAATCAGTAATCCTAAAGCTCTCAATAAAATTAAATAGAGTAATGCCAATTACAAAAGTCCAGGACAGGTGGCTTCACAGGCAAATTCTACCAAACATTAAAGAAGAGTTGTTAACCTTCTCAAACTATTCCAAAAAAATGGAAAAGGAAGGAAAGTTTCCAAATTAATTCTTTGAGGTAATTCATTCTTTCAGGGTAATTTCATTGCCCTAAAGCCAAAACCAGATAAAGGACTCCACTAAAAAAGAGAACTACAGGTCAATATCACTGATGAACATGAATAGAAAAATCCTCAATACAATACGAGCAAATTGATTGCAACAATACTTTAAAAACTTCATTTACCATGATTAAGTGGGATATATTCCTGGGTTGCAAGAGTCACATTTCTGGACTTCAAGTTATATTACAAAGCTGTAATCATCAAGTCAGTGTGATACTTGCACAAAAACAGACATTAATAGAATGGAAAACCCAGAATTGAACCCACACAGCTATGGTCAATTAATCTTCTACAAAGCAGGAAAGACTATGCAATGAAAAAAAGTCTCTTCAACAAATGATGTTGGGAAAACTGGACACCCACATACAAAAGAATGAAAATGGACCACTTTCTTATATCATACATAAAGATAAATTCTTTATGTTTATGAAAGATAAAAAATGGATGAAAGACCTAAATGTGAGACCTGAAACCATAAAAATCCTATAGGAGAACACAGGCAGAAACCTCTTCGACCTTGGCAGTAGCAAGTTCTTACTAGACATGTCACCTGAGGCAAGGAAAACAAAAGGACTTCATCAAAATAAAAAGTGTCTGCACAGCAAAGGAAACAAACAACAAAATTAAAAGGCAACCTTCAGCATGGGAGAAGATATTTGCAAATGATGTATCTGATAAAAGGTTAGTATCTAAAATCTATAAAGAACTTATAAAACCCAACACCCCAAAAATGAATAATCCAATTAAAAATGGGCAAAAGACATGGTTGCTTGGGTGGTTCAGTCAGTTAAGCATCTGACTCTGGTTCAGGTCATATCTCAAGATCCTAGGATGGAGCCTCATGTCAAGTTCTGCACTCAGCTGGTAGTCTACTTATCCCTCTTCACTCCTCCTGTCCCTCCCCCGACTCATGCTCACACTCTCTCTCTCTTTCTCAAAATAAATAAAATATTTTTAAAAATGGACAGATAAAGAAAATGGACAGAAGATACGAATGGACAATTTTCTAAAGAAGACATACAGTTGGTCAACAGACACATGAAAAGATGCTCAACATCACTTATCGTCAGTTAAATACAAACCAACACTACAATGAGATATTACCTCACACTTGTCAGAGTGGCTAAAATCATACAAGAAACAACAGGTGTTGGTAAGAGTACAGAGACAGAAGAACCCTCTTGCACTGTTGGTGGGAACGCAAACTGGTGCTGCCATTCTGGAAAACAGAATGGAGTTTCCTCAAAAAGTTAAAGATAGAACTGTCCTATGATTCAGCAATTGGACTACTAGGTATTTACCCAAAGCATAAAAAAATACTAATTCAAAGGGATACATGCACCCTGATGTTTATAGCAGCATTATCTATAATAGCCAAATTATGGAAATAGCCCGTGTCCATTGACTGATAAATGAATAAGGAAGAAGGTATATATATACCACACAATGGAATATTACTTAGCTATAAGAAAGTCATTTAAAAAAGACACACATTTTGAGGTTCTTTTTTTAGAACTTTTTTGTGTGTATGATGATTGCCAGGTATTGTATGGAAGTGTGGAATCACTATATTATACACCTGAAACTAATATTACACTGTATATTAACTAACTGTAATTTAAATAACTTAAAAAAAATCCATGTCATTAAAAAACAAAATACAATAGCTCAATAGTTATCATGTATATTTCATATCAGGTTTGGGTAATAATAAACCTTTTGTGACAATTAAAACAATAAAGTGGGGCACCTGAGTAGCTCAGTTGGTTGAGTGTCTGCCTTTGGCTCAGGTCGTGATCCTGAGGTCCTGGGATCAAGCCTCATGTCTGGCTCCCTGCTCAGCAGAGAGTCTGCTTCTCCCTCTCCCTCCGCCTCTCCCCATGCTTGTGCTCTCTCTCTCAATAAATAATTAAAATCTTAAAATAAAGAAAGAAATACATAAATACATAAATACAAACAATAAAGTGAGTCTCATAAGCAATGTTAAAAATAAAAATAAAAAAGAAATAAAATAAAAAGTTTTTTTTTTCAAAAAAATAAAGGAAATAAGATTAAAAACAAAAACTTATGGAACAACAAAACAGAATATTCAACAAAGAAAAAGTTGGTTTTGTAAAAATTTATAAAATCAATAAAAGTCATAAAATTGATCATGAAAAAGGAGAAAAAGCCCAAATAAACAGGATTCAAAATAAAATGGGGAAATAACTAATTGCACATGCTTCTGGCATTAAAATTATAATTAAAGACACAAAAAATTATTTTTTTGTCAACAACTATGAAAACAGGTAGACTAGCAAAATTCCTAGAACATCATACTGAATTCTTAGAACATCATACTGACTCAAAAAAAAAATGAAGAAAATAAACAGAAAAGTCCTATGATTATTTTAAAAATTGGATCATGGTTAAATCTTTCAATAAAGAAAACTTCAGGTCCAGATAGGCCAGCAAATGCTACCAAATTATTAAGAATTATAGTCTTTCATAAATATTATTTTAGGTATAGAAAAAAGAAGCAGCACTTCCATTTTTCTTTATGAAGCTAACAAAACTTGATAACAAAACATTACAAAGACAGTAGTAGGAAGTAAATTATGGCTTATGGAACTCACAAACGTGCATTTCAAAATTGTAAACAAATTATACCCAAATTGACTCCTACAATGTATTTTTAAAAATAAAATATTGTGATTAGGTAAGTTTATTCTGGAAGCACAAAGTAGTTTTAACAGTAGGACTAAGTATTTCAGACAAACCCTCACACTAAAGCCAAGTTTTTAAGCTGGAAAAAAATTTTCTGAAAACACTAGCACCAAATGTCTATCAGGATAATAAAGATTACTTATTATTGCTAAAATCATTTCATTTTATGTGAAGTGATAATATTACCTTGAAATATGCTATGATAAATTAAAGATGCATATTATAATCTCTTAATTAAGCACTTAAAAAACAGGTACTAAGAGGTATATCTAAAAAGCTTTGGGAGGAATTAAAATAAAAATTTTAACAGTAGCTACCATGGTTGACTACTTAGGGATAATGAAACAGAATTGGAAGAACTATAGTGTATACCCAACATAATAATAAGTAAGAAATCAGCAAATCTGTTGGATAATGCATTGTCACTCTTCACTATATTATATTATCAGTTTATTTTTAAAATCTTTAATTCTTCCAATTTCTTTTATAATTGATTGTAGTGACATATGATGATTAAGATAAGCATGATGTGTAATATTTACATTTGCCAAACATCAGAGAGGCCATCCTTGTTGTCAGGATCTAACAATTGAGAGCTATAGGGCATAAAATGCCAAAAATACATTAGAAGAAAAAAGATCAATTGATAAAACCCTTGAGGAAAAACACCTCTGAATACAGGGCAAAGGTTCCATTTGTAGGCCTACTCTGAATTCTTCTGATAACAGTAACACCATTGTGGTTAATGGGAGAAGGTTGAAATTGGAGGGATCTGGAAAAGATGCTAGAATATAGACAGATTTTAAATTTTTAAGAAAATTTATTTATTGCAACTTGGCTTGAGATATCCTAATAACTAATTTGTTAATGTCTTGGGTAATGATTTACGTCACTAAGTTTACAGAAGACTCTGAAGTCAGACTAAATAGTAATCCTTGCTATGTTACTCAAAGATCTAAGAGAGAATAAAAGTCTTGTGCAGAATCATCTCCAGACATAGGACAGTAGGGCCATTGCTGCATGCCCCACAACTGAAGAAGCCCTCCATACTTTAGAATACCTTATGTCAAGCCATTTGGGGCAGGGCCTCTCAAGTCCAGACCGAGACTAACAAGGATACTTGATTCCTACTTTTCTCCTCCAATACTCCTCCTGATTGTGATCTTGACTAGATGATGTGAGTAGTTTTGGATTTATATTTATGGGAACCACCTGGGCCCTGGTTCCTAGGAGGTGGCTTAGCAAACAGTTCATTTCTACTGGCTGGGGCAATATTTCTTTAATATAAGATTGGGGCAGCCCTGGTGGCTCAGGGGCAGCCCTGGTGGCTCAGCGGTTTAGCGTCGCCTTCAGCCCAGGGTATGATCCTGGAGACCCGGGATCGAGTCCCACATGGGGTTCCCGGCATGGAGCCTGTTTCTCCCTCAGCCTGTGTCTCTGCCTCAATCTCTCTCTCTCTTTCTCTCTCTGATGAATAAATAAATAAAACTTAAAAAAAAATAATATAAGATTGGCCTCCAGAATCCTATTGATATAATTTTTGGTGACTTGTTCATTTCAAATATAGGCCAAGTTCAAGGTTGTGGGCTACATTAGTCCTTCACAGAACATTGGTATTGAGCTTTATATATGGTCCTGTACATGGATATCAATTGTGTGTAGTCTAACCACAATGCCAATTTAGGTTGACAATACCCAAGGGAGTGCACTGATTGCCCACAAACAATTATGTGTGTGTATTTCTCCATCCACTATTCTAAATTTTTATCAACGAATCACAATGCCTCCTATGGGCCCAGAAATTTTCCAGTTTTTAAAATCAGGTAACTTATTTCTACCATAAGGCACACCAAAAATATTTTCCTGGTGTGTCATTAATTCTAGGAGTGATCCTACTTTTTGAAAAAGGCTAGGGTTGTGCACCTGGGTGGCTCAGTTGGTTGAGCACTGGACTCTTGATTTTGGCTCAGGTCATGGTCTCAGGGTCATGAGATAGAGCCCCATGTGGGGGTTTGTACTCAGTGGGGAATCTGCTTGAGACTCTCTCCCTCTGTCCCTCCCACTGCACTTACTTTCTCTCACTCACTCTCTAAAATAAATACATAAATCTTTTTTTAAAAATGTAAAAGAAAAAGGCTGGGGCAGAGTATGGGTGTAAGGGAGTAGAACAGTAGTTAATTTTGAGTCTTTGTATTAGATGTTTTATATTAATTACTCATTTAATCTTCACAATTTGCCTATAAAATAGACATTTATTCAGTTCTTACTAAGAAACAGTCTCAGAAAAGTCAGTTTTTGAAGTCATACCACTGGTAATTAACGCAACCAAGATCAAAGTCCAGATCTGTGTCAGTGTGTCAGGTAATTTTTATAACTAAAATAACTCAGTTCTATCAACAAGAGTTTATTTCAACATGGTATTTCTTGGAAAAATAATACAACGTTAAGTACATTTTAACAATCTGTATAACTATAAATCTATCCTTGTGATTTTTCCGGTTTCCTTTTAAACATCCTTTGAGTTTTCATCTTAGAAAAAAAAAAGGCTTTAACAATATGAAGAAACTATCCATTTTTAGTGCCTGTAAAAATGTAATATAAATAACCTTAAATTTGAATTTGCTACCATCTATGAGAAATTCAAAAGATCCACTGAACACCACTTTAAAGAGTAGGGTTAATGTGGCTATAGGAAAACTCATCAAAGATAATGCTGATCTTTAATCACAGTTGTTCAATTAAATAGAACAATTGGAAAAGATCCATCATACTTGGTTTTCTGGTAAAAATAAATGTAGGCAGCAGAGAAATAAAAAATTCCAGATTGATTTTTCTTTGAGCACCAGGTTGTTTCTTTCAAGGTACATAATCCCCTTTCTGGCCAATCATAACATACAGGAGATGGTATAACAAAAGGCTAACACTTAGATAATGCTAATTATATACCAGACATTTTCTAAATGTCATACATGCATTAACTCTTTTAATCCTTACAACATCCTGAGAAGAAATTATCATTGTTATCATCATCATTTTACAGTTGAAACAGAGAAGTTAAATCACTTTTCTTAGGGTCACACAACTGGTTAATGGCAGAGTAGAATTTGAACCCAACTGATCAGGCTTCTCTATGTTTTTTTTTAATCACTACACAGTATAACTTCCCTATAGAGTATAATGGAGCACAGACACCGAGGCCAGATTGTCTGAATTCAAATTCCAACTCCACTACATACTAATTTCTCTCAGCCTCAGTTTTCTCATTTGGATACTGGAATGATATCTTACACAGATCTTTGTCAGGATTATGAGAGCTAGCCCATGAGAAGCACAAAGTCTCGTTCTCAGTAACTGGAGGCATTCAATCACTGTGAGCCAATTCTGATAATGAAGCCATTCTTCCTTTTCCTTTCTAATACATAAGTAAAGTGAGGTAGATTTGTTGAGTCATACCTAAAACTTTTGTTAACAGATGGACAAAAGGGATCAACCAATATGTGGATAATTTTAACATATAAAGATTACATATCCTGGGCAGCCCAGGTGGCTCAGCGGTTTAGCACCGCCTTCAGCCCGGAGCCTGATCCTGGAGACCCGGGGTTGAATCCCACCTCGGGCTCCCCGCATGGAGCCTGCTTCTCCCTCTGCCTGTCTTTGTCCCTCTCTTTCTCTCTCTCTCTCTCTCTGTATCTCTCATGAATAAATAAATAAAATCTTTTTTTTAAAAATTACATATCCTAACCTTGTGCTCCTATTTTTAAGATGTTTGAAAATAATATTAGGTCATGAAAATTAAGATAAATTAGGGTATTTTATTTAATCTAATTTATCATCGATTATATCCTACAATCTTTTATGGCAAGTATTAGAAAAATGCTCCCAGTTACCTGCAGATAAATGTTTTTTTTTCACTTTTTTATTGAAAATATTATTTTACATTTATTTTGACATAGATTTTTAACATATCACATGAGGAAAATGATAGTAAAAGAAATTAGTTTTTTTATTCCTAAAAACTTCTTCATAAAGCCTGACTCCACTATGCTTGTTTTTAACTTGGAGTCATTGCTTTCCACTTTTTTCAACACAATATCTTTCTCTGTGCCATCAAAATTGCTGGTGATGCAGAATTTCTTAAAAGAAATTCCTAATTGTCCTATTGTCTCCAAGATTTGTCTTTTAACTTCCTGACATCCGCTCTGAAAGTTGTGATGCTAGTGCTTTTCTATCTGAATAAGCTCATAGTTTTATTTTTTCCTCATTCGAATTACATGTTGCTGAAACTTAAGAAGCTTCTGTTCAGACAACAGAAAGTTTCTCTCTTTTTTTTTTAAGATTGTCTTTATTTATTCATGAGATACAGAGGAGAGAGAGAGAGAAAGAGAGAGAGAGAGAGAGAGAGAGAGGCAGAGACACAGGCAGAGGGAGAAGCAGGCTCCATGCAGGGAGCTCGACGTGGGACTAGATCCTGTGTCTCCAGGATCACGCCCTGGGCTGAAGGTGGCGCTAAACTGCTGAGCCACTCGGCTTGCCCCAGAAAGTTTTTCAACAAATTTATGTCTCAGTACTCCAACAATTATCTCGTGTGATTCATGAATTTGGTCATTTCAGACTCTTTTTGTTTTAATATTTGGGTTACCTATTTCAAGACTTGGTAATCTCTATAGTTGCACTATTTAGTAACAATACACTTACTACAGTTGGAACTACAGAGTTCCAACAACACACACAGCTCAACGAGGTGAGTAAAATATAAATAGCTATACCAAATTTGCATATGTACAAGGATTAACTAGTACATCATGATTGACATTTAGTTTATAGCAGTTGTAAAATGCATCCTAATTTTAAGTATGTTAGTATTTGAAAAAAATATATACATCTGCAATTTGATGAAATGCAGTAGTTTACTACATTGCTCACCTGATTACATAAATATATCTGTCACGCCCTCATTGTCACTAATTCAGCTATGCATAGCTTTTTCTTTGCTTATCCAGCAGAAATTTTTTTTTGAAAGAGAGAGTGCACCCGAGAGTTGGGGCCAGGGCAGAAGGGGAGGGAGTCATAACCAGGCTCCATGCCAAGCACAGAGCCCCATGCAGGGCTTGATCTAGCGATCCTGAGATCATGACCTGAGCCAAAATCAAGTCGGTGACTCAACCAACTGAGCCACCCAGGCATTCCCCTGTCTTTCTTGAGAGGGAGGGAGAGAGAAAGGGAAAAAGAGAGAAAGAGAGAGAGAGAGCACAATAGAAACATTTTTAACTTTTCCCAGACTTCATTATTTAGAAGAGATAACAAAGCCTCCTGGCAAAGGTCTACCAAGAGAAGTACTGCTACTAACTAGTCTGCAAAAACCAACATAAAAGCTTGTTAAATTCTATTTAATCAAAAGTCAACCTGTTTTATCAAATGTTGTGTTCACACTTCTTCCCTACAATCTACACTCCCCACAGGAGTTTATTACCTGTGTTTTGAAGGAATAGAATGCATTACAAGAATGTGCTCACATCTTTCCAGATCTCTAAGGCAGAGATTCAAGAGGACGTTGCAAATATAAAGAGCTATGATCACTTCATCTTTAATTCTTTGGTCTTTGCTGTCAAAGCTGCTGAAAAGGCTTAGGCAAAGTTTAGATTTAGAATTTAACCAAACCTTTGCATCTCCAATGTAAAAGGCACTAATGCTACTTTTTTGGAGAGGGACCAGTAAGATCTTGACATATTTAGCCTCTTTAAATATGTACCTTTGTATTTTTTTTGCTCTAATTTTTAAAGTTCAACTTTAATACAATTTGCCCTCTGAATAAACCATACAGAAATAACCAAAAGGTAATATAATTTTTTTAAAGTAGTGAAACAACTTACAGATAATAGAGGCTAGAGATTAAAGAACAAAAAGAACATTCTGACTAAAACTTAAATCTCAAATTGAAATCTTTTTTCTTTTAATATTTTTTTTCTTTATTTATTTATGATAGTCACACAGAGAGAGAGAGAGAGAGAGAGAGAGAGAGAGAGGCAGAGACACAGGCAGAGGGAGAAGCAGGCTCCATGCACCGGGAGCCTGACGTGGGATTCGATCCCGGGTCTCCAGGATCATGCCCTAGGCCACAGGCAGGTGCCAAACCGCTGCGCCACCCAGGGATCCCTCAAATTGAAATCTTTAACAATCTTCCATAACAAACTAAGTAATTCTGTTCTTAAATAAACTAAAAGACAAAAAAAATTCCCTTGGAATTTAGTTTATAATTACATTTTTAAGTATAATTTTTTTAGTGATGTTTTATCTCTGATATAAACACTAGTCCAAGTGTTTTTTTAAATCAAGAAGTATGCATTGTAAATTCCAGTTCATTTATTCATTGTCATATCCAAATATATTTATATACAGAGTATTCTGCTGTAGAATACGAGATTGAAAATATATATAATTCTTGGGGCACTTGGCTGGCTGTTGGTAGAGCATGTGACTCTTGATCTCAGGGTTGTGATTTCAAGCCCCATGTTGGGTATAGAGATTACTTAAAGATAAAATTTTGGAAAGAAAAATAAAATATATATAATTCTAAAAATATGAAGTAAGAAAAGTAAAAAAAATAAAAAGCTAAATCATATGTATACAAAAAGTGATTAGGTATCATTTTAAGAACATTATATTCCTTTGAGAACTAAAATACCTTGTCACACATATTGAGTTATAATTATTCGTAACTAGTTACAATTGGATTTAATTTATGTAAGAGAGATTCAATTTCAGTGACCCCAAGAAGAGATGATCCATTTTTAATATGCATCTGCCAAGGGCATCCTAAGAAACATCTTCATTTCTGTTAATAGAAAGAATTAAAAAAGCTTGGAGCATTACCTGTGGGAGAGTTTTATGAGCCAGACCTGGAAAGACTACAGTTCACTTCTGTACTCCACTAGCTAGAACTCAGTCACATGACCACTTCTAACTGCAAAGGAAATTGGGAAAGGGCTGTCAGCTGAAAAAGAAGAGGAGACTATAACTTGGGTGAGCACTTAGAAGTTGTGTCACTTTTCCTCAGAGACTTTTTTATGATATTAAATGAATTAATACATATGAGCACTTTAACAATTCCTGAATCATGAAAAGTGTTCAATAAATGTCCATTATTGGGGTGCCTGGGTGACTCAGTCAATTGAGCTTTGAACTCTTGATTTCAGCTCAGGTCATGATTGCAAGATCATGAGATGGAGCCCTACGTTGGTCTCCCAACTCAATGCAGAGTCTGCTTGAGATTCTCCTTCTCCCTCTGCCCCTCATGCTTGTGCTCTCTCTCTCTAAAATAAACAAATAATCTTTTTAAAAAAATAAATAAATGTCCATTATTACTCCTTTCAATTCTTTCCCCACACACAAATTCTTGTCCTGTATTTCAGAATAACGAAGTCTTATTAAAAGCATATTTTAAAAAAAGAATATTTATTCTATATCCTTATGCTTCTACCAAGAAGGGTGTAGTACTGTTGACCTGTTAATTTGAAGGATCTAATTGACCTAAATATAAATTTAATTTTGTCTGAAATTTCTGCACTTTTATTTATTTATTTTTTTTAATTTTTTATTGGTGTTCAATTTACTAACATACAGAATAACCCCCAGTGCCCGTCACCCATTCACTCCCACCCCCCGCCCTCCTCCCCTTCTACCACCCCTAGTTCGTTTCCCAGAGTTAGCAGTCTTTACGTTCTGTCTCCCTTTCTGATATTTCCCACACATTTCTTCTCCCTTCCCTTATATTCCCTTTCACTATTATTTATATTCCCCAAATGAATGAGAACATATAATGTTTGTCCTTCTCCGACTGACTTACTTCACTCAGCATAATACCCTCCAGTCTGCACTTTTATTAAACAAATTATTGCCCACTTAGATTACTGCTTACTCTAAACATAAAATACATTATCTCATATTGCTGTTATTTATAATTTTTATGACAAAGTATAAGATAAATATAAACTGACCTTTGATAGATTAAACATTGCATTTGTAACAAGTACAATAGGAGTAATACTTTTCCTTCCATTCCCTGACATTTAAGAATTTAGAAAAAAAAAATTGCCAAAACTAATTTAATTGGGTTAGATAAAACAGTGAAAAAGGAATTCATGAGAAACTTTTCCCTAGTAAATTGAATTTGTAGTTGATAACAGACTACTAGAAGGCTCCATTTACTTAAATGTTTATCCTGTTAAATATTACTTTCCTTGGAACTAGTGATTAAACCATTATTCTAGGCAGCAGTTCAATATAGAAATTAGTGTAACTAACTATATCTTACTTTATCCTACTAAAAAGTACAGCATTATAAAGTTTTCACATTGTACTCTGAAATCGCAAACCATTAACTGTCTCAGCATGCTACTAAATGGGGCATTCCAATTCAGAATGTGGATCTAATGAGCTCTTTAATGAGATTATCTTAAATAAATTAAATGGTATCCAAGAGTATTTGTTCAGCAAACAATATTTGAGGATATCATTAAACATAAAAGAACATGTGTGGCAATGAATTTTTAAAATATTTTATTGAAATATAATTGACATTTAACATTATATCAGGTGAGGTGTACAACATAATGATTACATATATATATAATAAATGGTCACACAATAAGTCTAGTTAATAAACATAACACATAGTTATATTATTTTTCTTGTAATGATAACTTTTAGGATATATTCTCTCAGCAACTATCAAATATATAATACAGTCTTTTAAACTATAGTCACCATGTTATACATTACAATCCAGGGCTTATTTATTTCATAATTATAAGTTTGTACCTTTTTACCACTTTAATTTTTTTTACCTATGCCAACTCCCTCCTCTGGCAACCACCCATCTGCAGAACTCAATTTTTTGATGCTACAAAAATGAGACAATATTTAAAAGACTGTAATATTAAAACTCCATCTAATGACAATTTGAAGGTGTTCTCACGAGCAGCCCAGGGGGCTCAGTGGTTTACCACTGCCTTCAGCCCAGGGCATGATCTTGGAGACCCAGGATCGAGTCCCACATCAGGCTCCCTGCATGGAGCCTGCTTCTCCCTCTGCCTGTGTCTCTGCCTCATTCTCTCTCTCTCTCTCTCTCTCTCTCTCTCTCTCTCTCTCATGAATAAATAAATAAAATCTTAAAAAAAAGAAGAAAAAAGAAAGTGGTCTCACTATGCAACAAACTGAATATTGGATAACAACTGATATTGAGTAAAAGTAAGGAAAGTCTAGTTGTCAATCTATAGGTTGACAACTTTTATGTTCTGTCAATGCCTTCCAGTCAAAGACCACTGGGAAAATACCTAGAGTTGAACAAGTTGGTTTGTTACTTGCTATCATTGAGAGACAGTGCACACTATGAAGAACTGTGGGACCTTTTAGGAAGAGGATGTTAGAAAAGACTTATTGTAGGGTTTGGGTTATGATTGAATGATTTTGGGGAGGGCATAAGCAAAAGAATGCCTTAAATTGAGTTCTGCCAGAAACTGGGAAAATTTTATAATTAGATATCTCATTTATATAGGAAAGGTAGATGAGGGTGAGAGGCTAAAGCAGTAATTAGTTAAAAAACAACAGTCATTCATATTATCTAGGAAAGAGAAGTGTTTGCTATATTATGACTTTCACAAGTATTCATATTTTGTCAATCATTTTCAGACATGATAATCAAGTACACTTGCCTTTGTCTTGTTCTTTCATGGTCACAAAGTGACCTTTTCTGATGTTGGTGTTCTATGAAATTACTCCACGCTCAAGAAAACACCAAAACTTAGTTATAAAAATCAGGCCAGCTGATAGGATCACCAAAGCTACCCACTAATTTTCCCTTTCTCTTTCTTAGTATTCATTTATAAAAATAATTACTTTTAACTCAGTAAATATGTGGCTTGTTTTTACTAAATTCTGTACTATATCATGTGTATTGACATAGATGTGGTGCTCAATAAGTAATATAGCTGGAGTGAATTCAGCATTAATTTTACTAAATTTATTTTTTATTATAACTATGATATAATCTTGAAAAAATCTAAGTTTTAATAATATTTGATGTTCTTCCAACTTACATTGTGGATCACGTAGAGAAAATTTTACTATGAAAACTAATAATCCAGTAAAATTTGCAAGTATATATGGAGGAGCTGGCTCTGTGGCAAAATGAGATATATATGGAGAAAATAAAGCTGAAGTAGGAACTGGATTTTTCATTTATTTTAGAAAATCAAATTTAGATAAAGGAAAAATAATAGAGTAAATAGGGTAGAAATAGTTCATCGTTAAGAATGATTAGCTTAATAAATTAATAATATAGGGCAGCCCGGGTGGCTCAGTGGTTTAGCACCGCCTTCAGCCCAGTGCGTGATCCTGGAGACCTGGGATCGAGTCCCACATCAGGCTCCCTGCGTGGAGCCTGCTTCTCCCTCTGCCTGTGTCTCTGCCTCTCTCACTCTCTGTGTCTCTCATGAATAAGTAAATAAAATCTTTAAAAATAATAATAATAATAATATAAACTGACATTCTGAGTGTTTACTATAGACCAAGTAATTGACATGCATTAAGTCATTTACACCTGAACAACATGAAACAATTTCTAGCATTATTCCTATTTCAAAGATGAGGAAAAAGTATTAGACAAGTTGGGGGTACCTGGGTGGCTCAATGGTTGAGTGTCTGTCTTTGGCTTGGGTTGTGATCCCGGGGTCCTGGGATTGAGCGCCACGTCAGGCTTCCTACAGAGAGCGGGCTTCTCCCTCTGTCTATGTCTCTGCCTCTCTCTCTGTGTCTCTCATGAATAAATAAATAAAATCTTAAAAATAAAAGTATTAGACAAGTTGCACAACTTAATTCAGGTAATCCAGGCTAATATATAACAGAAACTTGTGATATGAAATCATGTCTGCCTGACTTCAGAGCTATACCTTCAATCAATCTTTATCCTACTAAGGAGGTTCTTCCAGAAAAATCATTAATGATGGGGTTTAAGATTATGAGACATCAGAGTGGCCGTCCAGTATGAGGACACATAGAATATGATGCCAATTATTGATGATTAAATTATTTTAGGCTAAATAAGACAACATATTAGTATAAAGAGTGGGGAAGCTCATAGTTTTCTGCTGTAAAAAGCATAAGAACGTATCAATAGAGTCACAAATTTGAAGCGATTCATCACATTATATTCAGGCTATGCTGAGGCAATGAAATGAGGATAACTGTTTCAAACAAATGTAATTTTTTAAATTACTGCTTCAATAAATAGATTTTTTCAGGAAAAAAGGAGGGGGTTTGTACTTTTCATAATCTGGCTCTATTTCACTGAACAAAAGTTTTTTTAGAATGAAAAAGTTAGAATGAAAGTACAAACCTAGATGTATATCTTTGTAGTTGAAATTAAATTTTAACAAGACTCATATTCTCAGGACTGCATTTTTCCCTAGCTCATCACTAGATGATGAATAAAACGGATTAATAAAAGCAGTGCTGTAAGATGATATGACTCTTCCAGAAATTTGCCAATTACTTGGAAGAATTGCAAAACCTCAACATTTTCATACCCTGCTTCCTAATTGCTCACCAGAAATCTACCCAAAAAAATGCAGACAAAAATTTATGAATAAAGAATTTAATCAAATTAATATTTATAATGTTGGAAACAAGCCAAATCTGTAATATTAGGGGAATAGCTAAAGAATTATTATACCAAATAATTTAATATGATGCAGGAATTTATAGTTTGCCTTTAGTGTTTTTAGTTATGTAAGGAAATTATGCTATATCAAGAAATAACAAAAACGTAAAATAAATGTAGATATACACATAAATGGTCATAACTATAAAAATTCATATAGAAAGACTGAAGAGAAATATAGTGTACTGTTAATCATGAATATTTAAAAGCAGTAACAATATATTATTTAAATATTCCCTAAAACTCGATGTTCAAAACATGCCTACCATTTCCTCTTCCCGACACTCATTTTCTAGACTCTACTGTACCACAGACTTTAGAAAGACAGACATTTATGACCCTTTAACCCACCTTCTCATACCCAATCATGGATAATCATCTAACCCAAACCCCATCAAGGCACTGGCAGCCCAGTGATAAAATCTGAGTCTTTCAAGAAGTTAGCTGATGGGGTGCCTGGGTGGGCTCAATTGGTTAAGTATCTTGGTTTCAGATAAAGTCATGATCTCAGGATTGTGAGATAGAGCCCTGCATCAGGCTCCATGCCAGGTATGGAGCCTACTTAAGATTCGTTCTCTCTCTCTCTCCCTCTGTCCCTCCCCACCCCTGTCTAAAAAAAAAAAAAAAAAAAAAAAAAAAAGAAAGAAAGAAAAGAAGTGAGACAGAGAGATAGTAATCAATAACTAATAAGAAAAGATGCTAAGCAGTCATAATTTAGAGCTATTACCGGTGATTCTAACTGGCATCACAAAAATAGGTTAGAAGGTGGTAAGAGAGAAATAAACAGAATACCTATGCATCAAATTGAAAGCTAGAAAGCAGATTTTAGAGTCTATAGGGCTCCTGGATAACAGAGTGGTCTCTGTTCCTGACATCCCAAATCCTATATTCCACTAGAAAAATACAAGTTTCAATTGTGCTCTGCACTTTTTTTTCATTTTAAATTTGAGGTAAATGTGTTTTCTTTTATGTGACTAGTTGAAGTTTTACTAAAAGTAGAAGAATGAGTCAGAGATTGGCAAAAGGAGAAGTCTGAGAGAATCCAAGCATGAAAAAGCATTCAACACACTGACACTGGTTCTGAGATGAAAACGAAAGATTCCTCTAGAAGCCAAGGGCAATCCCCAGCTGACAGCCAACAAGGAGAGGAGGATCTCTGCCTTACAACTATAAGGAAGTGGATTTTGCCAACAGTGTGAATGAACATGGAAGTGGACTCTTCCCTAAAGTCTTCTCATAAGTGCGCAATTAGCCAACACTTTAATATTGGCCTTGTGAAATCTGGAGCAGAGAAAACAGCTGAGCCAACCCAGAGTTCTGATTTACAGAATTTTGAGATAATAATTTTGTATTGTTTTAAGCCACTAAATCTGTAATAATTTATTATGGCAGCAATAGAAAACTAACATACCACCTTAGACCATCTGTCCCTGGTTGACCTTTGAGATAACTATTGCCACAAAAGGGATACCAACTCAGTTTAGCCCCAATTGCTGATCCAGAGAACTGTTTGATGTTTTAAGCCACCAAATTTTGGGGAAGTTTTTTAGGTAATAATAAATAACCAATACAGAAATAAGTACCGAGAATTAGAGTCTGCTGTACTAAAATTTTAAAGCAAATGGCAATAAATAAATAAATAAATAAATAAATAAATAAAGCAAATGGCATTGACATTGAGACGAGGTTAAGGGTAGAGCTTTGTAGAGAAGAAATGCTTAGTGAGACTGAAGAAAATGGTGGTAAAATTGCTTTAAGAAGCCAAAGTAGAAGCCACGTGCCTAGATAATATTTTCCAGTAAGAGTGTATACAGTGAGAAGAGTGCAGTCAGATCCTTAGGAAACAGAAACCTTTAAGGGGTCCAGAAAGAAGACGCTATCAGTAAAGGAGATTGACCAGCAGTGTTAGAGGAAATAGGCTGAGGACCAGGAAAAAGTAATTCAAGCAAATCAATAACCAAGGAATGGTCAGAAAGTTGTTGTTGAGAAATTTGGCAATATGTCTCCAGACTTGAAAATACATGTATATTTTATTTTATTTTTTATTTTCATTTTTATTATTTTATTTTATTTTTTTATAAATTTATTTTTTATTGGTGTTCAATTTGCCAACATATAGAATAATACCTACTGCTCATCCTGTCAAGTGCCCACCTCAGTGCCCATCACCCAGTCACCCCCATCCCCCACCCACCTCCCCTTCCACCACCCCTAGTTCATTTCCCAGAGTTAGGAGTCTTTCATGTTCTGTCTCCCTTTCTGATATTTCCCACTCATTTTGATTTCTAAGTATACTTTCGGCAAATTATGCTAAGGAAAATCACAGCATATGTTTTAAGAGCTAAAGAAAAATTCAAAAACAACCTAAACAATCTGAAAATAAAGTACTGATTAAACAAATGACACAGCTATACTGTGCCACTATTTAAATATTAAAAATTATTTTTTAGGGAAATAGTTATTGACATGTAAGATAATAACCTTTCATTGACCAGTGGAAAAAGCATATTACAAAGCTTAGACTTAGCATTTAAAAATATATATATAAGTATATGTGAATATTCATATGTATATGAATCAGAGTTTTTTTGAAAAAACATTTTGGAAGTATATATAGTGAAATAGTAATATTAATCATCTCTGAATGGTAGCATTACTATTGACTTTTTTCTTCATGTAATTAGTGCTTTCCAATTATTACAAATATGTTTAAGCCAATATTTTTTCCCTAACATTAATGAAGACGTCTTTCTCTAAAAAGAGTGCTCAGAAATACTAAATGCCACAGAGAAATAATTAAAAAGGGAAAAAAGAAATGATCACTTGATCTGGCATTCAATAGATTATTCACAGTTTGAGAAAAACCATTCCATTTGAATTTGGAAGATGGAATTTCCATTTGAATTTCTGATGGAAATTGAGGAATGAGTGGGAGCATCCACTTCACAGAGATGTCATGAGAACTAAACAACAATGCGGGTAAAGAGCTTAACCAGTACCTGATACATATTAAGAGAGTAAGGACTCAGTCAATGAACAGTAGTTAATTTTAGGAGAGATGACAATGTCTTTATTTTAGTGCACAGACTTTGAGTTTGGGTTACCTTCAGCATCTGCTTTAGTCTGTCTCAATCTCAGTTTCCTCATCTGTAAATAGGGAGTAGGGGATATCTACATGTATTTTGTCAGACAGTTAAGAATTAAATTTGACAGTATATGCCACACCCAAGCTTTACACTCTGGCTTAGAAATATCTCTGGTTACTAAATAAAGGAGTGGGCAGAGCAATCCTATGTAGCCCTTACAAGAAGCTTGGTTATGAAATAAAGGAATGATCGTGATTAAGGTACACAGAACTAAGGGAGAATATTTTCAGGACAAGAGAAATCAATGTATTTTCTGGAAAGAAGGAAATAGTGAAGAATTATTAAATGAATCTATCCAGAAAGAAATGTGATTAGTTTGTGAAAAAAAATCCTTGAAGAAATGTGGGTAGATGGGATCTAAAAAGCATAGGAGAGGTATTTATCTGAGTCATCTTTCCTGTGAGACAGAAGGTAGCAATAAGCATTGATATAAAGCACCTGAATCTTTAGGAAAGTTTTTTCTTGTTGTGTCCCACCTTGAGTGTGCTTCTGCCTGAAGCTTGGAGAATATTCATTTTTGATCCACAAGTCTGAAAGCAGCTATTGTTATTATTACTATTATTATCATCATCATTTCTTATTTTCATTGGTATATTATAAAACATCTCTTTCCCCCACACAAGAAGGGAAACTTAGAAAGGTATTTTATTGATCTAAAAAAAACATTGAGAAAAAGACATTTACTTACTGGAGTAGTGCCTTATCCAAACACCTTACCCAAAAATTATTGCTAGGCCCCAGATATCTTTATACAATTAAGCCTCAGTAATTTGAATTCCCACTTCATATAAACACTAGTTAACACAAGCTATGTGCTTGTTCCCTTAGTACTTTGAATTAACATTTTGAACACTTTTAATTTTTTTAGGTTCTGGAAAAGGAACATTTTTAAGGTATTTTTGGCAGGTGCTTTGGCTAGCTTCACTGAATCTATTCATTAGTACAAGGGAGCATTTTCCACTGGTCGCAGACCAAACCTGAAGTGAAACTTACTGGATAAACATTTCTGTTTACCTGTCATGGTAAATTATTTGATTTATGGCTGAACTAGTTTACTATACACAATAGTTTTGTTTGATAAATAAATTAAGAAATAAGATATGCAGCCAATATAGATGGTGGGTAATATGTTAAAAGACAATATAACACTGTGAGGTTTTAAATAAAATGGATCATAATATAATTTGTGTAGCTATATTTCAATTTTCATAATTTTATTTCCATTTGAATATAAGATTCTACTACAAGATGAATATGAACATATTTCATATTTAGTAATTATTTTGTTTCTGGCCTTATATTAGGATTCTGCAGAAAAATAGAACCAGTAGGATGTGCATATATATATATGTATATATATTTATATATGTTTATATTTATATATATATATACAAAGAGATTTATTTTAAGAAATTGGCTTACCTCATTTTGGAGGCTGACGAGTTCAAAATCTGCAAGGTAGGCTGGCAGGCTGGATGCCCACTGCTACAGTTCAGGTCTGAAAGCCTTGTCCTGCTTGAATTCCCTCTTACTCAGAGGGAGTAGATCTGGTTCTATTCAGGCCTTCAATTTATTGAACGAGGCCCAACCACCTTACAGAGGGCAATCCACTTTACTCAAAGTTCGCCAGTTTAAATATTAATCTCATCCAAAAAATCATCTCAAACACATAGTAAAATGTATGACTACATATCTGGGTACCATAGCCCAGCCAAATTGACATGTAAAATTAGTCATTGTATCCCTCCTTAACTGTAATCAAATTTAATGAAGCTTTCAAAATTAGGCTAGAAGGATACATACCTGTGAGAAATAGAGTTGGTACAATAAGTCAATACCAGAGAGAAAACCTTCAATGCCCTTCCCCCCGCACCCCCAATCACTTCTGCTATGCTGGTAAATAAGTCGTGTGCAAAACATGCCACCCTGCCTGACTTTGGTCTCCATTCCTACCCTCTAACCCCTACCTCTAATGGAGGAGGCACCAATAATAGCCTGCCTTTGGCCCTATTCAAAAATCCTGTACTGTATTTCTCTTCTCCCTACTTCTCTCCTCCACTTTCCTCCTCTCCCCTCTTCTCTTTGGAGGTCTCCAAGCCTAGGGACTCCCTTCATTTTCCCTACACCTAAGTGGGTAATAAACCTTTGAATTACTTGTAATCACTGGCTCTGGCATCTATTTGTCATCTAATATCTTACAGAGGAGGGAATGCAGACATGACAACTGGTCCAGTCATGCAAAAACAGTAACAACACCAAACTGTTAAGATGAGTATTCCTAGACAAGAGTGCAGAGGATAAAATTTCTGGTTTCTTACTCAGTGGACAAGTGTGTTAACACAAATATTTTGTAATTAAAAAGTATATATTTATTTTTAAAAGTAGGCCATTTAGGGATACCTGGGTGACTCAGCGGTTGATGTCTGCCTTCAACTCAGGGTGTGATCTCAGGTCTGGCATCGAGTCCCACATCAGGCTCCCCACAGGGAGTCTGCTTCTCCCTCTATCTATGTCTCTGCCTCTCTCTGTGTCTCTCATGAATAAATAAATAAAATCTTAGGGGAAAAAGTAGGCCATTTAATTAGAGTAACTCAGATGAATAGTATATAGACCATGCATTTTTATGATACACACCTCAAATATAGTATTACCAATGGCATAAAACAAGAATGAAGTTTGTTCTCACACAAGTTAAAGGCCCTTGCTGTTATGGCATTGTGCTATACAAAGTAATCAGAGGGTCAGCTTCCTTCCAACCTGTGGTTTGTCCATCTCTGTGTTCCCAGATGGCTCATTAACACCTATACAAATTCTAGCTAGAAGTATAAAGGAAAGAAGGAAGGAAAGCTACTTTCCTTTCCTTTAAGGGTATTGCTTGTAGGTGGCAGAGATTATGTCGGCTCCTAAGTCATTGTCCAGTACCCAAGCACATCTAGCTTGAAGGGAGATTGGGAGTCTTTGTGTGTGTGTGTGGGGTGGGGGGGGGTAGAACTGAAAAGTCACAGGGTAATGATTACAGGAAGAAGGGAAAAGAACTGAAGCAAATAACTCAGCCTACCATACACGTAAAAACACCTCCATAGACCTAATTTCCCCCAAATACTGATCTTTTGGGGCATCTGAGTGGCTCAGTCAGTTAAACATCTACCCTCCACTCAGGTCATGATCTTAGGGTCCCGGGATAGAGCCCTGCACTGGACTCCCTGCTCAGCCAGGAGCCTACTTCTCCCTCTCCTTCTGCCCCCCTCCCACTGCTCGTGCTCTCCCTCTCAGATAAATAAATTAAGAATTAAAAAAAAATACTGATCTCTCTACATTAATATATAATCATATATGTCTAATCTTATATCTTATAATAAAAATAAACACATAAAATACATAAATATATTTAAAATACGTATTTAGTTCATATTATGTGATTTAGTGCATATCATGTGATAGGCACTATGGTATGTGTTTGGCTATGTTAATAAATATGTATTATTAATATACATTATACTAATTCCTACAGCATTGGGAATGTTCACTGATTCCATGGTCCACAATGTTAATATTTGTTTAGTAGTTATACTTTTTATGCCATTTTTCTATATTTTCACAGAATTAATTCATGATATAACTATGTAGATACATTAATTAAACCCTTTATTAAATTCTCAGTACCAATTTTGATGGTTTTCATTGTTGTTATTAAACATATTTATAAAGGACTCAGTTTTGTAGACTGACTTTAGTAAAGTTAAATACAGTAGCCATTAGGAGGACATCAATAACAACTAACAGGTTATATATTTGTGTTTTAGGTTCCAAAGAGAATAAGACTTTATCTTTGTATCACAAGGGGAGTTTGTTAACAAAGTATAGTCTCGGGTCTTATTCCAAGAGAGTCTGGTAGTATAGGTTCTGTTATGGGCTCAAAATCACTAAATAGAAATTAGCTAAATCGGGGTGCCCTGGGTGGCTCACTGGTTAAGCATCTGCCTTTGGCTCAGAGCCTAATCCCGGGTCCTGGGATCCAGCACCCATGTCAGTGCTCAGCAGGGAGTCTGCTTCTCCCTCTCCCTCTGCCACTCCTCTGCTTGTGCTCTCTCACTCTCTCTCAAACAAATAAATAGTTTTTTAAAAGATTTTATTTATTTATTCATGAGAGACAAGACAGAGACATAGGCAGAGGGAGAAGCAGGCTCCCTGCAGGGAGGCTGATCCGGGACTTCATCCCAGGACTCTGGGATCAGGACCTGAGCAGATAATCACTGAGCCACCTAGGCATTCTAATAAATAATTTTTTTAAAAAAGAAAATTGTTTAAATCATTCAATGCATATTCTAAAAAAGCAGTCAGGTGATACAGGTAGTCTTGGAATGCACTTTGAGAAACACAGGTTTAGGGTTTAGGAACTCCAGAGAAAAGATATGAAAATATCAGGTAACAGTAGACAAAAATGGTTCTAATTCTTGGCTATTTATTTTTCTAATGTGTACTTTGAACATAAAACAAAAATGCTCTAAGTGAATGTGTTTAAAGCACACCTGAATTGGGTAAATGAAGATGTAGGCTATTTTATATTTCCTTAGCATTTGCAATGATTCTGTGGATATTTAGTAAAATTTTCTAATTAAAAAAGTCATAATGAGATGCTTTTCCTTGATTTTTACTTCGAAGAATTTTAATAATTTGCTTTCTTTCTCTATTATTAAGATGTTCTTGAGTCTGATGACTGATAGCTCTAATTCTAAATATTTTCTAATATATCTAATTTGCTATAAAGAGTTAGTATAGTTGGATAAGCCAGGCAGGTTTTTCAGCTTCCTTGTTGTCAGCATTCTACAAAAGTGAATGCCAGCAATATTCTTAAATTGAGACATTTGATGTGAAAATCTGAAGTGATTACTTAATGAAATATGTAAATCCAACCTTGACTGGATATGCTTAGTGTCAAATTTAACTACAAGATTTAGCTTTCAAGAAAATTTGAAAGTTATAACAATGCAGTAATAACCAAACATTATTAAATTATGGTGAAGTTGATCATTCATTCATTACAATAAGAGTAGCTAACAGTTATTGAGCTCTTATAGGCACTTTACATACATTATTTCATTAAATCCTCAAAGAAATTATTCAGCTTGATATTATAATTATTTTACAGATGAGATTCAAAGAAGTGAAGTAATTTCTCATGATTACAGAACTAATAATATGAGTTTTTCCTTATCCGTTTATGCCTGTGGCTTAATATCATAAACATAAATCTGCTTTTCTTCAATTATCAAATATTTCAGGCAAAAATAATCCAGATTTTTTCCACTAAATTTTAACATCCTTAATTATTTATTCACTTATTCACTAGATAATAGTTGAGCAGTAACAATGTGTAACAAATTACCCTAGAAATTGTGGACACAGACATATAAAAGAAGATATGGTCCACTATGTTCATGAGTTTTGTTTGGCAATTTAATAAATATATACTGATTGATTGAATGGCTGACTAATGACAGTGGACCTACCCATTTTTCTCCTTCAAATTTTTGTCAACCATTTACTTGAAAACACAAAATGAAGGTTTTTAGAATTGTTCATAAACTAAAGATATGTATCTGAATAAAAAAAACTAAAGAAATAACCCAAATAAACTAAATCGATAAATTAGAATTCTTTTGGTTGCAAGTGACAGAAAATCCAACAAAGCTGGATGTTACAAAAAAAGGAGGGATACTGGCTAACATAAAGGAACACTGTTGGGGTAAATCTAACTCCAGGTCAGAAATAAAACTGCACCAGGATCAATTTTCAGTCTCTACTCCTTGTGGAGATTATTATCTTAGGCCATGCTCTTCCAGTGAACAAAATGCTTTACCATTACCAAGCCATTCATTGTCATATCAAGCCTAGTGTTGAAGGGGAGATTTGCCCTAGTATTCACAAAGTCTTGAAGTAAACTTTAATTGGACTGGCTCCTCTGTTCACCCCTGAAATAGACTCAGTGGCCAGATCATGACTGCCTCAAGCCAATGAGTCTAGCCCTGAAGTACCTAGATGTAACTCCATTGAAATCTCCAAGGTGAGAAATAGGAGTGGAGAGCAAGCTCCCCATATGAATATCAAGAGACTTTTGCAAGTATTTTTTTTTATTGGGTCTATGCTTTATTTTACATAAAATAGGTTGTCAGTTTGCTTGATTCTAGACAATTGAAATATTACTGAGTAATTCTACTCACCAAAATCATTCATTCAGCAAATATTGACTGTCAGACTTGTATTGGTTAAGTTAGACCATAAAAATTACCCTAAAGGGCTAAGATACTATCGTTAATCTTAAGAAATAGCTATTTTCTCTGACTTAATAACTGTAATAAACAAGCTAGCTGAAACTATCTAAAATAATCTAAAAATAATTAAAGCTATTTAAAACAGGATAGAAGCAGAACCCTTTAAGCTAGCCTTTCCTTTTTTTCTAGAAGTAGAGAAAAATTACTTTAAATGAGCCTTTGAGGGCAACCCCGGTGGCTCAGCGATTTAGCATTGCCCAGGGCGTGACCCTGGAGACCCGGGATCAAGTATCACGTTGGGCTCCCCAGGCTCCCTGCCTGGAGCCTGCTTCTCCCTCTGCCTGTGCCTCTGCCTCTCTCTCTTTCTCCGTGTGTCTCTCATGAATAAATAAATAAAATCTTTAAAATAATGAGCCTTTGATTATAAAAAGGTAAGTAAAGATCCTATTCTGAAATAAAAGTTTAAAAAGATAAAAAGTTAGTTTTTTAATGTAATTATTGTAAGTGCTTTCTTTACTCTGAAAGGATCTGCATTAATGTGGGTGGTTTTCCTTATGAAAATGGATCTTTGCTAAATTTGGATTAAGACAATGTCTCGGGATCCCTGGGTGGCGCAGCGGTTTGGCGCCTGCCTTTGGCCCAGGGCGCGATCCTGGAGACCCGGGATCGAATCCCACATCAGGCTCCCGGTGCATGGAGCCTGCTTCTCCCTCTGCCTGTGTCTCTGCCCCTCTCTCTCTCTCTGTGACTATCATAAATAAATAAAAATTTAAAAAAAAATTAAAAAAAATAAGACAATGTGTCTGAAAACTATTTATTTGGGGGAGATGTGATATCTATGTGTCTACCTATCCTTACCCAAACTTACTCATCGCTGATAAATTAAAACAAGACACTGGATAAAGGCAAGAAGAAAAAGTCTGACTTCAAAAACATAGAAAAATTGTATAGGGGCAGGACTGAGAGTGCTGGAGCCCAACATAGATTATTTAGCTGCAACTTGCTTACATGGTATGGTTCTATACTGGGGAATTTGCCAATGCAGAATGATCAATGTAGGCAATATTTTAGTTTAGAAGTGAGGTGGTAGATTCATGGATGTCCTTTTTATTATTACTAGGCTCTAAAACATTTATGTTAGAAATATTCTTTTATATTTATATAATACTATATTTTAATGTAAAATAAAGGAAAATAATAAAGGGATTGGTTAAATCCATGCATTGGGATCCTATAAAACATAATATGAAGAACAATGTATAGTTATTCAAACAGATGTTTGGAATACATTACTAAGAGTTACAAAGTAATATGAATGATAATCTTCAATTTTTACAAATACATGTATATAAAATGGGTAAAGGAGTAGAAGGAATATACTAAGATGTTACAGTTTATCAATAGATGTTGAGGTTAAATTTTTTCTTTCTTTCATTTGCCAATCAGTATAGTTTCAATATAAACATGTATTACTTTTAGAAAAGAGTAATACATTCAGTTCAAGTTATAGTTTAAAAAAATACATATATATATGAGTTCTCCGGGCACCTGAGTGGGTCAGTCTGTAAACCCAGGCTCTTGATTTCAGCTCAGTTCATGATCTCAGGGATGAGCTGCCTGTCAAGCTCCATGCTCAGTGGGGAGTCCACTTGAGGAATCTCTCTTCCTCTCTCTCTCTCTCTCTCTCTCTCTCTCTCTGCAAGCCCCAACCGCATGCATAGGTGAACCCATACATGCGTACATGCACGTGGATGCTCGCATTCTCTCTCCTCCCACTCTCTCAAATAAATAAGTAAATTTTTTCTTAAAGTGTGAGTTCTCAGGGTGACTGAATCCGGAATATTTGTGAGACAATCATATATTTGAAAATTTTACTTGGGGGATGCCTTCCTACTAAAATAGCTCAACTCATAAATTCTCAAGTTGAATATAAAATAATTTTATGAGTCAGGTTTGAAAGAGAATACAGATTAGGGAGGATGTAGGAATCAGTGCAAGACTCAGAATTCATGCCAAGTCTTCCCATAATATATGAAATCACTGTACTAAATTTTTTTTTCCCACTTTGAGTCATTTAAACTGAGAAAGATTATCAATAGGTGTGAATTCCTGCCAACGTTGCTTACAGTAGCAAAGTCTGGGTTAAGTTAAAAAAATTAATTTTAATAATTAAATAATTTATATTCCTTTCAATTTAAGCCATTCTAATGAAGAGAATTAAGTAATAGTCACCCTACTTCATAAGCAAAGAAGAAAAAAATCTTTTCTTCAGTAGTTGAGTAGTACTTTACTGTCTAAAAGTACTATTATTCATTTTTACATGTCCACATTTTGAATATATTTTAGTAAGTTTAATTTACCACAGAATATGCATACATCTTTAATCAATTTTAAATTATGGATATTTATAAAATTAATTTCCAGAATCTAAAAAATTTGATCATTTAGAAGTTACCTAATTTGTATGCTCTTCAACAGCTTCTTTTCTTTCTTTTACATCTGATGCCTGCTAATAATTTTGCTAAACAAAAGTAAAGTTGGACAAACACAATAACATTGAACCCAAGTTTCTTTTCCCAAGATGGTATCTTGATAGCTACAAGCAAACAAAAATTACGTGTGGTTCACATCAGTGAGTAACCAATAATCAGGATAAAAATCAAAGTTCTTGCTCAAGAATAAAGAATAAGTAGAAGATATAGAGTAACTCAAGACTCAGACAAAATCATAATGGAATTTTAGAACCAGCAGATATAGGGTTGAAAGAATTAGGAAACTTTTGTTAATAATGACTACTCTAAGAGAACTTTCAAAATACTGTATTTCAATAGAAAAAGCTATGAATAATGTGATAAAGGACTAGTAGAATGACAAATGCTATGCAAGAGATAAGCTAGTCAGAAGGATAGAACATATAATAGAATGAAAAAGAATAAAATATGGGTGATTCTTCTTATTTTATTATTAAACCTTCATCTTCCTATCATCCTGCCAACCTAAAAAAAACCCACATATATGACATTTCCCCCTATCCTGCACTTTCACTCCTTTTGTGAGGCTTAACCCCAGCAAGGTTTGCCTTGCTTAGGACAAGCTTGCCATCTAGTGCCAATCCCTGGTAACTACAGAATATGGGAAAACATTCAGTGGATACAAACAAACGTGTGTGCATTACCTCTCTCTCTCTCTCTTTTAAAGATTTTATTTATTTATTCATGACAGACACACAGAGAGAAGCAGAGACATAGGAAGAGGGAGAAGCAGGCTCCATGCAGGGAGTCCAATGTGGGACTCGATCTCGGGACTCCGGGATTACTCCCTGAGCCAAAGGCAAACATCCAACCACTGAGCCACCCAGACATCCCTATCTCTCTATTTTTTTAAACCATTCTCTTTTTTTTTTTTTTTAACCATTCTCTTTTTAAAGATAATTTGCAGAGTTCCAATTATGAGCTTCAGTCTGGAGATACAGTGGTGAGAAAAAAAAACTAATATGTTTCCTAAAAGTCTTATGGGGAAGATAGACATTACACAAATAATCATCAACTAAATGCAAAAGTGACAACAAATACAAATTCAATATACTGACTCTATGCCAGATTAAGTCATATAATACAAAAAGTATATATGGAAGACATTTTTTCCATTTTACAGATCAGAAAATTGAGACAGAAAGGTCATATAATTTCCCCTAAGTCACACAGCAGAGCAGGAATATAAACCCAGGCTGTTTTACTCTCAAATCTGTGCTTTTAATTGCCTCTGAATATAAAATTGAAACTTGGATATATGCAAGCAAGATAAATACATGATTGGAAAATATTTATTAATTCAAAAAAGTATTTGCTGATCTCCTACAATGTACCAGATACTATTTTTGGCCTGTAGATGAAGAAGTGAACAAGAAAAAGATAAGACAAATATACTTAACCTCGTAAAGCTTGTATCATAAACACACACATCCATGGACACACTTACATATATAAGCATAATGTTTAGGCTGTTATATGCTCAAAATTTAATACATCAGGATAAGTGATTACTGATGTGAAGGTAAGGAGGTACACTATTTCCAGAGCAGTAATGAAAATCTTCTCTGAGGAAAGGATATCCAAATAGATGTTGAATAAATGTGAGGCATATGAGCATCTAGCAGAATGCTAGAAGGGGAAAGAGCAAACACAAAGGCCACTAGGAAGGATTCTATTTTTCATTCTGTGCCTCTGCCCCACCACCCCTATCTTCCACTGCAGCAAGAATGATTAAAGGGGAGTATGTATAAGAAACAAAGTAATAGGATTATATGAGATTACAGAAGTACCTTAAAAGGCTTTAGAGGACAAGATAAGGACTTCGTTTTCCAAGAGTGATGGGAAACCAATTGAAATGTTCAAACAGGGAAGTAACATGATCAAATTTGTATCTTTTAAAGACCACACTAAAAAAATAATAATAATAATAAATAAAGACCACACTAGTTACTATGAGGAGAATAGACTACAGGGTTTATACAGTGGAAATGAAGATATTATTCAGGAGGCTATTGCAACCTTCCAGACAAAACATAATGATGAAATCTAATAATCAGCACCTGGCTGGCTCAGTCAGTGGAGCATGTGACTCTTAAACCAGGGTTGTGATTTTGAACCCCACATAGGGGGGAGAGATTACTTAAAAATAAAATATTTAAAAATTTGTTTAAATATCTAATAATCAAATCAAACTTATAAATAACTATAATACAAAGGAAACTATAAGTGGCATAATAGAAGGTACAAAATATATAGGTCATCAAAGTTTGTATTTGCATGAAGACCAAGAAAGTCATCACCAAGGGGCTGAGAGATGCAGCATATTTAAGTATACAGAGAAGATTATGTGAATGTGTTTGTTTTTTTTTTAAAGAGTAAATACTTCAACTTTCCAATAGCATAAAGTGAATGTAAGGGTAAAACATGAATTAGAGTCAAATAAAGGAGTAACTCAAGAGATTAGGGAGATAAAATTAGTCTCTATTTTCTCTGCTTTCTTACACAGCTTCCTGTAACAGCTCAGTTACATGCTAGTTTTCATTTGTAATGTAGTTGGTCTGTCTTTTTAAATTCATTGAGGGTGTTAGGCACAGAAAATGATGTTCAAAAATGATTAATGAATCTGCTCAAAGACCACGAAAGTATACCACATCTATAATCTGACAAACAGGTTTATTTGCTGCCATAGAAATTTCATATTAGCAGAACTGTGGGTCATTTTACCATAACAAAGGTAGAGCCAGTGGGTGGTCTTCCTTGTTAGTTTGGGGGCAAGGTGGAGTTTAATTTAAAAAAATACTTTTAGGGATCCCTGAGTGGCGCAGTGGTTTGGCGCCTGCCTTTGGCCCAGGGCGCGATCCTGGAGACCCAGGATCGAATCCCACATCAGGCTCCCGGTGCATGGAGCCTGCTTCTCCCTCTGCCTGTGTCTCTGCCTCTCTTTCTCTCTGTAACTATCATAAATAAAAATAAAAATTAAAAAAAATATATTTATTTATCTTAATTCCAGTATAATTAACATATGATGTTATATTAGTTTCAGGAATACAATATAATGATTCAACAATTTTATACATTACTCAGTGCTCATTTCCGTATGTATACTCTTCATCCTTTTCATCTATTTCACCTATCCCACTACCCACCTCCCCTTTGGTAACCATCAGTTTTCTATATTTAAGAATCTATTATTTCATCTTTCTTTCTTTGTTCCTTTGTTTTGTTTCTTAAATTCCACATAGGCACGAAATCACGTGGTCTTTGTCTTTCTCTGACGGATTTATTTCACTTAGCATTATACCCTATGGGTCCACTCATGTTGTTGCAAATGGAATATATCATTCTTTTTTGTGGTTAACATACCATTTTGTGTATATGCGTGTGCGCATGTGTGTGCATGTATATATATATATATATATATATATATCTGATATATATGTGTCTGCGTGTGTGTATATATATTTTTTTATTCATTCATCTTTTCATCATCCTTTTTTTTAAATAATAAATTTTTTATTGGTGTTCAATTTGCCAACATACAGAATAACACCCAGTGCTCATCCCATCAAGTGTCCCCCTCAGTGCCCGTCACCCATTCACCCCTACCTCCCACCCTCCTCCCTTTCCACCACCCCTAGTTCGTTTCCCAGTGTTAGGAGTCTTTATGTTCTGTCTCCCTTTCTGATATTTCCTACCCATTTCTTCTCCCTTCCTTTCTATTCCCTTTCACTATTATTTATATTCCCCAAATGAATGAGAACTTATAATGTTTGTCCTTCTCCGACTGACTCATTTCACTCAGCATAATACCCTCCAATTCCATCCACATTGAAGCAAATGGTGGGTATTTGTCATTTCTAATGGCTGAGGAATATTCCATTGTATACATAAACCACATCTTCTTTATCCATTCATCTTTCGATGGACCCCGAGGCTCCTTCCACAGTTTGGCTATTGTGGACATTGCTGCTAGAAACATTGGGGTGCAGGTGTCCCGGCATTTCACTGCATCTGTATCTTTGGGGTAAATCCCCAGCAGTGAAATTGCTGGGTCATAGGGCAGGTCTATTTTTAACTCTTTGAGGAACCTCCACACAGTTTTCCAGAGTGGCTGCACCAGTTCACATTCCCACCAACAGTGTAAGAGGGTTCCCTTTTCTCCACATCCTCTCCAACATTTGTGGTTTCCTGCCTCGTTAATTTTCCCCATTCTCACTGATGTGAGGTGGGATCTCATTGTGGTTTTGATTTGTATTTCCCTGATGGCAAGTGATGCAGAGCATTTTCTCATGTGCATGTTGGCCATGTCTATGTCTTCCTCTGTGAGATTTCTGTTCATGTCTTTTGCCCATTTCATGATTGTTTCTTTAGTGTTGAGTTTAATAAGTTCTTTATAGATCTTGGAAACTAGCCCTTTATCTGATGGGTCATTTGCAAATATCTTCTCCCATTCTGTAGGTTGTCTTTTAGTTTTGTTGACTGTATCCTTTGCTGTGCAAAAGCTTCTTATCTTGATGAAGTCCCAATAGTTCATTTTTGCTTTTGTTTCTTTTGCCTTCGTGGATGTATCTTGCAAGAAGTTACTGTGGCCGAGTTCAAAAAGGGTGTTGCCTGTGTTCTTCTCTAGGATTTTGATGGAATCTTGTCTCACATTTAGATCTTTCATCCATTTTGAGTTTATCTTTGTGTATGGTGAAAGAGAGTGGTCTAGTTTCATTCTTCTGCATGTGGATGTCCAATTTTCCCAGCACCATTTATTGAAGAGACTGTCTTTCTTCCAGTGGATAGTCTTTCCTCCTTTATCGAATATTAGTTGACCATAAAGTTGAGTGTCCACTTCTGGATTCTCTATTCTGTTCCATTGATCTATGTGTCTGTTTTTGTGCCAGTACCACACTGTCTTGATGACCACAGCTTTGTAGTACAACCTGAAATCTGGCACTGTGATGCCTCCAGCTATGGTTTTCTTTTTTAAAATTCCCCTGGCTATTCATCCTTTTATTTTGTGAGTCCCTTGCTGCATTCTTTTAGAGAAATATTCATTAGTAAAAACTCCTTTTGTGTTTCCTACCTTCATGTTGTCATTTTTAGGTGGTCTTTCCTTTCTACTCCAATAGCCCTCTTCAAATATTTCTTGCAGGGCTGGTTTAGTGGTCAAGAATTCTTTTAAGTTTTGTTTGTCTGGGAAACTATATCTCTCCTATTCTGAATGCCTTGCTGGATAGAATATTCTTTTCCCCCTTCAATATTTTGGATATATCATGCTGCTCCTTTCTGGCTGCAAAGTTTCTGTTGAAAAATCTGCTGATAGCCTTATGAGGTTTCCTCTGTATGTAACTATCTTCTTTTGTCTTGCTTCTTCTAATATTTGTTCTTTATCATTATATTTGGCCTTTTTAATTACAGTATGCCTTGGTGTGGATCTGCTTTTGTTGATTTTGTTGGGTGTTCTCTGTATCTCCTGGATCTGGATATCTGTTTCCTTCCTCAGATTAAGAAAGTTTTATTCCTTCAAGTAAATTCTCTGGTCTCCTTTTCTCTCTCTTCTTCTTCTAGGACTCCTATAATATGAATTTTAATGTCTGATGAAGTCACTGAATTCCCTAAATTTATTCTCATTTTGCATAATTCTTTTTTCTCTCTTTTGTTCAGCTTCATTGTTTTCCATTACTATCTTCTAGGGCATTAACTCTTTCCTCTACTTCTTCCAGCCTGCTGCTAATTCCATCAAGCATGTTTCTCGTTTAGTTTATTGAGGTCTTGATCTCTGTAATACTTTTCCTTACCTGTGTTAATGTTCTCACTCATCTCCTTCACTCTTTTCTCCAATCCAGTGAGTACTCTTATGATCATTGCTTTAAATTCTCCAACAGGTGTGTTACTTATATCTGATGTTTCAGTTAGATCTCTGGCCATGGCCTTATCCTATTCTTCCAATGGGACAAGTTCCTCTGCCTTCTTAGTTTGTCTAAGCCTCTGTGCCTGTGCCTATGTTAGGGAAGTCAGCCATAGCTCATTTTTGAGGGTAGCGGGTTTATGAGGATGAGGTCTTATAGTATGCTGCTGCATAGTGTCTGTCCCCTGTTCCCCACGCTTTGGCACTTTCAGAAATACAGCCAGTTCTGCTGCATGCACTTTGCTTTTCTATCATGGCTGCTTTATCCTTCAAGCCAATCATCTGCAGAGGTTTTCTGTCTGTTGTAGGCAATGTTTGGTCCCTGGCCTGAATGTGGCATGTTTTAACTGGGTGTGTTCTAGTCTGCTTGTAAAATGAGAACTGCCACTGGAAGCAAGATCCTATAAACTCCTGGACTCAGAGATGCTATGTTGTCAGGGGTTTTGGCTAGTTTTCTAGGAGAGGGGGTCCTCAGCACTGGGACTGAAGCATTCATGACTGGGAAGGGTGGTTCTTGCAGAGCATGGGGTACATAAGCAAATTAGGTAAGGAAGCCAGCACTGTACTGGTTCCTGTTCCTGGCTCTGTGTTTATGCTGAGGGACAGGGAGAGGAAAATGGTGCTTGCCAATTCCTTTGTTCCCAGAGGGTTCTCTTTGTGAATGCTGCTTCTTTGGGAAATGCTCCAAGATAAACAACTAACCTCCCCACTCTTCCCCAGGCACTCTTCAGATGCCTGTTTCTATGCTATATGTCTGTGGCCTGTTTGCTTGCCTTCTCTCCAAGAGAAGCCCCAGTGTTCTCGGAGGTCTCCCAGGGCCAAGCATGCTAACCTTTAAAATTCCAGGCTTTAAGCCCCACTGATTGCAGGAACTTAAAAAATTCGGACTCTCTCACTTTCCAAGCCAAATGCTACAGGGATTCATTTTTCTCATGTGCTCCTGAGTGTTAGTCTATCTCTTGACCTTCTCCACAACCATGGCTCCCTCCCACTACAGTGGCCACGATACATTTCTCTCCTAAGCCACATCTTTGTTCTTTCTCTTTCTTCAATGTGGCTTCTTTTCTATCTTTAGTTGTGGATTTTGTTCTGCCAATCTTCAGATCAACTTCTGGAGTACTTAGGATGGTTTGGTAGTTATCTAGTTGTATTTGTGGGATAAGGCCAGCCTAAAGTCCTTCTACTGCCAGAAGGAGGCAGAATAAGTCTGCTGCCATCTTCCCCCTCCAAAACATATTCTTATTATAAGACTAATATATGTTATAATATATAGTCTTACTATGTATAGAAATTAAATTTTAAAATCTTGTAGTACATAAAAATTATATATTCACATGGAGAAGATAGATACTAGTTTTGAGGAATTGACTCCTGTGATTATGGAGGCTGAAAAGTCCCACAGTTTTTCTTCTGTCAGCTGGAGATCTAGGAAAGCTGGTGATATAAATCAGACCAAATCTGAAAGCCTGAGAACCAGGGGAGCTGATGGCATAAATCCTAGTAAAGATCAGAGGTGAAAGATTTCAGCTTAACAGTGAGATAAGAAAAAAGAGGTAGACTTTTCCTTCATCCATCTTTTATTTTACCTAGGCCCTCAAAGGATTGTGTGATCCCCATCTATATTAGATTAGACAAGCTACTTTATTGAGTCCACCAAATCAAATGCTAATCTCATATAATACCACTTTCAGAGACAAACCAAGAAATAATGTTTAATCTGGGCATCCTGCAGCCAGTCAAGTTGATACATAAAATGAACCATCAGAGTGTATTTTTAATCATGATAGAATTAGCTTTGCTATAGTTAAAAAATATTAACCCTAAACTATTAGTGCATTTAACATAATAAAAGTTATTTCTTAATTATGCAAAGTTTGATGGGTATCCAGTAATTTTGTAATGCAGTTGTTATTGACATGGTAACTAGGTATTTTGTTATGTTTACCTGTCTGCCTATGTTTGCCTTATCTCTATAATCTCATTATGTGACCTCCATGATCACTGCTTTCACATCTACTCTTCCATGCTATAGTCTGGAATTGACACGTTACTTTCAGTAACAGCCCACTGACCAGAATGAATTACATAGTCCCACCTAAGAACAAGGGAGTTGGGAAATGAAGAACACATAGAATAACTGTTGAGCCTGATTGTGTCTGCCCAGGGGTCAAGGACAAAAGTAGCATAGCCATGAGGCTACTCCAATTTCACAAAGTTCATGGTGGCTTTGACAGAGTGGTAACAGTGAAGATGGAGAAAAATGGTTCAATTTATTATATATTTTAAAGGTAAAATCAGTATTTGCTGAATGAAGACTCACGGAATATAAAAGATAAAATCAAAATGGAGTTAGAAAAAGCTTCAGAGGGATCCCTGGGTGGCGCAGCGGTTTAGCACCTGCCTTTGGCCCAGGGCGCGATCTTGGAGACCCGGGATCGAGTCCCAAGTCAGGCTCCCGGTGCATGGAGCCTGCTTCTCCCTCTGCCTATATCTCTGCCTCTCTCTCTCTCTCTCTATCATAAATAAAAAAAAAAGAAAAGAAAAGAAAAGAAAAAGCTTCAGAGACTTAAAGAATATCAAGAGCTCAGTTTTAAACATGCTATGATTGAAATTATTATAGAACATGGAGGAGGTGTCAAAGTAAGCACTTAGATTTATGGTTTCAAGTTGTATGGAGAAGAGGTACAGGCTAGAGATATAAATTAGGAGTCATCAATATATGCATGTTTTTTAAAGCCATGAAACTTGTTGATATTGCCTGTAGGATGAATAGAGTAAGAAGAAAAGATTGAATCCTGAGAAATTCCTACATTTGGAGGTCAAAATGAGGAGGAATCAGCAAAAGAAACAAAGATAGTGACCAGAATGGAGGGAAAACATAGAAAGTGTGGTACCCAGCAGTTTTTCCAGAACATCTAGTCACCCAAACAACAGGATCCTTTGAATTGGGATCCAGAAAGGCTTCTATAACCTGTTAACAGGCTTGAGCATAAGATATGAGAGATTTAACAATAGTCAGTCATACTAGCATGAGACAACAAGGGATCAGTAGAAGGTTGTACACCAATAGATACTGGTCTGCCTATGACTATCTCACATGGTATGAGATTATACTTCCCAAATGGGGAACTTCTAACAGTCAGTAAGACCATGGGCAATACCTTAGAACAGGGAAGTCCAATAGTTTTGGCAAGTTTAGAAATGTTCAGTTTGAGGATCCCATTAATTCTCTCAACCTTGTCTGATGATTGAAGTGATAGGGATAGTGATAATTCCAAAAAGTTTTCAAGGTTTTCATTAAGGTTTATATGATTTTCCCAGTAAAGCACAGGTGTCTTGATCACTGGAGATCATGGAAAGTATACTAAGTAGGAAACACATTTTCTAACAGTTTTTTGCCACTGTGAGGACATTAATCTTAGAGTAAGGGAAATCTTCAACCCATCCAGAAAACACACATATAAGAATATTGAAAAAGGATGCCTAGGTGGCTTAGTTGGTTAAGCATCTGCCTTTGGCTCAGGTCATTATCTCAGGATCTTGGGATCGAGCCCCATATCAGTCTTCCTGCTCAGCGGGGACCCAGCTTCTCCCTCTCCCTCTGCCTGCTTCTCGCCCTGCCTGTGCTCTCTCTCTGTTAAATAAATAAAAAAATACAATCTTCTAAAATATTAAATTAAAAAAAAAAGAATAAGAACATAGTGGTAACCCATATTAAGTGACAGTTGAATGAAGTCCATCCAACTGGAGGTGATCAAAGGGACCAGAGGGAGGTGTGAAGCCTCTTGAAAAATAAAACAAAATGGTTTATCCAGGATTATGAATGTGAAATGGTTTATCCAGGATTATGAACGTGATGAGTCAGACATTGTTGGTAGACTATGTTTGCAATTTTATAAAAGTTTTCCCAACAATGTTTATTAATAATTTGAGTCACCTTGAATGCACAAGAGTATATGCAGATGTGTAAACACCAAAAATAAGCCTTGCCTGAGAGCCAGAAAGAACTGCACAGCCATCCTGGGTTTCCCATGGCCCTAACTGTTCATTTAATTTATAATTATTGTTTCTTGTTTCTTTGATTTAGAAGCAGACTGTTGCCATGTGACAAGGACATCAGGATGGCAAAAGTCTGGCACCAAGGGGTCATTTGCTGCAGAAGTAGAATAGATTTCATCCATATGTTCCACAATCTTTACAGATTCTGTTGCTGCTGCCTTTGCATGAAAGGCAGCTAAAGCATTTCCCTGATACTCAGATTTAGTCCTTTTAGTATGAGCCTCAATCTTGATGAAAACAACTTCAGAAGATAAAAGAATAATATAAAGTAATAATGTTATATCAAGTCACATGTGTCTAGGAATTTCACATAATTTCTAGAACTCTTACATACCGATACAAACACAAGGAAGGCATGGTATTAGTTCTTATTTGACAATATTTTCCATATAATTTACCATATCAAGTAAGTGTAATTTGCTTAACAAAACCTTTGGAATGTTAAAGGAAACTTCATCTAGGACAAAAAAAAGACTATTTAGAATTTGATTTTGGTAAGTTCGTCAAAATCACACACAAAGAAAATTTTAAAGTGCTTGTCTGAACAGTATCATAGATTATTATGAGACAATAATTATCTATTAGCAAAATTTAGCTCTTTTAATATTAAGAAGACTCTGTTTTCCTAGGTAATCAAAGAACTAATAAAAACAGCAGACATAGGAAATTATTTTTTAAAACAAAATCTTTGTTTTCTTAAAAGGTAAAGAAATTTTCATAATCTGTTATCAAAAGCAGACCAAAAGTCCAACACTTTGGAATGGGGCTCGATCCCAAGGACCCCGAGATCATGACCTGAGCCAAAATCAAGAGCCAGAGACTTAACTGACTGAGCCATCCAGGAGCCCCTGTCTGTTTTTCCTCTTTAGACAACCAGGCTCATTTTAGAACAAAATTACTTTCTTTTCTATCAACAAAAAAATGCATCTTGATTTCTCATACTTTCTCTTATTGAAAATACATGCTACTTTCTCGGTATAAGGATATGTTTCATTTATTATTTCTAGTAGTTTTAATCACACATATTAAAATTCTTAACCCTTAAAACCTTAATTTGTAGTGAAAATTTTAAGTTAGCAATTGTGAACCATTATACCTGAGAGTTGTAAGTAAGAAACAAGTGGGACCAGGTAGGAAAAGACAGGTAGGGGGCTACGTGACAAGCTCACAGAAATCCCAGAAATGCTGAAGTATACAGAAACCAGAAATCAGGGAATATAATCAGACAGCCTCGTTAAACATTACTGATGAGATATTCAAAGAAGTAATCATGGTGCTTTCAGTGGTGACATCAAGAAGATTTAAGTTCCCTGATCCATTTTCTATGGATCATTTTCTATGGATCCATTTTCTATGACCATTAAAGCCCTAGTGGCAACCCATTTGGGGGCCCTCTCACTCCAGTGGGCTTTCTTTGGGTTCTCATCTTCACTTATAAACTATCACTACACCCTTTTATGTCCCTTCATAAAAGGGACATGATTCATTTTTCAACTCCTAGAGACAAGAAAACTGCAACCCTGTAACACCAGCATTCTTTAGATTGGCAAATTTATGAATACATTTCATAATTTCTAGAAGCAGGTGCCTTTTTCAATAGAGCACTAACACATCCAAATATCTTTTAGTTTCTATGTAAGAAGAGTGGAAAATAGATAAATCTATCTTCAGTAATTAATGTTCCATTATTATCTTATTAGAAAATGATCCTGAAATTCAATGAATTTAACTTAACTCATCACTTAGCAAAACCTTAAGGTTTCAAGTTACTAAGATTTGGGGAAACTATTTTTTAAATGTACCTAAATTTTACTTATTCAATCTACTTGTTCTTAACAATTCTGTTTAGATTATGCATAAAAACTTCATGAGACACCAAAGTCAACTATAATTCTAAATTAGTTTTGCTGACAAACTGAAAATATTACATGAATTTAATTAGTAAATAAATTTAACTAGTAGAATAAATGTTGTTTACCAGAATTATATTCAATGTTGATAACTCTAAAGACATGCTTGTTTTAATTAAACCAATGAATTTATTAAACTCACTAATTTACTGAAGATAATCCCAGATCACAAGAACTTAAAAAACATTTAGGTTACTTTCTATTATATTTCTGAGAACTTTTAGGAATACTAATTTATGTAAAGTGCCTGTTTAAGCCAATTAAGCAGAGCTTTTTGAAATTAATTTTGGCAATACTATCTGGAGGTAGAAAATACCACACATCTACAACATAGATATAGATACACGTGAAATGTATGTTCAGATGCAACAGAGATTTTATAGCTTCTGTTTTAAAATTATTGCCATGAAATTGGTGCAAAATTCACTAGTTATAAAAGCTGGATCTAGGTTTGTTTTTCGGGTAAATGGAATAAGCTAAAATTACCTGTTTAGATGGCTAAAGATTTTTGTAGTATTTGTGGAGAAGACACCTAAGATTTGTTATTTATCCTTAACAAATCAAGTTCTAAATAATCTTTTTGTTTTCACTTTTTTCCTAATAAGAACTATCTCCCCAAAATTTGCTTTTTAAAAAGATGGTCTAGATAAAAGTTTTGGAGAAGACCTTGGGTAAAACATTTATAATTCAAAGGAAAAAATAAAGCAAGATGCTCTTAGAATGTTTGTTCCCTTTGTTCCCTTGTGGCCAGAGGTTTTACAAGTTTTACTTAGAATCTTTTTGAGATAAATAAGGGTGGTTTGGGGATAGGTAAAAAGAATCAGTGCACTGCAAATCGCTTCTGGACTCACACCATTGGTCCTATAAACACTAGATTTGTAAAACAAAGGCAACTATTTCAAATTCCTCAAACAATTAGTTTGGTTGCTACCAATGATATCACAGGACTGATGTACCCATCCACCTATGTTAGAATATCTTCTTTCCTTTTGGTTACATTTAGCCTATGGGAGAATGCCTAAAAAACTTTCTGTCAGGCTCTGAAGATCAGCTTCCACTTTGTCCAAATTTCTGATCATAGTTATTAAATCCTTCCAAGTATCTTGTTAGGTTTCAGCCCTGGCCAATCAATATTTCTGGCAGTATTAAACAACCTCATGGACCTATGAGGTGTCCTCAAAGAGGGTGCAAAGATTGTATCTTCACAAGATCTAGAGTTACTGTCAAAGATAGAGAAAGAACCAATAACCTGCACGTCCCAGGCAGGCAAAAAGACAAGTCAAATTCTTAGGATGCAAAAAGTAGATAAACAAAAAGGGAATAGCTATCCTGGGAGAGAAAGAATCAATAACCAATTGGCCTGGATTTGGAAAGAGAGAGACAGTGTGAAATTTTATTTTCCTCTGTTGACTGGGCTCAGGAGGCAATCTTTTTACAAAAAATTTTGAAGATCCTCCCTGGGTTTAAAAAAATCTTAATGATAGCCCTTAGTTTGGTCTTTGACTAAAGAGTAAAAGATACCTGAAGATTACCTGTAGCATTGAGTGGTCTTAATTTAAAAGGCAACTGTTTAATAGTCTCCTCAGAATGGATACAAATATTAAAATATTTTAGGTACCTTTTCTCTCTTTAATTTTTTATTAACCTTTTGCAATGAACCTTCCACTGAAATGATTTTGGAAGTTTGAAAACTTTTGAGGACTTCTGTGTGCAAATCAAAATAAGTATCCCGTTCTACTTAATTTGGGAACCATTAATTACATGTATTCTTCTTTTCTTTTTTAAGATTTTATTTATTTATTCATGAGAGACACACAGATAGAGAGGGTGAGAGAGAGGCAGAGACACAAGGTAGAGGGAGAAGCAGGCTCCATGCAGGGAGCCTGACATGGGACTCCATCCCAAGTCTCCAGGATCACACCCTAGGCTAAAGGCAACACTAAACTGCTGAGCCACTGGGGCTGCCCTACATGTATTCTTCTTAAACGTTTCTTACCTAATTGTAGCATTCCCCAAAATGGCCATTATAATTTCTGGTTGTTTTTAGTAAAATTGTTCCATCTTGCTAGATATCTCTAACTACCAAAACTATAGTTCTGAGTCACAAAATAAGCAGGTGTGCCAGAGGCAGTGTGCTCAACTCCCTAAAGTATCCTATTTCTTTTAGCTGGGCCTTTTAGCTACGTCTTTTGGAGGCAAACTAACATATATAAGAAAGATAGGCCAAGGGGTTGATATTTGTAGGGTTTTATAGTGTACCTCATTGCATGTAAATTTTCTTGAAGTTGGCAAGTAACCTACCATCAGTCTAAACCATTCCATAACCAACTTATCCTAACATGGGAGTTTCTTGAGGTGGCAAAACCTTTAAATGCTCAACCCATGCCCACCAGTGTTTGCAGCTTTATTTCTGGTTTCTAAGATTCCATTAGCAACTAGTTTTCATTTAAAATACCAAGACCTCACATTAAATGCAGTCCTGCTCAAATCAGACCCAGTTCAATCCCAGACCCATTCTGGTTCTTAGATCCAGTCTGATCCTGAACTCAGTCTGGTTCTTAAGTCCGACCCAATCCAGCTCTGGCTAGTTTAACATGGACTAAGCCAACAAACCCCAATAATAAAGACTGCAGACTGGAACTAGAGAAGGGATTCCAATATGGAATGGTAGTCTAAACTGAGGACTGACTGATGACCTGTTAGTGCTTCCTCTTAGTCTAGAGTGATCTGTTAAACCTGGACAAAAAAGCCAATTAGATCAGAAGCTCAAATGCAAAGCGTACAGAGTTCAAACTGAGAGGAACTCACCAACGGGCTTTGGAAACAGCTAGAAAGACCATGAATTAAAAAGGGTTCACAAGATGCTGTGCTTGTGTTTCTCACTCTCCCTGAATGTTGATGGAGATTTACTTCAGATCCCGTTGCTGCCACCAAATCTGTTAAAGAACAAAAATTCAATTGTTAAATTTAAAGATTCAATTGGTTTTAGTAAGTGATTCATAAACCAGGGAGTATCCCATCTAGCAAGTGGAGGGGAGCTCCAAGAAATAGTACAAAATAAAATGTTTTCATGGGAAGGAGAGTGGAGCAAGTTATTAGTAAAAGAAAAGAAAGGATTTTCCCTGGCAAGGTCACCTTCCCTTATGGGGGAATGGTAGGAGGGCTTATTAGGTAGCTTACCTCATCTTTATTTGGGGGCTGGAAAGGGCCCATCTGACAGATTACTTCACTGATCCTTAACAGGAAATTCCTGACTAATTAAGATTTTATGTCCAGGGGAGCTTGAAACTGTAATTCGGTTACATATTAAGCCTTGTTTCAGTGACTTGACCCAGTGATGTCATTTTGGGCCTGCAGGATTTTTTTCTTTTTAACAAATCTAAAGAAAATATGGGGGAATAAAAGGGAGACAACAAATACAAACCACTATTTCTAGGAGTTTTGCTATAAACAGAAAGAGATGGAGTGGTAGCTGGAGAGGAAGTGGAAACAAAAGCTTTTTTAAATCTGTATACTTGGTGCTATAAAATGTTGAGGTTTGGGAGAAAATGGTCAAGAAAGAATTCTTGAAATGTCCTTGGTGCAAAAAGGTGTTATTATAGTAGGAGGACAGAATCTGAGGGCAGAAAAGAGTTGCATTGGGAATGTAAAGAGTGATTGATTATATAAGACTTTTTATTCTATGGAGAGGAGGGTGATATTAGGGCTCCAGGAAATTGAGTCTATAGGTTTTTGGAGATCACTTTTTTCTTGTAAATCATTAAGACAATGCAAACTAATGGAGTCTCCTGTCCTGCATGACTGTGATCTCTATGAGCTAACCACTCGTTTTTTAATCTTTCCTTAGTTCTAGGCCAGCCAGGGGTGCCTGAGGAATGTCACACATCTTCCATAGGGGTGGGATTGGGTGGTTGGGTGTTAGCTTGTGCTTTGCCCTCATTTTGCCTTTTGCTCCTTCAATATGGGGGTAGAGATAAAGGAAGTTTCAAAAGGGACTTTTATATGTTAAAGAAGACTTATAGGGTTCTGGAGGTTGAGAGATTATCAAGCTAAGGTTGCCTTTTGCCTCTAGCAAAGTATTAACATTAAGGTAGTTGATTATCTGGAGGAAGGTCACTTTGCTTGTTCCAAGAATCTGCCAATGGCTATAGGTCACAAGGAAGTTTAATTTTTTTTCTATATTTCTTTTGCCTTTTCCCCCCCATATTATTCACTTTGCTTTTTTAAAAATCAAAATGATAGTAGCATATATACTAAATTGATTCAGTAGAGTACATGAGAAGGCAAGGGATCTACTTCTGAAGTGAGAGGTTGCCTTAACGAAGGAGGACAAATTCAAGTATAATTGATGGGTATGGAAGTCTTCAAGTTTTTTCAGTTAGAATAAGAAACAAGGTTATCATTTAAAAGTAAAGGTGGAAAGAAGGTTCAAAGGGGACAGAAGAGAAAAAAATGAAGTTGAAAATTTACCAAAATCAGTCCAAAGAGAAAGTGAGCTAGAATAAAAAAAGAGAAATTGTATGTTTTGTAAACCAAGGGAAGATGATGTTTCAAAAAGAATGTGGTCAAAGGTCTCAAGTACTACTGAAAAGCTAAAATGAGAACTGAAAAAGTCCAATCAATTTAGCGATTTGGAGGTAATTGTTAATCCTAGCAAGAATTATTTTATGGACTGATGGGATCAGGAGCCCCAGATGGAAATATATTCTGGATTGAGCAGAAGGTAAAGAAATAAGGATAACTTACTTCTCTTGATGTAGGAAAGATGTTGAGGTTCAGAGTGAACAGCCAAGAAGTCTTGAGACATCTTTGGAGCAAAAAGGTGGTTTTGTTAAAGCACAGAAATAGGACCCATGGACAGAAAGAGCTGCACTGGAGTCATGAGGATTGGCCGATTACATACTTTCAAATCGAGAGGGGGTTACGGACAGTGTAAGTCTCTGAGGAATTTTGGAAGCAAGGTTTCCAGGACCTTGAGGGGACCAGCTATGGTTAAAAAAGGTAATTTATTACTGTCTAATATAACCTGAGTCATGAGACCCTTTAGATGTATATCCATGAGTCATGCTTAGGGGATGACTGCCAAAAAATATCTTGGTAGGCACAGATAAAGGACACTTCCAGAGGTATTTTTAAAAATATTTTATTTACTTATTTGAGAGAGAGAGAGAGAGAGAGAGAGAGAGCATGAGCAAGAGGCTAAGCACGGAGCCCAATATGGGGCTCAATTCCAGGACACTGAGATCATAAAGGCAGATACTCAACTGACTGAGCCACACAGCCGCCCCTCCAAAGGTATTTTTTATGTTTAAGTAGACTTCTAGGATTCTGGAGATAGGCAAAGGCTGCCTTTAAACCTTAGCAAAGTATTAATATTGAGGCAGCTAAGTTCATACAGGAATGTTAGCCTGTTTCAAGGGTTTATTAATAGGCTGGCTATAAGTAGTAATGGAATTTAATTTTTCTTTTGCCTTTGCTTCCCATATCAAATCTTTAAAAGTTTGCTGTGAAGGAAGAGAATGCTTTAGCTAAAAATTAGGAAAAGAATTCATAGAACTAAATTGCAAAAAAAATATACAATAATAATTAAAAATGAGCAGAAAATCTAAGTAGACATTTTTCCAAAGAAGACGTACTGATGGCTAGCAGATAAACAAAAAAGATGCTCAACATTACTAAACTTCAGAGAAATGCAAATCAAAACCACAATGAAATATCACTCACACTTTTTAGAATGGCTATTATCAACAAACAAACAAGAAATAACAAGTGTTATAGCATGGATGTAAAGAAAATGGGACCCCTGTGCAATGTTGGCAGAAAAGTATACTGGTAGAGCCCCTATGGAAAACAGTATGGGGGCTCCTCAAACAATTAAAGATAGAACTACTATATGATCCAGTAATTCTACTCTGGGTATTTAGCTGAAGAAAACTAACTCAAAAAGATATGTGTATCCTCAAATCCACTGCAGCAGTATTTACAATAGCCAAGATATAGGCTAAACAACCTATGTATCCCTGAATGAATGAATGAATGAATGAGTATAATGAAATATTTTGAATTATTTTTCAGAAATAAAAATTTGTGGCAAAACAGATGGCTCTCGAGGGCATTTTGCTAAGTGAAATAAGTCAAACAGAGAAAGACAAATGCCATCTGATCTCACTTATATGGGACTCAAAAACAAAAGAAAGCAAAACCAAGCTCACAGATACAGAGAATAGATTGATGGTTGCCAGAGGCAAGTATGGAAGATGGGAGAAACTGGTCAAGGGTGTCAAAGACATAAACTTCTAGCAATAAAATCAATAAATCCTGGAGATATAATGTATTGCATGGTGACTATAGTTAAAAGTTGCTATGAGAGTAGATCTCAAAAGTTTTATTCATAAGAAAAAAGTCTTGTAACTATGTATGATGAATGTAAACTAGATTTATTGTGGTGAACATTTTGCAGTGTATACAAACATATCATTATGCTGTATATCTGAAACTAATACAATGTTCTATATCAATTGTATCTTAAGTAAAAAAAAAAAAAAAAGAAAAAGAAAACTCAGAAAAATAAAAGGAGTAAATTCTTTTCTCAGATTGGTTCTTCAAGGCATTCCAGAAATAGTAGAAACAGGGCCCAGGAGTTCTTCTGGCTTCATAAGAAAAAATAGGGAACTCAAAAATTGAAAGGAATGTCCAAATAGACACATGGCTAAGTGAGGTAAACTAGAGATATCAACTAAAGGCCAAAGAGGGGAAAGCTACTCTTGCCTGAAAGGGTATGCAGTGATAGAGGGGGAATTGATGAATATGAGCCCCCAAGAAACCACATTAGTAGAGGCTTCCATCACCAGAATCAAAATCAGAGTGAGATAAAGAACCAACATTTGGTCAATGAAGAAAGATACTCCCAGCCTCTAACTTTCTCTCCTACTCTGCAGTGAAGAAAATCAAAACTAAAACATTATATGCTAGTAGAGCCACAGTTTTGAGACTATGTGCTGAGGTATCCCAGGTGTCCCAGCTATCCCACAGGGGTGCTGTGGAATTTTTTTTTAATAGGGTTTGAACTCATGACCCCAAGATCAAGACTGAGCCAGCCAGATGCCCTGCTATGGAGTATTTTATATATTCAAGGGAAACAGCAATCCTATCTGCCAGACACTACATGAAACCCCAGCTTGAAATAGTTTTGGATTTAAAAATTTTTGCAAAGCTGGGTTTTGTTTTTTTTTTTTTTTTTTTTCTGTTGTTTTGATAAAGAACAAATGCCTCTTGAGAATCTGGGTGGAAGAGGAAGCAAGGAGGCACTAAGGGATGCTGTTAAGAAAGCAAAACAAAACAATACTACTAAGACAATAAATGCACCATTACCTAAGGAAGTTTGGGAACCTCTGTGGTATCCCAGGCATCCCAAGAAAAGACAGTGAGAAATGTGCAACACAGAGCAGACCACACTCACTTCTACTCAAAGGTGGGAGAAATGAAAGCAAATTAATCTCTCTCCTCTTAGGTGAAGCCTGATATGTGAAGAGGGTAAAAATTGAGGCCTGAACGTAATCCGGAGTCAACATTTCGAGCCCCCCAGGACTATTAACTGGAAATGACTAAGAAATCATGAAATCTATTGACAAGACAAGGGTAAGACAGATTTAAGTCAGTACAACTGAAAGTAATTAAGTGGAGAGAGAAAATTCTGTCCCTTTACTATCCCGATGAGTTGTGATGTCTCAATCATAGTAGAGAAGGACCCTTAAATTTATTTTGATGGCCTATGAAACAATTCTTGACCAAAAGAGGCAGTTATAAATATTAAAGTTAATCCATTCCCACATTCATTCGCTGAACATATATTTATATGTCTATTATATGCTAATCATTTTACTGATGGTAAAAGACATGGACAAAAGCCCACAGAGGATAGTGTTTAGCGTAGCATGCCTTCTCCAATCAGTTTATCCCTCTATCCTGTCTCTGCTTTTTTTCCTTCAAAGAATATATTAATCTCCAAAGGAATTTACTCACTTACTTACAGGTTACGGTCTATCTAGAGTGTCAGGGCCAAGAGAGAAAGGATTATTATCTTGGTCTTCCCCTCTCCTCCATCTCTCCACATTGGGATGCTTCATAAATCAATACTGGGTCCCTGTCTCCCTGCCTATAATACCTCTTATCTTTGAATATAAGTATTATATGTGTTGATGCTATACGTGTATCCTGTTGATACTACCAAATGTACATCCAGTTGCCTTCTTGAAACACAGGCACTGAATAGGTATTTTAGCTCTAATACATACTCCTCCCTTTCCTACCCTTCACTGCAGTCCCTAATCTGGCTCCCTAGTGCCTCTTCTCATGCCCAACAGAGCATCATCATCCACCCAGACGGTGACAGTCTGAGAGGCTCAAGCCAAAACCCCAGAATTATCCTTAATTACTTTTTTTCACCTACAAGTCTATCAATTCTACTTCCAAAATGTATCTCAATTCCAATTTCTTTTCTCTATATCCACAGTTACTAAACTATTTCAAACAATGTTTTTTGGCCAGACTACTGTAGTAGTCCAACTGTCTTCTGGCTTCTACTCTGTTTTTTGCAACTGTAACCAAAGAGAAATGTTCATGTCCAAAATTTAATCATCACACACACACACACACACACACACACGCCTATTAGAAAAATCTGTCCGTTTCCAATTACTCTCCAGATAATCAAGGCTCCAAACAAACCTACAGGGCCATCAGGGTCTGGCTTTACCTGACCTTTGGGGGTTTTCCCATGTTTTTATCTGTTTCTATTAATGTCTGTCCCTCCTTTGCTTCTCAAACAAGGCGCCACGAAAGCAGAAGTTTGACACAATGTTTACTGTAGCATCTTCAACATCTGATTAGGAAGAAAACCCAAAGCGCGGGCCGAGGCCCCGGGGTCTGCGGGCCGTGGCTACCCGAGCGCGAAGAGCCGAGGCCGAGGGGGCCTCCCCGGGCCCGCAGGCCCTCACTGTACCGGGCGGGGCCGGCTGCGCCTGCAGCTCCGGGGCGATCTCGGCTTCACCGCGGGCGGACACGAGGCGCAGGGCGGGCGGCGGCGCCGGCCGGTCCCGCTAGCAGCTCGGACGTCCTCCTGCCGCCTGCCGGCCGTGCGGCTCCAGGTCTCGGAGCGTCAGTATCCTCAGCGCTAAGACGGGGCCACGTCGGCGTCCTTTAAGGTTTCATGAGAATCAAGTATGTGAAGATCCATCTATCGATTAATTTATCCATAGGATTCTCTGGGCAGCCCGGGTGGCCCAGCGGTTGAGCGCCTGCCTTCGGCCCCGGGGCGTGATCCTGGGGTCCCGGGTTCGAGTCCCGCGTTGGGCTCCCTGCATGGAGCCTGCTTCTCCCACCGCCTGGGTCGCTGCCTCTCTGTCTTTCATGAATAAATAAAACCTTTAAAAAAAAAAAAGGATTGTCTATAGTCATTAGGCTGCCAGTCCGTGAAAGGAACACTGAGCTGAGCCTATTCAACGGCTGCATGCACGACGATTCTTGCTCCTTTAGCTGAGCTCGGCCTGCGGGGAGGGAGCCCGCCCTCTTGAGGCTCCACGCGGCCCCGACGGCGCCCCGGCCCTGCCCGCGCCCTGCCCGCGCCCTCCCCGCGCCCTCCCGGCGCCCGCCAGCCGCGGCCCGGCACCGGGTTCCGACCGACGCTCCGCCGCAGACCGGCCGCCGCGCCCACACCCTCCGCCCCGCCGGCGCTTCCGCTCCTCGGCTTCACAACCTTCTCCTTCACGCGGCCGACGCCCCCTCCTCCTCCCCTGACAGGGTTTTAAATCCCCGCGCTTCTCTGGGGCGACGCTTCCTCCCCAATCCCTGCGCCCGCTCCCTGGAATTTAAGTCACTTCGCGTTCCCACCGCGGTGCAACCTGGTCCTTCGCTTTAAGGAGACCGCCTCTGAAGAGGGGTCAGCCGCCCCCCGCCCCGCCCCGCCCCGCCCGGGCGCAAGTCTCGCGAGAAGGAGACCATCTATCGCGGTACTTCCTTGTTTCCAGAATCCCTAGCGCGAGGCGGAAAAACACTCTTTTCCCTCAGCCTCTGTGGCCGGGCGTGTTGTCGCTGCAAGCTCTTCTCGCGTCGCCGTCGCCGTCGCCGAGGGAAATGGCGGCTCCCGAGCAGCCGCTACCGCCCATGTCCAGGGGATGCCAGAGCTCCGCCTCGCTCTCTCCGCCGCGGGGCGACCGGACCCTTCTAGTGAGGCACCTGCCGGCCGAGCTGACCGCCGAGGAGAAAGAGGACTTGCTTAAGTACTTCGGGGCTCAGTCGGTGCGCGTCCTGTCGGATAAGGGACGGCTGGTAAGGGCGCGCCGGTCCCGCGCTCCGGAAGGCCCGCGGCTGCTGGCGCCTGGGGGGGGGGGGGGCGGGGGGGGGGGCGGCCGTGACAGCTGGAGGCCGAGCCGAGTGCGCCCGTGGTGCGGGGTCGTGCCCGTCCGCGCTCACGTCCAGACGTCGTGAGGCCGCGGGAAGCTGCGGGGGCTGGCGCCTGTGCTCGTCACGGCGCTGCCGGACCGGGCGGCTGAGAGTCGGGGCCCGAGGAGGCCGAATGGCGTCTTCCCTCCCCTCACCCCCCGGGAGAATCTCCACACTCCTCCGAGTTTGAGAGCGTTTCCTTTGGACTCCGAGTACTCTCGGGGATGAGCCACAAAGAAATGTCGATTCATTTATAAGCAGCTGTTAAGACATTCATTAAAGTAGAGGAGAAAGTACAGTAGAAACCTCAGTAAACCGGGTAACAGCATTTCTACTAGATTTTTTAGGAAAAAAAATTCTTCATGAAATTTCTGACGGAATCCGTTGGAATAGTATTTTAAGGTTTCTACGTAGGTATTTACGGGTTTATTCTATTTACTTTCATATCCGAAGATGTTTTAGGTGGATTTCTCTCCGTTACTCTAGTAATGAGGATGTTAAGTTTCTGCCAGATAGTCTGTGATTGTGCAAAATATTAGTGGTTTTAGTCTTCTCACGTGGTTCTGGTATGAACCAGCGTTGAGAAGTACCGGGAAGACTGACCACTTGTGATCAAAGTGTCAAGTACACCAGCAAATACTAATATTCTCTGTCGTTAATGTAAGTACTCTTAATGAGGTCATCTTGGATCAGAGTAGACGAAATTAGAATGTGATATAATTACTCAAGCAACTTGTAAATGCTTTAATAAGCTCTAGTAACATTATCTGTAGCATAATGATTCATTTACTCTCGACTTACCTTTTTTTTTTTTTTCTGATGGCTTTTACACTATTTACAATTTATATTTAAAAATACATTTCTCCCATTGAATCCTTATCACAGGGATAAAGCACAAAGGAACTATGCACTTAGGAATGCTTTTTTGTTGATAAACATTTTTAAACTTTGCATTTGGCTGTACAGAAGTATGCTTAAGATCTTTAGATGTATTATAAATTAAAGATCGAAATATCAGAAAGGGAGACAGAACGTAAAGACTGCTAACTCTGGGAAACGAACTAGGGGTGGTAGAAGGGGAGGAGGGCGGGGGGGTGGGAGTGAATGGGTGACGGGCACTGGGTATTATTCTGTATGTTAGTAAATTGAACACCAATAAAAAAAAAAAGAAATTAAAAAAAAAAAAAAAAGATCTTTTGTATATTGTGATAGTTTAAGGGCCATCCTCTGTGTATAGTAGGGGTTTTTAAACTTCTGGTCTGTTAAACTATTTGAAAACATATATAAAACATGCTGTATAAGTGTGTACACCTTTATTTTTTTTAAAGGTTTTATTTATTTATTCGTAAGAGACACTGAGAGAGAAAGGCAGAGACACAGGCAGAGGGAGAAGCAGGCTCCATGCAGGGAGCCCAATTCAGGACTTGATCCCAGGACTCTGGGATCACAAAGTGAGCCCAAGGCTGACGCTAAACCGCTGAGCTACCCAGATGCCTCTGTGTGTACCCCTTTATAGAAGAGCCTCCATAGCTATCAACTCAAGGAACTCTGATTCAAAAAAGATTCAGAACTACAGTGCTGAAATTAATGAGCAGTTACAGTGATCTCGATTTTCCATGACTTTATTAATTTGTGAAATAAATAACTGTCAGCTGGTAAAATCAGACTTCTTACGAGAAACTGAAATTGTATTAGAAATAATTTGTTCTGGATCCCGGGGTGGCACAGCGGTTTGGCGCCTGCCTTTGGCCCAGGGCGCAATCCTGGAGACCCGGGATCGAATCCCACATCGGGCTCCCGGTGCATGGAGCCTGCTTCTCCCTCTGCCTGTGTCTCTGCCTCTCTCTCTTTCTCTCTCTCTCTCTCTGTGACTATCATAAATAAATAAATAAATAAATAAATAAATAAATAAATAAATAAAAATAATTTGTTCCTTAATTCTTTTTCAGAAACATACAGCTTTTGCTACTTTCCCTAATGAAAAGGCAGCTATAAAGGTATGACTTTATTATTATTATTAAAGTTATCAACAATTTCCTATTTACTAATGTTTGGTCAAAAGTGAGACATTGTTGAACTATGGTTTTCAAAAGCAAAAGTTTCTGTATTTCAGGAGTTTATTCCACAGACTGCATTTGGTTTATTCTCAAATCTTCCCCAAAGTTTAAGTATTTAGATGTAAGAATAGATTAATTTAAAGCAAATTAAAATTGAATTGGAATTTTATATGCAAGTAAAGATAAGTTCTAAAGAATGCAAAGATTAATAACTCTTTAACTGCCACAGATGTTTTCAGTATTAAAAGGAACATACATTAAAAAATAAATCCTAGAGATTCGTTCACGAAGGAGGTGACATTTGAGGTAGACCTTTAATGATTAGTTGGATTTTGAGCAGAAAACAAAGGGAGATGGGCCTGTCAGGTGGAGAGAACACTAACTGAAGCTATAGGGCATGAAAAGCTGTAAGAGCAAAAACTAAGGGTTGAGATGGAACTAGGACATGGAAAGTAGGTTGAATTTAAATTTGGGTGGGAGGAAGGGATTGAATTTTTAGTAGATACTACTTCCGGCATGTGCATACATAGTCACAGTTTGAGCTGCACAATATGGTCAGGCCTGTGAAAGATGTGGTAGATTAAATGTGGAAAAGATGGGAGGTAGGAAGGCCAAGTAGAAATTCAAGATAAGAGAACTCTTATAATGACCAAGGCAAAATAAAGGATCCTAATAAATCAAGAAAAAGGCAAAGGGAAGAAGTAGGTATATACCTGATAGAGATTGAGTTTGCAGGCCTCGTGATCCCTATTGATACACAGCTTAAGAAAGGGAATACTTAAGATTTTTGGACTGAGGTATTGGGTTATTACATTAGCTGACAGGGCAGGATTTGGAGGATGTTTGCAAAGGTAGGTAATGAATTCAGGTGTTAACTTTGAAGAGTCATTGAGCTACTTCTATGGAAAAATTTTTTAAAGATTATTTATTTGAGATGGACTCATAGAGCATGAGCAAGGGGAGGGGCCGAAGGAGGGAGAAGCAGACTCCCTGCTGAGTGGAGAACCCTACATGGGACTGGATCCCAAGAACTGAAGTCAGCAGCTTAACCAACCGAGTATCCCAGGCACCCCAGAATATTTTTGATGCAGTTAAAAAATATGGCTCTATTGCTGAGATAAGGTCAAATATGAAGTATCTTGAATCAGATGAATGGATGTGGTTGTCCAAGGGAAGATGAGCCAGGAAAGGAGAATGAGAGGGAGAAATTCAAAAAGGAAGTAGAACTAGGAAAAAAAAAAATCATGGTTGAAAAGAGAAGAGTTTTTTTACAAGATGAGATCTTGTGATGACACAAAATAGGGAACAAATAGTGTATCAATAAAGGATTTTTTTTTTATTGTGAAACAATAGAAGTCACCCAAATTCTCATCAGTAAGGGGAAGGGATACCTTTATTCCTAGGCTGGACTACTGTTGGAGAATGAGGTCAAATGATTATGTATTAATAAGTAATGTAGCCTAGGTAAAGTACATGAATAAAGTTGCCACACATTATGTATGAGATGTAACATTGGCTTTTTGGAAATCCAGTAGTACGTATGTTGGTTTATGCATAGGAAGAAAATGTAGCAAAGCTGTATACCAAATGGTTAATAAATGTCTTTCTGTCAAGGAGGGATTATAGAAGACTTTCACATTATATGTATTTTTTTAACATACAGGCCCCGGCCCCCCCCCACCCCTAAAAGATTCTTATATATATAGCGTAAGATGTTATAAATAAAATATGGCAATGAAACCCATATTGTTTTATGGTCAAGATTAACTTAGAGGAGAGGGTATGGAGCCAGTGTCTTTGGGAAATGTTTATAGTAGAGAAGGAATGAGAAGATGATAGCATCAATATGGTGTTTAGGTTACAGTGCATGTGACTGATAGATTTTTTTAAAAACCAGGGTTTAAGAATAAAGTAGCTGAGAGAATTGAGGAAATTAGTTAACATTAAAAATGAAAAATCATATATCCTGAAAGAGAATAGGTGTGATACCCATTTTGCAAACAAGAAAGTTGAAGTAATTAGAGCTTAGATGCCTTTTATTTCAGACAATCGAAGATTCACTGATAATGAAGAGGTCTAGAGTTGATTTAGGGACTTGAAAACTATTGAAACATTTTATTTTTTTATTGAAACATTTTAAAATGAAAGAATCAAATAAGGATACATAAGCATAGTAAAACAAAATTATCGTCCCAATTAAGGCTTATAGTTCCATTTATTCAAAAATATGAAATGCTTACAATATGCTAGATGCTGCTTTAGGTCTTGGGATAAATCCATGAATAATATTTACAAAAAAATAGGTAAATAGATACTTATGTCCTCATTGGGGCTCACATTCTCAAAAAAAGATTATAAATAACAAACTTGTTTACTATTTTAGAACATGTTAAATACTGTGAGGTAAAAAGGCAAAAGAGCAATAGGATAAAGAGTATAAGATGGGGATAGTTAAGTTGCAGTTAAGGTGTTTAGGGTCATAGTTGAGTAACAATTTGAAGGAGTTGAAGTTAGCTAAAGAAATATATGGGGAAAGTACATTCCAGTCAACGTAATGACTGGAACAAGGGCACTAGGGTAGGAGAATGCCTGTCGTGTGCAAGTAAGCCAGAATGGCATAGGCAGACAGAATGAGGGGGATGTAGTTAGAATTTAAGGTCAGAGAATAAGAGACCATTTCATGTAGGTACTCTAAATATCCTGGATTTTATGCTGAATAAAATGGGGAGCTCTTGTAGTATAGGGTCATAGTTGAGTAACAATTTGAAGGAGTTGAAGTTAGCTAAAGAAATATATGGGGAAAGTACATTCCAGTCAACGTAATGACTGGAACAAGGGCACTAGGGTAGGAGAATGCCTGTCGTGTGCAAGTAAGCCAGAATGGCATAGGCAGACAGAATGAGGGGGATGTAGTTAGAATTTAAGGTCAGAGAATAAGAGACCATTTCATGTAGGTACTCTAAATATCCTGGATTTTATGCTGAATAAAATGGGGAGCTCTTGTAGTATTTTGAGCAAAGCACTAACATAATGTAACATCTTTTTTTTTTTTTTTAACATTTTTTTAAAGATTTTATTTATTTATTCATGGGGGAGGGGCAGAGGGAGAAGCAGGCTCCATGCAGGGAGCCTGAATTGGGATTCGATCCCAGATCTCCGGGATCAGGCCCTGGGCTGAAGGTGGCGCTAAACCGCTGAGCCACCCGGGCTGCCCTAATCTAACATATCTTTAAAAGGATGTTGTGTTGAGAAGAGATGGGAGACAGGGATGAGTAAAAACAGGGAAATCTGTAAAAAAGTTATGGTAATTTAGCTCAGAGATGATGGCCGTTTAGACTGAAGTGGTAAGAAGTGATTAGATTCTGGATATATTTTGAATGTAGAAGCAAACAATTTCTTGATGGCTTGGATATGCAATATGGGAAAGAAGTCTTACAGATGATTCCAATATTTTTGACAGGAGTAAGTGAAAGAATGGAGTTACCATCAACTGAAATATGAAAGGCTCCAGATAGAAAACATTTGGGGGGATGAGGAGAGAACATAGTGGTTCAATTTCTGAAGTGTCAATTTTGAGATGTTTGTTAGACACGTAAGGAGAGCTGTCTGGTATGTTTTCTTGGAGTTTAGGACAGGCTTGGGCTGAGGTTATAAATTAGGGAATTAGGAGCAATGTGGGCATGGAATTTAAATTTAGGATTAGATCACTAAGAGAGCTAGAAAGAGGACCAATAATAGAACCCTGGAGTATGTCAACTTCCAGACTTCAAGAAGGCACAAACCAAGAGATCACAGAGTAGAAGCCAGTAAGCTAGGAAGAAAATTGCAGGAAGTATGTGTTGACATCAAGCAAACAACATGTATAAAGGAGAGAGCTATCAACTGTATTAAATGCAACAAAATGAAGATGGAAAGTAGACCATTGCGTTGGCAGTACAGAATTTGTCATCTTTGACAAACAGTGCCAGTGGACTGATGATAAGACATAAGACTGATTGAAATGAGTTGGAGACTGCATGGGAGGAGAGGAGTTTTAGGTAAAAGACTTGGCTAACTTTTGTTTTTTAAGATTTTATTTATTTGAAAGAGAGAGTGTGCACATGCATTAGAGAGCACAAGCAGTGGAGAGAGAGAGAAGTGGGCTGCCCATCCAGCAGGGAGCGCGGTGTGGGGCTTGAAGACAGGACTCTGTGATCATGAACTGAGCCACCCAGGTCCCCCGGCTTAGATAATTCTTAAGGAGTTTTTTGTTTTGTTTTGTTTTTTTGTTGTTTTTTGTTTTTTTTTTTTTTTGTATTCTTAAGTTTTACTGCAACTGTAATTGAAAGGAGGGGAGCAAAATGGGATCAATAGATGAATAAAAACGAATTAGTATGGGAGAAGTTAGAAGCATATTTGTATGCTAATATGGATGATTCCGTACAGGACAGAAAATTAACAACGTACTTAAAAACACTCCCCAGGGATCTCTGGGTGGTGCAGCGGTTTGGCGCCTGCCTTTGGCCCAGGGCGCGATCCTGGAGACCCAGGATCGAATCCCACGTCGGACTCCCGGTGCATGGAGCCTGCTTCTCCCTCTGCCTGTGTCTCTGCCTCTCTCTCTCTCTCTCTCTTTCTCTCTCTCTGTGTGTGACTATCATAAATAAATAAAAATTAAAAAAAAAAAAAAAAACACTCCCCATTCGGAGTGGAAGAGAGACTCTTGAGTAGATGGAGGGTGGAATTTAGTATACAAGTCAAACAATTAGATTTAGGTAAGAATTTGGATAGTTAATACCTTAACAACAGAAGGTAGATTCATTTGCTGGTAGATGGGAATTATTGCAATCTGAAGTTCTCATCTGGTTATTTTGATTTTCCCAAAGTAGGAAGCAAAGTCCTAGGCTAAAAGGATGGGAAAGGAATGTTATGAGGTTAATAAACAAGGAGAAAGTACAAAATAATATTCTAAGAGATTAGAAAAAATGAACTAAAAATGTAATAAGTATGGCATCATTAAGTTTCACCCCCAGATTTGCAATTGTGATCATGACTTTAAAGTGAATCTAGGCTGATTATGTTTTTCTAACTGTTTTCAGTTGCATTCACTTTAAAGTGAATCTAGGCTGATTATGTATGTTTTTCTATTTTCAGTTGCTAACTATTTTCAGTTGCATAGGTGAAGAGGGGTTTGGGTTTATCCAGATTTTAGTTTTGCTAAGTGGTAGGAAGCAGTCCCTTAATAAATGACAAAGGCTAAGCATCTGGAGATTAGAAATGATTAAGAGATAGCCAGAGATATATTAGCAGTATTCACAAAGATCATGTATAAATTATTTTGGAGATATTCTCTAACAAATATTTTTTTATCGTAATTATCAAATATTTACTCTTGTTTTTCCAACTAAAGGCATTGACAAGACTACATCAACTGAAACTTCTAGGTCATACTTTAGTTGTTGAATTTGCAAAAGAGCAAGATCGAGTTCATTCCCCATGTCCCCCTTCAGACCCTGAAAAAAAGAAAAGGTATGTAGTTAGGTTTTCCTAATATTTTAAAGTGTTTTTAAATCAGTTGTATTGGGTTAATCAATTGGGTTTCATTAATTGGGTTGTTTTCATACTAGCAAGTAAATAACTTGACATAATAAATTATATATGTTTCTGTTTAATCTAGTATATTTATCTTGTTCCTAATTGTGCATTAAGAATCTGAGTGTTCATTTAATAGTAAGAATTAATCAGTGGGAAGTGGGAAGAGGGTGGGGTGAAAAGCATTCAACTTTAAGTGGAGGAATATAACTATACTTGTTGTATTACAGACAGCAAGGTGTCATGAATAGGCATGGCCTTTGGTTCCCAGCAGTGACTCTTTGTAATTATAAAGCCTTTACAAATTTGCCCTTCCACTAGTGGTTCTCATAGTAGTCCCTGGGCTAGCTGCATTATGTAGGATCTTGATTGGAATACAGATTTTTGGACCTTACCCTAGTTCCACTGAATTTGAAATTTGAGGGGTGGAAGGGGAAGATAAGGCTCACCAGTGTGAGTTTTAACAAACCTTCTTAGTGATTTTGATGCACATGAAAGACATTTGTGTATCACTGTTGTATACCATGTGAACTTCAGGGTTGATTTTTTTTGGCGTGTGTGTGTTTTTTTGTTTTGTTTTGTTTTAATTATTTTTTGTCTGTCAGTGAAATTTATCATACCATCTTCATAGGGTTTCATTGAAGAATAAAAAGAATTAATGAAAATGTGTGCCTTGTATGTCTGGAATAGAGAAGGAATAGTAAAGGTTGAATCTATTTCCCTTTCTTTTTTCTATTTGCTTGAGAAATGGTTTAAAGTTCTATTTATTATGGAACTATTTTCATAATACTCTGTTTAAAAAGATAATATGTCTTTTCTGAATGCAATTTTTTACTCTATTTCTAAAGATAAAATCAACTTTCATTCTGTATTTTCTAGATCTGATGACCCTGTGGAAGATGATAAAGAAAAGAAAGAACTTGGTTGTATAACCATAGAAAATGGAATTGCACCAAACCATGGGTTAGCTTTTTTTCTCTATTTTGTTGTTTCTGTTTTGTTTTGTTTTGTTTTGAGTACGTATATATAGATGTGTATATATATTGTGAATAAGATATTTCAAAGGATATTTTATTATGGCATGTATATTTTCAATATATTGATTAAACGTTTTGAGCTATTAGAGTTTATCACTGAATTTGGGTCCATTAAAATGTTAAGAGAATAAAATAAGCTCTAGTAAGAAATACCTTACTTTTCACTAGTGCAGTCAGAAAACAAGTTTCTTTTTCTTTTTTAAAGTTTTTATTTACTTGAGAGAAAGAGAATGCTCAGGCATGTGCACACGTACACAAACCTTGGGGGACGTGGGCAGAGGAAGATGAAGAATCAGACTCCCTGCTGAACAGGGAGCCCAAAGGCAGCTTGATCTCAGGACCCTGAGATCATGACCTGAGCCAAAGGCAGGCACTTAACCAACTGACCACCCAAGTGCCCCAAAGCAAGTTTCTTCTTAAATGTACTTATTTGGAATTATTAGGAACAAGGTAAAAGTACTGAATTATTTGAGCAGTTATATACTTCCTTAGGTTACCTAAAAATAAGTTATTGATATGAAACTTATTTAAAAGATAATAAGCATTTTAAATATATTTTTTAGGCTGACTTTTCCTCTGAATTCATGCCTCAAGTATATGTACCCACCACCTTCAAGCACAATCCTAGCAAACATAGTAAATGCTTTGGCAAGTGTGCCGAAGTTCTATGTACAGGTAAGTAGAATGCAATTTATTTTCCAAAAATAAATGCTTGAATAGCTTGATAAGTTTTTTTCCATGCTAATTTTTATACTTTTCATAATAGTGTTTGTTAATTAGACTAATTCAGTCAGGCAATGATATTAAAATTATTTAAGGATATCTTCTCAGCTTGAGCTGCTATAACTAAGTACCGTGGATTGGGTGGCTTATAAACAACAGAAAATTATTTCTCAGAGTACTGGAGATTGGAGCTCCGAGATTAGGGTGCCAGCAAGATTGAGTTCTGGTAAGGGTCCTCTCCTGGGTTGCAAATGGCTATTTTCTCTTTGTATCTTCACCTAGCTGAAAAGAGATGAGATAGCTCTCTGGGGTCCCTTTTATAAGAAACCCTAATCTCATTCAGAGGAGTCTATCCTTATGATTTAATTATTTCCCAAAGACCCTACCTTCTGATGCCGTCACATTGAGGGTTAGGTTTCAGCATTTGTATGTGGGTTAAGTCCATTACAAAAGGTAATGAAATTTACTGCAGTCAAGTAAATGTATATATAAACTATGGTGTCAACGTACTAACGTGTAGTATGTTAATACTAATAAACATAAGCTAATTTGGGAAATAAAACTTCTGGCAATTTTTGTTACTTGAGCATATACCTTTAACGTGGAGATTCTTTCTTAAAGGAAAAAACATAATAGATCCCTCAGCAAATGCTTGAAAGTATCAACAGTAGTAAGATACTTTGAAGTACAAAATACAGGTGTTAGTTTCTTGAATGTACTTTTTGTTTCATAATTCCGTAGTAATCAAGGGAAAGACAACATTTTGGTAGCATTTACATTGCAAGAACATGATATTTTTAATAATGAAAATAATGAGTATTTGTAGAACTGACAAACATTTTAGGAAGGGGTAATCTTCTGAGATATACAGGTGGTGGTAATAGCCCTTTTTTGTGATAAAGCGAGAAGTGGCCAGCCTTTGCACTAAATCAGGAGTGTTACTGCAAAGTTTTAAAGTACATAAAATCTAAGATGTGAGTTGAATTATCATTTTACTATGTGATTTCCAATGTTTTGCTGCTTTAAGGTGCTTCATCTTATGAATAAAATGAATTTGCCCACACCATTTGGACCAATAACGGCACGACCTCCCATGGTAAGAAATGTCTTAGAATTTTAAAGATTCATGGGGCGCCTGGGTGGTGCAGTCAGTTGAGTGTCTGACTCTTGGTTTCAGCTGGGATCGTGATCTCAGGGTCATGAAATCTAGTCCTACGTTGGGCTCCATCCTCACTCAGCAGAGTCTGTTTAAGGCCATCCCCTCACACACCCCCACCCCCTACCTCCCACTCCTGGTTAAATAAATAAATCTTTAAAGAAAAAAAATTTTTTTTGAAGGTTCAAAACTTCTCTTCTGATGTGGGATTATTGAGGCTGACCTTCACAAATATTGTGCCACTAACCTTTAATGAGCTTTGAAATTAAGGGACAAATTTAAGTTATTATGATAATTATAGTTGAAGACCTGCAACTGTAGGGGAAAGCCAGAACATGAAAGAGAGGCTTTTCGTAATAGAGGCTGTCATTTCTGCCAGTGTTGTTCAGTCCTTGACTCAGAACATTTTGCTATTTTATAAAATAATTACATTTAACTTAATTATGTAAAATTTCCATTGTTGTGCTTTTATTGCATATGGAGTTTCATTTGCAGAAGACAAAAGAAAGATAACCAATAATTTGTATTAGAATATACTATGCAGATACATCAATTTTAGATGGCAATCTGTGTCTGTTATTGAATCATTCTAGTTACTATTTTGTTATAGTCCTTACTACTTGTTTAGATAATAGCAATGAGAAAGTAATTTGAGTCCTGACACTTAAATAGAAAATTTGCTTTTCTATTATGTATTGCATATAGACTCCTTTTCTAATATATATACCATTGGCTTCATAATTTTTCTTGTATTCCCAACACCTCAATGCCTACCTAGTACATTACAGGAATATTCATTAAGATTAGCCTAACTGCTACAAACAAAAAACTCAAATCTTAGTCACTTAAGTATATATAGCAGTATAAGTTACTTGTGCATGTCAAGTCCATTCCAAAAGTAGAGCGGAATGATATCTTACTCTTAGTCATTCAAAAGACCTAACTTTTCTTCACTATGTGCATCCCCAGATTGATGAGGGCATTACCATATATCCTGCAGATCAAGAAGGAAGAGAAGACTATGGGTAGATTTTTTTTTTTTTTTTAAATGGGATATGCTTTTTATTTTTATTTATTTATTTATTTTTTTAATTTTTTATTTATTTATGATAGTCACAGAGAGAGAGAGAGAGAGAGAGAGAGAGAGAGGCAGAGGCAGAGACACAGGCAGAGGGAGAAGCAGGCTCCATGCACCGGGAGCCCGACGTGGGATTCGATCCTGGGTCTCCAGGATCGCACCCCGGGCCAAAGGCAGGCGCCAAACCGCTGCACCACCCAGGGATCCCTTTTTTTTTTTTTTAATGTTAGCATTCTGTTGGCTAAAACTCATTTACATGGTGAATCTAACTGTAAAAGAGGTTTGGAGATTTATTCCAGCTAGGTGCCAAGGAAGAATAAACAAGTTTTGTGATCAACTAGCGGTCTTTCTGTAGCAGGTGTTCCCTTAGTATGTGTTGAATGTGTGAAAGAATATCATTAGGGAGAAAGATGAGAATAACCTATCTGAACAGAAGTGGTTTTTCTATCCTATAAATATCATGGATTACCATACGAATACCATCTTCTTTTAATTAGTATGAAGACTATATGCCATTGCATGCACCTCTTCCACCTGCATCTCCTCAGCCACCAGAGGAACCACCTTTGCCAGATGAGGATGAGGAATTATCAAGTAAAGAATCAGAATATGAAAGCAGTGATGATGAAGACCGACAGAGGTTTGTAATATCAAAGGATATTTGTTTAGATTCTAAGAACAGATATGAGAAAAAGATTGTTTTTGCTCTTCTTAAATTTTGCCTGTAGTTCTTCATAATTTGGGGTCATTAGAATTTTTCCCCAACTCCCCCAACCCCTCAAGCATATATAATAGGAATAGGTATAGATTAAGATCTGATGGGGGACGCCTGGGTGGCTCAGCAGTTGAGCATCAGCCTTTGGGTCAGATCATGATCCCAGGATTCAGGATCGAGTCCTGCACCCAGCTCCTTGTGGGAAGCCTGCTTTTCCCTCTGCCTATGTCTCTGCCTCTCTATCTCTCATGAATAAATAAAATTAACAAAAAAAAAAAAAAAAAGATTAAGCTCTGAGACTATGCATCCAGACCTAAGGAAAATTTTAGATTATGAGTAAGTTTTTAGATTGATAATTATGGTATTATAAAATGCAGTTGATCCTCATAATTTGTGGATTATGTATTTGGGAATTTGTCTACATGCTAAAATTTATTTGTAACCCCAAAATCAATACTTGTAGTGTTTTTATGGTCTTTTGCAAATGTGGGTATGCACAGAATGGTGAAAAATTGGAGTCACTTGGCATGCACATTCCTAGATGAGGTAGAGCAGGGTGACATTCTGTCTTCTTACATTAGCCCCCATACTATAAACAAGTATCCTTTTTGTGGTCTGTTTAATACCAAGCCTTTCACATTTTTATGCTGTTTTTTGGTGATTTTGCTTTTTACAGTGGTCCCCAAGCAGTGGTCCCTAAGCATAGTGTTAAAAGTGCTAACGTTTCCAAAATCAAGAAGGCTGTGATGTGCCTGACAGAGAAAACATGTTAGATAAGCCTTGTTCAGACTTGAGTTATGGTGCTGTGGATTATGAATTCAGTGTTAGTGAATCAACGATACATAAAATAAGGTGTCCTTAAGCAGAGACAGATATGAAACAAGGTGTGTGGGGCACCTGGGTGTTCCAGTCGGTTGAGTGTCTGCCTTCAGCTCAGGTTGTGATCCCAGGGTCCTGGGATGGAGCCCCACATCGGGCTCCCTGCTCAGCGGGACCCCTCTTCTCCCTCTGCCTCTGCCGTTCGCCCTGCCGGTGCTCCCTGGTGCTCTAAATAAATAAAATCTTAAAAACAAAACAAAACAAAAGGTGTGTATTGATCAGTTGGTGAAATTCTAGAGCATAGGCTTGCAGGTCCCAATCCTGACTTTCCCCTAGGGGCATTGATTCATTATTCACTAATTATTTATGGAGATTTATAAAACACAACTATTTCAAATAATAAGAATAAGAATAGATTATATTCATATTTTTCCAGCTTATTCCCCTAAATTTTATTCACCTCAGAATAAATTTCCAGAGCATTTCTTTGGGATTTTATACAAATCAATTCGTACTAATGCAGATTAACTTTTTTATCAATGGTTCTTGACAACCTACATATATTTTATTTAAATATTCTGGTGGGGATCCCTGGGTGGCGCAGTGGTTTGGTGCCTGCCTTTGGCCCAGGGCACGGTCCTGGAGACCTAGGATCGAATCCCATGTCGGGCTCCGTTAATGGAGCCGGCTTCTCCCTCTGCCTGTGTCTCTGCCTCTTTCTCTCTCTGTGTGACTATCATAAATAAATAAAAATTAAAAATAAATAAATAAATAAACAAATAAATAAGTAAATATTCTGGTGAAAAGCAGTAAGTTATTAATAATGTTTAGATGTATAATCCACAGCATAGCCTAGAACAGGAATTGCTAAACATTTTCTGTATAGGGCTAGAGTTGTTTTAATAGGAAAGCAGCTATAGGCAATACCTAAGCGAGTGAATATGGCTGTGTTTCAGCAAAACTTTCTGTTTACAAAGAGGTAAACAGAATTCAGCTGGCTAAATTTGGTCCTAGGGCTATAATGATATAATTGATATCCTCTAGCCTAGAAGACTACTCTGGGCATATGAAGGGAATCCTTTTTTTTTTTTTTTTTAGATTTTTTAAATTTTTAAGTGATTGTTAGACCCAGTTTGGGGCTCGAAGTCACAACTCCAAGATCAAGCGTCACCAACTGAGCCAGCCAGGCACCCCAAATGATGAGAATCTTCGGTAACTGTATAGAAGTCAGATACAGGAAGTGGTTGATAGGAGTCAAAACCCAAGCAGAGAATCCAGGCAATATTTACAAATAATCAGCAACAATGTGGCTATTATCTCGTCACTGTTAACTTAAGCACTGGCTCAATAGACATTCCTTTTGGAGAAAGAGTTAAAAAATATAGGTGGTGCCAAAACTACAAAAATGGTGTGAATAGAGGCGTTTAGGAAAGCTGGCAGTTCTTGATAGACTGTAACTTTAACTTGTTTCTAAGTAAACAACATTATAAAGTATTGCGTTGGGTTAATTACATAATCTCTATGAATTTTACTTTCTTTATAAAAATAATGATAGTAATCAGGAATGCTTTATGCAGACTGGCCAAAATATTTTTTGTTTTGCTTTGTTTATTTGGGTTTCTGTTTAGGGATGTAGTGAGGAATTCTGCAAGTAATTCATCTTAAGTAATGAGAATAGAATCCTTGCAAGAAACAGTCTCTGGTTTCATGCTTTTCTACTATCTTCTGGAAATTTAAAAAACAAAACAGAATATTCAGCAAATATTTATCTTTGTTGAGAGACTTAGTATATTTTGGGTGAGCAATTCAGGAGTAGAAACATGTTTTGTATAATTGGATTTCTTCATAAAATTTTGGGTAAACCTTGATGGTTGAAAAGCCTTACAAATGTATAACGTGTTTACATTTTCTTTTGTCATTTAGTTTAAAGCTTATTTTAACCAAATTCATATGTTTAAAGCTCACTTGGGTTCCTCACTTGGGTTTAAAGCTTATTTTAACTACATTCTCCTTTCTTGCATTTTGTTTGCATGTTTATTTTGCTTTTAAATTCCACAAATGTAACAGAAATAGAGCTGTGACTACTGGTTTTGAGCTTGTGCTCAGTGGAAACACTGTATCTGATTCTGTGGAAGATACAAAAATGCCTAGACAAGATCTATTTGAAATATCATACATAATGAGGATAAACTGGGTACAATGTATTAATTATCACACCTTGATAATTACTTATAAAAAGCAACTTCAGAGTATAGTATTGAAAACTTTGTTCTTAAGTAAGTTATGTTGTTTGTGTATTGATTCATGTGCAACAATTCCGAAAATGCTTTAAAATAAAAATAACTTCAGCTTAGGCTCTTTTTAATTAGAATAAGAATCAAAATAATCATACTGTATTTGTGAGGTATTTTGAATATCAGTCAAGAAAAGTAATAAAGTTACATATGTTACTATATCCTGTTCAACTTTTTGGCATCAGATGCAGCCATTTTAGTTGGACAACTAATAATTTTCATAATAATACATATCTTTAACAGATAAATGGAGAAGCACCTGGGTGGCTCAGTTGGCTGAGCATCTGACTCTTGATTTCTGCTCATATCATGCTCTCAGAGTTGTGAGAAAACTTCTCATTGGGCTCCGGGAGGCTACTTAATATTCTCTCTCCCTTCTTCTCCTCCTGCTTGTGTTGTGCGCAGAGTGCCGTGTGTGTGTGTGTGTGTGTGTGTGTGTGTGTCTCAAATAAATCTTTAAGAAACAAAAAGATAAATTGAAACCAAGTAAATGACCAGTTCCTTTTAAAGTAAAATGAAAGTTGGCCAAGGAAATTTAGAACTTGAGCTTATTTTAAATTATCTTAATTGATGGTTTAGAAACTATACTTCTATGTAAATCCTAACTTACGATGTAAGATGTATAATTTATATTTATAGTTTAATTATACTATATGCTTCTACATGAAGAATTTCTGTTTTTACTTACTCTTTTCATAATGTAGAATGACCAAACTAATGGAATTAGCAAATCTTCAGCCCAAAAGACCAAAAGCAATAAAGCAGCACCATGTGAGAAAAAAGCAAAAAATAAAGGATATGTTGAAAACACCTTCATCTGCTTCACATGGGTAATTTTGTTTTGAATTATGAAATAAGATTTTTCTGTATAATTTGTCTATTTGCTTAACTTGTGTCGTTTATAAACAATTACGGCAGACATTTTACTTGCCTGTTTGCCATGGAATTCTATATACTTTAATAATCACATAAAATTAATATTAATTGCAATTTTAATTTCATTTAGCAATTCTACAATGTAAATTTCACTCGAACTTGTAAATAACTTCATAAATTGAGAATGGGTTTGTTAGAAATCTTTTTTCCCTTTTAAAGTAATGTCTTTAATCTGTGTTTTTTAAAATTTAACATTAAGTATAAATATGATCTATGTTTCTCATCTGTGTATGTCTTAATACTGCAATCCCATGCTTTTGATCTCTAGCAGCACTGAACAGTTAAAAATAATGTGAACCAAATTCAGTTTTCCAGTAGCCACATTAAAGGAGTAACCAAAAAAATAAAAAAATAAAAATAAAAATAAAAAATAAAAGTAACAGGAAGCAGATGAAATTAATTTTGATAATATATTTTATTTAACCCATTATATCCAAAATATTTCAGCATATAATTAATATAAAAATTATTGATATGTCACCTTTTTTTGTACAGAGTTGTTATAAGTCTAGTGTGTATTTTATGTACTTATATTTTAATTTAACAGCTATATTTCAAGTGCTCATTAGCCATACATGTGGCTAGTGGCAATTCTTTCAGAGAGATAGCTTTCTTATATAGTACACAGTACATAAAAATGCTTATATTAAACATAAAATGAATGTCTTTGTATATTGGTAAATATCCTTAAGTTTGGATTCAGTAGTCCCCAGGTACTGTTTCTGTCATTAGTGAGTGATATCCCTTAATCTTATAGTCTTCTAGTCTAAATAGTAATTTAACAGTATTCATATTAGAAAATTTGTTGGGATTTCTTGAAGTGGTAAATGTAAGTTTGTGCAATGCCTATAGTATTATGAATACTTTGTCAGTGTTAATTTAAGGTAAATATGAGTAATGTTTTACTCAAGATTTTATTTGCATTTGCAAAATAATGTTGTCACTATTTATAAACAGCAGTTTACATCCAGTGCTGTTACCTTCGGATGTATTTGACCAACCACAGCCTGTAGGTAATAAGAAAATTGAATTTCATATATCTACTGACATGACATCTGCATTTAAGAAAGATCTAGAAAAAGAACAAAATTGTGAAGAACAAAGTTATGGTAAGTATATTCTAGTTGTTTATATGCTATGTAAAAATTCTTCTCATTCTGCCTTTTTGTTAGAATTAAATTTTAAAAATACGCAGTTAGTCTTTTTTAATATGGAATACTGTCCATTTTGAACTTTTTCATATAACTAAAAAAATGCTTAATGATGAGACCATCACTGTTGCCTTTTGCTAGTCATGAACTTGAGGGTGAAATTTGGTCTGGTTTTTGTTGTTTACACTAAAGATGCAATAGAACAATTATTTTTTTTTTCATTGTTAGATGTCATATTCTGTGGCTTTATTAGTATATTTATATTATTGATAAGTAAACAAGCAGTGTGACTATTGTGTGTATTGTAGATTTAATGTAATTTTTTTTTTTTTTATCCAAAAGACATAGATTATTTACTAAGATACTATTCTTAAGTTTAAAGACAGCTTATTGGGCAGCCCGGTGGTTCAGTGGTTTAGCGCCGCCTTTGGCCTAGGGTGTGATCCTGGAGACCAGGATCGAGTCCCACGTCGGGCTCCCTGCATGGAGCTTGCTTCTCGCTCTGCTTGTGTCTCTGTCTTGGTCTCTCTCTGATTCTCATGAATAAATAAATAAAATCTAAAAAAAAAGAAGCTTATTAAAATTACAGGTATTTGTTTTAGGCATTAATTTGATACTATAGTGGCATTCCTTTGTTTAATTTTAATTTCATAAAACATTTCTAGAAACAGTAAAACAGGAGCTTATAGAGTAAAAATTTAAAAGGTTAACACCTCAAACCCCCCTTTCCCCTATCTCACTACCATTGTTAATAATTTAGAATATAGCTATTCATTCCAGATCTTATCCCTATACATGTGTAAACACATTTTCTCTTCTTGTTTTAAATGAGCATCATGTTTTGTGTAATGTTTGTCATTGACTTAATATTGACTTATTGAAATCATACAGCATAACAGCTTTGTGCTGGGCTCTAAAGGACAAGTTAGATGTGGTCTGTGATCTTTAGGAGTTTAAAGTTTACTTATCGATAAAAAATATATACCTTATTTTTTTAATGGCTGCATTATACTACATAATATAGCTACATCAATCTTTAATTATGCTCTGTTGATAGAAGTTGAGGTTATTTCTGTTTTTTTACTATTTGAGAAACTACTCGTTGTACATTTTGCACATATATCTTTGACCATTTGTGTGAATATGAGATTATAGAGTTCCAGTAAGTATTGCAAATGTAGCGAGTGAAAAACTAATTTTAATTTCTTTCTCATGGTTAGAATGCATTGCCTTTTCAGATAGCTTCTTCTTTTTTTCTCTTTCTTAGGGAAATAGATAATTTATTTAACAGCTAAACCTTATTTGTAACTTTACAGTATTTCGCTGTATGGTATGAGGCTGCCGTTTGTACTCTTGTCCTGGCCCTATTGGCATTAGAGATGGACTCGGGTCAGCCATCGGACCATAATCTCCTCCAGAGGGGCAGCATGTGCAGAACCTCTGCCCCAGAGCGCAGTGCCTGTGAAGCATATGACAAATATTGGCTGTGAGACAAGATGATCCAAGTAAAAATGCATGGTGCAAATGTCTAAATATTAGCTATTATTTGTTTTTTAAGATTTTATTTATTTATTCATGAGAGACAGAGAGAGAGAGAGAGAGGCAGAGACACAGGCAGAGGGAGAAGCAGGCTCCATGCAGGGAGCCCGACATGGGATTTGATCCCGGGTCTCCGAGATCAGGCCCTCGGCTGAAGGCAGCTCTAAACCACTGAGCCACCCGGGCTGCCCTATTGTGTGTTGAATAAATGAACAGTACATAGGGCACACAGATGACTCCATTTTTGTTTCAATATATATGTATTTTTTTTTCTTTTTGAATATTTTTCTTCATTTCATGTTAATCACCCTTAGACACAATATTTTTGTTTTTTTAAGCTTAAATTACTCAAGGGTCTAGGTGATTTTGGCAGGGTGACAGTCCTCCCATTCAACATCAGTGTCAAGTAGCAATGTTGAAGTAACAGTAGAAGCAGTCTTAAGTTTTTCTCTTATGGATGCTTTCAGGCTACAGGAAGGAGATCGGTTTCTATAACAATTTTTTAACATTATTAAGAGACTTACAATCTTAAGTGTAGCATGTTCTTTGCATCATGCTCATAGCTTTTTAGAGTGTTTTTTGTTTGTTTTTTGGTAGTATGACGAATTTTTCTAGTGAACATTTAACCCTATCCTTGCTGTGCCAGTTTAATTTCTGCAGTGTTTTTGAATTTTCCTAATTGAATAATTTCTTAAGTATAAATATTTGTTTTCCTTTACTACTTGTAAAGCTTTTATGAAACTTTTTTGGTATCGTCAAATGGAAATGACATGATTTCATCATAGGTCCTGATCTTAATCTTTCAATCATCTTTGATAAGATTGAAGGCTGTTTGATAATATTTTGATGTAGCACTCTGAAGTCTTCAGACCCATTGTATAAATAATCTTGAATGATGACATTCCATTACAGTAATGAAGTACAAATTTCTTTCATGTAGTTATTAATAATTCAAAGTGAATTAGGTTAAACAAAATATTTATTATTGACCCCACCAACCTTCATTCTGCCAATCTTGCCAATACATTTTATTTTTTTAGGTGCCCCTCTGGCACCTCAAACTAATAAATACGTTGAAAATGAATTCATTTTCTTTCCACTTTGCAGGCCCTATAAGTAGCATCACAAAGCAGCTGTTTGGCTGTTAGCTTATTGTGTGGCTCTTTTCATATTATTATGGCAGAGCTTGATAGCCATGACAGAAACCATATGGCCTACAAAGCCTAAAATATTTGCTATTTGACCTTTTACAAAAAAAGTTTGCCTACCCCTGTTCTGAAGCATTGAGAAAAATACCAAAGTTTTAGTGCCAAAAGATACCGACTTTTTTTTTTTAAGATTTTATTTATTCATAAGAGACACACAGATAGGCAGAGACATAGGCAAAGGGAGAAGCAGGCCCTATGCAGGGAGCCCAACATGGGACTCGATTATCACACCCTGGGCCGACGGGAGGTGCTCAACCGCTGAGCCACCCAGGGGTCCCCACCAAAGGATATCTTAAAGTTAAAAATGGAAAACAAAGCCTGTTTTAAAAAGTGGGAATTTTTAATGGCTTATGTTAATGTTAACTTTCAGATTTGCCTGCTCCTGAAGGTGATGCCCCCAATGTAGGATTTGGAAAAATCTTCCCCAAACCTAATTTGAACATCACAGAAGAGATTAAAGAGGACTGTGATGAAATGCCATCAGAATGTATATCTAGAAGGGAGTTGGAAAAAGGCAGAATTTCTAGAGAAGGTAACTAACTTCATGAAATGTTTATTCCATTTCCTTGATGTGTCAGAAACAACAAATTTCGTGTTCTTTATTTTGATTAAGGCATGTATTTCAACACATCTTTCCGGTTAATGTTTTTAATCACTGCTTTTGGTTTTAATACCCATATTTTGTAGGGAGGAAATTCTCTCTCAATACAGTGTTTTCAGTTTATTAAGAAAAAAAATTGTTTTCATTCCTAAAACTTTTTATATAACATTAAAAAAAAAATCAAGTGACCCATCGTCTGGAGTTTTGTGTTCCAAATACAGTGGATATATCATCATAGTTTTGTGTTTGAGATGCATGCAATGCAGTTTAAAAAAGAATAGTTTCAATTATTTGGTGGTTAAAAGTCTGTGTTTAAGGATTTTATATCCTTTTTTTTTTTTTTTTTTTAATTTTTATTTATTTATGATAGTCACAGAGACAGAGGCGCAGAGACATAGGCAGAGGGAGAAGCAGGCTCCATACACCGGGAACCTGATGTGGGATTCGATCCCGGGTCTCCAGGATCGCGCCCTGGGCCAAAGGCAGGCGCCAAACCGCTGCGCCACCCAGGGATCCCAGGATTTTATATCCTAACGTGATAGATTTTTTTACTTCTAAAGAAATTTTCTGGGCAGCCCAGGTGGCTCAGTGGTTTAGGGCTGCCTTCAGCTTAGGGTGTGATCCTGGAGACCCAGGATCAAGTCCCACGTCGGGCTCCCTGCATGGAGCCTGCTTCTCCCTCTGCCTCTGTCTCTGCCTCTCTCTCTCTCTCTCTCTAATGAATAAATAAAATCTTGAAAAAAGTAAAAATAAAGAAATTTTCCTGTTTTGTACTTTTTAGGAAGTTATTTAGAGATTGACATGTAACATTATAATTTTTCCCATAAAAATGGGGAATAAACTTCCATTTAGCATTTTCACATAGAACATCAGTTGCCAGGAACTGATTATTGAACTAGCAGTAGCTATATAGGGATCCAGAAGCCACAGTTTATATGAAGTACTTAATTAGGTTTGAGTAATTTATTCTCCTGTTTGACCGTTGGTGCCTGGTGGTTTGGGAAATTGACTTTAAGTTAAACAGTGACACAAATGGTTGATAAGTACTTATCTGCTTCATTTTTTTTTTTTTTTTGCTTCAATCTTAATAAAGTAAAAAGCTTTTATTGTAAAGGAGCTTCAATAGTAGATATTTTATTGAACAAATTTTAGTTATGCTAGATGGCCTGAAATTTTTAAGCTTATTTGCATATTACCAATTCAGATTTTTAATTAGTGTTTTTATTCATGACATTGCTATTAATGGTTATTATGGTTGTGACAGTTTCATAATGCTTAATTTATTTAGTGCTTGTATTTGAATGTTGTTAAAGCTTTTCTTTGAGAAAATTAATGAAAAAATCCTAATTTATATCCTCCTTTTGTTTTGTTTTTAAATAAGAAATGGAAACACTGTCAGTTTTCAGAAGTTATGAACCTGGTGAACCAAACTGTAGAGTTTATGTAAAGAATTTAGCTAAACATGTTCAAGAAAAGGTAAGTTGAAACTTGTAAATTGGCACTATTGTTTTACCTCTTTTTTCCTGAACCTTCTTACTTGTCTTTTTCTTATTAAAATTCTAGGACCTTAAATTTATTTTTGGGAGATATGTTGACTTTTCATCAGAAACACAACGGATAATGTAAGTAGGAGTCATATTCTCAAATTATGTTTTGTTTTTATCCGTTATGAATTAGCTCTTAAATCCCAGCACTTTCCCTTTAGAGATAAAAATTACAGGAAGAAATTGCTCTTATCTGTTACATGATTTTTAGATGTCTAAAGCAGTAGTCCGCAAAAATCTTTGTAAATGGGAAGATGGTAACCATTTCATATTTTTATTTTATTATAGGCCGTACGGGGTCTGTTGGATCTACTCAGTTCTATCTTTGTATCATGAAAGTAGGCATTAACAATATACACACTAACATTTATGGCTGAGTTCCCATAAAATTTTATACAAACAGCGTAAATTGCAGCCCTAATCCCTATTTCTAAATTAGTGGTTCTCAAACTTTAACCTGCATAAGAATCACCTGGAGAGCTTGGTACCATTTCCTAGGCACATCTAGGTTAAGGTAGGGCCTATGAATTTATATTTCTAAAAAGTTCATTGATCATGCCAAAAATGCTGGTTCAAAGATTGCACTCTGAAAACTACTGTTTTAATGACTCATTCAGCAGTATACACAGCAATCCAGCAGAATTTTTCAGATTCTTAACCTTGACAGTAACTTCCCTTCGTTTAATTAGTCTACATTAAGCAAGGCTCCCGATTTTATGAGTGCAAAAGATAGGAATATGATCTGTAAATGCTATAAAGCTAATATTTAGAGTTACAATTTTGTTCTTTAAAATGCCATAGTTAGTTAGCTCCAAAGTATATAAGATCCTTGGCCATATAAGTTAGAAGTAGAGAAAAGTAGAAAAGGTAGAGAAATAGACTTGAGTGGTGGTAAAATGGAGGAGTAACTGGAACTAGTTAGTTTTGTTTTAATCTTTTAAATCTTAGCTAGCCTGTTTATACTCATTAGTGGCAGAAATCTTTCCTTATCAGTCTACCAAAAGTTTCTTTTGCTAGGCATGCAAAATACTGGCCCTTTATTTTTGTTGCTACCTTTAAATCATGATTATAAGAAACAGAAAAAAAGTATATATGAAATGTTTTACATACATAAATACATACTAGTTTACGTCTGTTTTTTAGTATTGCTGCAATTAGTATTTGAGGGGGAAAATAATTTTATATGGAGAAAGCTATATACATCAAATGATAAATTATAGTTTTCCCCAAATTTTTGAAAAATGAATAATTATGGAATAATAGAACATTATACCTGGAATAAAAAAAAAATCTGGCTTGTATTTCTGCTCTAGTTTTAGCTGTCTGTATTACCTGGAAGCAGTCACTCATAATCTGTAGACGTCACCTGTAAAATGATGATTTTTGACTAGATGATCAATAAGGTCCTTTCCCTTTCTATTCTGAAGTTCTGTGTCACTTTTCTGAAGTTCCTTTCAGCCTTTCTATTCTTGGTTATTTGGTTTTTTGTCATGTGAGTAAACAATATTGAGTTGGCTGTATGAAATTTTTTAAACAGAGATATGAAATAAAGGTTTAAGTTTGCTTTTGTAATTTGCAGTAATTTTTAAATTACATAAATACATTTAACATAGCTTAGAAGGATAGATACTGAAGGTTATTATCAAACTTTTATTACTTAGAATCAATTTTAGAACAGAATACAGAACATAATTTTATAAAGTCTAATGTTTTATTCCGACACAGTCAGTTTTACTCTGAAATAGCAAGCATTGGGCAGCCCTGGTGGCTCAGCGGTTTAGCATTACCTTTGGCCTGGGGTGGGATCCTGGAAACCTGGGATTGAGTCCCATGTCGGGCTCCCTGCATGGAGCCTGCTTCTCCCTCTGCCTGTGCCTCTGCCTCTCTCTCTCTCTCTCTCTCTCTCTCTCTCATGAATAAATAAATAAAATCTTTAAAAAAAAATGAAATAGCAAGCATTTTAAATGTTTAGTACATTTCTATTCCCATGATCAGAATTGTTTGACATTCTTTAAATCAAAACCTCTTTTTCTTCCTTGACTTCTAGGTTTGATATACGTTTGATGAAAGAAGGTCGCATGAAAGGACAAGCTTTCATTGGACTTCCAAATGAAAAAGCAGCAGCAAAAGCCTTAAAGGAAGCTAATGGATATGTTCTTTTTGGAAAACCTATGGTGGTTGTATCCTTTAAATAATCCATTCCAAAGAAAATGTGTTTTTTAGTAGAAAGGTATACCTGAAACTAATTTTTATGTTATCTTTTAGAAATCTCAACCACTGGTATTCTAGCTTGAGATACTCCGTTATAAACATACTTAGCTGAGTGACATGGCTGTTGTTTAGACTTTTATTAGAAAATAAAAGAACCTTAGCAGCATGAGATTATTAGAATATCTAAACATTTCATTCATATAGCTCAGAAGTACATTTTTAGGCTAAGCCTAAAAGACTAAAGTATCTACAGGCACATTTGTAGTCATTAGAAAAGATACAGTTCATTGTAGTTTTTAATGTTTTATTGTAGTATAATTCATACTTCTATTTGGAAATTTTAACAACCAAAATGTATACTTGGATTAAAGATTCTGCTTCTAGTAGTTAATGCAGTTTGCAAACTAGAAATCAGTGGGATAGATGAAGTGAAGATCCAGGTGTAAAAAATGATTATAAATAAAAAGTAAATTTTTTACTTCTGCAAATCATGGGCAGCAGACAGGAGGCGCTCAAAAAAAAAATATTTGATAGATGGCTGAGAGTAGGAAAACAAATATAAGAGTTAAATTTTAAAAACTACTCCTATCCTACATTAGGAAATTCTTATTTATCTAGAGATTACTGTCATGTTTGTGAAGAAACCTTAATTTATAAATATTAGCAATTCGCTCGATCTGCTAGACCAAAACAAGATTCTAAAGAAGGAAAAAGGAAGTGTTAAAAATTAGTAAAGGTAAGTGTGAATCATAACAGAATAAAAGAACAAGACTTTCTTGAGATAAAGTTAAGGATAAACCTTGATAGAGTGGTAATTCAGGTATCTTCTGAGGTTTTTAAAAGATAAGATCAGTTGTTCCATCTATCCATCCATGTCTTTTTCACTCTATGTCACTATCTCTGCAATCAATTCCCAATAAATTTCAGAATTATAACTACAGAATAAAACCCATCTGTTTTTAAAAGGAAGTTTAGAGAATGAATTTATGAGGGAACTATATGTCTTTGTCTTAAAACTTTTTCAGTTTACAGTAAAGCAATGGTTCTTAAACTTTAACATGTCTTACAGTCACCTGAAGGGCTGATAAACCAGTTTGCTAGGCTTCCCCTCACCCTCACCCAGAGGTTCTGATTCAGTAGGTCTGGAGTAGGAGCTTTGGGTCGTCAACCATGCCAGTTTTCCTGTGCTGAGACTGGAAAGCCAAGACAAATTGGTTGCTCTTAATGGGGCCTAGGAATTTGCATTACTAATTACACATGTCACAGAAATGTTTACATATTTTTTGTGGAATGAAATCTTTTGCTTTTTATAGGAGTAATTTAAATGCATACTTATGTAATTTAATGATTAAAAATAATAGAATTAACCATTTTAAACTTCTAAGTTTGTGTAATTGACTTAAGAAACGAGTAGAAATATACTTTTTGTTTTATTTTAAATCTTTCTACCTTTATAAACTGGAAAAACATGAAGTAACTCAGTCAACAGTACTGATGTTAAGCTGAAAAAATTATATAACTAAATAAAGGAAAATTTTGCTTAATGTTATTCCTTTTGTGAAATGCCTTGAATATTTGAATTTTATGAAGTATCTATACTGATTGAATCAGAATTCTTACAAGTACCTTAGTGGAACAGTTAAAATAACAATTTTCAGTGTGTGTTTAAAAATATCATTTATAAATCTAATGTAAAAATTGAGAAAAAAATTAAACTGCATTCTGCTGTTCTTCTTTAGAAGCATTCCTGCGTAAATACTGCTGTAATACTGTCATACAAAGTGTATCCTTTCTTGTTGTATCCTTTTTGGGGCAGTGTTTTCTGTTTTTCCTAGAAATGTTTTGTCCCCCATTGATTCAGATTAAGCAATATTTTTTTATAATTTATTCAGAAGAGATATTTCTAAAATTATCAGTGTTGATTGGACAAATCATTTATCTCCTTTTTAGATCTGCTGTGAATTTTCTGTGCTATTCTTAGGTTATGTAATTTTTCCAGAGAAAGTTAGTGAATCAGGTCAACTTATTTACTTGGAGAATGTATTCATCTGTTTTAACACAGAATTTAGTCTTGTTTCTTATATTTATGTATTTCCTAAACCTAATTCAGTAACACATGCTTTCTGTTTTATGATGTATCTGGCTTAGGTGTTCTATATAACATGTTGTAAAATTTGGAAAAAGGACTTTTTTTCTTTTAAAAAAGTATATATACTGAAAAAAACTGAATTTCTTTGTAAATTCCAAGTAAGAGAGCAGACCTCACATCTGAGGTTTTATTATTGGTATCTCCTTTGAGATAACAAGTAGAAGTATTTTTTTTCCCTCTTTTTCTAAACAAAACTAAAGGAATAAGAAAAGAGGAACAGAGGGAAGAAGACATAATGTTGACTCAGGGTAGCACATTAAGTGGAACAAAAAAAAAACAGTCCTGGTAGGTATATGTAGTAACAATGGTTTCCAGACTGGTTGATTACCGGAATTCCCCGAAACCGTGATTCTTAGTCATGGCCACATTTTGGAATCACCTGGGAAACTTAAAAAAAAAAAAAAAAAAAAAAGATGAAATAAAGGCTAAAAAATGTACTAATGCCTAAGTTTCTCCCCATTTTGATTTAACTCGTCTGGTGTACAGCATAGATACTGGAATTTTTCAAACCTCCTAATGTGTGACGAAGGTTGAGAACCACTGAAGAAGGATTTTTAGATAGATTCCTGGACACTCTCCTAAAACTAATAAATCAGAATTTCTGGTAATGGGACCAAGAATCTAATTTGAAAAGATTTATTTAGTAATTCTAAGGGATGACCAGTTTGGATACTAGTTTGTTAGAGTAAAATGGTTAGATACTTAATGCCAACCTAGTCATTCAACCTCCTGTAAGTAGGAAAATCAAGAATTGGAGCCTCTGCACTTCTTGCAAATCCTGCTATTGCTAATACTATGAAAACAATGAAAAATTCTGTTAGTAATTATTGTCACATTAAGAATACAAAAAATTACAGATACTGAAATTGCTATTTTTATAGAAGTTAAAATGTTTTATTTTTTAATGTTTTAATCAGTTTCCTTATAAGCAATTTATTTAGACAATTAAAAGTTTGTAGTACTGACATGATTCACTAATTTTCTAAATATGAATGCTTTTAGTTATTTTAAAACCAATTAACTGTTTTATAATCATTATTATTTTTAATGAATTCTTATGGTGTTTTAGGTTCCTTTTGATTCCGTGTCTTCCAACTGCTTTCCAAATTTAAGGAGAAGAAAATGACACCTGGTCTATGGAACTGTGCGTAACAGCTTTTAAAGTATATTTAAAAGTTAAAATCTATATGCATTAAATCAGTTTATTGGAGATATATTACATGTATTTTAATCATCTTCCTCATATATAATAAATTATTTTCTTTCCAATAAAATATTGTTCTTAATTTTTCTTTATGTTGTTTAATACATTTAGAAAGTATAATTTGATAATCACATAAAATTTTTTGAGGTAATTTTATAATACTAAATAGAAATTTTCTCTTATGATTACAGATACTGCCCTTTTTCATTGCCTGGATACTAATACACTTAAACATAGTCTTTTATAGTAATGTTATTTCTTATATTTATTTATGCAGTTTTATTTGGCTATGAGGCTTTTGTTTTTTTGTTGTTTTTTGTTTTGTTTTAGTAGTAGGAGATTTTCCCCACTTTGGGAAATTTGTATTCCTGCCCTAATTTAGTCTTTTATTTTGGTGCTCCCAAATCTATTAGATTATCATGTAAAGGTGTAAGTGTTTCTCATACAAAAGTATTGGTATCTTAGTGAAATTAGTTTTAGCTATGTGTTAATAAGAAAACTTTGCATATTAATAGTGTCCTATGAGTATATAATAATTTAACCAGAATCAATGCCCAAAGATTTGGTCTTTGTGGGAATGCTGTTGTGAATCACAGCTTCTTCCTCATAGCACTGTGAAATAAGGAAATTGGGAATTTTAAAGATAGGAATTAGGAGTATGGAGAAGTGAATCCTGTAACAGCTCATTTTTAGATGTCAATATATAGACTGAGGAATAGGTAGAAACCAAATGAAAATATCTCAAGTAGGAAGGGGTGGTGAAATACGTCAGATCTGTTCTTGACAGACCTCTCCTTGACAAACTGGTTTGATGGAGGGAAGAAATGAGAGGAGATATTAAAGAAAATATTAGGAATTTAATATAGTGAGAATTGAAGACAGCCGTGTCAGAGAGCAGCCTTGTTCTCAGGGACATACAGTATCAAAAAGGTTTTTTTTTGTGTGTGTGTTTTGGGGTTTTTTTTAAAGATTTTATTTATTCATGAGAGACTCAGAGAGAGAGGCAGACACATAGGCAAAAGGAGAGACAGGCTTCTTGTGGGAAGCTTGATGTGGGACTTGATCCCAGGACCCTGGGATGGGCATGTAAACGGCTCATAATTTTAAAGATGGGCATGTAAACGGCTCATAATAGCAATGGGAGAAAGGAGAGATTGTGTAGGTCTAGATATTTGTAGTTTGCTAGGTACATAGTAGGGGCATGTAAAACTTACATTTTTTTCAGTGAAACACAAGCAAGGTCACAGAGGGAAAGAGTGTTGGATTGAGGAAAGAAAAGAAAGTGTAAAATAGATACTTGGGAAAGTGGTAAAGACATTCTTACAAGGATGGCTAGACAATACTTAAAGTGGTCATTGAAGTCTGTTGTTAATTTAAGTGATAGTAGACAAATTACTTTGTGTTTTTCTCCAGTTATGTTTAGCCTTGATGCTATCACTGAGTAGACAGTTGAATTTAATCAAAGTTGGAGTTTACCTAGATGAAGACAACAAAGCGGGAGAAAGGAAAGGGTGTTGATGTATTCAAGAGAATGATTAAAAAGAAAAGACATAGAGCTCTGGGTAAAGAGCAAGGTGAGAAAATGAAGGTTGAGATACAGTGGAGAAATGATAATCATCAGTTATAGATTGTAGTATGATTGAAGATATATTGGAATTATTTACTAGAGATAGGATGTAGAAATTTGGGAGATTGAAATAAGAGAATAAGGTGACAAATTGACAAAGGTAGAGAGAATACAGTAATTAATGACGAAGTTCCAGGGTGTGAACATGGTAGTTGAGTGAAAAGAGTCATGGAAAGAGGTGAAATTAAAGAAATTGAGAAACTTGAGTATTAAAAGGATCATCTAAGTGGATTTTGAAATTATTAAGAATTATGACAGGAATAGTGAGCCAAGATCTAAATAAAATTATTCCTTAGAACATGTAATTCTGTTAGGTATGCCAAAACCCGTATTTAAAAATATCAATTTATAAAATCCCTATGTGTCTCCCTCTTTCTACAGAGACAAGCAATTCAGCCTAATTTACTGAAAACTAGTGTATGACAGTGGTTTTGTAGGTGTAGATTCTAACATTAGATCTTGTTTCTAAGGTTTATTGCTTTGTGGCCTTGGGCAAGTTCTGTCAGTGCCCAAGGAGATAGTCATGATACTTATCTTAGGGTTATTGTAAATATGATTTGATGAATGTAAAATACTTAAAACAAGTATGATAATGTGTGTATGTAAGTGTGTGTAGTCAAGTTCTTTAGTAAATATTAGCTCTTGTGATGGTTGTGGTTGGTTCTCAACTCATACTAATTCCAAAGGTGGTATAAAGATTTTGGTGTCTCAGACAAGATTTCAGTCATTTTTCCACTGTGATGACCAGCACTTCTCTTGGTTCTGAGGGAGGAAAATTTTCCTTGATTATTCAAGGTTCTTCAGTCTAAAAATTAAACTGACATGAGATATAATTCATAATTTCAAGATATGTGCTTCTCCCAATAAATCTTTCAGTAAAGCACAAGAAAATATTTACTATCAGATCCAAATTTATCTTTAGTTTCTCTGCAATAATGAAGCCAAATTTGAACCTATTATGTTCAATAGTTAATGTTTGGGTTTTTATCATATTTGGAAGTGATCTGTTAGACTTCCATGAATTTAACTTACCACTTAGTAAAACTTTTAGGTTTCAGATTACCGAAAAGGTTTGAGATTCATATTTTAAAAGTTTACCCAAAACCTTTACATCTACTTAATTTACTTGTTCTTAGCAGTTATGTGTAGGTTACCTACAAAAACTTGATGAGACATCAGAGAAAGTCAGACATTATTGTAAATTTGTTTTGTTTGGGGTTGACAAATTTTGCTAGAGATAATTTGAACTTACTTTCAGTAAACCCAGGCAGAATAAAAGTATTATTTTAATGCTGATAACTCTAAGGACATGTCTATTTTAATTAAACCAACAACGTTGTTAGCCTTAATACTGAATATTTTCCTAGCACACAGGAACTTGAAATTCATTGAATTGAGTTTCTTTTTTTATTTTTGAAAAATTTTAAGAATTCAAAACTTTATATAAGTGCTTAATTTTCTTTAAGCCAATTAAATAGAACTCTTTTACAAATTAAGTTTAGCAATTCTAACCAGAGGTGGAAAAATGCCTAATATCCACAATAGACATACTGACAGATGCAGAAATCTTACTGTTATTAATATTTGAGGAGAAAAAGGGCAGGAGAACCTTTTGCAGTTCGTATTTTTTTTTTTTTTTTTTAAGATTTTATTTATTTATTCATGAGAGACTCAGAGAGAAGGAGAGGCAGAGAGACACAGGCAGAGGGAGAAGCAGGCTCCTCGCAGGGAGCCCGACGTGGGACTCGATCCCGGGTCTCCAGGATCAGGCCTTGGGCTGAAGGCGGCGCTAAACCGCTGAGCCACCTGGGCTGCCCTGCAGTTCGTATTTTTTAAAAAGACCTTCCATCTTTTTTTTCTTTTACTCAAGCAATTATGGGCTGTGTTTATACTTCAGAGATAGAAGATTTATAACTTTAAGGGACAGAGAAAGAATGTAATATAAGTTGTGGGGTTTTTTTTTCCTAAGAATTATAAGGTAATTGCTATTTAGAATTTACTTTCCTTAAGTACAGGATAATTTTGTTTCAGTAACCTGATTTTTTTGTAATATCTATAAGTGTTTTGAGACGAATAGATGAAGTTTTGGGATTGATAGAGATGTGGGGGGCTTTGATTTGCATTTCTGGTTTTGTAGAGATTTGCCAGGCAAAGTTGTTTCTAATTCCCACGAAGAGCTGATTTATAGCCTGAATATCAAGAGATTGATCAGCCTTTTTAGAGCAAGATTTCCAACTAATGTAGAGATCAGAAGGTTTATATCTTTGTAAAAAAAAAAAAAAAAAAAAAAAGAGGAATCTGTATAAAGCATTTTAACAAAAGCCAGTCCGGTCTTGGCTTCTATTCGCCCCTGAATATCAACCTAAGAATAAGAATGCCTAAAACTGGCAGAGCCTGATTATAGAGCTTTGGAAAGTAGGAATTGTAAGAAATAGCAAAGTAAGTCCTATTACTTGTCTTCAGTGCTTCTATTAAATTTACTTCATGAATTTTATTTTATTTATTTATTTTTTTAAAAGGTTTTATTTATTTATTCGAGAGAGGCAGACACACAGACAGAGGGAGAAGCAGGCTCCATGCAGGGAACCCAATATGGGACTTAATCCTGGGACTAGGATCACGCCCTGGACCAAAGACAGACCCTCAACCGCTGAGCCACCCAGGCGTCCCTCACTTCATGGTTTTTAGCATTCACATGAGTAACCTGTATACTTTAAATCTAGAGTTTAGGCCGGCGTGCTCTCTCTAAATCTTGTAAGGAAGGGTAAGTTAAAACAGGCAGATGGAGCTGGTTTTTAAGAAGCGAATTTACCTTGGATGTGAACATCAGTTTTTCTCTTAAGTCTAACTTCTGGTCTTTCACCTTGTCAAGGGAGTCCCTAAGGCTAGTAGATACACTAATAAGACAATTGAGAGCTCTGTATAAGGATTTTTTTTTCTTTGAAATGTAGCTAATTTAAAGGATTTATTGTCTGACCATTGATAAGTAGGATCTTACTAAATTTTTTTTTTACATTTTTTTAATTTAAATTCAATTTGGCAACATACAGCGTAACACCCATTGGTTATCTCATCACATGCCCTCCTCGTTGCCCATCACCAAGTTACCCCATCCTCTTCCCTTCCACAACCCTTTGTTCATTTCCCAGAGTTAGGTGTCTCTCATGGTTTGTCTCCCTCTCTGATTTTTCCCACTCCGTTATCTTCCTTTCCCTTTTAATCCCTTTCACTATTTCTTATATTCCACATATGAGTGAAACCATATGATTGTCCTCTGATTGACTTATTTCACTCAGCATAGTACCCTCTAGTTCCATCCACGTCAAAGCAAATGTTGGGTATTTGTCCTTTCTGATAGCCGAGTAATATTCCATTGTATATATAGACCACATCTTTATCCATTTATCTGTCGAAGGACATCCTGGCTCCTTCCACAGTTTGGCTATTGTGGACATTGATGCTGTAATCTTTGGGGTGCCCATATCCCAGCATTTCACTTCATCAGTATCTTTGGGGTAAATACCCAGTAGTGCAATTGCTGGGTTGTAGGATAACTTTATTTTTAACTTCTTGAGGAATCTCCACACTGCTTTCCAGAGTGGCTGTACCAGTTCGCATTCCCACCAACAGTGCAAGAGGATTCCCCTTTCTCCACATCCTCTCCAACATTTGTTGTTTCCTGTCTTGTTAATTTTCACCATTCTCACTGGTGTGAGGTGGTATCTCATTGTGGTTTTGATTTGTATTGCCCTGATGGCAAGTGATGCAGAGCATTGTTTCACCTGCTTGTTGGCCATGTCTGTGTCTTCTTTGGAGAACTGTCTGTTCATGTCTTCTGCCCATTTCATGACTGGATTGTTTCTTTTCTGTTGAGTTTAGTAAGTTCTTTATAGATCTTGGATACTAGCCCTTTATCTGATAGGTCATTTGCAAATATCTTCTCCCATTCTGTAGGTTGTCTTTTAGTTTTGTTGACTGTATCCTTTGCTGTGAAAAAGCTTATCTTGATGAAGTCCCAATGGTTCATTTTTGCTTTTGTTTCCCTTGCTTTTGTAGATGTGTCTTGCAAGAAATTGCTGTGGCCAAGTTTAAAACGGTTGTTGCTGGTGTTCTCCTCTAGGATTTTGATGGATCCTTATCTCACATTCAAATCTTTCAATCATTTTGAGTTTCTCTTTGTGTATGGTATAAGAGAATCGTCCAGTTCATTCTTCTGTACATGGCTGTCCAATTTTCCCAACACCATTTATTGAAGAGACTGTCATTTTTTCAGTGGATGGTCTTTCCTGTTTTGTTGAATATTAGTTGACCCTAGAATTGAGAGACAATTTCTAGGTTCTCCATTCTGTTCCATTGATCTATGTGTCTGTTTTTGTGCCAGTACCACACTGTCTTGATGACTACAGCTTTGTTTGTAATACAGCCTGAAATCCACCATTGCAATGCCCCTGGCTCTGGTTTTCTTTTTCAATATTCCCCTGACTATTTGGAGTCTTTTCTGATTCCACACAAATCTTAAGATGATTTGTTCCATTTCTGTGAAGAAAGTCCATGGTATTTTGTTAGGGATCGCACTGAATGTGTAAATTGCCGAGTAGCATTGACATTTTCACAATATTTATTCTTCCAATCCGTGAGCATGGACTGTTTTTCCATCTCTTTATGTCTTCCTCTATTTCTTTCAGAAGTGTTCTGTAGTGTTTAGAATGTAGATCCTTTACCTGTTTGGTTAGGTTTATTCCTAAGTGTCTTATGCTTTTGGGTGCAATAATTGTAAATAAGGTTGACTCCTTAATTTATCTTTCTTCAGTCTCATTGTTAGTGTGCCCAGTGGCATTTCTGGGCATTGATTTTGTATCCTGCCACACTGCTGAATTGCTGTATGAGTTCTAGCAATTTTGGGGTGGAGTCTTCTGGGTTTTCTATGTACAGTATCATGTCATCTGTGAAAAGGAAGAGTTTGACTTCTTCTTTGCCAATTTGAATGCCTTTTATTTCTTTTTGTTGCCTGATTGCTGAGGCTAGGTCTTCTAGTACTATTTTGAATAGCAGTGGTGAGAGTGGACATTCCTGTCGTGTTCCTGATCTTAGGGGAAAGGTCTCAGTTTTTCCCCATGGAGAATGATACTTACTGTGGACCTTTCATAAATGGTTTTTAAGATATTGAGGAATGTTCCCTCTATCCCTACACTTTGAAGAATAGGTGGTGAAATGGGTGCTGTATTTTTTCAAATGCTTTCTCTGCATCTAGAGTGGACCATATGATTCTTGTTTTTTCTTTTACTTAATGTGCTCTATCCTGTTGGTTGTTTTACACGTGTTAAAGCACCCTTGCATCCCAGGGATAAATCCCATTTGGTTGTGGTGAATAATCTTTTTAATGTACTGTTGTATCTATTGGCTATGTCTTGGTGAGAATTTTTGCATCCATGTCCATCAGGGGTATTATTCTATAATTCTCCTTTTTTGGTGGAGTCATTGTCTGGTTTTGGGAGCAAGGTAGTGCTGACCTCATAGGACAAGTTTGGAAGTATTCCGTCTCTTTCATCCTTCGAAACAGCTTTGTAGAATAGGTATTACTTCTTCTTTAAACGTTTGATAGAATTCCCCTGGGAAGCCATCTGGCCCTGGATTTTTGTGTCTTGGGAGGTTTTTGTTGATGGCTTCAATTTCCTCACTGGTTATACTGCCCTGTTCAGGTTTTCTATTTCTTCCTGTTCTAGTTTGGTAATTTGTGGGTTTCCAGAAATGCATCCATTTCTTCTAGATTGGTAACTTGTTGGCATACAGCTGCTCATAATACATTTTAAAATCATTTGTATTTCCTTGGTATTGGATGTGATCTCTATTCTTGTTTGTGATTTTACTAATTTGAGTCTTTTATGTTTTCTTTTTATTAAATCTGGCTAGGGGGATCCCTGGGTGGCGCAGCGGTTTGGCACCCGCCTTTGGCCCAGGGCGCGATCCTGGAGACCCGGGATCGAATCCCACATCGGGCTCCCGGTACATGGAGCCTGCTTCTCCCTCTGCCTGTGTCTCTGCCTCTCTCTCTCTCTCTCTCTCTCTGTGTGTGACTATCATAAATAAATAAAAATAAAAAATAAAAATAAAATATAAATCTGGCTAGGGGTTTATCTATCTTACTGACTGTTTCTAAGAACCAGCTCCTGGTGTGTTAATCTGTTTTACAGTTTTTCTGGTCTCTACTTCATTCAGTTTTGTTCTAATCTTTATTATCTCTCTTCTGTTTGGTTTAGGCTTCATTTGCTGTTCTTCCTCCAATTCCTTTAGGTGTGAGGTTAGTTTGTGTATTTGAGTTTTTTCTGATTTTTTTGAGGGAGACTTGTATTGCAATGTATTTCCCTCTTAGGATCGCTTTTGCTGTATCCCAAAGATTTTGAATAGTTGTATCTTCATTTTCATTAGTTTCTATGAATCTTTTTAATTCTCCTAATTTCCTGGTTGACCATTCTTCTTTTAGCAGAATGCTCTTTAACCTCCGGGTTTTGAGTTTCTTCCAAATTTCTTGTGATTGAGTTCTAGTTTCAAAGCATTATGGTCTGAAAATATGCAGGGGACAATCTCAATCTTTTGGTATCAGTTAAGACCTGTTTTGTGACCCAGTATGTGGTCTATTCTGGAGAAAGTTCCATGTGCACTTGAGAAGAATGTATTCAGTTGCGTTCGGATGGAAAGTCCTGTATATATATCTGTGAAATCCATTTGGTCCAGTGTATCATTTAAGGCCCTTGTTTCTTTGGTGATGTTCTGCTTAGAATATCTCTCCTTTGCTGAAAATGCCATGTTGAAATCTCCTACTATTAGTGTGTTATTATCTAAGTAATCTGTTTACATTGGTTATTAATTTTTTTTTTAAAGATTTTATTTATTTATTCATGATAGTTACACAGAGAGACAGAGAGGCAGAGACACAGGCAGAGGGAGAAGCAGGCTCCATGCAGGGAGCCCGACGTGGGATTCGATCCCGGTCTCCAGGATCGTGCCCCAGGCCAAAGGCAGGCACCAAACCGCTGCGCCACCCAGGGATCCCTACATTGGTTATTAATTGATTGATATACTTGGCTCCCACAGTAGGTGCATAAATATTTGTGATTTTTAGGTCCTCTTGTTGGATAGGCCCTTTAAGTATGATATAGTGTTCCTCTTCATCTCTTACTACAGTCTTTGGGATAAACTTTAATTTATCTAATATGAAGATTGCTACCCCAACTTTCTTTTGAGGACCATTTGAATGGTAAATGGTTTTCCACCCCTTCATTTTCAGGCTGGAGGTGTCCTTATGTCTAAAATGATTCTCTTTAAGACAGCATATAGATGGGTCTTGCTATTTTATCCAGTCTGATACCCTGTGTCTTTTGAAGAGATCATTTAGTCCATTCATGTTCAGAGTAACTATTGAAAGATACGAATTTAGTATCATAGTATTACCTATACTGTTCCTGTTTCTGTGGATTGTTTCTTTGGGCTCCTTCCTTTGCTTACAAAGTCCCCCTTAATATTTCTTGCAGAGCAGGTTTGGTGGTTACATATTCTTTCAGTTTCTACCTATCCTGGAAGCTCTTTATCTCTCCTTCTATTCTGAATGACAGCTTTGCTGAATAAAGTATTCTTGGCTACATGTTCTTCTTATTTAGTACCCTGTATATATCATGCAGCCCTTTCTGGCCTGCCAGGTGTCCTTTGATAGGTCTGCAGTTAATCTGATATTTCTCCCCATATAAGTTAATAATCTCCTGTCTTGAGCTGCTTTAAGAATTTACTCTTTATCTTTGATATTTGCAGTTTCACTATTAAATGTCAAGGTGTTGAATGTTTTTTATTGATTTTGGTGGGGGTCCTCTCTGTCTCTTGGATCTGAATGCCTGTTTCCTTCCGCAGATTAGGGAAGTTCTCAGCTATGATTTCTTCAAATATACTTTGTGGTCCTCTCTCAGCCTCTTCTGGAATCCCAATTAGATGTATAAGCTTCCTTCTCAGGCTATCATTTATTTCCCTAAGCCTTTCCTCGTGGGCTCTTAATTGTTTTTCTGTTTTTTCCTCTACTTCCTTCCTTTCCATCAACTTGTCTTCTTTGTCACTCACTCTCTTCTAACTCAGGAACCCTAGCAGAGCATCCAGTTTGGATTGCATCTAAGTTAAACTATTTTTAATTTTGGCCTGATTAGATCTCAGTTCTTCAGTAACAAAGTCTCTGGAGTCCTTTATGCTCTTTTCCAGAGCCACCAGTAACTTTATGATTGTGCTTCTGAATTGAATTTCTGACATCTAATTGAAATCCACATTCTGTAATTCTATGGCAGAGAGTATTGCTTCTGGTTCTTTATTTTGTGGTGAATTCTTCCTTCTAGTCATTTTGTCCAGTGCAGAGTGCAAGAGTGACCTGAGTCAAAAAATACCAACCACGACCTATGTAAAATACACCCTAGATGATTCCGAAGAGATCAGAGACCAGAAAATAAAAGAAAAAGAAGAACAGAAGAAAATAAAAGAACCACTAAAGTGAAAAAGTAGTAAGAATAAAAAAAATAAAATAAAATAAAAAAGAAAGAAAAAATGGGGGGAGATGGTTGTGGTGAGGAAGTGGTAGTGGAGAATGAATGTAGTCTCCCTGAGGGGATCTAGAGGGTGATCCTCTGGGTTCCAGTTGTGTTCTGTTTTGTATGTTAGAAGATGCTCAATCCTAAATTTATATAAACCAGCAATACTTATAAGAAAGCCCCTACATTGACCACAAAAACATAAACAAGATAAAAGAAGGAGGCAAGATGGGAAGGAAGAGAGAATTTAATCTCATAGAATGAACCAGTGTGGTGTTCCACTTGGTTCTGGGTGTGTTTTGGTCCTGTGTTAGAAGGTACTAAACTTTCACCATCAGAAAACAAGACAGAAAAAACAAAAACAAAAAGCCGTATCTGGTATATCTACCAAAATTAAATTGAATATGTTGAGGGGAATCCAGAAGTGCAAAATAAATATAAGATACGTAATTGTAGAAATATGAAAGTCAAAAAGGAAAAGAAATTAAAAATGCAGAGTTGGTAAAATATTGTAGTTAAGATGGGAAAAGAGAAAATATATTGGAAATTTTTAGCCTGATAAAAAAATTGAGTCATAATGGGGGGGGGGGGGAAGGGCCCTCAAGGTTCTATATACTATTTTCCCATAGTCCTGGAGCTTTCCAGTGCTGTTTCTTAAGTAAACTTGCTTTTCCCTTGTACTTTCTGCAGTTCTTCTGGGGGAGGGGTCTGCTGTGCTGATTCTCAAGTATCTGTGCCTGGGTGGAGATGCCCTGCCCCTTGCCAGGTGCTGGGCTCAGTATGAGCTGTTTATCATGTGGGGCGTTTGTTCCATAGATGCCCCTACTCTCCCAGATGCAAGGTGAATCGAAGAGGAAAAAAAAATGGTGGCAGCAAGAGATCCTGCTCTGGTGTGGAGTTTCCAAGAGTAATTAACTGCAGTCTTCCAGTCCACACTGGCCTAGCTGCTCCTGGGGGCAGGTGTGGGTCCTCTGATCTGCACAGCTTGCGGGGTGCCCTCAAATCGAGGGCTCTGTGCCATTGAACCCATACTCCTAGGGTCTGCCTCTCCCGAAGGGAATGGAGGGCAGCCGTCTCCATCGTTGCTGGGCTCTGGGGTAAAGGGAACTCCAGGAGTAACCGGTTTACTTCTGCAAATGCCCTGGAGGGCTGTGGCACTCCAGCCCTTTACTGAGATCGGACTGCAGTTTGGGGTGAGCTTTTTCCTGGGTGCCCCAGTCATACAGTGTCTCAGAGAATCTTGATACTTCACTGGCCCTCCTGCAGTTCTGCCCATTTTCCTGCTACGCGCTTTTCATCAGGTAACACTCAGGTGTGGATTTTTAAAATTTCTGTTCGTACGGGCTGGGCTTTTGTTCCCTGAAAGCATTCGCCACTCCACTTCAGCCATGCTAGTCATGGTTCCCCTCTGCCACGTTTTTTTTTTTTTTTTTTTCTTTTCCCTTCAAAAGTTTTTAGAAGCAAAAGCTTTCCTCTCTGTAGCATTCTAGCTGTTCTCTCTTCACATCTCACAGCGAATGCATAGGTATTCAGGATGTTTTGAAAGTTATCTAGGTAAGTGTGGGACCAGGTGAGTTGAGGACCCCTGCTCTTTTGCCATCTTGCCAGTCTCCTCGGATCTTACTCATTTTAATAACAACTCAAACCAGTATGCCTTTTTTTTTTTTTTTTTTTGGAAAGACCCAAAAGCAAGTTTCTAGGCTTAGACCATGGAAGTAAGAGGCATCCCTGGAGAGGACATGGATGATACAGTCCCCATGATCCAAAAGTTTACTCCCAAAAATAGTCTTAAGAAAGCAAAAGCCTTTGTTACACAGGCAGTAAGTATGGGTTAGTGAAAATCGTGTCTTTGATTACCCAAAAAATCCTGAAATGCCTCCAGTCGCAGATCTACTAATGTGTGGCATAAGGTGGGTGCTACTGGAATGGGACTTTTCAGTACTAATAGGCAACAAAGGTTGAGAGCATAAAAGTCCCTTATGGACTGGTACCTCTTATTATTTACCTTTCTGAGAGCTGGCATGGCTGGACAAAGAGTGCTGCTAGCAACTTTAGGTACCAAGGTGGATCCCAGTAAGTGCACTATCTGCCTGGTGGAGACCAGATAATATTTTCACTGGTCACTGGTCACAAAGCAAGTTCTCAGGACAAGGAAAAAACTTATCCAGATTTCATATGTGAGACCCACAGCAAGGTTTGTGGGAACATACTAGTCTGATAGGAACCATGAACTCAGCAGTCTATAATGTTAATTTGAACAGTAGGCATATAAGGGTCTATGCTGGTATTCTTTCCCTATAGTAATTCCTTTTTATAACAACACAAAAGACAAAAATAGTGACAATCTCTGGGTGGAAATGGATCAATAAAACCAAGATTACCAAATTTATCAGAGATGCTGAGCCAAAGGAACTATTTCCAAAAATATTTTCTGCTCATCTTAACTTAAAAAGAAAAAACACTCTTATACCACTAGGTCTTGCAGACAATTTCCAGGAGTGTGACATGGTAAGAAATCATACCTTTTGCTAGCTGTTTGTCAAATGTCCCAGTATTTCTTAACTACAGCGATCTCAGAGTGAGCAGTATTTAGCCATTTGAAGTTTATCCTGCCAACTAGCCAACTGTTAGGGCCGAAAAAAATTTCCTTCAAGATTCTTCTAACTGGTCTAAGAATTAAATTGACATGGGACAGATTAATAGTAGGAAAAAACATACTATAATTACATGCACATGGAGGCCTAATATAAATAGTCTCAACGAAACGTCCAAGTCTTGTGCTTTTATTGTATACATTTTAGACAGGTGAACTGGGGAGAACCTGGGCCCTGAGTCCTCAACCCAGCCCATCTTGAAGTAGTCATTAAAAGTTCTCTCTCAAAAAAAAAAAGTTCTCTCACGTCTTGAGAAAGAATTCAAGGACAGACATGTAACAGTGAATAAGTGACATAAGTGTGAAAGTTTAATAAAATGAAAAGTACACTCTAGAGATATGAGAGCAGGGGGGCTCGAGACAGCAAGAACTGCATGCCCTGAAGGTTCTTTTATTGACCATTGTTAACTAGAGGGTGGAATATTTATTACTTAGAGCAGGAAGCAGGGTTTTGTACTTTTTCTTCCTATTTTGGTCAGGGTTTCTTTTTTTTTTTTTTTTTTTTAAGAGTTTTATTTATTTATTTTTTAAAAAGATTTTATTTATTAATTCATGAAAGATACAGAGACAGAGAGAGGCAGAGACCCAGGCAGAGGGAGAAGCAGGCTCCATGCAGGAAGCCCGATGTGGAACTCGATCCCGGGTCTCCAGAATCGCACCCCAGGCTGCAGGCGGCGCTAAACCACTGCGCCACCGAGCCTGACCTGGTCAAGGGTTTCTTGTCATGACATCCATCATCTTGGGCCTGATTTGATCAGGTTTCTTGTAGAATGCTACCAGGACAGGCCTCTGACTTTCTTAATAGCTGGCCTCCAAGTATTTTATTAGAACCTAACTGCCTACTCCAATATGAGACATAACGAGGAATTGACAGGATAAAGAAAACTTGTTTGGGAGCTTTACATAGTAAAGGATTTTAAACAATTTGGACTAAGATTATAAATTATTAAAATTAATAGGCTTATTTATATAACGTTCTTACCTCTGAGTTTCCTGTCTTGTGATAAGGATATCTTAGGGAGAATGCCTTTCACGTGGGAGATTTATTTCCTGCTTTCTGGAAATGAAGTGGGAAGGGGAAGAGCATTCTTAATCAGTATGCCAAAGTGGCACATTTGGGACTGTCTATGCTCAGCCGCTACATTTCCTTGGCACAAATGGACCATGAAACTTTAACAAGGGTAAGAATGTTGGTGTCTAGGAATTAACTATTCGTGAATAATGCAAAACCATTCCACTCTATTTCATAAATTGAGAATGTGACCCAAATAGATCCAATTAGAGGAATTTCCAGGGCTTGTACAGATTTTTTTTTTTTTTTAACTAGGTAGAGCTATGCCTGGTGCTGCTAATAAACATTATCCTGATAATTAGGATGACAGTTCATTATCAGTTTTTTAAAAAAATTCATCATGAAGAAGTGCTAATAGCTTAAACCAACAGCATAAGCCCTAGCAGCTAGTGTATCATGGATTTTTTTTTTTTTTTTTTTTTTAGTTTAAATGAAGTAAACTTGAAATAAGTTTTTTTTTTCTTTTGCTGGAGGGATTTGGCATAGGCTAACTATGGGTCATATATGTCACCCTTACGGTATAAGGAGTGAAGTTTCATATGGACCACGTGAAGTGAGAGAAAGGCCTTGTTCCCCAAAGGAAAAGCATAGAGCTATTAAGAGAAAGTAGGTACTACACAACCAAAAACAAATGTGATACTAAAGTATATAATATATAAAACACGTATTTCCATGTAGTGGTTTTTCACTTGTGCCTTCTATAAGAGCTGGGAATGGTATGAGGCAAGTGAGGCACATATAGTATAAAATTTAAGAAGTAATTGTGAGAATAATGCAAGTGCTCTTCATCCCAGTCTAGCATGGCTCTGCCTCCTATACTGTTAGTAACATGAATAGAATCAGCATAATACTGATTAGATAAATCAAACAAAAGGCATTAGCATTCAGGTTGCTGCTTTAGATGATTTGGAAAGTATTTGCTATGCAAATGAAACTCCTTTAAAATCAGTATCAAGAAATATCAAGGCTTTTAAAGAAAGTAAGGGAAAATATTAAGCACCTAAAATTCAAAAGGCAGTGTACTGAGTACTTGTAGCAATTTGATCTTAACCACTCTATAAAGAAGAGAATACTTCCATTATGAATAATGGAGTTTTTTTAATAAACTTTATCTGTAAGTTAATAAAATACTTGGTTATATTTATAACTTATTAATTCATATGAAACAAAAAATACTGACCTTAAATGATTGTTTAGGATTGATGAGAGCCAACCACATCACTTTATATCCTACTTTGACATTTCCTAAAAGTAAACTATTGTAGAGGTATAGCATTCACATAAAGGCCAGTAGGTAATCTAAACAAATAAAACTCACTAAATTTTGAAGAAGAAAAAAATACTAGGAAAGAGAGACCCTGTACTCAACAAGCATAATCTTTAATGGCTTGAGGTGAAGCTAGGGGATCAAACAAAACTTCAGAACATCTGATTAAAAGGAGTTATATCTACTAAAACATTACATCAACTGAAATGAGAAAAGGTATTTGACTACACAGAAGAAATTTTAATTTTTTCAAATGATGTAGCACTTATCTTCCAGGATACTTGAAAATCTTAAGAATTCAAGAAGAAAGTCTGAACAAGAGATTATTGTATGAGGCTTCTCAGAGCTTAGAAAAAGATATACAAAGTACCATTAAATATTGTTTATGGAGACATTTAATATCTTGCTGTGTAAGAAACGGATGGAAGGGAAAGAAAGATTGAGGTTTGAGTGGGCAGCTCTGTATATATTGTACATTTCTTTAAAAAAATTATTTGAAGGATATTTTGATAAAATGTTAACATTAAATCTGGGTCTTGGGAAATGGGGCTGATAATTTTGGGAGGCTGATAAATTTTTCTGTATGACGTAAATCACAACTTGAATGAAAATAAAATAGTGGAACACCTCTAATCCAGTGTTTTGCAGCTATGTTTTCATATTGTCCCCCAAAGGAACATTTTTAGAATTTTTTTCACTACTTGCTCTACATGAAATTTTAGTATCACAGTGTATTTTTTTATTTTGAACTGTATGTGTATCTGTCTTTTTGGATAAAAATAGGAAGATTTTCTTCCACCCAAGAACTAAACGGTGAATACATGATTTGGTACCATAAGACATTAACAATTTCAGATCATATGTTCTCTGACCTTAGCTGAACTAAATTATAAATTAGGTGTCAGTAATACATTTGAAAAATGTTTAAATTTATGAATATTAAATAAAATTTCTAAATAACATGAAGCAGGGCAGAATTCTTAAGGGAAATTAGAAAGTTTTTAAACTGAATTAAAGTGAAAATTCATCAAAAATTTATGGAATACACCAAAGGAATGTTTAAAGGGAATTTGCTTATATTAGAAAAGAAAAGTCACAGATTGCTGATTCAACTTTAAGGAACTAGAAAAAGAAGAGCAAATTAAACCCAGAGCAAACAGAAAAAGGAAGTAAAGCATAAGTCAATGAATTTGTAACCAGAACAGTAGAAAATATTGTAAATAAAACTAGTTCCTGAAAAGATTGATAACATTGAAAAAGTTTTAGCCAGAGGGAAAGAAAAAAAACGCCCCTAAAATTGTAAGAAAATATTTGGAATATTTTGAACAAATGTATTTATATAAATTTCTAACTTTGATGAAATGGGCTAATATCATAAAAGTGACAAACTACCAAAGCTTGTTTGAGAAGTAGGTAACCTGAACAATCCTATGCCACTTAATAAATTTACTTTGTAGTTAAAAATCTTCCTGCAAAGAAAAGGCCTAGATAAATACTTTCACTGGTGAATTTTGCTAAACATTAAATGAAAAAACCAACAATTCTACAAGACAGTACTTCCAAATTCATTTTATGAGTCCTGTACCCTGATGCTGAAATAAGGTAAGACACAAGAAAACTATTTCTCATGAAAATAAATGTAAAAATCCCATCAAAATATTAAGTTGAATTGAGTAATATGTGGAAAGCATATTATAAATCATGATCAAATGCAGTTTTTATTGGGATATGCAGGCTAGTCCAACCTTTGAAAATCAAATGTAATCCATAGCAACAGACTAAGGAAGAAAAAGCATATGATCATTTTAATAAATGAAAGCATTTGATAAACATTCCTAATAACTCAATAATACAAGAATGGAAGAGAGCTTTCTTAATCTGGTAAATAGTATTTACAAAACTTACAGCTATCCTAATGGTTAAAAATGGAATGTTTTTCTACAAAATTGAGAACAAGTTAAGAAAGTGCACACTAATCCCTCCTATTCAACATCTACTGACAGCTAGTACATAAAACAAAAAGCCATTGTAATTAGAAATGAAGATGTAAAATTGTCCCCATTCAGAGATGACAATTGTTTATGTAGAAAATCCCAAAGAATTAAAATGACTCCTATAACTAGTAAGTGAGGTAAGCAAGGTTGCAAAATAAAAAGACAATAACTGGATATTGAATTTTTTTTCTAAAAATAGTACTTGCAGTAATACCAAAACAAACCTATATAGTCTACCAAAATGTGTACTAGACCTGACACCCCTTCACCAATTTTGATAATGAAAGGTGAAGAAGATCTAAGTGGGAGAGATACTGTGTATGAGTCAGAAAACTCACGATTTTTAAGAATATCAATTTTCCAAATTGACTCATTACTATTTAAAAATCTTAGCAGTATAGTATTTTGCTTTTGCCAAGCTGAATTAAATTTCTCTGGAAAAGCAACAACGAGAATAGGCAGCACAATTTTGAAAGAAAAAAAAAATTGGATGACTTAGACTACCTAATTCTAAGACTTACTACAAAGCTAGAGTGATCAAATGGATTTGGTATTGACGAAGAGATGGACACATAGAACACTGGAATGTAAAAATCCAGGAATAAACCCACACATGAACAATAATTTTTTACAAAAGTGACAAGGCAATTGGAGAAAGGATAGTCATTTTGACATATGATGCTAGAGTAATTGGATATCTATATGCTAAAAAAATAAAAGAAAAAACCCAGTATGTTGCTCTCATGCAAAAACTTTCAAAAATGAGTCGTAGTCCTAAGTATAAAGTGTAAAAGTATAGAATCCGAGGGAGAAAAAAACAGGATAAAGTCTGCATGACCTTAGACAAGTTCTTATATACAACACCATTAAAAATAAATGTGCCTTCATCAAATAAAAACCTTGAACTTTTCAGAAGACACTAGTAAATTAAAAACGCAAATCACACAGTGAGAAAAATCTTTGCAAAGTATGTGTTTCAATTTTATCCAGAATATATAAAGAACTTTCAAAACTCCGAAAATAAAAAGGACAATAGATTTGAATATAATTTACCAAAGACTTAGAGATAGCCAATAAGCACGTGACAAGATGCCCTAGCCCATTAGTCCTTAGACAAATGTAAAACAGCCACAATAATACAGCACTACACACCTATCAGAATGCCTTAAAGTGAATTCTGACAGTACCAACACTTGTCAAGAATGGAGCACTACAGTTTTCATGCATTGCTAGTGGAAGTACAAAATGGTACAGCTGCTTTGAAAACCAGATTGAAGAAGTTTGTTAAGGTTAAAAGGTTAAATATGACACTTATGTGTGACCTAGCTATCGCACTTCGGAGTATTTAAGAAGAACAATAAAAAAAAAAAAAAAGTTCACAGAAAAAAAAAAAAACTTGTACGTGAAAGGGTACTGGGAACATGGCATAGGAAGTGTCAGGAATCCATTAACCCACCTAGATAACAATTGCAGTGGTAGAATTTATTTGATGTAATTTTGGAACTGGAGTCATATTAAGGCTTTGCAATTCAACAGGGAAAAGCTTGGACAGTAAGTTGTTAATTTCATTCAAATTTGGCCCTTAACACAGCAGCTACCCATTTCCCAACTTCAGCCATGTAGCAGGCAACTGCGTGTGTTCCTTAAAGAGCTTGCGCACAGCCCATAGGAGCCAGGGTAGGCAAAAAGAACCTTCAACTCCAGATATTGGGAATCCGTGCTGATAGCTGACTTCTGCATTCGATTACAGAGGTGCAGAGTGGGAAACCATGGTGGTTCTACCTCTTTCCATTGTAACCACACACCCCTACACTTCGTGAAGTGACTTCCAAGGGTATAAAAGGACTGACATCCCCTTTATTTCCTTTCGGTTTCTTTTTTCTTTGGGGGGCCAGACATTAAAGGCCAGGCCATTCAAAAACAACTGCACATATGGGAAAAATTAGAAATTGAACATGAATGTCCGGGGAATGATCCAAACAAGATCTGAGAACTTGGGTTTTATACCTTTGATGATCATTAGCACAGAGGGGAAAAAAACAACCAGCAAACAATAGGGTGCCTGGGTGGCTCAGTTGGTTAAGCATCTCATTCTTGATTTTGGCTCAGTTCATGATCTCAGACTCCTGAGATCGAGCCTTGTATCAGGCTCCATCCACACTGGGGGTGAAGCCTGCTTAGGATTCTTCTCTCTCAGCCCCCTCCCCCACTCATGGGAAGGCATATGTGTGCACTCTCTCTAAAAAAATAACCCAAACAGCAAACCCCGGGAAAAGAAAAAAAAAAAATCTGATTTCCAGGATTAAGATACTGTTAAAATGTCACTTTCAACAGAAAACGATAACAAAAACAGGAATATATGACCCATTCAAATGGGAAACAAAAACAAACTACCTGAGATAGACCTGGTGGCATTTACTAGACACATAGACTTTTTTTTTTTTTTTTTTTTAGATTTTATTTTTTTTTATTCATGAGATACACACAGGCAGAGGGAGAAGCAGGCTCTGTGCAGGGATCCCAACTTGGGACTCAAACTTTGGACCCTGGGATCATGACCTGAGCCAAAGACAGATGCTCAACCATGGAGCCACCCAGGCGTCCTGACAAAGAGACTTTAAAACAACGTATAAAGATACTCAGAAGACTACAGAAAGATGTTCAGAAGGCTAAAAAAGCAAAAGGAATTCTGTAGCTGAAAATAAATGAAAAAAAAAAAAAATCCCTAGAAGGGCTCCAAGAAAGATATGAGTAGGCAGAAGAAAGAGACGACATTATTAAGTCTGAAGAACAGAAGCAAAAAAGATTGAAGAAAGGTGAACAGAGGCTGAGGGACTTATGGGACACCATCAAGCAGATGTGTACACATTGTGCGGGAGTCCCAAAAGGAGAGAGAAAGAGAATATTTGAAAAACTAATGGTTGGGAATTTTCTGAATCTGATGAAAATTATGAATATAGAGATCCAAGAAGCTGAACAAATTTCCAGTAGGATGAACTCAGAAACCCACATTCAACACTATACTCAGACATTCAACAGACAAAGACACACTGTACTCAGACATTCAACAGACAATCTGGAAAACAGCAAGAAATAATTGAATTGTCACATACAGGGGGATACTTAATGAGATTATCAGGAGATTTTTTTTTTTTTCCATCACAAACTTTGGAGAACTAGAAGGAAATGGGATGATAGTTACAAAGTGGTAAAAAGGAAAAAAAAAAAAACTGTCAACCAGGAATCCTATAAGCAAAACCATTCTTCAAAAGTGAGGGAGAAATTAAGATAATTTCGAAAAAAGTTTGAAAGTTTGTGAACATCACATCGGTTCTGCAAGAAATACTCAAGGGAGTCTTGCAGAGTGAACTTAAAGGACATGAGAGTAATTCAAAGATGTTTGGAGAAATACAGATCTCAATAAAGGGAAATATATGGGCAGTTATAAAAGTTAATATCGTAATAGTGGTTTATAACTACACCTGTTTTCTACATGACTGAAGAGGCTTATACATTTTTTAAACAATTATTAGTTTTTAAGTCAGAATTGTGATTGTGGCTAGTAACTTTATCTGTTGTTTTCTACATAATTTGAGACTAATGACATTTAAAATAATTAGTTTTATGTTTTGGGATACACATATATGAAGATGTGATTTGGGGGACTTCAACAATGAAAAGAAGTGAGGACATCAGTTAAGTCAGAGTTTTTGTATATTGAAGTTAAGTGTTAAAGCTCTAGGGTTGCTAAACCTAAACCTCATGATAACCACAAATGAAAGAGCTACAGAATAAACACGAAGGAAATGAATGAGAAAGTAAACATGTCACAACAAAAAAATTAACTCAGCATAAGACTATAAGGCAGGGAGTGAGGAACAAAAAAGCTATAGAGCATATAGAAAACAGGCAAATTGGCATGAGTCTCTCATTTTAAGTAAGTATAAATGAATTTAACTCCTTGATCAAAACAATTGGCAGAATGTATGAAGATACTTAATTCACCTACATGCTGTCCACAAGAAACACTTTAGATGGAAAGACAGATTTAAAGTGTAAGGATGGAAAAAAGTTTTTTAAAAAAGTGAAAAGATAGGAAAAGTTACTGCATGCAAAGAGTAATCAAAAGAAAGCAGGGGTGGTTTTACTGATATCAGACAGAAGAGTTTAAATCAAAAAGATTGCAAGAGACAAGATTTTAATAAAAGTTTCATTACAGCAAAATAATGTATTTATGAATTATAAACAAATTGTAAATCTAGAAATACATAAATTGTAAACATTTATGTGCCCAATGAATATGAAATGAATGAAATACGAAGCAAAACTGAAGAAGAGTGAAATAGACAATTTTAAATAATACTTCAAAACTTTAGTACTCCTTTTATGATCATGGATATACTGAGATAGAAGAGAAGGTAATAGATGACACAAACAATAGATTAACCACATCTAACATATACAGAACACTACCTAAGAACAGCAGCATACACATTCTTCCCAAAAGCAAATGAGACATTTTCTAAGACCTCATATCAAGCCACAAATTAAGTTTCAGTAGGTTTATGAAAAGAGGCATACAAAGTAGTTGTCTAAAACAGTAGGATTCAGTTAGAAATCAATTAACAAAGGAAAGTTGGAAAATTCACTTTACCATTAATATTAGGCAACATTCTTGAACAACCAATAGGTGAAAAAAGAAATCACATGGGAAATTAGAAAATACTTACAACTGAAAATGAAACAATGTACCAAAACTATGGAATGCAGCAAAAGTGGTGCTAAGGGGAGACAAAGCTCCCAAACCAACAAGCTAAATTTTACAATTTAGGAAAATAGAAAAAGTAAAATAATTAAATCCAAAGCTAGTAGAAGGAGGAAATGACAAAGATTACAGACAAATGAAATAGAATAGAAAAATAATAGAGAAAATCACTGAAACCAAAAATTGTGTTAAAGCATCAGCAAATTTGACACATTTAGAACTGGATGAACTAAAAAAAAAAAAAAAAAAAAAAAAGAACTGGATGAACTAGTAAAAAAGACTCAAATTACTGAAATCAGAAGTGAAGGTGGGTACATTACTACAGATCCTACAGAAATAAGAGTGTGAAGAACAATTCTCAAATTGGATAACTAGATGAAGTGGAAAAGCTCCTAGAAATACAAAACCTACTAGGACTAAATTACACACAAAAATAGAAATTCTGAATAGACCTATAACTAGTAAGGAGATTGAATCAGTAATCAAAAATCTGACAATGAAAAATCCTGGAAATGACAGCTTTACTCTTGAGTTCTACCAAACATTCAAGGGAAAAATAATACCGATCCTTCCTTTAAACTGTCCTAAAATTTGAAGAAGGAATAAAAGGAAACTAGGAATAAAAGGAAACTACCTCAACATAATAAAAGCCATATATGGAAAATCACAGTGAACATCATACTCCATGCTGAAAAAGTAGGGAAATGTTTTCTTGTGCAATCAGGAGCAGGTCAAGGAATCTCACTTTCACCATTTCTCTTCAACCTAGTTCTACCAAAATTTTTGTATTTATGTCATCACCAGTCTCATTTAATCTTCTACTCTCTAAGTTTGACTTCTTCCCTCTCTTTTTTTAGATTCTACTTACAAGTGATACTATACAGTATTTTTCTTTCTCTCTGGCTTATTTCAATAAGCATAATGTTCTTCAAGTCCATCCATGTAGTCACAAATTACTGGCATTACCATATGGTAATTCTGTTTTTACTTTTTTGAGGAACCCCCTTAATGTTTTCCATAGTGGTTGTATTACTTTACATTCACATCTACAGTGTACAGGTTCTCCTTTTTCCACATCTTTGCCTGCATTTGTTATCTCAGATCTTTTTTATGATAACTATTCTAACAGGTGTGAAGAGGTCGCTCTCTGTGGTTTTGATTTACATTTTCCTGCTGTTTGGTGATATTGAGTACCTTTTGTATACCAGTGTCCTATTTGTATTTCTTCTTTGGAAAAATGTCTAGTTAGGCCCTTTGTCCACTTCTTAATTAAGATATTTGGGTTTTACTTGAGTTGTAAATATAATCTTATATATAGTAAACCCTAAAGATTCCACCAAAAAAAACTTGATAGAAAAAAAATTTTTCAGAATAAACAAATTCAGCAAAGAAGTGGGATACAAAGTCAACATGCATTAAGTCAGTTGTATTTCTGTAAGCTAATGAACAATCTGAAAAGGAAGTTATGGGAAAAAAATCCATTTATAATAGCATGAAAATGAATAAAATACTTAGGAATCAGCCAATGAGGTGAAAAACATGTACAATGAAAACTATAGAATATTATTGAAAGATATTAAAGAAGATATAAATAAATTGAAACATTCCTATTTTCATGGGTTGGAATACTTAATAGTATCAAAATGTCAGTTTACCCCAAATGATCTATAGCAGTCTCTATCCAAATCCCACTGACTTAAAAAAGAAAAAAGAAATCCTATCCTAAAATTTGTTTCTCAAGGGATCCTGAGTAGCCAAAACAATCTTGAAAAAGAACAACAAAACTGGGGGACTCTTCTGGTTTTAAAACCAATTATAAGCCTATAATAATCAAAACATTGTGGTACTGGGATAAAGACAGACATAAATCTATGGACTAGAATAAAATCCAGAAAACTGTCTTCTCATATATGGTCAAATGATTTTTTTAAGATTTATTTATTGTATTTATTAGAGAAAGCCTGAACAATTGGGAGGGGCAAAGGGAGAGAGAGAATCCCAAGCAGAATCCATGCTCAGCATGGAGCCTGATTCGGGGCTCAACCCCAGGACCCCGAGATCACAACCTGAGTCAAAACCAAGAGTTGGACACTTAACCTGTTGTGCCACCCAGGCACCTCTGGTCAAATGATTCTTGACAAGGGTGATGACAGGACCATTTATTGGGAAAGGACAGTCTTTTCAAAAATGGCTGTGGCAAAATTAGATATCCACACACAAAAGATTGAATTTTAACTCTTACCTAAGACTGTATATAAAAATTAGAATGGATCAAATATCTAAATTTAAGAACTAAAAAACCTCTTAGAACAAAATTTTCACAACCTTGGATTTGACAAGTGATTCATTAGATATGATACCATAGACATGGATAACAAGAAAAAATAGACAAATTAGACTTAACAAAAATTTTTTTAAGTTTGTACATCAAAAGATGTATACAGAAGGAAACTATTTCAAATCAGAAACCTGATGATATTGATACCTAGAATATATAAATACCTAACATTCAACAACAAAAATCAACCTAATTAAATAATGGGCAAAGAATTTGAGGGCAGCCCCAGTGGCCCAGTGGTTTAGCATCACCTTTAGCCCAGGGTGTGATCCTGGAGTCTTGGGATCAAGTCCCACATCGGGCTCCCTTCATGAAGCCTACTTCTCCCTCTGCTTATGTCTCTACCTCTCTGTGTGTGTGTCTCTCATGAATAAATAAATAAAATATTTTTTTAAAAAAGAATTTGAGTAGAGTTTTCTCTAAAGAAGATGTATAATTTATCAAATGCATATATATCAACTCACAGAATGTTTACTATAAAAAAAAAACAAGAAACAATGCTTTTGAGGATGTGGTAAAATTGAACCCTGTGAATTGTTGGTGGAAAGGTAAAATTGTATAGCTGTTGTGGAAAACAGTGTGGCAGTTTTTAATGAAACTATAATAGAATTACCATATGATTCAGCAATTCCACTTCTAGATACACACCCAAAAGAAATGAAAGCAAGTTCTCAGTGACAGTGATGCACCCATGTTTATAACAGCATTATCACAGTAGCCAAAAAGGTGTAAGCAACACAAATGTACATGAACAGATGGATACGTCACATGTGGTAATGTTCATACAAGGGAGTATATTAATTGCCAGTGGCTGGGGAGAGGGAGGAATGGAGAGTTTCTGTTTAATAGGAAAAAAGTTTCAGTTGTATAAGATGAAAAAAACTGTAGAGATTGATAGTGGTGATGGTTGCACAACAGTATGAATATATTTAATGACACTGCACTATGCATTTAACAAAATTAAAATGGTAAACTTTGTTACATGCATTTTACCACAATATAAAATTTTTAATAAAAGATAACATGAATAACATGATGTGAACATTTATAGTGGTTTAAACATCATTCTCCAAAGTGAAAATAACCCAAATGTTCTTCAACTATCATATCTCTATATGAAATGTCAATGACATACATGTGACAATATGGATATATCTCAAACAGATCATAGGTAAAAGAAGCCAGACTCACAAAGTCACACACTGTGTGACTCCATTTTCATGAAATTATATAAAGACTAAACTCATTAGATCTTCTAAGTGGTTGCCAGGGGGTAGGTGAGTGGATGAATGGACTACAAAGGGATGAGGGTATTTTGGGGTGTGATGGAATATTGTATGTGGCGGTTGAGGTGAGTCTATGCTATGCATTTATTAAAGCTCAGATTTCTACCAAAAAAAAAATCTTACTGGATTACTTGTAGATTGCTAGTGGGAGTATGAAGTGGTATAATCACTTTGGAAATAGTTTGGCAATCTTTATACATTTTACATACAGTTACAATAAGAACCAACAATTTTACAACTAGGTTTAACCCATGTGATATGAAAATACATGTCTATAAAAAGTCTTTATTCATGATTGCCAAAAAACATAAACAGCCTATATGTCCATCAACATATTAGATAAACAAATGATGGTACATGCATATAATAAACTACCATTCAGTAGCAGACCACTGTAATATATTTTCTTACAAATGCTTTCTGATCCAATTTTGAGGCCCTGACTACAGATCAATCTGACCTTCTTGGGCATCTGGTTATGTCCATATCCCAAACTACTCTTATCAGACTTTCGCACTCTGAGTCAGTGTATTGCCTTCCCTAATCACCCAAGGACCAGGAATATCCTTGTACTCCAGAGCCCACTAAAATTATTTAGACATCCTAAACCTGCCTACCCTTCCTCACCCATTCCTTCCTATGGAAACCATCAAAAAAGGAACTTGCACATAATTTCTTTCCCTTCCTCTGTTGAGTAAACAACCTTGATTCTTCTTTTGAGTGGGCCTGTGTGGTGTCCTGTTTCTCCTCAAGAGACTGTAAGCATAACACACTGCAAAATTTTCTGGTTTCTCTCTCTTGATCTGAGTCTGACATCACTATACCAAACCCACAATAGTAAATATTTTTGAAACAACTACTGAAGTACAAAGAATACATATTTGTATTAGTTTCCTATCACTATTGTAACAAATTACTATAATCTTAATGGCTTCAAACAACAGAAATTTATTTTTTTTACAGTTCTGGAAGCCAGAAATCCAAAATCTTCTTCTCTGATCAAAATGTCAGGGCCATGCAACCTCTAGAGGCTTTAAGGAAAAACAAGACCTTCCTTTCAGCTTTGGTGACTGCCAGCATTCCTTGGCTCTTGGCTGCATCACTTCAATCTATGCCTCCATGGTCATATGATTCATGCCTTTTCTATTTCTATGTGTATTAACTCTTTCTTCCTCTTTCTTATACATTTGATGATATCCGTGACCCAGCCAGATAATTCAGGTTACTCTAGTCATCTCAAGATCCTTACCTTAATTACATCTACAAAGACTTTTTCCAAATAAGGAAACATTTATAGGTTCTAGGGAATAGGGCCTTATGTCTTTTTAACAAAATATTTATTTATTTAAAACAATTTAATCATCTTTATTATTTTTTTTAAGCAGTTTTAGGTTCACAGCAAAATTGAGAGAAACTACAGAGTTCCCAGATAATACCTGCCCTCACACATGTACAACCTTGGCTCCTGTCAACATTCTGCATTATAATAATTTACCTACACTGACACATTGTTATCACCCAAAGTTTACATTAAGATTTACTCTTGGCATTGTATGTGTTGTTCTTATAAATGCATAATATATATCCACCATTATCAGACAGAATAGATCCATTGCTCTAAAGACTTATGAGCTCCACCTATTTATCCCTCCTTCCCTTTAACTTCTGGCAACTACTAGCCTTTTTACTGTTTCCAAACTGTTGCCTTTTCCAGAATGTCATATTCTGTTACAGTATGTAGCTTTTTCATACTGGATTTTTCACTTAGTAATATGCATACAAGACTCCTCCATGTCTTTTCATGGCTTGATAGCTCATTTCTTTTCAGCACAGAATAATTTTTCACTGTCTGGATGTACGCAGTTTATTTATCGATCCACCTACTGAAAGACATGTTGCTTTGACATTTGGAGATTAGGAATAGAGCTGCTATGAACATCTGTGTGTACAATTTCTGTGAACATAAGTTTTCCATTTATTTGGGTAAATACCAAGGAGCAGCGTTGCTGGATTGTATGGTGAGTATGTTTAGTTTTACAAGAAATTGCCAAATTGCCTCCCAAGGTGTTTGTACCATTTTGCATTTGCTCCAGCAGCAAAGGGGAATTCCTGTTGCTTCACATCCTCAGCATTTGTTGTCAGTGTTCTGTTTTTTTTGTCATTTTAATCGGTGTGTAGTGGTATCTTGTTTTAATTTGTAATTCCCCCCCCCCCAAAAAAAAATTATTTGTAATTCCCTAATGATAAATGATGTTGTGGATCTTTTCATATGCTTGCCTGCCGTCTTCATATCTGCCTCATTTTTTGTTTAGATCTTTTGCTCATTCTTTAATTGCATTGTTCATTTTCTTATTGTTGAGTTTTAAAAGTTCTTTGTATATTTTGTATAATTATACTCATCAGATATGTCTTATGCATATATGTTCTCCCAGTCTATGGCTTTTTTTCTGATTCTCTTGACATTATTTTTCTCAGAACAGGTTTAAAATTTTTAATAAAGCCAAACTTATCAATTATTTCTTCCATGGATTGTCCTTTGATATTGCATCTAAAAAGTGATTCTCAAACCCAAGGCTATCTAGATTTTCTCCTGTGCTGTCTTCTGGGAGTTTTATAGTTTCACATTTTACATTTAAGTCCATAGTCCATTTTGAGTTTATTTTTGTAAAGGGTTTAAACTCTGTGTCTAGCATTCTTCACCCTCACCCTGTTTTTGGGCATTTAGATGTCGAGTTGTTCCAGTGCAATTTGTTGAAAAGATGGTCTTTTCTCAAATATATTGTCTTTAGTACCTTGTGAAAGATCAGATGACTATATTTGTAGATCTATTTATAAGCTCTTTATTCTGTTCCATTTGTTTGTCCCTTTTTTACCCTTCTCCCCCAAATATCACTCTCCTGAATACTGTAGATTTATTTGGTCTTAATGTCAGGTAGGCCTGTTATCCTGTTGTTCTTTAATATTGTGTTAGCTATCTGTCTTTCGAATCTCCATGTAAGCATTAGAATTTGTAGATATCCACAAAATAATTTGTTAGTATTTTTACTGGGATTGTATTGACTCTATAGATCAAATTGATATCTTGATAATATCAAGATTTTGATAATATTGGCTCTTTTTACTTTTGGACATGGAATATCTCTCCATTTATTTAGTTCTTTCTTGATTTGTTTATCAGACTTTTGTGATTTTCTTCATATAGATTTTGTATATCTATCTTGTTAGATTTTTAACTAAATATCTTATTTGGGGAGGCTGCCAATAATAAGAGATGAACAACATAGGAGAGAGAGTTAAGTGACAGGGTTGATAGAGTGATAACTATCACATATTCAATTGTAGCTCCAAATAAATAAATGAATTGTGGAGATAGTTGTATATAAGGTTATGCTCTTAGAATTTTCTAGATCTGGTAAGGAACTCACACACACACACACACACACACACGCATGCGCGCGCGCGCCCAGAGTTCCAAGAACATAAGATGAATATTTTAAAAACCTGTATTTAGACAGAACACAGAGATAATATTTTTAAAACAGTTAAAAAAATTTAAAAGAGAGAAAAAAAATATTTCCTCCATGGAATGATGTCAGTTAGACTGAGGTCTGTTTCTTTCTAGTTACAAAGGAAGCCAGATCTCTAGAATATACGCAAAGAAGTAAAACAAATAACTTCTATAATTTTACACAAAGAAAGTAGTTTCAAGGAATGAAGATAAAACAAAGACATTTTCAGACAAGCAACAAAGAAGTTTGAAAGATTGTATATCAACTATATTCAAATTTTAAAAATATATATATTTAACTTAAACAAAAGAGGATATATGAGCAGATATTCATCAAAAGAAATTATAAAGAAAATATTTTAGACATCTATAGTTACCGCAGTTAGGAGATCTCAGATACAAGAAGAGTGAAGAACAAAGTAAGTGGTAAATATCTCAGTAATCTAAATAAAAGTGTCTCTATTAAAAAAAATAATGTTTTGTAGGATTAAAAATATAAGACTGATTTAAAAATGAAAACAATGAGTATTATCTAGAATGAAATAGAGTTGAATATTTTCTTTGACAACAGACATAGTCATTAAGTTTGAACTCTGAAATTACACATGGTGTTATTTCCATGTTAAGCATCAATAAAATAGAAAGCATAATAATTTCTACTGTGTTAGTGAACACGAATAAAAAATAAATTTATAAAAAAAGAAAAATAATTTTAAAGAAGACAAGAAATATGAAAAAAATTTGGCAGGCCAATAAGGTGGTAGATTTAAACTTAAATTCAGTGTAAGTGGACTAAAAGTTTCTTATTAAAAGACAAACATTTTCACACATGATTAAAATAAGTGGGTAGAAGTAGGTAAAGGTAAAAGGCAAGTACAAAATATACCAAATTCTAACCAAAGGAAAAGTAGTATAGCTTTATCAGAATTAGATGAAATAGATTTAAGGCTAAATCAGTACAAAAGATTAAATGGTTATATGTCATAATAAAAATATTAGACTTTATAATTATAATACATTGACCAGAGAGTTAGTAATTTTAAGGTTTTTGCCCTCTACAACTTACATTTAAAATAGATAAGCAAAATATCTGATGAAATGTTAAGAATAGGCAATTCTATATATAATGGGAGATTTCAAATGTACCAATCTCAGTAGTGGAACAGGCTGATTTAAACAAAAGTTTTAATCAACTTGACCAAATAGACATTTAGACAACAGAATTATATATATATAATTATCTACATCCTGAGTCATAAGGCAAATCTTTTCAAAGGATTGAAATAATACAGAATGTGTTAATTGTACTAAGATCACATAACAGGCTCTTATTTAATGGCTTATGAAATTAATTGCTACATCTATGGGGAAGTATTTTTTTCCTTTTTTTTTAAAGATTTATTTATTTATTTATTTATTTATTTATTTATTTATTTATTCATGATAGACAGAGCGAGAGAGAGAGAGAGTCAGAGACACAGGCAGAGGGAGAAGCAGGCTCCACGCAGGGAGACCGATGTGAGACTTGATCCTGGGTCTCCAGGATCACACCCTGGATCAAGGAAGGCGCTTAACTGCTGAGCCACCCAGGGATCCCCGAAGTATTTTTCCCAATGAAAAACATTATTTATTTAATATATGTATATTTTGATTGTTCAGAATTGTTAAAACATTACAAGTTAAGCTTCAATTCAGTTGAGCATAACCCCTGATCTTGGTTTCATTCCTACTTCCTCAAAGATAACCTCTGTTAAATAGGTTTTTGTATGAATGTACATACAATTTATCTCTATACACGTATGTACACATATTAATATGCAATTTTTGGATTTTATTTATAAATGAAAACATCCATTATGTATTTTTTCATTCAAAATGACTTCATGTTGTTTCAACAAAATCTGCCTCTTTAAAAAATAAAAACAAACCATTTTACCTGTCAATATGGCTGCACCAGATTTTACTTAGCCATTTTCCAGTGTAATGACATTTAAGTTTTTTCCAAAGATTTTGTTGTATGACAAATGTTGTAAGGACCTTTTGTGTTTATACGTCTCTCTGTACACATGGGTGAATATTTCTGTAAATAGATAAGTAGAAGTACATTTTAAATACATTTTTATATTTTAATATTACACAAAATTGCCCAGAGGCATCAATTGAGTATAGTATATTAGAGTACATTTTATAACACTCTCACCAAAAAGTAATATTATGAAGCTTCTAATTTTTGCTTTTCTAATAGATGGAAAATTATTTCTTATTTTAATTTGTATTTTCCAATTTGCTAGCTAGGCTGAACATCCTTTCACTTTTTTTTTTTTTTTTTTTTGATATTTGTTTTCCTCTTTTGAGGTTTGTCTGTTGCTCCTGTTTCCATTTTTTAAAAAACTTTTTTCTTCTTATTGATTATCTGGAATTGTTCTTATCTTCTTGGTATTGTTTCTTTTTTATATAAGTACATTCTCCCAATGTATCACTTGTTTTTTGAATAGTATTTCTAGTACAAGTTTAAGAATTCACAGATGCTACTAAAAAGCCAGGATGGTGCCAAAGATATGCCTGCTTCGTTTTTTTTAAACTATTTACCATGAAAAAAGTATTTGTTGCTATTTAATGTATTTTTAATTGAAATATATGTGATATAGAACATTATCTAAATTTAATGTGTACAATATGTTCATTATGACACATTTATATATGCAACATTATAGCATTAATTAGCATTCTGACATGTTGCATAATTATCCTTTTTTTGTGATTGGAATAATTAAGTTCTAGTTTCTTAGCAAGTTTGATCATTGTAATACAATATTGTTGTCTACATTCAGTATACTGTGTATTAGATCTCTAGGACTTATTTACTACTCAGTGTAAGTTTGTAGACTTAAACATCTATCATACCCCCCAACCCCTGCCATCCACTGACAGCTACCCTTCTACTCTGTGCAAATTTGGCTTCTTTAGGTTTTACACATATGTGATATTGTGCAGTACTTACCTTTCTCTGTGGCTTATCTCAAATACATAATGTGCTAAAGTTTCATCCATTTTGTCACAAATGGCAGGATGTCCTCCATTCTCGCAGATGAGTAATAAACCATTGTGTATGTATGTGTGTGTGTATGTGTGTATATATATATATATATATATATATATATATATATATATATATCTTCTCTATCCATTCATCCATTGGAGGAACTTAGGTCATTTCCATATCTTGGCTCTTTTGAATAATGCTTGCAATAAATATGGGAGTGCAGATATATATGTCTTGGAAATCCTGTTTTTTTAAAAAAATTATGTTTATTGGAGTTCAATTTGCCAACATATAGCATAACACCCAGTGCTCACCCTCATCAAGTGCCCCCCTCAATGCCCATCACCCAGTCACCCCCACCACCTGCCACCTCCCTTTCCACCACCCCTTGTTCATTTCCCAGACTTAGGTGTCTCTCAAGTTCTGTCTCCCTCTCTGATATTACGCACTCATTTTCTTTCCTTTCCCCTTTATTCCCTTTCATGATTTTTTATATTCCCCAAATGAATGAGACCATATAATGTTTGTCCTTCTCTGATTGACTTATTTCACTCAGCATAATACCCTCCAGGTCCATCCAAGTCAAGGCAAAAGGTGGGTATTTGTCATTTCTAATGGCTGAAGAATATTCCATTGTATACATAGACCACAGCTTCTTTATCCATTCATCTGTCGATGGACACCGAGGCTCCTTCCACAGTTTGGCTATTGTGGACATTAAATGCTTTCTCTGCATCTATTGAGAGGATCATATGGTTCTTGTTTTTTCTCTTGGTGATTTGATCAATCACATTGATTGCTTTACGAGTGTTGAACCAACCTTGCATCCTGGGGATAAATCCCACTTGGTCATGGTGAATAGTTTTCTTAATGTATTGTTGGATCCTATTGGCTAGTATCTTGTTGAGAATTTTTGCATCCATGTTCATCAGGGATATTGGTCTATAATCTCCTTTTTGGTAGGGTCTTTGTCTGGTTTTGGAATTAAGGTGATCCTGGCCTCATAGAACAAGTTTGGAAGTACTCCATCTCTTTCTATCTTTCCAAACAGCTTTAGTAGAATAGGTATGGTTTCTTCTTTAAACATTTAATAGAATTCCCCTGGGAAGCCATCTGGCCCTGGACGTTTGTGTCTTGGGAGGTGTTTGATGACTGCTTCAATTTCTTCCCTGGTTATTGGCCTGTTCAGGTTTTCTATTTCTTCCTGTTCCAGTTTTGGTAGTTTGTGGCTTTCCAGAAATGTGTCCATTTCTTCTAGATTGTCTAATTTATTGCCATATAGCTGCTCATAATAAGTTTTTAAGATCGTTTGTATTTCCTTGGTATTGGTGGTGATCTCTCCTTTCTCATTCATGATTTTATTAATTTGAGTCTTCTCTGTCTTCTTTTTAATAAGGCTGGCTAATGGTTTATCTATCTTCTTAATTCTTTCAAAGAACCAACTCCTGGTTTTGTTAATCTGTTCCACAGTTCTTCTGGTCTCTATTTCATTGAGTTCTGCTCGAATCTTTATTAACTCTCTTCTTCTGCTGGGTGTAGGATCTATTTGCTGTTTTTTCTCCAGCTCCTTTAGGTGTAAGGTCAGCTTTTGTATTTGAGTTCTTTCCAGTTTTTGGATGGATGCTTGTATTGTGATGTATTTCCCCCTCAGGACTACTTTTGCTGTATCCCAAAGATTTTGAACAGTTCTATCTTCATTCTCATTAGTTTCCATGAATCTTTTTAATTCTTCCCTAATTTCCTGGTTGACCCTTTCATCTTTTAGCAGCATGGTCCTTAACCTCCACATGTTTGAAATCCTTCCGAACTTCTTCTTGGATTTAGTTCTAATTTCAAAGCATTATGGTCTGAAAATATGCAGGGGACAATCCCAATCTTTTGGTATCAGTTAAGACCTGATGTGTGACCCAGTATGTGGTCTATTATGGAGAAAGTTCCATGTGCACTTGAGAAGAATGTGCATTCAGTTGCGTTTGGATGTAACGTTCTGTAATATCTGTGAAATCCATCTGGTCCAGTGTATCATTTAAAGCTCTTGTTTCTTTGGAGATGTTGTGCTTAGATGATCTGTCAATTGTAGAAAGTGCTACGTTCAAGTCACCAAGTATAAGTGTATTATCTAAGTATGTCTTAACTTTGGTTATTAATTGATTGATATACTTGGCAGCTCCCACATTCGGGGCATAAATATTCATGATTGTTAGGTCCTCTTGTTGGATAGATCCTTTAAGTATGATATAGTGCCCCTCTTCATCTCTTACTACAGTCTTTGGGATAAACTTCAATTTACCTGATATAAGGATGGCTACCCCTGCTTTCTTTTGAGGACCATTTGAATGGTAAATGGTTTTCCAACCTTTTATTTTCAGGCTGTAGGTGTCCTTATGTCTAAAATGAGTCTCTTGTAGACAGCAAATAGATGGGTCTTGCTTTTTTATCCAGTCTGAAACCCTGTGCCTTTTGATGGGGTCATTAAGTCCATTCACGTTCAGAGTTACTATTGAAAGATGTGAATTTAGTGTCATCATGATACCTATTCAGTCCCTGTTTTTGTGGATTGTTTCTTTGGACTCCCTCTTTCTATTACAGGGTCCTCCTTAGTATTTCTTGGAGAGCCAGGTTGGTGGTCACATATTCTTTCAGGTTCTGCCTATCCTGGAAGCTCTTTATCTCTCCTTCCATTTTGAATGAGAGCCTTGCTGGATAAAGTATTCTTGGTTGCATGTTTTTCTCATTTAGGACCCTGAATATATCCTGCCAGGTCTGGCCTGCCAGGTCTCTGTGGAGAGGTCTGCTGTTATCCTAATGCTTCCCTCCGTAAAAGTTAGAGATTTCTTGTCTCTTGCTGCTTTAAGGATCTTCTCTTTATCTTTGGAATTTGCAAATTTCACTATTAAATGTCGAGGTGTTGAGCAGTTTTTATTGATTTTAGGAGGGCATCTCTCTATCTCCTGGATCGGAATGCCTGTTTCTCTTCCCAAACTAGGGAAGTTCTCAGCTATGATTTGTTCAAATACATATTCTGGACCTCTGTCCCTTTTGGAGTCCTTGGGAACCCCAATTAAATGTAGATTTTTCCTTCTGAAGCTGTCATTTATTTTTCTTAATCCATCCTCATGATCTTTTCATTGCTTTTTCTCTTTTTTCCTCAGTTTCCCTCTTTGCCATCAACTTGTCTTCTATGTCACTCACTCGTTCTACCTTGTTAACCCTCGTCGTTAGGAACTCTAGTTTGGATTGCATTTCATTTGAGATTGATTTTTAATTTCTGCCTGATTAGATCTAAATTCTGCAGTCATGAAGTGTCTTGAGAGTCCTTTATGCTTTTTTTCTAGAGCCACCAGTAGCTTTATAATTTGCTTCTGAATTGGCTTTCTGACATTGAATTGTAATTCAAATTTTGCAACTCTGTGGGAGAGAGGACTGTTTCTAATTCTTTCTTTTGAGGTGAGTTTTTCCTTCTATTCATTTTGCTCAGTGCAGAGTGGCCAAAAACAAGTTGTACTGGAAAAAGGAGAAAAAGAGAGAAAAAAAAAAAAAAAAGGAGGAAGAAAAAAAGAGAGAAAAAAGGGGTGGGGGGAAACAAACAGAAAACAAAAAACAAGGGGGAGTATCCTCTAATTCTATATACTGTAAATCCCTCGACTTCCCCTGGAACTTTCCAGTGCTGCTTGGTCAATAACTTGCTTTTTCCCTGTCCTTCTAGGTGGTCTTCTGGGGGAGGGGCCTGCTGTGGTGATTTTCAGGTGTGTGCACTTGGGGGAGCTGCTCAGCCCCCTGGCAGGTGCATGGATCAGTGGGAGTTGTTTATCCTGTGAGGCCCCGGCTCCGTCCCAGGTACAAGGTGACTTCAGGAGGAACAACAGTGGCGGCGGCCAGCTCTCCAGCCCTGGAATCGCGCTCCCGGCCGCGCAGCCCCCTCCGCGCGGAGCCGCTGCCCGAGCCCCTCCGAGCTGCTCCCGCGTCCAGCCGAGCGCGCTGCAGCCCTGTAGGGAGCTCGGCCGCGGGGTGGGGCGCGCTATCACCGGGGGCAGGTGTCTGTTAGTGCCCCAGGGAGCCTGAGGGTGTCCCCGCCCTCCTGGGGTCCTGCTCCACCTCCCTGCGAGTGGTGAAGCTCCTGCTTCTCCAGGCGGGGCTCTCCTGTCCTGGGGACGCTTGCCCAGGCCCTAGCCCGGCTCCTCGCGGGGCCCCACCCCCTTGGAGGCTTTTTATTTATTTTTTTCCTACCTTGATAGAAGCGCGAACTCTTCTCACTGTAGCATTCCAGCGGTTCTCTCTTTAAATCTCAGGCCGAATTCGTAGGTTTTCAGGATGATTTGAAAGTTATCTAGGTGAGTTGGTGGGGACAGGTGACTCGGGGACCCTGCTCCTCCACCAGCTTGCCCCGCCCCTCGGAAATCCTGTTTTTATTTCCTTTGGGTATATACCCAGAAGTGGAATTGATGGATCATATCATAGATTTATTTTTAATGTTTTGAGAAATTTCCATATTGTTTTCCACAGGGGTTGATCCAATTTGCATTCCCACCAACAAGGCACAAGGGTACTCGTTTTTGCACATTCTTACCAACACTTACTATCTTTTCTCTTCTTGCTGATAACTATTCTCACCGGTGTAAGGTGATAGCTCATTGTGGTTTTGATTTGTATTTCCATGTTGATTCCTAATTTTGACCATCTTTTCATGGACCTGTTGACAATTTGGATGTCTTCTTTAGAAAAACACCTATTGGGATCCCTGGGTGGCTCAGCGGTTTAGCGCCGCCTTCAGCCCAGGGCGTGATCCTAGAGTCCCCGGATCAAGTCCCAATCAGGTTCCCTGCATGGAGCCTGCTTTTCCCTCTGCCTGTGTCTCTGCCTCTCTCTCTCTGTGTATCATGAATAAATAAAATCTTAAAAGAAAAGAAAAGAAAAACACCTATTTAGTTATGCCACAAAATTTAATTTAATTTAGTTTAATTAGATTGGTTTTTCATTATGGAGTTATAGGAGTTCTTCATATATTATGAATATTAAATATATTTTGAAAAATAGTTTGCAATTTTTTTCCAATTCTAAAGTTGTCTTTTGAATTTTGTTTATTGTTTCTTTTGCTGTGCTCTTAAGTTTGATGTAATCCCATTTTGAGTTTTGATTTTTGTTTTTGTTTATGATTTTGGTGTCATATCCAAAAAATCATTGCCAAGACCAATGTTGAGGGGATTCTTCCTTAATTTATTTTAGTAGTTTTATATTATCAGGTCTTTGTTTCAATCCTTGATCAGTTTTGAATTAGTTTTTGTGCATGGTATAAGGTAGGGGTCCAATTTCATTGTTCTGCATACATTTCTCCAGTTTACCAGTACCATTAGCTGAAGATTCTATCCCTGCCCTTTTGGGTATGCTTGGTTTGCTTGTTAAATATTAAATGACCAAAAATGCAGGGGTTTAATTCTGAACTTCCTATTCTGTTGTGTTAAGCTGTGTGCCTGTTTTGGGGCCAGTACATACTGTTGTTACTACTATAGTTTTGTTATATAGTTTGAAATCAGGAAGTCTATTTCCTGCTTTGTTCATTTTCCTCAGGATTATTAGACTATTCAGTGTCTTTTATGGATCTATACAAAGTTTGGATTATTTTTTTATCTCTCTGAAGAAATGTCATTGGTTTTTGATAGGGATTACATTGAACATATAGATGACTTTGAATAGTATTAACATTTTAGCAATATACTTTCTATCCATGAAAAAAGGATGATTTTCCATTTTTCTGTGTCATCTTCAGTTTTCTTCAGGAAAGTCTTGTAGTTTTTGTTGTACAGATCTTTCATTTGGTTAAATTTATTCCTAAGTGTTTTATTGTTTCTGATGCTACTTTGGATAGGATAGTTTATTTTTTTCTCAAATGTTAATTACTAATTTCTGCATATTTATTTTTATCCCATAACTGTATGAAACTGATTAGCTCCAACAGTTTTTGGGTTGAGTCTTGTGATTTTTTATATATAGTCATATCATCTGTAATAGGTGACAGTTTTACTCCTTAAATTACAATTTGAATAACTTTTAGTTCTTTTTCCTGCAGGACTAGCCAGGACTTCTAGTACTATATTGAAGGAGTTGTGAGAGTGGACATCCTTGTCTTGTTCTTCATCTTAGAGAACACATTTTCAATTTTTTCCTCATTGAGTGTAAAGTTAGGTGTAGGTTTGTCATATATGGTTTATATTGTGTTGAGGTTTATTCCTTTTAAACCACACCTGCTGAGGATTTATAATCATGAAAGAATGTCTGTCATTTTAAGAATGTGATATATTATGTATTGATTTGCATATTTTGAACCATGTTTGTACTCCACTTGGTTGTAATGTATATTCTTTAATATGTTCTTGAATTTGGCTCTCTATTTTGTTAATAATTTTCACATTTACATACATCAGGGATATTAGTCTATAGTTTCCTTGTGGTGTCTTTATCTAGCTTTGGCATCAGAGTAATTCTGGCCTCATAGAACATGTTTAGAAGTGTTCCCTTCTCAATTTTTTAGAAGAGTTTGAGAAAGATGGATAATGATTCTCCATTAAATATTTGGTAAAATTTACCAGTAAAGTCATCTAGGCCATGGTTTTTCTGTGTTGAGCGGTTTTTGATTATTGATTCAATCTTTTTGCTCATTATTGGTCTGTTCAGATTTTTTTTTTTTTTATTTCTTCCTGATTCAGTCTTGGAAGCTTGTATGTATCTAGAAATTTACTCATTTCTTCTAGTTTACATAATTTGTTGGTCTGGTCTCTACATCATTTATTTCCACTCTGATCTTTATTATTTCCCGTCTTCTGCTACTTTGAGCTTAATTTGTTCTTCTGCTTCTATTTCCTTGAGATATAAAGTTAGGTTGTTTATTTGACATCCTTTAAATTTCTTGATATATGTGTTTATCACTATAAACTTTCCTCTCAGAACTGCTTTTACTGTATCCCATAAATTTTTATATATTGTATTTCTATTTTCATCTGTTTTGAGATAATTTTTATTTTCTTTTTTGATTTTTTGACTCAATTGTTCAGAAGTGTGTTGTTTAGTTTTCACACTTTTGTACATTTTTTCAGCTTTCCTCTCATTGGTTTTATTTTAATAATTTGTGATAGGAAAGGATAGTTGGTATAATTTTGATCTTAAGCCTTTAAAAATTCTTATTTAATTTCAATTAATTAACATACCATGTATTATGGGTTTCAAAGGTAGAAGTCAGTGATTGATCAGTCTTATATAATGCCAGGTGCTCATTATAACACATGCCCTCCTTAATGTTCATCACCCAGTTACCCTTTCCCCCACCTCCTTCCCCTCCAGCAGCCCTCAGATTGTTTCCTATGTATAAGAGTCCTTTATGATTTGTCTCACTCTCGGATTTTGTCTCCTTTTATTTTTTCCTCTCTTCCCCTATGATCCTCTGTTTTGTTTCTTGAATTCCATGTATGAGTGAGATCATTTGATACTTGTCTTTTTCTGATTAACTTAATATACTTAGCATAATATCGTCTAGTTCCATCCATATCATTGCAAATGCAAGATTTCAATTTTTGATGGCTAAACAGTATATATATATATATATATATATATATATATATATATATATATCTTTTTTTAAGATTTTATTTATTTATTCATGAGAGACACAGAGAGAGAGGCAGAGAACAGGCAGAGGAAGAAGCAGGCTCTATGCAGGGAGCCTGACGTGGGACTCAATCCTGGGTCTCCAGGATTACGCCCTGGGCTGAAGGCGGTGCTAAACCACTGAGCCACCTGGGATGACCTTATCACATCTTCTTTATCCATTCGTCTGTCGATGGTCATCTGGGCTCTTTCCATAGTTTGACTCTTGTGGACATTGCTGCTATAAACATTGGGGTGCAATACCCCATGGGATCACTCCATTTGTATCTTTGGGGCAAATATCCAGTAGTGCAATTGCTGAGTTGTAGGGTAGCTCTATTTTCAACCCTCTGAAGAACCTCCATACTGTTTTCCAGAGTGGGTGTACCAGCTTCATTCCCACCAACAGTGTACAAGGATTTTTCTTTCTCTGCATCCTTGCCAACATCTGTCATTTCCTGACTTATTCATGTTAACCATTCTGATTGGCGTGAGGTGGTATCTCACTGTGGTTTTGATTTGTATTTCCCTGATGCTGAGTGATGTTGAACATTTTTTCATGTGTCTGTTGGCCATTTGTATGTCTTCTTTGGAGAAATGCCTTTTACCCATTTCTTTCTTTCTTTCTTTTCTTTTCTTTCTTCTTTCTTTCTTTCGTTCTTTCTTTCTTTCTTTCTTTCTTTTTCTTTCTTTTTTTTCTTCATTTATTTATTCATGAGACACACACATAGAGAGACAGAGACAGGCAGAAGGAGAAGCAGACTCCCTGCCAGGAGCCTGATGCAGGACTCGATCCTGGACCCCAGCATCATGCCCTGAGCCGAAGGCATATTCTCAACCACTAAGCCACCCAGGTGTCCCTCTTTAACCCATTTCTTGTTTGGATTATTTGTTCTTTGGGTATTGAGTTTGATAAGTTCTTTATAGATTTTGGATACTAGCCCTTTAACTGATATGTCATTTGCAAATATCTTCTCTCATTCTGTCAGTTGTGTTTCAGTTTAGTCAACTGTATTTCCTTTGCTGTGCAAAAGCTTTTTGTCTTGATGAAGTCCCATTTTTGCTTTTGTTTCCCTTGCCTTTGAAGACATGTCTAGCAAGAAGTTGCTGTGTTCTGTAGTTTTCAGAGTACAGATCCTTTACCTCTTTGGTTAGGTTTATTCCTAGGTATCTTACGGTTTTGGGTGCAATTGTAAATGGGATCGACTCCTTAACTTTTCTTTCATCTGTCTCATCATTAGTATATAGAAATGCAACTGATTTCTGTGCATGGAGAGCAATAGAGCTGGAGAGAGCAAGTTGGGGGAAGGGCAGAGGCAGAGGGAGAGGGAGAAGCAGATGCCCCACTGAATAGGTAGCCTGATGTGGGGCTTGATCCTAGAACACCAGGATTATGACCTGAGCCAAAGGCAGACACTTCACTGACTGAGCCACCTGGGCACCCCTGTTTCCACGAATTTTTAAAATTCTTCAATTTCCTGGTTGACCCATTTATTCTTCAGTAGGATGCTCTTTAGCCAGCCTTATATTTGAGGGGGTTTTGTTTTGGTTTTCCAAATTTCTTCTTGTGATTGAAGTTTCAAGGAATTGTTGTCTGAAAACATGCAGGGAATGATCCCAGTCTTTTGGTACTGGTGGAGACCTGATTTGTGACCCACTATTTGATCTATTCTGGATAATGTTCCATGTACACTGGAGAAAAATATATATTTTGTTGCTTTAGGATGAAATACTCTGAATATATCTGTGAAGTCCTTCTGGTCCAGTGTGTCATTCAAAGCCCTTGTTTCCTTGTTGTTGATCTTCTACTTAGATGATCTGTCCATTTCAGTGAGTGAGGTGTTATAGTCCTCTATGGTTATGGTATTATTAGCAAGTGATTCTTTAATTTTGTTATTATTTATCTATATATTTGTTGACTCCCAAGTTAGGGGCATAAATATTTGCAATTGTTAGATCTTCTTTTGGGATAGACCCTTTAATTATGATATAGTGTCCTTCATCATCTTCTATTACAGCCTTGGTGTAAAATCTATTTTGTCTGATATAATCATTGCCCTCTCAGCTTTCTTTTGATGTCCATTAGCATGAAAAATGGTTTTCCACTGCTTCACCTTAAATCTAGATGTATCTTTGGGTCTCAAGTGAGTCTCTTGCAGATAGCATATGATGAGTCTTGCTGTTTATTGAGTCTTTACATGTCTTTTGATTGGGGCCGTTAGCCCATTTATATTCAGACTAACTATTCGCAGATATGAATTTAGTATCATTGTATTACCTGAAAATTGTCTGTTTCTATATTGTCTCTGTTCCTTTCAGGTCTATGTTAACTTTTGGGCTTTCTCTCTGCTTAAAGGATCCCTTCGAACATTTCTTATAAGACTGGTTTGATGATCACAAAGTCTTTCTGTTTCTGTTTGTCCTAGAAGCTTTTTATCTCCTTCTGTTTTGAATGACATTCTTTCTGGATAAAGTATTTGGGGCTGTGTATTTTTCTGCTTTAGCACCCTGAATATATCATGCCAATCTGTTCTGGCCTTCCAAGTCTCTGTGGATAGGTCTGCTGCCAGTCTTCTGTTTCTATCCTTATAGGGCATGGACTTCTTGTCCTGAGCTGCTTTCAGGATTTTCTCTTGGTGTCTGAGATTTGCAAGTTCCACCATCTAATTTTATTGATTTTGTGGGGCATTCTCTGTGCTTCCTGGACTTAGATGCCTATTTCCTTCCCCAGATAAGGGAAGTTCTTCACTGTAATATGCTCCAATGTGCTTTCTGCCCCTCTCTTTTTCCTCTTCTTCTAGAAGAAGAATCTCAATTATTCCAATATTTTTTCACTTTATGGTATTACTTATCTCTTGAATTCTTCCCTCAGGAGGCAGTAGTTGTGTATCTGTCTTTTCCTCAGCTTATTTATTCTTCATCATTTTGTCTTCTATACTACTAATTCTCTCTCTGCCTCATTTATTTAGCAGTGAGAACCTCCATGTTTTATTGCATGTTGTTAATAGCCATTTCGATTTTGACTTGATTAGATTAGATTTTAGTTCTTTTATTTCTCCAGAAAGGGATTCTCTAGTGTCTTCAGTGCTTTTTTCAAGCCCTGATAGTATCTTTATAATTGTTATTCTGAAATGCAGTCTGACATCTTACTTATGTCTTTACTGATTAGGTCCCTGGCAATCAGTACTGCCTCTTGTGGGTTTTTTTTTTTTTTTTTGGGTGAATTTTTCCATCTTGTCATTCTGTCCAGAGAAGAATAGATGAATGAGAGAAGAAAATACTAAAATAGTGACAATGACCCTAGAGAAATATAATAAAAAAATTAGAAGAGACCTGAAATTAAAAAAAAAAAATAAAAATAAATGAGAGAAAGAGAATATAGTCAAACAAGTGTACAGAGTAGAGTAATACACTTGATCCTGTATGTATTTTGGCCCACTTGTTAGAAAACTAGATCCCAATATTTTAAAAAAAGAAAAACTTATATACGTATAAAAAAATTTCAATGCAATGAAAGGATAGAATGTAACTGTAAAAATGTACATTAATAGACAAAAAAAAAAAAAGAGAGAGAAATAAACAGAGAGGTGAACAGAGGAGCAATACACCACATCCTGAGTGTATTTTAGTTGGTTTGTTAGAAGAAACTACATCTCAAATTTTAAAGAAAGAAAAAATATATATACAAAAATAAAAAATACACCGAAAGGATAGAATATGAGTTTAAAGATGAACATTTCAAAAAGAGTTTAAGAAAATGAGGAAAAAAGTAAAAGGGAGAAAACAGGGAGAAAAGCAAATATGCTCAGACAGGTGAAGAGAACAGAACCATACACTAGATTTTGGGTGTATTTTGGTCTGGTAAAAGAAACTACACCCCAAAATTGTAAAGAAACACACACACACACACACACACACACAAACATAAACATAAAAGTAAATGCAATGAAGGGATACAATGAAACTATAATGTAAAAATTAAAAATGATTTTCAAAAGGTTGATAAAATAAGAAGTTGGTTGACAAATGAAAGAGAAAAAAGTTAAAATTGAAAGACTAAAGAATTGTGGAAGGGAACCCCCATGAAGTCTACATGCTATATTCCCCTAATGCTGGATTTTTGCAGTTCTCAATGATCAGGAAACTTGGTCTTGGCTGGATGTTCTCGCTGGCCTGGGGGAGGGGCCTGTTGTGTGGATTCTCAAGTGTCTTTGCCCTAGCCAAATTATACTGCCTTTGCCTAGGTGGCCAGGCTAAGTAAAATGCTCTTGATTGTTCTAAGTGGTTTTGTTTCCTAAAGGCCTTCAGGGCAGCTTTAGAAGATGAGAGTGAAAATGGTGACCTCCCATACTCCATCTCTGGAGCAGAAAGCTCAGGGCCCCACTCCTCTGGACACCCTCAGGGAAAGCAGTCATTCACTTCTGTCTCCTTGGTCTCTCTCTGCACTCCATGCTTATCCAGCCTGTGACTGAGCATTTCTGTCTCAGGCACAAGACCTTGTTTTGAGTCCCCAAGTTTAGCAGATTCCTGTGGCATACTTCCACACTGCTCCTCCTGGTATAGGAAGGGGGGTGTTCCCAGTTCTGCCACTTGCTGGGCCCCTATTACAAGAGCAGTTGTGCCAAACGTGCAGTGGTTGCCAGAGCTGAGAGCCCACTCCTGAGCTTGCTGATTACAGCTCAGATCTAGGATCTCTTCTGGTAGCTGCCTAGGATCTCTTCTGGTAGCTGGCTTATGGAGGTCCCTCCCCCATTTTATATTCCCATAACACTTTGATTCACTTCTCCACACCTTATACATTGCAGAAAGTGGTCATTTTCTGTTTGTAGAGTTGCAGCTATTCTTTTCTTAGATCTCCAGTTGAGCTCTCAGGTTGTCAGAATGATTTAATATCTATCTAGTTGAATTCCTTGCACCAGACAAAACTAAGGTCTTCTACTCCTCCACCACCTTGAACTATCCCCTCGATCTTAAGTTTGCTAAGATTTGTTTTGTGACCTATTATACGATCTGTCCTGGAGAATGGTCCATATGTACTTGAGATAAATGTGTATTCTGCTGCTGTTAGATGGAATATTCTATATATGTTATGTCCATATATTCTAATGTATGATTCAATTCCAATGTTTCCTTGTTGATTTTCAGTCCAAATAATTATCCATTGCTGATTATGGTGTATTAAAGTCCCTTACTATTCTTGTTATCCATTTGCCCCTTTAGATCTCTTAATATTTGCTTAATAGAGTTCAGTGTACCAGTGTTGGGTGTATATGTATTTACAATTTTTTTATTCTCTTCGTGTGTTGGCTCTTTTCTCATCATATAATGCCTTTTTTGGTCTCTTTTCAGTTTTTGGCTTGAAGTCTATTTTGTCTGATTCATGTATGGCTACCCCTACTTTCTTTTGTTTTCATTTGCATGGAATATCTTCTTCCAGCTCTTTACTTTGAGCCTGTGTATGTCTTTAGAACTTCAATGAATCTCTGATAGATAGCATATACTTAATTGGGACTTGTTTTTTTTTTTTTTAATCTATCCAGTCACTCTCTGTCTTTCTATTGGTGAAATCAACTTATTACTCTTTAGAATGATAATCGATATGTAAGAACTTACTGCTGCCATCTTGTCATCTTGTTGTATATATATATTTAATTTAAATTCAATTTGCCAACATATAGTATAACACCCAGTGTTTATCCCATCACATGCCCTCCTTCATGCCCATCACCCAGTTACCCTATCCTCCAACCCACATCCCTTTCTGCAACCCTTTGTTTGTATCCCAGAGTTAGGAGTCTCTCATGGTTTGTCTTCCTCTAATTTTTCCCCACTCATTTTCCCTCCTTTCCCTTATAATCCCTTTCACTATCTCATATTCCACATATGAGTGGAACCATATGATGATTACTTTTTCTCTGATTGACTTATTTCACTCAGCATTATACCCTCCAGTTCTATCCATGTCAAGGATGTCATTCATCCTTGCTGATGGTTGCATAATATTCCAGTGTGTGTGTGTGTGTGTGTGTGTATCTACCATATCTTCTTTATCATTCATCTGTCGGAGGACATCATGGCTCCTTCCACAGTTTGGCTATTGTGGACATTGATGCTATAATGTTTGGGGTGCAAGTGTCCCATCATTTTACTACATCTGTGTCTTTGGGATAAATACCCAGTAGTGCAATTGCTGGGTTATAGGTAGCTCTATTTTTAACTTCTTGAGGAATCTCCACACTGGTTTCCAGAGGGGCTGCACCACCTTGCATTCCCACCAACAATGCAAGAGGTCCCCTTTCTCCACATCCTCGCCAACATTTGTTTTCTGTCTTGTTAATTTTAACCATTCTCAGTGGTGTGAGGTGATATCTCATTGTGGCATTGATTTGTACTCCCTTGATGGCAAGTGATGTGAAGTATTTTTTCATGTGCTTGTTGGCCATGTGTAGGTGTTCTTTAGAGAAATGTCTGTTCATGTCTTCTGCCCATTTCCTGACTGGATTGTTTGTTTTTTCGGTGTTGAGTTTGATAAGTTCCCTATAGATCTTGGATATTAACTGTTTATCTGATATGACATTTGCAAATATCTTCTCCCATTCTGTAGGTTGTCTTTTAGTTTTGTTGACTAACTAGTTTCCTTTGCTGTGCAAAAGCTTTGATGAAGCTTTGACGAAGTCCCAATTTTTGCTTTTGTTTCCCTTGCCTTCATAGATGTGTCTTGCAAGAAGTTGCTATGGCCACATTCAAAACGGTTGTTGCCTGTGTTGTCCTCTAGTATTTTGATGGATTCTTGTTTCACATTCGGATCTTTCAACCATTCTGAGTTTATATTTATCTATGGTGTAAGAGAATGGTCTAGTTTCACTCATTCCTGTCCTGTTCCTTACCTTAGGGGAAAGGTTCTCCGTTTTTCCCCACTGAGAATAGTAATCACTGTAGACTTTTCCTAAGTGGATTTTATGATATGGGGAAATGTTCCCTCTATACCTACACTTTGAAGAGTTTTAATCAGGAATGGGTGCTGTATTCATTTTGTCAAATGTTGTCACTGCATCTATTGAGAGTATCATACGATTCTTGTCTTTTGTTTTATTGATGTGATCTACCATGTTGACTGTTTTAGGAATGTGGAACAACCTTTGCATCCCAGGGATAAAACCCACTTGGTAATGGTAAATACTGCTCTTAATGTTCTGTTGAATTCTATTGGATACTATCTTGGTGAGAATCTTTGCATCCATGTTCATCAGGGATACTGGTCTATAATTCTTCTTTTTAGTGGGCGCTTTGTTTGGTTTTGGGAGCAAGGTAATGTTGGCCTCATAGAACAAGTTTGGAAGTATTCCCTTTGTTTCTCTCCTTTGAAAAAGCATTAGTAGCAGGTATTATTTATTCTTTAAATGTTTGGTAGAATTCCCCTGGGAAGCTATCTGGCCCTGGACTTTTGTGTTTTGCAAGGTTTTTGTTGATTGCCTCAATTTCCTCACTGGTTATTGGTCTGTTCAGGTTTTCTATTTTTCTCTGTTCTAGTTTTAGTAATTTTTAGGTTTCCATGAATGCATATGTTTTTCCAGATTAGCTCATTTGATAGCATATATTCATAATATGATTTTAAAATTGTTTGTATTTCCTTGGTATTGGATGTGATTTCTCCTCCTCCATCCTTGATTTTATTAATTTGAGACTTTCCTCTTTTCCTTTTAATAAATCTGGCTAGATGTTTATTTATCTTATTAATTATTTTGAAGAACTGGCTCCTGGAGTTGTTGATCTATTTACAGTTCTGGCTCTACTTCATTGAGTTCTACACTAATATTTAGTATCTCTCTTCTTCTTCTTGATTCAGGTTTTATTTGCTATTCTTTCTCCTGTTCCTTAGGTGCAAGGTTAAATTGCGCCTTTGAGATTTTTCCATTTTTTTTAGGGAGGCTTATATTGCAAAGTATTTTTGGCTCTTAGGACTGCTTTTGCTGTATCCCGAAGATTTCAAATAGTTGTCTAATCACTTTCAGTAGTTTCTATGAATCTTTTTAATTCTCTAATTTCCTGGTTGACCCATTCATGTTTTAGTAGGATGCTCTTTAACCTCCAAATTTTGAGTTTCTTCCAAATTTCTTCTTGTCATTGCATTCTAATTTCAAAATATTGTGGTCTAAAAATATGCAGTAGACTATCCCAATCTTTTAGTGTCAGCTGAGACCTGATTTGTGATCCAGTATGTGGTCTATTCTGGAGAAAGTTTCATGTATACTTGAGAAGAATGTGCATTCAGTTGCATTAGGATGGAATGTTCTGTATATATCTGTGAAATCCATTTGGTCCAGTGTGTCATTGAAGGCCCTTGTTTCTCTGGTGATGTTCTGCTTTGAATATCTGTCCTTTGCTGAGGGTGCTGTGTTGAAGCCTCCTACTATTAATGTATTATTATGTATATATCTCTTTACTTGGGTTATTAATTGATTGATACACTTCACTGCTCTGACATTTGGGGCATAAATATTCATAACTCTTAGGTCTTCTTATTGGACAGATGCTCTAGTATGATATAGAGTCCCTCATCAACTCTTACTACAGTCTTTGGGATAAATTCTAATTTATATGATATGAGGATTGCTCCCCAGTTCTCTTTTGAGGACCATTTGAATGGTAAATGGTTCTTCACCTCCTCATTTTCAGTCTTGAAGTATCCTTAGGTATAAAATGAGCTCTTATAGACAGAATGTAGATGGGTCTTGCTTTTTTATCCAATCTGATACCCTGTGTCTTTTGATTGGATCATTTAGCCCATTCACGTTCAGAGTAACTATTGAAAGATATGAATTTAGTGTCATAGTATTACCTATACTGTCCCTGTTTCTGTGGATTGTTGCTTTGGGCTCCCTCCTTTGCTTAAAGAGTCCCCCTTAATATTTCTTGCAGAGCCAGTTTGGTGGTCACATATTCTTTCAGTTTCTGTCTTTCCTGGAAACTCTATTTCTTCTATTCTGAATGACAAACCTTGCTGGATAAAGTATTCTTGGCTGAATTTTTTTTCTGGTACCCTGAATATATCATGCCAGCCCTTTCTGGCCTGCCAGGTCTCCATTGATAGGTCTGCTGTTAATCTGGTATTCCTCCCCATATAAGTTAAGGATCTCTAGTCTTGATTGCTTTTAGGATTTTCTCTTCATCTTTGAAATTTGCAAGCTTCACTATTTTGTGTCAGGTTGTTGATCAGTTTTTGTTGATTTGTTTCAGAGAGGGCAGGTCCTCTCTATCTCTTGAATCTGAATGTCGGTTTCCTTCCCCAGATTAGGGAAGTTCTCAGCTATGATTTGTTCAAATATACTTTGTGGTCCACTATCTCTCTCCATCTTCTGGAATCCCAATAAGACAAATATTATTCCTTCTCAAACTATCATTTATTTCCCGAAGCCTGTCCTTAAGGATTTTTAATTGTTTTATTCTTCTTTCCTCAGCTTCCTTCCTTACCATCAACTTGTCTTCTATGTCACTCTCTGTTCTACCTCATTAGCCCCAGAAGTTAGAGTATCCACTTTAGACTGCATCTCAGGTAAAACTTTTTTTTTTTTTTTTAATTTCGGTCTGATTAGGTCTCAATTCTACAATAAGACAACGTCTAGAGTCCTTTGTGGTTTTTTCAGGTTTTTTCAAGAGCTACAAGTAATTTTATAATTGAACTTCTGAATTGTATCTCTGACATGCTACTTAAATCCATATTCATTAGGACTATGGCAGACAGTATTATTTCTGGTTCTTTCTTTTGTGGTGAATTTTTCCTTCTAGTCATTTTGTCCAGTGCAGGATGGTTGTATGAACGAGCAGTGTCAAAAATATCAACCACAACCTAAGTAAAATACACCTTAGACAATTCCAAAGAGGTCCAGGGACCAGAAAATAAAAGAAAAACAAAAACAAAAATCAGAAAGATCATGAATGTGAAAAACAAGTTTTAAAAAATTGTAAAGTAAAAAAAAAAAAAAAAAAAAAAAAAAGGTGGAGAAGAAGTAGTGGGGGAGAGAGAATATAGTCCCACAGATTGGACCTAGGGGGTGAACCTCTTGGTTCTGAATGTATTTTGTTCTTCATGTTTGAAGATGCTAAATTCCAAATTTACATAAAGAAGCAAAACTTATAGAGAGACACAACAGCAACCAAAACAAGATAAAGGAGGGGGGAAGAATGGGAAGGAAAAGAGAATATAATCTCACAGAATGGACCAACATGGTGCTCCACTTGGTTCTGAGTGCATTAGAAGGTACTAACTTCCACAATTATAAAAAAGGAAGACAAAAAAAACCTACATAACTTATATATCTACAAAAATTAAATTGAATACATTGAAAGGAATCCAAAAATGAAGAATATACCTAAGACATAGAATTGTAAAAATATGAAAGTCAAAAAGAAAAAAAAGTCAAAAACAAAGAGTTGATGAAATATTATAGTGAAGGCAAGAAAATAGAAAAATACTGGAAATTTGTAACTTGACAGATAAACCAATCATAAGGGAAAAAAACCCTCAAGTTCTAGATACCATTTTCCTTCAGTCCTGGAGCTTTTCAGTGCTGCTTGGTCATTAATCTTGCTCTTCCCCTGTTCTTCCAGCTGTTCTTCTGTGGGAGGGGCCTGCTGAGCTGATTCTCAGGTTTCTGTGCCTGGGTGGGGATGCCCAGCTCCTCACCAGGTGGCCAGCTCAATGTGAAGCTGTTTGTCCTGCGAGGTTTGTTCCCTAGAGGCTGTGCCTCTCCCAGATGAAAGGCAAAAAGAAGAAAAAAAAAAAAAAAAAAAAGGTCAAGGCCTGATCTCTAGCCCAAGAGCCAAGAGTTCCCAAGTATACTGAACTGCTGTCTCTCAGTGCACAGTGGCTTAGATCCTCCTGGGTGCAGCTGTGAGGGCACTGATTTGTACAAATTGAAGGGCACCTAGGGGCAAGAGAGCTTATATGGTCATGAGCCCTTCCCAGTTCCACCTGTTCTGGAGGGAACGGAGGATAGCACTGTGGTGCCCTGGGACAGAGAGCACTAGCTGCTGGACTTGCATTTGGGGGTTGCCTCCCGTGGAGGGAACCATGAATAACCTGCTTCTGCCACTGCCAGGCTCTGGGGTAAAGAGAACTTAGGTGCTGGCCTGTCACCAGGCCCTCCTTTCCAAGATGCCCCAGGAGGGTTGCTGCTTTCCAGCCCTTTACCATGATCCCACCATTGTTTGCCATGAGCTTTCTCCCAGGCACCACTGTTCTTACTATGTCTTGGGGAATATTTTTACTTAACTGCCCCTCCTGCAATTCTGCCCTTTTTCTCCACTGAGCACTTTTCAGTCAGGGAAGACTCTTTCAGGCACAGATTTCTAAAGTTCTCGACTGCGCTACACCCCTTTCCTCCAGCAGCTTTCCAAGCCTCGCTTCCTGGTTGTCTTAATCTCCATTGTTTCTTTTATCCTCTGTTTTTGCCTACATTTGTAAATTCGTGTTTTTTTTTCCCCCCAGTGATTCAGGCTCTCCTTTTTTAAATGTTTATGACTCTAGTCTAGATTTCTTTTTGTGGTTATCAAGAGGCTTACATAAAACATCTTATAGTTAGAATAGTTCTTTTTATACCGATAACTTATCTTTTGGGGGGAGCATTAAAATTTCCACCCTTTTACTCCTCCCCTTTTACATTTTTTTTCTCGTCACCCTCCAGCTTTAATTTATTTTTCCCTTTTACATTTTGCTGTCACAGTTTGCTTCATTTTATGTTATGAATTCATTAATACATAAGTATAATAGCTATAATTATTTTCCCTTTACATTTTGATATCACTGTTTACCTCATGTTGTGAATTCATTAACATATAACTATAATAGCTATAATTATTTTAATATTCTAAGTTTTTATCCTATAGTTATTTACTCATGATTCTAATAGAGTTACAGTCTTCTAATTCTGTTATTCACTTTTACCAGACTGTTGTGTGCTTTCATATGTTTTGTGTACTCTCATAAGTTTAGCATCTTTTCATTTTAGTTTGAGAAACTCGGTTTAGCATGTCTTACAAGGCACTTCTAGTTGTAGTCAACTCTTTCATCTCATCCTTTATTTGTCTGAGAAGTCTTTCTCCTTCATATCTGAAGGATATCTTTGCCAGATAGCACATTCTTAGCTATTAATTTTTATCTTTTAATACTTTGGATATTTCATTCTCACCTGTCTCACCTGGAAATTCTGCTGAAAATTCCATTAATAGTTTAATGGGGATTTTTTTTTTTTTTTGGTAGATTACTTTCCTTTTTACCCCCAGCTGCCTTTAAGATTCTTCATAATTTATTTTTTTATAACTGGTTTTTTTGACAGTTTTGCTCTAAAGTGTCTTGGAAATGGTCTTTTTGTATTGAAATAATAGGTTATTCTGGCTTTGTGGACTTGTATGTTCAGTTTCTTCTGCAGATTTGGGAAGTTCTCAGCTATTATATCTTTAAATAGCTATCTACCCCCCCTCTCTTTTCTGATTCACTAATAATTCCATTTGCTTTTCTGATAGAATCTGATAGTACTCACAAGGTGATTTCACTTTTTAAAAATCTCAGTTTTCTCTCCTCTTTGGAATGAATCATTTCTAAATTCCTGTCTTCCAAGTCACTTATACTTTCTTCCATCCTATGTGCCCCATTACCTATGCTCTTCAATGCATTCTTCATTTCATTCTCTGACTTCTTCAGCTCCAGAATTTGTTTGTTTGTCTTTTATGAATTTCAGCCTCTGGTAGAGAACTCCTTCTTTTCATTAATTTTGTTCCTGAGTTCATTTAACTGACTTTCTCAGTTTTTTATAGCTCATTAAATTTCTTGATACTAGTTATTTTGAATTCTCTTTCAGTTTCATCTCAATATTTTGTCTTTGAGTTCAGTATATGAAGAATTATTTTCTTTTCATGGTATCATATTACCTTGATTTTTTATTGTATCTGACAATATATGTCTCTGATTTTACATTTGAAGTAGCAAACAATTTTCTTACTTAAGAATTTGTGTGATTTGGCTATTACAGCTCTACAGACCCGCAATTAGAACACTTTCTTTTGTGGGATCCCTGGGTGGCGCAGCGGTTTGGCGCCTGTCTTTGGCCCAGGGCGCGATCCTGGAGATCCGGGATCGAATCCCACGTCAGGCTCCCGGTGCATGGAGCCTGCTTCTCCCTCTGCCTGTGTCTCTGCCTCTCTCTCTCTCACTGTGTGCCTATCATAAATAAAATAAAAAAAAAAAAAGAAAACTTTCTTTTGTAATACAGAAGGTGCACTGTAGCTCCAGCTTTTGGTTTTTCCTATGGGAGATGACTCTCGGGACAAAGTGTGCAAAAGAACTAGCAGCAGGGATCCCTGGGTGGCACAGCGGTTTGGCGCCTGCCTTTGGCCCGGGGCACGATCCTGGAGACCCGGGATCGAATCCCACGTCGGGCTCCCTGCATGGAGCCTGCTTCTCCCTCTGCCTGTGTCTCTGCCTCTCTGTCTCTCTCTGTGTGGCTATCATGAATAAATAAATAAAATCTTTAAAAAAAAAAAAGAACTAGCAGCAAAGTTGAGGGAGATGTGGACTTAGCATCTGGGACTTTGAGGTTATTTACAGCCTATTAGGTGGAACCTAGTGTAGGGAATTTCAAGAGATCCACAATCAGACCCACAGCTGAAATTCTGAAGCATAAAGATGCAATAATTTCTATCAACATCATTTGATATTCCTTGTCTGCCTCCTTCCCTTCCTTCTCTGTCCCCCAGGTCATGGAGGTTCTCTTTGAACTGTCGTGTTACAGGAGAGAAATGAGCCCATCCAGCTGCAACCTGCATGCAGCTGGGCAGTGTGTCACTTCTTTCACTTATCACTTCCTCTGCCAGAAAGATAACTCTTTCTGTTGCTCAAACTCCAGAGTGTTGGACTTTTGCCATAGATGGGGAGGCTGCCTCCGAAATCCTCTGCATCCAAATTCACCTCTATTCCACTCTGATGATGTGCCAGGTTCTCCTGTCAGGCTAACTGGATCTCCACAGATTCTCTATCTCTCATGAGTATCTGTCTACTTGTGTACTCTCCAGGTTCCTCTTCTCTAATCAGGGCAAATGCTGGTGAACCAGGTTCACTAACATCCCTGAATTCACAGTCCCCTCTGAGATTCCATCTACTTACTTTTGGGTGCACAAGTAGAAAAAGATTTCACAGGTATCCTGGTGTAATGTGGAGGCACCTTTCGTTAGGTATAGGTGACTAATTAATTATAATAAAAGAAGAGAGGTAAAAGGAATCCACACCACCATGATGCCGGTATCATAGTCAATTTTTTAAAAATTGTCATTTGTTCAAAATAAATACTACTTGCCTCAGTTATAGGTCTTATTTTTTTATCACTAAAATAATTAGATTTAGATAAGTAGTTCCAAATTAAAAGATAAAAAGTATATGTTAATGGTAGATCTTTTATGAAACTGAATTTCATGACTTTTATATAAAAATATGTATTTATATATTAAAAAATTCTACTGATTACTTAGGGTTCAAAATCTAGAGACCACTGGACTGACTTATTCTATTTCATATTAATGTTCTCAGATCTTATGATTTATTCTCTATTCCTACATTCCAAGAGAAGAGAAATGTCATATAGTATATCTAAGAATCAAAGAACTTAAGGGAACTTAATGGTTATATCAATCATGATAGAATAGGATATGCCACAATAACAAAAAAACCTGAATTCTCAGTGGCTTACAGTAGCCAAGTTTATTTCTCATTTATCTTGGATCAACAAGGAGACTCTTAATTTTGGTCACTTTACAACCTGCCACTGAAACTTCATTTTGACACATGCTTTAACAATCACAGAGACACCAGAGTAAAACTTCTTACTTCTGTTTTATTTCATTGCCAAAGCAAATGACATGGACATTCCCAAATTCAACAGGATAAGGTGTGTATTTTACCTGTAGAGAGGAGCATGGCATATTTATGAATCATAATATTTCTCAGGGTGTGAGATCAGGAATAAAAACTTTACCAGAGACGGGTGCCTGGGTGGCTCAATTGTTTAAGCAACTGACTATTTCGGCTTAGGTCATGATCTCAGGGTTGTGAAATCAAGCCCTGTGTCAGGCGCTGCACGAAGTATAGAGTCTTAAGATTCTCTCTTCTCTTCTCCCTCTCATGCTCATGCTCTCTCTCTCTTTCCAGAAAATCAAAACCAAACAAAAACAATTAAGCACCACTACAACAGAGAACTATTAATTCTGTTTAGTGTAAAAAATTTGAAAAACAGAAAGTATAAGACAAACTCTTACTACTTTTGCTATTTTCTAAACATATTAATATTAACTAAACAGAAAAATATCTTCACATAAAACATTTTAATAGAATTTTTTTTTTTTTTACAACTCAGTGCTGGAGACTGATAAGCTTGAGTACTGGCTAAGAACTCACTATAGTGTTAAACTACTTGGTTTTGAATCTTGGTCTCAGCATTTACTGTAATTTGACTATGGACAAATTACCTTTCCTAATGTGCTTCAGTTTCCTTCTTTTGAAACTGGGTATCATCATAATTCTATCTTGCATTTATGTTTGTGTGAGAAATCAAAGTGATAATACACTGACATGGTTCATAGTAACACTCTTAATGTTTTTATTTATTTTCAGTTAGTTTTGCATTTTTGTTATATTTATCAGTAATAATATTACCTCCATTTTCCAGCTGAGACCTAAATACAATCATACAATCTGTAGGTGGGGACTCTGGGTGGCTCATTGGTTTAGCACCTGCCATTGGCCCAGGGTGTGATCCTGGAGTCCTGGGATCGAGTCCCACATCAGGCTCCTTGCATGGAGCCTGCTCCTCCCTCTGCCTGTCTCTGCCTCTCTCTCTCTCTCTCTGTGTCTCTCATGAATAAATAAATAAAATATTTAAAAATAAATAAATAAATAAATACAATCTATAGGCTTTTGTTTTCTCTAAGGTTCACATAGTAGGTGACAAAGCTCAGATTCAAAATTATATTTAGGGTTTAGAGACTTTGTTTACATCCTAGTCACACTTACTTAATTTAACACAATCATTTTAATCTATGTCTTTAAGCTTATTTTATCAAAAAATTTCTTACAGCTTGATATAAATAGTTCAGGAAAACAAAAAACTAACTGAGATTGGGAGAAGATACTGAGAAATTAAAGAAGAAAGCAAGCAAAGAGAAAGTGAACTGAAAATGTACAGTGTAATTAGAAAAGGCAGCAGCGCGGCACGTTGAAAGCAGAGAAGAGAAGACAGTGGTTCATGCAGGAATCATTATATGGCTCACATAAGACTTTTTTTTGCAGATTAGATTTGGGGAATTGGAAAGGGTTCTAAGAGCACCTATTGAAAAGGATTATAGAAGATCTATGCAGTTCTAAATTCAGCATTTTCCTCCATTGAAGAGAAAGCAAAACAAGAGCTGTGTGGTTTTTCTGATTTTATAATTGGAAAGGCTGACCTTTGGATTTGAGAGTTTGCTGATTTAAAGAAATTACTGTGGTGAGTTATTTTTTAATGTTTATGACTATCATGTAGTCCCTATACCTGCCTTCTAGTTTTGTCTTGAAATAATTGGTTTCTGTAATATGGTTTGATATTGTTTAGAGTTTCCCAATCTATTTTAGGTTTGTTGACAACTCAAGTTTCAGTTTCCAGCAGGACAAAATGTACTATTTGTGTCTGAGCCTTGGCTTAACATGTTTGTCTCACTTAAGAGATCTCGTAGACAAACTTGATTATATTTGCCTCTGTTTCTCTAATCTTCACATGTGACTTATTATCCGGTGCTCAGGTTCATTTTCCTGTTTTTCTTTTCTATTTTTTGGTGGGGATAGACAGCTGTAGGGAGACAGTTTTGCGGGAAAATTGTACATTATTCAGTGTAAAATATAGAGGAATTATGACTTTTTTCAGTATGAGAAATGGCTAACTTGACCAAATACTGGAGTAATAATACTACCCTGTGCTCTAGAATATTGAAAACTATGAAAATAGAAAATAAAACACTTGGAGATAAAGTGACAAAATAAGCATAGATGTGACATTTAAATGTTTAATGATACTTTAAACAACTTGCTATAAAGATATTTAACTATGAGGGTTCTAGGCTAATAACTACAAATGATAAGAGTAGATAACTAGTCTCTTCTTGGTTAATGTTAAATTATTTACATGTTAAAAAAATATATTGCTGTCTGCCTGAGATGCGAATCTTTGGTGGGGGGAAAGTACATTGTCATAGCTAATACTTATGTAAGTAACTGATATTTACATACGTAGGAAGGAAGCTATAAAAATAGATACTAGTTTTTTGACTACTACTTTTTACCTAACATTTTAATAGAGCTCCTTTATTTTATTTATGACATGGTACAATTAAGTAGACTTTAAGCTAAATAACTAAATGGTATTTCATGCATTAAGAAAAATCCTGAATTTATTCTAGGGCCTTTCCCCTTTGTTGTCATTTATATTGTGGACATTAAATAAAATAACAAATATCTCAATACCGATTGAGAAAAAAAAAACTTGAGAACATCAGAACCTAGCAAATTATGAAGTCCGAATTAGTAGTATTTTTTTCTCCTTAACATTGCATATGTTTTATTGGTACTTCAAATATAAATACTTCTTAAGGAGTATTGCTTTGTTGATAGGATAGTACCAAATGTTGCAGTTTATATTTTTAAAGAACTCCCAATACATCTCATTTGACATATTATAGTAGTCCTTAATGCATTAAAATAGAAGGAAATTTCTCTTTATAAGGCAATCCAAGCATTATGAGATGTGGGCAACAGAGCATTGATAATAGTATTAATGACTGTGAATATCTTCTCTGAGCCGAACAATTTTAGGAAACCAATAAAGGGAAGTAGATATTTCAACTGTTTCAAGTTCTTATTTTTTTGTTTTATTATATTTTTTAAGGATTTTATTTATTTGAGAGAGAGAGGGCATGAGACAGGAGGAGGGACAGAGGGGGAGGGAGAAGCAGGCTCCCCACTGAGCAGGGAGCCCACCATGGGGCTTGGTCCCAGGACCCTAGGACAATGACCTGAGCCAAAGGAAGATGCTTAATTGGCTTAGCCACCCCGGCGCCCCGCTTTTGTTTTGTTATTGATGTCAAAGATGTCTGAGAAAAAAAGAAAGATGTCTGAGATTTGTTTGCAGAATTTACTTCACAAGATATAAATGTGTTAATTATTTTAATGCCTTTCCTAGGGAGTTTATTATTTTTGTTATTATTTTTTTATATTGATTGAGGTGAAAATTAAGATTACATGAGAAAATCTATGACAATGCGTGACCCTTGATAGAAGATTATCATATATTTGTGTACATCCACCTAAGCTAGTAAAATTTCTCAATTTATGTCTGCAAGTTATCCCTTATTTTAATAACATCCTAAAATACATGTGAAAGTATTTAAAACAGTTTAGAGTTAATTGTTGAGGCAGTGATGAGAAGTTATTTCAAAATCAACATGTGATCTCCTAGAAACTCAGAAGAGATTAAAACAAAAAGAAAAAGAAAATAAAGTGTGGAAAACATTGCCAGTTCCTTCTTATCACTATTCCTGGGGGAAGGGTATGTAAATACTTCTAAAAGGTAGAAAGTATTATTAGAATTTGGAAAGAGTGGAATGGAAAGAGAGAATGTCCAAGTGACAGTAAGTGAAGTGGAAAGAGAGCATGAGTTTAGGGTAGTTGGAATAGTATCAGTGATAAAAATAACAAAACAGCAATAGTAACATTACAGAAACCAAACACATTGAGTTTTTAATGTATCATGCATTGGGGTAACAGTTTTATTGCTGTTAATGCAGTATATTCTGATATTAGTTCTTCAGTTTCCCTAAACCAAGTCTGCCTTTGGATTGCACTATGAATGATAATGGTGTTGTCATTCTACCATTCACTAAACTAAATAACTTTCTTCCTTTTTCTTTCTTTCTTTCTTTCTTTCTTTCTTTCTTTCTTTCTTTCTTTCTTTCTTTCTTTCTTTCTTTCTTTCTTTCTTTTTCTTTCTTTCTCTTTTTCTTTTCATATTGTTATTATTTTTTTCTTTAAGGTTTATCTAGTTATTGTAAGAGGGATAGGGGTGGAGAGAGTTTTAATCACACTCTATGCTGAGCACAGAGCCCCATATGGGTCTCAATCTCACAACACTGAGATTATGACCTGAGCTGAAACCAAGAGTCAGACACTTAACCAACTGTGCCACCCAGTCACCCCCTTTCACTAAACTTTAAACCTCTGTGTCCCCTTTGTTTCTTTCTTTTCATTTTCCCCCTTCATCTCATTAGCTACCATTTCCTGTAGAATTGGCCTCCACCAAATCTATTGCATCTCTCCTTTCTGTATTAGTTAATTATTGCTGAATAGCAATAATATACATTCCGCCTCACAATTTAATGGGTTGGCTAGGCGGTTCTTTTGCTGGTTTAGCCCCAGAATAATCATTCAACTACAATAATCATTCAATCATTCAACAGTTAGTTGGTAGATCAGCTCAGCTGATTGGAATGTGTAGGGAGATATACTCTAAAAGCTCTAATCATGTTACTTGCCTTTATAAAAACAAAACAGGGATCCCTGGGTGGCGCAGCGGTTTAGCACTACCTTTGGCCTGGGGTGGGATCCTGGAAACCTGGGATTGAGTCCCATGTCAGGCTCCCTGCATGGAGCCTGCTTCTCCCTCTGCCTGTGTCTCTGCCTCTCTCTCTGTGACTATCATAAAAAATAAAACAAACAAACAAACAAACAGAGGAATAACATTCTTCTGTAGCTTCTTATAGCTCTAGGAAGAAATTCTTTCTTCTCCCTGACTTAGAAACCCCATGTAACTTTCTTACTTTAACTCCTGTAGCTCCCTTAGACCTAACGTAATGTTCTACAAAACTATATTATAGTTGCCCATTCTTCTTTCCCATTTCCTACATTTTTTTTAAAGATTCTATTTATTTATGAGAGAGAGAGGGACAGCATGAACAGGGGAAGGGGTAGAGGGAGAAGGAGAAGCAGGCTCCCTATTAACTAGGGAGCCTGAATCAGGGTTGGATCCCACGGCTGCTGGATCCCAGGACTCCAGGATCATGACCTGAGCTGAAGGCAGATGCTTTACTACTGAGCCACCATGGCTGCCATTTTTTTTTTTTTTTTTTTTTTTACATAAAAGCTACTTCACTTTATTTATTTATAAAAGATTTTATTTATTCATGAGAGACAGACAGAGAGAGAGAGAGAGAGGCAGAGACACAGGCAGAAGGAGAAGCAGGTTCCACGCAGGGAACCTGACGTGGGACTCGATGCCGGGTCTCCAGGATCAGGCCCTGGGCCGAAGGCAGGTGCCAAACCACTGAGCCACCCAGGGATCCCCACCTTATCTCTTTTAAAGTCAAACCGGAATGCCTGGGTGGCTCAGTGCTTCAGCACCTGCCTTCGGCCCAGGGTGTGATCTTGGAGATCCAGGATCGAGTCCCACATCGGGCTCCCTGTGTGGAGCCTGCTTCTCCCTCTGCCTGTGTCTCTGCCTCTCTCTCTCTCTGTGTCTCTCATGAATAAATAAATAAAATCTTAGAAAAATAAAGTCAAACCTATTCTTTGAATTGACTATATCTTTTTCTGTTCTCATTCAGCACAAATTGCTTTTTTTTTTTTTTTTAAGATTTTATTTATTTATTCATGAGAGACACACACATACACAGAGGCAGAGACACAGGCAGAGGGAGAAGCAGGCTCCAGGCAGGGAGCCCGACGCGGGACTCGATCCCAGGACCCCAGGATCACGCCCTGGGGCCAAAGGCGGCGCTAAACCTCTGAGCCACTTGGGCTTCCCACAAATTACTTTTTCTATCAATGAAATCCTCAAGCACTTTACTCCTACCTTTCTTAAAATGGTAATCATATTCTTCATTTTATTATTGTCGCTTGTATTTTTATACAGATATGCCCTTTCTTTGACTTAACATTATCTCTAGAATGATACTCTCCAGTAGAAATATAATGAAAACCACATATGTAATTAACAGTTTTTAGGAGCAATATTAAAAGAGGCCAAAGAAACTTGGGAAATTAAATGTCAATAATAAATTTTATTTAGCCTAATGTATCACAGTTTTTTTTTTTTTAAGATTTTATTTATGTGACAGAGAGCAAAAGAGAATGAGCTATGGGGGAGGGACAGAGAAAAAAGCAGATTCCCTGCTGAACAACGACCTGATATGGGGCTTGATCCCAGGACTCTGGGATCATGACCTGAGCCTAAAATAGATGCTCAACCAACTGAGCCACTCAGGCCCCCTCAAAATATTATTTCAACATAAATGACTTAAAATTATTTTTATATTAATTTTTCATACTAATTCTTCAAAATTTGGGGTGTATTTTATACTTTATAGCACATCTCTGTTCAAACCAATATTTCCATTTCTCAGTAACCAAATATTGCTTGTGCTACCATATTGGACATTACCCCTCTAGAATTCTATGATAAATATTGGTGTATGACAGAGAATGTTGATTTATGGTAGGACCTATTATCAAATTCTTGCTTCATTATTTACCTTATGAGCCTGGACAATTTATTCACTTTGTCTGACTTTAGTTCCTTCAAGTATACAAATGTTTTACAAAGATTAGATTGTATGACATAATTTCTCTGGTGTTTGTTTACTTTAAAAAATAATTGCAGACATAACCCAAGTTATGCCAGTGTCTTGTACAGTGCATGGAATTTAGAGTCTTATGTTACAGCAATTTACTGATCACATAAGCCATTGGTCTCATAAGCATAATGGCTTATGCTAGTTTCTAAGAATATTAGTTTGTTTTGCTAGTTTCTAAGAATATTAGTTAGGAAGTCTACCTTTAAGAAGTTTGGTACAGAATGATGGACTTGTGAATACTTAGTTATTTACAATATATTTATCATGTAAATCAAATACATCTTAATAATGTCATATAAGATAAAAAGCTATAATACAGAGGATTTATTAACTATGCCTGGGAATTTCAGGATAAGCTTCAAAAGATGTTGCTTCAGCTGCATCTGGAAAGAGGAATGTTTCCTAAGTACACCAGGATGTTAAAAGGTGATCCTAGAAAGAAGGAAAATACTTGGAAAATCATGGTGTAATGAAATTGCTTGTGAAATGTGAGGGAATTCTCATTTTGCAACGGATGAGTGTTAGGGACTGCACATTTGGGTCTCCTTTCCTCCAAATTTACATGTTGAAACCCTAACTCCCAGTGAAATGGTGGGGCATGTGAGACCGTGGGGCAGGTGAGAAGTAATTCAGTTGAGATAAAGCCATGAGAATGGAGCCCCATGATTGATTAGTATCCTTATAAAAAGAGAAAGAGACTAGAGCTCTCTCTTGTTATCCACCATATAAAGATACAGGAGAAGATGACTATCTGTGAACTGAGAAGCTTGTGATAATTTTGGCATAACAACTTGAACTGACTAAGAAAGCAGGACACATAGTGTTTACATGGTTGGCTGGAGGAAGGACCAACAGAGATGACTAGGGTTGATAGAGGAATAATTATGGACCATAGTGCTCTACATAACCCTTCCCCAAACTTCCTTGTTTTTCCTCATCTTAATGAATGGTATCACCAAATATCTTTCTGTAAGTTTTCTCTTCCCCTCATTCTTTAGCTCTCATTTATCCATAAGCCTATAGCCTCTCTGCCTCTGAAATATAATATATCCTGTCAGTGCCCTTAGTCCAATCTGCTGACCTCTTTCCTAGACCACTAAAAAGTCAGACTGATCTCCTTACCTCTACTCTAATCTTCACATAATCCAATTTCTTCACAGCAGCAAGAGTGATGTTCTTTTAATGTATACCAAAGTTTCCTAGCTTCCATTTTTCAGATTCAAAGGTGCTCTCGTTAAATTCTACAAGGTCCTTCATGACCTGGCCTAATAGATATCTTATCATTTTACCTTTCCCAGTAATACACGTTGTTTAGCTACCTTGACTTTTTTTTTTTTTTTAAACATATCACTTGAGTCTTTTCTTTCCTTGAGCTTTTTATCTTGTACTTTCCTCTAGATTGCTCTTTCTCTGATCTTCAAAGGACTGGCTCCGTCTACTCCTTCAAATGCTAGCTGAAAATCATTTCCACAGAGAAATCTTCCGACTATCCAGTTTAAAAAACCCTGATGGCAAAGTAACTTTCTATTTTATTACTGTTAATTCATACTAGTTCTTATTGATATCTTCAGTTGTTTTATTATAATTTACTCATATATTTTCTTTTTTTCCAAATTTTTACTTAAATTCTAGTTAGTTAACCTATATTTTTTATTTTATTTTATTTTTATTTATAATAGTCACACACAGAGAGAGAGAGGCAGAGACATAGGCAGAGGGAGAAGCAGGCTCCATGCACCGGGAGCCCGACGTGGGATTCGATCCCGGGTCTCCAGGATCGCGCCCTGGGCCAAAGGCAGGCGCTAAACCGCTGCACCACCCAGGGATCCCCTAGTTAGTTAACATATAATGCAATATTGGTTTTAGGAGCAGAATTCAGCATTTCATCACTTACATGCAACACCCAGTGCTCATCATAAAAAGTGCCCTCCTTAATTACCATTATCCTTCTAGCCCATCCCACACTCACTTCCGTCAACCCTCAGTTTGTTGTCTATCATTAAGGGTCTCTTAGGGTTTGGTTTCCTCGCCCCTCTTTTTTTTCCTCTCTCATATGTTCATCTGTTTTATTCCTTAAATTCCACTTATGAGTGAAATTATATGGTATTTGTCTTTTTCTGACTTAATTTATTTAGCATAATACACCCTTGCAACATGTTGTTGCAAATGGCAGGATTTCATTTTTTAAAATTTTATTTAAATTCAAGTTAGCTAACATATAGTGTAGTACTGGAGCAGGATTTAGTGATTGATCACTTACATATAACACACAGTCATCATCCCAATATGTGTTCTTTTAAAAACCCATCACCCACTTAACCCAATCCCCACCCATCTCCCCTCTTTAGTTTGTTCTTTTAAATATATAGTCCATTAAGGTGACTCCCCCCTGTTTTTAACTTATTTTATTTTTCCTTTCCTTCCCCTGTATTCATCTGTTTTGTTTCTTAAATTCTACATGCAAGTACAATCATATATTTGTCTTTCTCTGACTTATTTCACTTGCATGATACATTCTAGTTCCAACCACATTGTTACAAATGGCAAGATTTCATTCTTTTTAGGCTGGAGATATATATATATCTATCCATATCCATATCTTTCCTCATATCTCTATCTATCTATCATCTATCTATCTATCTATCTATCTATCTATCTATCTATCTATCATCTATACCACTTCTTTACCCATTCATCATTTGATGGATGTTTAGACTTTTTCCACAGAGTTTGGCTATTGTTGATAATGCTGCTATCAATATAGAAGTTCATGTGTCCCTTTGAATTAGTATTTTTTATACTTTGGGTAAATACCTAGTGGTGCAATTGCTGGATCACAAGGTAGCTCTATTTTTAACTGTTTGAGGAATTTCCAAACTGTTTTCCACAGTGGTTGCACCTGTTTTTATTCCCAAAAACAGTGTAAGAGGTTTCCCCTTTCTCCACCTCCTGACCAACACTTGTTGTTTCTTGTGTGGTTAATTTTAGCCATTCTGGCAGGTGTGAGGTGATATTTCATTGCAGTTTTGATTTGTATTTCCTTGGTGATGAGGGATATCTAGCGCTCATATAATTTCTTTCCACAATAGAACGTAAGCTCTTTGAGAATATGATTCCTGTCTTATTCATCACTGTATCCCAAATATCATCTGAATGCTTAAGCAAAAAGCAGCATTCAGTTAATGCTTGTTGACTTAATGCATGAAGTCCCCCCCCATACAATTATTCTCTTTTATAGGCTTTTACTTAGATTAAGAATGAAGCAGTGTGTGAATTCATCAATTTAGTATCTTATAAGGTAGTAAAAGAGGTATTTAGCTAAAAGGAAAAAAAAAAACACAAAACAATCTACACTATAGCCATTGCATTAAGTACATGATTTGATGAGGGTGGGGAAAGGGTGTTTCCTCAATTCGTGGGCATTCAACTTTCCAATAGTTTCTTAAATTGTAAAGTAGAAACTTCAATAACTAAAAATGAGACTTGGTGGTATAAAAACAGAACTGTATTGAATATCCTGTTTCTTTTTGAAAGTGAAACATTATAATGGTTACAAATAGTTAAGGCAAAGTTTTGACCATAAATTCAGTTGGCTTTAATTGTGATTTTCCTTCTATTAGTGAAAGACTTCAGAAATAAAAGTTAATCCTAATTAAGTAATACATGATTAAGGATTCTTTATATATAAACTGCCAGATGTTTAAAAAGGTTAATATTCCCTCAATAAGGAAAACATTAAGTCTAAAAGGTCACTTAGATTATTTTTCTGGAAAGTTCTTTATAGATATTCTTCACCTGTTAATATTATTATTGATAATCCTTTTTCTGATTATGAATAAACACTTTGTGCTCTATGTATTTATTCATGGTAACATTTACTTAGTAAAATATGTCTCTTACAGGAAGATAAATAGTTCCTGGGAAGAATACTACCAACTCAAAGCAAAATGAAGTTCTTTCTATTGCTTTCAGTCATTGGGTTCTGCTGGGCTCAGTATGCCCCAAATACCAAACCTGGACGGACATCTATTGTCCATCTGTTTGAGTGGCGCTGGGCTGACATTGCTCTTGAATGCGAACGATACTTAGCTCCAAGAGGATTTGGAGGGGTTCAGGTGAGTATTGTTCAGAGCATAAATTGCAGTTTGCTATACTTAGAGGAAATGGTATTATGATTTGTATCTGTGAAGCTGGAGCATTTTACTGAGGACAAAAGAAATGTAGTATTGTTGACAACTTTATGTTTCATTCCTGATATAACCTTTCTTTGGCAGGACATTTCCAGTATGCTGTTAATATTTTCATGTGGTTGTTAAAAATGTAGCTGTATATGCAAAAATTCAGAAATAATTTTAGATTATTGATGAGTTTCTAGAGTAATCTGATGATATAAACTAACCCATAATTTGATACTTATTAAGATTTTTTTATTTATAGATTTCTCCACCCAATGAAAATGTTGTGATTAATAACCCTTCAAGACCTTGGTGGGAAAGATACCAACCAATTAGCTACAAGTTGTGCACAAGATCAGGAAATGAAGATGAATTCAAAGACATGGTGACTCGGTGTAACAATGTTGGTGTAAGTGAATTAAAGTTTCCTTTAAAAAATATTCAGGAAAACAATGTCTCCTGTCTCCTGTTACTCTTTAGCAGAATGTTTTCCATATTTATTTTATTTTAGTTTAGTTTACTTTACACTTAAGCCATAACTAAAGCTTAATTGTTACCTTATGTTCAGCTTTTGTAAACTTTTGTATATGTGCTATTTATCTACTAAAGGAAATTTAAATCGAAGTTTCAAGCTGAGCTTATTTATAAAGAAAGTATCAACTTTGAACCCCATAACTATACACATTTCTGGGGAATACTTTCCTAGTTAGGAGTTGGAAATTCCAGGTGCAATATTTGCTTGTAATTTTTATGTGACTTGTATCTCCACCTATCATTTCTGAGTCTTCTTCCCCATAGGTGTATAGTTATATTCTTTAATTGATGATATATAGTTAAATCATTTTTGATGAAGAGCATAAGAGACAATAATTAAGTTCAGATGTTAAGTAGATAATAGAGACTAGCATTCTAGGATAATGCATGGAAATTTTAAAAACTACTACTCTTTCTTGCCTCAGCTGATTCCTACCTCTCCCTAAAAAGGCTGTTTGCCTGGTAGCTTTAGTTCTATCAGTTTATCATATATGTAAATATTTTACCAAGATGGTAGAAAGCAGATAGGCATTTAGTTCATATTGATTTCCCTTCATGCTTGACTTTTGGTTTACTAAGAAGATAAGTTAAAAAATAGCAAAGACCTATTTTGGAGTGTGATTATCATTCCATAAACTTTTTTTTTTTTAATTTTTATTTATTTATGATAGTCACAGAGAGAGAGAGAGAGGCAGAGACATAGGCAGAGGGAGAAGCAGGCTCCATGCACCGGGAGCCCTACGTGGGATTCGATCCCGGGTCTCCAGGATCGCGCCCTGGGCCAAAGGCCCGCGCCAAACCGCTGCGCCACCCAGGGATCCCTCATTCCATAAACTTTAGTCAATAATACTATAAATTTCTACCTTTCTATGAGTCAAACAAATAGAAACTTTGTTTTTCAGGTCTATATTTATGTGGATGCTGTAATTAATCATATGTGTGGGAATGCTGTGAGTGCAGGAACAAGCAGTACTTGTGGAAGTTACTTCAACCCTGGAAACAGAGATTTTCCAGCGGTCCCATTCTCTGGTTGGGATTTTAATGATGGTAAATGTAAAACTGGAAGTGGAGACATTGAAAACTATAATGATCCGTATCAGGTAATTAAATTTAAAAACCACAGTGATGCGAATAAAGAGCTATCTGTACCTTTAATTATTTACATGTAGTTTATCGATCATCATTTTACATACTGGAGTAGATTCCTAGGAAAATAGAAATCAATATTTAAAACATTTTTCCCAATTTAATTTGTCCCAGTTGAAAAGCTCTTCTAATTTATTTCCTACATACTCCATTTTTATACTAGAAAATATTTCAAAGGTATGTCCATACTAGAATGTCAGTATCTCCAGGTGCCAATGCAAGGAAGCACTACAGAAATATCTGTTAATGAATAAATGAACGCATAATGAAATGGATTCTCAAGTAAAGATGATGTTTTGTGTATCAATCACAAAATTTTTGCCTTCATAGGTCAGAGATTGTCGTCTGGTTGGTCTTCTTGATCTTGCACTGGAGAAAGATTATGTGCGTTCCAAGATTGCTGAATATCTAAACCACCTCATTGACATTGGTGTAGCAGGGTTCAGAATTGATGCTTCCAAGCACATGTGGCCTGGAGACATGAAGGCGGTTTTGGATAAACTGCATAATCTAAATACAAGGTGGTTCCCTGGAGGAAGTAAACCTTTCATTTACCAGGAGGTACATTAATACATATATGTATCTATATTTCATATGTACATAAAATAATATCACTTAATTCCTTAGAAAATAGTGGATTTAATTAAAATATAATTCTGTTGTTTAATGGCTGAATCATTTATATAGAATAGTGTTCTTGAATTCTTTTTTTTTTTTTAAGATTTTATTTATTTATTCATGAGAGGCACAGAGAGAGGCAGAGACACAGGCAGAGGGAGAAGCAGGCTCCATGCAGGGATCCCAAGGTGGGACTCGATCTGGGAACTCCAGGATCACATCCTGGGCTGAAGGCAGGCACTAAACTGCTGAGCCACTCAGGCGTTCCTGGTGAAAAGTCTTTAAAGTTTTTATTTAAGATAATCTCTCCCCTGTATTTCTACTAGGTAATTGATCTGGGTGGTGAGCCAATTAAAAGCCAAGAGTACTTTGGAAATGGCCGTGTGACGGAATTCAAGTATGGTGCAAAACTAGGCACAGTTCTGCGCAAATGGAATGGAGAAAAGATGGCTTACTTAAAGTAAACGAGATATGTTTTGTCTTTTAAATTATTTCACAGATGTATTAGTCTTATTATCTCAATCTCCGTTATCTTAGGAACTTATTTAGAACTTTTAAGGATTCAATGAATAGTAACAAGGGTTAAACTTCCCAAAATTCAAATTTATCATCTTTATTATTTAGCTTGTCAATCATGAGGATGTCTGGAAACCCCAATCATAACCTAGAGACTTTAATCTGTGTATTATATAACTATTTTAGATTACTAATGTTTGCATATAATGTGAAGGCCACATTGTTATTAAAATGATCGTGTCATTTATAAAGCATAACCTACAATGTGGTTATACTATTCAATTTATGAGTATTATCAATTAATTATTTTCAAATATTAGACTATTTATATTATAGCAATATAATATTGAAACTTGCTTTTAATCCCAGTATTCTATTCTGTATGCTATGATATGGATGTTGATAAATTCTGAAGTTTTTTCTAAATTATACTGAAATCTCTAAAAGGACTTTTTATAGCATAAATCTTATAACTGTAATATGAATATAATCGAAGTAATTCATACATATATTCATACATGGAATGCATAATATATCTATATATAGTTTATATATATATTTTTAAACTCTTATAGAATAATCATTTAATTAGAGAATTTCATTTGGGCCTGCTCTGCCAAAATAAATATACATTTAGGTTACCCTAAAGCTACTGGGAAAGAATACATGTTTGTGTGTTTATGTGTGTTTTAATAGGAACTGGGGAGAAGGATGGGGTTTCATGCCTTCTGATAGAGCACTTGTCTTTGTGGATAACCACGACAATCAACGAGGACATGGAGCTGGAGGAGCATCTATTCTTACGTTCTGGGACTCTAGGTAGGAAACAAAGTGCCCCCCTTTTTAATCTACCTTTTAATGATACTAAACATACTGTTTACTTCTATGATGGTATCATTTTGTAACTTTTAGACTGTACAAAATGGGAGTTGGATTTATGCTTGCTCATCCATATGGATTTACACGAGTAATGTCAAGCTTCCGTTGGCCAAGATACTTTGAAAATGGAAAAGTAAGTTTTGGTGTTATCTAACATGTTTGTTTCTCAAGAGAGAAAAGAAAGTGTTGTAATTGTACCATGATGCTATTATATTTACTACTTATCAAATATTGAAGTGTAAACCTGATACAGGAATGCTTTTAGCAATGCAGTAGATATTAAAGAATTAAAATTCATTGTCTCTGTTATCAAAGAGTATGCAAACTATATCAGAAATATGATAAACATACACCCACCCCAAAGAAAAGCTTAAAAGTAAGGATATAGTAAGAAAAATATGTATTTTTCATAAGTACCTACCTCATAGGGTTGATATAAGGATTACAAATTAACACGTTGAAATAACTTAAAACAGTACCTGCCCATAATATGAACAATAAAAATATTTGTTAAATACTTTGGAAAAAAGTAATATGGAATGGAAAGAAATTATTCGATTGAACTGGGGTTAAATAGGGTAAATATCTTATAAGAGGAAGGAAAATAGATGTATTGAAGAAATTTGAGACTATTTTGGGAAAAGTAAAGATGAGGAGATTATTTGGGGTATTATATGTGGTATTGAGTAGCAATTTTATAAGGGAACTAAGAAATAAAACTGTGAATGTATTTGGAAATTTAATGGAAAATTTTTTTAATTGAAGAATTCACATGCAGCATTGTACAGCAACTTCTTACATAAAGTAAAAAATGCTTTTCAGCATAAACCAGACTGATATTTACATAGTTTCTTCCATTTTTTTCTGTGACTGTTGTTAAAAGTATCAATCAGAAAAGCACAATATTAAACCTCTGATCAGTTTAGTAAAGAATATTGTTTTTTTTTTTAGAATATTGTGATGTATTGATTAGCACATTTATCCAGAAAGAAGACTGAAAGAATTGAATACTTATTTAGCAATTGTCACATTCAAGGCATTTTCACATATATCATTTAATTTTTTTAAAAGATGTTATTTATTTATTCATGAGAGACACACAGAGAAAGAGAGGCAGAGACACAGGCAGAGGGAGAAGCAGGCTCCATGCAGGCAGCCCGAAGTGGGACTTGATCCCAGGTCCCCAGGATCAGGCCCTGGGCTGAAGGCAGGCGCTAAACCGCTGAGCCACCTAGGCTGCCCTATCATTTAATTTTTATAGCAACTATGCATTATCCCCATTTTACAGGAGAAGAAAATTAGGCACAGAGAAGTTATGTATATCAACTAAGTTTTCTTAACTAATGGTAATAGAATCTTTGTTTTCATTCTGCTGTTTCTGACACTGAAGTCTGCCATTTCATTATCATTGCACTGCTGACAGTGATATTAAGAATTCCATGGCAATTTCTTAGAAAGAAAATTAAAGTGTATTAAAAAATCTTGCCCTTAAAATATGGTACTAGAGAATGAGAAATTGGGGATAAATAGCGAGGACTTGGCAAAATGCTGTAACAATGCTGAGGGAGTTACATTCTAAATGAAGACAATGCAGAGATACAAGACATACTGGTTTTGGTGTACTGGAGAAGAAATAGACAAATATGTGAAATGTCAAAAATCTGAGCTTTTTAAACTTTTTCTTTTTTTCTTTTTACTTCAGGATGTTAATGATTGGTATGGGCCACCAAATAATAATGGGATAATTAAAGAAGTTACTATTAATCCAGATACTACTTGTGGTAATGATTGGGTCTGTGAACATCGATGGCGTCAAATAAGGTGGGAATTCTTATTTAGAGATGTCCTCTACTAATAAACATTCTTAACATTTTATTTTAAGCTGTTGATGTATTCATAAGCATTTTATGTTGTATTTTATTTTTAGAAACATGGTTATGTTCCGTAATGTAGTTGATGGACAACCTTTTACAAACTGGTGGGATAATGGTAGCAACCAAGTAGCTTTTGGAAGAGGAAACAAAGGGTTCATTGTCTTTAACAATGATGACTGGTAAGTAGATATCAATTAGAAATAACGTTTTATTCTAACATGTTCTTGGTTTACTACTTTCTCTTCTTGCACATTTATTTTTTTTCATATCTGAAAAATTCTTTAGTCAGTGGATTAAGAAAACACAGAAATCAGAAGAAAAATGAAAATGGCTCTTATTCATAAGGGCTCTGTGTTCTAAGTGGAGATATGTGCATCCTGGCATATCATGTACATATATGAGGCACACGTATAGACTCACCTGTATATATACCCCACACAAAATACGCAGAGTAGTTCATATGAAGGGTGTGAAATCACTAGAAGAACATGTCTTATAGCCCCCATTCCATTTTGAAATGTTGGAAAAATACTACCTCAATACTGAAGTACATTTGTTTAGCTCTTTTTCCAAGTACTCTTGTAGCTGGTTCTTTTGTCTCCTTTTTTCACTTCCCTGTCTCTCTGATGAATGATGTATTTTTTGAGGCATTGTTTAAAGAACATGTATCTTAGGGTTGGTCAGGGATTCACATCAGGAGTTTTCAAGTTTTAGTTCTGATACTTCTTACTTTCATTGGTATATTCACATCCTTTGCTTCTAGTATATTGATTCCCTTATATATAAAACTATGGCTTAGGAGATGTCTTTGCAAGCAGCTGACAAATTTAAAATATTAAAAGGAAGTGCTTTTATCTAAGGGTGATAATTCGTTCAAATCTTCACTGAAGTTCTAAAACTATAATTTTGTGATGATATTCACTGTCAACTAGGGATTTGCTAAGTCTTCTGTAAGATTACCATTAGCTTGTAAATTGTTCACATCTGCTGGAGAGGTCTTTGTATTTTCTTCTCACTGAGGCTTTGACTGCTTAGAGTTCTATTGCACAAACTTAAGCTTTTAGAGGTAGTCTGAATTCTTGCTTTTAATTGTACTGAATTGAAGTTAAATCTTAAATTTTATTTTTCAGGCCATTATCTTTAACTCTGCAAACTGGTCTTCCTGCTGGCACATATTGTGATGTTATTTCTGGAGATAAAATTGACGGCAATTGTACAGGAATTAAAATCTATATTTCTGGGGATGGGAATGCTCATTTTTCTATTAGTAACTCGGCTGAAGATCCATTTATTGCAATTCATGCTGAATCTAAACTGTAAAATTTGAAATAAATACATACACGTACTCAAAGCAATAACCAAGTGTATCTCTTTCTTTTGTGTGTATGTATATATTATTATAGTTCATTAATTTTTGATAAAAGCTGTAAGTAATCAAGTCGAAAAACTGAGAAAGGCATAAAGATCACTTATAACTATATAATTATAAGATAGCTACAATTAACATCATGATATATTTTAGAAGACTCTTGATGACTTATTTGTCAAGGGAATTTCTAAGAATTCAGAGATGTATGTTAACTAGTATGTTTATTGCCATTTATACAATTTCCCAATATGTATTTATGTTATTTCTTCCATCAACTGTTTCTAACAATTAGTGAGGGATAGTTGATTTAATAATTGCCATACAGGGCTATAACATGTGAGTGATTTCACTTTGTGAGAACCCTTTTATGGTCAATCAGTTAATAAATAAAATAAAATCATGCAAGGTATGATTCTTAATTATAGGGATATAATTATATATAATTATATTTATAATATATATAAATATAATTATATATATAATTATATTTATAATATATATTATAAATATAATTATAGGGAACTCATAGGAATCTTCTATTTTATCTGTATTTTTTCTCTCCTTGTAATGTCTTTAAGTTGATGTTGATGTAAGGGTTTTTTTTGTTCCATTTCTTAACCCCCAGTATGGATGGATGTAATTATTTGGGGCTTTCATCATACCACTTGGTCTAGATTTTCTTTCTAATCCTCTACTTGTTCATCCTTCTTCACTATGACCTTAAATACGAAATTTGGTAAGGATCTCATCTGGATCTCATAACTCTCAGTAGTTTTTCTTATGCTTGGCATCATCATTCATTCAGTTCTGCAAGTAAGAAATCTGAGTCTCATCTTTGAAACCCCCTTCTATTATATCTCTTAGATCCAATCAAACATCATATTTTTATTTTACCATCCAAATATTTCTATCATTTTTTCTCTCAATTGCCACTATTTATCCTTTTATTAAATGACAAAAGTCTCTTACTTTACCTCCATTATTATGAGAAAAAGATCACGGGTGCCCACCTTAAATCCAGACTTTAGTGCTTATAACAAATACATTGTAGAATGAAAACAGGGAGAGTAATCACAAGCCAGGGGCTGGCATTCTCTACCAGTTTTGTAAAATATCAGAATTACATGCTTTTATTTTATTATTTTTTACATGCTTTTTTTTTTTTTTTTAATAAAAGATTGTACCTAAAGAACTCCTTTAAGAATTTCCTGGTGGGAGGTGCTTTGGTGGCTCAAGCAGTTAAGTTTTGGCTGAGGTCACCATCCCAGATTATGTTTCCAGGGTCCTAGGATCAAGCCCTAAGTCAGGCTCCTGCTCAGCAGGGAGTCTGCTTCTCCCATTTCCTCTCGTCTCCCACCCACTCGTGCTCTCTTTCTCATATAAGTAAAATCTAATATAAGTAAAATCTTTAAAAAAGAAAAAAAAAGAAGAACTTCCTGGTGGTTCGCAGGGGAGTAGGATGTCCGTGATACTCAGGTAATGATGGGATATTTTATTTTATTTTATTTATCATGATGGTAATGATTTACTCAGGTAAATAGTGGAGAGTAATGACATCTCAGTTCCCAGCAAGGGAGGAGAAGATAAACATTAGGAACATAAGCTAGGAAAATTAAAAAGAGGTTCTATCATGGGATTAACAGTATTTTTATTAGAGCTTGCCCAGGAGCATGAAACATCAGAGATTTCTGTTAGTTGAAATCTTAACTTTTACTATACCAGACCACCAGAGCTTCATGTTCTATTGATTACAGACAGTCTGACTGCAGCATCAGAATTACTTTGCCCTTTCTCCCACCATCCCAGTCTCTATCATGCAGTTGGAGTGATCTCACATCAGAAATCCACCACTAGCACCACCACTACCACTTTCCCAAAATTCTATCAAAAGACCAAAAGTCTTAAGTTAAAAAACCAAAATTCATAGCAGCATTCTAAGATTTGTCTGTATCTGAAGCCTCCCCTCACAAAACTTTCATCCTTAACTTTTTTTGAGCCATACTAATGTTTTATTTTATTTTATTTTTTATTTTTTTTATTTTTTTTTATACTAATGTTTTAGTTACTCACCAAGCCTCTTTAATCTCCTCAACTTCAACTTAAGGAACATTCTGCTTCTTCTACTTGGAAAGTGTTTTTTCATCTCTTCTGATGAACTACTGTTCATCATTCAAATCTTAGTTCAAAGCCCTCTTCACCATGGACATTTAGCAGTATTATGTCAAGTCCTCCTGTTATGCCATGACTTTCTGTACTTTTGTTTTTATCACCATCATTGTACTATGAGACAGTGTCTATTTTGTTTTTCATTGAACCCTGAGTCAAGATACTGTTTGGTACATGTTATGTAAGAGCTCAATAATTATTTGTGAAATAAATTGAGATAATGAAAGAAAAGAAGAAATATATCAATATTTGAAAAAGAATGCTAGTGATTCTTCTCATTTCCTCCCCATTTCTTCTCAAATTAAATTAATTCCTTTTAACCCTGATGTATTAAGTCCTAAATGTCATGGAATTTCAACGGAATCAAAAACGTTTTTGACAAAATTAAACAACTTGTGATAAAATCTCTCAATAATTAGGTAATAAAGGAATGTATCTCAACATAATAAAGGCCACATATGACAAGTACACAGCTAACATGCTCAATGGTGAAAAGCTGAAAGTTTTCCCTCTAAAATTAGGAAAAAGACAAAGATGCCCATTCTCATCCTTTCTATTCAACATACTACTAGAAGTCCTTACCAGAGAAATTAGGCAAGATATAAAAATAAAAGACATCCAAATCAGAAAGTATTAAGTAAAATTTTCTCAGTTTGCAGATGACATAATCTTATTTATGGAAACTCCTGAAGACTCCACAAAGTAACTGTTAGAACTAATAAATTTAGTAAGTTGCCAGATACAAAATAAACATGCAAATATTAGTTATTTCAATACATTAACAATGAACTATTAAAACAAAAAATTAAGAAAGCAATCTCAGTTATAATGTCCTGGAAAACAAATACATAGGGATAAATTGAACCAAGGAGATGAAAGATCTATACACTGAAAACTATAAGACATTAATGAAGAAAATGAAGAAGATACAAACAAAAGAACGATTTCCTGTGTTCTTGGATTAGAAAAAAAAATGATGTTGAAATGTCCATACTACCCCAAAAGGTGTATTAATTCAATACAATTGCCATCAAAATTCCAATGACACCTTTCCAAGAAATAGAAAAAAATCCTGAAATTCATAAGAAACCACAAAAGATTCCAAATAGCTAAGGCAATCTTGATAAACCCAAACAAAGCTGGAGGCATCATACTTTCTCATTTCAAACTATACTTCAAATGTATAGTAATCAAAACGGTGTGGTACTGCCATAAAACCACACACACATAGACCAGTGGAATAGAATACAGAGCCCCAAAATAAATCCATGTATATACAGTCAACAAATCTTTGAGAAGAGTGCCAAAAACACACAATAGGGAAAAGATGCTCTCTTCAATAAATGGTGCTGAAAAAACTATATCCATATGCAGAAGAGTGAAACTGGACCCCGTCTTACAACACCCACAAAAATGAATTAGAAATGAATTAAAGACTTAAATGTAGAACCTGATACCATAAAACTCCTCCTAGAAGAAAACATAAAGAAGAAGCTTTACGACATTGGTCTTTGAATAATAACACTAAGAGTACAGACAAGAAAAGCAAAAATAAGTAAGTGAGACTACATCAAACTAAAAAGCTTCAGCATAGCAAGGGATATAGTCAATAAGATAAAAAGACAACAAAATGGGAGAAAATATTTGCAAACCATATATCCGACAAGAGGTTAGTATTTAAAAAATATAAGGAACTCTTACAACTCAAAAGCAATAATAACAATAACCATTTTTAAAATGGGTGAAAGACCTGAAGAGACATTTTTGCAAAGAAGATGTACAAATGGCCCATAGGTTCATAAAAAGGTGTTCCACATCAGTAATCATCAGAGAAATGCAAAACAAAATCATAATGATATGTCACTTTACACCTATTAGGATGTCTATTGTTGAAAAGATAACAAATGTTAGCAAGGATATGAAGAAAGGGATTCATTGTATACTGGTCTTAAGAAGGTAAACCGGTACAGCCGTTATGGAAAACAGTATGGAGGTTACTCAAAAAATTAAAAATAAAACTACCATATGACCCAGAAATCTCACTCCTGGCTCTATATCTGAAGGAAATGAAGTCACAATTTTGGCTGATATGTGCCCTCCCATGTTCATTTCAGCATTATTTGTAATAGTCAAGATACAGAAGCAGTCTAAATGTCAACAGATAAGTGGGTAAATAAAATGTATTTTTTATACAATGGAATAGTATTTAATCATAGGAAGGAATAAAATTCTGTAATTTGTGACAACATGTATGAACCTGGAGGCCATTATGCTAAGTGAAATAAACCAGGCAGACACATACTGTATGATGTCACTTATATGTGAAATCTAAAAAGCAAGTAAAGCTGAACTCACAGAAAGTGGAAATGATGACAGAGAATGAGATGTAGGGTACATGATATCAGCTTCTAGTTATGAGGAAGTTCTAAGCTTCTAATGTGCAGCAAACTGACTAGAGATGGTGATATGGTCTTGTATTACTTGAAATTTTCTGAGAATAGATCTTAATAGTTCTCACAAACAAAAAAAGTTAATTATGTGAAGTGATGAATGTGGTAATTAACTTAATCTTGGTAATCATTTCACAATGTATATCAAAGCATCACATCATGCACTTTAAATATATACAATGTTGTCAGTATTTCTCTATGAGTTGGAAACAACATCATGGAGAAGTTAAGTACTTTGGCAAAATCCCATCATATTTTCGGGATGTAAATTGTAAGAGTAGTCAAATTTTTGTAAGCTATGCCCCTCTTATGTCAACACAATATTCTTAAAACAGGAAAAATGATCCCACATTGGTCTGGATATAATACATTTTAAACCCATTTACACTGTGTCCTTAGTGATTTCTTATACTTAAGAGTTTGTTAACAGATTCTTCATTTAGATATTTCATTTTATGTATTCAAGGAACTCTGTGAATACTGAGTTATTTCTCTTCTCATGGAAGGGAAAGTATGTTGAAGAATCCTTGTTTATGATTAGGCTTTCACCTGCAAGTCAAAGTGAAACCACTAAACATTATCATAGAATATGATCAGAGAGAATGATTGAGACAAACTCAGTCCCCTTCCAGAGTAATCTCAACATTATGATTATTAGTATCATTATTATTATTAAACCCCGAAATGAAGTGTATCTAGATATTGGACCAATAGATGATAAAAGCTTCCAAAAAGACACTTACGTTCAACCAATCAAACCTCTAAAGAAATCACTTTCTGTTGTGTAAAGAAACGAATGAGACAGTTTGTGCAAAGGATAGAAAAATCTCTATGAGTATTTAAACCAAAGTTTTGTAACATTTGTATTTTGTTCTTATGTATATGTTAAAGCAAATTCCTTATTCCAATTTGGAATGGCTGGAAAAAATTTCAAGGGCTTAAGTCAGGGCTAGTTTACCTGAGTTAGCCTCAGTTTTTCTTCTGTTTCTTTTGCCCTTGCAAGTATCTACACACACACACACACACACACACACACACACACACACACCACACGTACATATAAAGCAGAAAAATCTAGATATGTCAGATACAGCTTACAATTTGTTGCAGAAAATCCTAAGGTTTTAGAAATAATCTTCTAAGATCCCCGATAAAAACATAACTTAAAAAACGAAGGTAAAGTAATATATAAAAAACCTTTAAACTTCTTTCACATGAAATGGAACAGATGGGCAAATACATAGTGTGTTTGCTCTTTCTGCCCTTGAACACAAAGTCCAGGGTGAGGGGAAAGTATGGCTTGGAGCCAGCCCCTCATACAACCTATTTAGGTAGAAATAGTTGTGTTGAAAGAGGTTAGGTTCAGCATGACTTACATTAGAATAAAAGGTGATATTTATTATTTCCCTAAATTGCAAATCTGTCAAACCCAACTCAATATTTTTCTTTGATAATTTTAAGGATTTCTTTTGAGTCATGAAATAATTATATTTTCATAATTAATTCAATGGAACATTTTAAAATCACCTCTCTGAACCTCAGTTTCCTCATCTGTAAAACAATAGTAATAGCTACTTTTTTCAGTTTGGTGTACTGAATGAGAAATTGTATATAATACACTAACCACTCTTTCTGATTAAATGCACATTCTTCATCTCTTTAGTAAAAGTGTGTCTCTTAATGCTGAGGGTTAGTAACTTGATACTCTTCTACAGTCTAACTGAAAAAAAGGAGAAAAAAATTCCCACAAAACATTGGAATTAGAACAGAAAGAACATCCATTCTAATCTGAAATTTTGCCAGGTTCAAGTGATGCGTCATTTTCTGAAAGTTAGTTGACAGAAAATCCTTGTCTTTGAGTATAGTGTCTAATTCAGTTCTAGGTCCTATATAAGATCTGTGGGAATTCTTCTATCAGAAACTTCAGCCTCGGCTTTGTATATTGCCATCTTACATGTGCTATAAGAGCTACAAACAAAGATTAAACACATCTGTTATAATGAAAAAGCACATCAACCAATCTAATATATTAATTAAGTGTACTGGACTCTTTCAGGTACTTTGAAATATGTTATCCATGTTTCAGTACAAAGTATAGTTGGGAAAACAAAATATAACTACATGATACATTAATGAAATTAGAGGGAAATAGTTAAAATTATGCATAATAAAATATGGGATAGACCGTTGTTTGATTCAAAGGAGGGAGATAATGCATGTCCTGAAATGGTCTGAGACAATTTTATGGAAAATGAAGGTCTTGATAAGGGTAAGGATGATTTGTAAGGAAGAGCAAAGAGGCAGAGATAAACCAGGAAGAGACAAAGGCATGACTAAAGCACAAAGGAATGAGACCGCGTGGCAGCGAATAGAGTAGTTGATTAGTGCTCAAGAGGGGAACTCAGAGGATACTACTGGGAAGGTTGGAAAGTAGAATAAGGCCAACAACAGAGTACATTTTTCCTATTAGGTTTAATATATTGATACCAGCAATGACATTTCTGAATATAAAGGATATCACTATGCAAGATAGTGAAATTTTAGGAACCATCATTCCTTATATTATACAGAATTAGTTTATTACATTTTAGTGTATATTACCTTTGTGGTTTGCTTCTATTGTCATATGCTGAAATCATTGATTTTGAATGACAACCTGCTTCCTACTTACTATTTTTACATCAGTGGGGATGGAAATAATAGAACCATTCCTTTGATTTAACGGTCAGGCAAGCGGCACCTCAAACATACTCTAAAACTAAACAAAGCCCCTCAATCTTCTAGGAACTAATGATTTTTGTAATATTCCCAGATTTATAGAAGAAAGTTCATATATGTAATGTTTCCCTGTAACATAATGAGTATGAATATATTTTAAAATTAAAGTATGGCATTATATCCAGCAAAATTTCCCTTCAATGAGAATAAACCTATAATTTTCATTTGAGAAGAAAAGCACTTAGTATATTGTCTGCCTTTTATTCTAAAAGTAACAAATGAATGAAGAAATGTGTACGCATTTAACAAAAATGTCTTAAAAGGGGTAGAAAAGGGGATCCCTGGGTGGCGCAGCGGTTTGGCGCCTGCCTTTGGCCCAGGGCACGATCCTGGAGACCCGGGATTGAATCCCACATCAGGCTCCCGGTGCATGGAGCCTGCTTCTCCCTCTGCCTGTGTCTCTGCCTCTCTCTTTCTCTCTCTCTGTGACTATCATAAATAAATAAAAAAAATTAAAAAAAAAAGGGGGTAGAAAAAAAGGACTAACCTCTCAGTAGAAATTTTTATGAGAAAGTGAAACTTTCAACAAAATGTGGTTTTATTTTTCAGAGGTTTAATTTTAGAGATACTATAAGGAAATATTTTAGAGGTATTGTAAGCAAGTTTAGGGGCTTCCTAATAATATGTAGTATGTTTTTCTAGGTCCTAGGGTCAAACTTATTAAAAAGCAAGCAATAATAAAGAAGATGGAAACCAAAACACAACTTCTATTAACAAGCTGATATAGGAGAATGCAATTTGTATCAGTGGGCAAGTGGCATTTCTAATGGTGAACCTAACAATTAGATTGGAATTCTCACTCAGCAGCCTGAAACGGGGCAGGACTCTCCCATAGAGGGGAGCAGAGCATCTTTAGGGAAAAAAAAAAAAAGGAAAAAAAAAAGCAGAATATCTTTATCAGCATGTAAATCACTCCCAAGGGAAAGAGAAGAGGAGCTGGGCTACCTGTGTCCAACACTTCTTTCCAAATACCAAGAAGATGTTATCCTCTTCCTCTAGTGAGTGACATTGCACATTGAAACCAGAATGTTCTGTGAATCTAGCTATTCTTCAGGAAAAGAAACAATGAGTAGGAAAAAGTCACCTTCATGCTTTTTGGTATTTGAGAAGGTAATAAGTACTTTGGTTAAAATCAACAATTTTAAAGGATAAAATCGACAATTTTAAAGGAGAAAAGAAGGAATGAGAAGAAAAAGGATATGAAAAAATAACTTCTGATTTATAGTTTCATTCTATATTCTTTCACTTTTCTTTCCTAGTGACATTTTAATAGAGTTTCAGAGCTTTCTAGAGTAGTAAATTTGCTGTGGAATTCCGTTGCATGCCTTATGATTTTCTTTGGTCTTCTTTTCCTCTTTGGAACCCTCCTACCCTTATGGAACAAGAAGAACATCCTGCAACTATACAATTTTGCTCTCTAAAATTCTTTCATTAAAACTTTATTTTTCCGGGGATTCCTGGGTGGCTCAGAGGTTTGGCACCTGCCTTTGGCCCAGGGCGTGATCCTGGAGTCCTGGGATCGAGTCCCGCATAGGGCTCCCTGCATGGAGCCTGCTTCTCCCTCTGCCTCCCTCTTCTCCCTCTGCCTGTGTTTCTGCCTCTCTCTCTCTCTCTCTCTCTCTCTCTCTATCGTGAATAAATAAATCTTTTAAAAACTAAAAGAAAAAATAAAACTTCTTTTTTCCCTTTTTGCTAACTAATCTCAAAAAGTAACATGTTTGTTATTCAAAGCATACTCTAACTTCATTATAGTAAATATAAAAAAAGTTTACTGGGGAATGTTACAAACATATATTTTGAACATTCCCTTATTCCACTGAGCATTATGCTTTGACTAGCACATCTGGAATGGGTAACCACAGAAAGTACTCCAGTAAAGAAGGGTCCTCACTCCTACAGTGTAATATAGCTATGGAGAGGGAGCAATAAATAAGTGTCTCTGTTAGAAAAGACCTCTTCTGGAGCCCAGCTTCTGGTAATACCTGTTCTCCTGTTGAGGTTACTCAGACCTATGGTGTCAGCTTCTTGGTAAGTTACCAAAACAGAAGAGGAAATAAGTCTTTAGAGAAAATTGAATTTATCTTTTTTCACTGCCTCAAAGATTTAGTTGATGTCATTGGCTTAATATAGATTTTATTAACTTAAAATTTTTAGCTGAACTAAATTTTAGTAACTATTTAAAAATCTGCAGATAATGTCTTAACTGAAAGGTGTGACTGCGGTGATGGTTATTCTCAACATCATAATGGAGAAGATATAAAAGTAGGCTCTGGGTAGTCTTCCAGCCTCTAATTGTCAATCACTGACTAGTATTTCATTTCTCACTTAAGGTTAAAGAAAGCTTTGAATGTCAAAATCTGCCATAATCATTTCTACCCATACATCAGCTGAAAAGTGACATGAATTTTTTTTTTATTTTCTACTTATTAGTAGCATACCTTTAAGAGTGCAAATTACAGAGAATGTTTCATTTTTTCCCTCAAGAGTTCCTTCCCAAGGAATAAAAAAATTTAAAATAGACCATCTCTAATATGAGACATATTCTGGTAAAGGCATGATTAAAGGGGTGATAAGAAAAACACTTGTATTTCATATTATGATTATTTAGGCAGTAGGGGAAAGGAGTATTTCCTCTGTGATGCACAATTTAGCATAATTATTTATTATTTTCAATTATTTATAGTTGGGTTTAATTATAATATATATCAACAAATTACTTTTAGGAGTAAGAAAATTTGTCTTTTTCTAGATGACTGTGTAGTTAATAGATTACAAACCTGTTTTTTATCTTAACAGAAGAATCACCCCCCCCCTACTTAAAAGCTGTAACTTTATGTGGAATCTCACTGTATAAAAATCTAGCAATGAGGTTTCTCTAAAGTTTCAGTGGGATGGGGAGAAGGACAGGATTGCTTGCCTCCATCATCTGCTACACTTGAAAGCACCTAGAGGGGCATGGTACATTGTTTCTAAACTTAAGTATGGGAAGAAATCTTTAAAAGGTTATATTTTTAAATATTTTTACATTTCATTATCATATATTAAAAATGTTTTCAACAGTTTAAGAGTTAAATTTTTGTACAATGTGCTATGTTGAAAATAAGTGGAATATAACTCACAAGTAGAATAGAAAGTTTAATATTGAGTTTTCTGCTGCAATAATGCTACACAATCAGCTATTTCAAAGTCCCAGTGACTTAAAACAACAAATATTTATTTTTCTTGCTCCCAAGTCTGCAGGTTATTTGGGGAGACTGGTTCATGCTGCAGTTATCTGGGCTTGACTCCAGGCTGAGGGGTAAAGTCAAATCTGATCCATTTTCTTCAATCAGTGGCTACTCAAGGTGTGTTCTTTAGTGCAAAGCAAAACTACAGTGAGCCATGTCATTAAAAGGACATTAAAGTCTTTGCTTGCCTCAATATGCAAAAATTCCATTGGTCAAAACAAGAAACATGGACAAACCCAGTATCAATTGACTGAGTGGGAAAATATACTCTATATATCCTAATAGGAATTGCAAAGTCATACAGCAAAAGATGTGGATGTATATTCCTTTAACACTGACAAATAAAGAGAGTGGAATAACAATCCAAATGAAAAATATCCAAGGCAAATAAATTAAAAAACTAAACTCAGGCTTTATCATAGACACTTCAGGACAAATATGATTCTGAATTCTGAATCAGTAACACATTAGACAGCATTACATCATGTGCACACTTTCTGCTCTCATAATTCTAAGATTTTATAGTTTCCTTTTATAATTAATTATTTTGGTTGGCAATAATTTTTAGTGATGGTATCTTCTAGGGTCACCTGAACCAGAAGATTTCAACATGTGCATGTGATGAATATTTATTGTTTATATGTGTCAAGCATCCTTTCCTCCTTTATTGGTAACAGTACACCACCTTCATGTTAAGAAACCACCCAGGGACCATGTTTCACCCATGCTGAGAAGGCACAGTTAACTTCATTTCCCATCTCCAGGAAATGTTATGTAAGAATGTGATCTATGCTGATTGCTATCACAACACTCCATTCCCCTGTCACAATGTTTGGATTCTGGGATGGGCTTATAAATCAAGCCAAGTCAATTAAGAGTCACCTTGGGGTCTTTGACTTCTACTGTTGGAAAAGAGGTGTTTACTTATTTCTCTGAGTTTGCAAATCTGTAAGGAAATAAGCTCGGCACTATGCTTGACAGCTCTGCCACTGCATGGGAAAAACTTGCTCAAACATAGCCAGACCTAGGAAGGCAGAGCCAAGAGATGGAGAGACAAAATGTTTTGAGGTTTCTCTGAGCTACTAATTTCAGTCAGAGGCCACCTGTATCCCTGTACTTCCCAGTTATAAAACTAACAAATTTTCATTGTGCTTTAGTCTATTTGGTTGTCACTTGAAATCTACACCATTCATGCTAACACTGATTGCTATTTTTTGTTCTGTAGTTTTTCTTCAAAATCATCCTTCTCTGGATTCACTTGTCCTATCACCTTGCTTGCACACACATGTCCCCACATCTTTTAAGGATCATCTACTTTCTTTTGATCTTAATTTTTCACCATATCCTGACTCCTAATTCATCTGTTATTTTTTCTAAAAGTGCAGACTTGCTAAATAAAATGGCTAAAATGTTTAACTGACATTTTTGTTTCCTCAGTTAAGCATTCATATTAACCCTAGATCTCAGTGAGGTTGTTTCCGAAATTTTATGTATTTCATTGCATATTTTAGACTTTGACTACACCTATTGCTGTGTCATTAACAGCTTTCCTTCAAAGTCTCCTAAATTCCATCTGTCTGGAAGACTTGATGTTATATCTCACGGCTGAATGTATTCTTCTAAACCATGTGGCACCTGCCATTTTTCTCCTTCATATTATGGCTTCCTAAATACCTGTTAAGTTACCATGTGAAATTGCCTTTTGACCAATATAGATTGCCAGCCCTTCCCTGCTGATGCTAAGTCTTCTTGTAAAAATCCCAAGATGTAGTGAAGTCACATTCCATGCTAAAACCACTTAATAGAGCTCCATGTACTTACTGACATATGGGAGCTTTTGATGTGCTAAAGTCTTGTTTTGAATCCCTTTCCCCCAACAACAATAAACATTAAGTCTCAAATCAATGTTGCCTTTTAATTCGTATATATCACAGATTATCAATTTGTATGCATAGTTTCCTTCTCCAGACCATACCAATAAATCTATGGGTACCTGCCAAAAAAAATTTGAGAGATGGAGGCAATATTATGGTACTCAAAGTTATTCCTTTCCTTTAACCCTTTGATCAGATTTTGCCTTTCTTTTTCTTTCTTAAGATTTTATTTATTGAGAGAGAGAGAGAGAGAGAAAGCAGGGGTAGGGGCAGAGGGAGTGGGAGGGAGACCATCTTAAGTGGTCTCCATATCCAGCATGGACCCCAGTGTAGAACTCGATCTCACAACCCTGAGATCGTGACCTGAGCTGAAATCAAGAGTCGGATGCTTAACCGACTTAGCCACTCAGGTGCTCTAGGTTTTGCTTTCTCTTTCTATGAGTTATTTCCTCAAGCTTTCTTGATTTTTTGGGAAAGAGAGAGGACTTGGCTCTTACAGTCTTCTTCATTGGTAGAATTCTATCATTATTACAGCTTCTGATCATGTTGAGAATCCTACCACAAACATTAAAACATTTCAGATTGGATATATTGGGTTCATGGATTCTTATAGGCATTAAACTCATAGACTAAATTCTCTTCGTTATCTCATCTTGTTCTCAGAATAACAAACAAACCGATCAATGCAGGTTAAGATCACAGAAGGTTAACACTAACACAGAAAGGAATAAACCTTGCAGGCATAGGCAAGCAGGAACACAGAATTCTCAATGGACCTGTCATTCTCTGATAGAAATTAGAGAGCTATTAGGATTATTTCAATCATCAGGCTTACTCTTTGCTTCCTTTTTGACTATATGAGAGGATTATTTTGGACTGCTTTAGTACCTACCTCTGCTCCCAGCTCCCTACCCTTGAGCACATACATATAAATAATTCTACTGGGAATTGACTTGTTTCACTTACTTTAATGTATTTACTATATTAGCAATACAGTTGTTATAATGTTTGAATACATCAGTGCTTATATTTTGAAATATACTTTAACTCAGTACTAAGATAATTATTAGCATTTAATAACTTATTTTATTTAAACCCAAAGTCTTTTGCAATAACACCATTTTTTGTATATTTTTATTGAAATTCAATTTGCCAACATATAGCATATCACCCAGTGCTCATCTCTCCAAGTGCCCCCCTCAGTGCCCGTCACCCAGTCACCCCCACTCCCCGCCCACCTCCCCTTCCATTACCCCTTGTTCCTTTCCCAGAGTTAGAGTCTCTCATGTTCCATTACCCTCACTGATATTTCCCACTCATTTTCTCTCCTTTCCCCTATAACCCCTTTCACTATTTTTTATATTCCCTGAATGATTGAAACCATATAAGGTTGTCCCTCTCTGATTGACTTACTTCACTTATAATACCCTCCAGTTCCATCCACATTGAAGCAAATGGTGGGTATTTGTCGTTTCTAATGGCTGAGGAATATTCCATTGTATACATAGACCACATCTTCTTTATCCATTCATCTTTCGTTGGACACCGAGGCTCCTTCCACAGTTTGGCTATTGTGGACATTGCTGCTATAAACATCGGGGTGCAGGTGTCCTGGCGTTTCACTGCATCTGTATCTTTGGGGTAAATCCCCAACAGTGCAATTGCTGGGTCGTAGGGCAGATCTATTTTTAACTCTTTGAGGAACCTCCACACAGTTTTCCAGAGTGGCCGGACCGGTTCACATTCCCACCAACAGTGCAAGAGGGTTCTCCTTTCTCTACACCCTACCCAACATTGGTTGTTTCCTGTCTTGTTAATTTTCACTATTCTCACTGGTGTGAGGTGGGATCTCATTGTGGTTTTGATTTGTATTTCCCTGGTGGCAAGTGATGCAGAGCATTTTCTCATGTGCTTGTTGACCATGTCTATGTCTTCCTCTGTGAGATTTCTGTTCCTGTCTTCGGCCCATTTCATGATTGGATTGTTCGTTTCTTTGCTGTTGAATTTAGTAAGTTCTTTATAGATCTTGGATACTAGCCCTTTATCTGATAGGTCATTTGCAAATATCTTCTCCCATTCTGTAGGTTGTCTTTTAGTTTTGTTTCTTTTGCTGTGCAGCTTTTTATCTTGATGAAGTCCCAATAGTTCATTTTTTCTTTTGTTTCCCTTGCCTTCATAGATGTATCTTGCAAGAAGTTGTTGTGGCCGAGTTCAAAAAGGGTGTTGCCTGTGTTCTCTAGGATTTTGATGGATTCTTGTCTCACATTTAGATTTTTCATCCATATTGAGTTTATCTTTGTGTCTGGTGTAAGAGAATGGTCTAGTTTCATTATTCTGCACGTGGCTGTCCAATTTTCCCAGCACCACTTATTGAAGAGACTCTCCTTTTTCCAGTGGATAGTCTTTCCTGCTTTGTCAAGTATAAGTTGACCATAGAATTGAGGGTCCACTTCTGGGATTCTCTATTCTGTTCCATTGATCTATGTGTCTGCTTTTGTGCCAGTACCACACTGCCTTGATGACCACAGCTTTGTAGTACAACCTGAAATCTGGCATTGTGATGCCCCCGGCTCTGGTTTCCTTTTTCAATATTCCCCTGGCTATTTGGGGTCTTTTCTGATTCCACAAAAATCTTAAGATGATATGTTCCAACTCTCTGAAGAAAGTCCATGGTATTTTGATAGAGATTGCATTGAATGTGTAAAATGCCCTGGGTTAGCATTGACATTTTCACAATATTAATTCTTCTAGTCCATGAGCATGAAATATTTTTTTCATCTCTGTGTCTTCCTCAATTTCTTTCAGAAGTGTTCTGTAGTTTTTAGGGTATAGATCCTTTACCTCTTTGGTTAGGTTTATTCCTAGGTATCGTATGCTTTTGGGTGCAATTGTAAATGGGATTGACTCCTTAATTTCTCTTTCTTCAGTCTCATTGTTAGTGTATAGAAACGCCACTGATTTCTGGGCATTGATTTTGTATCCTACCACACTACCGAATTGCTGTATGAGTTCTAGCAATCATGGGATGGAGTCTTTAGGGTTTTCTCCATACAGTATCATGTCATCTACAAAGAGGGAGAGTTTGACTTCTTTGCCAATTTGAATTCCTTTTATTTCTTTTTGCTGTCTGATTGCTGAGGCTAGGACTTCTAGTACTATGTTTAATAGCAGTGGTGAGAGTGGACATCCCTGTCGTGTTCCTGATCTTAGGGGAAAGGCCCCCAGTGTTTCCCCATTGAGAATGATATTTGCTGTGGGTTTTTCGTAGATGGCTTTTAAGATGCTGAGGAATGTTCCCTCTATCCCTACACTCTGAAGAGTTTTGATCAGGAATGGATGCTGTATTTTGTCAAATGCTTTCTCTGCATCTATTGAGAGGATCATATGGTTCTTGTTTTTCTCTTGTTGATACGATCTATCACATTGATTGTTTTATGAGTGTTGAACCAGTCTTGCATCCTGGGGATAAATCCCACTTGGTCAAGGTAAATAATCTTCTTAATGTACTGTTGCATCATATTGGCTAGTATCTCTGTGAGAATTTTTGCATCCATGTCCATCAGGGATATTGGTCTATAAATTCTCCTTTTTGGTGGGGTCTTTGTCTGGTTTTCAAATTAAGGTGATGGTGGCCTCATAAAACAAGTTTGGAAGTATTGCATCCTTTTCTATTTTTCCGAACAGCTTTAGTAGAATAGGTATGGTTTCTTTAAACGTTTGATAGAATTCCCCTGGGAAGCCATCTGGCCCTGGACTTTTGTGTCTTGGGAGGTTTTTGTTGACTGCTTCAATTTCCTCCCTGGTTATTGGCCTGTTCAGGTTTTCTATTTCTTCCTGTTCCAGTTTTGGTAGCTTGTGGTTTTCCAGAAATGTGTCCATTTCTTCTAGACTGCCTAATTTATTGGTGTATAGCTGCTCCTAATCATTTTAAAATCATTTGTATTTCCTTGGTATTGCATGTGATCTCTCATTTTTCATTTGTGATTTTATTAATTTGAGTCTTTTCTCTTTTGTTTTTAATAAGGCTGGCTAATGGTTTATCTATCTTACTAATTCTTTCAAGGAACCAACTCCTGGTTTTGTTGATCTGTTCCACAGTTCTTCTGGTGTCTATTTCATTGAGTTCTGCTTGAATCTTTATTAACTCTCTTCTGCTTGGTGTAGGTTCTATTTGCTGTTCCTTCTCCAGTTCCTTTAGGTGTGAGGTTTGCTTGTTTATTTTAGTTTTTTTTTTCCAATTTTTTGAGAGATGCTTGTATTACAATGTATTTCCCTATTAGGACTGATTTGCTGTATCCTGAAGATTTTGAATGGTTGTATCTTCATTTTCATTAGTTTCTGTGAATCTTTTTAATTCTTCCCTAATTTCCTGGCAGACCCATTCTTCTTTTAGCAGGATGCTCTTTAAACTCCACGTGTTTGAGTTTCTTCCAAATTTCTTCTTGTGATTGAGTTCTAGTTTCAAAGCATTATGGTCTGAAAATATGCAGGGGACAATCCCAATCTTTTGGTATCGGTTGAGACCTAGTTTTGACCTAGTGTATGGTCTATTCTGGAGAAAATTCCATGTGCACTTGAGAAGAATGTGTCTTCAGTTGTGTTCAGATGCAAAGTTCTGTATATATCTGTGCAGTCTACCTGGTCCAGTGTATCATTTAAAGCTCTTGTTTCTTTGGAGATGTGCTTAGAATATCTTTCATTTGCAGAAAGTGCTATGTTGAAGTCTCCTTCTATTAGTGTGTTACTATCTAAGTATGTCTTAACTTTGGTTATTAATTGATTGATATACTTGGCAGCTCCCATATTAGGGGCATAAATATTCATGATTTTTAGGTCCTCTTGTTGGATAGACCCTTTAAGTATGATATAGTGTCCCTCTTCATCTCTTACTACAGTCTTTGAGATAAACTTCAATTTATCTGATATGAGGATTGCTACTCAAGCTTTCTTTTGAGGACCATTTGAATGCCAAATTGTTCTCCAACCTTTCATTTTCAGGCTGTGGGTGTCCTTAAGTCTAAAATGACTCCCTTTAAGACAGCAAATAGATGGGTCTTGCTTTTTTATCCAGTCTGAAACCCTGTGTCTTTTGATGGGATCTTTAAGCCCATTCACATTCAGAGTAATTATTGAAAGATATGAATTTAGCATCATTGTAATGCCTATTCCGTCCCTGTTTTTGTGGATTATCTCTTTTTTTTTAATTAATTTATTTATGATAGTCATACAGACAGAGAGAGAGAGAGGCAGAGACACAGGCAGAGGGAGAAGCAGGCTCCATGCACTGGGAGCCAGATGCGGAACTCGATCCCGAGTCTCCAGGATCGCGCCCTGGGCCAAAGGCAGGCGCCAAACTGCTGCGCCACCCAGGGATCCCCTGTGGATTATTTCTTTAGGCTTCTTTTTTCTTTTACAGGGTCCCCCTTAATATTTCTTGCAGAGTGCGTTTGGTGGTCACATATTCTTTCAGTTTCTGCCTATCCTGGAAGCTCTTTATCTCTCCTTCTATTCTGAGTGAGAGCCTTGCTGGATAAAGTATTTTTGGCTGCATGTTCTTCCCATTTAGTACCCTGAATATATCATGCCAGCCCTTTCTGGCTGCCAGGTCTCTGTGAAGAGGTCTGCTGTGAATCTAATATTTCTCCCCATATAAGTTAGGCATCTCTTGCCTCTTTCTGCTTTAAGGATTTTCTCTTTATCTTTGGAATTTGTAAGTTTCACTATTAAATGTCAAGGTGTTGAACGGTTCGTATTGATTTTGGTGGGGAGTGCCTGTCTCTCTCCTGGATCTGCATCCCTGTTTCCCTCCACAAATTAGGGAAGTTCTCAGCTATGATTTATTCAAATAAGCTTGCTGGTTCTCTGTTGCTCTCAGTGCTCTCTGGAACCTCAATTATAGGTAGATTTTTCCTTTTGAGGCTATCATTTATTTCCTTTAACCTTTCCTCATGGTCTTTTAATTGTTTTTTTCTTTTTTCCTCAGCTTCCTTCCTTGCCATCAACTTGTCTTCTATGTCACTCTTTCTTCTGCCTCATTAACCCTCATTGTTAGGACCTCTAGTTTGGATTGCACCTCATTTAATTGATTTTTAATTTCAGACTGATTAGATCTAAATTCTGCTGTCGTGAAGTCTCTTGAATTCTTTATGGTCTTTTCCAGAGCCACCGGTAGCTTTATAATTGTGCTTCTGAATTGGCTTTCGACATCGAATTGTAATCCAAATTCTGTAACTCTGTGGCAAAGAGTACTGTTTCTGATTCTTTCTTTTGTAGTGAGTTCTTCTTTCTAGTCATTTTGCGCAGTGCAGAGTGGCTGTATGAGTGGGCTGAGTCAAGAATATCAACCACGACCTAAGTAAATTTCACCCTAGATGATTCTGCTGAGATCAGAGACCAGAAATTGAGAACAAAGATCAGAACGAAATAAAAGGACCACTAAAGTGAAAAGCAAATTTTAAAACAAAGTAGTAAAAAATAAAAGGCCAAGAATCCCAAAGAAGGAGAGAAGAAAAAAAGAAAAAAAAAAAGGAAAGAAAGGAGAAAAAAGGAGGGGGGGTGCTAAGAGATGGTGGTGGTGACGAAGTTGTAGTGGAAGAAGGTAGTCTACCTGAGGGGTTCTAAAGGTTGATCCTCTTGTGTCTGAGTATTTTTAGTTCTGTATGTTATAAGATGGTCAATCCCAAATTTATATAAACCAGAAACACTTGTGGAGGGCCCCAACATTGACCACCAAAACATAAATGAGATAAAAGAGGGGGGCAGAATGGGAATAAGGAATCTCACAGAATGAATCAGCATGGTATACCACTTGGTTCTGGGTGCATGCTGATCATGTTTTAGAAAGTATTAACTTCTGCCATTGTAAAACAAAATGAGGCAGAGAAAACAAAACAAAACAAAACAAAACAAAAGAGAAAATAAAAAAAATATATCTTGTATATCTCCCAAAATTATGCTGAGTATGTTGAAGGGAATCTAGAAGTGGAAAATATATCTAAGACCTGTAATTGTAGAAATATGAAAGTCAAAAAAGGAAGAATCTTAAAAATGAGAGGTGGTAAAATAATTGTAGTTAAGGTGGAAAAAGAGGAAAAAAATCAGAAATTTACAGTCTGATATAAAGAGTTATACTGGAAAAGGAAGAAAAAAATATGAGGGGTACCCTCTGGTTCTATATATTGTAACTCCCTTGACTTCCCCTGGAGCTTTCCAGCGCTGCTTGGTCAAGAACTTGCTCTTCCCCTGCCCTTCCAGTGGGTCTTCTGGGGAAGGGGCTGCTGTGCTGATTCTCAGGGGTGTGCACATGGGGCACCTGCCCCACACCCAGGTGCCAGCTCAGTGGGAGCTGTTGACCCCGTGAGGCCCGTGTTCCCTGGCAGCCCCGCCCCTCCCAGGCACAGGGTGACACCGGGAGGAACACCACCACTGAGGATGGCCAGCTCTCCAGGTCTGGAGTCAGCTCCTGCAGTAACTACTGCAGCTCCCAGTCCGCAGGGGCCTGGATGTTCAGGGGACGGGGAGCGCTGACCTGCACAGCTCGGGGCGCCCGGCGAAGGGAGGGGAGCATCCTCACTGTCCTGTGCCCTCCCTGACTCCTCCGGGGGCGCCCGGCAGGAGCTCCCCGCCGTCCTGTGCCCTCCCCGCCTCCACCTGTCCCCGGGGACGCAGGATCCTGGGCCGAGTCCCCCTCCCCGCCCTGGGCTCCGGGGCCTGCACCGCTGGCATCGCGCTCCCGGGAGCCCCCAAGGCCGCAGGCACAGCCCCCCGCCCGGAGCCCCCCGACCCCGGCTGCTCCCTGAGGCCCCGCCTGCTCCAGCCCTTTACTGAGCTTGGCTGGGGTGTGGGCGTGCTCTCCCCCGCGCCCCTGCTCTCCTAGTGACCCCGGGAACCTGGAGGCGCCCCTGCCCCCTGCGATCCTGCCCGAGTTGCCTGGGGAGCGCTCCTCCATCCGGGAAGAATCCGGGGTGGACTTTTAACGTTCCCGCTTCTCCGGGTGGGGCTCTCCAGTCCCGAGGCTCCCGCCACCCCCCTAAGCCCGGCTCCTCACGGCCCCTCCCCCACTGGATTTTTTTTTTTTTTTCTTTTTCTTCCCTTCCTACCTTGTTAGAAGCGAAGACCCCTCTCTCTGAAGCCTTCGGCTGTTCTCTTTTTAAATCTCAGGTCCTATTGGTAGGTTTGCAGGATGGTTTGAAAGTTATCCGGGTGAGCCGGGGGGACCCGGTGGGGCGAGGACCCTGCTCCTCGGCCAGCTTGCCCTGCCCTGCAATGACACCACTTTTGATGGTACATCTATAGTTTCCAAACTTTTGTTCCTATGAGATTCTGTGAGAGAACAAGCCAAGTCAAGAAAGATGTGACAGTAAAGCACTGTCATGGAGGGGCTTGCTCAGATGCTCTGTAGTGCAAGAGTGGACTGAGTGAGTGAAAGTGTAAAGATCTTACATCTGGTCAGATTGGGCCCCTTGATGGTGTCCTAATGGAATAGAAGCCACAGAATTACCTTCTCTATGCTTGGTGTCTTGTTGTAGCTGACATTCTGTGGTTGTACGTATTATTAATATCTATTAACCTCAGAATAAAATGTCATACTGAAATTGAAAAGGGATGTTGGGACTCTGCTAAAGAAGATTGCTTTTTCACATGCAATGAGATGTAAAATGGAACCTCTGTTTCCTAGTGATACATTTCATAAGAATTGGGTGTTACTTTAGGAATTCTACACAATTCTTAGACACTTGTTTTCTATCAATGTCAATCCTCTCTGTAATTTAATTTGACTGGGATATTTCTTTTTCTCTTCTCTCTCTCCCTCCTTTTTTTTTCTTTTTTTTTACAAGTGTTTTGCTGAAGATTTTCTATTCCTCTTCCAAGAAAGAAATTTGTTTTCTTTTAACTCATTGAAAATAACATTTAGAATCCATAGAGACTAATGAGATGGCTCAAATGAAAAAAGTACCAATATTACAATTGACATATACTAATTATTAGAATAATAATGATAATAAGACATTAATTATTTCTAGCACATTTTTAAAAATTATTTATTTATTTGTTTATTTATTTATTTATTTATTTATTTATTTATTTATTTATTTATGATAGAGAGAAAGAGAGAGGCAGAGACACAGACAGAGGGAGAAGCAGGCCCTACGCAGGGAGCCCAATGTGGGGCTCGATCCCGGGGCTCCAGATCGCACCCCCAGCCAAAGGCAGGCGCTAAACCTCTGAGCCACCCAGGGATCCCCAAGTATTTCTAGCACATTTTTGACAGCAGTAAAATGCACACATACTGGAAGAATGACTGCCAACAACAAGATAAAGTGCTAGGTATGAGAGGTAAAAAGACAAAAAAGGTGCTTTGAAGAGCCTATCATTTATTGAAATCTGGCTATCAGTTCCCTACAGATTAGAGAATTTTGTATCTTATTCCCTTGTTAACCCAAAAGTATATAATAAGGTTAATTCAAAAATAGAAAAAAAAAAAGAACCATATAGTGAAATACAGTACTTTCCACTGTATCATTGAAATGAATTAAATTCCTTATTGCTGCTGATAAAATTTTACATGGTACATACTGATTTAAAGTAGTTGAAAGTGATTCTAAATTTTAATACTACTTGTTCTTTATTGTCTTATATTTTCTGTCTATCATTTACAGGTAATATCCAAAAATTATTTTAAAATTTAAACATTTGCTTTTTGCCTGTTTTCAAAGTTTACAAGGATAGAGTTTTTGTTGATTGTAAATTTTTAAAAACTGATTTACAAAAATGTCAACCACATAGTTTGAAACAAATCTTGATTTTAGAAACTTCTTCAAATTACAGAACTTTTAGTTACAGCAGAAGCCATTTAAAACAATATTTCATTTTCTTATGTTTGAAGATTGCAAAGCTATTTACACTCCAACACCCTTCCTTGGTGAAAAAAAAAAAGAACAAAAAATCTAGGAAAAAAAATCCCTTCATCTTTATAAAACTATGAGATTTCTAGAACAAATAATAAACAATAAGAACCAGCATAGAAATACCAATCAAATGGAATTTGGAATAACCTGTAGAGGAAGTAGTACCACTACATTTTGTACACGGCACAAAACTCTTAGAAATATGGCCATCTCTGACCTTAAAGATCTAATTAAGGATTTCTTTCTTTGAACAGTGAGCTACTAGAATGTAGTGGGGTATTTGAAACTATACACAAATCCTATTTCATAGCATGAAAACCTATCTTTTCCAGAAGAAGTTAGAGTTGCAAGTAGTAGTAAGGAATATGTTTGATGATCAGCCTGATAATTGTATCAAGTCCACTTAGAGCTGTCTAGAAGTAACTAAAACAGTTAACCTGAAATCTATTAACTCTCTTGACTGTCAGATGCCCTGGGAAGAATAAGAGGTAGATGACCCGGTCTAATCCCCTTATTGGCTGTATTTCTGGGAAAGGGTTCTACTGATATTTGGTGGGAAGAAGAAACCTTATCTCTGAAATGCCCTTTATAGAGTGTCTCTTGCTAAGGGTACCTATAATAACTGGCTTCTATAATCTATGAGGGATGGTGATGTCTTATAAGTTGTACAATGTTCTTAGATTTAAAATGGATATATCTTATATCTTAAAAGCTTCTATTTGTGAGATAACTCTGTGATCCTTATTTAGAGACCTGATCTATTGTTCTGAGCCAGATACTCATATACAATGCAGGGAGATGGGACCTGGGGAGCTGTTGTTGATATATCATGACTTTTTCTGTTTTGTCTAAACCTCCTGATTGATGATATACCTGAAATTATTAGTAAGGTTGATGCTGAAATAAGACATGATAATCCAGTTCTATGTTTGACTTGGGGGAACAAAATGCACTAATATCACAAAGGAAACCTATTACCCAAGAAGCTTTATAATAAGCCATACAGATTTTCTGTTCATTCCAAAAACATAATTTAGAAACAGGCAAAGTACTATGAAGAAAATAAATAATCTTAGAGCTTACACAGAAAAGTTGATGACAAAAGTGTCCTGAGGCAATGTACATAAAATGATGCTGTACCAGCTCACATGGGCCACCTAAACCAAACATACACATTCAAAGCTTTAGCTAGATTGAGATCTACTCACAATAAAAATTGCTAATAATAAAAAACTAAACGACATATGGCCCATGTTAAGTATTATAAAAGAAGGAAAGGGAGAAAAGACAAAAGACAGGAGTACAAAATCAATGGCATTCTTAAAAAACACCAAAACATTTGGGAAAAGTAACTTAAAAACATAATCTACAATAACAATAAAGCCATTAGGAATGTAATAATAAATGTAACAAAAATAGAAATTGATAGTAAAAAGAAAATTTAGAATGTTTTAAGACACACAAAAAAGAAATGGAAATATATTTATACATATGAAAAGGAAAATTAAATTTTCAGAAAATTAAATATGTGCTAACTAAAATTAAAAAATAATAGAAATTTGGAATATGAAACTAAGGAAATATCTTAGGAAATAGAAGAAAAAGATAAGAGAAAATAAAATCAAATAGAAAATTATGGGATTACTATAAAATTACTCCAGGAATTTCAACATTTAGTTATAGTGATTTCTGAAGAAAATACCGGGAAATGGCAAAAGGCAATTGTGAGTTCAAGCATATGAGTATACAAATTAAAAATTGAAAAAATTGAAATGTGAAAGCAATGCATATTGTAATACTTTCAGAAAATTGAGAGGAAAAAGAGGACAAGCTACTTAATTACTTTGGATCTCAATTTATCTGTCATTAAGAATATTACTTTTTCATAAGTTTGTTATAAAGAATGAGTGGGCTAGTATAGAACTTGGTAGATAGGAATGCTAAATTAATGTTAACTATTATTAGAATACTTATTAACAGTAACACTAAAAGCTTGATATAGTAGAACCATATCTTTAAAATCCTGAGGAGAAATTTTGTCGCCAGCCAAACTACCAGTGTGATTTGTGGGAGAGAATATTTATCACATGTGAAAACCTAAAAAATTGTAACTCCCATGTACCTTTTTTTCACCAAAATGATGTAGTAAACCCAGAAAGAGGGAAAAAAGGTTTCTGAGATGAATTAAATACCAAAAAGAGGCTAAGGGAATGTTCAATATAATGACAGAAAGTCCCCAGACAGTAGGGTTCCAATAGGCTAAAGGTAAACCAGTAAATACTGGATTAGGACATTAGTGGGATTTGTGAGAAAGATCTTTTGCAAAAAGTAAAGTTGAGACATTATCTGAAAGTTTTGTCCATGTGAATAATTTGATTAAAAAGCATTATATAGAGAAATGTTGGAAGTTTGAGAAGACTTTAGTAAATAATTGTGTTTTTATTTTTTTTTTTTTTAAAGATTTTATTTATTTATTTGAGAAAAGAGAAAGAGAGCATGAGTGAGGGCAAGGTCAGAGGGAGAGGGAGTAGCAGACTTCCCAAGGAGCAGTGAGCCTGCCATGGGGCTCAAACCTAGGACCCCTCAGATCATGACCTGAGCTGAAGGCAGACACTTACCTGACTGAGCCACCCAGGCACCCTTTTAATAGATATTTGAAGAATGTCAAGCATGTAAAAATAAATTTAAAAATTAACTTGGTAAGGTAAAAATTATTGTCTAAGAAAGATGATGAAATGCTTGGCTCAGAATGAAAAATGTTCACATAGACATGATATTGAAAATAGTAAATTTGGATTTAGCTAATAAAACCAAATTGGGAGGATGGAAAACAGAAAATATGCATATGTGAAGGATGTATTATAGTGTTAAATTATAGTCTTCTAAATTTGTTTTTTTTTTTTTTTTTTTTAGTCTTCTAAATTTGGAAGTCAAAGCATACTATCCACAACAGAGAGACAGACAGAGACAGAGACAGAGAGAGGAGAGAGAGAGAAAGACAGACTTTAAAAAAAAAAAAACGGTTTTGTTTATTTATTCATGAAAGAGACAGAGAGAGAGGCAGAGACATAGGCAGAGGGAGAAGCAGGCTCACTCCAAGGAGCCTGAGTGGGACTCGATCTCAGATCCCAGGATCACACCCTGAGTCGAAGGAAGATGCTCAACCACTGAGCCACCCAGGTGTCCTGGGACAGACATTTTTCATAATAAGTATACCCTAGGAAAAATAGAAGAATCCTTGTTTTCTACTTCACATTTATTTCTATATCAAGGGTCACCTGAATTAGAGTGCTAAAGCCATTGCTAGATTCAAACTCCTAGAGTCACTGTCTACTAACACCATTTTGGAACCTACATTCCTTTGTGATAATTTTTTTAAAAGAAACGAATGAAATACTAAAGTGCATATAAATGCAAAGAACTCTAACAGAGTTCTGAGTTTTGTATTATATTTAAATCTTTTTCTTTTTAGAAATATACATATACATTTTTCCAAGCTATATACATATTTTTTTCTATTTCAGTTTTTCCAAAGCCACAAGCATAGAATAATTTGCCAATTGCATGATCAGTCTCAGGTCGGCACTTAGGCAGTCCTGCTGTATCCTCCTCAGAATGTTAAACAGACTTTGGAAAATCCTAGGGATCTGTGTCCTTTTGCATACTGGAGATTTGGAAATACATGTATTCTTACAAATAGATAGCCTGATCAACATGGTAGACAGAGTTGGATTTTACTGATGAGAATTATGATTTGTAATGTGGTACTTTAAAGAAATAGATACTCCTAGTGAAGAATAAACTTGATGAATGTCTTAATCTTTAGGAATGAGCCATGTCTGGGAAGAAACTCGTTTTATTTATTTTTTTAAGGTTTTATTTATTTATTTGTGAGAAACACAGAGAGAGAGGCAGAGACACAGGCAGAAGGAGAAGCAGGCTCCCTGCAATCCTAAATGGGACTCGATCCCAGATTCCAGGATTACGTCCTGAGCTGAAGGCAGATGCTCAACCACCGAGCCACCCAGGCATCTCAAGAAACTCTGTTTTAAGTGTTTATCTTGTTTTGTACCTTTTCTTTGAACTATGAGGAAAATCAAATTTGCTGTCTTGAATTCTTCCCTTCCTATGTTTAATTTCTTCTGATCTTCAGTAATGATTGAATTATACAGGAGAGGATAAAGTTTCAGGGCAGTAAAAGGCAAATGTGGCCAGTCCCTACTTCTGCTATTTGGTTGTAGGGGCAACATTCTTCAAAAGAATTCTGAGAGGATAAATATTATTAGTGGCCTACAATGCAGTTGGAGGCAGTAAGATTTAGTATTTGTGTGATGCGCCATCTTGGGATAGATATGAGACAACTGTTTTTTCTATATATACCATAAAATAGTGATACTGATATTTGGAAGTATATTAGAATTATCCCTATAAAGATCTTGTATTCTCTCTTTTTCTGACATGCTTCAGGTAATACCTTATATCATTTTTGTCTTTGATGTGGAAGGAGGTGCACAAGCTAATATGGAGGCCCTGGTGTGGGTCATAGACAACATCAGAAATAGAAACCCAAAATTAAGGGTTCCTCTGAAATCTCCTAGTTTAGGCACAAATTAAAGTAGGTCCAAGAAGGTTTCTCCTGTTCTTGACCTTCTATCTTCCATCAAATTAGTGGAAGTCATATGAGGTTTTGGAATAGATTTGTATCATTTAGCTCATCCTTGGTAGATGATTAAAGTCAAATTGATATTTTAATACATGAGTTTAAAACTTTAAAAAATGGCTGCTTTATTTTGGAAAAAAAAAGATTTATGCTGTGGATATTGGTGGTTCATATAGTTAAACTGTCTGTGTTACGAGAATAGTTTACATGCTGCTAGGTCAGTTATGCCCATGCTCTTATTGCCGCCAAGTCCATCATTACATGTTTCCCAGAAAAATGCTGACATATTGCCAATTAGGTAGAGTCTTCCTGTCACCTCGTTCTAGATTTTATTGCCAAAGATGAATAATATGCAAGTATAAATCAATATGTTAGGTACAGGCAAAAAAAAAAAATAAGAAAATAAGTTCAATATAATTGGGAGACTGGATCCATGTACAGGTCAGGCAAAACTGCATTCTAATTATTCCATAGATTTTGGAGGAAAAAATTTAAATGAGGAGCTGGCAAGGTTTAGGGGAAAAATATCTTAGACTGATTAGAAAAAGATTTTCAAAGTTTATTATTGCATTAAATATTTCTAAGGATCTATTTTAATAAATATATAATTTGAGAAAATCTCATGAAAATGTTATAAGGAAGACAAACTTTTATAATTATTCAAATACCTATTTACATCTAGGGATATACTAATCTTTAGCACTTAACATGATGTCTGATACAAAGTAGGCTTTAAATAAATATCTGTTGAGTGAATTGATGAGTAAATGAAAGAAAATGTAGTTCTTCATTAGATACTAACATTCAACCTCTGAAAAATGATCCACATACAAATAGATATAGATAGATAGTACAAGGATATTGATAATAAAAATAATCAATTTTTGCAATAGTGAAACTGTGGGTTTTGAGTGGGAAAGATTTAGATTTGAATTTAATATCTGCTCGTTTTTGTGTGGCTGGGGGAATTTGTGTAACCTTTCTGCACTTTAGTGTTCTTAGTTAATTATTCTAAGTAATACCTAACTTACAGAAAAGTTACAGAAATGAGATAATATATAGGACACGGTGCCTGCCTCAATGAATGTGCAACAAATTACGGTTATTATTATACTAAACCTTCTTATCTTTTTTTTAAAAGATTTTATTTATTTATTCATGAGAGACACAGAGAGAAGCAGAGGCATAGGCAGAAGGAAAAGTAAGCTCCATGCAGGGAGCCTGATGTGGGACTCAATCCCGGAACTCTGGAATCATGCCCTGAGCCAAAGACGGATGCTCAACCATTGAGCCACCCAGGCGTCCTGAAAAACCTTCTTATCTTGACTAGAAAGAATAAATAAATAATGTAATTATATAAATTGAGTAGCTACTAACCAATTTAATTTAGTTACTTCAGTGGATTCTCTCCACTTACATATTTTTTATTTTTTAAATTGACTTTACTTATGTTGAACTAAAAATGTAAATAAAAATTGACTTCACAGCACTGATGAATTTAATTTAGCAATTGTATTACTATGTGGCTTTGTTTTTTTTAAAGGGAGCTGAACATGGGGCTTTAACTCATAAGTCTGAGATCAAGACATGAGCTGAGAGCAAGAGTCCAGATGCTTAACTGACTGAGCCACCCAGGTTGCCCGCTATGTGGCATTTTGAACTATGATTTGAAGGACTAATAAATAGTAGGCAAACATAATCAGTTCTTAAATGTAAACTCACAAAGAACATCTGGTCCATGAGTGGTTACTATCAATTAATATATTAATATCAAGGAAAATATAATTTTAATTCTTCTTAAGTATTTTTAATTTTTATCATTTGATTAAATGAAGAAAATTCTTTCAGTGAGTTGCCTAAATAATGATTGCATATGGGGCATGTGAGTGGATCTGTCAGTTGAGCATCTCTCTTCTGCTCAGTTTGTGATCCTGGGGTCCTGAGATCCAGCCCCGCTCACCTGCTGGGCTCCTTGCTTAGCAGGGAGTCTGACTGTCCCTTTCCTTCTGCTCTTGTCCCTGCCCCCACTCATGCTCTTTTGCTATCCCTCTCTCTTAAATCAATAAAATCTTTTAAAAAAGACATTATAAATTATGTTACAAATACAAAGTATTAAGAGACTACTATTAACAATTATATGCTACAAACTAGAAGAAATTTAAAAACCTAGAAGAAATTAAAAATTCCTTGATACACATAACCTATCAAGACTCGATCATGGAGAAATAGAAAATCTGAACAGACCAATAAGAGATAACGAGTTTGAATCAGTAGTCAAAAATTTCCCAATGCTTAACGTCAGGACTATGTAACTTCACTGGTGAGCTCTAATAAACATTAAAAGATTACTACCAATCCCTCTCAAGCTCTTCCAAAAAAATCCTAAGAGGAAGAAGCACTTTCAGACTCATTTTATGAAGCCAGCATTACTCAGATACCACAACTAGACAATGAAAATACAAGAAATGAAAATTACAGGCCACTCTCCCTGATGAATATAGATGCAAAAATCCTCAACAAAATTCTAGCGAACAGAATTAACAGTACATTAAAAGAATAATATGCTATGACCAAGTGTGATTTATACCTGTGATGCAAAGATGGTTTAATATGCCAAATCAATAAATATGACACATCACTTTAACATAATGAAGGGTAGAAAACAAATTATCATCTCAATAAATTAAAAAACACATTGAGCAGAACTCAATATACTTTTATGATAACAAATATCAACAAATTGAATATAGAAAGAATGTACCTCAAATGATAAAGGCCATATATGACAAGCTGACAGCTAACATCATATTCAATGGTGAAAAATTGTGAGCTTTTTCTCCAAGACTAGGAACAAGACAATGATGTCTGCTCTTGCCACTTCTTTTCAACACAGCACTGGAAGTCCTGGCCAAGACAGCCATGGCAAAGAAACACAAGGCATCCAAACTAGAAAGGAAGAAGTAAACTTGTCTCTTTTTGCAGATGCCATAATCTTATATATAGAAAATCACAGTGACTCCACCAAAAAACTGTTAGAACTAATAAGCTAAATCAGTAAAGTTGCAGGATACAAAAACCAGTTGTATTTTCTAAATATTAATGATCAACTATCTGAAAGAGAAATTTAGAAAGCAATCCCATTTACAATAGCATGAAAAACTATAAATTACTTAGGAATAAATTTAACCAAACAGATGAAAGACCTGTACAGTGAAAATTACAGGACATTAAGAAAAGAAATGAAGACACAAATAAATGGAAAGGTAACTCATGTTCATCGATTGGGAGAATTAATATTGTTAAAATGACTATCTCCTTGAAGAAATTTATAGACTTCAATGTTATCCCAATCAAAATTTCAATGCCATTTTTTTTCACAGAAATAGAAAAACAATCCTAAAATATATATGTAACACATGCTTTCCTGGCAGGTTGGAGGACATGACATATGTCCATGACATATTTGTTTGATGGCTTAAAGTCCCCATCACATTTAATCCGTATTCTGTAGCTATAATATAGTTGAGCATTGAAATTATTTCTTAAAAGATCTTATTCATTTATTTGAGAGAGAGAGAAAGCATGAGCAGAGGGTGGGGCAGAAGAAGAAGCAGACTCCTCACTGAACAGGGAGCCCAATGAGGGACTCGCCGGGATCCTGAGATCACCACCTGAGCCAAAGGCAGGTGCTTAACTGACTGAGCCACCCAGCTGCCCTGAGCATTAAAATTCTAAGAGAGTAACTCATGCAGTGAGTAACTAGGCATGTTTGCAAATATGCCACCAAAATGGTGTAAGAGTGGAATATTTAGAAGCATGGCAAATGAAGAATAAATAGAGATTGACATGGCGAAGCATTACAAATCAGACACAAACCACTTGTTTGTGTTTTTGTCACCAATTGCATGACATCTGATTACGTAGCATAAAGATTTGCTGTCAAATGTTTGGCAACACGTAAGTGGGAAAAGAAGAGCTTTTTATTTGTGTTAGTTCTCCAGAGACATTTTCTTTTTTAAAAAAATGTTTATTTATTTATTTATTTATTTATTTATTTATTTATTTATTCATGAGAGACAGAGAGAGAGAGAGAGAGAGAGGCAGAGACATAGGCAGAGGGAGAAGCAGGCTCGATGCAGAGAGCCCAATGTGGGACTTGATCCTAGGTCTCCAGGATCAGGACCTGGCCTGAAGGCAGGCACTAAACCGCTGAGGCACCCAGGCATCCCCTATATTTTCTATATATTTATTATATGTGTGATTTGATAAGGGAGATAACAAGGAACTATTATTAAAAAAGAGAAGAAAAAAAAGCAATGTGTTGTTATTATTACTGAGAATGATGATTTTGATGAGATTGGGAAAGTGGTCGGGTTGTTGCTAGTTAAAAAAGGGGAGAACCTGAATATAGGCAGTGTTATGAGGATAGAAATTAAGGAAATGATCTTAAAAGTATTCAAGAAGTGGAATTAAGAGAATGGAATGAAATATGGATGGTGAAGAAAGATACTTTAAAAATAATCTATAAATTTCTGATTTAGTTTAGGAGATAGATGGAGCCATCACTATAATAGGGAACACAGCATCTATGAATATGGAGAAGTGGAGCTCAATGAAGAATTGAATAAAGGTTAAAGAATTGGAGGTGAATGAAATGGGATAAAGATAATAATTTAGATTTGAACACATGAGTTTTCAGATAGTGTTTGGAGGTCAGAATTAGGGCTTATCAGTGTAATAAAAACAAAGGAGCTAAAATCAGGAAAAAGTGTCATAAAAGACATAAGGGACAGAAAGGGTGAATAGACAGCTTGTTACCTTGCCACTCGTGACCTTAACAGAAGGAGTAAAGTGGTGCAACTAGAAGCCTTTTATCTAAGATTTATATGGGAAAAATAAATAATTTCAAAAAACCATGTTTAGAAATCTAAAGCTCAGGGGGACCCAAATGACTCAGTTAAGCGGCCAACTCTTGATTTCAGCTCAGGTCATGATCTTAGGGTCATGAGTTCAAGCCCCATATTGGACTCCACACTGGGCATGGAGTCTACTCTAAAACAAACAAACTAAACTAAACTAAACCTTAAATTCACTCAAAACATAATAATTTGAAGACAATATGCATAATATGGGCATTATAGAGCTTAAGTGATTTTGTAAAAGAAATCTATGTTTATAAGGAGATTAGTGAATGCTTGAAAGCAAAGTTATTTTTATAGATTTTAATTTAATTGTATAAATTTTTGATAGTTTGTGTTTTCACAGTACTGTGGCATTTAAATTTTTAAGCTTTGTAGAATTGCTAGCTGAATTGAAATAGATAGCTTAGGTTCTCTGATTTCCATTTAAATGCTCAACAAACTGTCACAAAGAAGTGGTGTTGCATGGTTTATAACAACTTTAAGAGATTTGCAGCTGTGCTATGAATACATCCAATTATAAAAATATGACCTTCAAAATTACTTTTTTGCTATTACCTGGACAAGTTAGTATAGAAGGAAGTGGTGTGCCTAGATATAGGAAACTAATATAGATCTGAATATTTGATATATTCAAATAACTTTCTGAACAAAAAAAAAAAAAAAGGAAGAATTGCAGCAACTATTTATTATAGATAAAACTTAATTAAAAAGAAGAAGTTGAGTTTTCAGGATTAATTTCTTTTAATTTCAGAGCCAGATATTTTTATTAAGTGGAAGGGAGGTCAATTAGAGTTCTCCATATTGTCTATCAAATTTTAGATAATTCTATATTTAATTTTGGTAAGAAATTGATTGCATGGGAGGGCCGAATCTAGAATCATATAATATTATATCAGGAAGGTATGTTGGCTGTCATCTTATTAGCTTCAAGCTTCTACACTGAAGAAATTATCACTTTTTCAAATTATTACTTGGAAAAAGTTAAAGAGAAACAGAGAGTATGGGAAGGTAGGTCTAAGTGGAGTGCTGCAGTGGATGAATAGGCATTGGCTTCCCATCACTACAGTTACCCCCATAACTACAGGATGCAGAAGGTAAGCCATTAGGGGAGACTGGATGTAAAATGAAAGCAAAGGAAAAGTTCAAATGCCAGGAAAAAATTACAAAGCTGTACAGAAGCAACTCTATTAGCCACAGGGTAACATATTAGGTACTAAATTGATGAATCCCAGTTCTTATTCTAGAATCACCAGATTTTATAAGATTTTAAATATTACAAGTTTAAAATTAAGAAAAAAATTGTTATTCTTCCTTACTAAAGATAGATGTCACAGTTTATGGAGGTCTTCTATAAAATCGCACATTAATCATTAAAAGATTTATTGTCAAAATGAGAGACAGATAGATGCATAGGGTTGGGGAAAGGTGTGGGGTTGGGGGGAGAAAGAATAATCATCCAAGAATAAAGATATTTCTGTTATTTTTTAAAGTATCACTTTTAAGGTTAAGAGAATTGAAAACAGACTAAATTTCAAAGAACAAGAAAAATGGAATAAATAAATTAAAATCTACTTTTAGGGGATCCCTGGGTGGCTCAGCGGTTGAGCGCCACCTTCGGCCCGGGGCGTGATCCTGGAGACCCGGAATCAAGTCCCACGTCAGGCTCCCTGCATGGAGCCTGCTTCTCCCTCTGCCTGTGTCTCTGCCTCTCTCTCTGTGTGTGTCTCTCGTGAATAAATAAATAAAATCTTTAAAAAAAAAGAAAATAAAATCTACCTTTATAGTGACCCAGTATGTAGTCATTAAAGAGCATGGATTCAAAGAATGTATAATGACTTTGGAAAAAGATAATCTATAATAAGCAGGAAACAGATGCTTAAACATATATATAATGTAAATAATACAGTATGACATAATATATGTGTATATAAAATGATACAGAAAAAGACAAAAGTTAATAACTTGCTATGATTCCACTTAATTTTGATGCTTTTCCCTCACTGTATATTTCATCTTCTAAATTTCTTTTAAACAATGAGCATTTTTATTGCTTTTTTATGCTTTGTAATGCTTATATCATTTAGTTTTAGTCACATAAATAATTTCAATAAGGTATATTTAATATATTTAATATATATTTAACTATTGAAAGGGGTGAAAGTGAGCTCTAAGTGTAATGGGTTAGCAACTACAGAAGGCTGCTGCCACCCCTAGGACCAGGGAGAACTTGAACTGTGAACAAATTCAGATTTTAGGGAACCTTCTCTCTTTTCTCCCTTCCCAAAGCTGAGATTCATTCCACTGAGGAGCTGCTGCAGTTGCTGCAGATAGATGCCTTCTCATCCCCATCCCACCCTGCACTGACGAATAGACTTGCTGGAGGCTGCTCTCAGATACATGAAAGCTGCCAAGAACTTTTTGTAGACCATCAGGAACCACAAGAGCATCCTGTTGCCCCAGGGAACACACAGAGAACCATGTTTCCAACCATTTGCTACTTGGGTGAGGAAAGGCAGGAAAAATGAAAGGCATATCTTCCTTCTTTAGATTTTTAAATTAAATTTAATTAATTTATTTATCTGAGAGAGAAAGAGGGAAATAGAGCGGGAGAGCACAAGTGTTGGAGAGAGAAAAGCCGGCTGCCCAGCCAGCAGGGAGCCCAATGCAGGTGTCGATCCCAGGACACTGGGATCATGACCTGAGCCAATGGCAGCCACTTAACCAACTGAGCCACCCAGGCACTGCTCCAGTTTTGTTTTAAGTGATTTAGTATGCACTTAATAAATACAGACAATATGAAAATGGGAAACATAGAAATGTGTCTTTTAATAATTTTTTAATTAATGCATACAACCTGGAGTTATACAGTTTTAACTGCTATTTGGAGTTAGTGTCTAGTAAAGACACCAAATCAGTGCCTCGTACATTCATACATTGACATGACTATTCTCTAGTCTAATGATTAAGTAGTGGATGCCTGCTGACTTTATTAAGACCGGGTTAATGTGTTTAAAAAATGCAAATCTCATTCACTGCTTGAAAATCTTCAATGGTTTCCCCTTACTGTTAGGATAAAGACCCAAATCCATAGCACAACTGTTAGGCTCTTTATAATCTTGACCAGATTACCAATTTCATTCCATGATATGTTTCAGTCTCCTTGGTTTTCATGTATTTACTTAAAAAAATCATATTTTTTCCAGGTCAGGACCTTCATACTTGCTTCTCCCTCTGCACAGCATGTGATCTCCTGCCCAGCCCATTCCTGCTTCTCTTCTCTCTTCACAGTAGTAAATAGTTATATAATTAGTTATTTAGTTTTGGCTTCCCAATAAATTGGATGAACGATTCAAACTTAGGTACCTTGTCTTATAAGTCATAAGTGCTTTGTAATTATTTGCAAATTGAAGGAAATAAGTGAATAAATAAAAGATGAGAATAATCTGAAGTATGATATGTAGTAGGCAAACAAGAGGAAATAAAATTGTAACAAAATTTCTACGGTATTCTTCTGAAATATTAACACTAAACTTGACTTTATTTATTTATTTATTTATTTATTTATTTATTTATTTATAAAAGATTTTATTTATTTATTCATAAGAGACACACAGAGAGAAGCCTAGACACAGGCAGAAGGAGAAACAGGCTCCCTTTGGGGAGCTTGATGCAGGACTTGATTCCTGGACCGGGATCTCACCTTGAGCCGAAGGCAGCCGCCCAACCGCTGAACCACCCAGGCACCCCTAAACTTGTCGTATTTTACATATGTTAAGTAAAAGTAAGATTTGGGCTATTCATATAAGGGACAGTACTGTCATAAAATGGTTGATGCAGTGTTGTGTCAATATGATACCAACATAACTAATACAACAATATTCAATATTTAGGATAAAAAATTTTCTGAAAATAAGTTAAAATTTGCTAATTAATTCCTTATATTGACAAATTTAGTGAAAAGTTGCACAGACTTTTTATCCATATTGAAAAAATACTGATTTTGTAAAATTTTAATTCAATTAGCCAACGTGGTACATCATTAGTTTCAGATGTAGAGTTCAGTTATTCATCAGTTGCATATAACACCCGGGGCTCCTCATATTATATGCCCTTCTTAATGCCCATCACCCAGTCATTCCATCCCTGAAAAATACTGATTGTTGCAAAGAAGGGTCAAATTATTCTCTTTGGCTTATCACACCTTCCTCCACATGTCATCTCTACCACAAATGATATTTTCTTTGAATAATTCACCCTGCCCATTTCTTTCTGAAAATTATGAATATATATATTTACATAGTTATAGTTATATAGTTATTCACCGTTACTTAACAGCATCTTTACCATGCTGTTCATATTGTAACGAATAGCTTTCATTTTCATTTTCTGGAAGAAGATGCAAGAAATTTATGAATGACTACTTTTAGTTATAAAAGGTATTTAATATGCTTCCATGAATCTAAAATGAAATACCTTTAACATACTTGGGAGGTTAATCTGGTGGAGAATCTTATTGTTTTGTAGCTGGTTAAAGTTATGTTGACATTTAGAAATAAGGAGCAGGAGATATCTTTTGATTCGATTTTCATAAACAGTATCACGTTAGTGGAGAATCTTATTGTTTTGTAGCTGGTTAAAGTTATGTTGACATTTAGAAATAAGGAGCAGGAGATATCTTTTGATTCGATTTTCATAAACAGTATCACGTTAGGTGACAGAGCAACAAGGAAACAGAGCACTTGAATTAATCAGATTGATTCCAGCATGTATACAATTCAGACATATATGAGATTCAATCTCATCATTTAACTCGTCAATTTCATGTTGCATACTAATGTATTTCATAGAGAAATAACTACTTTAATAATAAATATTGATACTATAGTCATTATTATATGCTGCTTTTTAATATAAAGGTCATTTTAGCATTATAATATGTCCAGAATTATTAATTTTAATTTTACTTACTTTAATCTTACACTGATATATTTATATATCCCAATCATATGTAATATACATATAACACAATATTCTTTTATGTTTGTAATTAACAAAAAATTCATGGAAGAAAAGAAATTCAAAACTAAGAAACATTGTATTGATTTTGTCCATTTTTTTCTTTTTTCCATTGCTACATTTGGTATTATTTTCATCCTAAAAATATGTATAAACATTACTTGTGACACAGCTGATTGCTCATGGCTAAATTTTGAAATAAAAATCTAAAATCCAAAAAAAAAAAAAAATCTAAAATCCTTGTTAATTTTTAACAGCTAAATAAATATATCTACTTTTTCCCTTAAAGCGTATTAAAAATAAACTATAGTTCAGTATTAAATTTTAAAATTTTATACATTGTTCTTTTACATTTGAATTTTTAAATTGACAGATGGTGCTAGATATTAAATAAATGTTTTTTGGCATAAGTGAAAATCAATAAAAAGAAACAAATAAACAAATTTTGAGGATATCCAAATTGAAATGATTATAACTAGCCCTAATTCTTCACCCTCTAGGTTCATTCTTCATTTTCTTATATATTATTTCTTTTCTTTTTTTGTCTTGCTTCTGGCTTATAAACGTCTTTTACTTTCTAGAGGGAAAGTGGCTCATCAACGTACAAATTTCTAGGGGAAAAATGTTCTATTTTCTCACAACCTATATAATGAGGAATTTCTTCTTTAATCTCTCTCATTTCCACTTAATCTAGCCTAGGGGAAAAACATACTTCTCTTTAATTTTCTGTATTAAAATATCGGTGGAATTAGGAAGGGGTTTTTATTTAACAGTCTTTAGGAGAGAAAGAAGCTCTTAGATTATTTTAAAATTATGATTAGACATGAATTATAAGCAACTCAATGTCTGAAAAACACCCATTTGCCATAAAAATTTTATTTAGAGGATAAGACTTTATTTTTAGGGCTAATTTTTATCATTAGCTAAGTTTCTTATCAACAGCATAATAAAACAGCTCCAAAAATATTGAACTGGGCTTAATAGCATTGATGAAGCAATTAAAAATTTTAATTTAATAAATATTTCTTATTGCTCAAGCCTACACTGAGTCACAAAGAACAAAATGCTCAATTTTCAAGAAATTTAATTTTTTTAAAGATTTTATTTTATTTGAGAGAGAGCATGAGCCTGGGGAGGGGCAGAGGGAGAAGCAGACTCCCCACTGAGGAGGGAGCCTCATGTGAGTTTCCATCCCAGGACCCCAAGATCATGACCTGAGCCAAAGGCAGATGATTAACCAATTGAGCCACCCAGGTGCCCCAAGGAGCTTAAATTTTAAAGAAAGAAAGTTTTTGCCCAATTTACCTACCATTTTAGCAATCTTGTTGATTGCTTTTTTGGTTTCCAAGTTAGATATTGTCATAGAATCTATAATACTGATGTTAGGATGAAAAAGAGAACTAGACAAATTGTCATTACTATTGCTTCATTTTCTTCTCTTTAGTGCTCCAAAATTAGGGCTCTCTAGTCAAGCCAAGAGTCTAGTCTGGCCCTACAGATGGAAGAGTGATAGAGTTGGATTTTAAGGCAGAGGTTTAGGCAATTCCCTTGTTGTTAACTATAATTTTGTCAAAGTAACTTGCACATCAGGAAGATAAGTGTACTTATTGCTTGTATTGTCTAGTAAACATTTAATCTAATTGTTGATTTTGATTGAATCATATGCACTAAACTTCATTGTAGTTTCCAGATCACTTTAGGTCATATTATATAATTTAATTTGTAGATTAAAAATTTTTTTTCCTTTTAAATATAACAACTCTATCCTGGAAGAAAAAAAATACATTGGAAAATATTTAAAGTTTTAAAGTGTCTGTTAGTTTTTGCCTCCAGCACACACACAAAATCCCACTGTATTGAGTCCTTTTCATTTTTTATAGAAATTTAAATTTTCAAAGAAAATCTGCATCTTTTACCGCTGGAAAAATGGAATATAAATATAGAGCAAAACAAAAATATTACGATACTATAGAGGAAATGTCTTTCCCAACTAGCTTCTATTAAAGTATTTGCTCCATTCTAAGTAAATAATTAGTAGATAATAGAAATTCTCTCTCGTCTCCAGGATGCCTTTCTTGTTTGATTTACTCTGACAAATGTTATTTTTCATTATTTAATTTACTTGCCATTTCTTTTGTTTCGAGCCTGTTTTTGTCAGCCTTTTTGTTGATGTGAGCAGTAATTAGAACCAAGAACTATTTCTTTTACAATTTTTTAAAAGATTTTATTTATTTATTCATGAGAGCCAGAGAGACAGAGAGGCAGAGACACAGGCAGAGGGAAAAGCAGGCTCCACGCAGGGAGCCCGATGCAGGACTCGATCCCAGAACTCTGGTATCACGCCCTAAGCTGGAGGCAGACGCTCAACCGCTCAACCGCTGAGCCACCAGGAGTCCCTCTTTCATGAAATTTTGTAAAGCCTAGAAAAATGTCTTAAATACAGTGGCTGCTTAAAAGTGTGGATGATTATTAGTTTAATGGTTAATAAATAAAGCAAAGTTGACTCTTTCCCTTTAATAAGTAATTGTAAATGTTCTAAAGGAATCAAAGTACTTTGTTTTTCTCATCATATCTTTATCTTATGGGTCAAGAGAATTCGTTAAGAATAAGGAAGTATGGCATACAGTTATATTGAAGTATCTTGTCACAAGGTGGCACTGCTGTTTCAAATATGAGGCTATATCTTAGCACTTTTCTTTTATGGGGGTGATCTTTTAAAATGTTTAAAATGTTTTAAAAATACTTCATACTAGTTTAAAGATCTTAGCTCTCAGATAAACTTTTAAAGAGTAACATTCACAATTAAATTTGCCTACTGGCTACAATTTTTTATTTTTTGCAGTTTTTTTTTTTTTTTTTTTAAATCAAGGCCTGTTGAAGTTTCCAGTCTCAAACATCCAGCTTTGATTAAATTTAGATATACTAATATAATCTAATGCCCTTAGGCAAAAAAATAAGCAGTCAGACATTCCAGACCATAATACGTCTATTTTTTACTTTCTTTATTGACTTGTTAAGGAAATAATTGATTCCATTTTACTAAATGTCACTATTAAGGTGTGTCCATCAGATTAGTAATTATTATTACTTTTAGGAAGAAGAAAATATTTAAGATTCTGAATTGGTATTTTGGAAATAAGGAATGTCACAGAACTTACTACCACAGTACATCTCATATGCACAAGTTGAAATCAAAACCAAGTAAAATAACATCATATGTTCTTATATTCTTCGTGAGAAACACTCATGTAGGCTTATTTTCACTGTATATATAGTCATGTTTTTTATAGCTATAGCTATAATTACAGCATATTATCCTTTACATGAAAACAGTACTTTCAGAATAAAGTATTTGAGCTGTAGAAGCCAAAAGGTGAGAGGTGATGCTCATTAAGCAAGCTAGAAAGACGACTAAGGATAAAAGTTTGCTAAAGGCAAACAGTCACCTTCACAAGTGTAAAAAGAAAAGAATAGTACCAAAAACAACCTTCCTGCCTGAAGTTACCAAGAGAGATGAAATTAGTTTAAAAATACAGTTTTAGAAAGGATAGCACAACAGCTTTTAAGCTTAGCAAATTGTATGTTCTCAAGGAATAATTAAGTTAGATCTCAAACGCTGAATGAACCTACTTACCATATATAAATAGCTTGTGTTCTTGTCTTTGGATTTAATGATTCAGTCATGCTAGCATTTGTGGACGAGGGCAGTCTTGTAGGTATACCTTCTGCAGTTAACCTGGAAGTAAGAAGGAGGAAGAGAAAGCAGAGAAGAGAAGTCTGTATAGTTCTACATAAAAAGACAAAACCTTCCAGTTGGAGATTCCAGCAGTAATGCTATCTTATTAGAGAGTCCTTTCCTTGACTACTCTTCATTCACTTTCTACCCCAGTGCCCTGGCATGGAATAGATGTATTTTGTGTATCTCATTCAATAGATTATAAGGTCAGTAGGAACAGAAATACTGTTTTGTTCACTGTTGGATCTTCAGTGTCTCAACCATTCAGCGCATAATAGGTACCTCAATATATATTTGTTTAATAAATGAATTTTTATACAACATGTACATAAGGATATGATTGTTTCTTTAAAGATTTTATTTATTTATTCATGAGAGACACAGATTGAGAGAGAGAGGTAGAGACACACGCAGAGGGAGAAACAGGCTCCATGCAGGGAGCCCGATGCGGGACTCAATCCCAGATCCTGGGATCATGCCCTGGGCTGAAGGCAGACGCTCAACTGCTGAGCCATCCAGGTGTCCCAAGATATGATTGTTTTTTTTTTTTTAATAATAAGCAATCTATAGTAGTTATTTACTAACCATGAACTTGAGGTACTGTTATTAGACAATGCCTAAAGTCTGGCTTTACCTGACCAAAACTTTTGGACACCCAGTGTTGTTGTTCTTTTTTTTTTTTCTCCAATTAGTCTATAATATAGAACATGTAAGACATATGTAGAAGTTTGAGAAATCGAGATGTTTGGGCTGTGGTCACCAAGGGCACTTACCAAGGGGCATTAACTTGGTAAATTCAACATATTTTTGGTCTGATTTCAGCCTTAGGCAAACAATCAATTTTGTTATTCAGTCTTCTTACTGGAGATATAGTATTTTCAGAATAATAATAATAATTTAGCTTACTCAAACTTTTCAAATGGGTGTGCTTGCCTCTGGAGACAGCTGGTGGAGTGCTCCAGCCTAAGCCTAAATTTAAGTGTGGCTTCTAAACATTTTCCCTATATGTGTCTGTGGACAGAGATTGAGGATTATAGCTTGAAATCATTTACCTTGAATTCTAAGACTATAACTAAAATATGTTTACACACTTTATAGTTTACTTTATAACATATCTATGTTTCTTTTATAATAAAAACAATGTTCTGACCCTACTGTCAAAGGTGATGCTCTGGATTGCTTGTTCTCTCCTGTGACTTCATATTCCACTGACACACAGCACTCAGCTTGATAAATGTGGCTTAAGCCATCATACATCCATTTATGTATTTGTCCACCTATTATGTGTCTAGTACAGTGCCATTCACTTGAGAAACAAAGATAAGCAAGACAAATATGGGAGACAAACTAATAAACAATTACAAAGTGATAAATGCAATAATAGAGTTGGACACAAGCTGATATGAAAATTGGGGGGGGGTTGGTATGTAGCCTGACTTGGCAGAAATTTTATTGGGAAAAGCTTCCTAGATGAGTAACATTCAAGCAAAGAGAGACAGATAAAGGAGAATAAAAGAAGTATGAAGAGAGAAATTAAGTGTGTTTGCAAAATCCATCTCCATAGAGGTATGCATGTTACTATGATAGATGCATCAAGAGTTTGAGCCAGAATATTCCTGGAAAATATTTACATGAGCACTGTTGAAGTCTGCTTCCTCCATTTTTTTTTTCCATTTCAATTAAAAACCTGACCACGTTAAATGGCAATTTTTTTTTTCTTTAAAAATGGTAATACTTTAGTCTTCCTGGCTAGAGGTTATTTAGTATTTTCTCCATTGATTGCAAGATACTCTATCAATATTTTAACTACTCTTTTTTTTCTTCTGAAGAAACAGAAACCACTTTAAATGTATCTGTCAGTTGTAAGATACCCCAAATTTGAGAATGTTAAAATGTTTAAAGGGTATCAAATAAAGAAAGAAAAAAATGATGTTTCTACCTAAATTTATTACCAGAGCATATCTCCGCTCTGATTATATAATGACAAACTGTCAAAAGGTAAAATTATTCTCTTTACTTTCAAGCCCTGTGGGGGTACTTTATTGTTTCTTTTACACACTAGGCTTTTATTGTGATTGTTAATATATGTTCATCTTTCAAAAAATTTCCTTCTATATCTGCATCTTCCTGTGTGAAAGCAGTGAGAGAGACAAAGAGAAACATATAAGGAAGTAAATTTATATTGAAATTTAGAAATCTGCTGTCTCTGGAGATTATTGTTGGTACTTGGGTATAACATTACATAGTCTTAAGCATTAAAGGTAATGGAATTCAACCTATAGGGCATACAATTAAGCTTATATAGATATAACTACCTTTTCTCCCACCCATCTTTCCCAGTTCACTGATACAGTGTGACCAAATGTGTCCTCAAGAGATTCTGATTATCTTAGTAAGTCTCAAACCAAATCTTAGTAAATGATTATAGTATCATCAGAAGAATTGCTGGAATAAAAAAAATCTTAACATCTGACCCTGAAATAAGTAAAAATAGTCTAAGACATTGGAATATCATTGTGTTAAGTCAAATTCCAAGATGGTCCCCCCAAATTTTCTCTCCGTATAATCATGAGATATGGATATGATAAAATAGTCACTATCATGATTAGTAGATGCCACAGTTCACTTTAAGAAAGCAAAATTATCCTAGATACAACTGATCTATCAGGTAAGCCTTTTTTCCTTTATAAAGAAAGATTTCAATGTGAAAGTAGAATTTGATGTAATAAGGATTCTTTATCATTGTCTTTCAAGATGGAAAGGACTAGGTGCAGGGAGTGTGAGGTCTTTAGGAGGTTAGAGCAGTCCCTTTTTGATCCAGCAAGGAAATAGGCACTTCCATCCTATTACTGCAAGAAACTGAATCCTGCCTTAGCTACATACTCTCAGAGGAGATCCTCAAGCTCTAGATGAGCATGAACCTTAACTGAAACCTTGATTTTAGTGTTGATTTGAGACTCTGAACAAAGAGCCCAAACTTGGACAACTCACCTAGAAAGTAATAAATAAGTATTGTTTTAAGTTTGTAGTAATTTGTTATGCAGCAACAGAAAAATAATATAATCATGAAGACCAGTCTGAATAATTAAATTCTACCTCTTGCTGATGTGTGTTAGCATTCCACATGCAACCATTTCTATCTGATTTTTCTCACTTAACCAAATTCTTTTCCATCTTAAAATAATAATAATGATAATTAATAATGATAATAATAATAACTTTTGATTGATCACTTTCAACACCAAGTACTGAAATATTCATGGATTATTTCATTCAGTTGTTTCACTGACCATATGTTGGTGATGCTATTTGCTATTACAGTTTTACTGGAGAAAACTGACAGATCTTTGATATTACTATAGTTTTAGAGTTCCAAAAACCACATCCATAAAAGATGGCAAACTTAATTGATAAATATTGCATCTGTGCTGACTACTCTACTGACACACGTACACATACACCTCACACAGAATTTCCTGAGTGTATATATTTATATATATATATATATATATATACACACAATATATATACAATATACATATATGTATAATTTTTGAGACAGTTTTGTGAAAATGAAGTCATTTTTTATAAAATTGTTTCTTTTTTCTATCTCTTCAATATATAGCAACACAGATTCTTGTGGAATATATTAAGGATATATTAAGGTCTTAAGGACTTTATTATAAGAACAGTGAAGATTATTAAGCTGAAAAGGTGACAAGTCAGCTTTGTATTTGAAACATTATCATGGCTGCAGAACAGAAGAGGCCTAGAGTTGATGCAGGAAGACCAATTAGTCATTTATTTCAGGGGCCCAAGCAAAGGATGTAATGGTTTAGATTAGAATAGCAATTGGTGGTGATGGTGACAAGTCAATAGATTCAAGAATTAATATGTGGGAAATAAAGTCTAAATTTTCCTAAGTTTTGGCTTGTGGAACAAGATGAATGTTTGTGCCATTTGCTGATTTGGTTCTATTTTCTCTTTCTCCACCTTCTCCAAAAAGGACCAAGTTGGAAGGGAAGATCGTGAGTTCAGTTTCATTGTTGAGTAATAGTGATAGCAGCACAAGCTGGTAAGAGGAAAAACTCACAGGTGGCACGGCCAGTCTCTTGTATGGCCAGTTTCTTCATCTATTGTCACTCATAAGCATTTGAGGAATTCTTCAACTGCTTTTAAGTCTCATTCTTATGGGTTTCCATTGATTTTTAACTTCTCTCTCCTTGAGGAAAGAAATGGATTTCTGTCCTCTCTGTACCAGATTCTATCTCATCTCAGCTCTGCTTGGGTGATTTTCTATCCCAACCAAAATGGTCTTGCTATCCAGACTGTAATGATGTTTTAAAAAATATATTGCAGAAGTCTATACTTAAAATTTTAGACATTTTTTTCTGGCTATAAAACCAATACCTGTTTAAATAAGAACATGTGTACAGTATAGAAAAGAATATAGAAATAAACAGAAATCACTATTGTTGTACTATCCAGTCATACAGTCTGAATGGATGCTTCCTGAATTGTATAATTTGGTATCCTAGGTTGATATCTACTATCAATTGGGGTTTTTCTTCAGTTTTTTTTTAAGCAAAACACTGAAAAAAAATATACTGTGTATGTATTCATTTATACATATTTTCCCCAGTGAATATAGTTTGAAAATCTCTTCAGTTTCATTTAAATTTAGCTACAACAAAGAAGCTTGAGAGGAAAACCCATGTACTTAAAATGTACCAAAGTACAAGGGATAAAAATCCTATTTTTCAAATGAAATATTTTCATTTCCTATGCCTGTAAAAGTGTGAGTCAAAAAGTGAAATTGCAATAAAGTGAAATAAAAATGTATCACGGAAATTGTCAGATGGTGAAATGGTCAAATAATGAAAGAGAAAAGTGGCTAGAATTTGGGACTAGCTATTAAGAAATCTGAACTTTAAAATTCCTTCTATCACTCACAATTCAGAAAGCAAATATACCCAGGGTTAGCAATTATGGACTTTATCTCCTTTAACTACTCTTATTTCTTCCTATTTTTTCCCCAAATCAGGCTATGGGGCTAGAGATAAATAATATTTAGTGAGAACCTATAATATGTCACATATTATGATGTAATTTTTAAATATTTTTATAATAAAAAATTTCCAGCACACACAGAAGAAGGATGAACAGTATAATGAACTTCATTTACCCATATCCCAGCTTTAATAATTATTATTATTTTACTAATCTTGTTTTAGGTATTGCTGCCTCCTCACTTTTTTGTGCTGAGGTATTTCACTTTATGTATTTATTTTTTAAATGTTTTTATTTATTTATTCATGAGAGACACAGAGAAAGAGAGGCAGAGACCTAGGCTGAGGGAGAAGCAGGCTCCTCACAAGGAGCCCAATATGGGACTTGATCCCCAGACCTGGGATCGTGCCTGAGCTGAAGGCAGACTCTCAACTGCTGAGCCACCCAGGCGTCCCTGTGCTGAGGTATCTTAAAGCAAATTCCAGATGTAATGTGATTTCCACTCTGAAAACTATCCAATTGTGTTAAAAGTTACAAATATAGTATATTATGTTATTACTTGAGACAAAATTCTAATGAAGAAAGTGCAACATAAGTCATAAATATATGTGAAATGCATCAAAATATTTCCAAAATATTTTATATTTTATAATATCCTATAATAACATATGAAATATAGCACATTACAATCTACTTAATTAAAATTTATTAGTGCCTATTACTGAGCTGAGAGACTGTCTGGCTTCCAAAATAAATTTTGAACCAGTTTTGAAGCCTTGAGTAAGTTACTTAACCTTCATAGCACTGTGTTAACTAGGATTTTTCGTGTGGCAGTGACCCATACTATAAACTCAGATGACCAAAGCAAAAGAGGAAATGTATTTGAAGGATTTTTGGGTATCTAAGGGAATAAACAAGTATGGGGCAGAGGTTCAGCGACTCAGGGATCAGAGACTTGAGTCCTGATGGAGCTTTCATTTCTGTTTATCTTTATTAGCCTCAGCATTCTCTCTTGTTGCCAAGAAGTTTCCTCTTAAATAAAAAATACTGATGTTAACAGTTTTATAACTTAGGGTTTATCAAAATCTAACATTCTTCATAAAGATACCAACTTCTCGAACAATCAACTGTGGCCAGGAGTAAAATTTAAGAATATATAAATAGAAATCATGTGGATAGAATTGGTGAAATGTAGTTCCCAGGAAAGCTGGGACAAAGGGTGTTGTGCAAACAATCATATACACATTCTCTGTGGGGACTAAATGATTTTATCTGTAAAATGAAATCTTTGAATTACATGATTGCTGAGGTACCATCTAGTTCTGAATATTACATCTTTCAAAGACCCTAAAAATGCCTGTAGGCAGTTTGTTACTTTGGAAGGACAGGAGAAACTATAAATAAATAATAATATGTCTGTAATATGAGTTTATCTAAAGTTCAAGACTACAATGTGACATTTTTAAGCATATATTTTAAGGTGACAGGCCATTAAGATGAAACTTTAATAAGAGAAGAAACCAAAAGGAGACAATTTCATTTTGCACTAAATACATCTGAACTGTGCTGTCATACTGACATTCCCCAACATAGAAATTATGGCAAAGTAAAATAAGGAATGAGATATTTTTATGTAAAAAAACAAGAGCTTATTTCTCATTGTTAGTATTTCATATTTTAAAGACTCAGCTTTGCTCATTTTTAAACTTCCTAAAACTTCTTTATAGGCTTAATGCTCATAGCATAGCCTAAAAATTTATTATGTTTTCACATTAAAACCCCAATATGACTTTTTTGGTGTAGGCATTGTATTTTATGTTACTTTATTGTATTATTATTTGTTGAGTGTCCAGTGAATATGTTAGGCTCTGATAAACAAAATCCATCTTCACTGTATATAGTATTTTTCTTTATTTCTTTAATTTTTAGTATGGAAACTTCAAACCAGCACAAAAGTAGAGAAATTAATATAATGAACTTTTATATACCATCACCCAGCTTCAGTGGTAATCAACCCAAAGTCTTTTAATCTGTTAGAAATAATGCAAACATCCCATTTCCCCTGTTAAAATGGTATCAGGGAAAGCCAGTAACAACAGAAGTTTCAAATTCAGGGCAAAGCATCTTGAGTATTTTTAAACTAGGTGAGTGTACTCTTTTTGTTCTGCATGCCCACTTCCTGGACTGGATTCTTCATCTCGGGGCCCCACAGTGGGCCCTGAGGGGAACTGAGGGGGGGGATGCAGGATTGAAGATCACGAAGTGCTTGTTATGAGAGACCCACACAAGTCTTGAGATCTGTGGGGTGGAATAAGAGCTGGAAAGTCTAGAGAAGTTTTCTGAGTGGACATGGCATTTGAGCGGAGTCTCAAGTGTTGTAGAAATACTTCCCATCAATTAATAAATGTTTACTGGAGAAAATGTGAAAACAAAAAGTAAAATCCAGAGTCTCAGAGATCCCTGGGTGGCTCAGCAATTTAGCGTCTGCCTTCAGCCCAGGGTGTGGTCCTGGAGTCCCGGGATCGAGTCCTGCATCCTGATTCTCCCTCTGCCTGTGTCTCTGCCTCTCTCTCTATCTGTGTCTCTCATGAACAAATAACAAAATAAAATCTTAAAAAAATCCAAAGTCTCATAATGCAAAGATGTCTGGATTTCAATAGAAGATCATTCATTGTAGCAAGAATGAAAAAGATCTAAATTTTAGAAAAAGATGTCAGTAGGTGTCAACAATGGGATGACAGAATTATTTGAAACAATTTTAGGCCTTTTAAAAAAGATTTATTTATTTGAGGGGTGAAAGTGTCAGGGGGAGAGAATCTCAAGCAGATGCCCTGCTGAAGTGCAGAGCCCAATGTAGGGCTTGATCTTACTTACAACTCATGAGATTGTGACACATGAGATTCTGACCTGAGCTGAAACCAAGAATTAGATGTTTAACTGACTGAACCATCCAGTATCCAGGAGCCTGATACTCCTCTTTGACAAAATTTAAAGGAGCCATGATAAAAATGCTTAAGCAAGCAACTAAAAACACACTTAAGACAAATAAAAGAATGCTCAAATTATAGGAGATAAAAACTGATAAAACTGCAAGGAAAAATAGGTGAATGCACTATCATAGCTGGAATCTTCAATACCCCTCTCTCAGAAATGGACAGATCCAGCAGACAGACAATCAGTAAGGACATAGTTGAACTCAACAACACCATCAATCAACTGGGTATAATGGATATCAATGGACTACTTTATCCAAAAATAGGAAAATAAATATTTTTTCTCAAGCTCATATAGAACATGCACCAAGATAGACAATTCTCTGGGTTACAAGACATATCTTAAAAAATTAAAGAATGGAAAACGACAGACCTTTTTTTCTGATTAACATAGATGCAAAAATCCTAAACAAAATATTAGCAAATTAAATCCAACAATGTATATGAAGAATTATACACCTTGACCAAATGGGATTTATCTTTGGCATGCAAGGCTGATTCAACATAAAAAATAATAATTAATGTAATCCATCACATAAATAGGCTAAAAAAGAAAAAAAAACTATATTATATTAATAAATGCAGAAAAAGTAACTGACAAAATTGGACATTCATTCATTATAAAAACCCACTTAAAGTTAGAATTAGAGAAAAATTTCCTCAATGTGATAAAGAATATTTAGAAAAATTCTACAGCTAATACCATATTTAATCATAAGAAACTAGGAACTTTCCACTAAGATCAGAAACAAGGCAAGGATGTCCTCTTTCACCACTCCTTTTCAGGACTGTTCCAAAAGTCCTACCTAATGCAATAAGATAAGGAAATAAAAAGAACATGGATTAGAAAAGAAGAAATAAAGCAATCTATGGTATATGATAAGTGTCTATACAGAAAATTCAATAGAATAGAAAACAACAAATATGTCCTATAACTAATTAATGCTTATAACAAGGTTACAAGAATAAGGTTAATATACAAAAGTCAATTACTTTCCTACATACAACAATGAGCAGTTGGAATTTGAAATCAAAAACACAGTTCAATTTACATTAGCAATTCACATTTATATTATCATTAGAAATGAAATATTTAGGTATAAATTGTACAAAATATGCACAAAGTCTATTGAAGTATTTATAGTAAATAACTGTAAAATTGGTTATCAAAAAAAAGAACAAAAAAAAAGAAAGATATTCCATATTTATGGATTTGATGGCTCAACATTGTCAATATGTCAGTTTTTCTCAACTTGATCTATCAATGCAATGTAATCTCAAACAAAATCCTGGAAAATTAGTTTTTGGATATTGACAAATTAATTCTAACGTTCATATGGAGAGGCAAAATACTCAGAGTAGCCAATACAATATTGAAGGAGAAGAATAATATTGGAGGATTGACACTACATGAACTCAAGACTTAATATAAAGCTATAGTATTCAAGAGAGTGTGGTATTGGGTAAAGAATAAACAAATAGATCAAGGGAATAGAATGGAAAGCTCAGGAATACACTCCCATTAATATGCTCGACTGATCTTTGACAAAAGATCAAAGGTAATAATATACTAGAGCAACAAGTGATGTTGGTACAGCTGGACATCCAAATGCAAAAAAAAAATAAAATGTAGACCTAGATCTTTCACCCTTCACAAAAATTAACTTAAAAAGAATTTTAGACCTAAATGTAAAATACAAAATTATAAAACTCTTAGAAAGTAACATAGGAGAAAATCTAGATGACCTTGGGTATGGTAATGCCTTTTTAGATACAACACCAAAGGAAGGCTCTCAAGGTAATAAATAACTGATAAGTTGGACTTCATTAAAATTAAAAACTTCTGGGATGTTGAGAAAGGGAACACTCCTGCACTGTTGGTGGGAACACAAACTGATGTACCCATTATGAAAAACAGTATGGAGATTCCTCAGAAAGTTAAGAATAGAACTGCCCTGTGATTCAGTAATTGCACTACTGGGTGCAATTACACCAAATACAAAGACTAATTCAAAGGGATACTATGTTTGCTTGCTTGTTTTTTAAAGATTTTTTATTCATTCATGAGAGACACAGAGAGAGAGAGGCAGAGACACAGGCAGAAGGAGAAGCAGGCTCCATGCAGAGAGCCTGATGTGGGACGTGATCCCGGGTCTCCAGGACCACGCCCTGGCCGAAGGCAGGTGCCAAACCACTGAGCCACCCAGGGATCCCAGATACTATGTTTATAGCAGCACTATTTACAATAGCCAAGATATGAAGCAGCCCAAATGTTCATTGATTGATAAATGGATAAAAAATGTATATATATATATATATAGTGTGTGTGTGTGTGTGTATATACTGTTGCTTACAGGCCATGTTCGTCACTAGTTACTCTTCCGTTTTATAGTGCAATTCCTCGTAAGAGTTTTCTATATGAGCTTTTCCAGTTTTTACTGTTCAAGCACTCCAGTCAAGCTTTCCACTCCATTGAAACCACATGTCAAGGTCAGCAGTGATGAGCAGATTGAGAAGTCCAGTCTTCTTCCTACTGGACTTTCAGTCCTGTTGGACAGGGTTGATTAGTTCTTCTTGAACCACTTTGTTAGCTTTGTTCTGCAGGGATGTGCTACTTTGCTCCTCTGTCTCTTGCTTTAGTTCTGATTTCCAGGGATTTGTTCTTGGACATCTCTACAATCATTTCCTTGTTTAAACCCAACTTCTTTTCATGGTTTTAAATATCATTTGTGCTGAAGACCCAAATTTATATCCAGCCTCTCTCTCCTGAACTCTAGAGTTGTCAATTGCTTATTGCTATTTTGACTTGGATATCTAATAAACATCTACATCTTAGCATGGTTAAAAAATAATATTGCCATGGATAAAGATGGAGGAACTTTAAATGTACACTACCAAGTGAAAGAAACCAATCTGAGAAAACAAAATATTGATTCCAACTGTATGGCATTCATATTTAAAATAATTGAAATCACACAGTGTGTTCTTTGTACACAGTGGTATCAAATTAGAAATTAATAATAGAAAAGTAACAGGAAAATCTATAATCATTTGGAAACAAAATACATCTGAATAATCTATGGGTCTGAAAATAAAGTCTCAAAGGAAATATTAAAAAAATACATTGAATTAAATGAAAATGAAAATACAACAGCATCAAAATTCATGGGAAAAGCTAACTTAGTGCTGACACATAAAATTCTCAATTCAATAATCTAAGCCCTACCTCAATAACCTAGAAAAAAGAGGAGCTAAATAAACTGAAAGTCAGCAAAAGGAAGGAAATAATAAATATAAAAGCAGTAATCAATATCAATAGAGAAAACTAATGAACTAAAGAGCTAGTTCTGTAAAAAGATCAATAAAATTGACAACTATAGCAAGACTGACAAAAAAAAGATAAATTACTAACATTAGGAATGAAGTAGAGAAAAAAAAATCATGTAGGCATTCAAGTGATAAAAGAAATATGAACAATTCTCCACTTATAATTTTGACAACCTTGACAATTATACACTATGGTTTTGAAAAACATTTTGCAACTCACCAAATATGAAATGGATAATTTGAATGGATCTATGACTATTAAGAAAATTGAATTTATAGTCAGAAAGAAATCTTCAGGGCCAGGTTATTTTGCTGGAGAATGCTAACAAATATTTAAGAACTATTTAAGTTAGTTAAGTTAGTTAAGAAGAACTAACATTGATTCTACACAGTCTTTTCCCGAAAATAAAAGAGGAGGGAATACTGCCCAATTAATTTTTAAAAAAACAATATTAACCTGATTCCAAAACCAGACAAAAAGAGTGCAAAAAAAGAAAAGAAGGAAAACTACAGCCCTAAATCCCTTACATATCTAGATATGAAAGTCCTTAATAGTGTTTTAGCAAATACAATTCAGTAATATATAAAAATAATTATACATTATGACTAAGTGGGATTTGTTCCAAAGTTATGAGGCTAGTTCAATATTTGAAAATCAGTCACTGTGCTACTCCATATTAAACAGACTAAAGAAGAAAAATCACAGGGAGATATAATATGTATATGTATATGTATATGTATATGTATATGTATCTATATATGTATGTATATATATATATCAATGCACAAAAGCCACTTGACAAAATTCAACATCCATTCATGTTTAAAAAACTCAGAAAATGTGAAAAGAGAGGAATTTCAACTTGATAAAAAGCAACTACAAAAATATACATCTAACCTACTTAATGGTGAGAGATAGAATGCCTTCTCCCTTAAAATCAGATACAAGGCAAGGCACCTGGGTGGCTCAGTCAGGTAAGCATCTGAGTCTTGTTTTGTCTCTGGTCACCATCTCACAATTGTGAGATGGAGCCTTATTTCAGAGTCTGTACTCAGCATGAAGTCTGCTTTAGATTCTTGCTCCCTGTCCCTCTGCTTCTCCCCCTATTTGTGTTCTCTTTCTCTAAAATAAATGAATAAATAAATGAAATCTAAAAAACAAAAATCAGATACAAGCCAAGGACACCTACTCTCACTATTCTCCAACATGACACTAAACATTCTAGCCAGGCAAGAAAAGGTACACAGGTCAAAAAAGAAGAAACAGGGACGCCTGGGTGGCTCAGCAGTTGAGCATCATCTGCCTTTGGCCCAGGGCATGATCCTGGAGTCCTGGGGTCGAGTCCCACATCAGTCCCTGCTTGGAGCCTACTTCTTTCTCTGCCTGTGTCTCTGCTTCTATCTCTCTCTGTGTCTCTCATGAATAAATAAATACAATCTTTTTTTTTTAAAAAGGAAGAAATAAAATTGCCCTTATTTGCAGATGGCATGAATATCTACATAGAAAATTCAAAGCGATCTACCAGAAAATTTCTAGAACTAATAAATGAATTCAGCAAGGCCACCGAAAACAAGATAAACACAAAAAACAGTTGTATTTCTATATACTAGCAATGAGCTAGTGAACAAGAAAATTAAAAAAAATAATACCATTTACAGTTGTTTTTAAAAAATATGTGTAAATATAACAAAACATGTTCAGAACATACATGCCGAAAGTGACATCGTGCTAGTAAAATAAATATAAAAAAAAACTTTAATAAATAGAAAGTCATACTGTATTCAGGAGTTGTAAGACTTAAAATAGTAAATATATCAATCTCTTCAAATTGATAAACAGGTTTAATGCAATTCCTATCAAAATTCCAGTAATACATTTCATAGATACAGATCATATTATTCTAAAATTATTATAGAAGGGCAAAGAACAGCTGAAAACTATCTTGATAAGGAAGAATAAAATGGGGCAAATTATCTGACTTTAAGATTTTTTTATAAACTACATTAATCAAGACTCTATGGTATTGGTAGCAAGATAGACAACATTTAATGTCTATTCAATTCAACAGAATAGAGAATCCAGAAATATCTTACATGAGTATGCTCGACTAATTTTTGATGAAGATGAAAAGGCAATTGGATGGAAGAAAGATAGTCTTTTCAACAAAAGATGCTGGAAAAATTGGACATCCTTAGGCAAAAAATGAATAAAGAACAAAAAAAAGAATTCTCTCAGGATGGATGAATGATCTAAGTGTAAAATACAAAATTTTTAGAAAAAACATTAAGAATAAATCTTAAGGCTCTAAAGGTAGACATAGAGTCTTTAGATATAATATCAAAAGCATAATCCATGAAAACAAAATTAGGTAAGTTGTCTTCATTTAAATTAAAAAGAAAATTTCCTCTGAAAAGGCCCTGTTAAGGGAATGAAGTGGTGAGCTCTAGAGTAGGAGAAAATATTTGCACACCAAATATCCCATAAAGAATTGTAATGTAGAATAAATAAATAACACTTTAACACACACACACACACACAAAATTCCTCAAAAGTCAAAACAAACTCCAATTATAAAATGGGCAAAAGACATGGAGAGAGATTTCATTAAGAAAGATACACATAGGACAAGAAGGCACAGGAAGAGTTCAAAACCATCAGCTATTAGGGAAATTCACAGTAAAACCACAGTTAGAGATCACTATATGCCTATAAAAATGGCAAAAATAAAAAATAGTGACAAGATCAAATGCTGGAGATGATACAGAAAAATCAGATTGCTCATATATTTCAGATGAAAATATACAGTAGTACAGACATTCTGGAAAACAGTTGAATAGTTTCTAATAACATTAAACATTCAACGACCATATGATCCAGCAATTATACACGCCTAGGCATTTATTCTAGAGAAATGAAGACTTATGTTCATCCAAAATCTGTACACAAATGTTTATGTCATTTTTATTCCTAAAAGCCCCAAACCATGGGCAGCCCAGGTGGCTCAGCAGTTTAGTGCCTGCCTTCAGCCCAGGGCCTGATCCTGGAGACCCGAAATCGAGTCCCACGTTGGGCTCCCTGCATGGAGCCTGCTTCTCCCTCTGCCTGTGTCTCTGCCTCTCTCTCTCTCTCTCTCTCTCTGTGTGTGTCTCAAGAATAAATAAATAAAATCTTTAATAAGTAAAATCTTTAAAAAAATAAAAGGCCCCAAACCAGAACAATGAAGACTATCCTTCATTGGGTGGTCGTGAAATGAAGTGTGATACCCCCATGTCATGGAATACTACTTAGCAATACAAAAGAATAGACTATTCATTAAGGCAACAAGGTGAATAAACCTACAGAGAATTATACTGAGTGAGAATATTATTTATGAGACATTTTTGAAATGATGAAATTAAAGAATGAAGAACAGATTAGGAGTTGACAAAGGTTGAGGAGTGAAGGTAGTAAACGTGGCACAAGCGATCGTGATAGTGATAGAAATGCTCTGTATCTTGACTCTATGAATGTCGATATTCTAGTTGTGATATTGCATTGTAGTTTTGCAAGAGGTTACACTTGCAAAAATTGAAAAGAGTGTACAGGAATCTTTGCATTATTTCTATAAAGTTTTATACAAAAAGAAAAAAAACTGAGAAAGAGAGGAAATCCCGTCCTTTGAAAATGATACTTGATTGGTTTGTTGTTTTACTTTCAAGGAGAAGCTGCATAGTGTGGGCAATCTCTTTTCATTCTATAGTATTCATTTGTTCTTGCCCTTGATGAGGTAAAAATGTCAAAACTATTTTTGCATCTACTAAAGAATAACATTATTACTAAAGAGGTTTGGATTTTGTTTTTCCCTGTCGAATAAAGGTGAGTAAAAGGTGATTCAAATGAATTAAAAATGAAGGATATTCTCTCTGTGTATTTATAGTCTTCTGAGCAGTAAAGAACATAACAGTAGCTGAATTTTGTTTAGTAAATAGGTCACTGGGAATACTCTACCTCCAGAATTGAACTGTAAGTCATCTGCAGTTTTTTCTATTAAGTTTTATATGAAGAATATATTATAAAATTATATTTGTGTCCCTAAAATAAAGTAATTTGATAATGAGTCATTTCTTGAAAAGCAAAACTCAGGAAAAGGCCTTATAAAATCTATTGGAAAATTTTGAAGTATTTGGAGGCTTAAAAATATAAATTAGGATTAGATCATTGCTTTTTCAAGAAGTTTTAGGACCTTTTAAAGTACATATGGAGCAATAAATTCAAAGCATTAGATCTGTTTCCACTTCATTTTGTGTTTAAGGCTCAAAGACCAAATAGTTTGTCTAGAGTCACAAGGCGAGGTAATGTGAGACTTTCTTCAGATAGTAATGATTTTACTATCTACTTTAGAATTTTTTCTAGACTCGGAATTTTGTATTATCTAATTTAGAATCATATTTGGATATTTTTTGTTGTTTTATTAGAATTCAACGTACATCTAAATATTGTTCCTAAGTTTCTTATGTCTTACTACTGCTAACTGAGCAACATTTTGAATAAAATATTTAATAACAAAAGAGTAAATTAGCTTTTAAGAGATTATCAGTTTCAAATAACAGGGAACTTATGAAAGGCTTACTGGAGTTATCTTGATACCTTTACTATGCTTATTAGTTTATTTTCTTTTTCAAGATGAAAATTTATTTTATAATAAGATCATAATAAATATTGCTCTGAAAGTCAAGTTAAAAATAAGTGGGTTTGGGTCAGAGTGTATAGAGTTTGAAAGGATGCTTAAAGGGCGGCCAGGTGGCTCAGCAGTTTAGCGCTGCCTTCAGCCCAGGGCCTCCGGCTCCCTGCATGGAGCCTGCTTCTCCCTCTGCCTGTGTCTCTGCCTCTCTCTCTCTCTCTCTCTCTCTCTCTCTGTGTGTCTCTCACGGATAAATAAATAAAATCTTAAAAAAGAAAGGATGTTTTAAAAGGTAAAATAGGTCTAGAGATGCAAAAACCTAAAAAGTAGGCAAAAGATAGTCTTCCAAAAGCACTTATTCATTCTATTCCCCACAAACTTTTTCAAAAGATGCCAAAGAAGAGTGTGGAGAAACCCTGCAAAATACAGATGGCAACGCTAAGGAAGTAAGGATGTCTGTGAAGCTTGCTATTTACCTTGGAAAAGGCTTGAGCTCCTCTTATTTGAGCTGACTGAAATTAATAAAAAAGGAAAACTCAGTAAAACTTTTCTAAGTTCAAGGAAAAAGCGTTTTAAGAGAGCTTTTTCTACCTTTGCATATGATCAGAGAAGGGCATTGCAGGAGCTTAAGCAAAGTAAATTACTGGCTCTAATATTTCTCAGAATATTTGCATACCATTAGATGCTTTTTGTCCATTCTAAAATAGCTTTCCTCTTATATCAGAAAAGAAATTACCTGAACTTTCCCAAAGATTACTTTGGATGCCACTTAAGTGTTTTAAAACTTTTTATTGTGAAATAATTTTAGATTCATAGATAAAATATAAATATAAAGAAAAGAATTCATTCAAGGAAAATGCCAAATGTTAACATTTTACCACATTATCCTTATCATTCTGTGTATCTCTATGTGTGTATGTCTCTACATGTGTGTATGTGATGTTTTCATCTGAACCAATTGAGAGTAAGTTGCCATTTTACCCATTATTCTTGAATGCTTCAATATTTCCCTAAAGACTAAGACATGTTATATGTAACCATAGTAACTCAAAATCTGAAAACCAACACTGATACAATACTACCAACAAATTCACAGACTCCATTCACATTTCACCAATTATCTCAACACATTGCACATAACAACAACAACAAAAATATATTATCCAGGATCTAGTCCAGGATTACATGTTGCACATAGTGGAGATGTCTCTTGAGTTCTTCCGATAGTTCCCTAGCTTTCCCTCATCTTTCATGACCTCTAAGATTTTTTTTTTAAGATTTATTTATCTATTTGAAAGAGAGAGAGAGCACACACCCACAAAGGGAGGAGTGGGAGGGGGAGGCAAAGAGGGAGAGAATTCTCAAGCACTTCTGGCTGAGTGCAGGGCCCAGTGAGGGAGGCCTGATGGATCCCAGGACACTGAGATCACCACTTTAGCCAAAATCAAAGGTCTGGTGCTCAAATGACTGGGCCACCCAGGCATCCTTCACGACTTCTAAGATTTTGAAGAGTGCTAGCCAATTCTGTTGTATAGTGTTCTTCACTTTAATCTTTATTTAATCCTCATGATTAAATTCAACTTTTGCATTTGAGCAGAAATATCACAGAAGTGATTCTTTGTTTTCTTAAAAACATATCAACATCATGTTGATTCCATTACTGGTGATGTTTGTTACCTTTGGCTGGGTAGTGTTTTGCTAGGATTCTCCACTATGAAATTACTATTTTTGCTTTCATAATAAATAATTTTGTGACTTGCTTACCTATTTAAATATTTTTGTCCTCAACAAATTTTTACCCAACCATTTTAGTAGTCATGGATGATTCATTCTTGTCTGAATAAATTATCTTTATAATGATTTACAAATGATGGGGTTTTTAAAAATTCTTCTACATCAATTAGTTGTCATTCTAATGTAAGGAAGAGTTTCCCCTTTCCCCTCATTTATATATCCATCTATTGATTAGAAATTAGAGGAAAAAATTAAGAGTAAGAATCTGGGAACTTGCGTACTTGACCAGACATTACAATTATAAAAATATCTTGGTTGGACTGCTGGGCCTTTTAGACTTAATATAGCTTAAAATATATATATATATATAATTATTTTACTCTGTCAAACATTAGCTTTAGAAAGAAATATAGTATTTCAAATTGTGTTTATACTACTCACAAGATAATGAATAAAGACTTTAATATCTCAACCAACAAGATAACAAAAGATACATTTTCATTTAAACTGCCAGATCAGTGATGTCCTAAAGAAATATAATGTGAACCACATATGTAATTTCTAATGTTTTAGTAGTCACATCAAAAAGAGGAAAAAGTAAAATTAATTTTAATAATATATTTCAACCTAATATATAGAAATGTGATTTTAATGTCTAATCAATAAAAATCTATTGAGATATTTTACATTTTTTCTATTAAGTCTATAAAATCTTATAGTTATTTTACACTTACAGCACATATGAATTCATACCAGCTGTATTTCAAGTGTTCAATAGCTACATCTGGACTATAGCTACTGCACTGGAGAGCACAAATCTAGATAATTGAAACCAAATAATTTTTTAAATCTACAATATATAGGTACTTGTTTCGGTTATCCACCTTACTTTGCATGTGTAGATACAGTGTTATTTAAAAATAGAAAATGTAGAAAACATAGTATAGTCATAATCATAACAACAATAATTCTACTGAGTATATTTACCCTCATAACACTATAAGAGTAAAGTTAGTAGAAATATCTAGAATGGAGTAAATTGAGTGAAATGACTTAATTAAACTCTCTTTTAAATATATATATATTTATTTATTAATATTTCTGTATTATATTAGTTTGTCCAAATCCAAACTTTGTAAAAATTATTTTGTCAGAAGATTACTATGACTACAGTTTTACAACTATGAAAGACCAGTTTTCAACATATATATCCTATTCCTCACACACTTGATTGAAAAATATATACACAGACACATGCATATATGCATAAAAAAAGTTGTATCTATTGAACCCTCTTGCCAAAATATATCCCTTGTCATTACTGGAGGACTAAATTATTTATAAATAAAATTAAGTTATTAATTATAGAATGATCCCACTTATATTTAACTTAGACTAAGATCAGTGGTGTTGGAAGAGCCTGTGGGAGTAACTACAGCCACCCGTTTCGTATCAGGCAGTGTCCTAAGTATACTGGCTCACTTATGCATGTATATCATTTAATTTTCACAGAATCCTATTAACTATGATAATAATTACCGTCATTTTACATATCAGGAAATTAATGAGCAAAGAAGTTAAGTATCTGTCCCAAATTTGCACAGATAGTAAATGTTAGATTTAAAATTCAAACACAAGTAATCTAAAACTGAGTTGAAAGAATCTCTGGCCACCTTAGCGGGATGAAGCAAGGGACAAGCTTATATGCACTTACCTGGCACTGAGATTGTATCTTGTTGTAAATGGAAGGAGAGAGTTGGACTTTAAGGAAACAACCCTGCTGAAATATTTAACCAGTCCACACATTTCACAAATATGTATTTCTCTGTGCTAACTACTGTGCTGGGCATTGGAATAGAGTGATGCACAAGACAGAATTTACAGTCGTGGGGAAGCAGGGAAAGAAAACACTAATTATAATACAATAGGCTTTCCTAGGAATAAACACAAAATCATGTAAGATTATAAAGAAGGGATACTTAGCCCAGCCTTGGGCATTAAGGAAGGCAAAGAGTCCTGAAGAACTACTAAGAGTTGAATTGAAGGCTTGAAAATTTACTTAAAGATATCTAAGGGCCCACAGTGTTACTTTCTTGAGGGCAACATCTCCCCCTGGATAAGCTAGACACAGTCCAACCTCAAAATATGATTACAGATAACGAGGAAATCCAACCTTAACATTTCATGTGGAAGAACAAATGAAGAAAAGTGTTAGCAATTGTTGTGCACCTACTCTGTAGCAGGTGCTGATTATGTGCTTTATATACATTATCTGTACATTTCTTTCTTCTATATGTGCAATCAAACTTCTTCGGGTAGGAAACTTGCCCAAGATTAATATGTCAGAGCTCTCTGACTTCATAGGGTCTGATTCTTCTTTCTCAATTGAACACTGCCTCTCTTTTTTCTATAAAAATTGCCACCTGAAAGAAAATTATTTGTTTACTACTTCGGGGCACTTAGAAAAAGATAAGAGGGTTACCAAATATTCAAACAAGTGACATTCTTGAAATAGTTACTAAGAAGCTTCATCATATGTAATGATAATGATATTTTATATTTGAAGAACAAGGAATTTTTGTGGTAAAGCTGTTTCATTTTTCTTCTTACCTTAGCTAGCATAAGTAATTACAAATAAGATAATTTAGAGATGAGAATGCAGATATCTAAATAAATCACACACTTAGCTATATATTTTTGTTCAGAGTCAAATTATTGTTTAAATGAAGATTTTTCAAGGTATTCTGTTCTTGTTTAACTCTCTCATGATTTTTATTTACATATTATTTTAAAAATAGATTATTAGTAATTATAAGGAAAATAAAACTTGAAGTTTTTGAAAGTAGCAACAGTTAACTGAAGGGTATATCTTAAGTGGCACATTGTTTCTTAATAATGTAAAACAAGGGATCCCTGGGTGGCGCAGCGGTTTGGCGCCTGCCTTTGGCCCGGGGCGCGATCCTGGAGACCCGGGATCGAATCCCACGTCGGGCTCCCGGTGCATGGAGCCTGCTTCTCCCTCTGCCTGTGTCTCTGCCTCTCTCTCTCTCTGTGACTATCATGAATAAATAAATAAAAAATCTTTAAAAAAAAAAATAATGTAAAACAATTGTGTTTTTATATAGGCTAACTTGAAATATTAAATCTTGGATATATTTTTATTTAAGCTAGAAACCTTAGAGATTTACATTTTTCAATGTGTACCAAATATTCTCTGAATCTTCTGTTAAGAATAATCACATTATTTTACACATTTATGAAATGAAACACTGCAAATATTTTTTGCTGAACTGATATATATTTCCTGGATTCTCTTTTTTCTAGGAAGCATTACTCATTTAGACCAACAAATAAACTAGAACGACTCAAATAACTTTTATGTTAAAACAATTTATGAAAAGAAATGTCAACTTTATAATATCATAATAAAATATCAGTATTTTTATATCCTTAGAAGAAAATTAATATAAATACTAAAACATGTGATTTCTGAGTTTTTAATATTATTTTCAACAATGACTTATGTTACACTTAAACTTTTCAAATAAAAAATTTCTTGGCAGCTCAATATATAAAACAATTAATAACAAAATTAAAGAAACTGATAATAATACAATAATAGCAGGGGACTTTAACACTCACAGCAAAGGACAGTTAATCTAAGCAGATCAACAAAAAAACAAGGGCTTTGAATGACACACTGGACCTGATGGACTCCACAGATATATTCAGAACATTTCAACCTAAAGCAGCAGAATACACATTCTTTTTGAGTGCACATGGAATATTCTCCAGAATAGAGCACATATTGGGTCACAAATCGTATCTCAACTGATGCAAAAAGACTGAGATGATACCATGCATATTTTCAGACCAAAATGATATAAAACTTGAATTTAACCGCAAGAAAAAATTTGTAAGGACCACAAATACATGGAGATTAAAGAACATCCTACTGAAGAATGAATGAGTCAACCAGGAAATTAAAGAAGAATTAAAAAAAATACATGGAAGCAAATGAAAATGAAGGCATGACAGTGCAAAGCCTTTGAGATGCAGCAAAGGCAATCCTAAGACAGGTGTATGTAGCAATACAGGCCTTTCTAAAGAAACAAGAAAAGTCTCAAATACACAACATAACACTGCACCTAAAGGAGCTCAAAAAGAACAATAAAACCTAAATGCAGCAGGAGAAGACAAATAATACAGATGACAGCAGTAATCAATGGTATAGAAAAAAAAAAAAAGTAGAACAAATCAACAAAAGTAGGAGCTGGTTCCTTGAAGGAATGGAGGTTGATAGACCCCTAGCCAGGCTTATTAAAAAGAAAAGAAAAATGACCCAAATAAATAAAATCATGAATGAAAGAGGAGAGATCACAACCGATACTGAAGAAATATAATTAAACATAAGAATGTTTGAAAAATTTCTTTTTTTTTAAGTTTTTATTTAAATTCCAGTTGGTTAACATACAGCATAATATTAGTTTTGAGTATAGAATTTAGTGATTCAGGCAGCCTCAGTGGCTCAGCAGTTTAGTGAGCCCAGGGCGTGATCCTGGAGATCTGGGATCGATTCCCACATCGGGCTCCCTGCATGGAGCCTGCTTCTCCTTCTTCTGCCTGTGTCTCTGCCTCTCTCTCTCTCTCTCTCTCTCTCTCTCTCTCTGTGTGTCTCGTGAATAAATAAATAAAATCTTTAAAAAAAAAGAATTTAGTGATTCATCTCTTACATGCAATACCCAGTGCTCTCATCACAAGTGCCCTCCTTAATATCCATCACCCATTTATCCCATCCCTTTGCCCACCTCATGTCCAGCAACCCACAGTTTGTTTTTCTATATTTAAGAGTTTGTTTTAGGGTTTTCCTCTCTCTTTTTCCTACTGTGTTCATCTGTTTTGTTTCTTAAATTCCATATATGAGTAAAACGATATGAAATTTATCTTTCTTTGACTGACTTATTTTGCTTAGTATAATACTCTCTAGCTCCATCCGTGTCTTTGCAAATGGCAAGATTTCTTTCTTTTTGACAGTTGAGTAATATTCCATTATATATGTATACACCATTTCTTTATCCATATATCAGTAGATGGATATTTGGACTCTTTCCATCATTTGGCTATTGTTGACAATGCTTCTATAAACATTGGAATACATTTATGCTTTAAATTAATATTTTTTGTATCCTTTGGGTAAATACCTAGTAGTACAATTGCTGGGTCATAGGGTAGTTCTATTTTTATCTTTCTGAGGAACCTCCATACTGTTTTCCAGAGTGGCTGCACCAGTTTGCATTCCCACCAACTGTGTAAAAGGGTTCCCCCTTCTCTAGATCTTTGCTAACACTGTTGTTTTCCGTGTTAAATTTAGCCATTCTGACAGGTGTGAGGTGGTATCTCATTGTAGTTTTGAGTTATATTTCCCTGATGATGAGTGATGTTGAGCATCTTGCCATGTGTCCGTTAGCTATCTGTATGTCTTTCTTGAAAAAAAAAGTCTATTCCTATCTTTTGCTCATTTTCTAACTGGATTATTCATTTTTTGGGTTTGAGTTTTATGGGAAACTAAATCCTTTATCAGATATGTCATTTGTACATATCTTCTCCTATTCTGAAGGTTGCCTTTTATTTTTGTCAATTATTTCCTTCACCATGCAGAAGCTTTTTATTTTGATGAAATCCCAATAGTTTATTTATTTATTTTTAAAGATTTTATTTATTTATTCATGAGAGACACACACACACAGAGAGGCAGAGACACAGGCAGGGGGAGAAGCAGGCTCTATGTAGGGAGCCTGATGTGGGACTCGACCCCGGGACTCCAGAATCATGCCCTGGACTGAAGGCCAGTGCTAAACTGCTGAGCCACTCAGGGATCCCCTATTTTGATGAAGTCCCATTTTTTGTTTGTTTCTCTTGCCATAGGAGACATATCTAGTAAGAAGTTGTTATGGCTGATGTCAAAGAGGTTACTGTCTGTGTTCTCCTGTAGGATATTGATGGTTTCCTGTCTCATGTTTAGGTCTTTCATCCATTTTGAATCTATTTTTGCGTATGGTGTAAGAAAGAGGTCCAGTCCTATTCTTTTGTTTGTTGCTGTCCCATTTTCCCAACACCATTTCTTGAAGAGAATATTTTTTCCCATTGGATATTCTTTCCTGCTTTGTTGAAGACTAATTGACCATATAGTTGTGGATTCATTTCCAGGTTTTTTATTCTGTTCTATTGAAATATGTATCTATTATACTATACTGTCTTGATCACTACAGCTTTGTAATATAACTTCAAGTCCAGAATTGTGATGCCTCCAGCTTTACTCTTCCTTTTCAAGATTGCTTTGGCTATCTGGAGTCTTAGGATTATTTGTTCTACCTCTGTGAAAAATGCTGGTGGTATTTTGATAGGGATTCCATAAAAGAAAGGGAGAGCAAATATTGTTATGTCTACTACTCAATGCAACCTACACATTTAATAATCAATTTCTAATGATATTTCATAAATGATGATGCAACTGAAAATGATCAAAATTATTAGTCAGGCACTATATTTTGGCAGGAGGCCTAACACGTTTTGTTAGTTGTTTCGCAACTCCCAGTATTGGGATGATCACCTTTCTTAATTAGGTAAATTGGTCACGATTCATTGCATATCTAGCAAAAGTTGTTTTAAAAGTCAGACCCTCCATTTATCAATGAATTTCTTTATGTAGAGAGCTCAGGAAAATTATTAGATCATTAGGAATTACACTTTCACTCTGTTATACCTTAGCAGGAAAACCAAAGAGAATTTGCCTATTTTCACATATTTAAGTAGTTTAAGGTAATATATAGGAAACTAAGAAAACTTTCACGTAAGAAGTTTTTCAGAATAAATTGTTTAGGTTATCTATTGCTGTGTAACAAGCCACTCCAAAAATTAGAGATTAAATACTAATTATTTCTGATCATTCTGTGTGTTACATGGGCTCATCTGGGTGTTTTTACCTTCCATATGATATAGCTAAAACTACTCATGTGGCTGCATCAGCTGGACTTTGGGCTAGAAGGTTCAAGATGGTTTCTCATGCTTTAAGGTTTATCTCCATGTGACTTCTAATGATTCAGCAGTCTGGTCTATGTTAACTTACAGCTTGCTGACTAGGCTCCTAGTAGGTGTATTCCAAAACGAAAAGCTTCAAAATGCAAATACTTATTAGTCTTCTGCTTGCATCAATTTGCAAGTGTCCCACTGCCCAAATCAAGTCATAGGACCAAGCCAAGGTTCTGTGTGGGAGGGAATTACATTAGAGCTGTAATACTGGGAGTAAGGCTCACTTAAGTTTATGTCATCAGGCTAAGCTTGAATTTTAAAAGCCTACATTTGTATAATGCTCAGTGTGATACCTTAGGTGTAGTTACTTGGGCTCATTTGTTGGGTGTAGAGTCCTGTAAACTGGAAAGGTAAATTACCACACAACAATTCCTACAATGGTAAGATAGAAAGAAGATAATCACACTGTACATCTCACTCAGAAAGAAGGAGAGGAAGAAAAGATACAAGGAAATTCTGAAATCCAGTCAGGCTCATGCCACCTTTTCACCTATTCCAGGGTAGGAAATGTTTCTTGATTAAACTCAGTTCTCTTTGGGAGTGGTTCCCCATGACCCTTGGCTCAGCTTTCTGAGCTCTTCATTCTGCAATCTTATCAGTAAAAAAAATTGCCTTTGCTTGTAGCTGAGTAGCTTTACCAGCCTACAGGGTTATGTGGTAGTAACTGAAGCCTTCTGTCAACAGCTATGTGAGTGAGTGAACTGGGAAGCAGATCCTTTATCCCTAAATGACTGCAGGCCTGGTCAACAGCTTTACTACAGCCTTTGAGAGATCCAAAATAGAACTGTCCTGTTAGGCTTCATCAGAATCTTGACCTCAGAAACTGTATGGGGTAGTAGATGCTTGTCACTTTAAGTTCCAAGATTTAATTTTTTTGTGCCAATAGCTAACTAATTGTAGCTAACTTTGCCTTATGTTTTATGGAAACAAATTGTGTGAACTCTCTTTTATTTAATATATCCAGTTTTAATATAAAAATAATGCTTTATATTTCTCTCCGTAAGTTAGACTGCTAATTTAGGAAGTTTACCCTCTTTATCCTTTTCCTTTTCTTGAGCCCTGGTAAAAACATCTAATTTCAAACATCCTTATATTAAAAAGGTCTAATATAAAGTGCAAGATACCCAGGATTATTTTTAATGAGAAATGTCTTGTCTACATGGAAAAAAAAAACTAATATTTTTTTCTGGGAAACCAAAATGAAGATATGAAGTAGAGAGATAAATCTTGCCAAATTTATTGATAAATCTAAAGCAATTCCAAACAAAGTCCTAAAAAGGAGGTGGCATAATGCAATGCATAAGAGTGCTAGCTCTAGGAGCACCTGGGTCACTCAGTCAGCTAAGTATCCAACTCTTGCTTGATTTTGGCTCAGGTCATGATCTTGGAGTAATGAGATTGAGCCCCATATAGGGTCCCAATCAGCAGGAAGTCCACTTGAGATTCTCTCCCTCTCACTCTGCTCCTCCCCTTGCTTGCATATGCTTTCTCTCGAAAATAAATAAATATATCTCAAAAAAAAAAAAAAAAAAAGGAGTACTGGCTCTAAAGTCAAATGCCTTGAGTAAAATACTGACTCCAACATTTACTAGCTCTGTATTAGTAAATTATTTAATTCCCTATGCCTGGGAAGCCCGGGTGGCTCAGAGCCACCTTCAGCCTGGGGTGTGATCCTGGAGACCCGGGATCGAGTCCCATGTCGGGCTCCAAGCGTGGAGCCTGCTTCTCCCTCTGCTTGTGTCTCTCTCTGTCTCTGTGTCTCTTGGAAAAAATAAATAAAATCTTTAAAAAAAATAATTCCCTATGCCTCAATATAGTCACCACTGCTGAGCAGAATAAACAAGACAATCAAAATGGAGAGTTGTCACATTTCATTGTGATGAATCTACCCTACGAAATACTTTCACACTTACTCAAAGATATATGTATAGAAGTACTTATTATGCTGTTCATAATAGTAAAAACTTCAAAACAATTTGAATTTCTATTATTAGGACAATTGCTAAAGGGATTAAAAGATCACATAATGATATACTATGCAGTCATTACAAAGAATGGGTTTCCTATTATGTATAGAAATATGAAAATTGCCCATCTTACATTGTTAAGTGGAGAAGAAAGCTTGATGCATATTGTTGTGTACAGTATCATTCCATTTGTAATAATAATAATAATATCAAAAGAAATCTCTCATTCTATTGCATGTGTGTGTGTATATATATATATCTATCAAGAGAGAGGAATATATTTTTGTATGAATAGAGACAAGACGTGAAAGATTTCGTATACAATAGATAACAATGATTACCTTAAGGTTATATGTTGGGGAGGTAGAGGGGGAGGCTTTCACTTTCTGCTTTGTATCAATCAGGGTTTTCAGGTACAAGTGATGGAAAACTGAACAAAAATTTGCTTAAACAATGAAGTTTATTAGCTCATTTAACAGGAAAGCAAGAAAGAAACTAGGCTTCTGGTTTGATTGACTCACTGGCTCAATTATGTTATTTATGTTATTGAGGAACCATGTTCTCTCCTGTTCTTCTGTCATCTATAATTCACATCACCCCTCATGATTGTAGAATGATTGCCAACAGCAGAAAGGACTCTATACTGTTTTCAAGGATGGTAGAAATTCTCTCTCATTGAAAAACAAGGATTCCAACTCCTCTTTTTGTGTTGCAAAGCCAGAGTTTGGCTACATAATGAAACTTCAGCCAATTAATGACAAGGTTGATGCTATTGCAATTCAATCAATCAGGCTTACCCCTTAAACTCGAGTCAGTTTCCTAAACTGCGGTGGTGTTATTCAACCAACATGTCTGTCATAGTATTGCTTACTATTGCTATTATTATACAATAAGTTGAACTGCTTTTTAAATCAAAGTTTAAGGAATATTGAAAATCTTGAAGGTAGTTTTTTGTATGTTTGACTTTCATTCAGTAATCTAATGAGATTTTATTTAAATCCCGACTAGTTCTAAAATTTCTTAGGTTATTATAAAAATGAGTACAATGTTATAGGCACAGATATTTATCACAGTTTATGATGAAAGTGAAGATACTTTACAATCCACATTGTATAAAATAGTATTACTTTCATGGTTTATCTGTCCTTTAAAAAATAGTAAAAGGGCACTAGTATGCTTTTATCTATAAAAGCATAAAGAAGGTACATTTCAATTACTAGAAAATAAAGAAATGTAAGTTAACAAGTTTCTTCTCACCTTATATAAAAGTTCAGAGAGAAGCAAATAAACCAAAATAAAACAAGATAAAAGCCCCACACCGAAACAACAACAAAACTGATTCAAAGAGAATTTAAAAAGTGATATGAATATCAAAATTTTCAATGTTAATTAAAAAGAATACTCTCAATATAGTTAGGAAATACTACCAATTGGATATTTTTATTTTTTTAAAGATTTTATTATTTATTCATGATAGACATAGAGAGAGAGAGAGGCAGAGACACAGGCAGAGGGAGAAGCAGGCTCCATGCAGGGAGCCCGACGTGGGATTCGATCCCGGCTCTCCAGGATCACGCCCTGGGCCAAAGGCAGGCGCTGAACCACTGAGCCACCTAGGGATCCCATGGATATTTTTAATATACAAGAGGTAATTTCTTTCTTTCTTTTTTTTAAAGATTTGTTTATTATTTGAGGGAGAGAGGGAGGCAGAGAGAAAGAGAGAGAGAGCCCGTGCAAGCACACAGTGGGGAGGGGAGAGAAAAACTTTAACAGACTCTGCACTGAGTGCAGAGCCCAAAAGGGGCTCAATCTCAGGACTCTGAGATCAGGACATAGATCACAACTCGATCACAACCCATTTGTAAAAATACAAATTATTGTGAGATAAGCCAAAACCAAGAGTTAGATGCTTAACCAGCTCTGCCATTCAGGTGCCCCACTAAGAGATAATTTCTAATAACTTTATATCTTTCACTGTGGCTGAAGAGATAATTAAATTCAAGAGTTGAAAAGGTCAAGATTAGTCATGAGATTTATTAGAGAGAATATAATGCTAAGCATTTGTTTGAAAATTCATTTGTTGCTTTCTATGGTAAAGTGGCTTTTAATGAATGACCTACCTGTTTTCTATAGCTAAGCCACAGCTCTACTACAAAAACATACAGTTAGGTAAATTAAAACTGATTTCTCAGATCTTTGGAAACTGTAGAATGCCAATAATTAATATTATTATGTGGAATGTGAATGCAAAAAAACATTTTTAAATGATAGTCTCCTTTCCCAATAAAACCAACAGCAATCTTCGTTACAAAAATCAAATGAATTTAAACAGGCTTATCTCCCCAAAATTGTCTCTTCTAAAAAACAAAATAATTTTCTTGTGATGAAAATTTGCTTTGATTTTGTAATAAGAAATGAAAGAAAACAACAATATGGTCAAGTTCTCATTTCTAGTTTTGGTTTTAGTTTGAGCATAGTTTAAACAAAGAGCATAATATAGGAAAGCCTCTATTAATAAGGTTCCAAATCTTCCTTAAGGCAGTGCTCAGTGAATGTGGCAGACACAATTATCTGTTTGCAAATATTTAGTGGTGGTAGCCAATATGACCTCAATGCATAGAAATCCAATCAGAACCCATAAGTATCTGTGTGTAAGAGTACACTAAATTATTCTATATTCCGCATCCAACTTTTTAAATTGGTTAATAGTATTTCACAAATATATCCTTTTCAAAAAAGAAAATATCCTAAGCAGGGAGATGTCTCCTTGTAAAGGAACTCTTGAATGGAAGACCACATTAATATTATTTTAACTGCTTCCTTGCTTTCCTCTCCACAGAGCTCTTCTTTCAAGAAGTTCTTCTGAACCTACACTCTCCACCTTGAGCTGCTTTACATGCTCCTACCCTTGCTTCATAAAATGCTGAGAGTGTAACTCTAGCACTGGGCCACTAGGTAGATCTAGAATAATACTTGCTTTTTTTTTTTTTAAGATTTTATTTATTTATTCATGATAGACAGAGAGAGAGAGAGAGGCAGAGACACAGGCAGTGGGAGAAGCAGGCTCCATGCAGGAAGCCCAATGTGGGGTTCCATCCTGGGTCTCCAGGATCATGCTCTGGGTTGAAGGCAGATGCTTAACCGCTGAGCCACCCAGGGATCCTGAATAATAGTTTTCTATATGAGTCTGTGAAGTGACTGCTGAGTTTGGAATGGTAGGATTTTTTATAAGAATGCTCAAAATACATTTTAAAGTAAAGACTTAAAAGTAAAATATTTTCCTACAAATTACATGGTCACTTTGTTTTTGGAGAGGCTGGGAAGTGAAAAACTGCATTCCACAGATTTGTGCTGGATGGTCGAACTAGATGCATTCTCACGATTTGGACAGTGAAACTCGGGTGTCATGGCAAGTATACTAGAGGGCATGGAGGCACTTGAAGAACCTCACACTCAGCTTCTCAGCCTTTAGCTACCAGCATTATATGGATGAGAGGCAGTTTTTGCAGCAGGAACAGTCTGATATTTCCTGGATTACAACCTTAGTGATGGGCCGTTAAGTTTAGGAATCTAGTGGCTGATCATGACTTCCATTCCTGGCTTGATCAACAATTTTCCAAGCTACAATTCCTTGAATTAGAATTCCTTTCCGTTGGGACTCCTGGATGGCTCAGCAGTGTCTGCCTTCGGCTCAGGGCATGATCCTGGTCCCGGGATCGAGTCCCCCATCGGGCTCCCAGCATGGAGCCTGCTTCTCCCTCTGCCTGTGTCTCTGTTGCTATACTTTGAAAAGATTTTGCCTCCTGTAGTAAACCAGAACTGATACACACTCCTTATTATATTCTTCACTTACGTGTCTTTTCCCCTACTAGACAGCAAACACTCTTCATGGATAGGGATAGAACTTTTCTTTGTTCATCTCTCATTCATTCTTACATTCATCTTTCATCTTACTCTTTTATTTGTATGTTCTGCAATCACATATTTGGCACAGAAATGCACAAGAAATATCCTTATTATTAATGAATTAGTAAAGGGTCATGTCAGGAAATACACAAGATATTAGAGATACAGAGATGAGACATCCTTAACAACAATAAATTACATTTATTAAGCACTTACGTATCAGGCTTTGTGTACAGCATTTAATATGCATTGATTTGATTTTAATTTTTTTGCTTGTTTGGTTTTATATTTGTTTGTTTTCTAATCCTTATAACATTCCTAACATCTAGGTACTAATTATCACTTCCCATTTTACACATTAAGCAACAGAAGATGGAAGACGTTAAATAACTTACACAAAGTTGCATAGTATTGAGGTTGGTTAAACTTGAACCTAGGCAATCTGATTCAGTAATACGTACTTTCAATCAGTATTCTGAGATCTCTAATATAGTTGGCAAACAGATTCATAAAGAGATTTACTACTTGATAAGTTCCATAATATGTCAATCAGCAAGGCTTACCTTTGAAGAGGCATTAGGTACTGAGGTACAAAGGATTAGCACAAGTTCGGGATAAATGGAAGTGATAAAGAATGCTATTGTAGGTGGAAAGAATGTCATTTTAGTGATAAAGAATGCTATTTTAGGTGTTCCTACAAAGGAACAAAAGAAAAAACAAGACAGCATTGCTGAGACAGCATGGTGATTATTATGAGGTTTAGTGAAGAGGGGTAAAAATAGATAAAAGAGTGGCAAAGAGAGACCAACCACAACGAGTCAGGTATACATTTCTAGGGAATTAAAGTTTTTGCTTTTTGTTTTGTTTTGTTTTGAAGCAGGCCACAGGGTGCTATTGAAACATTTAAAAACCTTTGAGAATATTTCCATTATAAGGAGATCATTTTGGAGCAATGTGGACAATCTACAAATTATTATGTAGGGTGAGATTAGAATTGGGAATTACAGCAAGTAGAATTAATTTTCACTTTTGGGCTCCCAGAATTAACCAGAAGGACTAGCACCTATATGAGAACAACCCATATTCACCAAGTTGAATTGAGCCTAAATAACGTGAGGGTCAGAGAGGTTTAACCACCTGTCAAAATTTAGTTTATTGGTGGTAGAACTGGGATAAAAATTTAATCCAGTGCTTTCTCTTACTTTAAACAAAATCAGAGAAAATTTAATTGCATATTTACCATTTGAAATATGAAAACTTTTGCTATGTGTATCTAGAAATATATTTGAAAAATATACATATGTAAATTTATGGTTAAATCTCATTTCTTGTTTTTCATTTTTGTATGCTTATTTTCTGAGACCATGATCTTAAATACTCAAGGTTCTATTTTCCCAGTGATCTCTGAAGTTACTTTCCTTGCTAGATACTCCTCTCATTCCCAATATTCCTTGGTTTCTTCTAATGCTTAAGGCAAAAAAGGAGTGAAACAGGAAAAAAACTCTGGGCTGGGGAAAAAATTACCATCACAACCATTAGCTATTAAGACATGCCATTAGAGGGGCACCTGAGTGGCTTAGTAGTTGAGCGTCTACCTTTGGCTCAGCTCATGATCCTGGGATCCTGGGATCCAGTCCTGCATCAGGCTCCTCAGGGGAAGCCTGCTTCTCCCTCTGCCTATGTCTCTGCCTCTCACTCTCTCTCATGAATAAATAAACAAAATCTTAAAAAAAAAAAAAAGACATGCCATTAGAAACTTAAGTAAAACCTATGAAGTATTAAATTAGATTGTGTAGGCTAAATCCAACCTACCTCAATACAGTGTAATCTAATGTAAAACCTAATGTAAAAAATATAATCACTTTTCTCTTAGAAAGACAAAGAAGCAACTCTTTGTTATTCTGCTGTGGTTATAGTTTCTTTTCTTTCCTTTTCTCAGTTACTGTTTCACTCCAGACTGTGTTCTCTCAGGAGGTCCAACCAATCGACAATTCTGTGGACTTAATCTACATGTTCTAGGACACTTCAAAGGTTAAGTAAATTCTATTTATAATACCATGATTACCAAATTGTAAATGCTAGCAGCCTTAGGTTTTGAGAACTTTGAGTCCTTACTTTTGAATAGAGGGCCTATCATCACTGTGAAATATCAGATGCTATACCTTAGCAATGGTATAAAATTTGCCAAAACAGGATTTATGGGGACTTGGCTGGATCTAGAAGTATAATTGGCCTCAGTATACTATGGCACATAAAAGATATACACTTACATATTTCTGTTGAAATTAAATATACAATAAGTCAATCCAGTTGCCTTGTTTTTAAAGACAAATCTAGGGCAATGTGTTTAGAAAGGAAGTTTTATAATTTAACAAAAAGTATTTAGGCACATCATTTAGCCCTTTTGGTCTTTAGAACACCTCCTGAAGGGATTATCTTTGCTTAGATAACTTATACTCATTTTATACTTTCTCTCCTATTGAATGATTTAGAAATGACAAAATAAAATTAAAATTGAAAATGAGTCAAACACTTGTTATAACTGAGCATCAGAGGCACAAGCTTAGGGTACAGCTGCATAACAGTGAATGTTCTTTCGCTGTTAACACCTGGGGTTTTCTATTTATAGGAAGATATCACAAGTTTAAACACAAAAGAAAATGACTCACAGATCCAATAAAATTTGGAATGCACAACCACCAGCAATATCAGGGGATTTCACCCAATATTTGCCAACAAATCAATAACATGATTAAATCCTTCTGTACTGTGGGCAATCAAATGCTTACTAACAGGTACTACTGCCTAAATTAATATAATCCCAGAAGTGCTCTGTCTCTGTCAAACCTAATACCACTGAGGCTTAAAATTCACACATGATAAGCTGGAGGGTATTTCTTAATAATGCTTTAAATAAAATGAAATTATATGAAGATTCTGACTTAAATGCTTCTGCACTGAGTGGGCTCAGTTTAAATTGCTCTTGTGTCTAGATGGCATGTTTCCTGCTGTCCATATTTCTTTACATGTTCTACTAAACGAAAGTAAGAAGTGTTTAAATATATTATATGTATAATATATATTACTTAAATATTAAGTAATATATTAAGTAGTATAGTAATGCTAAATAATATAATTACTTTAATATATTTATATATATTACTTTTTTCACTAAAACTATAACTATCTTGCAACTGTTTGTTATAAAGATTACATGGACATGGCTCTCACCACTCACACTTTCAGACTCAGATCAAAAGTTCCTACCTCTCTGAACCTACCCAGATTTACAAGAAAAATCAGAGGCTTTCTCTTTTGTTTCTTACTACTGTTTCATAGCATTTATCACACTATTTTGTAACCACTTCTTCTAGTCCTTGAGGGTAGCATAAGTATCTAGCACATATTACTGAGTAAATGCAAAAGCCATATCAAGTAACCAATGAAGCATATGAACAAAATCTGCCATTTAGTTAATGGTAGTATGGGTTTTTCATTAAATATTATTTTACTTTGAAGATCAAGGTTTGACATGAAAATAGTCAATACAAACAAGAGCCATGTGTAATCATGTTTATGTTGACACAACCAGATTTTATCAATATGCTAATACTGTATTCTGCTTACTAGGGAGATTACTAATACAGTTAACATAAAAGTTTCGAGCAGCTATTACACTCCAGCCACAGTATTAGGTGCGACTTAGGGTTAGAAGAATAAGACAAAGTAGCTGACCTTAAAGAAATACCTATTGAATGAAAGAGGCTTTCTATTCTCAGAAATCTTTCAATTTATTAGAAATATATTCTATGCATATCATTTACTTATTATTTCATCGAATAATAATGATGCTGAAAAAACATAGTTATTGGGACACTCAAAAAACCTGTTTTTCCTCCTTAGAAGAGGAACTACAAGTGTTTGGCTAACAACTCAAATTTAAGGACATGGATTAAAAATCTTTATTTAAGAAGTGCCAATGTGGGGTGCCTTGCTGGATCAGTTGGTTAAGCATCTGCTTGGCTCAGGTCATGATCCCAGGGTTCTGGGATCAAGCCCCACATTGGGTTCCCTGCTTAGTGGGGAGCCTACTTCTTCACCTCCCTATGTCCCTCCCCCAACCCAATCTCCAGCTTGTGCTCTCTCTCTCTCTCTCAAATAAATAAACAAAATCTTAAAAAAAAAAAAAAAGTGCCAATGTATATGACACTTGAGTGCACTGAGAGAAAAAATAGAGATAGGTTAGGGAAAGAAGGAGGAGGATGAAGAGAAAGAGGGGAAGGAAAATGAAAATAAGAAAATAAAGTAGAGCTAAGTTAGAAACGGGGAAATAATAGGAATAGGATAAAAGGAGAATTGGAAACAGAAATAAAAGGAAAGAAAAAGGGAGTGAGGAAAACAAAAGAAAAATAGCCAAGAAGGAAAGTCTGACACAAAGGAAGCACATGAAGATATAAAAGGCAAGAGAAAACCATAAGCAACAGCTAAAATAACTGAAGAATTTCTTATTTCTAGGATTTCTGAGGGTTGAGCAAAGGGGAAGTATATGTGTGATTTAAGCAGAGAACAGTTAAGTTACATGTGTATAAAAGCTTGTTATAATTATTTAACTCTAGGGATGCCAGGGTGGCTCAGTGATTGAGTGTCTGCCTTCCACTCAGGGTGTGATCCTGGGATTCCAGGATAGAGTCCATGTCAGGCTCCCCCTGGGGAGCCTGGTTCTTCCTCTGCCTATCTCTCTGTGTCTCTCATGAATGAATGAATGAATGAATGTATGAATAAATAAATAAATTTAAAAAGAGAATTATTTAACTCTTTAAATTATGTGAATGCAAACTTGAATTACAATAAAACCTTAAATTAAGATCCTCCTTTGACCCTTAACATTTTTACATTCACCAACCCTTCTTCTGCTCTCTTTCATGGTAATATTCCTTAAAATAGTTTTTTATGAGCACTTTTACCTCACTCATTCTTGTCTCAAACTACTGCAATACAATTTTAGTATCTACTACTCTATGCATTGGCTCTTGTCAAAATCAATGATGACCTGCATTTTGCCAGAGCCAATGTTTCACTGTAATTATCTTATTTGACTTCTATATGGCATTTGACACAATTGACTACTGGCTCCATTCTTAAAATATTTCTTCCAAGTCGACAGCAACATAACATTGGACTGTTATTGTTGTTGTTAATTTTTTTCTCCTTTCTGCTTCCCTGGTGGCCCCTTTGAAGTCTCCTGTATAACTTCTCCTCCTTTGACAGATATCTTAGTGCTAAAGGACCCTCATTTTCGGCCATTAGCCCTCTGTCTTTTCTCTTTGCAGTTTTTCTTCCAAGATGATCTTTCTACTCCCATGAGTTAAGTATCACCATATGCTAATGACACTAAAGTTTGTATTTCTATACCAGACCTCTCCTAGGTTCCAGACTATTATGTTCCATTCAGCATTTCCACTCTCTGCTTAGTAGACATAAATAAACTAAACAAGGTCAAAACAGAACTAATAATTTTCATTTTTCTCAATCCATTCCTGTTCAAATTCACTCTTCTCAAATTTTCCCCATCCCAGCCAAGTATTGGCATATTGATCTACTCTTTGCTCAGACTAAAATATGAGTCATATTTTTCATACTTCACGCCTATTCCTTCTGGATAGCCTGTTACATCTCTTCTGCCAAAATATATTCCAAATCCAAACGTTTCTCATTTTTTTTTCCATTTTCTACCCCATTTCCATAATACTCTGGTCTAGCATTGTGAAATAACCTCCTAACTAGAATCTTTGCTTCATTCTTGCTTAAATATTTATCCTCCATATAGAAACCAGAAGTATATTTCTAAAACATAAATCAGATCATGCCATTTCATGCATAGAAGCTTCCAAAAGATTTCCATTGAAATCTAACATATTCACTTTCATTTACCTAGTTTATGTATTTCTGTATAATTTGGCCCCTACCTGACTCTCCAAAGTCATTCTTACTTTTTATTTACAGTGTTCATTTCATACTGGCCGTCTTAGTTCTTTTTTGGGGGGGGATGCTATTACAGAATACAATAGACCAGGTGACTTGTTTACCTAGTCTGTCTTGACAACAGAAATTTATTTCTCACACTTCTGGAGGTTGAGAAGTCCAAGATCAAGGTGCTAGCAGATTTGGTGGCTCCACTTTCTGATTCATAGATGACTGTCTTCTCATTATGTCCTTACATAGCAGAAAGGAAAGGAAACTCTCACTTTTGTAAGAGCCCTAATCCTATTCATGAAGGCTCTATCCACAGGATTTTATCACCTCTCAAAAGCTCCACCTTCAAAGACTATCACATTGGGGATTAGAGTTAAATGCATGGATTTTGGAGGAGGGACAAAATTATTCAATCTACTGTATTAGTTTTTTTTTTTTCTTTTTTACGCCTCCAATCACCAAATCTCTCTCCTCCCTGCCCACACCATGTTATCTATAACACTAACCATTTTCCTCCCAGAAACAAAGCATCTGATTCCTTACATATGTTTTTCAATATATTTTTATATTATATTGTTATATTATATTATATTATATCATATTATATTATATTATTATTCTGTATATTTTAAAAAATTCTCCCATTAAGATATAGGTTGTTCCTTCCATATATTAGTATCTAAAACATTGTCTGGATGTTTTAAAAAATACTATTTAGTGAATAAGTGAATCTGTTGTTTTAATTTTCCTACATGAAGGGAGAATTCAAAAGTCCTTAAGATGGATTGAAAAGTTGTATAACTCTCCCAATGCATCTACTTTCAGCCCTCCCTAACATAGTCTGAACTCTCACAATTAATTCTGAAACACTTGTAGGCTATCAAAGTAGCATACTGACTGGTTCATAGCTCTTTACATTTTACATGGCTGTTCCTTTAACCTATGATTATATTCCCTTCCCTCCATGAAGAATTCCAATCTGCATCCACGAAAAGCATTTCCTCCTTCTCTACCCTATCACTAGATTTAGTCTTTCTGTCTTTGCACTGTCGTAGCATGCTTTATGTATTCCTACTACCCAGTATGTGTTACGTTGTTTTGTCACTTTTTGCTTCATTTGCTTCATGACTTTTTAGACTGTGAAATCTTGGAGGATGGGATTTTTATCTTGTTTACATTTGTATACCTAGTACTTATAACTGTGTGTGACATGATATATAATTCAGATTTGACTGAGCTTTTCTAGAGAGAATGTTTTCATTGAGTCTATGCCAACTTTGAAACACAATTCAATATGTTTTTGAGTTACTAAATGGAAATTATGATTTCTATAATACTAGTGAGCCACTTAGATTTTACTGAAGAGTAAGTGGGAAGGTAGAAATTACATTATATAGTATGCATCAGGTTTTCTCCAAAACTCTTCAGTAGTCATATCTTTCCAGAGTAACTTCTTGGTTAACCATTTCTTTCTTAACATTTTCCTTACTCTGTCTCCAAACCTTACTGTCTGCAACATTTTTTGCTACTGATATCTCTCTTCTTTTTCAATAACAATGTAACTTTAACTTTGTGTCTTTACTATTATATTCTGATATACACACTATGCAACCTCAGCAATAAAAATAATTCATATCTCTTAAAATCTATTTATTTTAAATAAAGCAGATTATCCTTACCACAAGAATTTTCTTTTTAAAAAATATTTCCCTCCACTTCTAATAGATTATAAAAGTACTTGTTTAAAGTATGAATGATTATATATTAATTTTGCATGTTGTCCTTATAGGGTTCTTTATCTGTCAGGTCTACTTGATCTTTTTTTAAAATATTTTATTTATTTATTCATGAGAGAGAAAGAGATAGAGAGAGGCAGAGATACAGGCAGAGGGAGAAGCCGGCTCCATGCAGGGAGCCCAACGTGGGAGTCGATTCTGGGGCCTCCAGGATCAGGCCCTGGGCCTAAGGTGGCGCTAAACCACTGAGCCACCAGGGCTGCCATATACTTGATTTTCTAGTGTTAATGGCTGCTGCTAGTTAGAAGCATCATTAGTGAATATTTGTATTTCTTGGGACATAGGATACATTATATATATAATATATATATTTAATTATATATATTTTTAATATATATAATATATATTTAATTATATATATATTTAATATATAATATATATTTAATTGTATATATATTTAATATATATAATATATATTTAATTATATATATTTAATATATATAATATATATTTAAAAAATAACTGTGACTTAAATGAGCTAGAAATATCTTTCCCTCTCAGGTAATGAAATGCAAATAGAGGCCAAAGGCTGCTTTGACAGGTATGTTCCATGAAGTTTTCTAGAAACTTGCCATTTACTATGTTGTTGTTTTGCAATAGAAAATTGCCTTTATCTTATATGGTCCTAAATGTATCATCACACTCACATTCCAGGCATTGGAATGGAGGAAAAAATGGAGTAAGAAATATATACCCCTTCTCATACATGGTAAAATTTAGAGTTGCTCACATTTCTTTTGCAAATATCACGTTGGCCAGGATGTAATCATCACTCTACACTTAACTGCAAGAGGGGCTGGTAGATATATACTTTATTCTAGTCAGCCATTGGTCTAGTTATTGTATACTTTGAAATGGTGAAGATAGCAAATGTTATGTGCATTTTGTCACAATAGAAAAATTGAAGAAAAAAATATTTTTGCCTAAGGCCAAATCACAAAGATTTTTTCCTGGTCTTTTCTTCTAGGAATTAAACAGTTTTAGGTTTTACATTTTATTTTTTATTTTTTTTTAAACATTTTTTAATTTATTTATGATAGTCATACAGAGAGAGAGAGAGGCAGAGACACAACAGGCAGAGGGAGAAGCAGGCTCCATGCACCGGGAGCCCGACGTGGGATTCGATCCCGGGTCTCCAGGATCGCGCCCTGGGCCAAAGGCAGGCGCCAAACCGCTGCGCCACCCAGGGATCCCTAGGTTTTACATTTTAGTCTGCAATATATTTTGAGGTAATATATTTATTACCTCATATATTTTCATATGATGACACATATGAGACACTTTTTTGGTTTATGGATATCTAACTGTTTCAGCATCATTTGCTGAAATGCCTGCATTATTTTTATATATAGATTTTATTTTACCTTTTTGGCTCAATTAAACATAACAACCTTTTAAAAATCATTTTCCATTAAAATATATGTATGGCCATATTTTTCTATATATGGTCATATTTTTTGAGACATCTGTACAAGTATGGTCATTTTTTTTTTGGTGTTTCACATTAAAATTTATTAAGTATACCTACATTCTTATAGTTGTTATCTCTAGGTTGTGAGGTTATAGATATTTTTTATTTTCTTCTTTTTGCTTATGTTAGTATATTTGCTTTTTAAAAAAGGGTATGGCTAATTGAGACATAACAAATTCTAGCAAAATATTGAAAGTATGTTTTGACTAGGGGTGACTGTGTGGCTCAGCCAGTCGGACTTGGTTTCATCTCTGGTCATGATCTCATGGGTCATGAGATAGAGCCCCACCTCAGCCTGGATACTCAGTGGGAAGTCTACTTAAAGACTGTCTCCCTCTGCCTCTCCTCATGCGTTGTGTTTGTGTGTGTCTAAAATAAATAAGTAAATCTTTTTTAAAATATGTTTTAACCATATGTGTACATTTGTAGAATAAAATTAAAAATTGAGAAAAAGAAAAAATAAATATTGTACAATGACAGAGAAGATTGGACAGTGTGGCTGGGGACAACTGACTTTTTTTGGTACACTTTCCTTCAAAATATATTCAACATGATACAGAAATGGGCAAAAATTATGAACAGTTTATAGAATATAAAAATGGTGCTCAGACATAAAAAGAGATGCTCAATTTTACTCATAATAAGAGATATTAAAATTTAAACAAATAAAGTGATATCGGTGAAAATGATGGAGTAGATAGGTATTTCCAAAGGCATATCTTTCCGCAGAAACACACAAAAGAAACATGAAAGCTGTCAGACTTTAATAATTATTAATTATTCTATTAATAATTAATCAATATTAATATAATTCTAGAAAAATAGGCAAAATTCTATAGCAACTAAGGAAATACTGAATCAAGAAAGAAACAATCAAAAAAATAGCTGAACTTTGTATCATGTTTACTTCTTGCATTACCTCCCTCCTTGGCTTTACTGAGATTTTATTTTTTTATTTTTTTTATGATAGTCACAGAGAGAGAGAGAGAGAGAGAAAGAGAGGCAGAGACACAGGCAGAGGGAGAAGCAGGCTCCATGCACCGGGAGCCCGACGTGGGATTCGATCCCAGGGCTCCAGATCGCGCCCTGGGCCAAAGACAGGTGCCAAACTACTGCGCCATCCAGGGATCCCTTCCCTGTGATTTTAAAGATGACAGTTCATGTTCCCAATATGGGACCATGCTCCCTGATTCCAGAAAGAACATGGCATATCTTATTCTCAAAGAATTGTGTTTCTCTGTCTGACCTGAGGGTCACCTGAAGAACTGATGCAAATAGCTGATCTTTGTTTTTCCTAACTAGAACTTCCTCATCATAGAAAAGTGGCTACACAGATGACATTTCTCAAAAACACTGAAAATAAAATAAAATAAAATAAATAACCTGCTTCCATCTCGGGCAGAGGAAAATAGCTGGAAAGAGGTTTTATTTTGTTTTGTTTTTTTTGTTTTTGTTTTTGTTTTTTTTAGAATTAAGGCATTGAAAGTTTCTGTGTATATGGGGGGATTTAGAAAGACATCCATTGCCCACAGCACGAGTCATGCTCAAAAAAGACCTTGAGAAGACCTTAAGCTTTCATCTCTGTCTGATATTTAGCCTCAGCAAAAACAAGAAGTGAAGGCTAAAGCAAAGTTGTAAACAGCCTAGCTAAACATTAAAGAAGACCCCAGTATAGAACAGTTTGCAAAGATCAGAAGAATCTTTTTTTTTCCCTTCAGGTGTTTAAGGAAAATCTGTCAAAACAATAGCTAAACTCAAGCCAAAGGATCAGAGATCTCAGAGACCACATGATAAAGAATATAATCTTTACAAAAATAATATAGATAAGGCACTAAACAAAGAGCTATAACCTACAGAATCAGCAGAAACAAATCATGAGGAGGAGAAAATTATTTCCAGAATTATTACATTATAATATCTAAAACTGTTCAGTTTTCAACCATGCAAAGAGACAAGAAAGTATGACTCAATCACAGGAAAATTTAAGAGAAACTGTTTCTGAGGGAGCAGAAACACAGAACTTACTAGATAAAGTCAACATCAAAGAGCTGAAGGAACCATGGACAAAGAACTGAAGGAAACCATGAGAAAGATGCTTTAATGGATAGAGAATATCAATACAGAGATAGAAATCCTAAAAAGGGAAAGAACGCCAGAAATTCTAGAACAAGTAAAATAACTGAAATCACGAAATCACTTGGGAGTGTTTCAGTGGCATATATGAGCATGCAGAATGGAGTCAGTAAACTTAAAGACTGAACTTATTCATCCTGAGGAGCGGAAAAAAAAAAAGAAGAAGAAGAAGAAAAATTAGCAGAGCTTAAGAGGTCTGTGCAACACCATCAAGTGTACCAACATACACCTACTGGGAATCCCAGAAAGAAAGGAAAGAAAGAAAAGGGGGAAGAAAGAAATTTGAAAAAATAATGGCCTAAAATTTCCCACTTTGATAAAAACATAAACACCCATAGAGCTCAACAAATTCCAAAAGGAATAAACACAAAGAGATCCTTACTAAGACAAACAGTTGAAAGACAAAGCTTGAAACCAGCTAGAGAGAAGAAATTCATTCTTTGCAAGGAATCCTGGATAAGATTAATAAACAATCAGCAGAAACTGTGGAGGTCAGAAAGCAATGGATTAACATATTTAAAGTGCTGAAAGAAAAAAAAAGTCAACCAAGAATTATGTATCTGTCAAACGATTCTTCAAAATTGAAGGAGAAATTAAGACAGTCCCAGAAAAACAAAAGCTGAGGGTATTTGTCCCTGGTAGACTTGTCTACAGGAAATACTAAATGAAGTACTTCAGGCTGAAATAAAAGGATACTGGACAATCACATAAAGCCATCCATATGAAGAATAGCTAACATTGTATAGGTAACTACAGGTAAATATGAAGCTAGTGTTACTGCATTTTTGGTATATAACTCCTCTTCTCTTTCTCTATATGATTTAAAAGACAAACTCATAAAACATTAGTGAAAAATCTATGTTAATGGACAACAGTGTTTACAGATGTAATTTCTGACAACAGTATAAAGGGAGAGGGACAGAGCTGTATAGGAGCAGAGATTTTGTATACTATTGAAGTTAAGGTGGTATTAGTACAAAAGAGATTGTTACAAGTTTAAGGGCTTAATTGTAATCCCCAGGGAAATCACTAAGAAAATGACTTAAAAAATGCAGAAAAGGAAATGGAACAGAATGAAAACTGTACACTGTAAAGAATCAAATAATTACAAATAAGGCAGTAATAAAGGAAATAAGGAGCAACAAAGACACCAAAGAACAAAATGTCAGAAATTCTTCCTTTTCACTGACTACTTTATACTTAAATTGATTAAATTTTCCAGTTAAAAGGCAGAAATTGGCAAAGTAGATTTTTAAAAATATGATCTACTTATATGTTATCTTCTAGAGATTCACTTGAAAGAATTTTAGTAGAATCTGATTTACAATAAAGAGATTTAAATGATACAATAAAACAAAAGAATCATGTAAGAAATTTGTTTAGATTCCATTCCAAGGAAGCAACCATATAAGTGCATTCTTAAAAAACTGAAAAAAAAATTGATTGTGAAGATTTGGTTATGATATAAGAGGATACTATGGAGTATCAACACTTTTATTGATCATGATAACTGTAGCTTTGGGAAATCATAATAAAGCAGTTGGGGGAAATTACAAGATATTTAGGGATTGCCTTAAAATATTTTGCAAGAAAGAACATAGTAAAGAGGGATAAAGCAAATATGACAAAATCCTTATAATTCTCTTTTACGAGTAATGGGTATTCATAATACTATGATTTTTACTTTGTACTATGTTTTAAAATTATCATAGTAAAAATTATTTTAAATGCCCAGAATGTGATTATTTCTGACCTGTATACTGCTTTTTCCCTTATATAATCATCATTGTCTCTCACTGGGATGATTACAATAGCCTATAATATTGTCCTCCTGCATCCACTAGTGTACACTTAGTTTGCAGGCAAAGTAATCCTTTGCAACAGAAATAAAAAAATGAATCCAACCTTAGCTAATAACTCTGCCATGTCCCTCAGAGTAAAAGTCAGAAATCTTGCAGAATCTTAAGAAGCCCTTCCATGACTCCACTCCCCACAAGTCTCTGACCCCATCTGCACTGCTCCTCCCCTACTTGGCTCTAGTCATACTAGTCTTTCTCTATGGATGCTCCCACTTTAGGACCTCTGCTCTATCTGCTTCCTCTTCCTGGCATCAACTAACTCCTTCACCTCCTACAAGGTTTTGTTCAAATGGCACTTATTAAATAATATCTAGTGTGACTTTACTTATCCTGTCACAACTAAAATTATAACCTACCCCCTCCGCACCTCAAAACCTCTCCACCTACTCAAACTGCTCTATTTTTCTTCATAGCACTTACCATTTTTAACATATTTACATATTTTTTTTCTAATTTATTTCAATCTATAATTATCTGTCTCTGCTGAAATGTAAGCTCTAACAGGGAAGGGCGATTTATCTATTTCTTTGCTAGTTTTTTTTAGTGCAGAATCTCAAATATCTAAAATAGCACCTGAAGCATCTTGATAGTGAATGTATTTATTTATTTATTTACTTATTTATTTATTTATTTGCTTATTTATTTATTTAAGAGAGAGCACATGAGTAGGGAGAGGAACAGAGGAGTGAGGAAAGGGAGAGGGAAAAAAAATCTCAAACTCTGCACTGAGCATGGAGCCTGATTTGGGGCTCAATCCCTTGACCCCTGAGATCATGACCTAAGTGGAAGCCAAGTGTCAGACACTCGACCAACTGAGCCACCCAGATGCCCTGTGAACGAATGAATTTTTAAACTGGTGGTAAAATTACATTTGAAAACATTAAATATGAGAGAGTGTTTGAAAAAGCCACTGTACAATAAAAATTCAATAAACATAAGCTTAGATAAAATACAGAATTAGGAGTTAGTTGTTGGGACACCTGGGTTGCTCAGTGGCTAAGCTTCTACCTTTGGCTCAGAGGTGATCCCAGGATCCTGGGATCTAGTCTCTCACTGGGCTCCCCTCAGGGAGCCTGCTTCTCCCTCTGCCTATGTCTCTGCCTCTCTCTCTCTCTCTCATGAATAAATAAATAAAATCTTTAAAAAAAAAGGAGTTAATTGTTAGTTTAAAAAGCCTTTATTTGTTCGTCTATCCGTCTAGACCATTTTAATTCTCTCTTTAATAATGCTATGGCTTGGGATCCCTGGGTGGCGCAGCCGCTTAGGGCCGGCCTTCAGCCCAGGGTGTGATCCTGGAGTCCTGGGATTGAGTTCCGCATCAGGCTCCTTGCTGCATGGAGCCTGCTTCTCCCTCTGCCTGTGTCTCTATCTCGCTCTCTCTCTTTGTGTCTCTCAGGAATAAATACATAAAATCTTAAAAAAAAATAATAATGCTATGGCTCTTTAATAATGCTATGGCTTTGGTTTAGAGTGAGAAAATGAAAAGTAGAACTACATTTATCAAAATACAGGCCACTTTTTTATATCTATTGCTGTTCAAGGGATGATAATTAACAAATAATGTAAAGTTTTGAGAGTTAATTACTCTGATATGTGCTACAGGATATTTCAGAAATCACAAATTATTATTAAAATTGATAAAAATCACCTTTTTATAACTCATCTTTTCCAAAAGAAAAACTAGGAGGATAAAAGTTTATTTAAAAGCTGTGTTCAGTCCTCATATCTTCTCAGTGTGATACTACACCTCTTGCTTGTTAAGAACCCACCTGCAGTCAGTAATAAATGAAAGAAAAAAGAGTTACCTTTGAAATTGGAAATAAAATTCAAAGGGTGGAACAGGAGAAATGTACTGTGCATATCCATTTGCATAACAAATTAAAAATATTACATAAGTAAGAAACTGGCAGGCAATTTCCCTCAATTCTTTGATGAGTTATGATATTGTTGAGTAGAGTGAGAAAGAGGACCAAATGATGTTTATTTGTTTTGATTACCAAATAATTGAATAAATAATAAAGGAATGAAATGGAAAATGCAGGAAAATGTATACACTTTATACCTTGATTTCAGTGAGGCTTTGACTCTCTGCTGCAATATCTTTATGAACAAAATAGAGAAACATGGGTGAAGTACAAACACACAATTGAGTACTTTTTAACTGGTTGGACAAATATTCCTAATGATTGTTGGTTAACGGATTAATGACTGCTTTAATTATACAAACAAGACCATTTGGCTTATGATGTATTAACTTAGAAGAATAATAATGCCTGGCATTGTATAGCATTTGATAGTTCACAGAGAACTTTCAGGTAAAATATCTCATTTGATCCTCATCATAGTCTTATGCTGAAGGCTGGGACAATGTAATTATCTTTATTTAACTAGAGATGGAAAATGATTTTCAAAAGGGGAAAATGATTTGCTTAAGAACATACAGAAGTGCTTATGCTTATTAATATTTCAGATGATACAAACCTAAAAGGAACAGTATGTTCGATAAAATAATGCAGATTTAAAAAATATCCCTACAGTAGATGCATGGGACAAATCTAACAAGAGAAAATTGAATTAAAATAATACAAATGCATGTAATAAACTGGACTATTCTCTTTTGAGCATTTATCTCAGTTTATAGTTATAAATTTATTGCTGTGATTATTTGATTGTCTGATTCTTCCTAGAGACTATATGGCCATTGTGATCAAGCTATGATCAGCAATCCATCTCCTGCATCTGGAATAGTGCTTGGCACTACTAGTTATGTGTCAAAAAATAAACAAATTCAGCACAAAGTTTATAAAAAAAACATCAAATGTAAATTTCAGAACTCAAAAGACCTATCTTGAGACCTATATTAGAAAATAAAATAGGGTGTTAGTTGACAGAATAAAGAAAACATTAAAGAAAAAGTCTATTGTAATCTTAGCCTATGTTACTGTGAGTAATTTTAAGTTCACTCATATAATCAGGGTAATGACCAACCAGATTTTGCGCAGAAAAACATATTGGAAATTACTGAGAAAAACTCTAGACATACCTGAGTGTGTCTTAAGCTAAAATTTTTTTTAAACTTTTGCTAGAAGGTGATATGTAAGAAACAGATTTATAATGGATAGTTCCAAGGTAAAACTAGGGTCTAGGGAAACAAATTTATTTTCTATGAAAGTAAAAAATTTATAAGATATAAAAAATAGAACAGCTCAACACTGTAGGAAACAGTGTGAAATAAGGGAATCTGTATCACTGGAAGTATTTAAGCGTATCTGAATAAACTTGCCAAAGTCATGACAGAGAACATTTGTTTTCTTGAATAAAAATATATTAGATTCCATTTATTATAACATATCCCTAATTAAATTAATTTGGCTATAATGTTCTTGAATATAAAATTAATACCTTGCACTGGAGCAAACATGCAGTATATATACATATATTTTTGACATTTCACCTGATTTTTAGCACCAGACATTATATTTAAACTCTTGTCTTTATGACAAATAAGATATGACTTAGTTTTTGTTATTATTGTAAGCTTAAAAAATATTTGTTTTTTAAACAAAAAAAGGAATTATATAAGATATCTATTTATTAAGCTAAATTTTAAAAAAAGTTCAGAATGTATATACATAAGGTCTTTTGTAAGGCTAATAATACTGGAAGAAATAAGTTTCAGATTAAAACAAAGAAATCCTTCTGATTCTTCCAGAGAATACTCTTTCCTATGTTTAGAAATTTATAAAAGGAATTTTGTGGCTTTAAAAGTTATGAGTAATGTCTGTTAGATTTTAGCATTTGGATGCCTGAAGTGGAACATTGACTTAATGCCAATAATGCTAGCTTTTTCTTTGGTGTTCAGAATCGCACTTTGCAAGCTCATCCATTGAGAAATTCTTTCTAAAGTAGAGCTAAAAGGCTGTTCCCTGCTGTGCTGAGTGCACTAATTTCCATTACCTTCTAGTGCCTTCCTGTTCTTAATGACCTATACATACAACCACCTGTAGAAGAGCAGCACTTTGTTTATATATCAATAAAATAGGCCATATATACATACTTTTCCATTTTTCTCTACAACAAATGTGTTTTACTCCTGATGTTTAATGCATTTTGAACATGTGCTGTTCTATAAATTTAAAGCAAGGTTAAAAAGAAAATTAAACAAGATTCATCTGGCAGCACTGCAAGTTAGTATCACACACCTGGCACACAGTTTCCAAAGGAAAGCGATTCTGTAAGAAAGAACTGCTTGATAAGCAACAGAACTAAAAAAAGATGAGCAGGTGATAGTGTATTGAAAATTAGATGAAAGCCTTCAATGTGATATTGCAGGAAGAAATGGAGAAGTAATGAGATGAGACAGAGCAAAGGGAAAACAAGACAGAATAAGGAGAGGTCTATCACAGTGCCAAATAGCTTCCGAAGAAGTAGTGGAAACTGTCCCTTGTAAAATCCCAGAGTAGAGTAGGAAATCAGACTGAGAATATATAGTGACGAAACTTTACTTTAGTGACCAGAGAACAAAATGATAAAAGAAAGAAACACAAATCAAAAAGTTAGATGACTTTGAATATGATAGTTTTGTTAATGTTTCCTTCCGTTAATAAAAATAATAATTGTAATAATTTTGATTAGTGAAAAAAACTTTTTAAAGATTTTATTTATTTATTCATAGAGACGGAGAGAGAGAGGCAGAGACACAGGCAGAGGGAGAAGCAGGCATCACACAGAGAGCCTGACGTGGGACTCGATCCAGGGTCTCCAGGATCACGCCCTGGGCCACAGGCGGCGCTAAACCGCTGCGTCATCGGGGCTGCCCTGATTAATGAAAATTTTAAATAAATTTTTGAAAACCTTGGCCAATCAAAAATAATATGGTTCAATCTTTGTAGATATGTTGGAAAACTTAGACTTATGGTTGAGTCTCTGATGAGACTGCTGCTTATCATGATACCTAGATTGTAGCTCACTAAGGGCCTGAGCAGATGACCTAATTGAGTTGTGCCCAGACTCCTGTCCCTGATAACTGTAAGATAACAAATGTGTGTTATTTTAAGCTGTTAAATCTGTGGTAATTTGTTATACAGCAGTGGAAATCTAGTACAAGCATTCATGCTTACAACAAGGAAATGCTACTTAAAAGATCTTAGATATTTATTGAATATATGTTACTGAATTGAAATGATGTCAGAAAACTCTCTGCTCTCATATCTGCTCACCTGTAATTAACTTTAAAATCAAAGCCCTTTCCCAGAGTACATCTTTCATTTCCATCTCTGTTAAATTGAGGCTGAAGCCTTTTCTCTCTACTTATTAAAATTTTGCTTTAGCTTTTGGGAAAAAAAAAAATCAGTAAAATGACTGATTCCATTTTTAGGTTAAAAATGTATAGAAGTTGTTTATAAGAGTAATAAACAAGAAGTAATTTAGAATAATATCAAGGTTTTTCTTTTGTTGTTGTTGTTCTAAGTATTACCTAAATGTGTTTTAAAAATGCTCTGTCAATAAAGTCCATATATGAAATACCCACAGGTATTATTATACTCAATAGTGAAAAACTGAAAGTTTTTCCTCTAAGAACAGGAACAAGGCAAGGATGACCACTCTTGTAGTACCAGAAGTCCTAGCCAGATCAATTAGGCAAGAAAAAGAAATAAGAGGCATCACAGGTGGAAAAGAAGAGTTAAATGATCTCTGTTTGCAAATGACATGATCTTATGCATAGAAAACCTAAATACTGCAAAAAAAAAAAAAAATTGTAAGAACTAGTAAACTAATTTAGTAAAGTTTCAGGATACCAAATCAACACACAAAAATCAGTTGTATTTCTATATACTAAAAATCAACCATCTGAATAGGAAATTAGGAAAACAATCTCATTTATAATAGCACCAAAAAGAATAAAATACTTAGGAATAAACTTAACTAAGGAAGTGGAAAGACTTGTACAGTCAAAACTACAAAACACTGATGAAAAAAATCAAAGAATATGAAAACAAATATAAAGAAAACCTGTATTCATGAATTATAAGGCTTATTATTATTTTTTTAAGATTGTATTTATTTATTCATGGAAGACACAGAGAGAGAGAGGCAGAGACACAGGCAGAGGGAGAAGCAGCCTCCATGCAGGGAGCCCAATGTGGGACTCGATCCTGGGTCTCCAGGACCACACCCTGGGCTGAAGGTGGCGCTAAACCACTGAGCCACCTGGGCTGCCCAAGACTTATTGTTAAACATGTCCCATACTACCCAAAATGATTCAGATTTAATGTAATCTCTATCAAAATCTCAATGGCATTTTTTATAGAAATAGAAAAAATAATTCTAAAATTCCTATGGAACCACAAAAGACTCCTAATAGACAAAAAATTTTGAAGAAGAACAAAATTGGAGGCATCACACTTATTGGTTTCAAACTATATATAAAAAAAAGCTATAATAAATTACATGGCATTGGCATAGAGACAAATTATATAAACTAGTGTAACAGGATAGAGAGACCAGAAATCAGTCCATGAGTATATGATCAACTGGTCTTTGACAAGAGTGCCAAAATACACAGTGGATAAAGGATAGTATTTTGAACAAATGATACTAGGAAAATTGGATATTCACATGCAAAAAAACAAAATTTGACCCTTGTCTTACACTATACACAAAAATTAACTCAAAATTGATTAAAGACTTAGATTTAAGATTTGAAACTGTAAAGTTCCTAGAAGAAAACACAGGCAAAAACTTCATGAGATTGGTCTTGGCAATAATTTCATAAATATGACATGAAAGTGCAAAGAACAAAGGCTAAATAGAAAAGTGAGACTATATCAAACTAAAACACTACTGCCCATCCTCACTGAGCTGGCAGTAAACTGAATGAGAGGCACCCATTGATTCTAGGTTTCTGAATTGTTTTAGACAAGGGCATAGTAATATTATACAGCAGGTTGATGAGAGCTGCTATTAGTCCCATGTAGGTACCTCCTATGCTGAATTAGATCAGTCTATCATTATTTCTCCAACTGGATTGAAAGGCATATTTTTTCTGGAGGGAGGGAATTTACAGAAATCTCATCACCTTTTTCACTGAAAACATAGAAACCAACCAACTAACCAACCAAAAACAAAAAACAAAAATGAAAGCAAATCCATTCCTACACAGCAAAGGAAACAAAGCTGAAAGGCAACATACAGAATGAAATAAAATATCCTGAATCCATGTCTCTAATGAGATTAATTTCCAAAATATATAAGGAACTCCTACAATTCAATAGCAAAAAAATATAAATAACCCAATTAAAGAAAGATTTATGACTTGAATTGAGAATTGCCCAGAGAATACATCCAAATGGTCAACAGGTATATAAAAACATATAAAATGTCACTAATTATCCAAGAATTCAAATTAAAACAACAATGATGATTTCACAACCAAAAGACCCACTGATGGATGAATAAAGAAAATGAGATATATACATGCAATGATATATTATTCAGCCTTAAAATGAAGGAAATCCTACAATATCCAACAACATGGATAAATCTTGAGGACATTTTGCTAAGTAAAATAAACCAGTTCAAGAAAGGCAAATACTGTCTGATACCAAAGTGTCTAATATAGGTAAACTTATAGAGAATCAGAAAGTAGAATGGTGCTTGCCAGAGCCTGGGAGGATAAGAAATTGGGAGAGTCACTGATCAACAGACTAAAGTCTTAATTATTCAAGACAAATCATTTCTAGATATTTGCTGTACAACATTGTCCTTTTAATTAATGATACTGTATTGTCACTTGAAAACTTAGGATGGTAAGTCTCTTTCTAAATGTCATTATGATGATAAAACAAAATTTAAAAAGATGTTCAATAATAAAAAAAATTTAATAGGAAAAACTGCTGTTAATTTGTATTCCTATAAAGTAAATCAATAATTAAAATTAAATGTTTACTTGTTCTGTTTTTGTCCACAATAAAGAAGAATTATTTTATTCATTAAATTGTGTGTGCAAAAACAATAAGCTGTAATTTTGGTCTAGGTGGCTATAACTTCAACTGCTATTCCTGGCAAATTCATTCACTCTATGACTTTGAAATATAAGCAAATGTTGCATAATGTTCTTTGCATTATAGCAATATTAATAATAACAAGATAAGGACAGTCATTATGAGTATCTACTTTGTTCTAGTCCCTACAAAGTTTCATGTTTTATCTAATTCTGACATCTAGTTAATGAGATAAATAAGGTTAGCCCTATTTTCCATCTGAGGAAATGGAGGCTTATAAAGTTTATATAACTTATCTAAGAACATACATTTACTAAGTGTGGACCCAGGAATTTGAACAAGGTTCTTTAGATATGACCCAATATGGAGTAATTCTGGTAATTATAGGAATTATCAAAACAACTGTTATTGCGCTTATAGAAAAATACCCTTTTAGAAGTATAAGGATAAAAGGAAAATAAAGTGTTAAACATGTATAAAGATACTTTTAGATAGAAGACCCAGAATATTCATGAAAAATGTGAGAGCAAAATAGGAGTTAGACAGATATGTTTTAATCCCAGTTTCATTCACAATCCAGTTTATAGAAAAGCTGTCTCCTCTGAAAGTTTTCTCTATTAAATAGTCCACTCAGTCCTCATTCCATGGTTATATGGCCTGTTGCCTTTCTTCTGAAATTTCAATAATTGAAATCATCTGTGAATTCCTAATTGCCAAATCTAATGAAAATCTGCCCCTGTTAAAGCCATGCTCTATTAAACATTTGAAACTGTTGACTACCTCTAAATGAAATTCTCTCCCACTTTGGCTTTTATCACTAATTACTCCAGAATTTCCCTCTATTTCTGTGGCTGGTCTTTGTTCTACATTTAAATGTTGGTGTGATGTAAGGTTCTAGCCTCAGACTTCTCCTCCTTTCCTTTACTGATTCTTCATGGAAGGTGATATCCAACCCATGCCTTCAGCTGATACTTGACCACTGAAGATAGCCAGTCACATTCTGTGCTATAGAGTCCTATAACCAAGAGAGACAGAGGCAGAGGCAGAGGCAGAGAGAGAAGCAGGCTCCATGCAGGGAGCCCGACGTGGGACTCCATTCCGGGACTCCAGGATCACGGCCTGGGGGGAAGGCCGGCGCTAAACCGTTGAACCATCCAGGGATCCACCTTCATAAACATTTCTTAACGGAACTCACGATCTCCTCCTCACCCCACAGCCCTATGCTTCTGGATCTCTTTACTTCATTTTATATTTAGTATTTAGTAAGGGGCTCAAAACTGTATGTTAAATAAACGGAATTGCATACTTTTTAAAATGTTTGTTTAATCTGGAAAGTAATGATTATCAGATTTGTTTCTAATCATAAATAGTCATTTCAGAGGAAATAAGGAATTAACCTCATAGACCTCAAGGATCATTTATGTGTATATGCTAAAAATGAGCATATTTCTTCTCACAGACAAGTTTCAAGTACATTTACTGAGGAAAGTATTTTTGGTTTTCTTTTTCTTCTCTGAAACCTTAGACTTTTCTTTAAGTGCCCCAGTATCTAGGAATACAAAGCCCTTAACCATTATGATAAGGTGTCCTGGTTAATTTCCATAATGCTGCTACATAACAAATCACTCAAAAAATATAATTTTTTTTTCTTTATTCACATTTTGGCAATTGGCTGGAACAAGTTCATTTTGCCTGAATTCAGGTTGGTTTGACTTTAAGTTGAGCTTGGGTCCAGATCTGCTCCACATGTTTTTCTCTTTGGACTAGTAGGCTGACCTGGGCATGTTAATTTCAGATCACTAGGACATGGTTGAGTCACTACATAAAGTGCTATTGAATGTGGAGAGAAAAAGAAAAATATTGAATATTAATATTACAAACCCTTCACAGAGGAGGTGACATTTGATCTGGACACTAAAGATTAGGGAAGGAAAATTAGTCAATTAGAGAATGAGGGAAGAGCATTTCATTTCAATGTACCTCATTGATAATGAAGTAAAATATTATATTACCTTAATTTATTATATTAGCTGAAGGAAGGGAGTTTGAGTTCCAGCACAAAAAGCATGAAAACTGAAATCCCAACTTTTACAGAATTGACTATTGCAGAAATGACTATTACAGAATTTTGCAAACTGAGGCAGGTGGGCCTTCTGGCATTGAGATAATGCATGTTAGACAGCCTGTAGCACATTGAATTAAAGGGCACTCACTGGGCAACAAGCTTCCTAATAAAGACGTAATAAATCTTACTGATGTGTTTGGTTTAGCTTGAGTAACGTTCTTTAAAAATTTAAACTAATAATTTAAAATAGCGCAACTTCACATAAAAATGCAAATTTCTGGCAATGTCTAGTCTATATTCCAATATGATAAGATCTGTCTAGAGCTGTGGTGTGTGTGGGCCTTTTGTTAAAAGTGATGTATACTTTCCAAGTCAGTCCGCACCTCACTGAGTCCCATTGTCTCCCTTACCCAGAAGTGAATTGTCAGTTGCAATTTATCATCAAGCATGGGCTAATTGTTTTTCTTCTGGTAAAAGAGAAATATTTCTCTGTACTCTATCAAAAATAGACAAAAGCGCCTGGCTGGCTCAGTCAATGGGCCATGTGACTCTTTCAAGGTTGTGAGTTTGCTCTCCATGTTGGGTATAGAGATTACTTAAAAATAAAATCTTTTAAAAATAGACAAATGAAAGCTACACAAAAAGACATGTTTCAAGAAAAATGAGTGAAAGCATATTTATGAAGACTTTTTCTCTTTTAATTACAACTGAGACGTTATAATAGAAGACAATAATATTAAGAAGCCATTTCCAAAAACTATATGACCCCAGTTTTATGCTTTCTGCTGCTGTTGCTGCTGCAACAGACAATACTGCACCTAATCCTCAGGACAATGTATCACAATGTAGAATCAAAAAGTGCCCAGAAATTAGCAATCCAAAATTTTGAGAATCTCCAATCTTTTTTTTTTTTTAATTTTTTTTTAAATTTTTATTTATTTATGATAGTCACAGAGAGAGAGAGAGGCGCAGAGACACAGGCAGAGGGAGAAGCAGGCTCCATGCACCGGGAGCCCGATGTGGGATTCGATCCCGGGTCTCCAGGATCGCGCCCTGGGCCAAAGGCAGGCGCCAAACCGCTGCGCCACCCAGGGATCCCGAGAATCTCCAATCTTAATTTAAAAAGCTATGCTATTATCCTCTTTGAGTCCACCTCTCTGCTAGATGCTACCTGAATTGATTTTTAGTCTGTCCAAGCGAGAGACAAACAGCATGGACTGTTCCAGACAAGTCTATCCTGACACTCACCCTTTGTGATCGCTCTTCCTACATCAACACCACATTGGACCTAACAGAGTACAAAGAAATATCTCAAATTGAGCCTAATATGATTTTAATATCCCAAAGTGTTGCATAATCTTAGGAAGTATATGGAATAATGCAGTTTCCACTCAAAAAGAAAAATCTTTTGGCTTGGACAGTAAATGTTTACTTATCACCAAAAGTAAGTTTTTTGTTTGTTTGTTTTCCCCCATGTGGGACTCCAGTAGGAGGTTGTTTGTTTGTTTTCCCCCATGTGGGACTCCAATAGGAGGTTGACTGGAGGCAGAGTGGGACTGAGAGCTGATTTACCACATGCAGGACTTGGCTCCACGCCCCACCTGGCAAGACCCTGGTAGGCTCACAAATTCCTCTCTCTAGTTTGGCATGGACCCAGCGACAGGTCCGGCTGTGTTGTGCAACTTGGATTCCTTTAGAATCCCATGACCACACAAACCAAGGTCTGCAAACCACCCTTCAGAGGCCAAAGAAATGCAAAATCCAATTGAATTGGGCAGGAGCTGTAGACCTCTGTGAGTAGATGTAGATAAATCCAGGGACATGGGTAAAACATAGTTAATTTGTAAACATGGTAGAGTTGGAAAGTTAACCCTGTAAATTTGAGGAATAATATAACACTTCCTTAGTGAGAAGATAAGACAAATAGTTTTTCGATCCCAGAAAGATTTAAAACTGAATATAGAAACATTTAAGAGATTCAAACTCATAGCATTAATATTCTTTAGTAAAGAATAGATGCATATTTACTATTGGTACCTTTAATGTTGAAGAGAATTGGACAACTGGAATCACAAGTGGTCAAGAGTGTGATTCCATTTTTAAATCTTTGTAATATCAAATTAAAACATTTAATTATGAAACCATTTTAGGCTTATGCTTTTTGATGTTTAAATCACTGCTTTAAAAATAATATTTAGGATAATTCTAGTTTTATTTTATAAATTTAATTTATTAGCTTTGTGAGAAGTACTTAGCAGTTGGAAAATTGTAGTCAGGAAATTGAGAAATATAAGAAAATAAATTTTAAGAGTTGATTCTCAAAAGCAACTATCTGATTACATGTGCTGTATATTAATTAAACAAACAAAAATAATTTGAGGTAATGAAAAAAATGGTTAATTTACTTGAACAGTTAGTCAACTTACATTTTTGTTAGTTTTCAACAATAGAAAATTTTCTTGACATTTTGTAATATTTTTAGTAGATTTAGGCTCTGTTGGGAATTGGTAGTATATTTTTAGTAAAATCTGGGTTGTGCTCTCTTATGTAGTGCAGTACTGAATGGTTTTCATTCATTTATCTATATTTTTGTGTATTTTTATTTTTTCTTAGGATGAGCATAACAGGAGGAAAAAGTTATTAAAACATAATGTGAATTTTAAAATATGCTCTTTCTCCCCCAGGGACTTCTTAACTATATAAAGTGAAAGAAAGAATTGGTATAATACCATGTGGTATAACATTTTCTAGGACTTTAATATTTTAATGATTTTGAAGTATATCATTTTTAAATAAAGGAAGGAGCTTTGCTCCAAGCTCAGTCTCTCCTGTGATGTATCTTAACTTCGAAGGCTATAGACTAATTAGACACACAGCATATGCTTCCCTATGGTTTCACTTCCCCTATATCGGTTTCCATTCTTCCATCAGAGCTTAGTATACATGTTCTTTTGCTGTAAAACTTTTCCTTTTGAAGAAAGTGCTTTTAATTACAACATTTAAAAAGGGAAACAAACAAACAAAAAAACCACCCTCTTACCTAGCACTGATAAGAAAACTGCAGCAGGTGGTCACAGCCACATGATAGTCAACCTCATGCAACGTGACTTTTGCCAAGGACTCTGATTGCAATCCTGCTGAACTCAACTGCAGTTCTTATGTCAGCCCTGTCCTGTAGTGCAAATCAATCATCAGGTACCCTTTGAGCTCTCATGGACATTTAAGATTCCAAGGCTTGAGTCCCACATACATTTACAGAAGAAGCAGAGAGCAGCCACTCTCCAGTCCTGTACTCAATCCCAGCATGATATGCAATAATGACCTGTCAGGAAAGGAGGCTGTGTATCCTCACACTGTGAAATATCCTGAGGGACTCTCTTTATGAATTTGAAAAAAGATTCAGCAGGGCTCTAGCCAAGAACTCAGGCACACAATTTCAAAAGTGCATCACAATCTTTTTAAAAATTTTCAGGGGTATCATTACCTTGGTGTATTTTCATGTGTCCTTTTTAAAAAATTATAAAAATGAAAAGAATGGCTTGAAACAGTCTCCTAGCCACAAATAATAGTCACTTTAAAAAAAAAAAAAGGTTTATCATTTCTTTTTTTTGCATTAGCAGGGTGCTCTTTGCCTTTTAAGCATTCACTGATTTCGTTTCATTTTTGCCCATCCATAATGTGATGGATACTGAATGGTTAATATGTATGCATTAGTCATTGTGTAGAATTTGTTATAATTAATTCAAAGGCTAAAATTATCCACCTATTTTCTTAGTAATGGGATGATCTTCAACACACTAGGACAATGATACAAGCATTTTTTTTTTTTAATAGAAAGCCCACCTAAGTAAAACCTCTCCCAGGAAAATTCATACATATTTATAAGATGAACACATGCCTGTAAATTTAGAGGATTCACAAATTCCTTGAAGTCTTGTGTTCCAGGTTGAATTAGGATGGAGAAACCCAACTCTAAGACAGTTTAGCATGCAGGATATTTGTTAGATAGCAATACCTATGGAAAGGAAGGTGAGGATGAAAGATGGTCAGAGGGAGAAGCTGAGCTGTGATGCAGAGCCAAAAAAGCCTTAGATGATACCATAATCATATTGGAGAAATCACAACCAAGAGTTTGTCAGGAGCTGAGCCTTCCTGTGTTGATCTGTCATTGAATGAGTTGCCCAAGAAGCAGTGCATGTAGACAACCATGCAACTGAGGAGATCACTGAAGAGACTGATGACTAAAGCCTATTGATGCCAGCACTCCCAGAAGATGGGGCAACAAATTCTTCCGTTAACAGGATCTGGTGATACATCACAGTGTCCATCACACCCAGGTTATGAGAAACCCAGCCATGGAATCTTCAGCTTTCTCCCTTCAATTTTAGCCTCTGAAGAAATTTTCTGATATCATTTCTAAAATCTATGTCAAAGACCGGTTAAGAACAACAATTTAATTTCTATAGTTTCTGCCTTACTTATATAATAATATATTTTTGGTGTGGCTTGCTTAGGTTGAGTAATTTATATTTTGAGTTTATTTTGAATTTTCTGGACTTTAAAAATAATATTATTTTAACAATTACACTTAATCCAGTGAAAGGTTTCAAATATATATATATATATATTAAGATTTTTTTATTTATTCATGAGAGTCAGAGAGAGAGAGAGAGAGAGAGAGAGAGGCAGAGACGTAGGCAAAGAGAGAAGCAAGCTCCCTGCAGGGAGCCCCATGTGGGACCCAATCCCAGGACTCCAGGATCATGCCCTGGGCTGAAGGCAGGTGCTCAACTGCTGAGCCACTTAGGCATCCCTCAGATATTAAAATAACAAGAAAGTTGTTAGAATGAGGGAAAAGCTGACCTCAACAGTACAAAACTTGGTGATCCAGAAAGAATCTCTTTTATCCTGGTTCCATTAATGCAGCAAATGACTGACTGGCATGGCACAAAAACCAGGAATAAATAGAAATAAAACAGATGGCATGATTACCCTCCTCATTTAAAAAAATAACTAAAAAACAAAATGAAAGATAATATTTTTCACTGAAAAAAGTTATTGAAGTAATGAAAGTAATATCTTCATTGTTAGAGATTTTTACCTCTTACCAACTTAGGTTGTTACTGAAACATTTATGCCTAAATTGGATTATGTAAGGGGGAGAGTATTATTTTCAGTATGCCATATTTAATTCTCTAAAATGTCTTTGTTCTGTAAGGCCCTGAAGGGATGAATGATAGCCTGACAGATTTTCAATAAATAATGACAATTTATCAGTAAGGAGGTTTATTTTCAAGAGATGAATAGCTAGATACAGCCTTAACATTATTTTCCAAATCCCCAAGATGAAATAGCATTGCTAGAAATCATAAAATGTGGAGGACAAACTAGTTTGGGTAAAAGGCAGTGGTATGGGAACAGAGCAGAGGTAACATTTTATTTTAGACATGTTGCTTTTGAAGTGCTGTAGTCCATCCAAGGAGAGCTATATTAAGCAGGTTGCTAGAAATACAGGTCTGGAGCTCAGGGAGAAAAGACCAGGCCCACTTGACCAGACGTGTCCCTTGTCCTGGGGTTAGGTTTTCCTAGGCTAAGAAGTACACCTGGTATGTTTCAGCAAAAGCAGGTCAAGGAGGCTGAGTCCCCAGTCTGGTGAGTAGTAGGCAGTGTGGTCTGTTGAAAAAATTATGTACAAAATTACAGTTCACCCACTAGCTGCTTGGCTTTGAATAAATCTCTCCGAACCTCAACTTCCCCTGGTATTAAAAATGAAAAATCCAAAGCCTATTAATGTTCTCTTAAAGAATTATTTGGATCAAACATGGAATAAATGTGAAAACATTTCATAAATTTAAAGGTGCTATTGAAATACATATTATCATTCTAGTAAAGAGTGTGTGTGGGAGTATATACTGAAACATTTAGGTTTGAAAGAGAAACAAATTATTCACTGACTCAAGCATGTTGTGTAAGACACTAAATCAGTTCTGGAGAGAGGAAAATAAATAAGGTTTCTTTTTTATCATGGCTCACAAGTCCTATAAAAAGTAATACATGGGCATGTGGCAGGTATAAGCAGATAGAAGAGTAAGCAAAGGATGTTTTGAGTGAATGAATGAGTGATGCATAGAAGAGAAACCTCTAATCCAAACTCAAAAGTTCCAGAAGCCTTGTTGGAAGGATCTGTCTTAAGGAATAATATTGTTCCTCAGATAAAGAAGGAGCAATGGAAACTAAGAAATCATAAGCCCAGGCAATGTCAAGAGAAAATGTTGCACATAAAATGCTCAAGAGGAATTGACAAGAAATGATGCTTAAGGTAGAGAGGAGGGGGAAATGGTGATCAGATGACCTATGCTATGCTAAGTTGCATGAATTATTATGATGACATGATGGTTATAGGACAGGGGGTAGGGTGATCAGATTTGCCTTTTAGATGGAGCCCTCTGGCAGTGGTGTGGAAGTTTGATTTGAAGGAAAGAAAACTGGAATCAGGGAGACAAGTCTGGAATTTATAGCAATAGACCAGCAATAGATGATGGGTGCTTGAATTAACTAAAAAACATTTGAATTTAAAATATTGGCCACTGATCGAAGGATAGAAAGTGAAAAAGAAGGAGGAAAGAAGCCGTCTCCCTGGTATCTGAATGGGTGGTCGTACTAACTGCTGAGATGGAAAATGGTGAGGAAGAGATCTAGATTTGAGAAGCATCTGTAGATAAAAAGATGAGACTGATGGTAGGTAGATAGATGATAGGCAGATAATAGATAAATGATAGACTTAAATGAGTATTTTATTAACTATATCCATAGTACCTAGAATAGTGCCTGGTACTTAGTAGTACCCAATGAATATTTATTGACAGAGTGGGTTGAAATGGAAGAACATTAATATTTGAGGTATCAGCAAAGGACCCTCAGAGGATAAAGAATTGGAACATATAGAAATATGAAGGGTGATATTATGAAAATCAAGAAAGAATAAAACCAAGGGAAAAAATAAACAGTTCAAATCCTTTAAGGCTCCAGTTCATATGGCATTGATAGAGATATCCATTATCTGCAACAGCAGAGGTAGAACTGGAAGTAATGGGTTTATTGGGTGGCTCAGTTGGTTGAGCACCTGCCTTTGCCTCAGGTCATGGTGTAGGGGAGCTGGGATCAAGCCCATGTCAGGTCCCCTGCTCGGGGGGAGCCTGTTTCTCCCTCTCCCTCTGCACTTTCCCCTGCTTGTGCTGTCTTGCTCTTTTGCTCTCAAATAAATAAATAAAATATTCAAAAAAAAAAAAAAAAGAACTGGAAGTAGTTAATTGTCTCTTCCCTGAAATCTGATTTATTAATACAGAATCTGAAGACTGTTACTGGCATATTTCCCATCATGTGGAGAAATACTTCAAGAGAATGAAGTATGTTCCATACTTGTTCCCTTGTAGTATTTTCCATGTAACTGTTCATCTTTTTTAAAACTTATACTAACACTGTTCCTTCCATGCTTGAAAGTCTTTAATGGTTCCCATTGAACTTATCATAGCCTATTATCTTCTTATAATTTGGCCCCTGCCAATTTCTACATTCTTATCTTGTTTGTTATTTCCCTTTGTTTCTTATACTAAAAATCCTTTCCTGACTTAGGTTCTCATTCACATTTTTTTTTTTTCTATCTGAAATGTTCTTCCATTCACATAGTGACTCTTTCTCATCTTTTAAGTTTTAGCATAAATGTCACTTTCTAAAATAATTCTCTTAAAAAGAGCTTAATTCAAGAAAGTTTCCCCCTATTTAATATCTTAGCACCTCACTCTCCTTTCCCTGAACTTATTACAGTTTGTAATTATGTTGATGATTGGTTATTTTTTTCTTGTTTTATATTCTTTTTTACTTTTCTCTCCTTTTTCTTTGATTGGTTATTTATCACACATATTATCCACAGAATTATAATCTATAGAAGGAAGGGACCATATTTCTGTGTTAACTTCTTCATACCCAGTGCCTCTCTCGATATGTGTAAAAGAAAACAATAATAGTGTTTGCTTAACTGCATTGGCCAGTAATTCATTTATGTCTATAAGTGAAGCTTGAGGGTACATAGTAAAGAGATTTTTTAAATATGCTATTTAACCACCTGATAACACTGATACTCTACTTCTCTGCTTTGGATATATGAAGAATTAGTTTGTGAACAACTTTAAAAATTGATTTGAAAGCAACATTAACTATAGTGAAATTTGAGATACCAAACAAAAACAAACAACCTAAACCAAGGTAGTTTTTTGTAAAGCACAAAATTGTGTGATTGAATACCACGTCTTGCTATTTTATTTGAGCCTCTCTTTTAGCAACTTTTTAGGCTCATAATAAAATGTGCAAACAGAAACTCTCACACTTTTTGAAGAAATACATCTATGTGATAATGGAACTTCATAAACTTAACAGGTCTTTACTATTTTACTTTGACTCATCTCACTAAAGTAACCCTCTTCCCAGTGTAATTTGTCCCTCTTAATAACTCCGTAAATTTCAATGCAGCAAATCTTTCATGGGTATCCATTATAGGCTAGGATATTGAAGTGTTGAAAACAGAATACTCATTAGAAGTAGTATTGTGTTCAATGTGTTTATCCTCTGTTTCAGGGGTATTACAAGAGAAAGGTGAACCATATAAGTACTGGCTTATATGATATAAATTAACAGAATAAAGGTGGACTGCAACAGCCAAGGAGGCAGCATCTTCAAAAAGATGACTAGGATTGGGTAAATCAGAGAGCTTGGAAGATGAATGACACTGTGACAAAAGAATATTTAGAAGGCTCTGAAGGAAGATTGCCCCTGGAACATACATGCAAAGTGGGGCTGTTGATCATAATAGAGTAGAGCTATGTCCACCAGCTGTAAAGCAAAATTGAAATGAAGTCTTTGCTTCAGGTGGGAAAACATCCATGTGAATGAATAAACGATGGTAGTCATAGATTTTCTGTTTGAGTAAATGATGGATGAATTACTCAATAAGCAGCCTGTCTATAGAAAAAGTCTGGTTTCTTATCACATATCCTCCTTACTGAGATGCAAGCATTTGCATAGAAATGAATTGATTTGAGAAAGGGCAAAAAAAAAGGAGAAGCAACAGAGATGATGGAGCTGGCAAGAGGAAAATATCCTATGGATTTAATAACATTCTGTTCCACTTTAGTATACAGTGCCCTTGGTAATTAAACTCATGTGGCCCCCTCGCATCCATGTCATTTTAGATAAGGAGGAGAAAATATGATTTTAAAAGGGGAGAAATGACTACTTTGTATCTATAAATCATTCATCTCATGAAGCTTTAATAGAAAAGTTATATGTTTCCATTTGAAAATAGGTAGCCATACTCTTTTAAAGAAACTTAAAGCTGACCTGCAAGTGGAAATTTCTCTTATGTGGAATCTGAGTGAGGTTTTTTTGGTGTGTGTGTTTCATTTCTTATGATTTTTAATGTTTTGGTGTTTTCAGTTAATATTTTAAAAGACATCTATTTTTTTTTTCTGTCCAGTGTATCTAATTGGAAGTAAAACTATGTGGTTTTAGGAATTACATCTTAAGTGGGAAGTTACTTTGGGCTTTTCTTCCTCTTCCTTTTTATACTCAAATAAATGTATAAATTTGCTATCATGTATCTGAGAAAATAGTACCTAAGAGTTTTAATAAATGTTTTAAAAAACACTCAGGTAAAACTGGAAGTGCTGGAACAAACAAAATATATATATATATATAAATATATTCCTACTGTAGAATCCTTTGATTGTAAAAAATATATATGATAATGCACACTGTGAATCTTAAAGAAGTGGTATATTATCAAAATATTTTTCAAATTTCTAGATTTCACGACTTTTTTTGTGAAGATTCTTTAAATGCTAGTGCTCTGCAGAATATAAAACTGAATCTATTACACTAGGAAACAGATAGTTAGAAGCTAACATCTAAATGGTTTCAATTATGGAAGTAATCTCTACTTTATGAAACTTCCAGACAGAAAAATGCCAAGTGGGAATACTTTTTAAAAGAAGTAGAGCTCTTCCTTTTATAAACCCTCAAGTATTTTTTAAAAGCTTTAAGATGGATAGTATATAGCAATGAATAATAACCAGACTTTGGACTCAGATGCATCTGAATTCCAAGTTTATCACTAAACTAAAGGTATTGCTTTGTTCTCCAAGAGTTTTATCACCATGTGAAAATAGGGCCAACAGCAACCTCTTCTAGGACGTGTGCAGATCAAATGAGATACACCTATATTAATACTATATGCAGTAACTAGTAAAAAATATATGCTGTTATTCTCATAATAAAATTCATTTTTATACTTAAGAAGATATGCTGCGGTATATGTAAACTTAATAAGTATTAGTCACTGCCAATTAAAAGTCAGTCTGAGAGAACTGCATAGTCTGAAATTACTCAAGACCTTCTCTGTTATATTGTTTACTATACTGTGAAATCTAGGAAGCCTCTGCTCCATGGAGTGGGTAAATTACTGGAGTACCAAGAATATCTTGAGATGAAAATGACACATCCATTAGTCAATCCCAAAGCACAATTCTTATGTTTAAGGGCATTAAATATATTTCGATATCTAAAGCCCACCAATAGAAACCTATCATGTTATTTATATAAAAGCATTTCTAATATCTTACCATGTCCTAGCAGGAGCACTCCTCTATAATGAGTCACAAAGGTACCACACACACTTAGCTTGCCAATAAGAATAGAAGAACTCTTCTGTTACAGTGTAAGGCAGTCTCAAGCTAAATATTATGTATATATGACAGAACAAGTATCTAAGTCCAGAGTAGAGACACACAGCTTCAGAGAGCATCAAATAAAATGTTATAACAAAATAAACTAAATAAAACTTTTTATGCATATTTATTAATCTTAATTGCTAGTTAAAGTCTTTCAGGTTATAAGGACCAGTGGCATGCTCATATTATCTCAGCAAATGGTGAATTATTTAAGAACATAAAGGGAAGCAAGATACACTTTTATCTCAGTAAGTTGCACAGCAAGAAGAACAGGACACTACTCATGATGCTTTAAATAGGTCTAGTAACCTCACAGAGGTTTTTGTCCTTCTATAAAGACAATGGCATCCATGTTTCATATTCTAATATTCTGACTCTTTTTTTTTATGCTATCCATCACCCAATTGATCTTCTGTGACTTACAAATACCCCTCCCCAAAGATATTATTGGTTTGACAGTCACTACAGCATATCCATTAAGCAGAATTCTCAAATGGTCAGTCAATTCCTTTGCATAGTTATTAAGCACCTAATTTGTGTCAATCACTTTTCTAGGAGCAAGTTTCTCAGTGGGGACAAAATAGACATGATAACCACATTATGGAATATGCTAGTTCCAACAGGCACCTGAGCCGGGTGGCATGATTATGGGGCATAATGTATGGTGCAAGATGAATTATGGAGAAATCTGGGATTTGTTAGACACTCAGTAAGTCTGCAATCTATCCTCAGGGTAGCATATTTTGACTATTAATAATAATTATAAGGGATATCTGGGTGGCTCAGCAGTTGAGCATCTGCTTTCGGCTCAAGGCGTGATCCTGGGATCCAGGATTGAATCCTACATCCGGCTCCCTGCGGGGAGCCTGCTTCTCCTTCTGCCTGTGTCTCTGCCTCTCACTCTGTGTCTCTCATGAATAAATAAATAAATATTTTTTAAAATAATAATAATTATTATAATACCAACATAAGACAAATATGCTTACTGCCTTAGGTGATAACATATAAAATAGCAACATGTGTCTGTACCACTAAACTTAAAACTTAATTTTACAAACTGAAGGTTTGGGGCAACCCTGTCAAGCAAGTCTGTCACTGCCATTTTTCTAATAGCATCAGAAATGCTCACTTTGTGTCTCTGTGTCACATTTGGGTAATTTTGGTAATATTTCAAATATTTTCATTATTATCATATTTGTTATGACGGTGTGATCAGTGATTATAACCCATTGAAAGTTCAGATGATGGTTAGCGTTTTTAGCAATAACGTATTTTTTAATTAAGGTATATACTTTCTCTCAGACATAATGCGATTTCACACTTAATAAATCACAGTATAATGTAAGGATGACTTTTATAGTACTGGGAAACCAAAGAATTCATTTGTCTCACTTTATTCAATATTTGCTTAGTGTGGCGGTCTGAACTGAACCCATGATAACTTTGAGGTACGCCTGTAGTTTGTACTGACTGGTTTATTTAATTGTGGTTTTTAAAAATATATATATTTAAATATAATTAGCCAAAAAAATTCAATTAGCCAAAATATAGTACATCTAAGTTTCAGATGTAGTGTTCAATAATTTATCAGTTGCATATAGCACCCAGTGCTTATCGCATCATGGGCCCTACTTAACGCCCATCACCCAATTACCCTACCAACTATCCAGCAACCCTATTTGTTTTCTATAGTTAAAAGTCTCTCATGGTTTCTCTCCCTCTCTAATGACTTCCTCTTCAGTTTTCTCTCCCTCACTCTATGATCCTCTGTACCTTTTCTTATATTCCACATATGAATGAAACCATATAATTGTCTTTCTCTGTTTGACTTATTTTGCTCAGCATAATACCCTCCAGTTCCATTTACGGTGGTGTAAATGGTAAGTATTCATCCTTTCTCATGGCTGACTAATATCCCATTGTGTATATATATGCCATATCTTCTTTTTCCATCTGTTGATGGACATCTTAGCTCTTTCCACAGTTTGGCTATTGTAGACATTGCTGCTGTGAATATTGAGATGCAGGTTCCCATTCGGATCACTACATTTTTATCTTTGGGTTAAATACCCAGTAGTGCAATTGCTTAGTCATAGGGTAGCTCTCTTTATAACTTCTAGAGGAACCTCCATACTGTTTTCCAGAGTGGCTTTACCAGCTTTTATTCCCACCAATAGTATAATAGGGTTCCCCTTTCTGTGCATCCTTGCCAAAATTTGTGGTTTCCTGGCTTGTTAATTGTAGCCATTCTGACTGGTGTGAGGTGGTAGCTTGCTGTGGTTTTGATTTGCATTCCCTGATGCCAAGTAATGTTGAGCATTTTTTCATGTGTTTCTTGGCCATTTGTATATTTTCTTTGGAGAAATTATCTGTTTATGTCTTCTTCCCATTTCTTGACTGGATTGTTTTTTGGGTGCTAAGTTTGATAAGTTCCTCATAGATCTTGAATATGAGCCCTTTATCTGATATGCCATTTGCAAATATCTTCTCCCATTCTGTAGGTCGAGTTTTAGTTTTATTGTCTGTTGAGTCTTATCAAAAAAAGCATAGCCTTTCCTCACTTCTTCAATGACACTTCTTTTTTTTTTTTTAAGATTTATTTATTTATTAATGTAAGAGAGAAAGAGAGAGGCAGAGACATAGGCAGAGGGAGAAGCAGGCTCCATGCAGGGAGCCTGATGTGGGACTCGATCCCAGGACTCCAGGATCATGCCCTGGGCTGAAGGCAGGTGCTCAACTGCTGCGCCACCCCAGTGTCCCTTCAATGACACTTCTTACTACTTTCCCTCTGGACACTACACTCCAAGAAAATGGGTATATGTGAATTAGTGGTGGGTTTTTGTTTTTTTTTTTTTCTATTTGTTTTAAAGCAGAGAAAAATCTAACAAAATTTTTTATCAAGATGGAAATTAATAAGTAAAACAAGACTCAAGAGCCATCCATAGGAGAGATCTGTCACTGCATCAGGTTGTTTTCCTAAACCCTATCTCTACCTTGCCTTTCACACATTAATTTTTAAAAGGAATTTTCCATTTCATTATTCAATGATGCTGGTTTTTTTGCATTTTCCCTCAGTTTTTTTCATTTGAATTTTCTTCTCTCTACGCATTCTTTTTTTTCCATCGACATGTTCCAAATCACATACTCCACCATTGTTTGATATTCAACTAATTTCCCTTGAGATGGTGTTTAACAACATGATAAAATCATAGTTCTGGTTGTACTTATGTATGAATTAAATATATATCCCATTGAACAAATATTCACTACACTTAAATATATCAGATGGTAATTTGGGCCTATTGATATAGCAATGAAACAAAATAAAAACATAAATATTCTTGTTTTCTTGGAGTTTATATTCTAATGGGCAAAATTTAGTCTGCATATATCAATATATACTTTATGTAATCAATATAATCTTGCATTAATAACATTACATGTATCTATTGATAACATAAGTCAACATAATTTATTTCCAATTTAGGAAAAAGTGACATACAAGAAATTTTTTAGAACTACTACTCACAAGATCATGGCTTATCATTTTTGTAGTTGAGAATATGATCATTTATGACTTTTTCTTCATAAGGCCTTTTTGATTGTCACTCACTATGATATATGTATGAGTAAGAATCTATCATAATTTCTCAATTGGTATTAAAAAGAAACTAACTCAGCAGAGTTGTCCTTGCCTATTCATCAGAAAAAGGTGTTAAACTTGCCTTTTTCTAAACTTTGAAATCTTTCCTTTTCTTCCAGGTATTTTCCAAAATCAAGGTACTAGTGTCTGCTTTACATTTACTAATTCCTATCACTTGGTCCTAATTTTGAAACTCTTCATTTTTTCAAATTCTTCTTCATACATTAAATTTTCTAATTTTGTTTCCAGACTTTATCCAAAAGTAGCTAGCACATTGCTTTACTCATTACAACCAAGAATTGGTGAACAAGAAAATATTTGGCATTTAAAAACATCTGTCGTCTATTCTTTTCTCAAATTCAAAGAGTATTTTTATGACTGTTGCTTTAAATTCCCTACCAGGCATGTTACTTATATCTATTTCACTTAGATCTTTGGCCATGTCCTTATCTGGCTCTTTCATGGGATAGATTCCTCCATCTTGGCATTTTGTTTAAGCCTCTGCCTTCTCTGTTAACACAGAGAAAAGCCAGTTATGTCTCCTGCTCCTGAAAGTAATGGCCTAGGGCCTGGTGCTTCAGGGAATGCCTCCAGTGTATGCTGTGTGTGCTTCGCCATTATGTTTTGGAAACTCTATCCTTTGGACTAGCTGTTCACAGAGGCTCTCCTTGCCTGCTGTGGAGAGTGTTCGGTCCCTGGCCTGAATGTAGTGAGTTTTAACTAGGTATACGCTAGTCTGCATGTGAAACAAGACCTGACAGCACCACTACCAGAACTGAGGCCCTGCAGAACTCTGATCAGGAGACATAGTGTGGGCAGGGGCTTGTGCTAGTCTTCTGGGGAAAGGGCCCACTCACTGAGACTGAGGCAAATATGACTGAGGAGGGAATTCCCACTGGAGTGCAGGGGTATGGTGCTTGGTGTAAGCAAGTTAGGCAGCCAGAGTTGGTGCTGCACTGCTCCCTGAAGGTGGCTCTGTGTTTATACTGACGGGTGGGGGAGGGAAATTGTACAGACAACTCCATTGTTCTCAGAGAGATGACTCTGTGAATGCTGCATCTCATGAAAGTGTTCCTAGACTAGAGAATAAAGTTCCCAGTGTGCCTCAGGCATTTCTCAGATGACAGTTTCCATGCTTTCTGCCCCCAGGTTGTTTACCTGCCTTGTCTCCAGGAGCCAAGGGCAGTGCACTCCAGGCCCTACCCAGCCAAGCCTGGCTGACCTTTAAAATTCCAGGCTTTAAGCCCAGATGGTTTCAAGAAATCATGAAATTCAATTCCTCTCATTTTCCAAGCCAATGGCTTTGGGGAAACATTCTCCTTGTGTATTCTGTGTGCTTCTCCTTCTCTCTCTCTCTCTCTCAATCTCTACTCCACAACAATGGCTCCCTCTCCCCTGCAGCACCCATGATCCATTTCTCCCCTATACCACATGGCCACACTTTCTACCTTCTTCAATTTGGCTTCTTTCCCTTTAGTTGTGGAGTTTGTTCTGTCAGTCTTCAGGTCAACTTCTGGAGTATTTAGGATTATTTAATGGTTATCTAGTGTTTGTGGGGTGGGACAAGCCTAGGATCCTCCTACTCCACTGCCTTCTCAGTGAGACCTTTACCACAGAATGAAGAGTTAAAAAAGAATCAGTCAGAGCTGAAGAATGCAATAAACAAGTTTGGAAATAGGTTTGATGCAACAAATAGCAGGGTGGAAGAAGCAGAGGAAGGAATTAGTGATCTTGAAGATGAAATAATAGAAAACAATGAACCAAACAAAAGAAAGACTTATGCAACGTGAGAATAAATTTAGTAACTCAGTGACTCCATCAAACATAATAACATTCATATTACAGGAGTCCTGGAAGAAGAAAATACAGAAAAGGGGGCAAAAACATTATTTCAAGAAATAATAGTAGAAAACTTTGCTAGTCTGGGGAAGGAAACAGACATCTAGATGCAGGAGGCACAGAGAACTCCCACCAAAATTACCAAAAAAGCTCAACTCCAAGACATATTGTAATTAAATCATTCACTTTTTTTTTTGTACTTTTTTTTTTATACTTTTTGTCTGTATAATTATCTCAATCCCTTGTTAATATTATTTTGCTGGTTTAGAATTTTTACTATGTACCAGTTACTGGAAAGAACAATGATGGCAAGAAGCACTTTGTTTCTCTTTCATGTTTACAGTCTATTAGAGAAAGGTAATAAATTAGGTCAGATAATTAAGCGTACTACAAAGACAATAAAGGTAGACTTAATGTTTAGAGAGTGAAGGTGTTCGTGGAGGTGGTTTATATATGATGGTCAGAAAGGATCTCTAAGGAGATAGATTTTGACCAGATGACTTTTGATTAGATATTTGTCCTTTGAATGAAAGGAAGAGAAGAGCCAGGTGAAGATGTGGGCAAATAGATTCTAAACTGAGACAAGGGAACATTCCTTAGAGTGGTGTTTTACAAATTTGTTAAGATCTTTACAATTTCCTGGAAAGCCAAATAAAAAGAGAGATAGAGAGAGACCCATGTTGGATGTCTTACTGATTATTTCTAAAGCTCTAAAGAGTAAAATGCAGACAAAAATATTTTAATAGCTGTGTAGGTGCTTCTAATGCTCAGCAAGGTTGAGAAAGACTGCATAAGATGCCAATGAACTTGTATGCCAGAAACTGAAAGTCAATGAGGCTAGAGTGGATAAAAGATGAAAGAGAGAGAAAGAACAATAAAAAGTAGGTTATTGGTCTTCATAAGTAATTTGGATTTTATTTTGAATGTGATCAAAGCCATTGGAAGTTTGGAGCAGGAATCATTATCTCATTTGCAAAAGATAGATTTGCAGAATGGAGAACTGACTAAAGGGGATTGAGAAGTGTGGAGAGGGGATCCCTGGGTGGCGCAGCAGTTTGGCGCCTGCCTTTGGCCCAGGGCGCGATCCTGGAGACCTGGGATCGAATCCCACGTCGGGCTCCCAGTGCATGGAGCCTGCTTCTCCCTCTGCCTATGTCTCTGCCTCTCTCTCTCTCTCTCTCTCTCTGTGACTATCATAAATAAATAAAAATTAAAAAAAAAAAAGAAGTGTGGAGAGTGGGAAACAAATTTCGATGCTATTATAATAAATATCCTTATGTGATCACAATAAAGGTAAAAATGATGCTCAAGTTAAATCTGATTTAAAAGTTATTATTTTGTTATGTGGCCTATGTTTTCTTACAAGAAGTTTTTAGAATAATTTCTTCATCTTTGATATGTTAGTTTGCTAAGGCTGCTATAACAAAATAACACAGACTGAGTGGTTTAAACAACAGGAGTATATTTTCTCATGGTTTTGGAGGCTAGAAGTCCAAAATCAAGGTCTCAGAAGGTTTGGTTTCTTCTAAGGCCTCTTTTCTTATCTTGCAGATGGTTACCTTCTCACTGCATTCACATGGTTTTTCTTCTGTGTACTTTCAGTCCTGATGTCTCTTCTTACCAGTCCTATTAGGTCAGAGCCAACCCTAATAACCTCATTATAATTTGATGCTTTAAAAGCCCTATATCCAAATAGTCACATTTTGAGGTACTGGTGAGTAAGTGTTTGAGATAGGATTTTTTTTTTTTTTTTTTTTTTTTTGGTGGGGGTGACACAATTCAGGCAACAACATTGGGTGATCTCATATTTTAACAGTTGTTTCACGTTTTTCTTTTTTTTTTCTGTTGGTAGTAATTTATTTTTTCCAAGTTTTTATTTATTTTATTTTTTTAAGATTTTATTTATTTATTCATGAAAGCGACAGACAGAGAGAGAGAGAAACAGAGAGACAGAGAGGCAAAGATACAGACAGAGGGAGAAGCAGGCTACCAGCAAGTAGCCTGATGTAGGACTTGATCCTGGACCCAAGAATCATGCCCTGAGTTGAAGGCAGATGCTCAACCGCTGCCCCACCTGGGTATCCTCCAAGTTTATATTTAAATTTAGTTAACATACAGTGTAATATTAGTTTCAGGTGTAGAATCTAGTGATTTATTGCTTATATACAGTACCTGGTGCTCATCACATTTGCCCTCCTTAATCTTCATCCTATTTCAGCCATCCCCTTGCCCACCTCCTTTTTGCTAACCATCAGTTTGTCCTCTATAGTTAGGAGTCTGTTTTTTGGTTTGCCTCTCTTTTTCTCCCCCACCATGTTCATCTGTTTTCTTTCTTAAATTCTTTGTATGAGTGAAATCATATGGTATTTGTCTTTCTCTGACTGACATATTTTGCTTAGCATAATATTCTCACATGTTTTTCAATTGAAGACTTATTTCTTCTTTTGGCAGTGGAGTTGTGACTTCTATTAAATTTTTTATTACTATTTACTCAATTCCAATACTTCTTTTTTCCTTCTGGAACTCATTTTTGAGAGACGTTGAAACCTCTGAATCTATCCTTACTTTCTCTTAACTTCTCTCTCATATTTTCCCTCTCATTTGATTTCTGAGAGAACCCCTGAGTAGATTAATAACCCATTAATTGACCCTTCAACCATATATATCCATTCTATCTGCACTATTGTTTTCAATTTAAATGATCAAATTTTAATTGCCAACACTTCTAGGGATTTTTTTAGTGGATGAATTATCCTCTTAAATATTTTTGAATGTATTAATTATGCTTAGTTTAAACTCTTTTGTCTGTGTGCTTGATTAATTCAATTTCATCCTTTAAAACCTCAGATGCTTTCACCTTTGCAATAGTCAGCTATTTTAGAGTAAACTTTTCTCCTGTTGTCTTTCCTTTGGAGCTGATGTTATTTACTTTTCTGTCTTTCAGGTATTCCTCACAAATCTGGACTATTATGGCACTTTTTTGTTCTTGCCCACTTTGGATTTTTCTCTACTATGTGCATGTATGTGTATGGATATAGAAAATACACACATGTACATGAACTCATTAAAATGCTTACCTATTGGGGCACCTGCGTGGCTCAGTGGTTGAGTGTCTACCTTAATCTCAACGCATGATCCTGGGATTCCAGGATCAAGTTCCACATCGGGTTCCCTGCAGGGAGCCTGCTTCTCCCTCTCCCTATGTCTCTGCCACTCTCTGTGTCTGTTATGAATAAATAAATAAAATCTTAAAAAAAATACTTTCCTCTTATTTCATAAAATCTTGGATGAGTGGGAATGTTGCAGCATTTGCTAAGCCCATGATCTTAATTATGTCTCTATTACTTGGAATACATTTATATTTTTCTTGCTTTTTGTACTTGTTAATTTATTTGTGTTTTATGATGAGCTATTTAATTATAGAAACTAATATTCTTAAAATAAGAATAAATTCACCTAAATTACGATAAATATTTATAAACAACAATATAATGTGAAATATAATTAGTAAAAGTTGCAATGATGTTTGCAAAATACAGATGTAGTAATTTTATTAAACTAATTTTGCAAATATTCAGATTATTTTAAGTAGAAACTATAAGAATAGAATAGAGACTTAAATATTGTACAGGAAGAACATAGGAGATGGGGTTTACCGTCTTCAGATACATGAATAAAATCTTTTGTACATTAAATATGAACTCACAAGGAAAATGAAAAGAAAGAAGAATACCTTAAATTTTAAGTCTTAATACAAAGTAAATAAAAGAGTTAGGAAGGTCTTTCATTGACTTGCCAAATGAAATTTTGGAAAGAGACAGTCTCAGTAGAAGGCTATGATAAGGAACCTATGAATTATTCTAGTCCAGGCAATGCTCTTCACTAACCTGAGAAATAGAAGGAGAATCCCTAAACATTTTTGGAGTTTTTTTCTCTTTTACTCTTTATAGTTCCTATCTATCTTTTAGGATTGCTGGAGATTGAAATGAGATAATAATGTATGTTAAATTACTTGGTATCTTTTAAGGAATAATAAGGAGCAAAGAGTTGTTTATTCATTTATTTAATAAGTAATTTAAAATATTTCATGATTCTGTACTAAATTCATAGGCCTCAGATAAATCAACAGCCTTTTTTTTTTTTTTTCAACAGCCTTTTTATTATTTTCTCTCTCTCTTGAGTTTCTTATAGTCTTTACAGAGGTTGGAAATGTAAACCAACGTCCCTGGGTGTTAGGACTCCTCCTTTTCATACTTACCATCTATCTATAAATGTTCTTCATGGATAGAGGAAAAAAGTTGGAAAACCCATCAAACCAAGTGTTTCTCCAGCTGTTCCTTGATTCATAGGTAGCTACATTGCATTTCTTGATGTCCAATCAACTAAATATAGACACTACTGAAGGCTTATACTCTATGGTGATGGTGGTGCTACTATTACTCATAGTTTCTACAAGGGTAGAGGGCTTCTAGTACTCCTAACATTGCTCAGGTTTTAAAATGTATTTGTTTATTTATTGGTTATGTATTTGTAACAGACATGTGTTCCTCAGAGTCCTAGAGCCTGAAAGTCCAAGATCACTACACCAGTGTATTCAGTTCCCTGGTGATGGCTCTTTTCCTGGCTTGTAGACAGCTGCATCCTCACACTGTGAAGAGAGAGAGAGCTCTGGTCTCTTCCACTACTGTCCTTTATTCTCCTCAGCTTTAAGAGGAGACAATTAAAAATAAAGTTATATATAAGTAAGGTATACAACTGGATGATTTGATGTATGTATACATTGTGAAATAGTCATAACAATCAAAGTAATTAACATATTTTATCTAACATAATTACCTTTTTTCATTTATGTGTGTAGTGAGAATACTTAAGATTTATTCTCTTAGCAAATTTCAAGTATATGATAGGGTATTGTTAATTATAGCCATTTATTGTATATTATTGACTTTTTTAGATTCCACATGTAAATTAGATCATGTACTTTTTAAAATTTTAAATATGAGCTATCTAAAGTAATCACAGAGATAGAACAGAAAGTAGGATGGTGCTTTCCAGGGGTTAGAGGAGAAAGGAAATGGGAATTATTTGTGGGTATAGAGCTTATAGAGCTTCAGTTGTGCAAGATCAAAAGTTCTGGAGATCTGTTGCATAACCCTGTGAATATACTCAACACTATTGATGTAACATTATTTCAAACTCCTTTTTTCTGAAATTAATGTGCTTTTGATATTTTTGAAGGTTTAAGTAGCTATTCAGTAAAGGAATTTGTAATTTGGATGATAGTTTAAAAACTACACAGAATGGATATATGAGAGGTGGTAGGAAATTGATTGTCATATACCTGATAGCTTTTCTATTCTATCTTAGGGCAAAAGACAGAAAACATCCCTGCTTATGCCTGGTAACAATAGAGGGCTTAATATGGAGTCTACTCAGCAAACTGAACCTTCCCTATTCTATCACTAACTTTCTAGCACTATTCCTTTTATGACATTTAACCCTCTCCCCTATACTGAAAGTTTTGTTTTTCTAAGTATGCTCCATCCAGTGTGGGGCTTGAACTCATGACACAGAGATCAAGAGTAGCATGCTTTACCAACAGAGTGAGCCAGGCACCCCTAAAGATTCTTGGAGAAAAAAATACCTCAATTTTTTTTTTTTTTTTTTTACATTCTCCCAGACAGAATAGCATTAATTCAGTCTACTGGCTAATCCAAGGAAGTGATGTGTGTGTGTGTGTGTGTGTGTGTGTGTGCATATATATGCACATGCTCTAAGCTATTGTGTCATAGATGGAGAGATTTGTAGAGAGGACAGGAAAGACAAGATGAATTATTTGATTTACTGTTAAAGCATCATTTATCCTCTCTGTTAGAAAACATTCTTGTGATTAAGAATTATTTCAAATTTTCTCTCCTGACTCAGAGGCGAGGACACAGAAGGCATAAGGAAAATCTTAGCTCACCATGCCACTCAAATAATGATAAGATATACTAAGTTTAGCAATGTAACTTTATAGTAGGCAAAGAAATGGCAAAAATTCTACTTGAGGGAATCAGGGAAAGCTTAACAGCTGAGGGCAGCTGAGCTAAATTTTGAAACATGTATAGATATTTTTCCAGAGGTTAAAGTATAGACAAAGAAATGTAAGGTGGTATTCATTAAAGATTCTCTCTGCTAAAGGTGACAAAAATCTAACTCAAACTAGCTTAAGATAAAGAAGATTCACAAAACTGAAAAGTCCAAGATACAAATAATGTCATCAAACTTTGCTGTCTTGGACATGCCTTTTTGTATTGATTAGGTTCTTGGAATTCTGAATCCCATCTGCTATCTTTATTCTCTTCATATGGTGGAAAGCAGTTTCCTGGTGGCTCAAGCTTACAAGAGAGCTTTTTTCTTTCTCCCATTATCAATATAACAAGTATTTTAAAGGAATTCTGGTGTATTAGTTTCCATTGCTACTTTAATAAATTAACATATAGTACTTACATAGTGAACATAAATGTATTATAATCCTGGAAATCAGAAGTTTGAAATGGGTCTCCTTGGCCTATGATTAAGTTATGAGCAGGCTGCCTTCCTTTCTGGAAATTCTAGTGAAGAATTTATCCCCTTGACTTTTCCAGCTTCCAGAGGCTACCTGCATGTCTCAGTTCATGGCCCCTTTATTCATCTTCAAAGCTTGCAATGGCCAGTTGAGTATTTCTCATATTGCATCATTCTCATTCCTCTATGTCTTTCTTCCATATTTAAGGACCCTTGTGATTACACTGGCCCCATTTGGATAATATTTCTATACTTAGATCAATGTATTAGCAACATTAATTCCACTTTAATTCCCCTTTGCCACATGATGCAACATATCACAAGTTCCAGAAATTAGGAAATGGGCATTTTTTGGAGGCTATTATACTACATTCCACACATGGCCATCTCCTATGAGAATAAGATGAGATACAATGTTTGGCCAAGTCTCACACTGGTGCCCATATCTGCTGTAGATGAGTAGTGGAAGGATTACAGAAATTGAGAAGAGATGAAAAAGTACTTTATATTAATTTTTATAGGGAAAGAGAATATATAATATACATAGGTATTAGGTAAAATAAACTAGGTAATTGATTTAAAGAATGTTGGAGATAGTGTTGGGATGGGAGAGTTGCCCCTCTTCCCACATAGGTAAGTTGTTCAGAATCCAGAGAGTGGGGACGCCTGGGTGGCTCAGTGGTTGAGCACCTGCCTTCGGCCCAGAGCCTGATCCTGGAGTCCCCGGATCGAGTCCCACATTGGGCTCCCTGTGTGGAGCCCTCTTCTCCCTCTGCCTGTGTCTCTGCCTCTCTCTGTGTGTCTTTCATGAATAAATAAAATATTAAAAAAAAAAAAAAGAATCCAGAGAGTGAAATGTAAACTAAGAGTTCTGGAAGCCTTGTGATGCTTGACTTGAAGTGGATAAATTACAAAATGAAATGATGGCCTCAAATAAGATGGAGGTGAAGCTGTGAGTGCTGGATGGGAAAGAGTGAATCTTTCAAGGATCATAGAATTCCATGGTCTCTTGTTCATTCTTGCCAATGGGTATGTGGGATTTGTAGGAGGGAAAATTTTATTTAGAGCACATGGAGCTCTTGGATTCCTTTTTATTTCTGCCCATGGATTTTCAGAACCTAGGGAGAGGTGATCTTGTCTGAAGCATCCTGATGCTAGATGATTTCTGTTGACACTAAGAGAATGTACTTAACATAATAGTTTTCTCCTAAATATCACTATGATGACAGTGTGAAGATTGAAACAAAGCGTTAGGCTAAGGAACAAGAAATTCTATTTGTAGGGTATTTGAAAACCCATTTGATAGCCTAAGATAAGACAGAAGTCATGAAAATGTGAAGAAAAAGATAGTTATAAAAAAGAGTTAAGAAAATAGAATCACTAATACTAGATTTTTTTTAAAGGTTTACTTATTTATTTGAGGGGGAGAGGCAGTGGGAGAGGAAGAGAGAGTCTTAAGCAGACTTTGAAATGAATGTAGAGCCACGTGTGGGGCTCAATATCAAAACCCTAAGATCATAACTTGAGCAGAAAACAAGAGTTGGGCACTTAACCAAGTGTGCCACCCAGGATTCATTAATATGAGATTTTTATGTTATTTCCATAATCTGGAAATATAAAAATATGCATTAGTCAGGTTTTTCAGTTTCTAGTGACAGAAACTCTCCTCAAACTACCTTCATCCATTAATCACTCATTCATTCACTCATTTATTCACTTATCCATCCATTATACACCTATTTCCTGAAAACCAGTCATACTTTTAGATTCTGGGGCTATTATAATAAACTGTTTTCCACAAACAAAGATTCTGCCCCAATGGAGCTTATATTCTTGTGGGAGAAAGAGACTGTAAACAATTAAATCCATAAATGAGAGAACCCTGATTTTTTATTATGAAGGTGTAGAGTAACAGAGTAACTGATGGATTATAAAGAAGATGGTAATTTAGTTACTCTGGGAAAGTAGGTCATCTGTAGAAATTTGGCCAGCCTCGGCTATAGGATTCTTCCTAGAGTTGGGAATGGGTGCCATAAGAGAGAGATGCTTCAGAAATAGAAGTGAGTAGAGGGATTCTGCAAAGGATCTAGATAAAGGAGGATAAGGAAACCATGAAGCAGAAAAAAAACAAAACAAAACCCTGTGGTCCCACAATCCACTCTTAATTATCTAAAAATATCAAAAGAATGTTCTATGCATGTGGATGGGGGAAAATGGTTACCTTTTCTTTTAACATGATTACCTTTTTAAAGACAGAAAAATGTTTAAAATGTGTGACCCATAACAATAAGGTGGTAGAAATCACTAGCTAGACAATGCTGACTATAGTCATGTAATTAAATATAATCAGAAAATAGCATTATGAGATCTTAAAAAAAATATATTGCCAAGCTTTTTCCTTGCGAATTTTGCTTAAATGCATAGAAATCTCTGTTACAAATTATGTATAAATGTCATTTGTGAACTCTAAGTAATAGAATGAACAAATTCCCTTTAAATAGAACTCCAAACCAAAATAATCTGATGAACAAATATTATGGACACCACTGACTATCAGATGCAAATAAATATAGTAGAATGGAACTTGAGGAATCAGAAGTAGGTAGGAAATATGAAAAGAAAAAGAGATATTTGTTTTTGGCAGGAGGCAAGTTCAGTTAAAAAACGAATCCACCCTTTGTCAGGAATAATGTCTTACATTTAGGCACTTGAAAGAATTGGTAATCACTACCTACAAGTAAGAAGAGACTGAAAGTTAAAGTGTTTATGCACTAAGTAAATCAGTTTATCCATAATTGTAAATCTATATGCTCTTTTGATTTTTTTCTTTTACACCTTAATGATAGATAACATTAAACAGGGCATGCATTTAGAGTTGATCTGACAACCAAGTTAATTGAAATGTTAAAAGTCCAGTGTTTTCAATGGGAAAAAGAAATCTTTCAAAAGGAGCTGTGTCCTTCTTAAAAGAGAGATCACAAAGCAAGTGAGACATATGATGGTGGCCATTAGAGAGAAAGATGAATGCCAGTTTGTGAAGTGCTGCTTCAGCTGTCTCAGGAGAGTAGCTGCCAAGCACACTCAAGAAGGAAATACAAAATCCGACATCTGTATGTGTGCAGCATCCACCATGTTTGCTCTGAGGAGAGAGAACCATATGAAGCAAGACAGCAAAGGTGAAATCTAGCAAGATAGCCTACTTTATTGCCATGGCAACCCAATCCTGATGAAAAGTAGAAAACAATAAAATACCTCTGGAAAAAAAATCTGTGTATGAATACCTACTAGGTTGAAGAAAGATGCACTCAAGGAAAAAGCACTTGACATTTTTACCATTTGGTGGTTCCTTGTAACAAAGCCATGGGTGCTGCTTTGGGGAAATGCTGATTTAAAAAGCATCGCATTTACTAAATTATTGAATTTGTCCTGTTGCTAAATTCAGCTGTATAGGTGAAAGCTGTAGTTTCAAATTAAAATCTTTATTGCAATTGCAGAGGTCAAAGCGTTAACATTGTCACTCTCCTTAATGCCTTTTGACAATCTTTTGCCATCAGATTTCACATAAATCACGTGGCCAGTAAGAAATAGAAGCTCCAGAACATTCTGCTATTTTTGTTTAAAATTAAAGTTATATTTTATTTCCCTAGATTGGATTGTCAAATTTCACCTATTATTTTTCAAAAATTCTTTCTTCAACTTGCTGTTTTTTGGTATGCAGTTCAGTATGAAAAGAAGACATTTTCTTTTTTCTCTCCTGAAATTGTTTAACTCTCAAGGCTTCCTAAATTTTTCCAGGCTGTAGGTAATTTTAGTTGCTCCTGTGATTATTTTTTATTCAAATAAGACTTCCTGGTTTATAGAAAAGTCTGGGAAAGCTTGTTTTTCTTTTTGTAAGTCAGCTTCATTGAGATAATTTGCATACAATAAAATATAGCTTGTTAAAGTGTACAGTTAGTTGAGTTTTTTTTTTGTTTGTTTGTTTGTTTGTTATAAAATCTTATTTATTTATTCTGAGAGACACACAGAGAGAGAGAGGCAGAGACAGAGGCAGAGGGAGAAGCAGGCTCCATGCAGAGAGGCCAATGTGGGACTAGGTCCTGGGACTCCAGGATCATGCTCTGGGCCGAAGGCAGGCACCAAACTGCTGAGCCACCCAGGTGTCCCCAGTTAGTTGAGTTTTGATAAATGCATGCAGTCACATTATTGCCACCACAATCAATTTATTTACAGTATTATTTTAGCATTGATCAATACCACGTCAAGTTTATACTGACTTACTGTTGGTAAAATATAGAAATTTTGTACTATATCCCCTCCTTTGTGCTATTTTTGTTGTACACATTACATCTATATATTGGAAACTCAACATTAGGTTGTTAAAATTTTTTACTTAAGCAAAAATGTCATTAAAGAACTTAAGTGAAAATGCACACAGATCTTTTATCTTATATTTCCCTTATATTTCTAGCACTCTCTGTTCCTTCCTTTGGATTTTTTTTTTCCAGCTTTTATTTATTTATTTGAGAGAGATAGCAAAGTGAGAGAGATCACAAGCAGGGGAAAGTGCAGAGGAAGTAGCAGACTCCCTGCTGAGTGTGTAGCCTGGGGCAGAAATCAAGACCTGAGCCAAAGGCAGACACTTAACCAATTGACCCACCCAGGGGCCACTTCCTTAGGATTTGAATTACAGTCTGATAACATTTCCTTTCAGTCTGATGGACTTCTTTTTTTTTTTTTCTATTTTTAAATATTTAAATTCATTTAATTAACATATAGTTTATTATTGGTTTCAGAGGTGGAGGTCAATGACTCATCAGTCTTATATAATACCCTGGGTTGGTTACATCACAGGGAGTCTAGTCTGATGGCTTTCTTTTAATATTTCTTACAGTGCACTTGTGTTAGTATTGAATTTTTTCAATTTTTGTTCTTTTTGTTCATCTATTTATAAAGCATAATTTCAGTATATATCGAATTTTAATTGATAGGTTTCTTTTCCCCCTTAGCATCTTGGTTATTTCAATGTTTTTCTCCATTGTTTCTAATGAGAAGTCACCCATTAACTATGTCATTTTGATGTATGTGATACATACTTTCAAGACTTTTCTCTGTTTTTGGCTTTCAGCTGTTTGACTCTTGTGCATCTAGGTGTGGTCCTCTTTGTATTTATAATAATTGAGGATTCATTAAGACTGTTGGATGTATACATTAATATTTCTTGACAAATTTTGAGAGTTTGGGGCCACTATTACTTAAAATATTTTTCTACCCTTTTATATTTTTCTTTTCTTCCTGAAACTCCAACTACACATGTGTTGGAATACTTACTATTGTTCCACATACTTTCAAATATCAGTTATTTTTTAAATCTTTTTTCCACTCTGTTGTTCAGATTTGAACATTTATATGACTTTATCTCTGCGTTTACAATTTTTTCTTCTGACATCTCAATCTGCTGTTGAATAAAGAAACTTTAATTTCAGTTATTCTTTTTAAAAGATTATATTTATTTATTCAGGAGAGACACACAGAGAGAGATGCAGAGACATAGGCAGAGAGAGAAGCAGGCTTCCTGTGGGGGGCCTGATGTGGGACTACTTCCCAGGACCCCCAAATCATGACCTGAGCCAAAGGCAGATGCTCAACCACTGAGCCAGCCACCTAGGTGCCCCTAATTTCAGTTATTATTATGCTTTGCAGGCCTAGAATTTCCATTAGGTTTTTAAAATTTTTCTTTCTTCTTTCTTTCTTTTCTTTCTTTCTTTCTTTCTTTCTTTCTTTCTTTCTTTCTTTCTTTCTTTTTCTTCTTTCTTTTTCTTTCTTCTTTTTTTCTTTTTAGTTTCCAGGTCTCTGTTGAGACTCCTTATTGGTATGATTGTTTTGATTATTCTTAGCATATTTTTCTTTAATTATTTGAAAGAAATAATTTAACAATTATTTGATTGTTTGAATATGCATTCATTTAATTATTTGAATATATATATACTCAATATATACACTCAGTATATATTCTATTTGAATATATAATATATAATTATTATAATATTTATTTATATTTCTATATATTCTATATATTATATATTTGCTTCAAATTCTCTAACATCTAAATCCACTTAAAGTCAATTTCTGAAAAAAAAAGTCAAATTCTGTATTGCTTATTTTTAAACCCTGATTATCTCTCACAATTTCCTATTTCTACACCTCGTTCATAAAGAGCAATTTGGTTGATAAGTATGCACAGTAGATATTACACTGTGGCTATTCTGGACTCTCTTTGGTTTCTGGAGGCTGCTTGTTTGTTTATTTGTTTTAATAATCAATTACCTCACCTATACTCATATTTAAAAAATTCTTCATTGTGGTATGCAGCTACTGATATCTCTTCTCAGTTGTGGTTGTTTTTTTTGTTTGTTTGTTTGTTTTTGGATTGATTCCCTTGTGGTCTTTTTGTGTCTGCATAGTTTAGAGATTAGTCAGTGATTCCAACAGAGGTCATGCTCAGACACCTCCAGCCAGTAAGTTTTCACTTCTAACATTCCAGCTTTGTATGAATTGAGGATTACTTGCAAAGGTACACTAAATTCAGTCTGCTTATGCTTTCAGTTTTCACTGAGCTCTCTAAGGCCTCCTGTGTATTCTTAGTTTAGCTGCAAGCCAAGGATATTTGAGGAGTTTATTATCTCAGGTCTTCTCTGGCTCTCTTGCTTCCAAGAGAAATTCCCATTGAATTTCTGCTTGCTCTTCTAGCCACCTTGGTATGAGTCCACCACCTGTAAAGGTAAAACTGTAGGATTTCACCAACTAAACTGATGAGATGGGAACACCTCTAGATTAAATGTCAGAGATTCATTTTTTATTTAATGCAGCAGGATTTTTTTTCTGAGTAAATACATCTTGAATTGCTGTATGTCATTTTCCAGCATCCTTAAATTTGTTTTTAATCATTTAACCAGTTTTAAACTTTTTTTTTCCTGCTAAAAGAAATTGTTCAACCTCTTCCTAGAGCAATTTCCAGAAGAAAAGCCTTTTATTTATAATACAATGGGAAACACATTTGATATGATTAATACATCAAGAAAAAAAACCTCATAGTATAGTTACTATAAACAAATTAATATAAGTCCTTTGGGAAATATTTAATATAAGCTATCAGAACAATTAACTCTTTCATTTTTTTAAGATTTTATTTATTTTAGAAAGAGAAAGAGAGAGAGAGGAAGCAGGGGAAGGACAGAGAGAGAGAAGAGAGAGAATTCCAAGCTGAACTCCATGCTGAGTGTAAAGCCTGACCAGGGGATCAATCTCACGATCCTGAGATCATGACCTGAGCTGAAATCAATAGTCAGACACTTAACCAATTGAACCACCTAGGCACCCCAAGTTAACTCTTTTAAAGAAGACTTCATTTGTGCATCCAAGTCTTCCATAATTTAGCACAATCTCTATCAGTGAAATATATCCACCCTATATAGTCCATATAGGACTCTTAATATTATGGAACATGCTATCCTATTGCACAATGAAATCATTATAACTTTAAAACATTTTACCAAAAGATGGATACACATGAAGTTTTCATTTGTGGGTAAGGAGGGAAATATAAAACAATCAACTCCAAAAAATACTGAAATACATAGGCATCTAATTTCCTTCCATATTAGTGAAAATTGTCGGGGACAAAATATTATTATTTTTGAGGGAAATAGAAATCTGTTATAAGAAAACAATGTATCTTGATAATAATAGTCAAGATCAACTTTATTGGGTGCTTACTATAGAACTAATACTATACTAATCTCCCTTATATAGATATTATTGTTTGATCTTCACAATAACTCAGGGGTGTGTGCCATTAGCAGAAAGTCTAATTTAGAGTTTAGTAGCATTACTTTCCTGTTGCACAATGGTAATTTTTTCTTTTGATGTGGGAAGAGACTGGTTGTGTCTCATTTTTTTCTCCCTGTACATTGGGGATAATTTAAATTACTAGCTAAATAGTCTTGACATTTAATTTTAAAATGCTCTTAAATGTTAGTCTTTATTTCCCTTAACATTAGTAATCCTAGAACACTCATCATTGTGAAGAAAAGCAGAGCCAAGACCTGAGAACATGAGCAGTAATTACTTGGCGATTGATTTGAATAATGACGCAAACTTAAGCAGGAAACATGCAGTCCAAATATCCTTTATTTGAAACACATATGAATGTGTCTGATCTAAATTTCATAATACTGAAAGTTAATAATAAAGACAACTCCAGACATTGCTAGCTTTCATATTTTGTTTCCTGAGTTCTTACTTCATTCCATTTATCTTAAACTAATGGAAAGCTTCAGACAATCTCCTTCCTCTTCTCCATCCTTTGAATTCAATCTATATTTCTCTGGGCTCCACTTGTCTGGACTCTGAGGCTTTCTTTTGTGATTGTGGGCACTTTTAATTTTTATTTAGTTTATTTTATTTAAGGTTGGCTTTTGTTGTTTTGTTTTTACAAGAAGTGTCTGCTAGAACTCAAATGTTCAGAGAAGCTGCTTCAAATCACCATATTGCTTTTTTCCAGTTGAATGAAAACTCTATAGGAAGTGAGATCTCTAAAGGAAGAATGCTAATGATGAAATTAAAAAAATAGTATTTTTAGTGAGCATTTATAGAATTGTCAGCTTGATGGATAGCTAATTCTTTATAATCTATCCCATCATTTTTTAATTTATTACCATCTCAAATGGCCCTTCATTTCTTCTACCTGTATTAGTCTAATGTATGCACCATTGGCCTTTCTTCCTTCAATATATTATTAGCTGATCTTCCAGGAATGATGTCTGGATCGTAGCTGCTGGGATTCTCCTCTAGGTTTCCCAAATATTCAAAGTAAATATCTCAGTCTGAATTTACATGCCTCTCTCTTCGCTACTTTTCCCTTTCACCTTTGATCCTCATACACACAGCTTTCTCTAATGTGTCAAATAATTTCTTTCATGATGTTTCCTATATTTGAATTACTTTCTTTATCTGTCTGCCAATGTCCAGTCTTTAATAAAAGTCAAGCTCCAGACTCATTTCCTCTAAGAATATTTCTCCAACTGAGGATGAGATTTGTCTTGGGTTTTTGATACTGTTTTTGAATTGGCATGCAGTTGATAAAAATTTTTGACATTCAGGATCTTAATCACCTGAGCAACATTGTGCAGTGGAGATATCATTTATTCATGAGAAACAGAGACATAGGCAGAGGGAGAAGCAGACTTCCCAGGGGGAGCCAAATGCAGGACTTGATCCCAGGACCCCGGGATTACACCCTGAGCTGAAGGCAGATGCTCAACCACTGAGCCACCCAGGTGTCCCATAATTGAGTTTTTAAAACCACAGTGTTAGTAATTGACAAAATCTTTTCTCAAATCCAAGTCCTCTGCCTTTCACAAACAGCAATTTTTCCATTATGCTACTCTGCCCATACTATAAGGTTTTATTGGGAAATTTTTTAGTGTAACACACCTGGGACATTGATTTAATTTAAATAGAAGTCATTTTTTTTAATAGACACCACATTAATACAACTCATTTGCTGCTGGTAAGGGTTCTTATACCAAGAGTAATATCTACATGTCACCGAGCAGCTATTTCGTACAAATATATGGGCGTTTTACTTTCATTAGCTCACTAACCCTTACAATAGCATATAAACTTCCCATATTCCATTCTTTGACCTGTACACTGGATTCTATTCCATTTTTCATACTTAGGATACTGTATCCTGTCCAGTACTTCCATTTTCTCTCCACTTATTTTTTTCTGAACCCCAATCAATTTGGCTTTGCTCCTTACCGTCACTAAAACAGGTCTTAAAATTACAGTTTTAGTGCTTATCAAATGTATTGGTGATCTCCATGTTGCTAAATTTATTGGTCAATTTTCAGTCCTTTCTTTAGTCCATCAGTAGCATTTAACACAGCTACTTACTCACTTTTCCTTGAACTGTTTTCTCCATCTGGCCTTCAGAACACTAATCTTTTATCCTTTGCCTTCTCTTTGGCTACTGCTTTTCTGAATTACCCTGGGTTTTCTTTTTTTTCTTTTTTTTTTTTTTTTCCCTAGGTTTTCTTTCTCTAAACTTTAAAGAATATCTAGATTCAGTATTTTGATACCTTTTCTCCAATTATACACACAACCTGGATGACTTTCCTCAAACTTATAGATTTATTACCATATTTATATATGCTGATTACTTCCAAATTTATTTCTCCAGTAAGGAGAAGTCTCCTGTATTGTATATATATTAACTAACATCTTACTTGACATCTTTACTTTTATATCTAAAAGTCATCTTAAATGTAGCATGTTCAAATCCAGACTCAGTGATTTCTGAACACGGGTCTAAACCTGATTCTTCCTGTCTTCCTCTACCTTCTCTATTCTTTCAATTATTGAAGCTACATATTAGTTTCTTGTTGCCACTGTACCAAATTACTATATATTCCTTGTCATAAAATAGCATACATTTGTTATCTTACAGTACTAGATCTGAAAATGAGTCTTAACACTTTTAAAATCTGAAAAAACATTGGCTGGATTGTTTTTGAGTTGTTTTGTTTTGTTTTGTTTTGTTTTGTTTCTGGAGGCTCTAAGAGAAGCCATTCCCTTGCCCTTTCCACCTTCCTAAGGTTCTCTTCATTCTTTGGCTCCTGGTACTGTATTATATAGCATTTTCTCCATTCATTTCTGTCATCACATGTACTTGATCCACTCTGACTCCTCCTGAATCTCTCTTCAAAGAACCCTTCTGATTACATTTGGCTTTCCCAACTGATCTACGGTAATTCTCTGATCTCAAGATCATTAATTCAATTTCATCTGGAAAGTCCTTTTTGGCATATAAAGTAATTATTCACAGGTCCCATGGGTTAGGACATATTTGAAAGATCATTAATTTAGTCTACAACAGATCATAAGTCTTGAAGTCATTCCTGACTCCTCTCTCTCTCATAGTCTATATCCAATTCATCAGCAAATCTTGCACATTATTCTTTTGAAATATATCCCTAATCTGGCTATCTCTTACCACCTTTTCTGATCCTAAACTTGTAGAAATTTCTATCATCTGGATTACAACAATACTTCCAGCTAGTCTCCTGCTTCTAAGCTTGCAACTGCTAGAGTTTGTTCTTCACCCACTACTAGAGAACTCCTGTTACAACTGAAGACTTATGACATCACTTTTCTGACTACAATCTTCTAGTGGTTTCCAGTCTCACTCAGAATTCTATCCAAAATTCTTATCATAGTTTACATGTCTATGAATCCTGTCTCCAGACTGACTCTGTGTTCTTGTCTCCTATCACTTGTCTTTTGTTGGATTAATCATAGGACCTTTACACTTACATCCTTCCTTGTGCTTAGAATACTTTTCCTTAGATGGTTCCACAAAGGTGGATTTCTCATTACCTTTAGGTTTCTCTAATTCAGTCAGACAGGCTTCCCTGACAACATTATCTTGTAGTTGAATGCCCCAAATATTTTGTCCTATCCTGTTTTATTTTTCTTTTTAGCACATATTACCACCTGACCTATCTCAAATTTCTTTGTTTAATAATTATTTTCTGGTGATATTTTCCAAAGTCCATGCCAACATTCTTCCTATATTCCCATGGCCAGAATGATGCTTGGCATGCTGGAAACAATTAATAGATATGTGTTGAATGATTGAAAAAATGAACACATAAATGAATGAATGCATGAACCAACAAAGAGCCAATTGAAGGTAGAAATCATTTTCAATGCCTTACAGGCCAAGAAACTGAACCATATTAAGTTACTTGCTCTAAACTATGACAGGACACAAAAAAACCTGGATTTGAATTCACATTTGTCTGACTCAAAATGTCTAGATGTTGCATATTATATCAAAATGCCAGGTAGGTGATGAAATCACTTTTCATGCAAAAGCATATTATATACTCTAAAACAGTCTACAGATTTTGGGTGTTACTTATATACTGTGTATATATATATATATATATACACACACACATATACATATATTATATATATATATACATATATATACAGTGTGTGTATATATGTACTATATATATAGTTGATCTTAACTAGTAATAAGCAAATTTGTACTTTTTTATTCATCATAACATATTTTTATTTAACATATGGCTCTAAGAGGCCACCAGGACATTAAACTTTGTTAATGTATATATATATAACTATAACATGTAATACATATATAATGTATAACATATAATTAAGATATATGTATGTATCAGGCTTATTTACTCTTGGTTTCAAGACTGCCTGTCATGTTCTTCTCCTGGTATCTCTATGGATCCTTCCTCTAACTTAAATGTCTGCTTCATTGTCTCTCCTCTATCCCCATAACATAACATTTATACATTCTCTCTAACCTTTATCTTAATTTATGTTTCTTCATTGATTTATTTCTACTAATTGGTTTTGATTTATTACATATCTATTTATTAATTTGTTTAATGTTTATCTTTATCACCAGACTGTAAGCCCAGTAAAGGAAGGGATAATATTTTTAAAAATTATTAAATAATGTTTTTACATTATTTATTTTTCATTTTATTAATTGACCTAGAGTATTGAATAAAAAGTTATGAAAAATTATTTTAGTAGAAGTGAATATAAAATAATTTATTTAACAGTTTATTGGCCATAAATCATCAGATATTTTGTACTTTGTTAGAGATGTATTCATCTATTCCATGTAGTGTTGCTTGGAGCCTAATATATGCTGGAAACTAAAATATATTTTGAAAAATTGACATGGATTAAGTGACAAATGGAGGCTGATACTATGGAGCCTTTTTCTTATCTCTGGAGCTTCATTCCCAAGTTTTACAAAATTGACCACAGTTCGTGACTTATTAACAGCAGTGTGGACTATATTTCAAGGACATGCTTTTGTATCTGGCAATACTGCTTATACCTGGGAAATACTAATGCATAATGGATTTTGTGCCTAGCTTTTTTAAATTGTGTATTTTTTCTCATGTTAACTATCACTTTAAAAATGAGATTTATAAAGACATATGATATTTTTATTTGATATAATTGACAAATAGTTCTTGCATTTTGCAGGTCTCAATGGTAGCCCATGGATATTGAGTTTTTTTACTTTTAAATGCCATTTACCTGAAAAGCAGCTTTCAGGTTAGAGTACCTCTTTTACCCATACCATACATTTAGATAATGCATAGACTAGAGGAGTAATGATGTCTTATATCATGGAAATAGAGATCTGTCATTTAAGATAAAATAGTACTGGACTGATGAGTGGTCAATTAATTTTATTAACTTGGATGAAGCAAGTTAATATTCCTTAGCTAATTCACTGTTATACTAAGGAATGTATCTCTGGAGATTCTCTCTGAGCTGAAATAATTTTACAAATCTATTGTTAATTAGCTTCATCCTTGAATATACCAACAACGAAGAAAGAGCTGAATGGCCTCTGAACTGTGTGTGCCTCTCGCTTTACAAGTAGTCCAATAGGAGCAGTGTTTAGCATGCACACAGCTTATATGAGGCTGTTGGAATCTCCTTTGCATTCCATCCTTGCTTTCTGGGTTAATGGAGGGCTTACATGTTTAGAACTGTCAAGTGAATATCTTTTTACAAGCATTACACCAATTTCAGGAGAGGGTAAAAGAACAAAGAATGTAATCTTATTCCACATAACTCAAGAGCACTCAATTATTTGGGCACTCTAAGATCATTATTTTATCATTTTGAAGAGCATGAAATTAATTGAAGGATAAAGTGGGTCTGAGTTAGGCAAACTACATGATTTTATTTTAAATAGCTTCTTGGCAGTGATTTCTGTTGCTATTTCAGGTTTTCCAAATGGCTTCTTTTTTTTTCCTCAACTGTTACTCCAACTCTTACTTTTAAACCATATTGATATGAAAACCATGTTTTCTCACTTAAACAAATACATTGTTTGATATATTTGATATATCTCAGTAGCTGCTATATTCAGTATTTAAACATTCCATCAATGTCTTCTCTCTTCCATCAGAACAGCTATACCTTATTTTTCTCAGTGGAATATTGTATTCTTCACTGCTCCATGTCTCACTGCCTCTTTCTTTATAGTTTTATAATTGAACTGGGGATTATAAAACAAAAATGTTGCAAAAAACATCCATAATTTAGTCAAGAATGGTAAGGGTCTTTTTTTTTTTTTCTAAGCAATTAAGGGATTTGTGGTTTTCATAATGTTGTATTGTGAAGGTAACATTTAGAACAATGTCTACTCATGGGAAAATTAAACACTTAAATTAATAGTTAGGAGGGATTTATGACATGAGTATGTAACTATAATAAGGCAAAACGTGAGGTACTGTAGAAAGTACAGTTATTGCTACAAGCAAAATGTTTTTTTTAAAGGTAAAAAGTTGATAATAAATTGTTAGAGGGGTTTACTTTTTAGAGATCATCTGTTTCCACCTCTTTAATCTCAATGTGAGGAATGTATATCCAGAGAATTTAAGCAATCCATCAAAGTCCTACAATTCCAACAAACTTTTGATTTTTGTTGTACTCCTGCTGAGATCTTTCTTTCTATGAATTCTTATTCATCAGGAGAAGACATACTTGAGCTCTGAATATTTTTTTGTGTGTGTATACTCTCTGTGGTGTCCACAAGAGAGAGGTCTTCATAGTCCATAAAGGCAGTGGTCATCATTTATATGTTAACCTCTTTGGAGGTGTTTAAATACTTTTTGACTAATATTATAAGCCAAATTCATCAGTGAAATTTAATAATTAGCCTTCTGTGACTTGGGAATAACTGCAATTTAAAATAGGTAAACTTCATGGACTTCTAGTTGGTCAATGGCTTGAAACAGGTAAGGCAAGGGAGTTAGCTGTGCAGACACTTAACAGAAAGCATTCCAGGAAGATGCTTCAGGCAGTGCAATTGGCCTCAGGTGCCATCATGTCTCTTGCATATAAGAAGGAATAGATAGGCTGGATAACTAGAACAGAGTTATCAAGAGGAAAGTCAGCAAGAAATAAGGCTGGGGGATGGGAAGAGCAGATTACACAGGGCCTTTAAGTTGCATTAGTTTCCTAGTTTCCTAGAGCTCCTGTAACAAATTATCACCTATTGATGGTTTAAAACAAGACAAAATTTAATCTCTCACAGTTCTCAAGGCTGGAGATACAAAGGCAAGGTGCCAGCAAAACCATCCTTTTTCTCAAGGCTGTAGGGAAGAATCTTTTGCCTAGTCCTAGCTTCTGATGGTTGCTAGCAGCCCTTGACATTCTTTGGCTTGTAACTGTATCACTCTAGTTTCTGCCTCCACAGTCACATGGTGTTCTCTCTCTATGTCTTTGTAGTCAAATTTCCTTCTTCTTATGATACCAGTTATTGAATGAAGGTCCACTCTAATTTATTATAACCTTATCTTAATTTCATCTGCAAAGACATTTTCTAAATAAGTCACATTTTGTGACTCCAAATAGACCTACATTTTTTTAGGACACTATTCAATCCAATACATAGGTCAGTCAGAGGCCTCTGGCTTTTATCCTGAAGAAAGTGAAGCTACAGTAGGATTTTGAGCAGACAAGGCACATGATGTGACGTTTAGTTTGAAAGGACATCTCTGGTTAGCAGAGGAGGCCATATGAAAAGACTGTACACTGATGGGAGAAAATGTCTGCAACCATATGTATCCGGTAAAGGGTTAATATCCAAAATATATAAAGAACTCATGCAACTCATAGGAAACAAAATAAAACAAATCAAAAACAAATAAATAAATAAAAAAACCCCACAGCTACAAGACAATCTGACTAAAAAATGGGCTGAGGATCTGAATAGATATCTTTCCAAAGACGACATACAGAAGGTCAACAGGTACATGGCATTAGGCTCAACATTACCAATCATCAGGGAAATGCAAATTAAAACCACAGCGAAATATCACATCACACCTGTTGAAATGGTTATTATAAAAAAGATGAGAAATAATACATGTTGGTGAGGATGTGGAGAAAAGGGAAGCACTGTGCACTGTTGATGGGAATGTAAATTGGTATAGCCACTATAGAAAACAGTATAATGATGTGGAATTTAAGAATCAAAACAATGGAGCATAGAGGAAGGGAGGGAAAAATAAAACAAGATGTAATCAGAGAGGGAGACAAATTGTAAGAGATTCTCAACCATGGGAAATAAACTGAGGGTTGCTTGAGCAAAGATTCTTCAAAAAATTAAAAATAGAACTACCATATAGCCCAGTAGTTCCACTTCTAGGTATTTGCCCAAAGAAAACAAAACACTAAATCAGAAAGATGAATGCACTCCTATGTTCACTGCAGCATTATATACAATAACCAAGATATAGAAACAACTTAAGTGTCCATTGACAGATGAATGGATAAAGAAAATGTGATATATATGCACAATGGAATATTATTCAGCCACTAAAATGGAATGAAATTTTGCCATTTGCAACAACATGGATGGGCCTTGAGGGTATTATGCTAAGTGAAGTTAAGTCAGACAGAAAAACAAGTATGTGTTGAATCTAAAAAACAAAAACAAAAACCAACTTCAAAGACATAGACTGGTGGTAGCTAGGAGTGGAGGATGAGTATGGGCAAAATGGGTGAAGGGCATCAAAAGATACAAACTTCCAGTTATAAAATAAATCAGTCTGGGTATATGATTTACAGCATGGTGACTATAGTTAATAAAGCTGTAGTGCTTATTGGAAAGTTGTTAGAGTAAATCTTAAAAGTTCTCATCACAAGGAATAATAATTCTGTTAGTATGTATGGTAGGCAGATGTTAACTAGACTTGTTGTGGGGATAACTTCACAATATATACAAGTATCAAATCATAAAAAAAGGATATCTTTATTTTCTGGTGAGAATGGACTATAAGGGAGAAAGGTTGGTGGAGAGGAAACTTCCAACTAGGAAGTTATTAGTCATATTCAAGGTAAGAAATGGGAATGATTCAGACCAAGGTTGTGGCCATGCAGGGAGTGAGAAATAGAGCCTGGATAACTTTTGAGGATTAAGCCAACAGGGTTTTATGACAAAATCAGATATGGAGTATGATAGTAAGAGAGGAATCCAAGATTACCCCAAGTCTTTGTTCTGAGCCAGTGGAAGGGGAGAGTAAAATCCATTGAAATGGGAAAGGTTGTCAATGATCCATATTTCAGAAAATATTGGCACTTCATTCTGGACATGTGAGATGTCCAGTAGGTAGCTTATATGTAAGTCTGGGATTTGTGTGAGAAGTCTGAGAAGTAGATATACATTTGGAGTCAAAGCATATAGAAGTGTTTAAAATCACTAGAAAGAATAAGATTATCTTGGGTATTAGTGTGGACCAAAGACTGAGTCTATCACATTTTAATCTTAAGCAGGAGGGGAGAAGATAAATCAACAAAAGAGACAATAAAAATAATCATTATCATCATAAGCTTATCAGGAAGGTCAAATAAGATAAAGCAAGAAATGTATTTAATCCCATGACTGATTTTTAGGAAGTACTCAGAAAATGCTAGCTGTTTTTATCATTTAACTATTATTCTTATCTGAGTTTCCCATTATGCTGTGTGTTTCTTGATCCAAACATGGATCTTAGAACATGATGGGTCTCATTCAATATTTGTCGAACGAATGAATTAGGTTCCTTATGCTACTGTGGTTTTTGTACTTTGTTATAGCTTTTACATTATGGTACCGTAATAACTTACTGTTAGGCCTGCGAGCTTCTCTACATCCTCACAGTTGAGTTAATATTAGATATTCAGGATATTTTTATTGTCTAGAGAGACTAAGGCAGAATCAAAGTAGGGATATTTGTTTCTTTTGTCTTTTTTACTTAGCTTTCTAAATATTTCCAGAGTCCATCCGCAACTCTTCATATTTATCACTACACCTTTGACCAGGCCACCATTATCAATTATGAGGATTATTGTTAACAGTTTCCTAACTAGTACCTTTTTCTCCTGGTAAGATGTCCTCTAAATTCTTCTTTATTATCCAGCCAGAGTGATCTTCCAAAACTCACAACTGTAGTCAGCTTAGTGCTCCTCATAAAATAATTGAATGGCCATCTCATAAATTAGAATAGACATCTGGCCTTTGGCCATATTTCCAATCTCATTTCTCTCTAAGCTACTTTTAGTATTTCACATATAACTTCACTAAACATCTTTCATTAACTGATTTTTTATTTAGTCTTTATTTATTGAGCTTTTCTATAGTAACCATTTCTGTACTAAGAGGTGGTATACAGTGATGAATGAGGTAGTTTTCCTGCCCCTGTGGAGATTACAAAATGTTTGATAAGATAGGCATCATGAGGAGTTTATAGAAGTACAAAGTGTTATGGTGGTATATAATAAAGAAGCTTTCTCAGGGCACCTGAGTGGCTCAGTTAAGTTCCAATTCTTGAGTTCACCTCAGGTCATGATCTCAGAGTCATGAGTGTGGGTCTCCATGTTCAACAGGAAGGCTGCTTGAGACTCTCTCTCTCTCCCTCTTCTTCTGCCCATACTCCTGCTTGCGGTCTCTCTCTCTCAAATAAATAAATCTTAAAAAAAAAAAAAGGAACTTTCTCAGTTCCAAGTGGAGGGGGGAGGTAGAGTCCTTCCATCTTGTCTCCATAGAATTACACAAGAAATGTTCTGTTCCTAGGACATTCTTACCTCTCCTTTTAACTAATCACTCTTCAGGTGTCTATGTGTCAGTTCTTCTTTTCAACTTCTTTGACCCTGAATTTAGGTTTATATTTCAATATTATTCTGCATTTCCCAATCATAACAGTCAGCCTCAAAAAAATAAACATGTACTTAATGATCACTTTATAAGTTCTGAGATACCAAATATAATGCTAATCTTATTTATTGCTATATCTCCTTTGCCTAGAATGGTCTGGGGTACAATTAATTTTTGTTGAAATAAATACATATAAATGTGCCTTCTATGTTTTACCACTTGTTCATACTTTTCAGATATAGAGCATTCTATTAGGGCTACCACATGCCTATCAATAAAAAGGAACTCTAAAAATATTTTCTTTTGAATTAATGAATGAGGAGAGAAGTGTGGATATGACTTCTACCTTCTTCAAAAGGGCTTTTCCTCTTTAGGCAGACTTTTCTCTGCCAATCCCCTTAAATAAGAGCATGACAAAATAATAATACATTTATGATCACTGGAGTGCTAAATATATAATAAGACATTTAATAATTCTTCCATATGAGGTTATTATATACTAGGAAGTGGGCATTAGGTATATATTGCCAATAATTCAGACTTTGTTCCCACCAGCACTGACCCTCATCTACCCAGTTCTCTTCTCAAAAAACTAAAAAAAAAAAAAAAAAAAAAAAGAACACTTTGCTTGTTGGATTATTGTCACATTTTAAATGATTTTATAGGTTGTGACATCTCTAGAGATCACATAAAAAGAAATAAAAAATTTTTCTTTAAACATTTATAATCTATTTTGACACTTTACATAATGTTTTCAAAAATAGAAGTAATAATATGCCTTATATTTAAAAACAGCTCGCTGTTTTCAAGATTCTTGTAATTGCATCCTCTCACTCAACTCCTATATTACACAGGGGAAAATGTTATTATCATTACTATTATTTTGCAGAGGAGATACTCAGTATAATGTCACCTCATTGCCTAAGTTTATATGTCTAGAAATCAAGGACCCTAGGTATTATGGTTTCAAATATGGATCTCTTTCTACTCCAAAGCATTGTCCTTCACTGAAAGTATTGTTTAGTTCTATCAACACAAACCAGGAAGTTTAACAATCATTGAATGGATTCAACTAGTGTAGGTAGTTCTTCTGAATGATTTAGGAACTCTAATTTCCTCACTAGGGGATTTTTATAGGGCAAAATAGCATTCATACATAATAACTTCAGGTTTGGGCTTCGCTATGCAGATGTTTACTTTTTCTTCTCGTTGGAATTCTTGTTTCTTAACAGAATATGTTTCATGCTAATAAAAACCAGTCTGGAAGATAAAAATCACTCCTTCATGTCTGGCATAATTAGATTGTCAAGAGCTCAGGGCGCCTGGGTGGCTCAGTAGGTTAAGTGTCTGCCTTCCACTCAGGTCATGATACAGGGTCCTGGGACTGAACCCTGTGTGAGGGCTTCTCCCTCTGCTACCCCCACCCACTTGTGATTTCTCTCTCTGTCAAATAAATAAATAAACTATATTTTTTTAAATAAAAAGATTGCCAAGAACTAGTCCCAGTGCTGGCCCAGAAATCAATGAAAGAGCCTGTATATTTTAATTTCCCTGTTCTGAGAAAACTAAATTGCCTTGTTTCAAGAGGTTCAGAGTTATACTAGATTGTCACAGACCACAGAATATGTCAACAGAAACTGTCTGGAGTGACGATTATGCTGAACAAAATGCTCAAGTATCTCTTAGGTAGCTATTGGTTTCGATGAGGCTCACTTAGTACTCTTATTAGTATTTGTTTTTGTGGGATTTTATTTTCAGTGAAAGCCTGGACTTCTCTGAATTCCAAATAATGGTCAAAGATACTGCTTACCCCTTTTAAAACTCCAGTACAAGTATCTTCCCTCTAACTCCAGTCAGAATGGTTAGATAAGAAGTGTGAGATTTTTTTTTTTAATTTTTATTTATTTATGATAGTCACACAGAGAGAGAGAGAGAGGCAGAGACACAGGCAGAGGGAGAAGCAGGCTCCATGCACCGGGAGCCCGACGTGGGATTCGATCCCGGGTCTCCAGGATCGTGCCCTGGGCCAAAGGCAGGCGCCAAACCGCTGCGCCACCCAGGGATCCCAGAAGTGTGAGATTTAGATGGAAATTACTAATCATTCCTGTTTTTCTTAGCTTGAGAAAAATCATCCAAGATATTTTACTTTCTCTTTTTTTTTTTATCTCTTCTTCACTTAAAAAAAAAAAATTACCAATAGTATTATATAGTGAGGACACAACTTTAATTAACTTATTTTTAGAGCTTGTGTTAGCTTTTGTTAATATTTTAGCATCATTGCCATTATTTTACTATCATGTACATATATGATTTCATATATTTTAGTATCTAATATGCTATTAATAATGGTGAGGTTTAGTCTTTGATAATCTATAAAAAAACTCCAAAAAATCATTTAAAATTGAATAAATCAGCTTTGCATCTTGTTTACTAATTGAGAACCCAGGAGAATTAAGAAACATGCAATTTGAATCATCAGAAAAAATTTAAAAGAGTTTCAAATTTAGTAAATAGCATTAGTATTATTCGTTTTAATTTCTATTAGGGTCTATGCTCATATCTCGGAGATAGTAAAGAACACTTAGTTGAATGAATAAACGAATGAAAGAATGAATAATTTTGGGTACATAACACTTTCATTTTTAAATGCAAAAACACAAAGCTTCTGACCTAATCAAACTTATATTTTAGTCTTCACTGCTGCACATGCTGGAAGCCAACATTACCTACATACCACAATAATTTCTTAACTATTTTCTTTGATTCTATCCTTGCTCTTGTTTGGGATATTTAATTTAAAAAAAAAATCTTCTCTACCCAGAAGTCTCTTCACAAGGGTAGTAGAGAAAGAAAACCATTTTATTATTGAATACACATTAAATCAGAGTTTGATGCACATCACAGGCAATCCGCTAAGAAATCACAGAGACAGAAAGAAATCTCCCCCTTTTACATAGCCCAGCAAATTATATACATGTTTCCAAGATAAACAACAGCGAGTTCTCAAGTAAGAGGACTTGACAGCACCATTTGTCACATAGTTCATCCTAAATTCATTTGGTAGTTGGGGTGACCATCTGTGTTAGCTAATTGGCTTTATCCAAAAAGGATTAAGAAATCTTTCTCATATCTTTATTGCAAGAGGTTGTTGAACAACTCTGAGCAAGGAGCCTGCTGAAGCTTGGCTCCTGCCCTCCCGCAGAGACTGGGAGACAGGGGTGCTATCATTTTTGATGATGACATTTCAAAGACAGGGTTCCCAGGCCCTTGAGAAAGACATTCCTGGTTTGTAAAGCTGGCAGGAGGTTTATTTAGCTTTTAAAAAGATTTACATAAATTTCAAAAAGACAATGAAAGAACTTACTAGTTTTCTAAGAAAAGTGCTTAAAGGAAAGGGATGAGGGATTTTCTTCCCGTACTTTCAAGGGAGAGAATTAAGCCTCTTATTTTAAATTTGTATTTGACCTTACACCCATTCTAATCTTCATGCAGAAGCCAGAAAGGTCCTTTAAGAAAAATCCTTTTCAAAACCATTCAAAAGCTTCCCATGTCACCCAGAGTAAAAGTCAAATTTCTTAGAACAGACTCCTATCCTCTTTTTAGGCTCCTTTTCCCCCTTCCCATCCTCCCTCTTCTCTATGAGCTCATTTCCACCACCTTCTCTCTGCTCTCATGTGTTGAACAGACCAAACGTTCTGGACTAGCTCCAGCTGGTACCTGCTGTTTCCTCTCTCTGCAGTGCTCTTTCCCCACTTCCCTGCAGAGCTGCTCCTTCACCTTCTTCCCATGCTCAAACACCACTTTATGAGGAAGAGCTCCTCTGACCAGCTAACATAGTACAGTACATTTCTCCCCTACAATTCCTAGCCCCCTTAGCTCTACCCTTGTTTATTTTTTCCCTTAGTACTTTATCATTATTTGACTAACTATATTTATTTGTTTGTCAGTGTTCCCTTTATCTGCTGCTGCCTAACAAATCACACCAAAACCTAGTAGCTCAAAAGAAGGATGATTATTTTATTAACCCTCATGGTGTCTATGCATCAGGATTTCAGAAAGGCTTTTCTGGGTCATTCTGTCTGTGGCTCTCTTATAGTTGCAGGAACATAGTGGATGCAGCTGGAAGAGAGGGGCTGAAACATCTTGGAATTGGCCAGGCATCTCTCTTTCGTCTTTTGTTGTAGTCTCATGGCATCTCCACATGAGCTCTCAGCAAGGGCTAATTTGGGATTTTTCACAGCATGAATTCTCCAGGGCAGTCTGATCCTTTACAGTGTGCTGGAAAACCTCAAGAAGTTTTTCCAGCATGCTTAACTAACCAAAATAATCACAAAAGAGTGCCCATTTTCAAGGACAATGGAATAAATCCAACTGCTTGATGGGAGGAGTAACAGAGTGACATTTTTGGAAGAGCATAAAAGATGGGGGTATTGTTGGTGTCACCTTTGGAAAATGCAAATTTTCTATCCTGTGGTACTTAAAAAAAATTTTTTTTTTAAATTTATTTATTTTTAGAGAGAGAGAGACTAGGGGGAGGATCAGAACGAGAGGAGAGAGAATCTCAAGCAGACTTCCCGAGAAACAGGGAGCCTGATGCTGGGCTCGATCTTACCACTCTGAAGTCATGACCTGAGCTGAGATGAAGAGTTGGGCTCTTAGCTGACTGAGTCAGCCAGATGCCCCTACTATCCTGTGGCACTTCTTACCAGATTATAAGCCTAATAAGGGCAGGGACTTTGTTTCATTCACTGCTGTGCTTTTAGGACTTACAAATGTTCCCAAAATAGCATAGGTCCTGGATACACAGCTAAGTAAATGAATGAATGAAATACTGCATAAAGAAAGATCCTCATGAAAACTTGTTTCTCTTCTATTTTAAAAAATATGCACATTCATTTGCATGTCAAATGAAATGATTTTACTTTAAATATATTCAAGTGAGGCTTAGAGATCTGCCTACAAACAATTTGTTGAAGAGGCTCTCAGCCCTGTAGGCCTTTTCACAGATAAATCTAAAATTTAATCTGATCCTGCCATTCATATGTTTAAAATCCTTCAATGGTACCACCTAGCCTAAGGCAGTGATTTTCAGACTTTTAAACCATGGCTCACAGCAAAGAATACACCAGCCCACACAAATATGTACTCATTCATGTATAAACATACTTATTGGAATCAAAGTCATATACCTTTCAATGCATTTTCATCTTTTCTTCTCTTTTCTGTCTTCTCTCCTTTCTTCTTTCTCCTCTCCTGTTCTCCCTTCCATCACCTTCCCCATCTATTCTCACATCCTATTTTTTTCTCTTCTATTTTGTATTTGACTAAAAATAAACAAATGAGAAATCTCAAACTTTGGTATGTATGGTCCTCTGGATTGATTTTCAGATCCACTAACAGATCATTATTTGCATCAGAGCTATGGTTACTTAGTAGGCACACAAGACCCTCCATGATACGACGGCTGTCATCCTCTTCAGGCTCATTTCTCACCACTACTCTTTTTCCCAGTTAATGCTATAAAAATGCAAACTTATTTATGATTTTTGCACCATACTAACTTTGCCTTCATTTGTGCTTTTCTCACCACCTGGATCAGTCTGCCCTTTTCTCACCTGCCTCTTGTTGTTCATCCAGACCTGCAAAATATATAGAGAATTCACATAGGAGAGAAACAAATGTGACTTATACATATGAAAATATGATCTATCTAACTCATAATATGGGAAATATACATGGAAACTATAAGACTAAAGGGTGTGTATGTATGTGTGTGTAAATATATATATATAAGCTCCCCATTGCTTTGATCATTATGTTAGGATAATAATTAAGATGTTCTAAATATAGACTTAATATTTGTGGGGTTATATTTTTATTTTGTTAGCTTTTATTCACTGATTACTGAAACGTTTTTTACACTGATTTTACTGCAATAATTGATGTTTTGGGGTAAGTTTTCTTTCCAACTATAAATCAACCTAATCATCCTATCATCTCATCTATTTTTCTCCATTTTGCTTATAACAGTTCCTGATAACACAACATCAAATTTCTCATTGAAACCAGAAGAGTTCAAGTATAGGAACTCCTCTGATCTACACGTAAGACAGTTGATTTGCACCTAGACTGGAAAACTCTAGCCTTATCTTTGGAGATGCCTGGATGTCTGAGTTTTAATTCTTAGTTGAGATAAAGTCTTAAATTACTCTGGTAACTCCCAGAACCAGTTTGTTTATTGATTGTTTTCATTTGATACAACCAGTTAGCCAACTTTGCTTGGTTATGTGACCAGAGAAGCCTAAAAGATCCTACTGGGAATTTATCTCCTGATAAACTGAGGTCTCCTGAGGCCAAAATTCATCATGCAAATCTTGAAAGCTCAATCTGGACAGGAAGCCCCTTGATGCATTAATAAGGACCTTTTGGAGCTCCCACATGGGATGTCTCTGGGATCTCCAATGCTTGCTTGCACTCTTTCTCATGACTGTAACATTTTCCCATTTTCCTTTATATTAAAGCCTTATGTGAATACATCTTTTGTGTTCTGGTGAGTTCTTTAAAGTATTCAAATTTTTGAAATCTTTGTGAACTTCCTGGACAGCTTCCCTAAAAACCCCAAATTATGTTAGTCTGGGACTTGCATTCATAGTAAATCTATGCAAGCTCCTAATGATCACATATTTTTATAGCCTTAATAGTTCTCTATTGAATTATTTTTTGTAAAAGTTTCTAAGGATAAACATCAAACTTATAGATTTATAACTCTCAAATTACGATATTCCTCTTCTTTGACAATTTGTACAATTGTAAAAGTTTCTAAGGATAAACATCAAACTTATAGATTTATAGCTCTCAAATTATGATATTCCTCTTCTTTGACAATTTATCATTAGTAGCTGAATTTTGGTACAACTGACCATGATTTTCAATCTCCAATCTCTAACCAATATTAAGTTCTTGTTTATTTATTTATTTATTTATTTATTTATTTATTTATTTATTTATTTATTTATTTTTAAAGATTGTATTTATTTATTCATAAGAGACCCAGAGAGAGAGGCAGAGACATAGGCACAGGGAGAAGCAGGCTCTCTGCAGGGAGCTGATGTGGGACTCCATCCCACAGCCCAGGGATCATGACCTGAGCTAAAAGCAGATGCTCAGCCACTGAGCCACACAGGTGCCCTGAGTTCTTGTTTTAAAGCTCTGATTGGTGAAACTTGGGTTAGATGTGAAATCATCTGTGGCCTGGTGATACAAACATTTATATGGCACTAGGGATTCACCCAACAAGCCTAGGTTTGGTCTCAGAGACTAGTAAATGAGGCTCTGATAATTGTTTTCTACTTAACTCTAAGAGTTTCAAGTATTTATGAGCTTAAACAACTCCACCCTACATCTCCTGTCTGCTTCCCACCAGAATTCCAATGGCACAATTCTAATAGCCTATTTGATATTAATATTACCCCAAAGTCAACCTATATAAAACTAATCCATTTGCTTGAAATATTGTAACATTACTAATAATAGTGTCTAATATTTATCATATGCAAGGCAATATTTATTTACATGTATAATATTTTATGTTCATGCCATCCCTTTGTGGTAGATATTTAATGAGCTCTCTTTTACAGTTGGGAAAATTGAGGCACAGAGATATCTGCTAGTTCGTTACGACCACAAAGTTGATCAGTACTGGAGCTACAGTTTAAATTCAGATCATTTATATTCCAGGGTTTGTGATTGTAGATTATTTTACATAGATTTTCATGATGGTTTTCTTCTTTGAATTATTTTTTTCTCTAAATTTGTCAGACTTAAAATCCCATTGACATCTTCAATTTAAATTTTCACTGATTTCTCACAATGCCATTAACCAACAACTTTGGGTGTCTTCACACACATCTCATCTGTACTCCTGATTTCACCATTGCTGGTTTAGGCCCTGGTTCCTGAGGAGCTAGAATGCTACAAGGGCTTCTAGATGCATTTCCTGTCTCTATTCTTTCCTCTATCAGCTCCACTCTGTACACAACTAGTAGTATGATCATGTCTTAAATTTTCTTTGAAAACCTTTTAAAAAAATGATTATTTATTTGAGAGAGAAAGAGAGAGAGAGCACAGGGGGAGGGGCAGAGGAGAGAGAAAGGTTTTTTTTTAAAGATTGATTTATTTATATTTTAGAGAGAGAGATGATAAGCAGGGCGAGTGAGAAAGTGAGAGAGAGAGAGAATCTCAAGCCAACTCAGTGCTGAGCACAGAGCCCCACACAGGGTTCAATCTCACCACCCTGAAATGACAACCTGAACTGAAACCAAGAGTTGATCAGTTAACGAATTGCACCATCCAGGTACCCCTTCTTTGGAAACTTTTAATGGTGTCACATTATCTGCCAAAAGATGTCCAAATCCCTTCGTGTGGCCAGGACACACCATACAGATCACAGGACCCTTTTGCTCTTGTCTTGTACTGTTTCCGCCCTTGGAGACTCAGGTCCTCTCCTTCTTGGATGTTCGCTTTGCCTTTCATTTATTCTCTGACCATCCAAAAGCCCCTGCATTGTCTCACCTCTGTTCCCTTGTTAATCACATTCCTTCTCTATGGGAAGCACAACTCAGTTTCTTTACCCCACTCAATAGGCTGCTTTTTCTTTTAGGCTGCTTCTTTCCTACTTTCTTTCACTGAACAACTACCACTCGCTTAATGCATTTATGGCCTGGTGATATTAATTCCATTGTCCTCTGTCTATATGTCTTAAATGGCATTTTATTCCATGGAGAGCCTTGCTGGACAATTTGTACATGGCAATTAACTAATAAATTCACTAACATCTATAGATTGATCGTTTTGTATTTCATAAACTATGATACTTTATCATAAGGACAAATATCTCAAAACTTTCAGCGTGGCAAAAGCAATTCTTTTTTAAAAGAGTCTATTTATTTATTCCTGAGACAAGAGCAGAGGGATAAGCAGGCTCCTCACAGGGAGCCCAGTGTGGGACTCAATCCCAGATCCTGAGATCAGGCCCTGAGCTGAGGGCAGATGCTCAACCACTGAGCCACCCAGGCTCCCCTAGCACAGAGCGATTTAAAAGGCATTTGTCGACTGTTTCTTAGTTGTCACAATGGAAACACCTGGGGTGTTTTTACTATGTGCCCAATCAACCTAAAACTCTATTCTAGGGGCAGATAATGACTCTGATTGCAGCTGAGGCACAAAGAAGGGAACTCAAGCATTCATTTCTGAAAGCCACGGAGTTAGGAAACCAGGTAGAAGTCCTTTATGGCTGTGGAATTAAAGGTCACTAAGCTTCTGCATCATGCTGACTTGGAATCTACCAGCCTGTCAGCCATGAGGGCCTGACTCTGTGGAGTGCACTCAAGGGACTGACTTCTCAATGTGGAATGGTCTTTAAAGTGAATGATTTATTTTTACAAACAAATTGAAGCCTCCTCATTCTATGTCTAGGGAGTCTGGAGTGAAGAAAACATTCTCTGGGATACTCCCTGCGTCCCCCATCAAATATCATCACATTTATTTATTAACCCAACTTCATCAGAACTTGTTTTTCTTCGTATGAATATACTATATAGAATGCATGTTTGTGTGCTGTAACAAAACCTGCCTTAAAGTCACATGACTACTGGATACATACTTATGGTGTATAGGTATTTAGCACATACTTGGTTATTTAGATACAATATACATTTATTATGAAGATGTAATATAAAAGAAGTAGGTGCTAGAGTAATATATCTATAAATACATTTTAATGAAGCATTAATGAAGAACACATTCTTATATTTTTTCTAGGCTTTGAAAATATTGATTTATACTATAATGGTCTTTAGGAAATTAATAACTTAAAGAAGAAAGTGATTTAGGGATTGTCTAATTCAAATTCACTACCCAGTGCCAGTATATCCTGTATAGCACTCCTTCCTGATGGTATGAATTTGCCTGTACATTAATGAAGTTACTACTTGTAGCACAGAAAGCATCTCTGAATGGTGGCATACTTTTGATCCCAAGACCATCCAACGATGTACCTAGTATCAGTGACTGTAAGAAAACAGATGAATATTATGTAGTGTAAAACTTATTGACTTAAGAATTTTAAGAGAAAAGCAGAATAGTCCCACCTAAATCTTTAATCAGACAAAATTGCAGTTAAATTCTGTGCATGTATAACGTATAGCATAACTTTTAACATTTGCCATTTTCACTAAGGATGAGTAATTTTTAAATGGGCATTTGCACTCTGGCTAATACAGCAGGACTTGCAGCTTAGAGGCCAAGGCATTTGGAGTGGGTTCAAAATTGATTTGATAACTCACTTGAACATAAAGATTATATTTTACCCAAGATGCTAGCTAATATACCATAGGCAATTGATTTTCTAGTTTAATGTAGAAATTCCCCAAATTACTCCATTGACTCTCAATTTGGGTTGGCCAGAGTAGAAATCCCCCAGGACACTTCATTAATCCCCAATAAGGGCACAGCTCTCTGAATCATTAAATCACTCAGTGTTTCAGTTTTCTCACCTACAGAATGAAGAGTACATAGTCCCTGAGGTCCCTCTGACTCTAATGCTTAGATGCAGTTGTCTCCAATTAATTCTTAGCTTTATGGTAATTCATTCACTTTCTAATATATGAAGAAACACTGTGAATTATGAAGACCAATGCAATGCTTTCCATATAGAAAACCTTAAGTAAATATTTTCTGAATTAGTGATTTTCTTGAGAAAATCACCTGATTGTAGATGTAACAGGACAGTTAAAATAAGCAGGGATCTTTTCTCTACTCTAAGCTGTGTCTATTCTAATTTCTTACAAGTCTGGAGGATGTGTGAGGTATACTCACAAAAAGATAGCTTGATCAGGTGTCAGGAAAATACTTGAGAAAGGATTCCTTCTAAAAGGAGAGCACATAAATCCAAAAGAAATGCCTTAAGGTCAGAGAGTTGTGAATATTTTAATAAAGAATTCTACTCTGTCTTAGTAAGATTGTTGTTTTATCCCTCTCAAATTTATCTATAGATTCCGAGAAGTAGAGTCAGCAGCAAAAATGAAGAGAACATTTTCAAACTAAGGTCCTAGACTGAGCACACATCAAAATTTTTTTCCCTCTTAAAACTCCATTAAAACTAAGATGAAGACATTACAAAAAAAGAAAAAGAAAGAAACATAAAATAACAAGGGTAAAGTTATAGGGGCAGAGATAACAGGAATAAAATTTTGAAATCTAAAAAATGTAGATGGAGAAATGTCAATTGATCCAACATCCAAATCCCATGATGGCAATAAGGAAAAGTAAAATCATCCTGATTTATACTGCAGAATAATCAAAAGCCTCAGCTACTGAGACAACCAGTCCTGTGGGACTGAGAATTAATAAGACATGAGCTAAAGTATGGAAATTAGGGTGAAAGCTACATTCTCCCATTTTACACACCCACACAGAAATCTGATGCTTCACTAACTAGAGAAAGATCAAAGACAATATCTGAGTTATCTGAGTATCTGAAGGAGTTGGGGCATGATACAGAATTGAGATTATGGGTCCCCTTTCAAAAATGGGGAAATTAATTAAATTTTTATTTTGACATTTTGAATGGGAATACAGAGACCCTTCAGTCCATCCCGGAGTATAAACAGAGTTTTAAAGATTGATGTCTGGGGAATCTCACCAGTCTCAAAAAAGATACTTAAAGATGTAGAGTTCTCTAATAAATGGATCAACATACATCCTGGTTTTTCTAGCACAATCCTCATTTATATTTGTAATATTGACAAAGTATAAGCAGTGACTCCTTATTCTCAAAAGTTTAGACAATAACTTACATGCTTATCTATACTTTATCAAACCTCAAAAGTTGACATATGTCAAATACGAGCTCAAAACTACCAATCAGGGCAGCCCAGGTGGCTCAGCGGTTTAGCGCCTCCTTCAGCCCAGGGTGTGATCCTGGAGACCCGGGATCCAGTCCCACTTCGGGCTCCCTGCATGGGGCCTGCTTCTCCCTCTGCCTATGTCTCTGCCTCTCTCTTTCTGTATCTCTAATAAATAAATAAAATCTTAAAAGAAGAAAAAAAAAAAACTACCAATCAGCTTTTAATTTTCTCACTCCTTATCGTAAGTCAAGTATTATAAGATCTCTGAATTAAATATTCTCATAGACTATTGAGATACATACAAACACATCAAATTGGCCAGGGTAATAAAACTAAAAAAGAGGGATCCCTGGGTAGCGCAGCGGTTTGGCGCCTGCCTTTGGCCCAGGGCGCGATCCTGGAGATCCGGAATCGAATCCCACGTCAGGCTCCCGGTGCATGGAGCCTGCTTCTCCCTCTGCCTGTGTCTCTGCCTCTCTCTCTCTCACTGTGTGCCTATCATAAATAAATTAAAAAAATATATTAAAAAAAAAACTAAAAAAGAACAACTATTAGCAATATTTTTAGAGAGACAAGAAAATTTAATACATTAACGGGGCAAATAAACATGGCTTAAAAAGCTCAAAGGAAAAAAAAATTCCTGGAAATTCATTTTTAAAATAGTACAAATGTAAACAATGCGAAGGAAGAGTTCAAAAAGAAAGTTAAACCTATTCCCCAGAATATACGTAAGAAAGAAGTTGTATCCGTACATTCCCCCACTTTACATATTCAATAGAAATCTGGAGCTTTACCAACTGAAGAACTCAACTCATGGTTTCTGGAATGAGAGAGGGATGGAAACTACAGAAAAGATAGGGAAACTATAAGACCTGCTCAGGATGTCAATATCTGAGTAATAGGTGATTTAGAAAAAGAAAAGGAAAATGGAGAGGATTTTGTTATAAAAAATTATTCAAGAAAAATTTCCAAATAGAATGGTAGGAGTTTCCACACTGAAATGGCCACTGAGTGCCCACCATAATGGATGAAATATGAAAGTCATTAGGAAATTTCAGAACAAAGGGGACATTTGCTTTTGGTCATGGCAGTTTCACCATCATTAGACTGATCCTCCTGCTGAGTGCAATTAGAACATATAGAGAAAATCTAGACACAACACAAAACACAACAAAAGTATGTCTTCAGTGTGAAAACATTGGCAAACTATTAAAGCAATGAGGACTTGAAGGTTCAAGATCCTCAAAAAAAAAAAGGAAGCACAGTGAGATATTTCTGATGCTTGGCTCTACCTTTCTTCTGAGGAATTGTCAATTCTTAAGCCAAAGGACTAAAAAACTGAGCAGAGCTTTTCTTGTTCCTTCAAGCTGAGGTGTCAAAATTCACAGTTTAGAGTTCACTAAGGAATAAAGGCCTGATAAGCTTCCCAGGCATTTGGTTGATACCCTTAAAAGTCTGCACTCTAAAAGTAAGAGCAAACTAGGAAAGATCAAAACCAACTTCTAGGGATCCCTAGGTGGCTCAGTAGTTAAGCATCTGCCTTCTGCTCAGGACTTGATCCTGGAGTCCTGGGATCGAGTCCCACATCGGGGTCCCTGCATGGAGCCTGCTTCTCCCTCTCCCTGTTTCTCTGCCTCTCTCTCCCTCTCTCTGTCTCCATGAATAAATAAATTAAACACAAAAAACAACTTCTACCTTCAAGCCAACTTCTAATCAATTCAAACTCAGATTGGGTTAGGGAAGTATGCTTCTAGCCTAAATCTTCTCTGGAAGAATTTAATATTCAGAGCCCTAATTTATCTCTAAAATTTTTCATGTGCCATGTATGGCATTCAAACAACAGTCATCAGGAATATAATGGATATGGAAGTACAAAATTTTAAGATTCTAATGCTGTATATCAAGTGATATAATATCACTAGACAGTGCTCAGTTAATGATTTATACTATAAACCTTAAAGCACCTACTAATTAACAAAACAAAGATACTAACAAGCTAGCAGAGATAAAATACAATAGTAAAAATATTTATAGGACTCCTGGGTGACTCCGTTGGTTGAGCATCTGCCTTCAACTCAGGTCATGATCCTGAGGTCCAGGGATTGAGCCCCTTGTAGGGTTCTCTGCTCAGCAGGAGTCTGCTCCCTCACCCCCCGCCCTGTCATGATTGTGTGCACTCTCTCTCTGAAATACATAAATAAAATCTTTTAAAAATATTTAATTAATCTGAAAGCAGACAGAAAAATGGTAAATTAAAAACACATAGTACAAACAGAAAACAAAGAGCAATATGACAGATTTTAATCTAACTGTATCAATAACACATACCACACATACTAAATGGTCTAAATATCCCAATTAAGAGACAGAAGTTGTCTGATTGGATTTTTTAAAAAGAGCATGATTCTGTGCTAAAAGAAACATATTTCAAATAAAAAATACATTAAAAGTAAAAGGATAAAGCATATATATATATATATATATATATATATATATATATTTCATAACTCACCAAAAAAATAAAGCTTAAGTGGCTAAATTAATTTTGGGAAAGTATATTTCAAATCAAATAGTATTACCAGGAATAAAAAACAGCCATTCAACAATGATAAAGGGATGATTTTATCAGGATGTTTTTAACAACCTTAAACTTTTATGGACAAAAAAAAAAAAAACAAAAAAACTTTTATGGACAAGAACCAACATAAGGAAACAAGCTTCAAAGTACATGAAACAAAAACTAACAGGACTACAATAAATAAACAAATCTACAATCCTAGAGATAGATTTCAATACCTCTTTATCAATAATTGGTAGAAAAGGGAGACCAAAAGTCACTAAGGATATAGAAAATTTGAACAGCATTATCAGGCATTTTGACCTAACATGATATTATAGAACATTCTACATAACAACAACAGAATACACATTTTTTTTCGTGTGGACACAGAACTTTTTATGAAGATACATTTTATTCTCAGCCATAATAAAAATCTCAATAGATAAAAAAAAAAAAAAAAAAAAAAAAAAAAAAAAAAAAAAAAAATCTCAATAGATATAAAATGGTTCATCATTTTTTTCTCAGTGTTGCACCATGTGCAAAGATATTCAACGTCACTAGTTGTTAGAGAAATTCACATTAAAACCACAATAAGATCCCATTACACATCAGGTAACATAAGTAAAATGAAATGATTGACCATGCCAAATGTTGCCACGGACATGGACATGGAAGAGCCGGCATTAGAGCTTCCATACAGTGCTAGTGGGAATGTAAAGTGACACAATTACTTTGAGAAACAACATGGTAGTCTCTCAAAAAGTTAACACATCCATGCCAGATGATCTATCCATTCCACTACCAGGAATTCACTCAAGAAAAATGGAAACCTATTATTCCTAGAATTTTAAATAAATAGAGTCATTTACTCAATTTTTTTTAAAAGACTTTATTTATTTATTCATGAGGGACACAGAGAGAAGCAGAGACATAGGCAGAAGGAGAAGCAGGCTTCCTGTGGACAGCCCAGTGCAGGACTCAATCTCAAAAGCAGATCACATCCTGAACCAAAAGCAGACGCTCAAACTACTGAGCCACTTCAGCGTCCCTACTCAGTTTATTTTATTTTATTTTTTTTTCCGGACATTTGCACTCAGCATAATCATTTAGAGACTCATTTATGTTTAGTAAGCAAAAATCGTACATGCCTTTTTATTCCCTGATAGTATTAAGATCATCAAACTGCTATGCAAAATAGATACTATGCTCCTAACTTGAAAAATATATCTTCTTCATGACCTAAAAGGCAGGTTTGAATTTAGGAATTCTATGCTAGAACATAATGATACAGACTACAGACCCATGACCTCTGGTCCACCTCAATAGCAGCCCACTCCAGTCTGGTCCCACCCATAGACCTGTGCATTACAAAGGGTCTCACAATGATTCTGTTTAAACTTCCCACACTTCCCCTAAATATATGCCTTTTGAATTCTACTGGGGTTCAGGATGACACATCCTGGTAGTATCTGACCTGGGAAAGAGTCAGATCAGGCTTTGGAAGCGTGCTCAGGAGCATCTGGGCAGGGAGTTGCAGGATCCTGGGTGCACAGAGGAGCAGGCATTTGGGCTTCATATAGGCATGCTCCCTTGGTTCCTAGAAATCCTTTCTTCATAGGGCGAGGAGTAACCAGAACAGGCCCACAGCAAGGTCCTCCAGAGAATAACAGGTTCCATAGCCAGGAAACCTTCCCAGTGGGCAATTGGTATATATACTTTTTATTTTTAAACCACTCATATATGCTGTGCATACCTTTCTGTATGTGTGATATAAGAAGTATGTAATAATATATAAATTTTAGAATAAGCTGCTTTGTTAATGTTCTGAAGACTTTGGTTGAGTAGAGAACGCCATGTTTTGGGGCACAAGTAACTGGTAGATCTGGTGGGAGGGAATTGGCCTCGCTCTGTGAGAACACAGTGGGGGTCTGGTGAACTGACATGGTAACAGGAGCTTTGTGTGTATCAGGAAATGGTGTCAGCAGTTCTGAAAGCCCAAGAGCAGGGGTGGTGACTTTGTGTGCATGAGATACTCCACAGTGCATCACCGGAGTGAACTGTGACTGTATGGGGGAAAAGGAGATGGCCTTAGAATTTAAGACTTATCTCTGCATACCTGCCAGACACAGGGACAGAAGGAGGGAGCAGGAAATGTATTTATGCTCTGCTTGACTTTAACTGGCAACCAAGCTTCATAGAATATAGCAAGTGTTTTAAGTTGTTGTCCATATATATGTTTTGTGCAATATTATGTAATTTTGAATCCGAATTGATGCAAAATGCTTCTTAAATCTTATCACATTTATTCTACATAAATACCTGAGATATAATTTTCTGGTCTTCCCCATTAAACTGTCTTCTTGTGGATAGAAATTATGTCATTGCACTCTACGCATATCTGCATCTTGTTTCTGAATGAATGAGTGAATCTTATTTCTATTTTCAAACGGATGAACTGAAGTTCAGAGGATTTTAAACTTATACAACTGAACGTTTGAGAAAAACTTTTTTTGAGGGCAAACATAGAAAAGAGTTAAAATGACCTTAAGCTGTTAATTTTAAGAGTTAAACATTTTCCATGAATTAAAATTGGAAGCAGTTAAAAGCACAAGTGTCATATAAGCAGAAATGTTAGCTGAATGCTCACCAGGGAGGAATTAGAGTTGGAATGATCATGTTCTCATGGGTCTGACACATACCGGAGCCTATCTGTAAGAAAGGTTTTGTTGATCTGTGGTGAAATGAGTAGAAAATAAAAAGAATGCAGTGAGTTTTAAGGAAAGATCAATTTACCTAATTTCATATAATGTTGTTAAATTAAGATCACACACCTTTAACTTTTTTGGTGTCAAAAATTCCTTTATTTTATAAGATAATGGTCAGTCGATTGTTATCTATCTTTTCTGTGTGTATATATGTATATGTACATATCCATCTATCTATCATCTTATTTTGACAATAAAAGAATAAGGAAAACTCTTGTCAACTTCTCTTCAAAGAAAAAATACCTACTGCACTAAAAAATTCAAATTGAAACCATCATGTACAATCACCCTTTCAATCCTGAAACTATGATTTCTCACTAGAAAAGTGATAGATATTATGAAGATGTTTTTTGTACTCTCTGGTTCAGAAAAAAACCCAAATGTGTAAGGCTAAATTGTTTACATCTCTTGTCATGTAAACCTGGAGCACAAGTTAGGTCCATAATTAATGTTTCTGGAAGGAAAGATGTGGCTGCATAGAAGACAATTATATTTAGGAAAAAAGGCATCTGTCCGTAAGTCTCTTTTGGAGGTGGTACCTCAAGGGAAGCATTGCTTGCTAATGTGTGCAATTAGATTTTTTTATTAGAATGTTAGAATTTGAACAGAAGTTTGATAAGTTATTTAAAAATAACCAATTCTTACACTCCCATTAGCACAACTGAGTGATCTTTTATTAGGAAAGATATGAACAATTTTATTCAGATTTCTTAAATTCAGATTTTGATTTATCATTGTACCCAATTTTTCCTTTCTCTTTAGAAACTTAAACTTGAGTAGAAATTGCTTTTATTTGGGCTGCTTGTTTTCTTAGTTTTGAGGAGGGGAATACCCTTAGTTTTCCATAATGAAGATGAAGTTCCTATCATTATAATGCCTTCAATCAACATTGCTATTTCCATTTTCTTTCATTGAAATAATTTCATTTCCAATAATAGTAATGATAATGATCATTTTTATTTAAAAATACTGCAGTGACTTTTTAAAGAAATTATTATAGTCAAGAGTAGACCAAAACCCTCCTTGGATAATGGAGGGACAGCAAATTATCAGGTAGAGCACATCTAACTGGCTTCATATGTCACATAATCTTACTGCTTTATAGATACATCTCATATATGCATATGTATAACAATAGCAACACCCTTAAATTAAAAGCTGTTCCAGAGGACATTTATTTAGAAAAGTGGGACAATAGGAATGGAAATATTAGACTGATAGAAAAAAGTTTTTCTCATGATAGAAAAGAACACTAACATAACACTGCATTTTTCTTTGCTGTTCATGAAGCATTTGAAAGAGACTGCATCTGACAACCAATAACCCAGTACCTGTAATTCTACTGTATTGTCCAGACCTAGAATACGAGCAAGAGAAATGACATAATATTTACTGCCCCTCCTCTAAGGATTGCTCCATGAAGAAGAGTCAAAATTGTGTTAAAGGCTACCAAAAGAAAATTAAAAAGTAAGAAACTATCTATAGAAGTTATGAAATAAGATTTCAGGGGATATAATCTCCATTTTATGTATATGCTAGTAAACATGATAATTGTTCTGTTTTTAAGAATTCTGTCTTTCTCTACCTTTGTTTTAATAGAAAGAAGAAACGGAGGGACAACCTGAATTATTTCAGTTATTATAATAACAGACCAAGCCTAGTTGTCAACTCCATCATGCTTTTCTTACTAGCCCTCTTCCACCCTCTGAAGTGAGAGGTAGTTAGCTTCTCTTTTTCTATAACAGTATGTTTATGTCCATCAGAACATTTATGACACTACTGAAATATCCAATTTGTATATCAATTCTCCTTTTAGAATATGAGCTCCTTGAGGATAGCTGATGTGTCTTAGTCACTTTTTTTTATCTTTAACATCTAGCAGAGTGCTTAAGACATAGTAATAATCAATCAGCATTTCTTAAATAAACATCTACCAGTGGGGGATTATTAGAAGAGCATGTTCTAGGAATGCCTGGGTGGCTCAGTGGTTGAGCGCCTGTCTTCAGCCCAGGGCCTGATCCTGGAGACCCGGGATCGAGTCCCACGTCGGGCTCCCTGCATGGAGCCTACTTCTCCCTCTACCTGTGTCACTGCCTCTCTCTCTGTCTCTCATGAATAAATAGAATCTTTTTTTTTTTTTTCTTAAATAAGAGCATGTTTAGTTGAAATTTTGTGGTCACTTGAATATGAAAATAATTTTTAAAAGTCAGTGTTCAGACACCTTGAAAAGTCTTAAGTAGATAACCTTACATCATTGCTATAGGCTGAGTATTTGTTTATTCACAGGAAGAATAAGATTATCTTTAATCCTACCTTCTTCATTGCTATTTTAAAATTGTCCTGAAGGTGGCAACATTGAATAATGTTCTGCAAATGTTTCTAAGCAAAGCTTTTATGGCCACTTTTAATTAAAGTTTTATATTTTAAAATAAATATCCTTCCCCCAACACCTATTTATTCTAGTGTAGAAGAAAATATAATACTGATGTCTTACTTTTGTATCCAGTAACCTTGAATGTACATGTTGAAAGAAACCATTTACAACTTTGAAGAATAAAAGTTAACCTAGATAAAAGGTTCAGGGTAGCTCTGCGCAAATTTCCAAATGTAAGATCAGTTTTAAACACAACATATGTTTCCTGCTAAGTAATTTATATCAATAGATGAGTTTAACTATAAGGGTAAATCAATGCTTGTTCTTTGAGGTGAAAATTTATTTTCCTGCTATATTTATTTAAATTCAACATAACACTTTTAGTATCTAATTTGATACATTAATAAAGGAATATGGTTATTTTTTAAAAGAACTCCTCTAACAAATAATAACAATAAAACAAACCACAACTAAAAGAGATTCTACGATCAATAAACACCCTTAAAAGCTACCAGTGATGCAATATATTTATCACATCTGGGCAGGCATTGTTATATTTTCTATTCTCAATATTTTTGGTTCTTAGCCACTTAATAAACAAAGCTATACTAATTCATATTCATCCAAATTTTCAAGACCCTATGTGAAATAGAAAGGTAGCAAGTAATGTTTTACAGAGGTTAATTGACTTGTATATGATCTGTCAGTAGCAAAGCCAAAAATGGAACTCTGCATTTTATCTCCAGATAATGACAACTGCTCATGATTATAATTCTATCATTTTATTTATAGGTAGTTCAGCTGCTTTACATAGCTTCTGGGAGATAGGCTAATGCCTGCTTTCATGCTATCTTTTATGAAGATTTTGTTATATATACAATTTATGTTTTGGCTTATAGCTTTTTGGGCCCTATGCACTAGTGAAGCATGCAATAAGAGAGTTCTAATGCATTACTTGTCAAAGCTAATATGCAAACTCCTTCCTATTCCTTTCTGTAAAACACATTTAGAAAATTGTCTTAAATTCTTTAATGAGGCTATTCTGAATCAAATGGGATTTTTAAAAGATAATTTTAGGATTAGCAAGTAGAGAAGCTACATGGTCAGATGAAGACAATGTGGAGGAGTCATCAGAGCCACGAGGAATTAATTAGGTATGTGAGGGAGGGTGAAGTGCCGTAAGGCAGGCAAGGAGAAACTGGTGTGTAGGGAGCTGAATGGGAACTGGACAGTGCCTGTGGCAGCATGAAACAGATGGAGCTTTCTGACAGGTGCGGTAAGAATGTACCCCAGACAGTATATTCACAGGTTTTAAAGATTCTGCACACTGATATTCTATTAGCAAGGAGAACATATTCCAACATCAAGATTTGCCAAAATAGAGTTGCCAGATGAAGAAATCAAATAGGCAGCATGTTCAAGGTATAAATTTCCCAACCACTGAACCTGAGAGGGGCAATTTCCTCTTCTCTTGGCCTTATGTCAGGCTTCCTGATGCTTGCTGGCTTTCTTGCTGCATGCAAGAAACTCATCTACCTCTTCGGGGAGAAGAAGAGACCGCAGGTGACAAAAGGGTCATTGACAGTTCTCATTTGGGTGCACTGCTCTGATTTCAATGATCAGAACACTGGACCACATTTCTACATTGGAAAATCCAAAGCTTTTCCAGCGGGGCATAGCTCTTCAACCAGCCCCCTTTGTTAGGCATGTGCTAACAGCTGTGTAATACTCCTAGGACTTGTCCCATATTGGTTGCTGTTAAGATAAAAATAGTGCTTGAAAGATGTATCTTTCTTAAAATGTTGCCTCTAAGGAAATTTAACTTCTAAAAATAAGACTAACTTAGAGTATTTGGTAAAAATTGTAGCTATATATTTCTTTATTTTCTACAGAAATAATCACTCCATACTTAATCTTTGTTCTACTACACTTAAAATCCTAAAAATAATATCAAATATCACCCTATTAATTTAACGTAAATAGACAATAAAAGGGACCTAGAAATAAACAGGTTTGTAAACATATGTTCTCTGGTTATCCTTGGACCTCTAGGTCCTCAGGAAATAATTGTTTAATGATCAAGTATGAATAAAACTGCCAGAAATGCTTCATGCATAACCATAGAGCAACTCATATGTGGAAAGACTGGCTTATTATTTAAACACACACACACAGTGCTCCAGGATGGTGAAACACTTTGTTGTGAAGTACCCTATGGATGTCCGTCGTAATCCCTACCATCCTGTATTACAATTGCTTATTTACTTCTTTACCTTTCTTATTTCACCATAAGTTTCCTGGGGTCAGAGCTTTATTTTCTTCCTCTTTATGTCTTCAAAGCCTCATGGTACACAGCACACAGTAATAGATACCAAACAAACGCTCAGTAACTGATAGTTGAACAAATGGATCTTCATAAGAGAAGTGGGCATGTGAATTTAACAAGATGGCTCTAGAATATCTTTATAAAAGAGACTTTGAGATGTGATCTGGTTAATAGAGTGTGCTAGATATTGGTTCACTTACTTGGCACGTCCAATTCTTCTCCTTAGAATGCATGCTTTTGAAGTGGCTACATAAAGAAATAGAGCTGATGTTTCAAGTATCCCGAAAAAGCATTTTTCTCCTGAAAGTAATGGGTAGAAAATTTTATAACATATTTCAGCATTCTAAGTGCTTTGTAGGGATGCCTGGGTGGCTCAGAGTTTGGGTGGCTGCCTTCGGCTCAGGGCGTGATCCTGGAATCTGGGATCGAGTCCCACATCGGGCTCCCTGCAGGGAGCCTGCTTCTCCCTCTGCCTGTGTCTCTGCCTCTCTTTCTCTGTGTCTTTCATGGATGAATGAATAAATAAAATAGTTTAAAAAATAAATAAATGCTTTGTAAATTTTATCTCTTTTTTTTAGTCAAAAGGGACTAATTTTTGAATAATAATCATTTGTATAGAACTTTCTACATTTCTCAAAATAATTTTTGTATAATAAGGTTTCATTTATTGCAAATGACAGAGACTCAACCCAAACCAGTTAAAGTTGAAAGGGAATCTATGGATTCATACCAGATAACAAATCTACCTTTAGAAATACCTAAATTTAGGGATTCACATGGTTTTGGCAAAATTCACAGACTGGCTGTACATGCAGTAAATATTAATTCTGGCAGCTTTAAACTATTATCTTTATGGTTCTCCATACATGTATTAAATCTCAGTGAATATTCTACTTCTGCTTGGCTGAGTTTGTATTCTGAACCAATCCTGAACCTGGGATGATCTCTGTGTCAGAATTATTGTTTATGGGTAGATGGAATCTTCTCATTAACCTGGCCCAGATTATGTGTTTCTGACAGTATCAACTATCTCTAAACATGAGGAATGGGTTCTGTACAGGAGGTATTTTGTTCTTTGTTGTTGTTGTTTTGTTTGGGGAAGAAGCAGGAGAGAGATCATGCTGAGATAGAACAAAAATTATGCACTTGAAAATTTGAATCTATTATCTAATTTATATACTCATTCATTTATAATATGTGTTGCTTATCTACTTAGGTCCAGTTATTGGAATAGCCAGTGAGGTGACAAAGATCTTCTATTCTCCAGCACTTACCTCTATATTTCACTGGATTCATCTCATTCTTCTTCCTTCCTTTGCTTAGTGGTCTCTTTGGCCTTTCTGGACTAGAGATTAGAGCTTAACTTTTAACAGCTGCTGACATTTTTGAAAGAGAAATATTCCTTTCTCTCCAAATTTCAGAATCCTGGTGAAGGGACTCACCAACTGAAAGTGGTCTCATGCCCATCTTTGAAGCAGTCAAGTGGCCTGGGGAGCAGGATAAACACTGTACAAAGTGGTTAGTCCATCATTAACTACAGTTCCCAGAAAATCAGGAGATTAGACAACAAAACAGTGTGTGTCTTACAATAGAACTGGGCACTTTTTAGCAGTGCTGGTGTTGGTGTAGGTATTCATGGTTCCTAATATTCTTGCATTGACCAGAAGCTCAGCTGCGCTCTGGTGAACCTGATCCCCAAGACTTCTTACCTTCCATTCATTCTCCTTGGTCAGAATCATTATTTGTTTCTCAAAAGGAGAAAAATAATCAAAATAGATTATCTTAATATATAAATATAGCAGATGATTACCTTTTATCCCATGAGAAAACAGAGGTAGAGTTGCCCAAGCATATATATTCTGTAGCAAAGACAGCATTCGAAGCAAGACCTTTCCCTCCCAGAACCTGTCATTTCCTCTAAATCAGAGTATAAACTAGCAGCTCATAGATGATTCTGGATCACAAAAATATTTTATTTGGTCACACCAAACTGCACTCCAGTGTTTATCTGGAGTTAATTTATTTTTCAAATTTAATTTCCAGCTTTTACAAACTAGGACATTGGTGTAGTGCAAGGGAGACCACAACAAAGACATCCTTCCCTGCAAGAGTTGGCAACCATTCAAAGAATCTCTGTCTTGGGGTATAGCTCAGGCATAGAACATTTGACCGCAAAGAGTCTCTGTCTACTTTGCCAGGGCTCCATAGCAATTCATTAACCATTTATCTACTCATTCAAAATGCAGAAGATCTGGCTTGTGGAAGATCAATGAGCTCAGGTTAACACTGAGAAGCAGAGATCAAGAGGACAAGAATTCTACAAAAATTTGCAGAAAGTGCAGTTAACCCTATGGTCATTATCATCTTTTTTTTTTTTTTTAAGATTTATTTATTTATTTATTCATGAGAAACACAGAGAGAGAGGCAGAAACACAGGCAGAGGAAGAAGCAGGCTCCATGCAGGGAGCCCGACGTGGGACCCGATCCCAGGTCTCCAGGATCCTGCCCCGGGCGGAAGGCGGCGCTAAACCACTGAGCCACCAGAGCTGCCCTGGTCATTATCATCTTACAGCAAAATCCAAAATAGCTTCCCATTGAGTCCTAAAGAAACCCAGTTCTTACAAAAACTATAGGAAGGGAGATTCTCCTCTAAAGCTCATGGCAATGTAAATGCTGAACTCTCTTCAGAGGCTACCAAGGGCTGCAAAATTTATAACCTAAGCTGTATTCCATTAGGTCACAAGGCCCCCTGACCCCACTACATTAAAGTTCTTCACCACTTGTTGGAACTGATTTTCAAAGTATTGAGTCAATTATCTGCCTAAACAGCCTACTACAAATGCTAATCCACTTTCAAATATCAATCCTATTACTTTACTCCGTGACACATTGAAAACAGCAAAAATGACTAGCTTCATAAATCCTATACTATAAAGATTTTTTAATGAAGTAAAATAAGGGAAAAGCTCAGATTATCTAAAAGTGAAGAAGAAAAATAACAAAAAATAGCAATTGACTCAATTTTAAGTGCCCTCGTCACTCAAGCAATATTTCCATGGTTGAAGTAAGCATTTTACTAAGGAATACCTAGAAAACAAAGACTTCTAGAAGATTATGGTAAACCTTGCCTACAAATTAATGTTGATTCAACACTCAACACTGCTTGGCATTCCTGTTTTAAAAACACATAGATCTATATAAGTTTTCTAGGACTGGCATAACAAAGTACTACAGACTGGGGGACTTACACAGCATAAATTATTATCTAACAGTTCTGGTGGGTAGAAGTCCAAGGTCAAGTTTTCTGTAGGGTTGGTTCCTTCTGGAGGTCATGAAGGAAGGATCTGTTACTGGCCTCTTTCCTTGGCTTGCACATGGCCTTCTCTTTATGTCTTCATGTCATCTTCTTTCCTTATGTGTCTGTGTCCAAATTCCCTCTTCTTATAGTCATATCGGATTAGGGCCCACCCTAATCACTTTATTTTAATTAATTCAGCTCTTTATACTCTTTCCAAATACAGTCATCTAATGAGTTACTGGGGGTTAGGACTTCAACATATGAGTTTGAGGGGAGCACAATTAAGTCCACAACAGTATTTATTCTACTTATGTTGTATATTTAAAATATGAGATGACCTATGTTAAAAGTGCAAAAATAGTTCCAAAGCTGGTTGTCCTTTCCTTTTCAGTTTTTTGTTGTACACAAAGACAAGCTTGAAAACAAACAATAAGAAAGCAGGTGCAAGAGACTGGTAAGTGAATAAAGAAGATGTGGTGTAAATATATATAATGGAATTATATTCAGCCATCAAAAAAGAATGAAATCTTCCCATAAAAAAGAATGAAATCTTGCAACAACATGGATGGAGCTAGATTATTACACTAAGTGAAATAAGTCAGTCAGAGAAAGACAAATACCATATGATGTCCCTTGTATGTGGAATTTAAGACACAAAACAAATGAACATAGGATGGAAAAAAAGAGGAAAACGAAGAAATACACTCTTGGCTATATATAGAGAACAATCTGATGGTTGCGGGGGGGAGGTGGGTGAGAGGATGTGTTAAATAGGTGATGGGGATTAAAGAGGGCACTTGTTATGCTGAGCACTGGATGCTGTATGTAAGTGTTAAATCACCAAATTCTACACCTGAAACTAATATTACACTGTATGTTAACTAACTGGAATCTAAATACAAACTTGAAAAAAAAGTGGATGCAAGAAATTATAGTGCAGAGCTCAAACAATTATGAGTGTCAGTTTGGCAAGTCCATAGTTTTGACCAATGAAAAAATTAGAGTACACAACCCTACTGTAAAAATATCTTTGGAGCAATCTACCCACAATGCAGAGAAGAATAGTTCAGATAGTTTCTCAGGGACCTTGGTGGGTCAGAGTACGAAATACAGATTGATAAATATCTCAAAGTGTAAAGAATTTTATTTCAGGAACAAAGATGGCTCAAGAAGTCTCCCACTAAAGATACAGAATCATTAGGATCTTTTTTGTATCAGCCAAATGCTAGAATCATTTGAAGATTTTATCTGAAGTTGTCATGATAACAAGACAAGGTCTAACAAAGCCAAATATATCCCAAAGTTGGGTGCAAAAGAAACATCCCCTGCAGAAAGAAAGTATTGCTTACATTTTTAAGAGAAATAATGAAATTTAGTATCCAGGGGAGCACTAGAACTGGGGCAGGGGGCAATCTTTCCACAGATCTGTGTAGAGATTATTTCTTAAAATAGATGACTGGCTCAAAAATATTGATGATTGTGTGTCTTAGAATACTAAAAATTCTATTTTAATGAGATACACAGGTAAAGTCAAAGTAAAATATTCTTCAGACAAGGTGTGATGATCACACTACTTCTAATGGTGAATCTCAAGGTTTCCCATCAAGGCATAATCCCTGTGCACTTACAGACATGTTCAAGTGGCATTAGGTGAAAACCCTGTAGAGGATATGATGAATCTGTTTTTTCTTCTTTCCCCTAAACTGTATCGGCTCTGTCATAGAACCTCTGATATTCATGCACTTGGACCTATCCTCATCAAATCTGCAAAAAAGTAATTTATTTTTATACCTATCATCTCTCTCTCTGCATATTTATCTAATCTATCTCTTTTTAAAATTAATTAATTAATTAATTTTTTAAAATAAATTAATTTTTTATTGGTGTTCAATTTACCAATATACAGAATAACACCCAGTGCTCATCCCGTCAAGTGCCCCCCTCAGTGCCCGTCACCCGTTCACCCCCACCCCCTGCCCTTCTCCCCTTCCACCACCCCTAGTTCGTTTCCCCGAGTTAGGAGTCTTTTTCTTCTCCCTTCCCTTATATTCCCTTTCACTGTTATTTATATTGCCCAAATGAATGAGAACATACACTGTTTGTCCTTCTCCAATTTACTTACTTCACTCAGCATATCTCTTTATATACATATCACATACTATAAAATACTATTTTTCACTATTTATCTTGGAATTTTAACTATGTCAGTGACTATAGTTCCACTTCATCTTCTTTAATGACTAGATACCATGCTGTAGTATAAACACAATGTAATTTATTCAAAACTTCCATCTTGAAGTGTAAAATTTTCCTTTTTTTTTCTTTTAGGAAAAAGAAGAAGCAATAAGACATTTTCAAACTAATAACTTTACATTATTTAGTGACATAGGCTTGTCACTAAAAGACAATGATATGATTCATAAAAAGATACCAATAGACCTAGTAAAAAAATATAAAGTTTCTTGAATGAAATGAAAAGAACAGGAAATGTATTTATTCACTTAGCTATATAAGGTAGAAACAATATGGCATGCTTCAATTGGAGGAACAGACTCCCTACATTTCCCAAATTTTCTCATTATGATATCTGAGAAAAGTAACTGGGTTGATAAATGGATCCTTCAGATTGTAATTTCTTTCATTCTCATGTACCAAGCTACCCAGAGCTGTGGATAACTAGACATATACCACTAAGCCTATACTTTCCTGATGTTATCTACAAAGATCATATAGTTTTATGCAAGGAAGTCTGTTTTTGTTTTATTTATTTATTTATTTATTTATTTATTTATTTATTTATTTATGTTTTTTACCTAGCATTCCACTATTTTTTCTTTCCCCTGATATCTCCTTTTAGTCAATTTAGCTGACTGGATCTGGCTTCACTGAACAGTCTCACATCAGACAAAAACCCAGGAGACTGCACTGTGCATATATATCTTATGTGAGTGATATTGCCCATAAAGGGCAATTGCAATGTAAATAGGGCCCCTATAATTGCATAAATGGAATATCCTGTGCTATAATTTAAGGAAAATCGTCAAAATGCAGCTCAAAGATAATGACATTTTGTTCATGATAGAGGAAAGGAGACTTTTCAGAGATGGTGACATAAATACATCATGCCCTCAGCTGCAAAGAATTTCCAGAAATTATCCACAGGACTATAAAATTATTGGTCATATTAGCTGTTAAGGGGTAGGGATTTATTTTTCTGGAGTAAGAAACTCCTCTTTACTATATTAAAAATAATTTATAATAGACTTTATTTTTTGGAGCCATTTTAGGTTCAGAGCAAAACTGAGCAGAAGGTAGAGACATTCTCAAATACCCCTTGCTCCTACACATACATCTTGACTATATTTTAAAAATTACTCTTCTAGTCTCATTCCGACTCTGAATGTTTTTCTGTGTCCCTGCCTGTAGACTAGTTGCAAGTAATTGTTGCTAAATGAGTCCAACACATTCCTGCTTGGTTACTGCATTTATATAATGGGTGAGTAGGCCAATTTTTTTTTTCTGTTTTATCACTTACAAAGCCACATTTAAGGTCTATCTGATATGTAGATCTACAGATAATTTTAAAAATGAAATTACTGAGTCAAAATTTTACTATACTTGACTTAACATTTTGATAGATACTGATAGAAAATGTTTCCCAAAAGGCTTTAACCAATTATACTTTTACTTTTAGTCTAAGAGAGTGCCCATTAATCCCATGTCTTTAAATATTTCTGAAGTTATCAATAATTAATTCTAGCCTTTTTTTTTTTTTTTGCTAGGTTGACTGGCAAATAGAGTATACTATTGCTATGTTAAATTTGAATTTCCTTGAATAAATTAAGACTGAGCCTCTTTCCATGTTTATTGGCCATTTGTGTATCTTTTGTAAATTGTCTGTTTATATCTGTTCTCATTTCAAAACGAGGTTAGTCTTTTTCTCTTCGAATCATTGGAGACTAGATCTTTCAAACTTGAGAATGCCTACCCTCTGTATAAGATATCTACTTTGATTCTTTGGATGACAATGAAGTGGTAATTAAAAGATTTAATGAGACATAGGCTGTTCAGATTGTCTTAATTTATCCTATTTCTTAAAAAAAAAAAAAGATATTTACTTGTTTAAGAGAGCACACAAGCAGGGGCAGAGACAGAGTGAGAGGGAGAAGCAGGCTCCCAGCTGAGCAGGAAGCCAGATGCAGGGCTCCATCCCAGGACCCTGGGATCATGACCTGAGCCCAAGGTACATGCTTAACCAACTGAGCCACTGAGGTGCCCCATCGTGTTTATTTATAATGCTGAGTTAGCCAAATATCACTTTAATTTTCTCACTCCTTTCCTAGAAATAGAATTCCTCAGGAATTTTCTCAAGTTTCCGCCAATTGGTGTTACTGTCATCTGATGATTGCTTACCAAATGCTGTGATGGGGAAGGAAGTGGGATGTATTAACTCTATTTTTGTATTTGTTCAAGGTGAAATGGAGAATTCATAGTGATCTTTTATTTTTAAATAAAAATTTCATTTTTGCTATTATGTTTTGTTATGTTTATAATGTTCCTATTATATTATAGATATATACTTTATACCTATTATACTTTATCCCTATTATATTATAGATATATAAAAAAAGAACATGGATGCTTTCCTATCAAAGAGGGCTTTCTTTAGCAGGGAATTTGTAGGCATTTCAACTTTTCTACCCTCAGGATATACAGCCTGCCTTTCCCTGGGAAGGGTTATGTATTGACCTTGGAATAACTCGTTTAATATGAACAGATAATAATCACATTCTACTAATCATTTCAGCTTCCCATGAGAATCATGGTATGGGTTTTCTGATTCTCAATCCACGAAGGAGCTTTATCTAGAATTTCTCTTTCCAGTTCTACCTATTTATCATCTATCTATCATCTATAGTCCATCTATCATCTATCTATCCATTTATCCACTCTTTCTTTTCTTTTCTTTTCTTTTTTTTTCATACACCAGGCTATGATTTACAGATATTTTCTTCTCATATCTTCCTGGTTTTAACTTTTGTTTATTTCATTTTAACTACAAACTTGTATGCATTGATGCACAGAGTATTTAAGTGACTTACCTTTTACTGCATTAAAAACAGATCAGATTTAGTTATCTTAGTCTAGGTGCTTTGATTAGAATTCATCAATTTGTTTGGAAATATTGTTGCATCAAACTGTAGTTTTGTTTATGGGATGCCTGGGTGGTTCAGTCGGTTAAGCATCTGCCTTCAGCTCAGGTCATGATCTCCAGCTCCTGGGATTGAGCCCCAGATCAGGCTCCCTCCTCAGCAAAGAGCCTGCTTTTCCCTCTCCCTCTGCTGCTCTCTCTGTGTGAGCACTATCTCTCAAATAAATAAAATCTTTAAAAAAAAAAAAAACTCTACTTGTAGTTTCATTTGAATGGAATTCATGGGGGATGCCTGGGTGGCTCAGTGGCTGAGGTTGAGCATCTGCCTTCAGCACAGGGTGTGATCCTGGGGTCCTGGGATCGAGTCCTGCATTGTTCCCCATGGGGAGCCTCTTCTCCCTTTGCCTGTGTCTCTGCCTCTGATGTGCCTCTCTGTGCCTCTCATGAATAAATAAATAAAATCTTTAAAATAATAAAAACAAATAAATGGAATTCATGGAAAGGTATTCTGAACATGCAGCTAGATTAGGAAGTAGGGCACTTGCTGAAGTTGATTTTATTCCAAATTATTAGAATAAAATCATTCAAAAAATTTTTAAAATTATTCAAATATAAAATAGAGGGGCTCTTTAGTTTGAGCATAAATATATATTTGCTTTCAAAACATTGTTTTATATTGAGTAGGTTATATAATGCTACTAATTGTTCTTAATTTAGTAAAAGTATTTGCTCTAGGGTCTTCCTTCTGACACTGAGTTTTGCATTTGTTTTTAAAGATTTTATTTTATTTATTCATGAGAGATACACAGAAAGAGGCAGAGACACAGGCAGAGGGAGAAGCAGGCTTTCTACGGAGAGTGCCATGGAGGACTCAATCCCCAGGGTCCCGGGATCACTACCTGAGCCAAAGGCAGCCACTTAACTAACTGAGCCACCCTGGTGTCCTGAGTTTCAGATTTTTTTTTTAAAGATATCTATATTAGAACCAATTTTTAGTTTTTTAGAGAGAATAATTTTTGAACTAAAAGACATCATTTATTGAGCATTTACTATGTGGCAGTCACTACACTAAATGTTTCCATAAGTGATAATGCTAAATCTTCGCAGAAATTCCATGGGATATTCACCATTATTTCTAACCTGCTGAAGAAGAAACTGAGGTTCAAGGAACTAAAAATACTTTTTCAGGGTCTCACAGCTAGTAAACGATGGGTTTGTCTGATTTCAAATATAAGGATCTCAACCACTGTACTTTATGCCTATCCTGGTTTAGCAAACCTATGGTGGAGGTGTGTCTACTACAAAAGAGAGGATCCTAGAATCAAGTGGCTTACATTTTCTTCCATCTTCCAAACTAGGCAAGTTGTGTTTCTGGCTGTGTTAGTCTCTTTTTCTATGGAATGAAATAATATTTGCTCTACAATGATCTCCATTACCTATACAATTTTTTTGCTAAACGGGACATTATCCACATATAAATGTTAAAAATGAGCTACTTAAAAAATAACAGATTTTTCTTTAGTTCTTATGTAGTTATGTAAAGCATAACTGTTATAAATATTTAAAATAAAAATACTATATATTATATATCATATTTAAGTATACATAACATAATCTGTACATATGTCAAATATGCCTATTAATTATATTTTAACAAAAAGTATATAATTGTTCACTATGTATATTTTATTTTAACAGTACTAAGATAAAAATTTCAAAAATGAAGTTCTTACTAAATTATATATTTTTTATATTGGAGAAAACCTATCATTTTCTGTTTCCTGTGAAGATTTTTTTGTTATCTTTTAAGTGATTCATGACCAGACATTGGTACTCTATCTCAGAGTGGAACAAAGACTTATTTCTTTGACAATTGAACGGCTTAGAAAGTAGCAGGGGTTTAGAACCCAAAAATAGATCACCAACCTCCAGAGCAGGGAGACAATAGTGACTTCTTGCTAATGTTGAGCCTGTTCATAGGGCAGACTTTTCAAATATCAGCAATAAATGATACATGGTAAAGGAAAGAACATAAGGATAAAAGCAGAAAAAAATACTTTTTGCAAAAATGAAATAATGAGCAAATTTCTCTCTGGGATATGGTTTTACATGTTGTGAAGACTTTTTAAGTCTTCTAATGTAGTGGTCTATTGTTTCAGAGATTATATTCTATATAATTTATAGATACTGTAAAAGTATCTTGACTATAAAATTACAGTATAAAGTGTTTTATTGGTGTATTACAGAATTTGATTTTTTATTTATTTACATTTTTTGTTTTTGTCTCTTTTTGGAGGTAGATTCTATGCTTTAAAAAACTAATTTCTGAAACATCTGTGGTCACTTGCACAACAGTTTCTGCCTTTTATATCTCAGCCAATTCCTCTCAGTTAATAAAAAATACATCACAAAATTTATTCTTGTATTATATTGTTCCAGTTTGTGATTGGAGAAAAAACGATTAAAGAAAGGCAATTTTGTGGTCTTTGACTTACTGTATTAGTGTGTGATCATAAAACCTTTGTTATAAGTAGGCAAACAAGGGCATTTTAGGTTATTTTACCAACTGAAAGCACATAATGTTTTGTTCGGTTCAATTTATAGACATTAAGCTATTTGGGGACTTCTAAACACCTTCATCTATATTCTTAATGAGATGGCTTTTCAACATTTTCAGTTTTACAGTATGCATTTTTTTATTTAATCAATTTTACTATGATATAATTTGCATCCACTAAAGTCAAATATTTAATGACTTTTGAGAGAAGTATACACTTGAGAAAGCGTTTCCTCAATCAAGATAGAGAACTTTGCCATCACCTTCAAAACATTTCTCAAGCCCCATTGTATCTATCCCTTCCTCTGCTCCTGGATCCAGACAACTACTGATTTGCTTTCTGTACCTGTAGACTGTATTGTACTTCCTATAACTTTTTAAAATGAAATCATGTTATAACTATGTTACATGCCTGCATGGATTCTTTCAATCAGCCATAAGATTTTTCCATGTTGTATGAATCCATGCATATAAGTAATATGTTCTTTTGCGTTTACTAATATTCCATTCTATGTTATAAATATTTCTTTCTTTTTTTTAAGATTTTATTTATTTATTCATGATAGACATAGAGAGAGAGAGAGGTAGAGAAACAGGAGGAGGGAGAAGCAGGCTCCATGCCGGGAGCCCGACGCATGACTCGATCCCTGGACTCCAGGATCACGCCCTGGGCTAAACTGCTGAGCCACCCAGAGATCCCCTAAATATTTCTTTATAAGTGGACATATATTTTCATTTCTCTTGGATAAATACCTGGAGCAGAATGGCTGGATGTAAGAATGGTGTATGTCTAGCTTTTCAAGAAATTGCCAAATAGTTTCCCCAAATAGTTATATCATTATTCATTCCCACCAGCAGTGGGATGTATTGAAGCCAGATATTAAACAGTAGTTCTATTTATTCCATATCCTCGGGATCCCTGGGTGGCGCAGCGGTTTAGCGCCTGCCTTTGGCCCAGGGCGCGATCCTGGGGACCCGGGATCAAATCCCACGTCGGGGTCCCGATGCATGGTACCTGCTTCTCCCTCTGCCTATGTCTCTGCCTCTCTCTCTCTCTCTCTCTGTGACTATCATAAATAAATAAAAATTAAAAAAAAAACCACTTTATTCTATATCCTCATCAACACTTGTTATTGTCAGTCTTTTTTTTTTTATTTCAGTGATTCTAATATAATAGTGTATAATAGATAGTGTACATGTACATGATCAATAAATGCTAATGCATAGGAGTGTGTATGTGTGTGCATTTGAAAAGGAGGATAAATAAAACCACCAAGTTTGAAATTCAATGTCCTCTTATGAGTAATTGTATTCTTACAGGACAATTGTTTATCTTTTTCTCTGTGTATGTGAAGTGATTTTATGAAATGTATCTCATTTTTCACCAGTTTTAAAATTATTATTGAATCTAAGAGTTCGTTATATATTCTGGGTATGAGTCCTTTGTCAGATAAAAGTTGAGGGAATATTTCTCCCATGACCCTGAGATTATGACCTGAGCCCTAAACCCAGAGCAGTTTACTTAACCAACTGAGCCACCTAAATGCCCCTCAATGCTATTATTTTTGATGATGTGTCTAGTTTGGGGGCAAATTTTCCCAAACACTTGGAAAGCTTTCTTATATTTTATACTAGTCAGAAGAATAGTAAGGAAGTAAATATAAACTAATCCAAATCTTTCTCCGAATTTTTAATTCACAAATAATCTCATCTCTTTGTGATAATGTAAAGACATTATATGAATATTATTAGCACCTAATCATAATACCAATGTGTGTATGTTGGGGGGCGGTGTTTCCCCATGCTGCCAATAAGCAACTCTCTGACACCATCTAGGTGTCCTACAATTCAACTCATTTCTCATTATCTCTATGGATATAGCATCAGATTTAACAAATTAAGGATTCATTCCTACAAGATTGCCTTCATTTCAGATACCAATCGCAAATCCAAGTTGTCATCTGGCCTTCTGAGTAATTCCGGCTAGAGATCCGAAATTTCCACAATCTATCTCTCCTTGGGATCAATTTTAGTTTGCTAGAGTGGCTCACAGGACTCGAAACCAGTTTACTATCTAGATAACTAATTTGTTATATAAGAATATAATTTAGGAGGGACACCTGGGTGGCTCAGAGGTTGAGCATCTGCCTTTGGCTCAGGGCCTGATCCCAGGAATCGAGTCCCGCATCGGGCTCCCTCTGAGGAGCCTGCCTCTCCCTCTCCCTGTGTTTCTGCCTCTCTCTGTGTGTCTCTCATGAATAAATAAATCTTCAAAAAAAAAAAAAAAAAGGAAAGTTAAAAAAAATATATATATATAACTCAGGAGCAGCCAGATGCATAGGATGAGGTATGTGGAAAGGGCATGAAGCTTTCATGCCCTCTCTGAGCATCACTCTCCCCACATCTCCGTGTATTCACCAACCCAGAAGCTCTCCAAATTCTGTCCTTTGGGATTTTTGTGGAGACTTCATTACATGGGTACAATTGATTTAATCATGGCCTTTGGCAATTTATTTGACTTCCAGACTCTCTCCCCTCCTTCCTGGAAGTCAGGGAAGTAGGAATAAAAATTCCAACCCTCTAATCACATGGTTGTTTTGCCTGGCAGTCAGCTCCCATCTTTGGGTGCTTTTCAAAAATCACTTCATTAACATAACAAAAGATACTTTGTTGTTTTTATCACCAAGGAATTCCAAGAGTTTTAGAAGCTCTGTGCCAGAAATGGGGATGAAGACCAAATGTATATTTCTTATTATAAATCACAATATCACAAATATTTACTCTATTTTTCCTCTATTACTTTTGTACTTTCTTCCCTACTTATCAGTCTATAGTTCATGTGAAATTGATTTTGATGTAAGTTAAAGGCTTAAACTAATTGTTTCTTAGGAAGATTAACTAGTTAAACATGTAAAACATGATTAATTTAATAATCTATTTTTAGTCTGCACCTGAAAAAATTCCTTAATCATATAAATTAATATTATATATACTTAAATCTGTCTCTATCCTTTGTTCAGTTCCTACATCAATAGTACACTCTTATTTAATTTATAGTTTTATAATGTTAAAAAACAATATTCAGCTGAATAAATTTTAAAGATCTCATTGGCTTTCTTCAATAATTCATGAATCAGGAAGCATTCCCATCTAACAGAGAGAAAAGAGCTATGAGGAACTATACAATAGGAAAGATAAATCAAGTATCTTTGGTTACTTGCTGTTTTCAAAACTTATTTTTCAAAATAAAATGTTGAATACACTAAAAACGTTAAGGGGAAAAAAAATCATGTTACCTCTTGGTTTTACCTGTCTCATATTCCAATGGTGTCTATGATGACCACCGTAGTGTGAGTTTCAACCAAATCCCAACATTTGTAGTTGGACAGCACATTGTCTAGTAGCTGTGAGCCTAACTCCCTCCTTCAAGGGTTTGCCTATCAGTGCTGTTAAGTCCAGCAGGCATAAAACTAAATGCCCATGAGGCAAACTTCTGACCAGAAAGATCTGGAAACTATGGAACATATTTGGAAACTACTGGATACATTCTATTCTCCTTGTTGCTATTGTTGAAGATGCCTGGGATTCAATTTATATGATAGTTTAAGGTGATGATCCCACAGAAGGGAACAGTCAGTTATAGAGTGCTCCAATTACATAATGCATCCCTCTCTCATTTACTATCTCACTCCCCTTGGCCTTCACTGCATTTTCCCTAGGAGTGGGACTCCCTAGTAAAGTAAAGACACAAAAGCCACATGCTTCAGGCTCAAGTTTATGAAGGACTCAGTCTAAGTTAGCATTAAAAAAAAAAGATTTTGGGGGGAATTACTTTCTAAGATGTATTCTCTATTGTTCATATTACATAAAAATGACTTCATGTTATAAGTTAACAATGAAAAATAATTGTAAGATTTTGTATTTCTTATATTACTTTTTTAGTAGAAAGAGGAAAAAGAACTATTTCATAAATTATAGAGTTTGTTTCTTACCATTTAAGTTTTAAATTTTTTATAACTATGACAGTAAAACTAATGTAAAGTGTAAAATGTATGAATATACAGGTGACTGAGAGGCCTAGAAAAATTGAGCTAATGTACAATCAAGCAGCAGCAGGCTTATTCAAGGAACGGATCATGAAAAATAAACTCTCTGGGTTGTTTTTTAAGTTTTTGCTCAGTTTTATTAATAATTTTGTGAGGTTAATTTTGAAGGTTTTTATATCATTTTAAAACAAAGTATAACTAGAATACGGAAGACCAAGACAAATGACTGAAAGTAAGAGAGTAAAATTTGTAGTTTACTGAATTTTAACCAAAGACCACTTAAAATGTATCTCAAAGAAATTAGTTGAAATATATCTATTGATAATTGGAAGTTTAGTATAATAAGGATAAATTCAAACATTTAAAACTTCTGTATGTCATTCTTAAGTTATGTCATATAAGTGCTGTCATTAAAATATTATTTATTTATAATTAAACTATTTATGATTAAATTAATTTCTGTATGTCGAAAATCTCAATTTCAAAAACTACTTTCTCTTTATAAGTCAAAGAGATGGCGGTTAAGAAGAATTTCTTTAATATTATTTTCTAGTTTTCTTTATAATGTAATGATTAGTGTTATAACAAAGATTATGGTTATGAACATAAGAACATACACACTATGGTATTCTCCTTTAAAGGAAACTTCACCACATACTACAATATGAATAACTTAAGTTAATTTGTATCAGAATATACAGTTTCTTAAGCAAAATAGTCAGAGTTTATTTATTCTAAACATTTGTTGCCAGACTACCAGTCTTTGTAGAGTGATTGTTGTTTTTGGTTGGGACAGCCCTGTTTCATGCTTTTTCTAGAATAACTATTAATAGCTTCCTCTTATATTCTCAAATTATTCCAGTAATGGAATAATGGATGGTAAACTATATGATCAGACTAGATACTGGCCTACACGCTGGGAAAGAATTCAATGTATAAACAAGAAGCATATCTAGTAGTTATAAGTAATATTTCAAAATGTTTTCCATGTATGGGTTAGCAACATTAGATTCGTGGATTCTGGCCAGGGCAGATCCCAAGGAAGAAATGACAAGTCAGCTGTTAGCTAGAGCTTGTCCTATGAAGATCAGAAGAAAGAATTCAAGAGAGAAGGAAAAACTAGCTGAACTACCTTAAGGGAGAAGCAAGAAAACAGAAAGAAAACTAGAATGGTGTCAGAGGACAATGAGATGAGGGTAGCTGAGCTGAAATAATTCAGAGGTAAGTGGGAACAGATCTCCTGGCCCTTTGTAAGCCAATGTAAAGAATGTTAATTTATTTTAATGTGATAAGGATCTATTGGGAAGTTTTAAGTTGAGAAATGATGCAATCAAATTTATGTTTTAAGAAAACACTCTGCTTAGTGGAGATTGGATTATGGGGCAAGAGAAAGCACTTGGAAGAAAAAGACAATGATGATTTGGGCTAGGATGCATGGGTGGCTTAGAAAGTTGATGGGTTCCGAAAGTCTTGATACATGACAGACTTGCTGACTGATACTGGGAAGAGTTGTGAGACAGGTGGCTTGTAGAGTTTTGGCTTGAGGAATTTGGCGCATAGAAAAAATATTTACTTAAAGGTTGAAAAAAAGAAAGAAAATAATATCTTGAAAATGTGAAAAATACACTAAATTCAAATATCTGTGTCCATTAATAAAGTTTCATTGGAAGACAACCACATTCATTTGGTTATGTATTTTCTATGATGCCTCACTCTACAATGGCAAAGAGTAGTTGAAACAGAGACCATATAGTACACAAAGCCTAAAATATTTACATACTTTATAGTATGTTTACTATAGAAAAGTTACCTTTATAAAAGTTACCTTTATAAAAGTTACCTTTATAGAAAAGTTTCATGATCCTTGTTAGAGACAGCAGTTTGGAACATTGTGAAGAAAGGAAATGGCTGGTTTTGTAGAGGATTTGGGAGAATTTTTTTTTTTTCCTTTAAAAGACACTTGAACATTTTAAAATGCTGGAAAAAGAGTCAATAGACAAGAACAGAAAGAAAGTAGTTGAAAAAAATTAGATAACAATTTTTAGGGGGTGAAGGATTCAAAATAGATTAGAGTATTTAAATAAGTGATACACCTGTCCTTTGGGTCTCCATGGGAGACAAGCTAGTGAATGTGGTTGCAGCAAGTGTGGAGATTTGATGGCAGAAAGAAACTTCTTGTTTGATAAATATTGAATGTGAATGTGGGGGAAGGTATGTCTACTTTACTTATTTTGACACTTTTTTTCTTTTTAAAAAAGATTTTATTTATTTATTTGAGAGAGAGAGAGAGAAAGCACAAGCTGAGGAGGGGCAGAGGCAGAGGGAGAAGCAGATTCTCCGCTGAGCAGGGAGCCCAATGTGGGACTCAAACCAAGGACCCTGGGATCATGACCTGTGCTGAAGGCAGACACTTAAACCAACAGAGCCACCCAGGCACCCTTTTTGATACCTTTTGCAATAAAAGAAAAATCTGAATGTACTAATAAAGTCATAATCTCATTCAAAAAATAAAATTCTGTAATCGTATGGAATATTCAGAGTTGGAAAGTTAGGGCATATGCCAAGATTTCTAATTTGTTCTAGCATAAATATTTTGGAAACAGAGTATTTATAAGCTCCATCTTTTTCATTGCTTTTTTTTTTATTTGTAACACTACATTGGCAAAAATTTTCAGTGATGTTTAAAAATTTGTAATGATAAAAAAGTTTTCCATGTTTTCTCAGTTCACTAATTTAAATTCCTGCTATATTTCCTATGTAGCACTCGTCACTGAAAACTTTACATCAAATTGTTCTACAATAAATATTTTTGTGTCAATACTGTAGTTTCAGTTTCTAACTCACTTCCCACTCATTTTACAACATATTTCAATTAAAAAAAATCAATTAAAATGAATTTTTAAAAATGCTATCTTCCTGAACATCTGGTAATGGAGTGTAATAAAATTGTACATACCTTTCAGAAATTGTTTTAGGGGTTAATAAAAGAAAAAAACCTAGCTAAATCAACATCTGCTACTTGAAATTGTAACATTTAAAATCGTTAGTAATTTTCTATATAATTACAGTAAAGTGTTAACCAGTTGATAAATATTTTGATTTTAATAATTGATAGGCTACATATTAATCTTATATTTCTATAGTGACCTTGTTAGTCATTAGGCAATTTTTGGGGCACAGATGTGTGCGTGTGTGTGTCTATCTGTATACTTAGTTCTTTTTCTTTTTTCTTAGCTCAAAACAGTGTGCTCAAACAGTAGCCTCAAAATGAATGTGCTCAATTTAATTGTTTCTTTTTTTTTGAGGAAATATTTTTTTTGTATTGTATTATATTATTATTTTACTTTGTACCTTTATTTTATTTATTTCATCATGGTAAGTGTACCCTTTAATTCCATCCCCTAGTTCCTCCATTTTCCCAACCATCTCCCTCTTCTAACCATGAGTTTGTTCTCTCTAGTTGAATCTGTTTCTTGGTTTGTCTCTCTTTCTCTCTCTTTTTTCCTTGTTCATTTGTTTGGTTTCTTAAACTCCACATATGTGTGAAATCATAAAATACTTTACATTGTTGCAAATAGCAAGATATCATTCTTTTTCATGGCTGAATCATATTCTGTTATACACACACCCAAACACACATGCACACACACACACACGCCCCACATCTTTAACCGTTAATCTGTTGATAGACATTTGGGTTGGTTCCATAGTTTGGCTATTTTAAGAAATGCTTAAATAAACATAGGGGTTCATGTATCCCTTTGAACTAGTGTTTTTGTATTTTTGGAATAAATACCCAGGAGTGTGATTACTGGATCATAGGGTAGTTCCACTTTTAGTTTTTTGAGGAACCTCCATACTGTTTTCACAGTGGCTGCACCAGGTTACATTCTCACCAACAGTGCACGAGGATTTCTTTTTCTCCACATCCTCACAAATAGTTGTTGTCTCCTTTTGTTGGTTTTAGTCATTCTGATAGGTGTGAAGTGATATCTCATTATAATGTAGATTTGTATTTCCCTGATGATGAATGATGTTGAACATCTTTTCATGTGTCTGTTGGACATCTGTGTCTTTGGAGAAATGCCTGTTCAAGTCTTCTGCCCACTTTTTAATTGGATTACTTGCTTTTTGGGTATTGAGTAGTATCAGTTCTTTATATATTTTGAATACCTACCTTTTTTCAGATGTCTCGTTTACAAACATCTTCTCCAGTTCAGTAGGTTATCTTTAGTTTTGTTGATTGTTTGCTGTTCTGAAGTTTTTTATTTTGGAAGAGTCCCAATAGTTTATTTTTCTTTTATTTGCTTTGTCCCAGAAGACATATCTAGAAAAATGTTGCTATGGTGGATGTCAGAATGATTACTGCCTATGTTCTCTTCAAGGATTTTTATGGTTTCAGGCCTCACATTTAGGTCTTTAAGCCACTTTGAATTTTTTTTTTGTGTGTGTGTGTGTGTGTGTGTGTGTGTGTGTGGTATAAGAAAGTGATCCATTTTCATTCTTTTGCATGTGGCTATGCAGCTTTCCCAATACCATTGCTGAAGAGAGATTTTTTTCCCATTGCATACTCATTTCTCCTTTGTTGAAGCTAAATAGACCATATAATTGTGGGTTTATTTCTGCATTTTCTGTTCTACTCCATTGATAGGTGTCTATTTTTGTGCCGATACCACACTGCTTTAATTACTACTGCTTTGTAATTTAACTTGAAATTTGGAATGTGATACCTCCAGTTTTTTTCTTTTTCAAGATTGCTTTGACTATTTGAGGTCTTTTGTGATTTCACACAAATTTTAAGATTGTTCTAATTCTATAAAAAATGCCATTGATATTTCGATAGAGTTACATTAAATGTGTAGATTGCTTTCAGTAGTATAAACATTTTAACAGTATTTATTCTTCCAACTCATGAACATGAAATGCCTTTCCATCACTTGCATCATCTTGAATTTCTTTTATCAGTGTTTTATAGTTTTCAGGGTACAGGTCTTATACTTCTTTGGTTAAGTTTACCCTTAGATGCTTAATTGTTTTTGGTGCAATTGTAAATGGGATTGTTTTCTTAATTTCACTTTCTGCTTCTTCATTGTTAGTGTATAGGAATGCTACAGATTTCTGTACATTGATTTTATGTCCTGTGACTTTACTGAATTCATTTATCAATTCTAGTAGTTTTTTTGTGGAGTGTTTAGGGTTTTAATTTTGTGTCTTGAACAGGTATGTTTTCATTGCTATTCAATGTCATCTGATTGAATTATTTTAAAGGAGATGACTAGTATGAGAGCTATCATAAGATGCCAGCCACTAAATGCAAGTTTACAATAAAAATAGTTTCTTGGGTTTTTTATTTTTTTGGGAGGAAAAAAAAAGTAGTTTCCAAAATACATGTATGCACTGAAGAGTGTTTTTTTTTTTTTTTTTAAAGATTTTATTTATTTATTCATGATAGTTACACAGAGAGAGACAGAGAGGCAGAGACACAGGCAGAGGGAGAAGCAGGCTCCATGCACCGGGAGCCCGACGTGGGACTCGATCCCAGGCCCCCAGGATCGCGCCCCGGGCCAAAGGCAGGCGCCAAACCGCTGCGCCACCCAGGGATCCCCTGAAGAGTGTTTTTAATCAGATTTATGAGGATTAATTTTTGTCAAACTTTTAGAAGAAATAGAGATGAAAATTTAACTGGAGTTATGAAAATAACTTTTTTTAAAAAAATATTTTATTTATTTATTCACGAGAGAGACAGAGAGAGAGAGAGAGAGAGAGAGAAGCAGAGACACAGGCAAAGGGAGAAGCAGGCTCCATGCAGGGAGCCCAACATGGGACTCGATACCCGGTCTCCAGGGTCACACCTTGGGCTGAAGGTGGCGCTAAACCACTGAGCCACCCAGGTATCTCCCTGAAAAGAACTTTTGAACAATGATAATTTAAAGTTAATGTCTCTGTTACATGAAATAGAAATAATGTTTTAACCCTATTTTATATAGAAAATTGTGTTAGTTTGATTTCAATGAGGAGTAGAAGCCAAAACAGAATTATACCAGCAAAAGACACACTTGAGGGGGATGTCTGTGGAGGATAAAATGAGAGGAAGCAGAAGCTGTGGGGTAACAATTCAGACCATGATTCAGATCTGATACCAGGGGAAGAGGACACAGAAGGAGGATTAAGAAGAGTCTTGAACTGCAGTGTGGTTCTGTATTAGTCTTCTAGGGCTGCCATACACAGTACCATAGGCCAAGTTGCTTAAACAATAGAAATTTCTTTCTTAACAGTTCTGAAAGCTAGAAATCTAAGATCTAAGATCAAGGAGTCAGCAGAGTTGCTTTCTTCTAGGGGTTCTTTCCTTGGCTTGTAGATGGCAGTCCTTTTTGGTGGCTCAGAGAGGGAAGTAGGGGTGCAGAAAGAGAATTTTAAGCAGGTGCATGCCCAGCATGAAGCCCAATGTGGGGCTCAATCTCATGGCCCTGAGATTATGACCTGAACCAAATCAAGAATCTGAGGCTAAACTGACTGAGCCACCCAGGTGCCCTCATGACAATCTTTTTCATGTGTTTTCACATGATCTTCCCTTTATGTTTGTGTCCTAATTTCCTCTTCTTAAAGGACTCCAATGATATTGAATTAGGACTCCTCACGACTAAATTTTAATTTAATTGTTTCTTTCAAGGCCATAGGTCCAAATATGGTCACATTTTGAGGTCTTGGAGGTTAGGACTTCAAGATATGAATACTGGGAAAGCATAATTTATCTCATATCAAGTTCCCAGCAAAGTACAGCCGGACCAATGAGGAGCCAATGTAGTTGGGCAGTTCCCTGTTTTACAAGAATGGATCAGCATTAAAACTCTTATCCTGCTCAGTCATTGTCTGCGAGCGGTCCCAGGAGAGTGTGGATCAACACAAACACAGTGTTGGATTCATAGAGGCAGTCACTGAGGTGAGCAGTGAATTGTTTTACCTATAGTAGGAGATCTAAGCATTGTACTTTTATGGCTATCATAAAAACAAATCTGATAGTTGCTTCTAAGCATCAGTGAAAAACCTTATCTTAAGACAATGCACATATATTTTACAAAAAAAATGGCACTGAGTCACCAACATTTCACTTTTTTTTTTTTTTAAGATTTTATTTATTTATTCATGAGAGACAGAGAGAGAGAAAGAGAGAGAGAGGCAGAGACACAGGCAGAGGGAGAAGCAGGCTCCATGCAGGCAGTCCGACGTGGGACTCGATCCAGGGTCTCCAGGATCACCCCCTGGGCCCAAGGCAGGAGCTAAACCCCTGAGCCACTCTGGCTACCCATTTTACTTTATCAAATTGGTAGTAATGGCAGCAAAATTTAAAGTTATAAACATCCCTACGTCTTTCCAAATATTATAAAGTCTGAAATACAATTTAGAGTGGTATTGGAAAATCTATAGACTCCAAATATGCCCTTGGAACAGAGCGATGATTTCCATATTGACATAAGAACCTTATTCATCAGAAGAATGCATCAAGGAAGGCTGGCAGCTACCAGAAACTTGCAGAGGCAAGGAAGGGACCTTCCCCTACTGACCCCAGAGGGAGCTGATGCCCTGGTTTTGGCCCAGTGGTATTGATTTCAGACTTCTGGCCTATAGAATATAACAGAATAAATTTCTGTTGTTTTAAGTCACCAAGCTTGTGATAATTTGTAACAGGAGTTCCAGGAAATTAATATAAAAAGTATAAATCGAAATTTATTTGAACACTAGTTTTAGTGTTCATCCTGAATGTAAGTTCTAGCAAAAGTATGGTAAACTGCTTTGTAAGATGAAAATTTCTATTAAAATGGTGTGTCAGGGATGCCCGGGTGGCTCAGCAGTTTAGTGTCACCTTAGGCCTGGGGCGTGATCCTGGAGTCCCGGGATCGAGTCCCACGTCGGGCTCCCTGCATGGAGCCTGCTTTTCCCTCTGCCTGTGTCTCTGCCTCTCTCTCTCTCTCTCTGTTTCTCATGAATAAATAAATAAAATCTTTAAAAACAAAATGGTGTGTCATTGACAACATAAATTTTCAGAAACTTTAAGAGTTGGAGTATAACTAGTAAATAGAGTATATTGAGGTATTTAAAATCATTTTGTTTACTGAATATATTTAAGTGGCAAATTTTTTCATCTGAAGTGTTTTGTTGATCTCCCGGTGAGGTTTTTTTTTTTTTTTTTTTTCTTAAATCTGTCAAGCACAGTGAAACTCAATGAACTATCTGATAAAAGAATAAACCTTTTAAAAATATCTCTGTTCTTTTGCTACAATAGCTACTGATCTGGTTTTATTCTGGACTCTTTTGAAACTAATACCTGAAAGGGAAATAAATGTATAACATGAATCTAAATTCTAGCAAAACAGTCAGTTATTGTTTAAAAACACTTATCCTTAAATAAAGTCTTTAAAACTTGGCCTTTTATCCAAAGAAGTGATAACATTTAAAGGGAGATTTGTGAAAGTCTAGAAAAGCAAAATGCTTGTAGCAAGCACTGAAACGGACAGAATAGCTAACTGGCTGTTTTTCAAGGATCTTCTCAGTGGTGTTCTTGAACTTGATAATAAATATACCCCTAAAGTTAGGCAGTTTCAGGAGCTTGACCTGTTGGTTACTCCTAGTAGATTCACTAATAGTCAGTACAAGATCTCATTTATTTTCGCAGGACCTGGGAATACAGTATTTGACAAACAAACAAAAAATGGTGTGGGGGGAACAGACAAAAGTAAACAAAAAAGTAATTATCAGTAGTGAGAAGTGATGTGTGGAAAAATTAGGCAGGTAAGGTACATAGACATGACATGTCTTAGGATAGTTGCTATTTTATAAGGTTGGTCAGGGAACTTCTCACTAGTATAGTTAATTTGAGGATGCAAACCAAACAGAAATCTGAGAGAACATTCCAGGTGGAGAAACTTAATAATTCAGAGAGTGAAGCCAGGTCATGCATATTCTTATAAGCCATTGTTATGACTTCGGCTTTTTTTTTTTTTTTTAAGATTTTATTTATTTATTCACGAGAGACACACACACAGAGTGGGGGGCGCAGAGACACAGGCAGAGGGAGAAGCAGGATCCATGCAGGGAGCCCGATGTGGGACTGGACCCGGGTCTCCAGGGTCACACCCTGAGCCAAAGGCAGGCGCTAAAACGCTGAGCCACCCAGGCATTCCTGGTTTTTTTTTTTTTTTTTTTTTTTTTAAGGCTTATTTACTCATTTGAGATAGAGACAGAGAGAGAGAGAGAGAGAGAGAGAGAATTTGGCACGTGGGCAAAGGAGTGGCAGAGGGAGAGAGAAAATCTCTAGCAGACTCCCTGCTGAGTGCAGAGCCAGACAGGGAGCTCCATCCTGAGATCTCGACCTGAGCTGAAATCAAGTGGTAGAAGCATCACTGACTGAGCCATCCAGGCACTCCAGACTTTGGTTTTTACTATGAGTGAGCTGGAAAGCCATGGTACAGATGTGGATATGCCAATAACATTCAGTAGCAAGAAAATGATTAGAGAGCTCTTGCGTTAATGGATTATATATATTTTTTGTGAAGTTTTATAACTGAGAACTTGTTCTGATACAACTGGGAAGTAAGGTCATCATCCTAGGATAAAGGTTGGGTAGACATAAGAGAAAAGATGTAAAGTATTAGTTTTAAAAAGTAGAATAGAGAATAGAGAAAATCAAATATTAATCAATGACTTGAACTTTGTGATCATGAATTTAAGGGGATCCCTGTCAGAAGAATTGTGTGTGTGTGTGTGTGTGTGTGTGTGTGTATGTGTGTTTACCTCCAGTTAGAGTTAGTAGGTGGTAAAATTTATTGACATAAATTCAAATATGAAGTTTGAAGAGGAAGCATAAGGTTTGGGAATGGCACTGAAGGACACCAGATATTGAGATATATGAGATTGAAAAAAATAGCCTCCATCACAATACTACAGGAATAGCAATATTATGAAGTGAACATCCCAAGTTTTAATTAGGGCAATAAATAAAGGAAACATTCAATGAATGGTCAGGATATGATATAGGATGATTTTTCTTTGTCGTCATCAATAGATTATTTAGTGAGCTTTACACATATAAAAACACCTGATTCAAAGTAAGTTTAAAAATAAGAATTTATTTTGGGTGCCTGGGTGGCTCAGTCAGTTAAGCATCTGCCTTCAGCTCAGGTCATGATCCTAGGGTCTTTGCTCAGCAAAGAGTCTGCTTCCCTTCTCCTTGGGCCCCTCCTCCCGGCTCATGCTCTCTCACTTAAATAAATAAATAAAATCTTAAAAAATAAGAATTTATTTAAATATACATGTAATAAAGTAAATGTAGAATTAATATCTGTTACAATTCTTACTCATGATAGAGATGATATGGGAGATTAATAATATACTTCAATTTTGTTTGATACTGTGGGGCTTTAGACATATGTGCTCCTGCCTCTGGTTGGTTTCTTTTCTTACATTCTTTACATTTCACTTCTATTTTGTGAAAATTGAGCTAGTACTGACAAGTTATTGAGTGTGTCAGAAAGTCCTTTGTGATTCTAGTGGGTAATTCTGATGATTGACCCAGAATCTAGAGACTTCTTACTGAATGCTCTCTGCAGCATTTGACCTGTGTCAAATGCTAAGGTGATGATGGTGTATTATAATAAGAACTTTAATGTGTGTTTCAGTTTAGGAGATGGAAACAAATAGATTTGTTACTCAGTTGTTGATGTCATTTGGCTCTGGAAAAAAATCCAGGAAGTAAAGAAAATCAAGACAATTTTTGGTGAGCCTTTATATCACTAATTGGCCCTTTAATGATTTCTGATACTTGTTTACCTAAATTAAAATTCACGAAAGTCCTCAACTTAAAAAAAAAAGTCTTAAAAAGTGCTTATATGACTGTTTTGTACCTAAATTAATAATTCAGTCTATTCAACCTATTGAGGTATGCTTCTTTATCAAGCCAATTGAAATCGTGGATGGGGTATTTGCCAGAAATAGGTGTCATGAAGATAGGCTTCAACTCAAAACATTTGTGAACCTCTTCCTCTTTGAGTACAAGAGTGGACTTGCCAGACCCCTGAAACAGCTCTTTGCAATTAGAAGCACCTTCAGTTCATGTGGCTCACACAATGCTCTATTTCATCCTTCAGGAATGATCTAATCATTAAATGAAGTAAAAGAAAATAAAAACATTTCTGTTAGATGTAATTTTTCAGAATTTGGAGAAGAAAAAGTGATCGAGTACTTCTATTTCATATTTGTACCACAAATGTGTGAATAATTATTTCAGACTCTACATCAGCAGTTTTCCTTAAAGTGTAATGCAAAAATATCTGCTGTAGCACCTATTCTATGATTATTTTAATCACTGTTTTTACTTGACAACCAATAATATTGCTTAAGAAGTTGATTTTGCCAATAATCCTATATGTTTTATCTCAAGCACTAGTTTTTGCCATATACTGTATCTTTAATGAAAAGGATTTGATGCTTCATTACATTCTTTGACAGTTTCACAATAGGTAAGGCAAAATGAGCACTTCAAGTGAATTCATGGCGCTTTCAGTAAAATATAATTCTCAGATAGTCATGATCATACTGATTGTCAGCTAAGGTATTACAGTTTGAAAAGCAATAGTCTTGGTTCCGGAGTCATACAGACCTAAGTTTAAGTTCCAGCCCTAAATGTCCATGGATATTAACTGGTTCTGTTAAGCCTCAGTCTTATTATCTGCAAAATGAGTAAATAATAGTTCTTAACTAGTAGGGTTTTTGCGAAGTTTAAGTATGGGAATCGATTTATCCAGCAATTGTGAGGATAAATTCATTAAATAAATACATATGACAAAATATTTAGGGCTTAAAAGATATTTAGCAGAGAGCTTTGTACATCAAAAAGCTCATGAAATGCTATTAGTTTTTAGCTAAGCTCATGAGACAGATGAATAAGACTAGAATCAAATTTATCATATTCATAGGAACTATATATGTCATATGGATCATAAAATTCACATTGACGTAGCCAGTACTTTCTTTCTTGGTGTTAAATTTGGAATCCCAAATAACAAACATAAAGTCGATTGATAAACAAATTAGAGCAACGAGAGTTAATTAGATGAATCAAATATTTCTCATCACATCCAAGTAGCCTGGGGCGCCATCCACACATTAGGATGGCCACGTGAATGGAACTTCAATTTCCTTGTCTAAGGCTTTCTTTCTCCTAAATAGAATTTAAATGTACACTGCAATAGTTGTTTTGCTTTTTTTTATGCCTCCAAAGCTCTCAGTGTTTCTTTCTGACAAGCACAGTAATTTTTTTTAAATAGATATATTACTGCATTCTACCCACAGTTAAATCCAGCACCCTTAGAAGCAGATAGCCTGAGTTCTAGACCCTTCCAAACTACTTCTTAAGTTCTGAATGGGGTATGTAATTGGACTTATTTATATTGCTAAAAATGTTTTATTAAATAATGAGATGCGTTTACATAAAGTGGCTAACCCAGTACCTGACATATAGTGTCTGATAAAGATGGCTGCTCTTGATGAGATATAAAGTTGATTAGATTCCTGAGCCATTCTGTTTCCCTCCGTTGCTTTCTCATTCCTACAAATATCATTTATGTGCTGCATTTATACTTTAGCAGCAGGGGCAATTATATGTCCCAATTAGGGAGATGTCATAGTTTAGCTTCTAAGTACTAAGGTACTTTTTGTTAAACTGTCACTTGATCCCAGCCAGTGGTTAAGATGATCAGTAGCAATTTACTTTATAATGTGTTTTATGTATTTTCTGAAGTCTCCTCACATTAGAACGTGAACTCACATGGTGAGAGTCTTTGTCTGTTTTGTTTGCTGGTGTTTCCAAGTGCATATAAGGCACTAAACAGCTATTTATTGAATAAACGAATGAATGAGGAAAATGGCATTAAATCAGTTCCACCAGGAGTGCACATTAAAATTTCATCAAACTTTTACTTAAAAAATATTATTATTATATTATTATTTTAAAAAATGACAAAAGATAGATTCCTTTTGTGGTTAGCAGTGATTTGATGTAGCAATGATGAAGACTTGTTTCATTTCTACCACCTAGTATTTTACTTATGGCAGAACTAGGAACTTAGAACACTTCACTTGCTTTGTGGAATTTTTGTTTGTAGAAAAATAATATTAAGAATATTAATAATCCTAGATCTTTTGTAAAATAATCACCTTACTTTTTGAAAAATGATTTTATTTAAATTTAGATCAATCTTTTGTCTGTAGAAATGTTGGGTGTTATGATTAACAGGTGAAAGAAAATGTGTGAAAGTTAATTCCCTATCTGAATTTTAAAATAATCACATTGAAGGTACATGTGAGAAAAGATCAAAGTCATAGAAGGAAGCAGTCATTTCTGATGACTTAATAATTCAAAAGGACAAGAGTAAAAATAGATATAGGTATTTTACCTGAGAAAAAATAAATTATAAATGATAGTTAGATTTATTTTAAGAGAACACTATCATTGTCAATTTTCTTTTAGTTTATATTTATTGAAATATGACAAAAGAAAAAAAAGTAGCGTTCTGAAATGGATAGTACTGGTCTAATATTATTATTATTACAGTTTTATTCCTGGTACAGGACTGGCAGTAACAGAGCAGGGATTTATAAAAGTTGGTTAGAAAACACTGGGAGAAATTCCTGGGGAAAATAATGAAAATAGTTAAGGATGGTAGTGGATTGATTATTATACACTATGTCCTTCAGAATTTTATTTTCAACCTTATCTCTCACCGTATCTTTCAAAGACCTACGGATACCATTACACTGAACTAATTTCTATTTCCCAAGCACACTTTGTCTTTTTGAGCCTTTATGCCTCTGAAATGCAGTCTCTTTTGTCTGAAATATTAACTGAAATGCTCCAATATCAAAGTCAAATATGAGTTAATTCCTGGAGATACTTATGGTAACCTGGGCAGAATGTATCACTCATTTCGGTTCCATAATGTGTCACTCATGTCAGTTCCATGCAAGGTGACTACCTGCCAGGCTCTGTGCCTGGGGTTGCACCCATTCTGCAGGTGTACCCTCATTTTCACCACTTTTAAATTTAATGTAGTCAGATAACCAATCCAAGGTGCCCTTTCTTGAGAATATATTGTTGTCTGGACTCAATTCTAGTAAAAAAAACTCTGGCAGGACACAGTACAGGAAACGGTAACAATCCAAAGTAGTCCATGCAAGAAAGAAAGAAAGAAAGAGAAAGAAAGAGAAAAGAAAGAAAGAAGAAAGAAAGAAAGAAAGAAAGAAAGAAAGAAAGAAAGAAAGAAAGAAAGAAAAGAAAGAAAGAAAGAAAGAAAGAAAGAAAGAAAGAAAGAAGGAAAGATTTAACATAGGGAATTTGGGCACTTATAAAATCATTGGAAAGGATGAAGGGATGGACTCTAGGCTGGATCTCCTGAAATGAGTCCTAGAAAGGTACAGAACTGATTTGCCAGGTAGCTAGTAGTTCTGGGTTCACACATACTTAGCTGTGGCTACGATCCAGAGATGAGGAATCTGGGATTCCTCGGATTGTCCCTGAAATCCTGGTCCCTTGGAGCTGGTATCTGGACACAGGAAAGTAAAGTCTGGCTTCTGCCTCTGCCAAACTCAATTTCAACACTTGCAAAGATAAGGACTGGACACTGCCCTGCTGTAACTCCTTTCTTGCCAGGAGTAAGCAGCCAAAGAAACATAAAGAAAGCAGATTCCATTTCATCTGCCTTCACATTTCATAAAAGTGTAATTTAAAGTGAGCTAGAATCTAATTTGAATTGAAAAGGTACCTAAAGTCTGCCAGACAGGAGGATATACTAGAAAGGGTTTTCCACTTTGGCTGGCAAGACTGAAGCAGGACGTATGCCAATGCCAGGTAATGATCATGGGATTGAAAAACGTTTCACATAACCATGTGGAGCCAATATTAAAATCACAAATCACTCGGTTTGTTGTACCACATTATCACACAAGTTAGTCACACAAGAAGAGGGAATTAACGAGCCGCTCCCAAGAGGGTCCGGGCAGGTGGTGTCCCAAGTAAGCAGCGAGGCACTGGGCCGTGGTGGGTGCCACAGGGTTTGGCCTTGGGTGCAGCCAGGTCACCTGGGCTCAGACAGCATCTGATAGCGTCTGCGTGGACCAGCACTTGTACAGGTACAGTGTGGGTGGTGGGTCCGCCTTGGAGCTGCCACCCAACAGCTCTTTCTTTTAAGGGGTCTGCTTAGCAGGGGGTATGGTTCCACCCAGCAGTCTTTGCCCTGTCACCTTGGCCTGATTTGATCTCCCCATATTTGCCATGGGCCTTCCAAACAGGTTTTACTTATCTGTTGGCCACACAGCTCACCTCCGAGTCCTGCAGCAGACCTTGACAAAAAAACTAATATGGAAGTTGCCATTAGCCACTGTGACTCCATTTTGTCTCATTCTAGCTTAGCTTGTTCTCTGTGAGCAGGAATTGCATGCAAAGCATGCCAAATGTAACCAGAGATAATATGAAAGATGGTGAGATGGAGATTTTCAGAGCATGTTATAAAAAGGCAAAGAAAGGGCAGCCCAGGTGGCTCAGCGGCTTAGTGCTGCCTTCAGCCCAGGGTGTGATCCTGGAGACCCTGGATCGAGTCCCATGTCAGGCTCCCTGCATGGAGTCTGCTTCTCCCTCTGTGTCTCTGCTTCTCTCTCTTTCTCTCTGTGTCTCTCATAAATAAATAACATCTTTAAAAAAAAAAAAAGGCAAAGGAAGACCCTTCAGTTTGTCGATGTTTCTTTTTTTTTTTTTTTAAGATTTATTTCTTTATTTTTAGAGAGAGAGGGGTGGGAGACGGCCTGCAGGAGAGGGAGAGAGAGAATCTCAAGCAGACTCCCATGCTGGGTGAGGAGCCCAACCTGGGTTTTGATCTCACAATCTTGAGATCATGGCTTGAAAACAAATAGTCTGAGGCTTAACCAACTAAGCCACCCAGGCATCCCTGTTAAAATTTCTTAGAAGAAATTAACCTTAACTAAATCATGAAGAAGGATAAAAATAAAGTGAGTTAGGCTAAGTATGGAAGGGGCATCTTAGAAGGAACAGGAAAGATGTAGAACAGTATGAGGCTTCTAAATCCAACACCAGAAGATCAGTCAGATGGTAGAGGTGAGATGATAGAGACGAGGCTAGAGAGAAACATCCCCAAGTTTGCAAAGTCTCCCGTGTCCTGATCAGGAGCTAGTGCTGTCTTCTGTACATAATGGAGAGCCACCAAAGGTCTTTACGTCTAGAGTAATAAAATGAGATCTGCATAATATGGATCATTCTGGCAGTAAGGTAGAGAAGAGATTAAATAGTTGGTGGGAGGAGACTAGAGGCAGAAAGGAGCAATCATTACATTATAGCAGCTTTCCACGTGAGCAACAATGAAGTTCAAACGAGGGCATTTGTGTGTACTCTAACACTTAACACATTGGTCTGTAAATTGTAAAATTCTTGTTGAATGAGGCAAATCTTATTAAATGTTTTGTCCTCAGGTTTTAGCATAGTGATTGGCCCATGAAAATCACTAATTAAGCAGATTGACTTGAATTTAAGATTCCTCAAAGAGAGTATCTGCCAACATCATATTAAATATGGAATTAAGACTATAACATTTTTGAGTCTAACGGTACAATTTTTCCTTTCTTCAACAAAATTCTAGGTGGAGAATGGAAAAGGAAATTAATAAATTGCACAGAATTGTTACAATTCTGCTTTAAAATAGGAGGGTTGCTAACATAATTATTGTAAATTAGCATAATTTAATAGAGTAACATATTACCTCAATTTATTGATATTTTTCTCCTAAGGGTTCAAACTATTTTGTAGACCTGCGATATCTTGAGATCTGAATAGTTCTATCCCGGTTCATGCTTTGAGTGGGAGCAAGTAATTGAATCTCTGATTCAATCTCTTGATTACCAAAGCTGAAATTTACAATAATTTTTCCTCTTTTTCATCATAGGCAAACACTACAGGTTAATGACCTATTCATTATAATGCTTGAATTTTCTTACCAAAATGGAAACCTATACACCTATAAAATGTTCTTTTTACCCTGTAGTAGCAATAAATGTATTTAGCTGGTATATTGAAAGTGACTGTTGTAATTGGTTCTTGTTGAAAATAATGATCTGGTCATTTCTAAAAGGAAGTTATTACCTGTCTTCACAGCTCAGAAATTAAAACGAATAGGACATGTGTTGCTAGAGTTTTAAGAGGCAACTGTGAAAATTGACAGACTATGAATGAAGATAGATGGTTGGAAGGTAAAGGGTAATATCCTAAGGTGAAAGTAAAGGGGAATAGTCACATTCCTTAGAATTTTTTCCTTTATCTTCTATAACAATTTAGAAACTCAATTCAAAATATTTTTTCCATAAAATCTTTTTTATATGTTAACTCAAAATAATTTTATTCAATCTATGGATTATGCTTTGGTTATGCTTTTTTGCAGTTATGAATGTATTCTGTTGATATTTGAACTTTGTTATTTCTTAACTAAGACATAAGTTATTAGAGAATAAATTAATTGTTTGTTGTTGTTTTTTCCTCCCACATCCACACTTAGCATAGTGACCGGTGATTCTTTAGACAGTATCAATTTTTAGAGAACATCACAAAAGGCGTATCTAGAAAAAAGATGCATTTTGTTTTAATTATTCTTTCTTTCCTCCCTTTCTCAGATACTTGGCTTTGGGCACCTGCTAATGATCTTTCATCCCTTGTCTGAGACTTTCACAAGCTAGAAGTAGTGAGGGGTATTATAAAGTATTCTGTAAAGAGAATCAGAGAGCTTAAGTTTGAATCTTACGTCCATCAATTAATAAGAGCTTTATGTTATGGCAAGTCATTAACATTTCTTGAGATTCGATATCCTTACCTGTGAAGGATAACACTTGCTTTATGATTTTTGAATGAGGAGGTAATAATAATTACATTATTACTTATAGCTACTATGATTGAACTCTTATGTTCTTGCCTCTGTGATATTTTACACATACTGTCTTATTTAAATTACACAACAATTAGATGAAATTGGCATCTTTTTATAAACATATAGTAGATTAGAAAACTGACACTCATAGGTTAATTACATTGTCTCAAGTTATAGATCTAGTAAGCATTAAATATAGAATTATAATATAGGTTTGTTTACTCCAAAACTCATGCTTGTAATCACTATCCTGTACATAAAGAAAATACTACTATATGTTGCTAAAGCAATATCAAAACAAGAGCATCCTATGACCATTGATCTACATCCCGAAGAAGTCCTTTAGTTTGCCATATAAAGTATATGCAGTACATAAAATATATGCATGCACTGATTTTTCACTCTCATTTCTTCTCTACCCCAATTAAAAAATTGTTTGCTCTTTATCTTATTTAGATATTAAATTTAGACATGTTCTAAACTTCTAAATTTAGAGATAATTTCTCTACATCTTCTAAGGTCACAACTGGTTAATCTTATAAACTAATTTATAATTGGAAAAAAAAAAAGAAATGAAATAGATACTTCACCACCATGTAGCACAGTTTTAGGCATGGTCCTAGTAAGAAAACATCCCCACTGTGGGATTGTTAGAAATTTTAGGTAGCATGGAAAAGAAAATAGCATCATCTCATGCTGATGAAGCAGATATTTTGAAAAAAAAAAAAAAAAAAAAAGGAGACTAGTGATTCTATTTAAATTATGCCCTTCACATAAATACTGGGGAAATCAGATATTGACAGCTACTGCAACAGATATTTTCAAATGAAGCTCGACAAAACATAACCTTATCATTGAGGGGCTCATACTCAAGGGAAGGAGGAGAGAAAGGAGAAGAGAGACATTTATAGAAATTCAAGGGATGAATAGGGTCAGGTTGCCATAAGAGCACAATGGAGAGAGAAAATATCAAGGAAAACTTTTGGTGACATTTGAGTTAAATTTTGCTGCATAAATAGGGTTTTGTCAAGGACATTATACAAGTCCTATATATTTAGCATGTGCAAAGCTTTTATAAGATATCTAGAGCTTAGGAAAATGGACAGTTCCTGGGATGACTGCTCAGAAGCGTTGCCAGTATTTAGTTCCATATAGCTCAGAATCCTTTGAAAATAAATGAGTACAACCAAAAAGGGTAGAATATGATGTTCACATAAAAGCATAGAGACCTTCTGTGCTGTCCTATAAAGCAAATAGGACTTAATTTTAATTTCAACTAAAACAAGCAATTTTCTCAAATTTGCAGTTTAGAAAGATCATCCTATCATAAGTTTAGATGAAGAAAACTAGAAACATGGTAAATTGTGCTTACCATTTGTCAGATATTATATTAAGTGCTTACCGTGTATCTGATGCTGTAACAATAATTTATAATAGATTCTTCATTAGATCATCACCACAAATTATGAAGTAGTGGTTTTCTCTCTTTTATAGAAAAGAGCACAGATCCTTCAGGGTTCAAGTTATGGTGGATACTGGAACTACATTCAACTTTCTTACACCAAAGACATGCTCTTTTCTTCTTTGACTTTTTGTAAAAACAATAATAAAAAAACTTAACAATAAATGAATAAACTAAATCTAATACCTCAGGAATAGCAAAAAAAAAAGGCAATGGATTTCAGAGATATGAATAAAATGTGAACACAATTTGGCAGTTTTCTTTACCATTAGAATTGTATAACCTCTAAATGACCATTGCTTCCAAGTAAAAATAACTCTATCTTCAAAAATCTGTTAGAGAACAAAGTGGAATTACTTAAAAGTACTTTGATCTCAAAGATAACTTTTGAAAATCTCTGGGTTTAAAAAACAAATGGAAAGTTTAAAACAGTAAATTGTAACTGAACATAGAGGCACATCTTGAACATAAATTGAATAGTCAGGTCAGGAATGTGCTTAATCAATCTGAAGTGCACTCTGGAAAAGATGTTAATAATGACTAATAAAAATGGTTACTAAGCACTTTCAAATATAAAGTGCCATACAAGGTTAATAATGATGATCATCATTACAATAATACTTTTCAATTTCATAGCACTTCTAATCTAAGAAGTTCAGAAAATTATGGAGACATTAACACATTACTGTTGGCAATATCCTGAATAGACAGCAAATGTTCAATATTTATAATGAATAATAGAATGATCCAAACTCATATAAGACACTATAAAATTAGAACTATATCTTCAAATTTTTTATTTCTCCTCATGTTTTTATAAACTTAGATCACATCTTAAATAACAGGAAAAAACAATTTATGAAATCTGGCCATGAAAAGCATCCAGTTTAGCCTTTTATCTCTAACTTTGTCCTTTTTTTCTCTCCTTATTATGCAGACATATAGGAAAAACAAGTGAATAGAATAAAATGCCTCTGTATATCACCTCTATATTTGACAGCTACTAACACACCCTCTTTCTCTCTTGCACATCTATCTTTGCTGATCTTTTAGATAGTAGTTGCAGACATCACAACTTTGCAACCCTCAATATTTTAGCACACATATTTCTAAAATAAGAACATTATTTTATATAACCACACTTTCATGATCATATCATATCATAGAAATTAACAATTTACCACTATCATACATATTCAATCTTCAGTTGTCTCAATAACATCATATGATAGTTTTGTTTTGAACAAAACTGAGTATTCAATCAGGTTTTATTCATTGTATTCAGATGTATTTCTCCAAACTTTCCTTTAGCTAGGACACTGGCTGCTTTGAAAAAATAAGACTAATAAGGCTAGAATGTCCTGCGTTCTAGATATGACTTATTGTTTCCTCATGATAGCACTTAACTTTTTCTATTGTATTTTCTCTAAAAGAAACTGCATTCTAAAGCTTTAATTAGATACACGTTAAATACTTTTTGCAAAAGTACATATAGTCAATGCTATGACCTCACCAGTAGACATATCTGTCAGGTTGTCTCACTGTAATTGAGGCAGTTTTTAATCATTTGGACCCTGTCTGAATATCCCTTTGCCTACCCTTTACATAACACATTTGTTAATGCTTTCTGTCTCTAAAGCAACTAAATTCTTAATTACTTTCCTATGCCAATTTTTGGAAAAGGAATTATGATAATCACTTACAATGGTGGCAAACCGCTTTTACTTTCTCTGTTTTGTAAATATCACTATGAATGTAAATATTCTTGTTTACGTAAAATTTTATAAAAAATTAGTTATTTTTGTTTTGATGCTCAAATTGTCCGAAATGTAGCTGTTAAAAATCCCTCCCCGTGGAGGAGGCATATTTTGCCCTCGCCCATTAGTTCCTGAGTGCTTCCTTGCTTTGGCACAACAGAGTGTCCTAGGTTTACCTCGTACTTTCCCTGATCTAGTCTTGAAATCAGTCATTCTTCAATAATGCATATGTAGTATACATATTTTTGCATAAGAAAGGAAGATTAATACTAATTTTATACATAAGTATTTTCTTATTTATGCAAAAATGAAAACTAATGAAAACCAAAGATGAAACCATAAAGTTACCCACAGAATAAATGTGGGAAATGTAGAGTAAGATATAGTTGTGGGGGAAAGACTTTTCTGGATAAGCATCTTTATGAAGTTTAGACTTTCATACAATTTATTTTACATATCTAAAAAATAATGAAAAGAAAAAAAGAGAGCATACCTAAAATTGAAAACAAATGGGAAGAATTGAATTTAACCCTGTCAAATTGGTAATATAACTGTCTTAAAATATATTTTACAAATTATTGGACCTTCCTCCTTTCAAAAGGTAGAGTCTCATTAGACTTCCTTTAGAATATGGACTAGTGATTTCCTTCTAATGATTAAAATATGGAGGAAAGAGGCTAAATCATAAAAATTGTCACAGCCTTCTTTGGGATCTCTGTGACCCAGGCCACAGTTTAGAAAAGCAAGCAACAAATGCAGAGACCGTGTGTAGGTGTGTCAGCCATTGGCTAATGTAAACACCAGAAATGAATGTGATCAGGCCTTCATAGGAAATCAGCGCCCGGCTGTCTTTGAGCCACCTTAGTTGGTGCTGCATGGAAAAGAAACAAGTAGATGTGTGGGCAAGGTAAATGATTTTTGTTTTGTTTTTCTTAAGCTTTCTTAATGGGTGGTTTGTAATGTAAAAATAGATAACAATTATTACAGAGAAATTATTTAATGTGACTTCTGAATGTAGAACTTTGTATATCTGAGGATAGATGATGTATTTATTCTAAGAACAAAAAGAACCACAGAGAAACCTTAAATTTCACTCTACAAATTAATGATGAAACATAGTAACTAATTTATTTTATTTTTGTATTTAATTTTCTTTTTCTAAGCAAGTAAGGTCTTTAGTATATTATAAGAGAAACATAATACCAAAAACTGTAAGTCCTGTAAAATTACATTTGGATTGGACAAATGTATTTGAACCTACCTTATGTACATATACCCTTACACACACACACACACACACAAATACACGCACTTCCTAGAGCCATTAATTGAGAAGATCTAGCAATAATAACATCTCAGATGTAACACTGAAAACTCATTATCTTAAATACAGTTTCTCTCAAATCCTGTGCCTAGCTCACTCAAGTTGTTTGTTCCTGGAGGTCAATAAAAACATACACTGACCTCTTTCTACTCCCCATTAAATTTCAATGACCCTTCATTTTGTTCCTACTCAGATCCATGTTTTCCAATTTATTTCAGATCATCTGATCATATCCAACTGGATTCACTCCCTTTGAACTTGATCATGGAACTTGTTTGGTTTTATTCTTGATGTTTTCTAGTGCCTAAGTATGCTACTGGATATAACATGACACTCAGATGCTATGTTCAATGATTCCAAAATATACAGACATAGGCATTTTATTTCTTTATTCTATCTACTTAGGTTCTCTTTATCTGGGTATATTGATCCAAACGGATTGAATTAGGGGTGCCTGGGTGGCTTTCATTGGTTAAGTGTTTGCCTTGGGCTCAGGTTGTGATCCCACATTCCTGGGATTGAGCCTGGCATTGTTAGGTTCCCTATTCAGTGAGGAGCCTGCTCCCCGCTCTCCATCTGCCCCTCCCGTCTGCTCATTCTCTCTCTCTCTCTCTCTCTCTCTCTCTCAAATAAATAAATAAAATCTTAAAAAAAACCCTCAATGAATTAGCAATAATAATGTGGTAATGGGAACGATCTGCAGGCGTGGTGCAAGAAGTCCAGCAGCTATAAGCAACCTGGTAGAAGCATGCAACCTATTAGAAAAAATTCTGTAAAATATTATCTTAAGAAATTTAGAGTTTATGTTCACAAAAAAGCACAAGCAGTGCAGATACAGATTAGGGGAAAACCAAGAATTAAAGCAGAGGAAGTACATGGAGAAACAAATTTCGAAGAAATCAGAGGTTAGAGGAGCTGGGTGATGGAGTCACTAGAGTAGTAAGAGCTAGGTGTCCCCTTGACAAATGGATTTGATCACCAGAGTCACAACCACGTTAGTGAAATTACTGCTGAGTCCCTACAATTGCTATTGAATCAAAATAGCAATAGCTTTTGCTTTGATTCTTTTTGAGAATTGTTTGACTCAATATACTTTTTTTGTTTCTTTTCTTTCTTTTTTTTTTTTTAAAGATCTTATTTATTTATTCATGATAGACACAGGGAGAAAGAGAGAAGCAGAGACACAGGCAGAGGGAGAAGCAGGCTCCATGCCGGGAGCCCGACGCGGGACTCGATCCTGGGACTCCAGGATCGCGCCCTGGGCCAAAGGCAGGCGCTAAACCGCTGAGTCACCCAGGGATCCCCACTTTTTTTGTTTCTTAATTTTCATCTTCACTAAGAAACTGTATCACTGGAAATAACCTCAATATACTTTTTCTCCTTATAGCCTAAAAGACACAAATTAAAACAGTATTTTAATTTAATTCTCAGTATTCTCCACTTTTAAATACTTGGAACTGCTTTAAGTGTCCTAGGCTGCTTGTCCTGGAACAGGTTTCAAGAGAAAACCTGATGTCAGTTGCCCCAACTCTGGCCTTCAAATAGAGATATAGGATACTTTCATTTATTAATTAAATATTTATTAAGGAATTAATTATATTCCAGGAGCTTTTGCTCTGGAGAGGATATAATCCATGTCTAATAACGGGAACAATCAAATTATTATAATTAATAGTATAATCTGTTATGTGCTACAATAGATAATGAATTTAGGGCTATGACATCAGCAATAAAGTAAGAAATAAATAAATAAAGTAAATGACCCCTCATTTGTGAGGCAGGAGAGGGTTAATAGAAGCCATAAAACTTATGCTTGATTGAAGGTAAATATGTGGCAAATAAGGGATAAAAGAGACTTTTTTGGGCAGAGGAATGTTCAGAATTATGGGGTTGTGGAAAGGACATATTATTTTTGGAAAATGAGAGAAAACAAGATAATGTGTATAGTTCGTGTAAAGAAATAATAACACTAAGAAAAACAGAGATTTCAAGTTATTTTAGTTTGACTGGATAATATATCCATGCTACATTTAAAGCCTCGCAGTTTAGGGGGGCCTGTATGGCTCAGGTGATTGAGCATCTGACTCTTGATTTCAGCTCAGGTAATGATCTGAGAGTCCTGGAATCAAGCCCCCAGACAGGATCCACTGCGCTCTTGGGGGGGCGGGGGTCTGCTTGAGGATTCTCTTCTACTCTCTCTGCACTTCCCTCCACTCGCACACATCAGCTCTCTCTCTCTCTCAAATAAATAAATTAATCATTTAAAAAAAACCTGACATTTTAGGTCATTTGTACAAAAGCTACTTTGTGATGTATTTCAAATTATTTATTACTCAGTCTCTGGCTATAAATTTAGTGAAAGTGTGTCATTTTTTTCTGTAATTAAAATTAAATGAATTGTTCACATTAGTAGATATGGTATTTTCACATTTATATTACACATGTTTATTTTGAACATTATGTCTTATGACCCATTATAGGCTTAATTAATTTCAATTGACTATATCTCAAGTAATATGTTAAGGGTTTGGGGATGCCTAGGTGGCTCAGTAGTTGAGTGTCTGCCTTTGGTTCAGGTCATGATCCCCAGGTCGTGGGATCGAGTCCCACATCGGACTCCCCATGGGGAATCTGCTTCTCCCTCTGCCTATGTCTCTGCTTTTCTCTGTGTGTCTTATGAATAAATAAAATCTTTAAAAAACTATGTTACAGGTTTTAATTCAAAATTTCAAATGATACAGAAAAAAAACATAATGCTAAATATGCCCTTTTATGCCTTGAGGTTTTGGATAGACATTCCAAAGAGAAGTGGGGGTTAAATGTTGTTACATGCCAAATGTAGGTCCAATTATCTCTTGAAATCTGGGTGTCCCTAAACTGCTTTTGAGACCTGTAGCCCTACATATACCTCCAGTTCTACAAAGGGATAAAGAATGATAAGGAAGAAAGATTGGTGGTGAGAATTTCTTTAGAGAGTTTGGTTGGAATGCTATGAATTTAGCGCCGTGTATCCATTTTTCCCATTCCCAAGCTTGACCTTCATCTTAAAGCAAATGGGGCAAGAGGAGTTTGGAGAGAATAGCTCAAAATACATAAAATATTTTTCTCTAGAATTCAGAGTGGAAGTTAGACTTTAGAAAAATCTGACGGCCTGAGCTGGTTGGAACTGTCCTTGCTAGAAATAGGAGGGAAGGACTAAGCTTCTAGAATTTGGCAGAAAGAATGCTATGTTTTCTTATGGGCCAAACTGAGTAATGTAAAAGTTTTGGCTGTTTGGGCATGGATTATCTCGAATAGACCCTATCCATAGTTTTATATCAGAACAAAGATTGGTGCTACAAGGGGGAACATAAGAGGTATCATAAGCAATTGATTGGATAATTGTGCCAGAGAACGGTGCAAGGAAAAATTTTGATATGTTCCTTTAAGAATGCAAAAAGTGCTGCTTGAGAATAAGAACTTTAGCAGTTAAGAATTAATACAAATCCAGTAAACTCCAGAAAATAAGAGCTTGGTTGGGCTTGTTTTACTACTAGCTTGCCCAAATTATTACAAATCTGAAATAATTAAGGTAGTTTCAAATAGAATGGGACAGAGCTCAGAAAAGCACTAAACACAAAGCAATAATGACTGACTGCATCAAAAATAAAAACTTCTGTTCATCAAAAGAGGTTATGAAGGAAATTAAAAGGTAAAGAAGAAATTACTGAATGGAAAACTATTTATAACACATTATCACTGCCAAAAATCCCACAATATACAATGAATTCCTACATATTAATGAGAAAAAGGAAATCCATCAGAAAAATGATGGAATACTTCTCCAAAAATTTTGAATAAAAAAGAATTCCAAGTGACCTATACATATATCAAAGGATACTCCTCTTCATTGGTCATCGGGAAAACACACATTGATAATGAGGAAAGCCCACAGTGAAACCACATAAGCTACAGTTAAACTAGATCTACAAAAGTTAGAAAGAAAATCTAATGATACTGTAGTCAAGGATATGGCAAAATGAGATTTGTCATATCCTCGTGGGAGCATATTTTGTTACAACAATTTTGGAAAACCGGTTTGACATTATTTAGCAAAGTTGAATGTAAATATATCACATGGTTCTGGATCCTTTTTGGTTCAGCAGATCCTTTCTTGGGCAGGGAAACTTTTTCACCAGAAGGCAGGCATGAGAATTTCATAGCCACTTTATTTATACTTGTTCCAAACCAGAAACAATCACTAGCTGACTCATAGAATGAAATAAATTGGACTTTATTCTTAATATGACATAGTATAAAGCAATAAAAATTAACAAACAGTAACTATTCACCAAAATATGTATGAATCTCAGAAAAATAATGTAGAGAAAAATAAAAATAACATTTATGTTGTGATGTTTATTTAAAGATTGGAAATGGTGATATTTATATAAAGTTTAAAACTGGGCAAAGCCATATTGTTTGGTACACATTCATAGGCATTAATATATATATATATTTTAAATAAATCAAATTATCACAGGAGCCAAAAGAGTGGTTACCGATGTGGGCAGGGAAAATGTTGTAATCTAGGAGTAAACAGAAGGTATATCTGGCACTTTTTTTTTTAACTTGGTAGTGATTATATGAATATTGTCTTTAAAATAGTATTCAGGGTGCATGGGTGGCTCAGCGGTTGAGCGTCTCCCTTCGGCTCAGGGTGTGATCTCGGAGCCCCAGGATCAAGTCCCACACTGAGCTCCCTGCAGGAAGCCTGCTTCTCCTCCCTCTGCCTGTGTCTCTGCTTCTCTCTGTGTGTCTCTCATGAATAAATAAATAAAATCTTTAAATTAAAAAATAAAATAATATATAAACCCTACATATATGTTTTATGTACTTTTCTTAATAGAGTGAACATGTTTGTTTGTTTGTTTATTTATTCTATTTTCCTAATTAAATTCTAGTCACCATAGTAAAGTATTGGTTTCAGGAGTATTATTTAGTGACTTATCACTTACATACAACATCCAGTGCTCATCATAACAAGCGCCCTCCTTAATCCCCATCATGCATCTAGCCCATCTTCCACCTACTTCCCTCCATCAACCAACAGTTTCTTCTCTTTGAGAGTTTCTAATGGTTTATTTCCCTCTCTTTTCTCCCCACTCCCATATGTTCATCTGTTTTGTTTCTTAAATACGGTATATAAGTGAAATCATGATTTTTTTCTTTAACTATTTTTGCTTAGCGTTATACTCTCTTGCTCTATTCACATCATTGTGAATGGCAATATTTCATTCTTTTTGATGGTTTAGTAATATTACATTGTTTATATACATCACATCTTCTTTATCCATTCATTAGTTGATGGACATTTGGGCTGTTTTCATTTTGGCTATTGTTGCTAATGCTATTATAAACGGGGTGCATGTACCCCTTTGAATCTGTATTTTTGTATCTGCAAAGTGAAAAAATTTAAAAAAGCAGTGGTATGCCTAGTGTTGCTGATTTGATAAGCAAAATTCATGTCCCTTTATTTCTGCTTAATAACTATGCTTCATTTCCCAGTCTTGCTTACATTGAAGAATGGGCATGAGATAGCAGTCTTGTCAAGGAGAATGTGAGTGGAAGCATGTGCAGGACTCTGTGGCTTAGAGCAAAAATATTTCCCATACGTGATCTTCCATTCTTTTTCTTGTTCAGCTAATATAATGGAAGCAACACCTAGCAAGACCTTCAAAGATACCATTTGATGCTGGCAGAGCTACTAGCATCCTGAATGGTCCTGTATAAATTATATGTAAGCAAGAAATAAACATCTGTTGTGTTTGAACTTTTAAATATTTTAGCCTTCTCTTAGTAATACATGTAATATCTTAAAATTTTCATAAATAAGAAGGAAGAATATAGAGACTTTATGTTTGCATAAAGTTCTCTCTTAATACTTAATTTTTGTAGGCACTAAGGTAATTATTTTAATTCCTAATAAGTAGAGACAAGTCTCTGATTAGATATCTTAAAATTTTTTATTTATAATCCAGGATAATCTATATCTATAGTTCAGGTTAAAAAGCAATAGTGACACAGGTTAGTGCAATAGGGAGAAGTTTGGTCATTTTATGATTTGAACAATGTTTTTTACTATGTTCTGACATGATTAAGGACTTAAATTGCTTTTATCCTGGTCCATAATAGTCTCAGAGGGGACTTGTCTGCTGAACTATGGAATTACTTATGATTAGTTAGAAAACACCGATTTATTTTATCTTAGTTTTGGTAGCTTGTATCTTTAAACAATTTGTCCTTTTTATCTAAATTGTCTAATTTATTATCATAAAGTTGTTCATACCATTCCTTTATTGTCCATTTTATACCTATAGCATCTATCTGTAGTGATAACAAATTATTCTTGATATTGGTTATTCATGTCACTACATGTTACTTCTGAATTAGTATGACTAGAGTTTTATTAATTGTCTTGATCTTCTAAAAGAACCAGATTTTAGTTTCGCTGATTTTCTCTACTGTTTTCAATATTTTATTGCATTGATTTTTGCTCTTATTTTTATTATTTATATCATTCTAATAGCTTTGGGTTTTATTTGCTCTTCTTTTTCTGGATTCTAAGGTTACTTTAAGGTTACTGATTGTTCTTTTTTAATATGCATATTTAATGCTATAAATTTCTCTCTCTGTAATAATTTAGCTGCATATTTCAAATTTTGATATGTTGTATTTTCATTTTCACTCAGCTTATATTTTTAAATTTCTCTTTTCAGTAATTTTTAGACTCTTGGGTTGTATAGAATTTTTTATTTTGTTTTCAAATATTTAGGAATTTTCCAGATATTTTTGTTATTGTTTGTAATATAATTCTATCGTCAGAAAACGTATTTTATGAGGCTTGAATCATTTTCAATTTATGGAGGCTTGTTTTATGGCCCAGAATATGGTCTATCTTAGCAAATGGTTTATTGCACTTGAAAAGAATATGTGTCCTGCCATTGTTAGGTGACATGTTCTACAAACGTCTATTAAATCAAGCTGGTTGATAGTGCAGATCAATTCCTTTATACTCAATGAATTTCTACTTGTCCTATTAATTATTGAGAGAAGGGTATTGAAATATCTGACTATAATTTTGGATCTCCAGTTCTGTCAGTTTTTGCTTCATGGGTTGGAGCTCTGTTATTAGGCATGTAAACATTTAGGATTATTATGATCATTTTTCATGATTGTGAAAATGACTTCCCTAATTTATGATAATCGCCTTTCTTCTGGAATCTCATTTTTTTCCTGATGTTAATATAGCCACTAAAGGCTTTTTTTTTTGTAATTTGTGTTAGCATGGCACATCATTTTCTATACTTTTAACTGATCTAGATCATTACATTGATAGTGAGATTTCTGCAGGTAGCATATAGTCGAGTCTTGCTTTTTATAAATCCAATCCCATAATCTTTTCATTTAACTGTGTTACATGTAATGTGATTATGATAGAGTTACATCTATACCTACAATCTTGTTTTTTTTTGTTTTTTATTTGTCCCCTCTGTTCTTTTTTCTGATTTCTTCATTTTCTTCCTCTTTAAGAAATTATGTTTTTAATGATTCTCTTTTATCTCCTTTGTTGACATATTAGTTAAAATGTTTTGTCATCTAGTAGTTGCTTTACTGTTTATAGTATGCAACTTCCATCTATCACAATCTGCCTTTAAATGATATTACATGATTTTTTTACATGATTTTTTTATATAGTCAAGTATATAGCAATATACTTCCATTCCCCCACCCCACCGCTAGCTGTTGTACTATTTTTGTCACACATTTTTCATCTTACTTCCACATAGGTAATAAGTTCCATAATTCATTTTTTATTAGTTTCTTTAAACAGTCAATTATCTTTTAAATACATTCAATTAATATGAACAATTTTTTTGTTTATTGATGTTTCTAGTATTCCTCATGCTTTATGTAGATCTAGATTTATTTCTGATATCATTTTCCTTCTGCCCAAAATGATTATTTTAATCTATATGTACAATTTAGTATAGGTCTGTCAATGATGAAGTCTGTCAGTGTTTCCATTCTGAAAATTTATTTCTTTTGCCTTCATGTTCTAAAGATATTTCACTGGGTATAGAATTGATATTTGTTGTTGTTGTTGTTGTTTTCTTTCAGTACTTTAAAGAACTTGCTCTTTGTCTTCTGGATTGCATTGTTCTGACACACACACACACACACACACACACACACACACACACACACAAATCTGCTGACATGTTTATCTTTATTCCTCTGTATGTAATGCATCTTTCTTCCCTTGCCCCCAGTTGTTTTTAAGATTTTTCTCTTTATCACTAGTTTGAGGCAACTGGATTGATATGCTTTGCTGCTGAGTTTTTTTTTTTTTTTTTTCTCTCTCTTATTCTGCTTTGGGTTTATTTAACTATTTGGCCCTGTAGATTTTTTAATCATCTGTGGACATTTTGGGATTATTATTTCTTTAAACTTTGTTTTGTTGCTTCTCCCTCTCCTATACATATATTACATTGCTCTAGTACAGGTATACCAGACCTCTTAAAGTCTTCTAGAGATCATTAATGTTGTATGTGTCCCCCCCACCCCACAGGAGAATTTTCAGTGCATTTAATTTTTGATAGTTTCTAGTGCTATGATTTCAAGTAAATTTATCTTTTCTTCTGCAATGTCTATTCCGCCATTAATCCCATGTAGTTTATTTTTTTTAATTTCATTTATTTATGTATACTTCTTATCTCTAGCATTTAAATAGGAGGATTTTTAATATCTTTCCTGTCTCTGCTTAACATGGTCAGTTTTCCTTTAGCTTTTTGAACATATGGAAATAAGTTATAATAGCTATTTCGATGTCTCCATTTATTAATTATATCAAATATGACAAAATTCTGAATCAGTTTAGATTTATTGATTTTTCTAGTTATCATGACTTATGTTTTCCAGTTTCTTTGCAAGCCTGGCAATTTATTATTGGAGGTAAGTCATTATGAATTTTATTTTTTTGTACCATAAGTATTCATGACCCTTGTTCTGGGACATGGTAAAGATAACTGGAAACACCTGATCCTTATGGGTCTTTATTCTTTAACTTGCTTGGTTACATGAGGGCAGCCTTTTGTCTGAGGCTACTTTTTCCATTACTGAGGCAAAAACATCCTGCACGTTCTACCCAATGTGCTATAAATTATGAGATGTTCCCCCGTGCCTTGTGGGAAGGGGAACTATTACCATCCCTGTGTGAATTCCCAGGTCTTCCCCTCTAATCCTTCCAGTGACTTCCTGTAGTTGCCTCATGTATGTGTACTGACCAGATTCAGCTGAACCCTGAGTGGAAATTCTGTCCAGTTCTCTGCAGTTCTTCTCTTTTCATTTCTTTCTTGTTCACTGTTTTCCCTGTATTCTAGTTTCTTTGGCTCCCAGATTACGCTGCATGTCTTGGAAAGTGATAGACTTTCTATATTTATTTAGGGAGTCTTGCGGAGGTAGGGAGTTATGGAGGAGGAGGGAGGAGGTATGGAGGAGGGGGGAGGGAGGTCGTTATTCTGTCTTTTATCTTTCTTGTCTTGGGGCTTTGTCTTTCTTTTGCTTTCTTTTGTCTTTCTTTCTTTCTTCTTTCTTCTTTTTCTTTCTTTCTTTCTTTCTTTCTTTCTTTCTTTTCTTTCTTTCTTTCTTCTCTTGCACTGTACCCTAAAAACCTCTCTAAGACGATAGGTTGAGACAATGTGAAGTCTTACCATGTGTTTTCCCTCTGTTTGTTGTGGTTTGTTGTACAATGTCCAGCATCCCAAAAATAATTATTCCATATATTTTTTTGGTCTCTTCATTGTTTTAAATAGAAGGTTAAATCTGGTCTGTTAGTCCACCTTTGGCCAGGGAAGAATAATAATTTATCCTTAATTGCCTATTAATTATAGATGTTTAGTCCATGAGATCACTAGGAAACTAGCAGTCTCAAACTATTTGTTTGAGAGATGGTAATACTAGAAGTTAATATTTTGTATGTCTAATCTATATTCAATCATGAGAGACATGAGTTCCTTCAGGCTTTGGATGGTTCCATACAGGGACAATTATATTGTCAATTCTGAAAAAACCACTTATCTTCAATACACAAGAAGGTTGTTCTATCTTTTACAGACTGGTTCATTTGGAACAATGCTCAGAGGGTTATACTGCTCTAGTTTAGGCATCAACATTGTGCTGTAGTCTGTTACTGTGCCTTTTCCATGTCCACAGCTATAGTTCTTGATAAAAGTAGCTTTCACATGGGCTTACTGATGCTGACAGGCCAGGTCCAAGGACCCAGAGAGGGTCTCACAGGACAAGCCAAGAGGGTCCTTGACTTCTAACAGGTTGGAAATCAAATGCAAGCAAACAGAAAGTGAAAGCAGAGTTTACTGGAAATATAGAAAGAGCAGATACAGATGAAACATATGGGAGATACAGAAAGGAAAGGAGCATGAATCTTGTCTTTGTTCAGTGTCTGAGGGTTTTTACTGAGAATTGTGGTTTGGTGTATGTTTCCTCTCAGGCATCCAGGAACTAGTTAGAATAAAGAGGAGGGCCTAGGTGTTCCTTGGAGTGAAGGGGTCTTGGCATCAAGGTGTCTAGAGCTGCTGGTCTGGAATATGCATATGATAGCTTTGTCTGGTTATTCTTACCTGGTCTTTCCTTAGATATTATCTGGTTTAAAGAAATAATTAACTCCTTGTCCCTGGTAAGTAGGACATACACCATGTGCATTCTGAGCATTTGTAAAGTAGGAGTGCAGGTCCTAGCAAGAATAGGAGGAGGAATAGGAGCAAAAAGCAGATTTTTATGGAGTCTATCATTTTCCCTCTCATTACCTTCTCTTTCATCTTCTAAAAAGGTTCTCCTTAGAAAGAAATCCATACCTTTTTTATTTTTTTAAGATTTATTTATTTAGGGGCACCTGGGTAGTGCAGTTGGTGAAGCGACTGACTTGATTTCTGCTCAGGTTGTGATCACAGGATCATGAGATCTAGCCCACTGTTGGGTGAGTGAGATCTGCTGCACTCAATGTGGAGTCTGCTTGAGACTTTCTACTGTTTCTCTCTCTTTTAGTATGTATGTATGTACTTATTTATTTATTTATTTATTTATTTACTTATTTAATTTATTTGTAAGAGAGACAGATATAGCAAAAGAGAGCACAAGCAGGGAAGAAGGTGAGAAGCTTACTCCCTGCTCAGCAGGGAGCCCGATGGGATGCTCAATCCCAGCACCATAGGATCATGACCTGAGCCAAAGGCAGACACTTAACCAACTGAGCTACCTAGGCACCCAAGTACTTATCTATTTGGGGAAGACAGAGAGAAAGAGAAAGAGTGAACCCAAGTCCATTGGGCTCTATGTTAAGCACAGAGCCCTACCAGTAGCCCCATCTCATGACCCTGATATCATGATCTGTGTGGAAATGAAGAATTGGATACTTAACCAACTGTGCCACCAAGGCACCTGCTATTTATATTTTAAAATATGAAAACATTTATAATTAGTAATCTTTTACAGAAGTAATTTTATTGAACATTTCCCTTTCTCTTCTTACCCTTTCAGCCCATAAACTAGAGAAGCATGACTTCAAGTCAAGCCAGAGAAAATTTTTTTTTCTTTTTCTTAAGTCTTGCAGGCTTAAAGAATCTGAGTTTCCTGGCCATCTCTCCCTTTAATTTTAGTTGGCACGTGACATACAACTAAATTCTTACCTAAACATATTTAACACAGAAGTCAATTATTTTAAACTTTCATGGAATTATCTCAAGACCTATTCAGTGTATTTCGGATCACCTGAAAATGATGGCTTGTAAATTAAAAAAAAAAATAGACATTTGGACAAAACATGTGGATACTTTACTGGCCCAATTGAAAGTCATGTACATTCATCTTTAAAACGGAAATTCACAAAAAAGATTAACATTTTTTTCTGTGAGTATTTTGGTGTATTTATTCATGACAGTTTTATATCTCAATTACATACTTTTAATTTTCCACTTGGAAGACGCCTATTCTGAATAAAAATTTATTTTCATGATGCTGTCTTCTGAATACTATATTGAAAAAATCCAATTAACTCACACAAATTACAGTGCTCCAAGGGCATTCTTCTTTTTCAGAGGAGAAGACTATAAAAACAGAAATTAATACTCACAAATGAAAACATAGTTGCACAGAGTTCATTTTGTTCTGTTGATTTACCTTCCTTTACCAGTCCAAATTCTCATAGTACATTCTTATTTCTATATTTATAAAATTAGCCACTAATATTAAAGTATTTCTTAGGTTTCTTCTTTACCTCTCTTAGGCCCAAAGCTGGGCAGTCATCAGAGAAAACATATAGAAGAAAAAAAAAATCAAATCTGTACTCCTCCAAGCTTTTACATCTTTAAGTATCAATAGATAATTCATTTTTAAATATTCTGGTTAGTGAAGATAGTTTTATATATGCTTGTTTGTAATATATTGAGCTAGTTTTTTTTCCATGCAAATTTGAAATTATTGTGCTTTTTTTCCTCCTATTTGGTACAAAAATCTATATATTTAGATTAGGGCAAGCTTGTTAATTACTTAATTTAAATCTTAAATGTACTTATTATTTATCGACTTAGCTATTGGTGATATGAGAAAATTATGTTAAAATCTTCCACTATGTTTATAGCTTTATTAATTTGTTCTTCCATTTTTGAAGGTTGGTGTATTTCGAAGTTATGTTGTTAGCTACTTAAAGATTGATGGCTATTCTGCCATAGAGATTGCTTCTTTGTGGAATTTGTTTTTCCCTTCTTGTTTCTGCTTTCTACCTGCAATTCTTTTTTTTTTTTTCTTTTTTTTAATTTTTTTTTATTTATTTATGATAGTCACACACATAGAGAGAGAGAGAGAGAGGCAGAGACACAGACAGAGGGAGAAGCAGGCTCCATGCACCGGGAGCCCGATGTGGGATTCGATTCCGGGTCTCCAGGATCGCGCCCTGGGCCAAAGGCAGGCGCCAAACCGCTGCGCCACCCAGGGATCCCTCTACCTGCAATTCTGTTTTGTCTGGCATTAATATTGTTTTGGCTACTTTTACTTATGTTGTTTCTGTGAATTAGTGCTAGGTAAGGAGAAAACTGTATATGCTCTGTCATCTCTATCCAAAAGCTTTAGAAAGTTTTATTTATAATTCTCTCAGACTTTAAAATGTGGGCCATTCCAAAGAAGAACTTTTGTTTGATGATTTTATTCTGAGAAGACACAAAGTGGGAGAGCTGATAGAAAACTAAACTGGAAGAGAGGAAGATGGGATCATCACACAGGAGCAAATCATGAGTAAGGAAAATTTTCAATAATATATTTTCACTGGTGGTGTAGGCAGGGAGAGAGGGTCTTAGGGAGGATGATTATATATCTTTTTTAAAAATTATTTGTTTATTTGTCAGAGAGAAAGAGTACAAGCAAGGGAAGCAGCAAGCAGAGGGAGAAGCAGACTCCTTACTGAGCAGGGAGCCTGATGCAGGGTTGGATCCCAGGACCCTGGAATCATGACCTGAGCCCAAGGCAGATGCTTAACCAGCTGCCCAGAGATCTTGAATGATAGCATATCTCTAAAAATATTTCAGAATATTTGAATATTTGGCATTTTAAATAATTTTTCCATCTTTCATAAAACCCTAAGTTATATCTATACTTTTAATCAGCATTTCAAAATGCTTTCTGCACATATGAATATCTGTGTCATTTTATTTTGATGATAAGCTGAAATTGGTCTCCAGGTGAACACAGAGACTGACCATGGTGACCTACTCTTATTTGGGTTACACAAATATTTGGGTGTTACAAAAATGTCACAGTGTTTGATTTTTTATGTCCGTGTTTATTTTTAAAAATCCATGTCTACTGGAAAAAAACAGATTTGAAATAGATCAAAATTAAAGCAAGTGTGGTTTCATTATCTATCACCTAATTCTTACTAAATCTTTCATTGAAACTTTCACTTTAGAGTCTACTGGATGTAGATTCTTCAGGGATCTAAGATATCACCAAGCATACTAATAGATAAATGTTATATTGATTTTTTTATATATAACAATACTAGCTTGAATCATTTGTAGGCCAAAGGATATAATGTGCATAGAATGCATTTGCAAACTATATTCTAGATCCACATTTTCTCTTTGAATGTTAAAATCACCCAGGCTGAGACAGATTAAAAACTATTTGACCCATTTTATGGTAAGTTTATTGAGTGCAATTGTTAGGTATTTTATCCAAAGTTGCCTATGTGTTACATAGTAAAGCCAGATCTCAAACTAATTTTTTTCTAACACTCAGAATTCTTTCTCACATAACTACTTCCTTGATTTATTTAGCATCAAAATACAAGCCAAAATTTTCTGATAATCAGAAAAACAAAAAAGCATATTTAGTGAGAAATATATATAGGAAATTTTGAAAATTAAAGTTGCTTTTAATTCTTTTGACTCTAACATATATGACTTTACTGGTACTCATAACTCTGGTCAAAAGATAAAACTATTTTCATGGTCATGAAATAGTATTTGCTTTCATCCTACTATGGCTCTGTTTGTGTCTTAGTTGCAAGAGAGTGCTCATAAAGGAATATATATTAAATCATCAGACATAATACTGTACAAATAACCTATGAAAATGATAATGACTCTTCCTAATTAGCTAATCATTGAGCTGTAATTACTCCAAGATAAATTAGACTATGAGTATTAAAGAAAAGTCATGAAGTGTTTATATCATAGTTTTTTGGATTTTTTTGTGTGTTTTTAATTCACTACATTCAGCTAAGGACAGACTAGGTTAAATTTGACCCTGCTCTGTGTGCATAAACAAAGCAAATCAGAATTTTCAAAACCTAAGCCTGAGACATTTAGTTGAAGATTTTATTTCAGAACAACTTTCTTTGTGTTGAAGTATTTATCACTATCCATTCTGACCCTACTTGTTTTAATCACATTATATTTCATATGGAAGATTTTCATGATCACCTTTGAAAGAGCACTGATGTATTGCTTTTGTTTGTTTGTTTTGTTTTGTTTTGTTTTGTTTTAAGAAAAAAAAGGCAGGGGAGCCCAGGTGGCTCAGTTGGACTCTTGATTTTGGCTCAGGTCATGATCTCCTGGTTGCAGGATTGAACTCTGCATGCAGGCATGTCAGGCTCCGTCCTCAGTGGGAGTCTGCTTGAGATTCTCTCCTCTCCCTCTGTTCTCTCCTCTCACACCCCACCCCCTATGCACTCTCTCTCTCTTTCTGTCTAAAATAAATCTTTTAAAAAAAGGAAAAATCTAGCTCTGAAATCTAAGATTGTGGTTGTGGATGAAATCAACCAAAACATATTATCACATTATGTTTAAATGATTGACAGCTTGTATTTGGAATTTATGTCACAAATGGTATTATATGCAATTATATTAATTAGTCTAATAAAAATCAAAAAGTGACATCAAGTCTCATATTATTAAAAACATCTTGCTGTATTCCCTTCATTTGCATGCATAATTAGAAGATTTAGGTGGCACTCTATTGTGACATCTGCCAGCTAATATAAAAGCTAATATAAAATGAGTTAAGTTTAAACACATGAAAATGGGTTTACCTTTCAGGGCCTTAAAATTAACTTGGAAGAATCCAAGTTAAACTGTAGTAGGCAACATGAAACGTATAATTTGGGGGTTTTGGACTACTTAAAGATAAGGCCTTATTTATATAGATTCTCCTTAATTGTATTCTCTGTCTACATATGATTCTTGGCAATTTTAATTTGGATTTCTGTCTTGCTTTAGATTTAACTCTCAAGTAATTATGCTTTATAACACATTTGGGTCCTTAAGTTTGAATGGATTCAGCATGGTAGTTTAGTGGATGCTAGATTCATCTCACCAATGTATTAGAATCTTTCCATTCTGGCATCAAGTGAAAGAAACTTTAAATGATGATGAACTTAGAATTTTAATAGACTGTAATTAATCTTCTGTAGTTTTTTTCTAAATGTGAATCTAATGAATCTGCTTTCTATCCTAATTATAATATTGGTTACAACAGTGTAATTTGTCATGCAAAACAGTTTTTACATTACATTAAAGTCAAAGTAGTACAGTTGGTAGAAGTTTACCAGTTTTGAATACTAACACATAATAAATACTCTAAGAAGTTCTGCTGAAGCCTTCTATTCTTAAAAATCTAAAGACGCCCCTTTGAATTCAGCAAAGACTCATGCACTCTTATCCTTTTACAATCTCAAATATTCCTGTTTCCAAGGATAAAAAGAGGGCAAAACGCAAGGCTAAATGAGAATGGCATCATTCTCTTGGGCTTGGTTTTTTAGTGCATTTGAAGGACATATTCTGTTTTGTCTGCTAAGTCAAATAAAAAAAAAAAAAAAAGCCTTTCAGAAGGATACACTGGTTATATTCTCACACCCTGAATCAACCTTTGTGTGTTGCAAGGAGACAGACGTCTCATCTAATATTGGGATTCTTCTATAATATTTTCAACGTGACCTACCAAAGTCAGTATCTATATCTTGACATAGCTGGAGTTAGCCCCAGCTCTTGAGATGCCAGGTGAACCCTTTCCAATGCTCAGTATAACCCTTAAAGGCTGCATTTATTTGTTCTCAAATATTTATTGTCTGTCTATAATGTGCACGGCTCCTGCTAGGAGCTGCATGGACTAATGAGCATGTATATACTAAGCTGACCTGATAGAAATCATTGAAGACAGATGTAAAAATGCCTACCAAAACAAATGTAGTATTACAAATTATAATGAATGTTATTAATAAAGAAACAGGAGAGGAAAAAGGGAACTAGCAAGGCTTTCTGAAGAAGATATGTTTAATCCTACAAGAGTGGTGAGAAAAGTTAGCCAGCAGTACAGAATAAGGACTATTCCAGGGAGCAGACACAACATGAAGTCCTTCTGACACCTGATGTCTCTACATCCATTGGGATGACCACTCCACCATTGGGCTTGTCTTTTGTTTTAAATGTGCTGCAATACCATGCTTCCAATCCTTGATCAAGTTGAACAAATACCTGCTTTATTGTTTCTATCTATTTAGGATTCTGTGTGTTGAACAGATTATAGTTAGGCAGTTTGCAATATTTGACATTTAAACAAATCAAGAAGTGTGGAAATATTAAGTTCCTCATATTTAAGGTCAATACTACTTTTTTTTTTTTTTTTGCACTTTTGTGCTCTGATATGTTCTACTGTACTGACTTGTATTGGAATTACATCCTGAGGTTTGAGATAGACAACACAGACAGCACACATTTATTTTTATTCTTTGAATGAAGAGAAAGCAATGACAGTAAAGGACATATACTTTATCATTAGAATCAAATTGGTCATTGACAACCCAACTTGAAAGAGCAAGCTTGAAAAAAACACTGGTGATCAGAAGTCTCTGACTGTGCAAGGGTAACACATACTAGAAAAGCACCTAAGAGCAAAACTAGAGGCTATTTTAGAGGCTAGAGAAGAATCAAGGTAGAATAAACTTTGTTTTTTCTTGCTGAATTAAAATATAATTCTTTAAAATAATTCATATATATTGACCTAATATCAAATAAAATATAAATGCACTTTATTTTTTGTAAAAAAACATTTGTTTACTTGAAAGAGAGAGAGAGAGAATGCAAGAGCAGGGGGGAGAGGCAGAGGGAGAAAGGGGATCTTGAGCACACTCCCTGTTGCATGGGGAGCCCAATTCAGGGCTTGATTCCTCAACCCTGAGATCTTGACCTGAGCCCAAATCAGGAGTCAATTGTTCAACTGACTGAGACACTTAGGTGTCCCTATAAATGTACTTCAAATGTTGATTTTAACAGAATGAAAAAAAAAAAAAAAAAAGAAAGAAGAAAGAAAGAAAGAAAGAAAAGAGAAAGAAAGAAAGAAAGAAAGAAAGAAAGAAAGAAGAAAGAAAGAAAGAAAGAAAGAAAGAAAGAAAGAAAGAAAGAAAGAAAGAAAAAGAAAGCTGCCAAAAAAACCCCAAAATGGTCCTTGGGGCCACAGAAAATTTCTGCTTAAAAGAGAAGTACTCCGTGGCCTTAATTTTTAGGTGTGTCAATCCCAACTGGGCATATTATTGTTCCATTTGGGTCTATAAGTGTTCAGTGTATTACTACAAATCCTGACGAGAGAACTGTAGCCTACAAAACATAATTTGTAATCCCATGTCATGTCCATTTCTCAGAAGTGACATAATTTTATCACCATTCTTAATAAAAAAAATAATAATAATTTAAACTCTATTGGCTAAAATCATTGCCAGCTAGATGGTCCCACCTAACTTCAAGTTGCCTCTCAAGAAGGTGGCTTAGCATGATTGTGTTGGCCTAGAGAGTCAGGCCCTGGCCGACCCTGGTGCTGGTGTATGAATTTACCCAGGGCTGATGTCCTGCCAAAGGACTCCTTTGCCTCTGAGCCACAACTCTGGCCACAAAGCTCCTATTATTAGATGGCCAATTTGGTACTTCCTGTTCCTTATGATTTTCTTATAACTATAAAGCAGCATGGAAGTGGGATCCTACTGTTGGTGGTGACCCACTTTGCATCCAGCAATGCAAACCCAAGAACATCTTTTCATGGGCACATGCTTTGTGTCTTTCTCCGGTTTGTATTCACTCTCTAGGTCCACATTTGGAATTTGGTTTTCAGCTGTTACAGAATATAAATATATTAAAATCATTAATTTCTAAATATTTTCCGTATTTGTGTATTTCTTTAATTTTTTAGGTTAATGATACAAAATTTTCACATTCATTGAAGTTAATTTGGTCCATACTGGAACATAAAATTAGCAGTGCAAGAGCCATGTTTTTTACTTATTTTTTATAAGGTTAAATATCAGTATAATGTGCAAAAAAAAGAGTTTGTTGTTTTACAAAATACTTTTGTTTACCAATTAGGTCATTTGAAAGCAAGCCTTACTATTTTTAAGTAATAATAAACAAAATTTAGAAAATGCATTTCAGTGTTCAGCTTATGTTTAAGAATTTTGCAGTGAATGGCTAAGTCAATTTCTTTTCTTCCTTTTCTTGTCTTTCTACCTTTGATACTCCCTGGTAAAGATATAGCTGATGTGATTTAGATAATATCTACTCAAAGCATGATATGCATTCCTTAAAGTTTATAAATTCTTCAGAATTAAATGTATTTTACCAAAATACTTATTATTTCAGTTTAATCCCTTAAACATTCCTTTGACCTGTCATATAAAACAAACCAGAATTTTAAATATTTTTATATTAATTATCCACAGGTGAATATCATTTACATAGCAATAAATACTTTAAAAATAAAAATTAAGTGATTAAATATATTTCATTAAATGATAGTTGTCATGAGTAGCAGCATAAAATGTCACCACTGGAGATTAATAGTATAACAAAGAAATAAGGTCTGATATTGCATTCATTTTTTCATTATTTGGTATTCCAGAATTTACTTTCAATGAGATCACCATGATTTCTTTCTAATGTTTTTTTTTTTTCTGACATGACAAAATTTCCATAAAGTATTTCAAATAGGAGGTTTCATGGTTTAGCTAAAATAGCATTTGCAATGTCACTTTGAATAATATTCAAATATACCAATTTATCTTTAACACTTTAAAATGTTTATATGCACTGAAAATTCATTTTATTTATTAGAAGCCTCTCACTCTAATGGAAGGAATATTTAAGGTGAATTAGCTTAAAGATTTGCTAATTTCTGTTAAATGAGTAAAATACTCTTAATAAAATTACATGTAACTTAGATCTTATTTTCACTTCCTCCCCAATTTTGTTTAAATTTTTTTTTAGAAAAGTGCAACAAGTTTTAAAAATTCTCTTGAAATGAAAGAACATTAAAAGAAATTTACTTATACTGACTACATCACCCTCATGAACTTGATGTGCTTATGCAACTAGGAAAATGATTCCCAAATCTCAACTCTATTACCTAAAGAGTAGTAAATTACTTAAAAAAAATCAATAGTCTAAAGGAAATTGTTGTTACACTGCAATAGACTCCATCATTCCACATTTATCATTTGATTTATTGAGACATTTCTGGGTAAATATGTAGATCCATCTCACCTGTCATGTCAGCTTTAAAAATATATCTCAGACCTTTTTGCACAAGAAAACAATTTGCTGACTCATCAAAAGCATTAATCAAAGCTCATAAAAACTTGTAGTTTAATTCTTTAGAATTTACTAAGTGACTTTGTATTTATTTCCTCCATTGATTATCCTAAGGGCACTGAGAAGTCAGTCAGGCAAGCACATGATCCTCTTTTTTGCATAAACTTAACCTCAAAAAGGTTAGTGATTTGCCTAAAGCACATCTAGCAACTAGCTAGTTTGGGATTTGAAGCCAAATTTTCTGAATAAATCAAGTGTTTTTTATTCTGTTCACCTCACCAAAGTTAAGTCTCCTTCATTACTTAATAAACGTTTTACCTTTATTTCCAAATTTTTACCCTATTTTATAACAAAACTTTATATTTTTATTGGAGATTCCTCATTTACTTTGCAGGAGTACTAAATTGTACTGGATGCTCTGGCAAAGTTTAGTTTTAGGGAATATCACATTAAAATAATATGCTGGAGTACACCATTTTCCCTATCGCTATAACAATGTAGAATCCAAAAATACCCACAAAAATAAAATAGAACAATTTCTGATTTGTTTTGTTATATTAGTTTGTGAGCAAGATTATAATATTAACAAGATTATAATCAATTGAAATCAATATGTACTTTTGAGTTAGTGAGAAATATAGTTGACTATGGATAAGAATCTAAAAGCTCCATCAGGGCCTACTGACAGCCAGAGAGATGAATACAGGCTGACATGAGAGGAAAGCCTATCTTGGAAATCCATATGAGGTTGCCTTCATATTTTTATTATCGCCGATCATATGTGACAAAAGATACGTATGGCTTCTGTTTTGTTAGCTCACAGCTTTGAAAATGTCTGGAGTTACTGCTCAATAGACTTCAGTCATGCAGAGAGCATTAGTAGTGAATTTCTTACTTGTGGTCACATTTTGCACCCTTTGGTTAAATATGTATATAGTGAATTAGAGTTTCTATTACCTAATAATGAATAAAATAACCCTAAGACTTATAGAACCCATGAAGCAATGCATAGTGGGGCATGTTTAGTTATTCTCATCTTCATTTTTTGTTGTTGTTTTTCATCAAAACTGTACCAGTTTGGAGTGATGGATATCTGTCATTTTGTTCATAATCATCTTATTTCATTTTTTCTTTTTCGTATCTAGAACACTCCTACCATCCACATTCTATTCACTTAATGTAGTCATTATATGGAAACATTTGAAACTAGTTCTCATTAATCATGCATTTCCACAATGACTTCAGTGAGTAATTTGTATCTATGCGCTGATAGTCTTAAAAGAAACTCATTCTCCCTATGTGCAGTCCAATGCAGAAAACTTGATTATGAATAAATATTAGCTCTAACTCACTATGTTCCATAATACATGTGTTGAGGGATTTCTTTATGATAGTTTAATTTTTAAGAGCTGTTTATTTATTTATATATTAGGCAATTCCAAATAGGAAATTAATTTATTTTATATTTGTAGCTATTTTCACATACATGCTTTTCCATCTAGAAAATTTCACTTCATAAAAAGTCCTTCTCTCATTTACCCTAGGCTACTGAAATATAACAGCTAATTCCTCAACATTTAGAGCCACTAAAAATAATTATTTAGATCTTAAAAGAAAGATATACTTTAAAAAAATACATATGGATGTGCTTAAGAGTTATTATCTTACTGAGCAGATATGACATTTTATATATATTTTTGTATTAAATTAACTGGAAATAAAAGTCCAGACAAAAATTGTGTGTTGGTACAATTATGATATTTCAAGATCTAATTGTTCTCTCCATAGGCAATAATGTAGAAGTTGGTGAGAACATTTTAAGTAACTTTAGCTGACCATGGTGTCTTTTTGTTCTGTTATGAGAGGGCAGGTCTTAACTTGTATTCAATAATAACTTTTTTTCTTTCTGTGAGAGGAAACACTACAAGTAATTAGAGGATTTAGAGCAGAGCTATACTTTTAGATTGGACAATTTGCTAGTATAAGTACTGTTCTCCTTTATTCACAATTAAACATTGTCAGTTTTGTGTCCAAGACAGTTTGATTTCTTTAGTCAAGGAAAAAAAAAAAAAGAAAAAAAAGAAATGCATCTCTTTCTGTTCCATGTCACAGTAAAGGTTTTAATAATATGTGTAGTTAAAAGAAAATAACTTTGTTAAACTTCATTTCCAAAGTATATTTGCTCTCAGAAACAAAGTTAAAAATTACAACAGCAGTAAAACCACTAAAACTTTGTGGGAAAACCAGTCCATGATATAAGGTTTGAAGATTACTAAATGAGTCTTTATAAATTATTTAAATATGTTAATATGGACACAGACCATATATTTTTTTTGGAAAAAGTCCCCATTGAGTTAAGGTTTAAGGACTTCTAGCTCAGGAATATTCTGGGAGTGGGAGAGATGGCCATATACTGGGGGTGGGGGGATGCCTAAAATGACTTTGTGATATACATTTACATTGATATTAAGAGGATTATGTTACCTAGTTGGACCTACTATCATTTATCTCTTGGGATTGCGGGTTCTTCAGAATAAAAGTGGACAGGTTATTATTGTTCTAGACATATTAATTTGTTAACATTATGGCACTATACACAAGCTTGAGAAACTAAAGCAAGATATTAATTCAAATTCAGGTCCAATGAGATATCAATGAAAACAGAGATGACAGCTCCAATGTTCTTCAATTTTCATGCAAATGTCCAACAGATAGTTGATTCAAATAAGTATATTCAGGGTTTTGGATTGAGCTTGATATTGGAAGGCTGCAAGTAGATTCATAACTCCTCTCCACTGGGCATTGTATTTTTTTAAAAAAGATTTATTCCTTTATTTTAGAGAAACCATGCATGAGTAGGAGGAGGGGAAGAGGGAGAGAGGGAGAGAAAAAGAAGCAGATGCCCTACTAAGTGGGGAGCCCAGTGCAGAGCTCCATCTCACAACCCTGAAATCGTGACTTGAGTCGAAATCAAGAATTGGATACTTAACTGATTGAGCCACCCAGGTATCCCTGCACTGAGCATTGTATTAAGGAAGTTAAAAAAGAGAGCATACTGTGATCAATTTATATGGAACCATAAAGACCTCAAATAGCTCAAGTAGTCCTGAGAAATTAGAACAAAGTTGGAAGCACTGCACTTGTTGATTTCAAACTATATTACAAAGCTATAGTAATCCCAGTCACACTGACATAAACACTGGCCAATGGAACAGAATTGAGAGCCATCAAATAAAACCTCTCATATGTGATCAGTTAATTTATGACAAAGGAGCCAAGAATATAGAATGGTGAAAGGATAGTCTCTTCAATAAATGGTCTTGAGAATAATGAATATTCACATGCAAAGGAATGAAACTGCACCCCTAGCTTACACTGTACACAAAAATCAACCCCAAATAGAGTAAAAATCAACTCCAATAGATTCAACTTGAATCCAAGACCTGAAATCATAAAACTACTAGAAGAAAACATTAGGAGTAAGCTCCTTGACATTGGTATTGGCAATGAATTTTTTTTTTTTTTTTTTTTTTTTAGATTTGACAACAAAAACAAAGGCAAAAAAGCAAAATAACTAAATGAGATTATATCAAACTAAAAAGCTTCTGCATAGTAAAGGAAACTATCAGTGAAATGAAAAGGTAACCTATGGAATGAGAGAAAATATTTGCAAACTACATATTGAGAAAGGGTTAATAGCCAAAATATAGAAGGAACTCACACAATTCAATAACTTAAAAAAAAATAATCCAATTAAAATGGGCTAAAGACCTGAATAGACATTTTCCCAAAAAGACATAAATCTCAATAGTTGCATGAAGAGGTGCTCAACATTGCTAATCATCAAAGATATGCAAATCAAAACTGCAATGAGCTACTCCCTCATAACTGTTAAGAAGGAGTCTGTTATCAAAAAGACTAAAGACAGCAGTCATTGGTAAGGATGTGTAGGAAAGGGAACCTTTGTACACTGTTGGTGGGAATGTGAACTGGTAAAGCCACTATGGAAAACAGAGCAGTTCCTCAAGAAATTAAAAATAAAACCAGCATATGATCCAGCAATCTCACTTCTGGGTATATATCCAAAAGAGACTAAATCACTATTGCTAAGAAATTATTCATTGCAGCATTATTCATAATTAACAAAATATGGAAACAATCTTAGAGTCTGTCAATGGATGAATGAAGAAAATATGAGATAAATAGATGATAGATACATACATACAATGGACTATTTATTATTCAGCTTTTAAAAAGAAGGGATTTCTGCCATTTGTGACAATATGGATGAAGCTGCAAGGCATCATGTTAAGTGAAATAAGTCAGACAGAGAAAGATGAGCACGCATGGTATCACTTATATATGGACTTTAAAAAACAAAATTGAACTTCCAGCAACAGAGAGTAGAACAGTGGTTATCAGAGTATAAAGGAAAGAGGGAGAGCCTATTAAAAAGGTACAAATTTTCAGTTACAAGATGAATAGGTCTGAAGATCTCATATATTACAGTGAATATAATTGATTATACTCTATTATATAATTGAAATTCGCTAAGAGAATGGAACTGGAATGTTCTGGGAAAACAAAACAAAAACAAAAACAAAAGCAAAACAGGAGGGTACATATATGAGGTGATTGATGTGTGGATTAACTTAATGGTGGGATGCATATATACATTAAATCATCACATTGTATGCTTTAAATATAATTTTGTCAATTATAGCTCAGTAGGTTGGAAAAAATAAGCAGGATTTTATGCCATTACCAAGTGAATTTATTTAAAAAATACAAAGAAAGTTTAACTTCTGAAATTCAGTTAATGCAACACATTCTATCAGTAGAATAAAGGTTAAAAAAAGTGATCATGTCTCAAGAAGATCATTTGACAAAATCTAACACAGTTTAATGGTAAAAAACACTTAACAAAATGGAAATAGAAGAAAATATCCTCAACCAGCTAAAAAGCTTCAATGAAAAACCACCAGTAGTGGTAAACAATTGACTTATTTCTTCTAAGATTAGGAAGAAGAAACAAATACACATTCTTGCCACTTTTCTTCAATACTGGAGATTCTACCCAGAGAATTTTTAAAAATTAAGGAAATTACAACAAAAGTACTGAAACTGGGGAAGAAGAAATAAAACTTTTTGCAGATGACATAATCTTATATATAGAAAATCCTAAAAAATTAACTAAAAACCCATTAGCACTAACAAATGAGTTCAACAAGTTTTCAGGATACAACACATATATACACATGTATATGCATATATATACTTAGATAATCATATATTTATATACAATTTTATGTATTTATAAATATATTTAATATAACATATTATATATTTACATAAAAATATACACATATTTGAGTTATATATTTTCTGTATATTATGAATGATAATCTGAAAATAAAATTTAGTAAACAATTCCACTTAAACAGCATCATAAAGGATAAAATCCTTTGGGAATATATATTTCTTTAATTTTAGAGAGAGCCCATGGATGGGGGAGGGGCAGACAGAGAAGGAGAGAGAGAATCTCAAGCAGACTTCCTATTGGGGCTCCATCTCACAGACCCTGAGATCATGACCTAAGCCAAAAGTCAAGAATCAGATGCTTAACTGACTGAGCCACCCTGGCACCCTGCGAAAACAATTTTTTTTAAGTGCATAACTGATATTCTGAAAACAAGAAAACTTTGTTGTCAGAAAATAAAAATCTAAGTAAATGGAAAGTCATGTTAATGAATTGGAAGAATTACTAATGTTCAGACAGCAATACTCCCCAAGTTGATCAACAGATTCAGCACAATCCCTGTTAAAATTCTAACCATTTTTGCAGAAGCTAATCCTAAGAATTCATGTGAAAATGCCAGAAACCCAGAATCGTCAAGACAACCTTGAAAAAAACATATTAGAAGTACTCACACTTCATGACTTTAAAGCCTACTCCAAAACTACAGTAATCAAAAAAGAGAGGCACTGGCAAAAGGACAGACATATAAATCAATGAAACAGGATTAAAGACTCTGGAAATGATCCTTTACACTTATGGTTTATTGATTTTCATGAAGAGTCCTAAACAATTTAAAATGGAAAGAATGGTCTTTTGAACAAAGTATGCTAGAACAACTGGTTATCCACATATGAAAAATGAAGTTAGAGTACTGCCTTAAGGCATACATAAAAATTAATTTAAATAGGTGTTAGGCATAAATTCAAGAGCCTAAACTATAAACTTCTTAAAGAATATATAGTAATAAATCTTCATGATCTTGACTTAGGACAACCTTTCATAGATATGACACCAAAATCCCAAGCAATAAAAGAAAAATATATAAATTGGACTTCATAAAATATCTTTAAAATCTCACAAATTTGTTCTGCATATGTTATCAGGAAAGTTAACAGCCAATCCAGAAGTGGGAAAAATATTTGCAAATCATGTATTTGATGAGGAATCTGTATCCCAAATATATGAAACTCTTAAAATTGGTATTAGAAAAATGAAAAAAAAAGAATTTAGGAGTGGACAGAAGTTATAAAAATTCTCCAACAAAGAAATACAAATGGCAATACCACTTGAAGAGATGCCTAATATTATTAGCCATTAGGTACATGCTAATCAAAACCACAAGAGAGATCACTTCACATCTGCTTGAACAGTTTTGGTGAAAAATTCAAATAGCTTTTTGGCTAGAATGGAGAAATTGAAATACTCATATGTAGACAGTAGGAGTGTAAACTGATACAGCTGCTTTGGAAAATGTTGGGGTTGTTCAAAATGGTAAGCATAGAATTACCATGTGACCCAGCAATTCCACTCCTGGATAGAAACCCAAGAGAAATTAATACATATGACTATACAAAAGTTGCACATGAGTGTTCATAGCAGCATTATTCATAATAGTCAATAAGTGGAAATGTCTAACTACTGATAAATGGATAAGGAGAGTATCACACCATACGGATAAACAGTATTAAACTCAGCTGGTTGAGGGCACCTGGGTGGCTCAGATGATTAAACATCTGACTTCTGCCCAGGTCCTGATCTCTGGGTCCTGGGATTGAGCCCTGCATCAGCTTCCAGCTCAACAGGGAGCCTGCTTCTCCCTTTCCTTGTGCCTCTCTCTCCTGCTCATGGTTTTTCTCTCTGTGCCAGAAGAAAGAAAGAAAGAAAGAAAGAAAGAAAGAAAGAAAGAAAGAAAGAAAGAAAGAAAGAAAGAAAGAAAGAGCATTTAAAAAATAAACTCAGATGGAAAAGTGAGAAAAAGGTTCTACTTAATTTGTATGAGGAGAAAGGTTGTATCTTACAATCAGGATACACAGCCTGAAGAGAAACAACATTCTCTGAGAGAGGAAAGAGCTTCCTCCCCCCGCCCCCCACCCAGAAATTCTTATCTACAAATGCATAGTTGCAAATGACAAAGTCTTGGTATGTAAATGTCGCAGAACAACTACTAGGAGCATAGCTGTCTCCTGTCAGGTCCAGCCTTAGATGGCTGCATAAGGTTGGAGTAGTCGGTTGTGTATCTTCCTTTAGACCTGTGTTGGCAACCACCTGACTGGAACATTGTGTATTTCATTAATCTAGGCATTAAACATCGAACAACATTCTATTCCATCAAAAACATTATAATCATCATCCTAAATCTATCTACTGTAATGTTGTCTGACGCAAGCACATTCTCGAACCCAGTGTTATGAAACCAGGGCAGATTCATTATCCAAACATGTCAGAGTTGTGCTAATAAACGTTAAGATGAGACACTGGTTTATCCTTAAAGGAAAACAATTCCAAACACTTCTAGAAAGAATATAATAGGCCTTTTATAAAACAAACAAACAAACAAACAAAAAGGGTTTACATTAGGTTTAGATTTCTTTTGGGCTACACTAAATATTTTTTTAAGATTTTATTTATTTATTTACTTACATACTTATTTGAGAGTGTGTGCATATGAGTGGGGTGGGAGGAAGAGGGAGAGGATGGGCAAGTATACTCCCTACTGAGAGCAGAGCCCTACTGGAGGCTCAGTCCCAGGACTTCTGATTTGTCCTCTTCTTAGAACTAAGATGTTTCCCTTTCTGACGTAGAATGAAAATGTAATTAATGCATGCTAGAAATACATAGCATAGTGCATACTCTGAAGTCAGATATCTATTGTCGTGAGAGTTCTCTGGCTCTGTCATATCCAAATACCAAAACCCAGGAGGTTTAATCAACAGAACTGTATTGTTTTATAGTTCGTGGAACTAAAAGTCTGAGATTAAGGTGTTAGGAAGGCTACTTCTTCCTGAGGGCTGTGAAGGCTACTCTGTTCCATTCTTCTCTCCTCTTTGTAGTTTGCTGGCATTCTTTGGCATTCCGTGGTTCCTGCTGCATGACCCTAATCTCTGCCTTCCTCTTCACCTGGTGTTCTCCTGGCATGTGCATCTTTCTCCAAAATTCCCTTTTGGTAAGGATCCCAATCATATTGGATTAGAGCCTCATCCTATTATTACCTCATATTATCTTGACAGATTAGTTTCACAACAGCTCTATTTCCAAATAAGTTCACATGCTAAGGTGTTAGAAGTTAGGACTTCAGTTTATGAATCAGAGGCAGGGGACACATTCGATACATAAAAAACTTATATTAATCTCCCCGAGCCAAAGTTTTTGCATCTGTTAAAAATGGAATAGCACTATTATCTGCCTTATAGTGTTTTCATGAAGATTTAGAGAATTAATATCTAGATAACACTTTGAACAATGCCTGACACAGAATAAGCATTCCTGACAATGAGTGAACATGTTGTTTCCGATTATTAATACATTTTAATAAAGATGTTCCAGGAAAATGTTTTTTTAACTCAAATCCTTCAGAACTTAAGAGAGCTCTATTTATTTTCACAGGCAGAGTTTGGAGATGTTTATTTTTTACAATGTTGGTGAAATGACATTGGGGAGAGAATCACGGCATCTACCACCAAGTGCTGCTTATAGCTCCTGAAATGTCACCATTACCTGGCATTGAAAAATCACCCAGACTGGTCACCAGAATGGTTGTCAGTAGTGTCTTCCAATAGCTCTTAGCTTTCTGGTCATGCTTTTCAAGAGAGTCATGTGATTTGTGTTCCTTATAGTTTCATTCGGAAAATTGCTATTGTAGTTTGCTTTATATGCAAAACTTTTAGGTTTTAACATAAAATTCTTAAATGTACATTCCCATACACTCATTAATATGAGTAGGAAAAAGAAACAATTCCAGAAAGTTCTCTCGGGATGGTTAAACTAAGATATAAACATATTCAATACTGTTAAGATGTAAATGAACAACAGACTGCACTCTGATACAGCTGTATAAATGTTTGTACTTCTATTATCATGATAATAACAAAGCTTTGAAGTTATTTTTATACATATATTGTCTAAAATCCCATTAACACCTTTTCCACCTGCTTGCATTTTATGTTTTATGCTGTGATATCGACAAAAATGATAAAGTTCTTGCTGTAATTTGGTTTGCACATTATTTTTAAGTGTGCTGCAAGCTCATATGAATAGAGATTGTAAGGAACATTTTTAGGCAATTAAAAGATGAGCACAAACTCAAGATTCCAAAGTGATGGAAATAATTTAAATGGTGCAATAAAAAGTTCAAGACTTCAAAAGAATTTGCTGTTTTGACAACTTAGAACTTAGCTCTTCTATTTGGTCTGTTTTTCATCCGTTTTATTAAGGGGCAATTTCCATATAGTAAATGGCGCAAAGAAGTATATAAACTTTGACATATATATATTTTCATCCATCACCACATTCAAGATAACATCCATTATTCTAAAAGCTCCTTGTGGTCTTTTCTAATCACTTCTTGACCCTCCCTGCCTCATCCTCTGTCCCAAGGAAATCATTGTTCTGCTTTCTGCCACTATCAGTTTTCATTTTAAAAACATTATATAAATAGAAACATACCCAAGGCATGTAGTTTTGGGCTTCTATCACTCAGCATAATCATCAGATTTATCCATGTTGATGTGTATATCAATAGTTTATTTGTATTATTGCTGATGAACATTATATTGTTTGGCTTTGTAGCAGTTTGTCCACTTACCTGTTAATGAAAGTTTGTGTTCTTTCCAGGTTTTGGTTATTACAAATGGAGGTGCTATGAACAGTAATGATTAAAGTATGTAGTGGTTAGAATTTGCATTGTACTTAATGCTTTTTTTTATCTTACTGGTCACACCTTTGTTTCTTTGGTAAGGTTTGCAATGTAACTCACTTCTATATAAGGAGAGACAATATGGCAAATCACTCTAGGAAGGGGAGATACATTCTTATTCAATTTCAGATTGCAATTTTCTCAAGTCTTTCATCTGCGTCATGGATACTTTTCAATTTCCTATTGGGGCCCAAGTTTTGAAAGGCAAACTCCAGGAAGAGATACTTTTTCTCTGTTTTGTTTGAGTGTTAATTTTTTATCATTATTTGTTTTTATAACACTCTCCTTTGAGACAGTGAAGGCTGGAACTCTCTAATTGGAAACAATCATACTGATCTAGGTCAAAATGGCCACATTTGACTTGGGACATGAAGTAAGATTTGAAGTGGTACATCTATAAAGAAATCATTATCTATTTTAAAATCTTTAAAACTTCTCATAGAAGTTTGAAACAGTTTGAAATAACCAAACACATCCCTTCAGTATAAAATTTAGTAAATCTACTGACATCTTGGAACAACTAAGTCATGTTTGTTGTCTGCTATTTGTGTGTTAGCCATGTCAAAGAATAATTCTTAGTGTATAAGCTCCTTTCTATGTCAACCATGGCCAATATCTTTACATTTTATATTTCTCTGCAAAAGAAAAACCCACAAAATAGTGATTAGAAAAAATTGGTCCCTTTGAACTTGCACATTTGAAAAATTCCAACATTTGATAAAATGTCTTGTTTTTATATACTTTGGTGAGGGTCCACAACTTATTGTGACTTTTTTGCTTTAGAGTTTGGTTTCAGCAGTGGGTAGTAGCATCAGAGATTGCTGCCAATCCTAAAAGAAGTCATATTTATCTACAAAATGACAAAATAACAAAAGTCATTTTTTCACTTCAATCGGGTCCTGCTTTTTTTTTTTTTTTTTTTTTTTTTTTTTGATGTCTCTTGGTTAGGTGGCCTTTTGGAAGGGGTCATAATGAGCAATAAAGTATTTAAATACTTTGTTGTGAAATAATCCAATTTAAAAATGGCAAAGTCAGGCAGCCCGAGTGGCTCAGTGGTTTAGCATCACCTTCTGCCCAGGGCGTGATCCTGGAGACCCAGGAGTGAGTCCCATGTCAGGCTCCCTGCATGGAGCCTGCTTCTCCCTCCGCCTCTCTCTCTCCTCTCTGTGTTTCTCATGCATAAATAAATAAAATCTTTTTTTTTTAAATAAAATCTTTAAAAACAAAATGGTGTCCTGTTTTTACCACAATACATAAAATACTATTATTTCATAAAAAAATATAGTTTTAAGTTTCATATAAAACAACAACAAAATTCTAGAATGAAATGTTATAAAGTTTTGGGGAATATGAAAAAATAATGCAGTTATCCTTACTTAACATGAGTATATTAGTCAGTTTTGCTGATTATGCTGTGGTAGCAGGCAATTCCAAAGCCTCAGTGGGTTGTAATAATAAGAAACATTTCTTTCTCATTAAGTTTACATGATAGCTATTGATGGGACGTAGCCGTACTCTATGTTGTCTTCTGTCTGACATTTAAGAAAACATAGCTTCTATCTGGATATTACCTCTTCATGGAAAAAAGAAAAGTACAGTGGTGAAATCATGCTATTGTTCTAAAAGCTTCATCTTGAACTGGTATGTATCACTTCTACCATTTAATTTACCAAGGCAAATTATTTAAAGTTAACAAATCTATCTAAATAAAACATGTTGCTAAATCTAATAAAAACTGTGGAATTTATATATAAAACAAATAGAAGAGGATGTAAAATTGGAAAAAATAAAAGAGATTGGTTGGGGAATCTCAGACATGAAGAACGACAGGATGGTGAGTTCTCTGGATTTCTTTTTGCATCATACGTCGTAACAGGGTGTTGGAGAAAACATCAACCCAGAAACATCAATGGATACAGACCAAACAAAAAAACAAAAAACATTTTAGCAAAAGCCTGGTCTCTCTAGCTAGAGGACAAAGAAAGGAAATGCTTAGCAAGACAGAAATTAAAAAAATATATATAACTGCTCTATCGCAACCAAAAAGAACACAAAAAAGAAAAAAAGAAAGAAAAAAGTCCCTACCATCAACTATATGAGCAAACGCCAAGTGAAGAAGCTAGATTTCCATCCCCACCAAATTTTAACATTCTACACCCTCACCAGAGTGGTACCAGAGAAGGTCAAGTAGGGAGTCAAAATTAACATCCCTGCTGAGAGCTAATGGCCATTAAATAAGTATTGATGTAGAATATTTTAACAATATCCTTAACCAACAGGATTTAATTGACATTTATAGAACACTCTACGCAACACAGCAGAATATACATTCTTTTCAAGTGCCTGAGGAACATATGCCAAGATAGCATATGGGCCATAAAAGAAATCTCATATATCCTGGGCCATAAAAGAAATCTCAACAAACTTAAAACAATTGAAACCTTATAGAATGTATTATCTTGCCACAATGGAATAAGATTAGAAATAATCAATGGCAAGATACCAGGAAAATTATCAGACGCTTGGAAACCCAAAATAACACATTTCTAAATCCAGGTCATTGAGGACATCTCAAGGAACATAACACTATACACTGAACCAAAGGAAATAATACAACATTAAAAAAAAAATTGTGCTACACAACTAAAGCAGTAATACGAGGGAAAATCATAGTACTAAAATAAATACATTGGAAAAGAGGAAAAATATCAAATACACAATCTAAGCTCTCATTTTGGTCATCTAGAAAAAGAACAAAATTAACCCCAGTTAAGCAAATAGTAAAGATAAGAACAAAAATCAATGAAGTCAAAATGGAAAGCAATAGAAAAAAAATTAATAAAACAAAGATCTGCTTTTTCAAAAAGATAAGCAAAATTTTCAGACCTCTAGCAAGACCACAAGAAAAAAAAAAAGAGAAGATAAAATTTTTAGTATCAGAATGACACAGTGGATATCTTTACAGAGTTGGCAGACAGAAAAGAAATCATAAAAAACCTCTCCATGCATAAATTTGATTTAGAAATTAACCAATTCCTCAAAAGACCTACAATTATATCTTACATAATTTGAAATTGTATTCATAATTTTTAAAACTTCCAAAAAAGAAATCTCCCAGATAATTTTATTGGAGAATTTTAACAAACATTTAAAGAAGAAATTAAGCCAACTCAATACAGTCTCTTCCAAAAAAAAATGGAAGAGGAAACATTTCCCAACTCATTTTATAAAACTAGCATTATCATTCTGATACCCAAATCAGAATAAAGCACTACAAAAAATTGAAAATAATGGTTAATATCCCTAACTGATGTGGTGGTAAGCTGACAAATGGTCTCATAAAACATATTCAGTCAAATCCCTGGAACTTGTGACTATTAGCTTATTTAGAAAAAGTGTCTTCGTGTATGTGGTTAAATTAAAGATCTTGCAATGAGGAAATAATCCTGTATCATCTAGATTTACAATCATCCTGGTAGGAGAGAGGCAGAGGGAGAGTAGATACTCACAGAGGAAAACTCAGTGTGAATATTGAGGCAGGGATTGAAGGGACATGGCCACATGTCAAAGAATGTCACAGAACGCTGGGCAGCAACCAGAAAGTTGGAAAAGACAAGTAACTTTTTCTCTTCCAGAGCTATGGATGCAGCACGGTCTTGTCAATACTTTGATTCCAGACTTTTGACCTCCAGAACTGTAAAAGAAGAAATTTATGCTGTTTTAAGCCATCAGGTTTGTGGTAATTTGTAATGGCCACCTTAGAAAACCAGTGCAGAATTTGATACTGAGAAATGGGGTGCGCCTTTAAAAAACACTTAAAAATGTGGACGTGCCTTTGTAATTGGATGCTGCATAGAGGTTGGAAAAATTTCAAGACACATGATAGAAAAAGTCTAGATTGACTTGAGATTATTGGTAGAAACCTGGACTTTAAAGATGCTGCTGGTGAGGGTTCAGACAGAAATATGAGGCGTATTACAGAAAGCTTCTATCATCTCCGAGAACACCTATGTGGTCATAAACAGAGTGGTGGAAATATAAATGATAAAGATGATTCTGTACCGTACTACAGTGGTTTATTTTATATAATGAGAAAAGTCTAGAAGTAGGTAGTTGTTGGCATTGAATTAGCCCATTAGCAATATCAGGGCCGTGGTTCTACAGTTCTCAGGTCCTTTCCCTCACAGTCCCAGGATGACTGTTGCAGCTGCAGGCGTTCCATTAGCAGCTGTGGGAGGATGAGGTTGGAGGGCCAGAGGAAAAGGTAGTATTTGTCCCAGATAGAACAAAGACTCTCCCAGACACCCTGTAGCATATTTCACGTGTGTCATTGCCATTGTCTAGAACTTGGTCTTACGACCACCTCTGGCTGGAAATTTTTGAGGGAAAATAGAGTAGGAAATGGAGATTTGGTCATTCAACCATGAGAATCTGCCACAGACATAGAATTATGTGCATATGGAAGATGATGGCAGCGCTGGGGACACCTAGAAGAGTCTCTTGTGGATATCTGAGATGCGTCACTGTATATCTGGTGACATGGGGCCCAAATAGACTGTTGCCTTTTGAGGAAATGAAAGGTGAGCCTTAAAAAGAAAGTCACTTTTTGAGGCAGGGGGAAAAAAAGATGAGACTTTTATTTTTTTTATTTTTATTTTTATTTTTTTTTAAGATGAGACTTTTCTAAGGATACCTGTCTGTAGAAGTCAGGACAGAATATCATGGACACATGGAATGGAGAGTTTAACTGCTTTCCTGCCTTTGGTATACAAAAAAAGAAAGTCATTTTTAATATCATGCAAGAGACATGAGCTCCTCTGAGCCTTGATAAAGCTGTGGATTTGTAGTGTGTTTCTTATGGTTGTTAACTTTTCATACCATACTTCATTAAGTTCATCTGGAAGTGTGGAACACTGCTCTTTCAGAATTTTTTAAGATATATTGTATGAACTTCAGTGGGATTTCCCACAACAGCGAACTGGGTCCTTATGGCAAAGCTAAATCAACAGGAGGATTACCCACAATGCATTTTAAGAATAGTAAAAAGCATAGCATTTACTCAGGAGAGAAAATAGGATGCACTTATGTATTAAAATTTAGATAGTAAATGGTAGAATTATAACCCAAAGTACTAAGCACACTTGAACTTCATATCTTAATGAGTTTATTTGTTTGGTTTTTGTGATTTTTCTCTGTCTGAGATTCCTTTCTGTATTTCTCCCTTTCTACCTGATATAGGATTTCGATATATCCTTCCAAACTCAACTATCAGTTTTTCTGCCATGATATTTCTGATCCCAAAACCTTATTGACAGCTGCAAGAATTCATCATGATCTCTCCTCTCTTGCTCTAGAATGCTTATAAATAATCCAGCTGCATTTATGAACAGACTTACTTTTAATTTTAATGGCTTGCATATCTGGTTGTCTTTTAAAAACATAGTGGATCACTTACTTTAGTATAGATGGATAATTTATTTTTGAATTCTTAACACCACTCAGTCATTCATTCGTAACTATAATTCATTTAATATGTACTGATTTTCATTTGTCACTTATAATTAATATACTTCCTGACTGCCTACCCTCTACCCGGCAGTATGCTCAGTGTCAGGTGAATAGAGGTGAAAAAATATATGTATCAGATTAGGTTCTGGCAATAGTGGTAAGAGCTGTGAGATAGAAACTCTCAATAATTTAAAATGTAACATGAAGAGGAATGCAGATGTAGGAATGTACAAGGTAAGGTAGGGCACATATTTTGCATTAATACATTTTTATTTAATTGTCAATGGTTACCACATACATTGTGCCCTTGGTTTTAGAAATGTGGTTTGAGAATATTCATTGTCATAAAGTAGGAAAGAACAGACTATTCACAACCAAGGAAGTCTGTGGCTTCTGATGTAACCATTGCAGAACTTTTTGTTTGTTTATTTTAGAAAGAGAGAGAGAGAGAGAGGATGTGAATTGGGGTGGGAGGGGCAAAGGGAGAGGAGGAGGGAGAGAGAAAAAGAAAGCAGGCTCCACACCCAGCATGACATGGGGCTGGATCTCTCAACCCTGAGATCATGACCTGAGCTGAAATCAAGAGTTAGATGCTTAACCAACTGAGCCACCCATACACCCCCATTGCAGAACATTTTACAAAAGAAGTAAAGAATAAAAAATGGAATGACTAGAGATAAATTATTATTTAGTGATTTATATCTCAATTCTTTGCCACCATTGTAAAGTATCTCTATATTTCCCTTTTGAGCTCTACTTAAATTTTAGGAAATGCTAAATTCATATGTTAATATCTCTATCTATCTACTATCTGTCATCTATCATCTATCTACCCATCTATCATTTTTCTGTCTCTATCTATAAACTCGGGTTGTACTTGGTATTTTATTGTTAGTAATGCACTTGCCTATCTCTGAAAAAGCCATGTGAAAACCTAACCAAGTTGACATTGCTGCATTCTTGTTTTTCACTGAAGTACAGCTGAAATGAAGGTACCAGGCCGACAAGCACTCCTTTCTCCCCTTGTATATAGTCTAGCTCAAATTTTAGTGACATTTTCAGGTTGGAGATATTTTAAACAAGCAACTAGTCTTTCTGGACTGCCCAATGGTATAGGTTTTGATTCAAACAAGAAGAGAGTTTTAAATTCAACTTGTGTTCATCCAAGGCAATCAAGGTTGAAATCAATCAATCAATCAATCAATTTAGAAAATTCTATTGAACACCTACTCCTACTATATGCCAGACACTAAGATAGCTACCATAAAGCACTGGGTAATTTAAATCCAGCTTTAGCAGTTCTCTTAGAAGGCAGATAAAATTTTTATATGATTTTCCTATCTCCTTGGCTTTGGAATAACCATCATGATTTAAATCCATGATTCATTGTTCTTGATAATGAACTTGAATGTTATTTTAGGATGATAATTGCTTTGTGTTTATGTTGAAATTAATCAACCATAAAGACCTTTCTTCATAAATATACATGTATTTGAAAGCAAAAATGCAAATCTTTGGGAAGAAGTACAGATTTTTGGTAGAATATAATTATCTAATTTGTGGTGAATAGAAACACTAAAGTTACACCAGCATGTGGTGTTTAAATACAAATGATAAATTTATATTTTTTTTTATAAATTTATAATTCTAAGAGCTATCTCAGCATTACATTTTGTAAAACATAGATTAAAATTTTATTTCCTTCACATTTTCCTGGTGAAGAAAAAATACAAGTTAGGGTACATATCACATAATTATTTTCACCAGGTACATTTCCTAACTTCTCCAAAATTCCAAGTACAGTAAAGACCAAAACGTAGGTATGTTTTTATTTGATAAGAAACTATTACTGTTTCTTTTAAGGCAGTGTTCATTTCTTCAGCAAGACTCAATGTGTACAGAGACTATGTCAGGAGAAACTGAGAAAAAAAAAAAGATGGATAAGACACCATTCTTCCAGCAGACAATATAAAGGGATGCTCTTAAAGAGCAAAACAAATGAAAAAAAAAAAAAAAGAATATTTGGTAGCACGATAAATTGTTACAGAATTTAGAAGGTGGGAAAGAGGAATAATTATTTCCTAGATATGAAATTATAGAATAGAAACTTTCCCTTAACTGACCCCTAAGGTAACTAAATAGCTTTTTAAACAAATGCTCTCCATTCTCCTAGTAATCATACTAATTAATGTCCCAAATATTTTAACACTAGTGATTAAGCTACTCTTTAATAAGGCCATACCTTGAAGGGCCAGGGTGGTTCAGTGGATTAAGCTTTGGACTCTTGGTTTCAGCTCAGGCTATGATATCAGAATTGTGAGACTGAACCGTGTGACAGGAAACATGCTCAGTGTGGAGTCTGCTTGAGATTCACTGTCTCTCTCCCTTTGCCTCTCTCCCTGCTGGCATGTTCTCTCTCTCTCTCTCTCTCTCTCTCTCTCTCTCTCTCACTCTCTGTCTCTCAAATAAATAAATCAATCCTTAAAAATATGCCATTCCTATCTGCATCTAGTAGTTGAACTGAATGCTTACCGGGAGTTTAAGAGTCCAGGGGTGTGTTTTCAAACCTGCTTTTGCCAGGAGTATTTTTACTGTGGTTGCATAACTTGTAATGAAATAATATTGAAAAAATGTTATCTATAAAAATCAAGTTGAAATCTCTGGGAAGTTTCATGCCAAATGATTCCCCCCAAAATTGTTTGTATTTAAAAATTTTAAATATATTTAAAATATATTTAAATTTTTAAAATACTTGGGAAAATATCTCAAATTGCTTCACAAACCATCTTTGTTCTTGGTCCATTCCAAAGAGAATAATATTGATAGTTACATTCTGAGTATGGTAAATAAGTTAATGATCAGAAAGTCAACATCAATGGATATATTTTAAGTAAAAATAAAATATTAAACATGTCTGTGGGTTCATATCACTTTTATACTTCTTACTTAATTCCAACAATTTTTTACAAGAGATAGGGCAGGTATTATCTTCTTTTTTGTCAGATGAAAAATGAATGTTTATGTAAGTTATGACTTCCTAAAGACCACACAGGTAGAATGTGACCAAAATGAACTTTACCCATGTTGTTTAAGGTGGAATCTAGGGGCAGCCCGGGTGGCTCGGCAGTTTAGCGCTGCCTTCGGCCCAGGGCGTGATCCTGGAGACCCGGGCTTCCTGAGTGGAGCCTGCTTCTCCCTCTGCCTGTGTCTCTGTCTGTCTCTGTGTCTCTCATGAATAAATAAATAAAATCTTAAAAAAAAATAAAGTGGAATCTCTTGTTTGTTCCTACCTCTTTTTAAGTAGAATATTTTGGGGAGAAATTTAATTTGTTATCATGGAATAAATTTGTCATTTGAATTTGAAATGTATACACATGAAAAAGAATAAGATAAAATACCACTACTCTAGTGACATGAGTTGTGCCCTTCCCAGATCTTTGTCTACCTGGAACCTTACAACCTAACTATTTGCAGGTGTAATTACGAAGAGATTCCAATTTAAGATCATTCTGGTTTATGATGGCTCTATTCCAAAAACAGGTGTCCTTAGAAAATGAAACATAAAGACACAGGGCTAGCCATATGAAGATGGATGTAAAGATTGGAGTGTATGTCCACCCAAAAAATGCCTAGGATTTCCAGAGCCACCGTAAGTTAGGAGAGAAGCATGACATACATTCTTCCTCAGAGCATCTAGAAAGAACCAATCCTTTCAACACCTTGATATCAGACTTCTGAACTCTTAAGCCATAATGTAATACATTTCTGTTATGTAAAGCCACCAAATTTGTGCTAATTTGAAATGGCAATCCTAAGAACCTAATACAACTAATAAGATACCTACGTTAGAAATCACAGGTGTATTTTCTGTCTATATTAGCTCATTCTATGTATCTAATTACTAATTATTTGTCTGACATTGAAACTTTTTGGTATTATAATGGCATTGTTCCTTTTTAAGAAAAGAAGCAGGCAGTATCTGTACCTATTTTTCTACCATCTCAGTTCCAGAAAAAATGACTTTTTATTATTTAAATGGTTATTAAAAAACAAGAAAAAAAAACATCTAATAAAGATATACTTCCAGGTCACCTGGGTGGCTCAGTCTGTTAAGCATCTGCCTTCAGCTCAGGTCATGATCCCAGGGTCCTGGAATGGAGCCCCACATCAGGCTCCCTGATGCTCAGCAGGGATCTGCTTCTCCCTCTCCCTCTGTCTGCTGTTCCCCCTGCTTGTGCTCCCTTTTGTCTACTCTCTCTCAAATAACTAAATAAATTCTTTTCCTAAAAAGGAAATACTTCCAAGAGCAAGCAAGAAAGAAGTACTTCTAAGTACATTTCTCCAGTAAAAGACTTCCCTGGATTGCTGTTTTTAAATTAAAAAACTGCATGTGTCTGTTGATTCCAAATGGTCCCACATACAGCTATTTTTGCTTGCACTTAGTTGTGAAATGTTGGATTACATAAGGCCAAAAGTGAGATGCAGATTTTTCTTTTCCAGCTTGAACTGTAAATAAAAAAATTAAGAGTATTATAGTGGCCCAGTAAGAAATGGAAAGACTTGTGTGCATTGAAAATTGTGTTTTTTTTATTTTTTATTTTTTATTTTATTTATTTATGATAGGCACACAGTGAGAGAGAGAGGCAGAGACATAGGCAGAGGGAGAAGCAGGCTCCATGCACTGGGAGCCTGACGTGGGATTCGATCCCGGGTCTCCAGGATCACGCCCTGGGCCAAAGGCAGGCGCCAAACCGCTGCGCCACCCAGGGATCCCGAAAATTGTGTTTAAGTTGATTCAATGATAAATATTGAAAGGAAATTATCATGTACAAATTTAATAAAGCATATTCATCAAAATGGGGTTTTTATTCTGAAAATTACTCATGATAGATGGTTCCTGTGATCAGATATGTGACACAGAAATAATTTCCAGACCACCAACGGTTGGTTTAGAAGGCTGCATGTAAGATTCATAGATATATTGGTCAGGGTTCTCCAGGGAAACAGAACCAATAAGATATTAACTAATTACTTATAGGAATTGGCTTATATGATTATAGAAACTAAGATGTCCCACAATTTACCATCGTCATACTGAAGGATCAGAAAAGCTTTAGAACAAAGAATGTTGATGTCTGAGAGCAGAAGATGGGCATCCCAGCTCAAATAGGGAAAGCAAATTTGCCCCTCCTCTGCATTTTTGTTCTATTCTGACCCTCAACTAACTGGATGATGCATTGGAGAGAGTGAGCTTTACTCAGTGGTCTATTGATCCAAGTACTGATCTCTTCCAGAAGCAGCCTTAGAGACACACCCAGAAATAAAGTCTAACAGCCATCTGAGGATCCCTTAGCCCAGTAAGGTTGACACATAAAATTAACTACGACAATAGAGTACCTGAGAAGAACTCTCCTTTTACCTCTCAGCATTACTGAAGTAGATGGTTGCACTCCTTAGCGAACCACCTCCTACAACCCAACTCAGGAAACAATCTCCATTTATTGGGATAGCCGGGGCTACTTTATTTAATTTTTAGCACATAGGGAATTTTTTCTCCAATATTATTTATTTATTTTTCTAGAAAAATATAGAATACAATTAAAAGAATTAGTATACCTATAGGCCTGGAAACAACTAATTCTATCTTATTCTAAATAGCTGAGACAGAATGGAGCATAGTCAAATATTCCTTATAGTAATCATTGTTTCTCAAAATATGATCTTAGTACCACCTACAATAAGTTACTTATTAATAAAGAAATAAACAACAAAATAAATAAATCACATTCCTGAACTCTTCTGCAGAAATATTGAATCAGAAATTTGAATGTTGGGCTCAGAAATTTGTCTTCTTGAGTAGCAAGTGATTCTATGATACACCAAAGTTTGAAGTATGTGGCATAAGAACTCAACCCTAAGCATTTAAATTACTATCTTATAAACTGAATTTTCATAAGTTATTATATGTGTAAAAGTAAAGCATGTAGTAATGTCAATCTGAGGAGGAAACAAATGAATACTGGATTTAAAAAAAACAGTTAAATATGTTAAATATTACAAATTGGCTGGCTCTGAGAAAATTCAGTATCAAAATCTGGGAGAAAACAAAGTTAGGACCTTGCTGATCTCCATTAATATGAAATTTATGAAAAAAAATTAAATCTACTCACAGATTGTTGTTAGAACACAACACATTTTTTAAGTGGGAAGTTTATTAACAAAAATTCTTGTGTAGGTAATTTTTGTTTTTTTATATATGGACTCTACTCTTTTAGTGAATTATAAACCAACTTCAAGGAAAATTAGAAAATAATAAAAAAATCTTTAAAAGTAGGAGCATCTTCAAAGACAGCATAGCTCAAATGTAGAGAGGAAGATGAACATATGACTAAACTCCAACGAGATCCTTCTTCTGCTTTTTCTCTGGTTATTTTATCCTTTATGCTTTCCTGTTCTACCTGCTTAGAACCAATCTCCAAATTAATTTGAATCTAATTTCTAAATATTTTATTTCAGACCATTCTGACCAAAGTCACTACTTATGTAGACAATTTAAGGTCTTCAATCTGCCTTGGGAATGCCCTCCAATTCATTCAGTAGGTGGTAGACCAATTATGTTTTCTAAAATATGTCATCACATTACTCCTTGGCTTAAAATTTTTCAGTAGTTTCCCATCATCCTAAGGATAAACCTCAAGCCTTTTACAAATACTATAAACTCTCCATGATCTGGTTCTTGACTTCATTTTCAGTCTTACATATGTGGAGACTTATAAAGAAATATTTGAAATCTGCATGAGGTGTTATTCTTTATTACAAAGGCTATAAAGGAAGGGCACTGTTGCCATTTATTGGATAGGAATAGGAATGTTTGTTATTCTTTATTGCATAGGAAGTATCACTTAATAAAAAAAAAATCCCTTGTGGCTCTTACATTCCTGACCAGATATCATGTAGATGGAAAACTGGTTTTAATTATTTAAGCCAAGGATCTAAATCACTTTTATATATGAAAAAAAGTTATTTGGGGCATGCTAGTAAGATTTGCCAATTTCTTCAGGTCAATAATTGCTATCAAAATCAAGAGAAAAAATGTACCCTTTTGGAACTTTACCAATAGTTGTTTACTATTTTGAAAAATAATGTCACTTATGCAAAGCAATACTCCACATAGTAAATTATAGTTCAAGTTAAGGCTCTAATCTCAGTTGGAATCTGGTGTGCTAAGTAAGAAAATTGATTTTTTATGATTAACTCCAATAGATGGACACAGTTTAGGGAAAAGGTTCAGGATGAAATTCAGCAAGCATGCATTTACTGATGACTTAGTCCAAGCATAATAGACACTAAATGTGTGACAATATCTAGGTACCAGCAATATTGAATGATAGCTTACTTATTACTTGCAACAGAAAATCCCATGGGAAAAACTCAACTCAAATTCATAAGGATCGGGTAAGATTAACGTTGTACAGAATTATTATTTTTTTATTGTACAGAATTATTAGGATAGCTTCATGGAGGAGTTGAGACAAGTTTGCATTTGAAAATTTTATAGGGGCACATGGGTGACTCGGTTAAGCAGTGACTCTTGATTTTGGTTCAGATCATGATCTCACAATTGTGAGATTGAACCCTTCATTGCTTCCCCTCCCCAACCCTTTCTCTTTTTCCCCTCTCAAAAAAAAAAAAAAAAGAAAAAAAAAATAAGAAAAAAAGAAAAAAAAAAAGAAAGAAAAAAAATCTTATAGCATTTGGTTAGGCAAAGTACATGGCAAGGAGGAAGGAAGAGGAGCTACAAATAAATATCTTTTAAAAGCTTAGGTCCATTTTTGTAATTGGGAATCATGAAAATAAATTCTCAAAAAAATGGCAAAATCTAAAAAAAAAAAATTTAAATGTGACCTTTGTCCTCTAATGGAAGAATCTTTTCAGTAAGGTCACAAGCTGCCATGTTACACAATTCCTGTGGTCGATATATATATTTTTTTTTCCAGTGGTCGATATTTATTTTTTATTTTATGCTGCTTTCTGAAGTTTTACAAATAGAGTCCCTTTGTAGATTAATGTCCTCTTTACTGGGGCTCTGCCTTTTAACAGGATAATTCTGTTTCAGCTTTCAATGGAAAAATATGTGTCTGTCATCTATTCATTCTACATACATTTTGTCACTGGCATATTTAATCATTTATTTCAAGCCTTAATCATTTAAAGCTTTTAAATTGATTGCAAATAGAGGTCAGGGTAGAAAGAAGATATTTCTTTATCTGTAGAATGCTAATGTATTTGATTGAATATATGAAGAGCTGGAGACTTTGAGTTGTATTTGAAGGAGAGGATAATGTGTTCCTTTACTTAAATACGCTGCAATACCAGTATGTCCACTTTAGAATGTTTCATATTAATTCACTAAGAAGGAACATGTGCATCTTGTTTGGGTATATTAGGGGAAGGGGAAGGAGTCAAGAATTGCCACGAAAAAATTCAGCAAAGACAGGAGCAGACCTGGGTTTGGGGTTCCTGAGCCGCTCTTGCATGTTGCTCAGAGTAGAAATGTCCATACAAGTGTAAGCCTATCTCGTCCACAGCCACAGGTTTACTTTTCCTTGCGTCCACGTAGGGCTCAGTATTACAGAAGCAAACCATTTTTTTATACCCCCCTAAGAGTAGCTTCTAAAGTATGGGTTTTCTCAGTGATCCCCTAAGATACTTCCATGCATGGAGCGAGAATGAGGTCTGAGTCAAGTTCTCAGCATAAATTGTGCTAAAATTCTGATTACATAAAAGCCTACATGTTTCACCTCTTATTGTTCAGTTGACTATAAACTATTGAAGGTAATCTTCTAAACAATGTCTATTATGCTTCCAAACCTAGGCAACATTATAAATTCAGCTTATAAAATAGTGTAATTCTACATCTCTTATTGTTAATCTTGATGAAACAAATTATACTAATTAAATCCTGAAGTTTGAACTTTTGCTTAGGACTTTATTCTTTCTTGAATTATAAATTTACAAAGTTGATTTTTCCTTCCCAAGTCATAATATCCTTTTATTTTGCCTGTGAATTGGCATGCCAGCCTTATGCTCTCTATGCCTCATCTCCTCCCTCTCATCTTCCACTACTTCCAATTATAAAATTTAATAAAATATAAGAAATAACAGGTCCTGGAGACAGACTACCCAAGTCCAAAGATCAAATGTATTGATTGGCTATATGGACTTTGTAAAACCTTTGTGCCTCAGTTTTCTCATCTAAAAATGAGACTGAAAGCGTGATTGATTTTATCTATTCATTAGGATAATTTAAAGAGGTAATGCATGTATGAAACTAACGTGGTACCTTGCTTGTAAAAGGGACGCGAGAGACATTATTATTGTTCTTGTTGTGGGATCCCTGGGTGGCGCAGCGGTTTGGCGCCTGCCTTTGGCCCAGGGCGTGATCATGGAGACCTGGGATCGAATCCCACGTCAGGCTCCCGGTGCGTGGAGCCTGCTTTTCCCTCTGCCTGTGTCTCTGCCTCTCTCTCTCTCTCTGTGATTATCATAAATAAAAAATAAAAAATAAATAAAAAAAGTATTAAAGAATATTGTTCTTGTTGTTTCTGATGTTGTTATGAATTTTACATAATTTCAGTGAATTTATTCAGTGTTATATTTTTCTATTTGCTTATTTTTTGCAAATCATAATTGCATGTATATACTAAGATTTTAATATTCAAATAAAACTTTTAGCCTGTCTTCTTTCTTTAGTATTTTTTCTAGCATCATGACCAAACATCTTTTATGTTTCACTATGTTTGTTTTAATGTAAAGTACACAGGAAGTGGCAAGCCATACTTCCCCGAAGGTTAACGAATTATGCCAATGTGGATATCTACACAGGAAAATGGTCTGATGATTTCTGACTATAAAATTGTTCCATTTTAAAATATCAAACTGTGGTAGGAGGATGAGAATAGACTATTCCAATAATTCTTACCTTTTTGATTTTAAGTAATTTCAAAGGAAAAATAAAAATCATGAATCTCTACCTGATAGTAATTTCACTTTTAGTGTTTGTGTTTTGATCAAGATATATGTGATTTTTGAAAGCTACTATAAATTAATTAGCTCTTTTTACAGAATTTATACATTGTTTTAAGACTAGCAGTATCTAAACACTTATAATAAGGATATGTTAATGTAATACATGTATTCAGGTTAAAATAATGTTTCGTGAACCAAACTTTGTAACTGTGATAGGTTTCAGACTACTGATTTTACCTCTAAGAATAATACCATGTACTAAGAAATATTGGATCCTCCTTACCTATAATATCTTTTTAGCCCTTTTTTTCCAAACTTAACTATTCTCTAACCATGGGTAACTCAAACAGAAACAAAAACAAACAAAAAACAAAGAAGCAAAACAAGTAAAAATCAAGTAATGAGTAACATATAAAGTTTGGTCTCACATTCAAAGAGCTATTTTAGGGGTAGAATGTACTTTTATTTCATCCTTTATTTTTTAAAAATTTTGCCTATTCCAGTAGAATGGTCAAACTTTCGTTCCTTAAATCACACAAAAATAGGTAGTCACTTAAAAGAATTGATTTGCATTAGCATGTGTACCAGTTAATTTAAATATGAATATATAATATACTTTTGCAAAAGAGGGAGAGAGTCCTTTAGCATTCAGCAAAATAATATTTAGTAGATATTATTCGACCTAGTGTTAGGCCCTCTCAGGTTAATAAAAATATTTTACAATATTAATCATAACTATTTTAAATGTAACATTTATAGAAAGACTTCTCTTAACTGATACTGTTCAGCTAGAAGTTACACAGGTTAAGAGTTAAGCTACTATCTCCTTAATGGGTATATGGTATGGCAATATTAATGTCAAAGGAGACTCTAAGGCAAGGAGTATATGGAGAGATACAGGAAAGTTTCATAATGATAAAAAATACCAATGCAAGAAGAAGCTAAAGCAATATTTATTTTTTATACCCTAAATAACACAGCTTCAAAATATATAAAGCACGAATAAGCAAATGTCATAATTGCCAATTATAACCCAGCTTGGTATAAGTGTACAATTAACTACATAATTAATTAACATATATATATAGACATATACATTGCACTGAACAATGTGAGAATACATCATCTTTTAACTATCCATAGGTTATATTTAATCAATTTTTAACTGAAAATAGATCATATGCTTGGCAATAAAACCTCAAAAAATATCAAAACCCTACAAGTGATGTTTCTGAGCGCAGAAAAGATAAACCAAAAATCAAACGACATAGCAAATTTAACAGAATATATTTCAAAGTTCCCAAATGTTTGGAACTTAGGCATGCAAAATAACTACTGTGTCAAAAAAGAAGCCACAATGAACACAAAGATAGCCTTCATGTAAGAGCTCCATCTTTCCTGTGGGGGAAAAAATAGACAACTATGTGGAGATTGGCTCTGAGTCTACATGGAGAAAGCATCTTTCTCTTAGCTGAACCCAGATTTCCAGGTGTCCTTGCCAAAGTATTGGGTGTTTGAATGAAGCCTTGAATCTTCCACATGAGCACAGTCATAAGGTGAAAATAATGAGTGACTCTAGTCAGTCATTGGCACACTAAGTAGAAGAATTGCCAACCAACTTCTGTTTGAATTCCTGACTCAGAAAACCATGATAAATAATGAAATGTTGTTTTAAGCCAGAGCCAGCCTGCTGGGCCTGCTGAAGCTACTAGAATTTTCATCCAGAAAAATATAATTTGATTCTAAGAATGAAACCCAAGTTCAACCATTACATTTGCAAGGTGTTTCATACAGGAGAAGTTTGGAGAAAGAACTGTCTTATCTCTTGCTGGTGACAAGGCAATTTTGTGGAGATTCTGGAAACTGGGGAGGATCACAGAATACATGTAGTTTCAGATTTCTGAGGATGGGAGAACAAAAGCATGTAGTGTGGAGGCCGAGAAAAATTAAGGCCATCCCACCTAAAGTTTAGCATTTGCACAAGTACAGCCATCTTAGGCCCCTGTGACTAAAGGCTGAACTTTAGAGGAAAAACTGCAGAATGTCCTCAATGTCCTCGGCAGGTAATCCCATATCAGAAAGACAACAGAGCCACGCCCATGGTCGAAAGTCTCATATTAGAATGAGAACAGAGCTCAATGCCCTTGAAAGCCCCACATCAGAATGTAAACAGAACTTGGAGAAATTCTCCCACCCCTTCTGAAAATCCCCTAGACCAGCCTATAAAAAACTCAGCTGTAACCCACTTCAGGGTCCAAGTCCCTGCCCCGCTGTGTCGGGTATACTTGGACCCAAGCTCGAGCTTGCTAATAAACCCTCGTGTGCTTGCATCAGTGTTGGCTTCTTGGTGGTTTCTCGGATTCGCAATCTTGGGCACAACAGTAGGAGCAGGAATAGTCAGTCTCTAGGGCTAATGACCAGTTAGGTTTGCTGTTTCCTGAAGGTCTCAGCCTACTGATAGTGATGCTGTCTGCTAGGAATGCCTGAGGAACTCACCCCCCACCCCCTACTTATAACTGAATCCCTACAAAAATTTCTCTTAACTAGAGTCAGTGTTGTGACTGGACCAGCCCTTGTGGTTCTCATTATGATTACAAGACACACCTAAGCAACAACCATCAAGCAACTTTGAAAAATCAAAGTTATTTACTGACAAGTCCTAGAGAGTACAGACAAGCTAGGGGACACACTGTGAGGTTACAGGTAGAAAGAGATAAATCATGTATCTTGGGTTCTGCTTTTATTAGAATTGAAGGTAGGAGGTTTAGGGTTTCATGGGTTTCCCTCTTTTATTTTTTTAAGATTTTAATTTTTATTTATTTGAGGGAGAGAGAGGAAGTATGAGCACAACTGGAGGGGGGAGCAGAGAGAGAGGGAGAGGCAGCCTCCCCGCTGAGCAGGAGGCCTGATGATGTGGGGCTCCACCTCAGAACCCCAGGATCATGACCTGAGCTGAAAGCAGATGCTTAACCTACTGAGCTAACCAGGTGTCCCTCACGGGTTCACTCTTTAATGGTAAATTTAAAACATAAGAGTGGGAATTAGGATGCAGGGTCACTCAATTGGTCAGTTATCTAGGTTACCGAGAACTTTCTAAAAGGAAAACTTCATGAGTAGAGGTAGCCTGTTTTCCCATCTACTTGTTTAGCTAGTAACTGGGCCATACAGCTGGCAATTTGTTTATTTGGGATCTGTGTCTTTGAAATGGATGTCTAAGCAATCAAAAGCCTAATGTCAGGCATTTGCAATACAATCCCAAAAGCTTATTGTTAGGCATGTACACTATACCTGGGTTTTAGCTGAGTCAGTAAGAGGCATGAGGAATTTCCCAGGACCCTTGACATTCTCACTGGACCCCTGAAAAACTCCTACTCATTTGTCAATTGCTGAATCTAAATGCTCTTGGAAAGTAGGAAGTTGTGTGAATTTCTCTTGTCCAAGCTTCAGGGCCTCAGATGTGCCAGAAAAGTGGGCTTGTCTGAACAGTGTTACGGTGGAAAAGCCACACATGCAAAGACCTGATCAACCAGAGAAAAGATGCTGAACGTGAGTGTCTTAGTGGACTCCAAGGAGGTAGTTGCTGACATCTGGAGAAAACAGGAATGGCATATATTTAAAAGATAATAGGTGGTAGGGATTAAGGACCAGAAGCCCCACCCTCCACCACTACCATCACTGCCAGAGTTCTATGGATACCATTTAACTCTTCACAGCTCAGAACAAATCCAAAAAGAATCCTGAAACTCAATGGAAAAAAAGGTCTTGTATATAGCTGAAAAAATTAGATTGGCTGACTTTCCCTTACCCGAATTGTGTTATAATTCGACCTCTAGGTGAAGTCAGGACTAATGTTAGAATTTAAATTCAGTTATAGAAAAATAAATGTGTACTGATTTTTGAGGGGATCTGTTTTTAAAAGTTTTCTTTATTATTGCACTTTTAATAAATTTGCCACTCATAGGTATGCCTTAATATAGGATTTTGTAAATACCCTATTTTTCCAAGTTATGTAAGACCACAGTTTGCTGTTAACTATTTTCAGAGTCCAATATTGAAGGCCAAATTCAACATTCACCAAGTATCTAAGGATTAATTTTCAAAATTTTAAGTGTTATAATCAAACATTTTTGTCAACTGTCTCTTGAAATATGAATATAAATTGTTGTTATATATTCATTTATGGTTATTTTCATATGTAAAGGCTGCTGTTAATCATCTTTCCCCAATCCTGCTGTCACAGAGATAAAAAACAGCATAATACATTTTCAGTCTCCATGGGTCACTTAAAATTATCAAATGACCTAGAGTAAAACAGACCAAGTCCTATTACTAAACCCCAGGAGTCACTAATGTTTCTTTTAATATAATGAAATAATAGAATTTACTTTTCTTGCTTAGCATGTGATAAAATTCACTTATCTGACTTATTAAGAACTTTGTCTCACTTATATTTGTATTTTCTTTGTTAAATATGTATAGAGTGAATTCCAATGGGCAGTGACTTGGTTGGAAGTGTTTTTCATCTATATGTAATGTTCCTTTACTAAGAAACTAGAGCAATGTAGAAGGCAAGGACTGGCTCCAGACTAAATCGTGCAGCAGGATAATGTCTTTCTATTCCCTTCACTCTCTCTGTTCTTCTCCAAATCTCCTCTCCCTAATCTTAGGGATCATAAAACTGCCTTCAGACTTCCTACTAGAGTAGCTTCTGACTCAGGAATACCCCATGGTTTTAATCTTTCCCTTTTTTCAATTTATTTTAGTTAACATGTCTTTAGGATCTGCTCAGAAACATATCATTCTTCCCAAGATATCAATGGATGATAAACAAACAAACAAACAAAAAATGCTGCTTTTCTTTGCTGAGATAATCTTTCCAACTCAGGTGTCACTTTAAAAAGGATGACCCATGGACCTGCGATGGAAGACTTCAAAACACTCTATAATGCAGGTCTGCTCTTTGACTGTGTTTTGATTTTAAATTAAAGGATTAAAAAAAAAAAAAAGATACTGATGTGGAATACCAGTTAATTACAGTAAAAATTATAGCTTGCACATTTACCATTTACTATGAAGCTATTTGTTGCCGATTTTTTCTTTCCCAATGAATTAACATATGAAGTACGCTCAAACTGAGATTTATGGCTTCTTTACACATTCAGGAAGCAGTATTGGGTTCTTATCATGTCAAACTATCTACTTTTAAGAAGAGATCCCACAAGTTGTACATACATCTAAAGTGTTAGACTTAAGTAAAATTTTAAAGTTTGAAAAATCCTACCTTAACATTAAACCTTTGTGTTTCAAGACAGTATTTGTCAGTGTTTACCAGTTACCTGAGAAAGGCAGACCTCTACATTTTAATGTACTCATGTCTTGTTTTTTCCATTGGCTTTATTTTTTGAGCTACTCAGGCTTAGATAGATAATGCTGTATTTAGAGAAAAAAAATCACTGTGATAAACACCGATTAAAATTCCTCTATTTTCTATGGCACAACCTGAAGATAAGAAATAAATACATTGGGGATAAGCAGGAAAGCTGATGTAACAACAAAAAGATAGGGAACTAGTAGTAACTAAAAGGTAACTGAAAGTAAAAAAAAAAAAAATTCTGATTTGCTCTTTAGATAAAATGGTACTAGTTTAATATTTAGAAGTCATCTCAAACTTAACATGTGTGAAAAGACTTTTGATCTCCTTCTTGCACTCTTACCCCACATCTGTTCCTTCTGCTGGTTCCCCCATTTTAGAAAATGACACTAATTTTCACATTGTCATTCACGATCACATCCTTTAACTCGTTCTTGAATAGTCTGGATCACATGGCATAGTCAGTCCTTCAGCAAGTCCTGTTAGTTCCTCCCTCAAAATAGCTCCCGAGTCTGCTCATTTCTCATCACCTCCAGTGCTTCAAGCACCAGCATTTCACCCAACACTATGCACTGCAGTATCTTCCTTATACTTCTTATCATTCCATTCTTTTTTTTTTTAAGATTTTATTTATTTATTCATGAGAGACACAGAGAGACAGAGAGAGGCAGAGACATAGGCAGAGGGAGAAGCAGACTCCCTGCAGGAAGTCCAATGTGGGACTCCATTCCAGGACCCTGTGACACGCCCTGGGCCAAAGGCACTGAGCCACCCAGGCGTCCCTCACAGTTCCATTCTTTTCAACTTATGTACACACTTCTACACAGCAGCCAGACTGACCATTTGTAAATGTAAATAAGATCCCTTCTGAGAAGATCTGAGAAGGATACTTCTCAGATCCTGCTGTGTCTTCTTACCTATTCAGACCAAAAACCAAATTTTACCTCACCTAAATGGCTCTGCAGGACTTCACTCCTGCCTCCTCCTCCAAACGTGGCTCCTCTGTTTACTGGTTTACTCCTGTGTACTGGTTTCTGGTTTACTCACTTCATTTGGTCACACTAATTTCCTTGATGATCTTTCTATAGCTAAGATGATTCTGACTTTAGATTTTGCACTTTATTTCTTCTTTGCTTGGAATTCTCTTCTCTTCTCCCAGTTCTCCATGCAGCTTGTTTGCTATGTTATTCAGAATGCTATTCATGGTATTGTCTCTGAGCAGAGGATGTCCTTGACCATTCCATAGAAGATGGTTCCTTCCATTCTGTAGACCTGGCCCTGCTTTGTTTCCTACAAATAACTTATCAATGTAGCATTATAGTTTTCTATATTTTTATTTGCTTATTATTTGCTCTCTCAACTAGGACATAAACTCTGTGGAAAATTTTGACTAGTGGATCCCTCTTTGTTTCCTGAGACATAACGCATTACACAGAGTAGGTGCTCGTTAAATATTTATTGACTAACTGTACTAATGAATAAACTGCAAGAATCATTCCCTCTCCAATGCATCATCAAGTCTCCTAGGCCTACAGCCTTTAATTTCAGCACCACATAGCAAAATTTACTTAGATGACAGTACTTAATTTTACTATATATATAGCTGAATGTCTCTTTTTTAATTTCAGGTACAGGACTAACGTATTAATATTCATTTTAAGAAAATATATTTTGTATCTCATCATTTCAATGAAAAATATTGATCAGTAAGAGAACAATTCATTTTAAGTTAGCTGAGAGCATGGATAATGCAGTTCTAAAGATGACCATGCTGGGTATAATAGTAATAAATTAGTTTCATTATTTAATAAATATAAAATCTTGAATATAAATATGGCAAGGTCTGCAGCACACATCCAGCAACATTTGTATCAGCGGGCAAAGAAAACCCAATGTCTCATCAGAAGTACTTGAGAGAGATAAATTTAAGTGTTGTGTAATAACTGGTGTATAAGATTTAGTTGCAAAGACTTTGAATTTTAGAAATGCAAACCAACGTACTAGATAAGGGGTTATAAATGGGGGAGGGGTGATTTTGCCCACAAGGAGACATCTGCATCGTCTGCACACATTTTTGGTGATCATGACTTGGGGGATGGTGCCATTGCTGTTAAACATCCCACAAGTACGGGGCTGCCCTCCACAGCAAATTTTCTAGCCCCAAATGTTAATAGTGTCAAGGTTGAGAAACTGTCAGACGGGCAGGATTGTGATTTTGATTTTTTCTTTAGGTTGGAATGCAAAAGAATGTTGAAACTTCTTTCAGACTTCAGGTTTACTACTCCATGTTCCTGATCCCTAAGCTGCAAGCCTTATGCCCTCTCACACCAACTCAGTCACTGCTCTTTCACCTTACTTTCTGCCATTCTCCCTGAAAATCTGATAACTGACAGATCAACTATTAGTTCTGGGGACTCTGGGAGCTCAAGCCTACCATTTTTCTTTCAGAAGGTTATTTTATTCCATTATTGACATAGGTATCTTTTCACAGAAGTGTTCATTGTCATTCTTCCAAAACACAATATGCTTTAAAATGACTATGAATGTCATGAACGTTTAGTAAGTACTGACTCAAGTTTTTCAAATAAATTGAGTAAACTAAGCTATGTTTATCATGGAATTATCTGATTTTAACTTTTCATAAAATGAAGAAATATTTTCATTTCCAATATGCTTAATATTTCTCTGTAATTAGTGGGGAAAAAGGAGCTCCTCTGTTGAGAAGCTTCTCTCATGTCTCAGATTCAGCATTATCAAAAAACTTGCTGGCTTAATCTGGAATAAATAGGGAACACCATCTTTACAAGTAGAATTCATTTTACCTAATTCCTTTTTATTCTATTTTAGATATATATTTGAATTAAGAATAAAATGTCTTGATACACAATGTTACATTAGTTGCACGTGTACAACATAGTGATTCAACAACTTTATGCATTATGCTGTACTTCACCACAAGCGTAGCTATCATTTGTTACCATATAACTCTATTAGAATACTATTGACTATATTTCTTGTGCTGTATCTTAACCATTTCATAACTACACTTCAATAAAAAAATTAAAATGTGTTTCAGAATAACAGAAAGAAAAGTTTTAAAGTATAAGAAAAGGAACTAAAATTAATTTTATTATTTTTTAAAGATTTTATTTATTTATCCATGACAGACACACAGAGAGGGAGAGAGAGAGGCAGAGACACAGGCAGAGGGAGAAGCAGGCTCCATGCAGGGAGCCCGATGTGGGACTCGATCCTGGGACTCCAGGATCACACCCTGGGCTGAAGGTGGTGCTAAACCGCTGAGCCACCTGGGCTGCCCTAAAATTAATTTTAAAAAGAACTAAATGTTATGATTTCATACCATTTAATGTGTTACATGATATATTTAAGTATATTACATATAGCAGGTTTCACTTAATAAACAAAAACTAGATTTGTTTCAGACAGACCTAGTTTAAATTCATGCTCAACCATTTACTTTTGTGATTGTGGACAAGTTATTTAGCTAATGGGCTGGGGGCCCTACTTTCTTAATCTGATGCTATTTTATGGAGTATTATAAAGAAAAATAAGATGATCAATGGAAAATGTCTCACATGTTCCCTGACACTCAGGAGGTACATAATGAATAGGAGTGGTTATTATAATTAACATGTAAGAATTTGATTTTCTGATGAAGTGTATCAGATGGTAAAAAATTAAGCAAGGAAGGTTGGGCTTACTTTAGGGTTTATGTTTAGCTTTACATTAATCTTAAGTTTCCTTCTATATATAATGTGAGGAAGGGGACTTTTTCTCCTCCATATAAATGTTAAGTTACTCAGGTCCTGCACTCCGCAAGGACTTCTCTTTTTCCCATGGTTTCCTTTTAATTTTTGTAAATATATTCATATGTACATAAATGAATCATTTAATAAATTTAATAAATGTTCTATTTCTGACTTCTCTATTCTGTTTTATTGATCCATTTGTCTTTATGTCAGTACCACAAATGAAATATGTTTAAATATGAAAGAACTTAAATTTCAATTATGTGTGTGAGATGTGTTACATTTGTCATATGGTTTATTCAATTTTTTTTTAGGTTTAAAAAAATCTGATATCTAAAATATCAGTCATTATTTTGATAACTGAGTATATTACTGAGGATATGAATAAAAGGAATGTCTTAAGCCTCTTTAAGATAAGCACAGATCACACAAAGCTATTTGAATAAACATTAAGCAAATGAAAAGCTGATTGATGATGCCTAATATAGACAATGTTTTATTTATCATCATTTGTCATGAGCCATTGGTAGCGATCAACTAAAAATGAGGGGAAAAAAAAGAAAAATATTCTAGAATATTACCCCCAAGAAAAGATTTTAAAAGAGAGGAGAATTCTCTATCACAGCTACTTGCACAAAATAGGCACACAGTAAATATATGCTGGATGAATTGATGCATGCATAAATAAATGAATATTTTTGAAATAGATACTGCTCTGACCATAATCTCCAGTATCATGATCGACATAATAGGCTACTTTTATATAGTGACAAAAGTTGTGCATCCTGAGATAATACGGTAATTTTAAGAAATTTCAAAGTTTGAAATGAGATCTGGATATGTACTATTTCTCTGTGTTTATCTTTATCACAACTATATAAGGCAGTATACATTCAAACTTTTTTATTTTCAGGGTTTTTTTTTCCATATCTTTTAAGGTGCCTTAAAAAAAAACCTCTCATACTGACTTATCTTTCCCCACTTACACTTCCCCAACTGTTTCACACACATGCAAAAGCAACATTTTTCTATAAATCTTTGGACGAGCTGGTTAATGCCAAGTCAGTTATGTGCTCACAGTGTGAAAAAATTATAATGTATTTCTCTTTCTGGAATTTGGATTCAGTTCAGACCTTGGAATGTGGAATTACAACAAAACAAATCTCATCATCTGGAGGTTTGCAAGTCATAATATTTTTTACCTTTATTTTCACTGCATCTCTTTACAAATTCATAAGTACATGAGAATAAACATACACTATTCCCTGCTGAGTATGTCAGTACAATAGACATTTATGACAAGTAAATTGCCAAGAAAACATTTGCAATGAACATGATTTTGATGATAAGTTGTACCTTTAAAATAGAAATAAAAATTTCCAGGACATCTAATTTTTATATTACAGACTTCAAGACTTTTATCATTTGAAGAATTAAGTGTGTTGACAGTTGCAGAGCAACAAAAACCTACCAGCAACAATTGACTGCACTGCTGTAGACATCAACCCTTTGGAAAATCTAGCGTTTCTTCCTTAGTTGCTAAAAGGCTTTCTAGTAGTTTAAAATCTCACTTACAGTACAGATGACACCTCATAAAGACAAGTCTATATAACATCCTTGGGCAATGATGTTCAGCTACCGCAGGCTTTTAGTCTAATGAAAAAGTAAAATGCAAGACCTGTGTAGATTGAAATCAGTGAAATTTTGAAACATAAATGTTTACAATTGTATCAAGAATCTGTAAACAAGAGGCAAAGCTTACCATTTGAGATTTTCTAATTGGCTCAAAGTAATTTTCCTTACATTTCTTGGTTAAAGACTGAGAGGAGATGAAGTTGGCATGGGTGGAGTCTACTTCTAGCAGAACCATCCTTTTGAAAATTTTTTTAAAATTATTTATTTATTCATGAGAAAGAGAGAGAGAGAGAGAGAGAGAGAGAGAGAGAGGCAGAGACACAGGCAGAGGGAGAAACAGGCTCCATGCAGGGAGCCCAACGAGGAATTCATCCCGGGACTCCAGGATCATGCCCTGGGCCAAAGGCAGGCGCTAAACTGCTGAACCACCCAGGGATCCCCCCATCCATTTGAATCTTAATGAAGGGCTTAATGAAAGTTTAAATCCTATGGAAGACAACATATTTCCTCATTCCCTTTATTTCCCCCAGTAGTAATCAGGAGTCATGGTGATTTTTTTCAATTGGCCTGTATTTAAATTTTGTTCAAAGGAGCAATCTGATAAGATGCTAAAGGAAATTTAGGACTTCCCAAATCGAGATAACAAAAAAGAAGGGCATAATAAGGCTTATTATGTATCAAGAGTTTGTCTTTCTAAGTATGCTCACACCTAAACTCTGGAAATAAAGCAGTACAGAGCATGTTAGATATTTCTCTATTAATTTCTGACAAAACTTATCCATATATTTGTTCATTCAAAAAAAAAATAGGGGCACTTGGGTGGCTCAGTTGGTTAGAAGGTTGACTTTGGATTCTGGTTCTGCACTCAGCTGGGAGTCTGCTTGAGGAATCTCTTCTTCAAAAAAAAAACTGTGTTTTTTTTTTTTTTTTTCTCTTGAAAGGATACCCACCCTCAAAGAGATCACCAACTCATATAGATTCCAAATTAGTAAATGATATTTACAACATGGTGTAGGTACTATAATAAAGATAATGCAAATAGAATAAAAACAATGAAGAAAATCTGATCAATTTTCTACTTGATACTACTTGAGACTGAGTTGATGGGAACATATAAAGTTTCACAGAGAAGATGAAATTCAAGTGAAATTCTGAAGAAACAAAGAGATTTTGCAAGATGTAATATAAAGAGAAGGAAATTTGGGGCACTTAGGTGTCTCAGCTTGTTAAGGGTCTGCCTTTGGCTCATGTCATGATCCGAGAATCTTTGAATTGGGCCCTACATTAGGCTCTGAGCAGGGAGCCTGTTTCTCCCTTTCCCTCTGCCCCTTCCTGCCACTTGTGTGCTCTCTCTCTCCCTTGCTTGCTACATCAAATAAATAAATAAAACCTTTAAAAAAGTGAGAAAGAAATTTGAGAATGAGGAAATGCACAAAGGTATCTTCTTGACCAACAAGAAAAATGTAAATGAAAAAGCTAACACATCTTTCTGATGTAATTTCCATAAAGGGTTTGATATGCCCTCTAATTGAAAATATAGTATCCCCTAAATTTGGGTATGAGGACTATTGAAACATTTTCACTTTCTTTGCCTGGAGCCTATTAAATATTAAGTAAACAAAAATATAATTAGATAATATGGAGCACTTTACTGATGATTTCTGTATGATTCCTTAGAGAAGAATTTTCTTTATGCACTAGTGTTAATAGTCCAATCACGTACCACGAGAAAAGAGAATCACATTTCTAACTTGTCATTGAAAGCAATTGTGGGGTAGTTTCAGACTATAATCTTCTGAAATATTGTAGGATTTCTTTGCATTAACCTGTGCACATTTGAGCTAATACATTTTGTTACTAGAATTTTACAGATCAAATTCACACAGTTGTTTATGTTCTCTCTTAGATTTACTAATCTAGCAAATGAATAGTTTGTTTTCAATCATAACACGTATACATAACTAAGTTGTTTCCAATTTGGGAGGGAAAATAATGTAGTTTTTCAAAGTATAATATTAAGGCCCTCAACTGCTAGGATTAACAGGTAAATTTGTCTTCTTTCTCTAACTCCTGGACTCTCCCTTTGTATGTCCCTGTTTCCAAAGGTGGGGGGCAGTGATCAGTATTCAAATATATTACCTTGATTGTGGTGGACTGCAAATCTGGATGTGGTGTCCTCCATAACAAGATCTTTGTTGATGTTGCATGTTCAAAGTTTGGAGGTCTGGAATCACTGTTGGAGCATAAATCTCTAAAGAGATTCCCCTTTATATTGCTCACTTTAGAATACTGTCTTTGGAAAGCCTGCAAGTCTTGAGTGATATGTCTGGGCAGATCCTCTCCCTTGTGTTGCTTCCACTTATGATGCAAGAGACCTTTGCTCCTTCAGATGCTATTTATATTGGGCTGTTGGTTTTCCTAAAAATATGAATGTTTACATTTATGAATGTTTAAATTAATTAATATTGATAATATAGCAAGGAAAGCTTCAGCTATTTTTAAACATTTTTATGTCCTTAGAATGATAGTAGAGACTGAGAATTCTTTACACATGGCCAGAGAGGAACACATGAGAAGCTTCATCTTTGGTGGTATAGGCTAAGAGGAGAAATGTTGGCCTCAGCCATGCTTCTGACAGCCAAATAGAGAATTTTGAGGGTCTCAACATCCATACCTGAAGCTGTAGATTGTATGTATATTAGAAACATATATTTTGGGGTGGGAGGAATGCGATAGGTAGAGCAAAGTAAGTAACAAGCAAGCCTAAAAAAAAAAAAAAAGCAAACAAAACAAAAAACAACAACAAAAACCTTTCCAGATTGGTACATGGGCACTATGTTGTGGAAATGCTGCTTTATATTATTTCTTAGAAACAGGGCATAGCGGATGCTGTTGATGTGGTCCCAATGTCCTCTTCTTTGGACCAATGCATCTTCCCCCAGCTATTGACTACTGGCTCATAATCTCCCCTTTGCAGGAGCATTGCTCTCACCTGAACTGAAACTGCCTCTCAGATGACTTTACACCACAGCAAGATCCCGATGACTCACAGACTCCACAGAGCTGGAATACAAAGACAGCTCCCTCACCTCTAGTGCCTCATGGTGGAACCGTAGCTGTCCTAATGGAACTTTTTTTAAATATATAACTTCAAAAGAATGACCGTCTAAGGCTCTGATTGTTGAAATTCTGGATCATGCCAAAAATGATTCTTGGAAACCAACTATAAGAATGGAGTTGTGAAGGTGAGTCACTTACTAGCAAGATGGCAATAAAAACCCCCAAAAAGTACATAAAAAAATCAATAGGATCTGGAATACTCTACAAGTGACCCCTCAGACTGTTACCAATTAACTATAAGAGGCTGTTTATGAAAAGATATTCTCTAGCTGGTGTAATGTTTCTAATTTTTCAGAGGTATAATATATATAGTAATTATAAGGATTGTGGGATTTGATGGGTGTTGCTGAATGCCATTGATGTAGTGAAGGAGAAAATGTGAAACACACATCTATGATTGGCCTTGTAGGAGGGTTGGAAAGCTGCTGGGCAGCTCCTTTAGAGACTTAATGCTCATAGCCAGAGGACAGACAGAGCCAAAGATGAGACACAGGACCTAATAGTAAGCCTGGGAAATCTGTAAAGAGGATGGAATTTTAGTCTAGCCAAGTATTCTATGCCAAAAACAGAGCCTTAGTGAGAAAGGAGTGGGGTCCTGAAACTTCATATAGAGGTATCTAGAGTAATGCACTTTAGGACCTGGAACCCTCAGATTCACGTCTTAGGTTTTTTTCCCCCCAAGATTTATTTTATTTTAGAGAGAGAGAGAAAAAAAATCCTGAGTGGGGGTAGAGGCAGAGGGAGAGAGAATCCTCTGCACTCCCTGCTGAGTGCAGAACTGGACATGGGCTCAGTCCCAGGACCCTGGGATCATGACTTGAGCCTAAAGGGAAGGGAAGGGAAAGAAAGGGAAAGGAAGGAAAGGGAAAGGAATAGATCGGAAGGGAAGGGAATGGACAGGAAGGGATGTGGAGCAGAGGGAAGGGAAGAAGAAGGAAGGGGAGGGGAGGGGAGGGAAGGGACAGGAAGAGATAGGGAGGGCAGGGGAGGCAAGGGACAGGAAGGGATGGGGAGGGGAGGGGAGGGGAGGGAAGAAGAAGGAAGGAGAAGGGAGGGGAGGGAAGAAGAAGGAAGGGAAGGGGAGGGAAGGGAAGGGGAGGGGAGGGAAGGGAAGGTGAGGGAGGGAAATGCAGGGAAGGGAAGGGAAGGGAAGGGAAGGGAAGGGAAGGGAAGGGAAGGGAAGGGAAGGGAAGGGAAGGGACACTCAACCAACTGAGCCCAGCATTAATACTAGCTTGCTCTACCTCCCCACTATGGAGAAGCCTCAAATGATGCAGATGCCTTACAAAACAATGCTTATCTTCCTCAGGATCTGCCCACCTCTCCCACAAGTCATGCATAATGAGAAAAGGAAGGTTAAAATGTTTCAAGTGAGACAGTTCTCCTAGTTAGAGAAATGTTTGGGTAAAAATAAGCATTTGTATAAATACTATTTATGTTTAAAATGCAAAAATCACTGTGAGAAAGCTGACCCTTATTTATTTTGTTTAGTATGAACCATGTTAATCAGGCCAGCATCAAGCACAACCTGACTATGAAAGCCCCTGCCTACTAAGGGAGGAGATGGATTCCATGCCAAAGGAGCTGCAAGACCTGGCTAACATGTATCAGCAGGAAAGAGGAAAACATGCCCAGCAGCGCATTCCAAGAGTACTGGTTCAGGCTATAAGCTGAAAAATGCAATCTTTTAACATGAGAACCCATTCTCTCACAACACAGGATTTAACACCCCGGTAAGGGGCTTGGAAAGTCTTCCTAATATACTGTTTGGCTTTTATAATCTTGGAAAATTCAACAGCCCACACTAAATAAAGTAGAGAAGCTAGAAATCTGTGACCGACTGTAGTAATGGATTAAAAAAAGCACAAAGAATTGGGCATATTAGACTGAGTCCACCATAAAACTGGAAACCCGCACAATGACTGTTTCCCAAGATGGGAGAGATGATGTACTTCTAAGGCAGATGCCAATATCACTGAGAAACTCCACTGTGGTTGTCTTTTTTCTGTCCAGGGCTGATGGGAGGACATGCCTTCATAGACGTGTGCTCCCTTCTGTCAGTGGGATGATAGGGCCCCAGCGTAACAAAAGCCAGGTGGCAGCACTTCTGTGCCAGAAATAATGTGAATGTAATTACAAAATGGGCAGCAAGGTCAGAGTACCAGCCAGGGACAGGCACCTGGCTCACCGTGATCTATGGAAATGCTAGTAGAACATGATGGTCCCAGGTTACAACAGATATTTTTTTGTTCCCAGGTCAAAACAGGTATTTGTATAGACATCTAAATATGTGTATTTATATTTTATATTGTATTTTAATTTATATTTATACTTCTAAGTACGTATTAAAATAAATACACAGAATGCTGAGCTATTCAGTAAGAGTCAGAGTCCTTGGCTTAATTTCTAGATTTGAGCCCGTGTTCAGATGTAGAACTCATTGACTAAAGGAGAGGTTGGGTCTTCATAACGGAATACCTTACAACAAAAGGTGGAAGGCTCCCCAACTCCCTGGGCTGTGGGAGGCTACTACTAACACAGGGTACAAAGGGCTGGCCGCTGGGCCTCATGTGTATGGCACAATTGATAGTCCAAGACACAGCTAATCTCCAGCTGAGACCTTATTTTTGCTTAGCTTCTTCCCTGCCCTCTCTTGCTTCCCTCTTTTTCTTTCCTTCTCCTAAAAGTACTCCCCTGCTAAATCACTTTCTCAAGTGATTTAAAAAGTCGCTATTTCAGTCTCTCTCTCTCTTTTTTTTTTTTTTTTAAGATTAAACAACTTTAGAACCATGTTCAAAGTGAAAAATCCTATCTGGTGTCAGGAGAAGAGGCCCAATGGAAGGTTTTTGTATCCTAAGTGTCCCTCTCAGTGTTTGGTACACAGCGGGGAGCAGTAAAAGCAAACCTGGTCTTCCCGGTTGCTGGTGTGTGCAAGCAGTAGCTCCTCTGCATGCTCTTTAGTTCTATCATCTGTGAGATCAGGATAGCAATCATATGGCGTGGTGCATGCTTTTGGGGGCCTGGCTCAGAATATGTGCTCAGTACATGGTAGCTGTTTGTATTATTTATTTTTAAATAACTATTTGGCACTATTTCTTCATAAGACATACTGTAATATTGAATATTAATAACAGTTGCAAACTTCAAGTGATGCTTATCTAAGTGCCAGGCACTATGGTAAAACATTTTGCACATATTCATGAAATTCTTTCAGTTAGTCTGTGAGATTAGAATTATTTATATTTATATTTTGCATGTGAAGAAACTGAGGAATGTATGGGTATATGGCTTGCCCAACTCACTACAATTGTGAGCCATGAAGATGGGCTAATAACCCCAAACTCTGATTAGAGAGTCCACCGTCTCAAAACTACACTCCGCTGCCTCACTGTCCTTAATCCTAATGATGACAGAAACAAAATTTAAGAGGTAACTAATTTGAAAGTAGATAACATTTTTTAAAAGAAAATGTCTTTTGTCTCCTTTGATACCATCGTCATTTTCCTTTCAACGCTTTTTTGGGAGTATTCAATCATTTGGGTAGATTGAATTTGTGAGAAAAAAAAAAAATCCCAGTAAGTACCTTTTATTTTTACCATTTGGTTCCTATTGTGATGCAAAAGTGATTTGGATGGGAAATATGGGACTATTATGTCTTATCAGAGGAAGTGTGGAAACAGCTTGGTGCTAAAGCTGCTTATATAAGTCATTTTTTTTTCCTATATAGAATTTGAACCTTTACAGATTCCTTATTGTGAAGATTAGCTTTTCAGAACTATTTTGTGTTTTGATTTGCAGGAAATTCTCTAAATAACACAGGAAAGAAAATGCCTTCTTTGATTTCTGTGTCTTTTTAAAAAATTCCTTTTGATGATAGAAACTAGATAGCCAATGGTTTAAATTACATAACTCACAATACATTTGTGGTCAATTTCATGTAATCAACACATTTCCCTAGTTCTAGGTACAGTATACTATTGAAGGCGTAATTGTAATAATAACTTAGCATGTGCCTGCCATTATGCTAAGCAGCTAACTTGACCCTCGTTTTGCAGTGAAAGTCCTGGGCCTCTGAGGATGGAGGAAAGAGATGCATCCACATGGCTTCCGAGGACCAGAGCTGAAACCGGAACACAGGGGCTAGAAGATATTAAAGCCCACTCTTAATGTAATCAATATGCGATGCTGCTCCCCTGAAGGGCAAGTCAGAATCATTTGATTGGGGGGAAGTTGTAAGACATGCAGTAGACATATGGAGAATTTGTGAGTAGGAGGAGAAATATGTTCTCTGGTAATTATCTCATGCTGATTGACAGGACTAAAAGAATTCAGATACACGCTTGTGATGTTTGAGCAAGCTCCTTTCCTTTGGTTTATTATATGATCAACTTTCAATGCCCACACATAGAGTCAATTCAATTAAGAAAAATCGATCAAATTGTTTGTTATTGTGTAGATTTATAAAAAAAAAAAAAGACTCAATGCAGTGTGCAGAAGAGTATTGCATAGAATCAGAAAGCCTGGATTTAAATTATGACATTTTACCTTGTGATAATTCCTAACCTACTTATGCCTCCTTTTCCTTTTCTGTAAAATGAGGATACTATTGCCTACCACCTATGGTTGTGGAGATTAGCGATCATGCATCAGCCACGTGATAATCATTGCTACTGTCATTATCCATATTTTTATATCAGTTTTGTGACAACCAGACTACAAGAGTTCAGTGTTTTATTTTTCTGTGCTGGTGATATTACGCCGCAGGTTATCCAGTTCATTGTGATAACCAAGGTAAATAGATGAAAACCACTACTTAAAAGAGATCTTGTTACTTTAGTACCTAGGGAGGTATTTATATTAGTTTCCTAGTGTTGTATAAATAAAACTAGGCGGCTTAACACAACAGAAATTTATTCTCTTATAGTTCTGAGGCCAGAAATCTGAAATCAAGGGGTTTGCAGACTTATGCTCTCTCCAAATGCTCTAGAAGAGTCCTTCCATGCCCCTTCCAGCTTCTGGTGGCTCCAGGCATTCTTTGGCTTGCAGATACATCCCTCCAAACTCTGCCTCCAACAGCACATGACTATCTTCTTCTATACCTATGTCCAAATTTCCCTCTTCTTATTTTTTGAATTATTTATTTAGTTGTTTGTTTGTTTGCTTGTTTATTTGTCTATTTATGAGAAAGAGAGAGAGAGGAGAGGAGGAGCCAAGGGAGAGGGACAAGCAGATTCTGTGCTGAGCAAGGAGCCCTACTCAGGGCTCGATCCCACAATCCTGACATCATAACCTCAACCAACTCAACCAACTGAGCCATCTAGGTGCTCCCAAATTCACTCTTCTTATAAGGGCATTAGTTACAATGGATGAAGAGTCCACCCTACTCCAATATGACACCATATTAGCTAATTACATTTACAATGACCTATTTCCATATCAAGTCACATACACAGATACCAGGGGTGAGAATTTCATCATTTCTTTTGGGTGAACACCATTCAACCTACAATAATACTTACGGAATGAAATAATTTTATTTATTTATTTGTTTGTTTGTTTATTTGTTTGTTTATTTTTTAAGGTAGCTGTCAATCTGCCTCTTTTTTTATATGTATATTTTTTATTGGAGTTTGATTTGCCAGCATATAGTATAACACCCAGTGCTCATCCTGTCAAGTGCCTCCCTCAGTGCCCATCTCCCAGTCACCTCATCTCCCTGCCTGCCTCCCCTTCCACTACTCCTTGTTCATTTCCCGGAGTTAGGAATCTCTCATGTTTTGTCACCCTCTCTAATTTTTTCCACTCATTTTCTCTCCTTTCCCCTATAATCCCTTTCACTATTTCTTATATTCCCCATATGACTTACTTCACTCAGCATAATACCCCCCAATTCCATTCACATTCACATCAAAGCAAATGGTGGGTATTTGTCATTTCTAATGGCTGAGTAATATAAGTGATCTTTAAAATTGCCAAATTAGGGGTGCCTGGGTGGCTCAGTCAGTTAGGCATCTGCCTTCAGCTCAGATCATCATCTCAGGGTCCTAGAATTGAGCCTAATCCCCACCTCCCTGCTCAATAAGAAGACTGCTTCTCTCTCTGCCTTTCTCCCACCCCTGATTGTGTTCTCTCACACATTCTTTTTCTCTCTGAAATGAATAAAATCTTTTTTAAAAGTTGTCAATTTACTACTCTATTTTCATGAATCTAGCATTCTCCCTAATTGTACCAATCCTTAAATCAACCTAACATGAAATAAATCCTTCTTCTCCCTCACTTCAGAATCCCTTGTTTCTTACCTTTATGGCTATGGCTTCCCTCAGATCACATATTCTTCTGATAGCTACCTTGCATCACACTTCTCTGGATGATCCCTTTGTTTGGCTTGTGCTAGGATATTTTCATCCAAATTATTCAGTTGGTGATATGAATTATTAATGCAGTCATAGTATTGTGTGATTTGCCAATGTCTCAGAATAGATTATTTGTGGATAGATTTTTATTCATCATGAAAATAATAATTTACAGAACCTTAGATGATATAAAAATTGACTAATTTTCTGCAATATATAAAATGCTCCAACATAGTCATATTTATTAGGTTTGGAACATATTATAAACTCACATGCAACTGTAAGGGATATTATTGGTAAAAGTAAAGCTCAGTAAATCACAGTATTACTACAAAGCAGTGTCTGTATGTATAAAATTTCCTGCTGTCCTTCATTCTTTGGAATCATTTTCTTATTCACTATTTGTATATGTTATAGGATTGATGTACATCTATTTATAGCTTCTATAAAATTTCCCTATTTATATAACTTTAGTACAAACTACTGAGTGATAGGTCAGATAATTTTTGTTTGTACTAAGACAAATTTCAAAACTAATTTTGGAGTAATTGAGACTATTGCCTCAAGAAAACAAACTACTTAGAGAAAACAATTTCTATTTTCTTATGTTTAAAGTATTTTTTTTATTTGTCAAGCATTTTTAGCACCAAGTGAACATTTAAAAAAAAATAAGTTCATCCAACAGGTATGTGTCTAAGGACCATGACAAACTTTTGAGAGTTACACAGATACATAAATCAAGACCTTGATCTCAAGAAGATTAGATTCTAACAGGGGAGAGTATGATGATCTAAACTACCAACAGTTACATACTACAACACAATAATGCATAAAGATGAGAGGTACTGTAAATGAACCAGGTGAAATAGTTGTCTGATTTGGGCAGAGGTTTCAAACTTTGAGAGTCTTTGCAGGATGAGTGGAATTTCTAGAAGGGAGAACACTCTAGGAGGAGGTACCAGCATAAACTCAAGTATTCATTAAATTCATCAAATATCTGGGAAATGAATTTAATGGGCAATAATCTTTTCTTATTGTCAAGTTAGCTAATGATGAATTAGAAGAAGAATTTGCTCTTAATGAATATCTAGTCTTTACAAATATGAAATTATTCAGCTAAAATAATCATAATTAAGGAAATAATTTTTTAGGGACTATATATCCAGTTTGTCCAAAAAGATAGAATTCAACAAATGGTAGTGCAATTTTCTATTTCATTTAACTATCATATTGCAGCCTAGGTAGGGTATTTTATAGTGGAGATAATCTGTTTTGATTAGTAATGATGCTAAAAATGATGTTATATTGATGCCAAACAGATTGCCCTATCTTTGTGGTTGAATTGATGTTCTTAAACATGAGTCACTGCAGTGTTTATCTTTTGTGGTTTTTCTTTTCCTCCATTTTTCAAGACTCAGCTAAGCCATTATTCCCCAATTCCACCGTACAGTTAATTTTTCTCTGTAAATCAGTTTGTTCACAAATCTGTGTTATTTGACGTTTCTTGCTCTGTTTACTTATATATCTGTCCTTATCAGACGGTGATTTCTTGTGGAGTACATATTTCGTTTCTTTACATAAGAATATTTTTCAAAAAGTAAAACTATGACTCTTAGAAATAAAAAATAACCATATATCAAATGTTTTTATTTAACTCAATAGTTAATGAGGGAACCAGTAAAAGTTGAAACTGGCTCAGAGGAGACTCGTAAAAACAGACATACATATAGGCCATTGGGAATATGCCAATGAATTTACTAACAGATAAAAAGCTGGTACTTTCTTGGGTGTGGAGTTTAATTTCCATGGGCCAAATCTTATCTTTATGGACAAGAATTATTTTTATTACTATCAGTTTTTTACAATTTGAAGAGTTGTAAGACCCCATACAAGAGAAGGCTCAGACTCTTGTGGAATTAGATACCCCTGAAAGTGTCTACCAGAAAATGCTCTGCAAAAAAATCGTTTTGCCCCTTTCAAAAGTTTCAAAGGTTTTTACGGTGATGCATATATCTCCCTGTGTGGTAGCCAGTTGGTAATTTCATTGCTGAATAAATGTATTATGCTAGTTTAATATAAGCATATTATGCTTGTATTTCCTAATCAGGTAATGAGAATTCTACTGAAGGCACCTATAGTGTAGCAAAAAGAGCCTTAGAATGGATGCAAAAAGAGGTTGAAATCTGGGTAGCAAGTCCCAGTTTTGACATTAAATAGTTATGGGATACTGGCCAATCTCACCTTCTTTGAGCTCCGTTCCTTTTGTCTATAAAGTAAGGATGATAAAAATGAACGCTGAGAACTTTAAGAATGTAAGACTAAAAATGTGAAAATGGGGACGCCTGGGTGGCTCAGTGGTTAAGCATTTGCCTTCGGCTCAGGGTGTGATCCTGGAGTCCTGCGATTGAGTCCCACATCGGGATCCCTGCATGGAGCCTGCTTCTCCCTCTACCTGTCTCTGCCTCTCCCTCTGTGTGTCTCTCATGAATAAATAAATAAAATCTTTTTAAAAAATAAAAATAAAAATAAAAATGTGAAAATGCTTTCTAAGTTGTAAAGCACTATCTAAAAGTGAATTGCTATTTTTATGATATTTATTACCAGGGTTTCTCTGTGGATGTACATTGCTTCTATTTTTTTTTTTTTTTTTAATCCATGAGTGTACTATTAACTAGATTGCTCTGAGAATGATACCTCTCTGGGTAGAAAAATCTAACAAATGCATCTGCATTTAACTTTATTTTTAACTCCATAATAATCCAAGGATACTATTTGCTCTTTTGGAAGTTTATCCAACCTAAATATGTGAATTAAAACTTTAGAGATGTATCTTTTCCTTTACAGAAGATTTCAGGCTATGAACAATATTTTTAAAGAAATCTAGGCATCCAGCTCAATGTGCACCCTAATGAGGGAGCACTGAGATATGATTTTTATTGTGATCTGCTTTTCAAAATATTTTAGTTACGAGAATAATTTTCATAGATTTCTTCTTTATGCCAAGTTTAATAGAGGTCTCCATAGAGCAATCATTTTGTTTTAAGAAGGAACTTGATTTTTGATCTGTTGTATACCTGCTGATATCTGTGAAATGCTGTTTTCTCTGGTGTTACAGTTTTCTTTTTTGGCTAGTTACTAATGTGAAAGGTGTGGAGTTGATAATGTTTTAAAGACTTTAAATAAAAATTTAAAGACTCTTGACACAGAAAATCCATGCTGTATCTCGATAAGATAGTTTTGAAGTCTTTTATCTACAGTGATCCTTTCACAGTGAGTTGAGAAGTTGGAAAAGAGAATTTGACGTGACAAGAATTTGAAAGAAGATAAAATAGGAAAAAATGCCGAGGAACAAACATTAAATAGCTGCTTGATTAGTTCATGGGTTTACTTTTAGTCATTATATTTTAGTGCCATGGATCTCTGGCTTTTCTCTTCTCCTTGTCTTCTCCTTTTCCCTGTGTACCGATGTCTATTCTATTTTTCATCATTGAACAAAAAAAGAGAAGGGGAGCCCTAAGGAGTGAAAATTTAATCTGATTGATGAGAGAGAATGTCATCATAAATATTATTCCATGAAAGTGTTACAACAGAGAGAAGGGGTAAGAAAGAAGTCCATGAGAAATTTAGTCAATCTCTATTCTTTCCTCCGTGGATTCTAAGTGCATGTGCTATGAAAAGAAGACTCAATGCTGCCCCATCTGAGCTTAGCCCTTGCAAACAACAGCCTAAACTGAGTTACACTAATCAAGTAGAGGCTCAAAAAAACAGACTCCAATAGCACGTATCATGTAATACTCCCTTTTGTCTCAGATTTTTAGCAGATCCCCCAAAAGAGGGTTCAGTAGGCGCGAAGTACCTTCACAGGCTGGAGTGAAATTTAAGGTTACTATGAAGGATGTTTAAAAAATTTTGAAACCAAGTTCTGCCAGTCAAGATTTATCACTCACCATCTGCAATAAAGGAGATGGTGTGGAATGCCTTGGAGGTTTGGTAAAACTATTACGAGAATCTGTTTGGAGAGTACAGTAAGTGTACTGTTTGATCCCCCATTCTTTGAAGAAGGGCAAGCTGGTGGAGTAGGGAAGTTGAGAAGTTCTGACATTCAGCTAACACTCAGAAAACATCAACAACATATACTAGTTCGCACGCACAAAACTGCATGTGAGCTAAGGCACAGCATTTGAAATATACGTTGTTATTTCATTATGTCTTTTGTTTGTTTGTTTGTTTTGCCAACAAGTCATGAAATGAATTCTTCTTTTTGGATTTTGTTTCTAATAGCCATGTGACACAATACTTTTCAGCAAATAAATATTAATGATAAATATTTGTAAGAAGTTAATAGCTTGTTTGAAATGTCTGGTCAATGATAGAAATTCAATAATAAATATTTGTTGATTTATGAATCAATGTTGGAATTTAGGTAGAATTACCAAACTAGTTGGATGGCCCAAAAAAGCATATTTTCAGGGGATTAAGGAGCACCTCACAAAGGAATTTACCTTAGGGGATGAAGGAGCCAGGGATGAAGATTTTAACTTTGTAAAAAGTTAAAGATTTTTTGTAAGAAAATCAGAGTCTTCAGACAAGAATCTTGAGAAGAATGTTGGCTGATATTAGAGTTCATGCAAGTTATATTGGACCTACATCTGGATCCCAGGGAGGAAAGGGACTATAAATAAGAACTCAAAACAAAGTTTTACCTGACTTTGAAATGCATTGGGGAACCTCTAAAAGAGTACAATACCAAAAAGAATCACATCCTTCTCAACTCTCTCCTCTCTCCTGTCCTTGTTCTGCGATTAGATGGAGCAACATGAAGCTTTAGCACTCTAAAGGCTCCAGGAGGCCCCCAAAGGACAGGTACTCTGTCGCATAGCTGGACTGATGATAGCCCTAGTGGATGAACACCAATGTTCCTCGAAATTGCATTTGGGAGAAAACAGGGGAATTTCCCTTGTGCCTTGGAGACTGTTGGGAGTCACTGGAACATTCCATCTGAGAGGTAGAATGTTCTGTATGGGCATGGCTTGAAGGATGTCAGAGGACTTGGCAGAGGACTGAAGACAGTCAATTGGTGCAAGAACTGGCTTACTGTGGATGCCTAGTTTAAAGTGAATGTACACATACCGCATAGACTGGTGAGGAATGAAGAAATGCTGTTTACAGAGATTAAGCTAATTTATTTAGAATTGGTCTGATTTATTTTTTTTTTTCAAATTTCTCAAAGAAGCATAGAGGTCACTGCAGTTGAGTTGACCATATGAGAATTTATGTTATCAGCACGGAAGTGAATTAAATTAGTCATTTTGTTAGTGCCATTTTTCTAAAATATTTGCATTGTCAAAATTCCATTCTATTACAATGTCTTGTTCCACAAAAGAGGATTTATAAGACAATAAAACCCTGGAAATACAATCTCTCCCAGCCTAATATGCCACTAGATAGTTTTTGTTTTTGTTTTTTTGTTTTTGTTTTTTTAAAAGAGAAAGGCTAAAACAAGTACCCGTGGCTTTATGCCCAAAGGTTTTATTTCCTTGAATAAAGCTGTTGGGGATCAACACCTGCACATTTTCCAACACGATCTCATTTTATAACAGGCATTTGGTGAGTATATTGTGGTTCCAGGTGTCATTGTCTTTCCCTTCTCTGGCATTCAGAAATGTATCATTTGTGTGACAAATGATTATACAGGTTTTGGCAGTGAAAGGCCATTGTGCCATGGGAAGATATGCAGAAAGGGACCCACAGCTGAGGCCAGTTTAACATTACTCTTCTCTGCTGGGCTAGCTGCTTTTGGACATCTCTGTCTCCGTGGGGTAGAGGCCTGGAATGTGCTGATTTGTACTGCAGCTGTGGCAATAAACGGTGAGCTAAGAAGTTCCTATTACTCTTTGAGTTAAATTCACTTTTATGTTAGTCATCTACAGCATGCTTCTGCTGTATAAACAGAACAGACTATTTGTGGAAAATCTCAAAGTGGGTCAGGGATGACACATCTTAATATTCCTCTAGTTCCTTTGAAGTATTGGTGAAAACTGAAATACAGCCCCCCACGGAACTGCTCAAGTTTTGTTCATATATACTTCATCCTTAATACTTTCCTTTCTGTACTATAGGTTAAAGGATAACGCAGTCAAAACAAAACCAAAACCCTCTGTATCGAAATTCATCACATAGACTCTCCCCCATTTCTCACTTTTCCACTACTATCTGGCCTCAATATAAACCTAGAAAATAAAAATTGTACAGAAAATATTTATGCAAATATACCCTTGGCCTGTAGGAAGACCAAGCAAAGCAAACTAGATGGACACATACGTGGGTGATTCAAAAGCCACATTTGAATCATAAGAAAAAAAATTCAAGTTAAAATGATAGACAATAGCATTTGCAATCCTCATTTACTAAGTAAATTTTAGTAAATTCTTATCAAGTACAAGTTGCTCTACTGGATTCTAGAAATAAATTTCCCATCCCCCAAAAGCTTACAAATTTCTAGAGGAAAGAAGAGTTCTCTTTACATATGAAACAGGTGACAACTTTGATTTTTTTTTAATATCAAAAGAAAAGAGAGTGCAAAATGCTCACAAAACAGGTTATGTGCCTTGAAGGATTGATGTCCAAATTTAACTTAATGGCCCACAGATTTAGATTTCCAACCAAAATTTATTTTATCAGTTTCAGATATCCAACAGTGTACTCAGCATCTCCATTTGGTTATTTCAAGGGCACATAATTTTTAAAATGTTTAAGAAAAAATTATCTTTTAATGAAAATAGTTCATTTCAGTATCTCCAATCATATTAACTGATCCTGCCATGCATCTGGGTGCAAAAAACAAAAATCTTGTTTCTTTGAAATCAGCTATGATATTTCCTTTTTTCTCACCCACATGTCTAGTTTACAATTACTTCATGAATCTTCTGTTAAATATCTTAAATCTGAGCATGTCTCCTTTAGTACCACTGCTCTGTTCCAAGCTACAATCTTCTATCATTTAGATTCCTCCATTGGTCTAGAAAATGATCTCTCCCATCCTTTTTGGACTCTTCCCCATTCATTCTCCATATTGCAGGCAGAGCAATTTTTTTTTAAAGATTCATTTATTTACCCATGAGAGATACAGACTGCGAGAGAGAGGCAGAGACACAGGCAGAGGGAGAAGCAGGCTCCCTGTGGGGAGTCGGACGTGGGACTCGATTCCGGATCCCAGGATCATGACCTGAGCTGGAGGCAGGTGCTCAACCGCTGAGCCACCCAGGCATCCCCAATTTTTTTTTTTTAAATGTAATCCATATATTCTTTCTCTACAGGAAATCTTTTAATGTCCACCATGCTGTAGGATAAAGATCCGATTCCTTACTAAAGCAGATCCATTGATTTCTCTTAGTAACATGTCATGGAAAATGTAGCCCAAACTGCCTTCAGCAAAGAGGGTTTTTCAATGACATGTATTAAAAATCTAGGAAAGTGGCTCACTTCAGGCACAACACTGTTGTTCTTTTTCCTCTCTCCAGAAGAGCCCAGAGGAGTCTTATTTGATGTTAATAAGAAATAATTATTTGTCATTTTATGCGTTTAACATTTTGAGGGATCTCCCCACCTCCAAGCTTAACCTAGAGAAAACTGAATGTAGAATCTGTTATCAATAAGATGTTGCCATAACAGAACACCAAGATGTGGCATTGGCCGTAGAGGTAGGGGAAAGGCAGTGAGAATACTATTATAAGAAGCTGAGAGGGCAGCCCAGGTGGCTCAGCAGTTTGGCACCGCCTTCAGCCCAGGGCCTGATCCTGGAGACCTGGGATCGAGTCTCACTCCGGCTCCCTGCAAGGAGCATGCCTCTCTGTCTCTCTGTCTCTCTCTCTCTCTTTCTGTCTCTTATGAATAAATAAATAAAATCTTAAAAAAAAAAAAAAGCTGAGATGGGGAGACCATAGAATTCTGTTGTGAAATACTTGATAATATGACCACTTGGAAGACAGAATAGGTACCTTGGAGCTTTAGGTAGAAAGGTTTTGAGCAAAATAATGGCGGCCTGAGTTGGTCATTATTTGCTTCATTTAGAAAGGTACTCCAGGTAAGAACTGAACTCGGAGGAAAAAAAAAAAATTCCAAGGGTAAAAGAAGGCAGGATACAGAAACTTAGAGACTTGCAGAGTTGAAAATACATTTTTTTCTTAATCTCTACCTGGTAAATAATTTTCAAATTAAGGTCAAACCTAAAGATAAAAACCAAAACAAGGGTGTGTTCATAAAAATCTAACCTTGGGACAAAGACTAAGTTAAAGGCATAAATGTCAAAACTTTCATTAAGTCTGATTTTATTAGGTGGCACTCAGTAGTCCTTTCATATGTACAAAATAGCTTAAAGAGGAGAGTGCACTGTTGGTATGTGGTGGAAGCCTGATAAACTCAGAGAATATTAAGTTAATATTCATTGTGATTATCCTGTTCCTGTTCCTTCAATATTTTGGGTATGTAGGGGAGCAAATAACTGTTTTTTTTTTTTTTTAAGATTTTATTTATTTATGTGAGAGGGAAAGAGAGAGAGTGCATGAGCAGGAGATAGGGGAGGAGACAGAGGGTCCGGGTCTGAGGGAGAGGGGGGAAGCAAGCTCCTCGATGAGCAAGTAGCCTGACCATGTGGGGCTCAAGGGCTTGGTCCTAGGACTCTGGGATACTGACCTGAGCCAAAGGTCGACACTTAATGGACTGACAAGCCCTCATCTTTTTAATTGAGGCTTTTTAATTTAAAGCTTCAAGAGAAGCATTCACAGCATCCAAGTTAGAACACAGGGTCTTGGGCTTTGAGCCTATTTTTACTTTTAGAAAAGACATTCCAGTGCTTTGTAGAAGGAATGAATATATTTTGCCTGCAGAATTTATTTAGTACAGGAATAAATACTATGGTATATTATATCATTGGTTTACTATCATTTATTCCCTCCCTACACTGACCATGCTTTCTGGCACCACTCATTTAGGTCTTGGCACACTCACTTGTGCCAATTTGATATGAATATTTGTGACTTTGGACACATCTGGACACTAGAGTAACTAAAACTGAATGGCTTGATTGAGATTCTCTTCCTCTAGTGCTCCCCACAAGACCTTTTGCCAGTTTTTCCCTCAGTTTGGACTCTGGATTGAGAAACCATATAAAGCTAAGTCTAGCTCATCTGAAAGCAAAGCCCGGCAGAAGCACAAGTGAATAGCAAACCTCATGTAATATATATAAGAAATGAATAGTTAGTAAACACTGAGATTTAAAAAAAATGGTTCTTAATACTGTATAACCCAGAAAATTCAAATTTCAAATATTTTAAGCTTTAATAAGATAAGAGTTGTTATAATGCTAAAAAAATTACAGCAGGATACAAATTTTTATGTATAGAATGATCCCAATTATATAGCAAAGTATTTTTGAGTTATATGTATTTATTATACGAGTGGAAAAAACTAAAATGAACACTAAAATGTAAATAATGGTTATTTTTAAATAGTAGCTTTAAAAGATTTGGGGCTTTGTACTCAGATCTAGATTCAATTCCCTGTTCAGCCATTCACTAGCCATTTGATTTCTGAAGTAAGCAATTTAACTTATCTTCCTTTAATTATATCTGTGTCTACCTTACTGGGATACTGTGGGATTAGGTAGGATATGAATGTGTAGGTATTTTTATGTGTAAGTAAATCAGCACAGTGCTTCAGAGTAAGCTGTATATAAAAGTTAGTTAGTATTATGACTATTATTTTGATATTGTTGTTATAATTTCCCAATTGTTTTATATCAGGTATATGTTACTTCTAATCAGAAAAAAAAATCAACATCATAAAGATAGAAAATTTAAACTGTCAATTTCTAATATAAAAATCTCATAAAATGCTAAATAGCCTCTTGATAAGGAATGATGCTAGTCAAAGGAATAGTGAGAGGCAGGCAGACAGCTACAGAGCAGAAGCATGCTAAAGCTGTTTTGATTAACAGTATATTGTCATTAGAGGAACTGACTGGTTAATCTCCATGTATTGTAAAGAATAAGTTGAAAGTGACCTAGAAATGAGAAAAAGGACAGAGGAGTCACTGCAAAAGACACTTCTGTCTGGAAACTTAAGAATATTCTTTGTACCCAGTGGGATGCAGTTTGGTGAAGTCCTGGCTGATGTGCTAGGAAAAATACCTAATAAAGACTTGATGCCTGCAGAGAGGGAACAGGCTGAAATTTAAGCTTTTACACCTCTTTAATGGGAAACAACCCAGAGAATGACTTTTCAGCAGAGTTAGAGGATCTCTTAAGTATAGATACTTACAAGGTCTCTAAGATCAAAAGGGTCTTCTGAGGTCAAAGCTACCAGAAACTTGCTGGATCAGTAGTGAATAAAAGAGACTCAGGCTGTTTTTATAAGAACTAGAAACATAAATATAAGTTATAAGAATGCTGTGAACCTAAAGATTATGGAAGAGAAATAGACATTTATCTTCATAGATTATTTTTGTAATGCCATATATTCAAGAACAGGAAACATGGTTTTATTGATGACTATATATAGTAGGCACTGTGAAAAGAATGAATGCTAAGTGAAGAGTCATAAAAGCACTTAATGTAACTCCTAAGTTGCACATGAGTTTGGCTGTGATGCTTACTTACCATCTTAAGATTTCAGATGCTTCATTCACATACAATTATGATTGCATTATATGATCATTTATGCCTCTTGTCTTTCTTTTTCTTTTTTTAAAGATTTTATTTATTTATTCATGAAAGACACACACAGAAAGGCAGAGACACAGGCAGAGGGAGAAGCAGGTTCCCTGTGGGGAGCCTCCTGTAGGACTCAGGACCCCAGGATCACACTCCCCCAGCCGAAAGCTCACCGCTGAGCCACCCAGGTGCCCCAGTGCCCCTTGTCTTTCTAACCTTTCTGTGTTCTTCAATTTCTTCACATCTTGATACAGAGGCATATTTCACTTAACATTAATATATATCTAGAAATAATTGATGCCTAAAAATAGTTTCTTTCGCAATTGAAGTATGATATTAAACAGAGCTTACAAATCAGATGAATTTTCACAAGTGCTCAACCATGTGACCATCTGTCAGATCAAGAAACAGATTATCAGCAACCCAGATGGTCCCTCCTTTCAGTCACTAGCCTTTCCCAAGGGCAGCTACTATCCTGTGTAACAGCAGCTGAGAATATTTTTGCCTGTTTCTGAACTTTATAAGCATGGAATCTTACAGTCTTTTTTTTTTCTTTTCTTTTTTTTTTTTTTTGTTGTTGTTGGGCTTCTTCCACTCAACATTATAGCCATCAGATTTTAACAAGGATATTTAAAACAACAAATAGATAATATTTTAGTTGCAATGTCACAAATGGATAGAGAATGCTTACCTGTACTATTAAATATATAATACAAAAAGTATCAAACTGTGATAGTTCTCTTCCCACATTTGTACCTCAGGTAAAAGAAATAAAAATTACAGTAACCCAATAGATGACCAAACAACTTAGTCCATTCTCCCAATTGTTTTCACTTTTTTTTCAGAAAAAACAAAAGTGATTATTTTTTAATGACAAAGGAAGCATTAGTGAAAGGGATTATAGGGGAAAGGAGAGAAAATGAGTGGGGAAAATTAGAGAGGGTGGCAAAACATGAGAGACTCCTAAGTCTGGGAAACAAACAAGGGGTAGTGGGAGGTAGGCGGGGGGATGGGGTGACTGGGTGATGGGCACTGAGGAGGACACTTGATGGGATGAACACTAGGTGTTATACTATATGTTGACAAATCGAATTTAAATTTTTAAAAATGTAATAAAAAAAGAAGAAGAAAAATGACAAAGGAAGCCTTTAGAGAGTATGCTTAGTATTCATTCTACATGCAACTTTGAGAAATATGACATTTACAATAACTTGAGTGAATATTAGTGTTTGGTATCCTATACCCATATTCATCGTTACTTTTGTGAAAAAGAAAACAGTCACATGCAATTTCTTAATTATGATAAAGGCTGACATTAATAGATCATATTTAAATTTTTACTTTGAAAATTCCTGTGGTATAATGACAAGGTTTTTTTGTTTTGTTTTGTTTTGTTTTTTTTCCATCACAAGTACTCTTGAATACCCATCACCTATTTTACCCATTCTCTGACCCCTCCACTCTGGTTACCATCAGTTAGTTCTCTATAATTAATAGTCTGTTTCTTGGTTTACTCTCTTCTCTTTCTCTTTTTTTTTTCCTTTGCTCATTGGTTTTGTTTCTTAAATTCCATATATGAGTGAAATCATATACTATTTGTCTTTCTCTAACTTATCATTTTGCTCTGCATTTTACACTATACATCCAACCATGTTGCTGCAAATGGCAAACTATCATTCTTTTTATGGCTGAGTAATATACCATATATATAATATCTTCCTTATCCATTCGTCTATTTGTGGATACTTGAGCTGCTTCCATAGTTTGGCTATTGTAAATAATTCTGCGATAGACATAGGAATGCATATATCCCTTTAAATTAGTGGTTTTATTTTTTTTGTGTGTGTGTATGTTTTGCATAAGGACTCAGTAGTGGGATTATGGATCATAGGGTAGTTCTATTTTTAATTTTTTAAGGAACCTCCATATTGTTTCCATTCTCCCAATATCTGTAAGCAAATATCACAGGTTTATTAATTTAAAATGTCTTCTAAAACTACTTTAAATTTTGTTCAATTTACCAAATACTTATTGAAGTTTTGCTATGTGGAATGCATACTATTAGGAGGCAAGAATGAAAAGCAAGGTAAATAGCATATAGTTTCTACTTTAAATGCAAGTTTACAGAGTATTTTATTTTCAAAGATTTTATTTATTTATTTGAGAGAGAGTGTGTGTGTGTGATTTGGGAGAGGAGCAGAGGGAGAAGGACAAGCAGACTTTGTGCTGAGTGTGGAGCCCATTTGGAGGCTTCATCCTAGGACCCTGAGATGACCTGAGCTAAAATCAAGAGTTGGATGCTCAACCAACTGAGCCACCCAAGTGCCTTAGCTTACAAAGTATTTTAAATTAAATTCTTTTTTTCTCAGCAGAATACTTGAAATGTTAATAGAGTTACATTTTTTTTTTTGGAAAAAGGTGAGGAATTAATAAAAATATAAAAAAGAGATTAATAATCTGCAGAGGAACAGAGAAATAGTTTCAAACTAGTGGGAAGATTCAGAGAACTGTAGAGAGGCACTATTGGTGCTAGAAATTGTAGATTGTAATAGGGTGAAAAAGGTGGGGAAAGGAGGTGGGCAAAAATATGGAAATAAGCAGTCCAGTAAAAGGGGACAACCTAAACAAATAAATTTTTTAAAAGATTTTATTTATTTATTCATGAGGGATAAAGAGAGAGGCAGAGACACAGGCAGAGGGAGAAGCAGGCTCCGTGCAGGGAGCCCGACGTGGGACTCGATCCTGGGACTCCAGGATCATGCCTTGGGCCAAAGGCAGATGCTCAACCGCTGAGCCACCCAGGCATCCCCTAAGCAAATAAATTGTATCAGTTATCTGTTACTTCATTACAAAATATTCCAAGGAAAAGAATTCTACCTGTGAACTACAGCATCAGCTTCTAAGCCTGAAGGCCTGGCATTCAGATTTCAGACTTGCCAGCCCCCATAATCAAAAGAGTCAATTCCTTGAAATAAATCTCCTTATATGAATACGTGTGTATATATGTATATATGTTTATATACAATTAATTATATTTATACATATATGAATTTATATATGTATATGTGTGTGTGTATATGTACACACACACACACACCTGATCCTCCTGCCCTGACATTATTCCATGGGGGAAAAATTGACCACCAAGGAGCTTGTACTTATTTTTGTCTTTTGTTTATGTTATTTTAGTGAGTGAATGTGAAGACTTGATTGTTACTTCCAAAAAAGAAAAACAAAACAAAAACAAAATTAAAAATTAAAAATTTTTAAAAAATAAAAAAATTAAAAAAAAAAAAACCACTCCAAAATTTAATGACTTGAAGCCACAGCAATAACTTATTCTTATGTATTTACAATTATGGGAGGGCTTACATGAGGTGGCTTGCTTCTGCTCCATGATGTTTTAATGGTGGTAAATTCACTTTCAGTATGGCTCACTCTCATCATTAGGATGTAGGTTCTTATGATCTTTTGGAAGCTCTGTTGGGGCTGTAGGCCAGAGGCATTTCTTTTTGGTGACAGTGATCCAAGAGTAAAGATTTCAAGAGAACAAGGCAAATATGTAAGGCATTTTTATGGTCTAGCATTGGAAGTCATATAGCATCACATCCACCATGTTCTAATGGTTGAGGCAATCACAAAAGGTCATATGATTTCAAGGAGAGATTACATAGACTCTATTTCATGATGGGTGAGTTACAAATTTCTAAAAAACACATGGCAGAGAAAAGAATGGTATTTGCCAGAAAGCTGAGCAGTGGGGGAAATAGAGGTTGATAAAAAGTTGTTAACTTTCAGTTATAAGATGAATAAGATCTGCCAATTTAATGGATAGCATGACAGCTATAATTAATAATATATATAATTGAAATTGGTTAAGAGAGTAGATTTCGAGCATTTTTACAAAATAACCCAAAAAAACAAAACAAAACAAAATGTGATGTGTAGATGTGTTAATTAACTCAACTGTGAGAATTCTTTCACAATGGATACACATATCAAATCATCATATTGTGCACATTAAATATATTACAATTTTATTTGTTAATTATTCCTCAATAAAGCTGAAAAAAGAAGAAGAAATAAAAATCATGTAGGATAGGAAATATTTATAAGGCTGTCTTTGAAAAATGCAATATGCCCCTGATGCCACTATCCTCTGGCCACAGCAAATATTATTTATTTGCAAAATATACTCATCTTTTACCCCTAAAGCCCCCATTTTTTCACCATATTATGGGATAAAGCTCACAGTTAGACTTGAGATATGTTAGTTTGATGTGCGAATGAGGCTTTTCAGGTATAGTTCCTTGCCTATAGTACCATGAGTATCATTTTTTTTTTAATTAAAAGATCAGTGAATTAAAGAGATGAGTTATGGCCTCTCCACACACCCAGCATATAATGGCAGGAACAGGCACAAGACAACCAATACAGAGACTTCTGCTCAAAACAAAGGAAAATAGGAGGTTCCCAGTAGTCACTGGTCCACGTCAATCCTAAAACCTAACTGGGCACTTATCACCACTTTCTTGATTAGGGATGATTATTACTCTGAGGGCTGTTCTTTGGTCTCTTGGCTCCACTATCTGAGATCTTATTTCACCCTTTCTTTTCCACAAAAATAAACAAATAAAAGTCAAGAAAAACTGAGGTTGAAACTGAATCACCTTCTCATCCTGTTTCATGTCCATTAAATGATGGAGGTTCAAAATCTTCATTTACTTTGCATTGTCTGTCCTTGATAGTACAAGTTGTCAGTACCTCTACCAACATATTTCTCTTAAGGTGTTGTGGGTTTTTCTATGAATGTTATTATGGTTTCTTCCACCAGAAAAAAAGTCACCACCTTATGAAACTGTTGTGAGACAATACCATTAAAATTCTTAGAGCTCTTTTGTTAAATAGAATCTGTCTCATTTCTTTGTAATCTTTAGAGTCTTTAGAGGAACTTTTTTTTTTTTTTTTTTTTTTTTTTTTTTCCTGAAAAGCTCTTTGAGTCACAGCATTATATCTTTCTGGGATCTTAAAAAATGCTCTTAGGTTTCCATCCAGGAATTGATCTTTGGCCTAAAGCCCTTTATTAATGTTAGAATCATTTGTCAAGATTGTCTAAGAATGAGAAACTATATTTTATTTTTTAATCCAGTAAGTCTTTGTTCCTTTATATTTAAGTTTCCCTTTAGCTCATCTCAATTGTTTTACATTTCGTCAGAAGCAGTGAGAAAAATGTAGGTGTAACTTTCAATATTTTGCCTGGTAATGTGCTTAGTTATATCATCACAATCATTAAGCATGTTTGCTATTTTCCACTTTTTTGCAGGTTGCCAAACCTGCTACTATACCATAACACAGATTTCCTTCCCTTTGATTTTCAATATCATTTTTCTTACAGTGAGTCCTTCCCAAGAGCCTCCTTGAAGCCTCTTATTTATCTAACAGCCAGTTCAAGATCCAGCCCACTTTGACCCTCCATTCAGCCCCAAATCCAATGCCACATGGTTGATGATTTTTAGGGTAGTACTCTAGTTCCCAGTGTCAAAATTTATTATAGCTAGTATGCCTGCATAACAAACCATCCCAAAATTTTATTCCCACATAAATTCTATGGATTAGACATTTGGGGAAAGCCTTAATGAAAGGTTCTTGTTCGAGTCTCTCATGCAGTTGTAGGTAGACTGTGGCTGTAGCTAAACTGGAGTTGTTGGGAACTGGTCAGGCATTTCTCTCTGCTCACATAGTCACAAGCATTCTCCAGGTGTTTCTTCAAATGGGGTAGTTTGGGCTTTCTCTCAATGTGGCAGCCTCAGGACTGCAGCAAGAAAGTTTCAGTGAGTAAGATAAGCAATGCAGTTTTTTCTTCCTTAGCCTTGGGGTTCATGTAGTATTCCATCCATGTCATTCTATTGGTTACCAGTAAGCCATAAATCCACCAGATAGAGGAAAGAAATTAAACTCCATCCTTGAAGGAGGAATCAGGTTTCTAGAACAGAATTTGTCAAACTTTCTACAAAAGGCCAATGGCAAATATTTTAGACTTTGCAGGTCACATACAATATTCTTTATTATTTCATAGTTAAAAGCATAAAAAAAAACAATCCTAGCTGGGCAGTGAAAAAAGCAAACAAAAAAATCAGGATGGGAATATAAATCTAGGCTGATTTGTTTCAGTCTATAGTTTGCCAACTTTGGTGCAACAGAATATGTTGGATAAAAAAATAAAAAAGATAAATAAAAGAATATGTGGGATGAAGTATGTTGTTGCTGCAGTCTTCTTGGGAAAATACATGCCCCCCAAATAAAGATGAAAGGAACAAGATGAGCTTTGAGGCTGTATATCAGAAAATATGAAATAGAGTAGAAACTTTGACTTGGTGCAAAGTATTATAACCTGTGAATTATTTTTTTAAATAACTATTTTAAAGATATTATTTATTTCTTAGAGAGGGAGAGCACGCACAAGCAGGGGTGGCAAGAAGAGGGAGAAACAGGCTCCCCACCAAGCAGGGAGCCCAATGTGGGGTTCCATCCAAGGACCCTGTGCTGGGATCATGACCTGAGCCAAAGGCGGATGCTAAGCAAACTGAGCCACCCAGGTGCCCCTAAACTGTGAATTCTTAATAATAATTTCATATTTTATTCTGCAATCTCTTCAGTTCTTATACCCATGTATATTAAACAGCTTCTAGATTCTGAGAGCTGTATGAGGCATCAAGAACGCATAAGTAAGACTAAGACAGTGACCCCATGCTTGAAGATTTTACAGTCTATTAGAGGGACATCCACATACATGTGTGGTTGTACAGTATGATCTGTACTGTAGGAAACACTTATATGAAGTGCTGTCAGGAATTAGTGTATAGAAGGAAAATTAGTTTCGTTTTGAGGGATAGAGTCAGAGAAGGGGATACTTTATGTATAGGTATTCGAAAGATGAATTTAAATTACTAAGCATAGAAAGGGGAAAAGGAAGTGGAAAGTGCATGATACAATAATTGTGAAAACACACAGGATATACAGTGAACTGTGAGTAGTTTGGGATTGCAAACATTTGATAATGGTGTGAAAGTAGGGAAGAAGTAGATAGTTACATCAGCTTATGGATGGTCTTTAATAACGTGCTAAAATGTTTGAGGCTTTTTTCAAACCCTTTATCTTGAATTCTTAGGATTCATCAGAGGTGTCCTAGGATGTAGGGAGTAAGACTTAGTGGGCAAAACTCTGGGCTCTCCACCTCGTAGCATATCCACCCCTGCTTTTGTCAGAGAAACTCTTTTTATCTATAAACTTCAATGCAGAGAAAATCATAAGGAGCCATTGCTAAAATAATAATAAAATCAGTTGATAACCACTGCTATGTGCCATGAGAAGCTATCAAGTGTTTTAAAGGAGAAGGATATGCCAAATTACACATTTTAAAGTGAAGATAATGAGATTCATTATGAACATATTAGGTTTGAGGTATTACCAGAACAGCAGTACTCAGTAAGCAGTTGAAGATACATATTGGAGCATGAAATAGAAGTTAGAAAATCTCAACAGAGAGAATCCAGTTAAAGGCTTAGGAGCAGATGACATATCAGTGAGATCTATGTAACAAAAAAGAAAGAATGAATCAAGACTGAATTCTAGGGAGTCAATTATTTAAGAGCCAGAAGAAGACAGTAAAGAAGGATAATTAGAGAAATATACAAAAGAATCAAAAAAGAGCAAAGAACCCAAATTAAAATGAAGCTGAGAAAAAAGCAGTCAACAGAAGCAAGTTAATCAGAGATGAAACAATGTAAAATGATAATTTATATGTCATTAGATATTGGGGAGAGAAAGTCAATAAGGGAGTTTTGCAAAAAGTTTCAGTAGAAAGATGGGAAGAAAAGTCAGATATGGTAGAGATTTAGAGCGTTATTATTTTGACTTATCCTTTATTTCACATTACCTGTTGGATCAATTTAATTTGTGCAAAATTAGCTCTGTTAGGTATCCTCAAAAAAATAAATGAAATCATTAGCAGAGAAAAAGTGCCAAAATTTAAATTTACATTGAAAACAGATTCCTAAAATTTTTCAAATTTAAAATTTTTCTCATAAAAATAGTTCCAGGATGAAATACTGAGATAGCAATAGATAGGAGAATGTACATGGAACAGTAAACACAGACATTCTGATAAGCCTTGTAGATTATATAAAAGGAAAGTATCCTTTGGGTTTCTAGAAAGTCACTTATAAGTGTGGAAAGTCAAATTACTATTGACTATTTCAATAATAATAATCTTATGCCAGAGGCCAATGAATTGATATGTTTAACACTCTAGGAAAGAAAATGTGAGCTAGTGATTTTATACCTAACCAACTGACTTTCAAATAAAAATACTGTGCACTGTTATAAATATACAAGTATATAGTATTATTCATATGATCACTTCCTCAGGAAATATTATTTCCATACATATTTCTTGAGGAACCTATTAAATAATTAGATTAGATTACCAAATGGCAGAGTAGACATGAATGTAAGTACTGGTAAAGAACATAAAAAAAATATATTTTCCATCAGAACCAAGGTTAAATAATGATTTTTTAAAAAGACCAGTGGTTATAAAAATAGTTATAAAGGAAAGGAAAGTATTTCATAGCTCTATTCTCTAGTAAAGTAGAAAGAATATGACCATAAAAATATAAGAATAGAGTGAGAGGATCACATGACTGACATAATAAACTCTTTGGTTGCTTATGGTTATTGAGAGTAAAATTTATGATATATCACATACCATGGAAAAAGAGGGGAGGAGAAAGAACTGATTAGCTGCTAATTTCCATCTTGCTAGTAGTAGAATGTCAATCAATATATAATGAGGGAAAAATATATATATAATGAGGGAAAATCAGAAAAGATCATTGCCTTGGGTAGAGTTATTAATGCAAAAGTAGGTAGTAAAATAAAAACTTTACTAAATAAAAAATAAAGATCGAGAAAATAAACCACATAATGAAATGGTATATAAAATGCTTAGCACAGAGCAAACACATCAATAATATCAATAAGTGCAGATGCATTTAACTCATTAATTAAGTAAAAAGATTTTCATATTGCCTAACAAGTAGTATATTAGATAAATTAGTGAAAGGACTCAGAAAGGACCAGTGAACTAAAATACGGTATGTTCACAAGTGAGACAGGACAATAGGATGTTGTGGAAACCACATAACTAGAAGTAGATTATTTCTAATTCATCTGGAATAACCATCATCTTGAATCATATTCATGATCTCCTTTTTTTTTTTTTTTAAAAAAGATTTTTATTTATTTATTCATGAGAGATACACACACACAGAGAGAGAGAGAGAGAGAGGCAGAGACACCGGCAGAGGGAGAAGCAGGCTCCTTGCAGAGAGCCCGACGTGGGACTCGATCCAGGGCCTCCAGGATCACGCCCTGGGCTGCAGGTGGCGCTAAACCGCTGCGCCACCGGGGCTGCCCTCCTTTTTTTTATAATGTAGTTTTGTTGTACCTATAGAGCATAATTTTGAATTTAATTTTTTACTTTCATTTTTATTTTTTTAGATTTTATTTGTTTATCCATGAGAAACACAGAGAAAAAGGCAGAGACATAGGCAGGGGCTAAGCAGGCTCCCCATGGGGAGCCTGTTGCAGGACTCGACTCCACGACCCTAGAATCACCACCTGAGCCAAATGCAGATGTTCAACTGCTGAACCACCCAGGTGTCCCTAATCTTTAAAATTTCTAAATTTACCTAAAAATCATGCTTTTTAAAAACACTTCACTTGTGTCAATACTAACATCTATTCATATGACAATATGTGTTTCTAATTCATTTAGGTGACTACTTTATAATAGTCGTGTGTGTAAACTTACTCATCCTCTTTCCATCATTACCCATTTAGGTTTATTCTAGGTTTTTACTATGGTTAAGAGAGTTACTGTGGATGGATATTCCTTTACCTAAATGAAGCAGGGAAGCAGTCTCATTTTTTCTCACGTGGTTAATTTTTTTCCAACTTATTGTCAGTCATTTGACCCACCAATTCTGGCTTATTTTGAGTTCCATACATGCCCTGGTCATTATGCAGGCACTCTGTCTGTCCCCTTGGTCTATTTCTGCAAATCAATCACTAGCATATGTTGGCTAATTGAATTTAAATAAAAAAAAAGATTACTAGATAAATTACCATGGTTTCATAAATGTACTTCTCTGTTCTAATATCCCATCCTCTCATCCTAGATCCAATGTTGAATTTAAGTGTTATTTCTGCTTAGTTTTCTACAATCTTCCAACGTTTCCTTAGCCTTTCCTTGTCTTTAAAGATCTTGACACTTTAGAAGTATGGGAAAGTTATTTTTCAAATTTCCTCAACTTTGGTTTGTCTGATATTTTTTCATAATTGAACTGGGGTTATGCTTTTCTGGCCATTATGCCACACAAGAAAGATCTTGTGTTTTCCTGAGTGCATGATATCATGGGGTTTATGACAATGATATGTTTTTACTGATGTTGTCATTGATCACTTGGTTGTCATTGTTGTCACTGATCACGGGTGTCCTCTGTGGACTTCCTATACTATACATAACATTACTATCTATCAATTTTTACTTAATAAATATTTTGGTGAAGATATTTTGATATGATGCAAATCCCATTTTTCTCGAGATATTAACCAATTAGCTTTAGTATCCACCAATAGATCTCATTGGCAGAAATCTTACTCTGATATTTATCTAATGCTTATTTTCTATTTCCCTATTCCCTTACACATTTATTGGTTGAATTCTGTTATAAAGAAGAGCTTTCCCTTACCTCTTAATTGAGTATGGACTTGGATATTTCTTTTATTCTGCAGGCTAATCCCAATATCATAATTTATTTTGATGTTCAGAGTGTTCCAGTTTGGGCCGTTAGGTTGGCTCTTATCTTGTTTTGACAAGCCCTAATCTTTCTTATTTTCTGGAACTGGATTCATGTATTTTCTCTTCCTAGTCCTGGAATTAACCACTTTCCCAAGAAGCCCCACTTCTATTTATTGGTGAATAATATTTAGAAGCCAAGATACAGGCATGCATTTGGAGGCTATTTTTTTAAAAGATCTTTTAAAAGATTTTATTTATTTATTTATGAGAGACAGAGAGAGAGAGAGAGAGAGAGAGAGAGAAACAGGCAGAGGGAGAGGCAGGCTCCCCACTGAACAGCGAGACCAATGTGGGGCTTGATCCTAGGACTCTGGAATCATGACCTGAGCCAAAGGCAGGTGCTAGACTCTTATTTTACACACACACACACACACACACACACACACACACACCTGTGTTCATTGAGTAGAATTGTCCATATTATTTTAAATCTTAATTCTTTTCAGTCTCTTGATTAGCATATGTGGATGATTTTGTCTAAGTTTGTATGATACAACTTCACCATGGTATGAAATCACAGATTCAAGAAAGCTTTTCTCATCTTGACTCTTACCTGCAGTTGAGAAAAATCCAATGATACAAATAAGAGGAAAAAAGGTGGATTTTATTTAAAATGTCATTATTTCCTTGGGAAACCTGAACCTCAAGGACAAATAGAACTGGTAGTCACCTTGACCACCTACCTGTAGGGCTCCTGCTCTATCTAATATCACAGTCTCTTTCTGTATTGTTGGATGGAATTTCCAAATTGCTTTATTTTGTGAACTTGGCTACTGGCATTCTCATGCATCATGTAGCATGGACAATTCATCAAATAAGGACTTAATCTCTTTACTCAGCCAAATAAACAAAATCACGAAGATGGACTATTTGGCATGACTTGGACTACATGCCTATCCCTGAACAAATCAACAGTCATCAAAAGATATAAGTCTATAATTAGGATTCCTCACTACAATCATACGGTAAAATGTGGGAGAAGTATTTCCCCAAAAGGTAGAATTTGGTCTCAGAGAATGAGTAGTCAGAATAAAAGCCAGAATCTCTAGTCTTAGGCAATAATTTAAAAGATACAAAGAATTCATTACATGTGTATGTTAGGGAATATTCTGCACAAATGAAATTAGAACCTTGAAATCAAGAAGGCACAAGAAAATATGATATAGCAAGAGGAGCCTGTGTGAGCAAGAATATGGAGTGTTTCAGAGTAAATGAGTTCATAAAGAATTTACATGAAATGTGTAGAAGTTTGAAATTTATCCTGGAGTCAGCAAGATCTTTTTATATACTTATTTTTGTCTTAACTAGGACAGCAATATCATTAGATTGCACTTTGCACTTTGCAAAGCAATCACTTTGGCAAAGGTTATTGATGAGTCAGGGCAGAAAGTTCTGTTTGGGTGAGGAATGATGAGAGAGCTTCACTTAGGTATAATAGAAAGGCTAAGAGAAAATAAAATCAAGTCCCTTGAGCTCATTTTATTAGAAGGAAAATGGTAAGTCAAATAGGATACCTGATTTTGTTTGAACAAATGACTAAATGATCACGTTGTTTACAAATAGTAATCATCCATTCCAGTTTGCCTGAGACATCCAAGTTAACATGCATTGTCCCACCATAGGTATTATTTAGTGACCCTTTTCAAGTATGTCTTACTTTTGGTCACTAGATTATTCTTATATAGTAAGATTACAGAAGAGAATTGGGTATGAGAAAAAAAAATAAATTATTTTAGGATATATTGGGTTTGGCACTTTGCTGTTACATCCAATTGTAAATGATCATGTTAATCTGATTAAATATTCCAGTATACAGTAATTAATTTGCCTATATGGACTACATCATTTGTTAAGCATCCTGAATAAGAGATTTGGATCCAAAGTGGAAATGTTTGCTGTGCTTTGTCTTTTTTCTACTGACTGCATTGTTAACCCTCACCAATTATCTTGTAAATGTACAGAATTAGATGTGAGGTCTCTGGGTTCAAATATATACAGCACTTAGCATGAACCCACTACAATCCTTGGGGAAAAAAACTTCACAAACTAAAGACCTATGGGGAGTGGTCTGTAACTGCTTTTGAATGTGAAGTAAAGCATATGCAGTAACATATTTTTTTAATCAAACTTTAGATATTTGGTCCTAATAAAACTGTTTTGTATGCTTCCTCAAAATGCAAGAAATGAAGTAGACTATAGATAGTAAAGTATTACAATTTCTGGGAGTTTAATGACTCAAAGGAACAAAAATATCTGGAGGAAAAAAAGCACTTTCCTGAAAGTACAGTCACTGTAAGATTTCAGGATAATTTAGGAAATATTCGTTTATTTATTATCTCATTTAATTAATACTTCTCATGGAAATGGTACTGATTTTCTTGCTTTCATTTACGTTTTCACATTCCACCCTGGACATATTCCACAGAATATAAAATGTAGCACATTAATTTTAAGAATTATATATTCTTTCCCCTGAATTGAATTAAGAATATTTTCTTTGTCAGATTTCTTCCTGTATCATGTATATACATTCCTTGGGGGCAAAATAACAAATTAAACCTCAATAATATCTTGGAAAGAAATTCATTTCTCCTACAAATCCATTATCCAGCTTCAGGATATATTCTTAAATTTCAAAAGCTATTTACTTCATAGTTTTACAAATGCTTCTGCTGTTTTCCAACACACTACTTACCAAAAACAAAACAAACAAAAACACTTGAATTGTGGAAACAAAACACTTGAATTGTGGAAGTGGAGTCAGAAAGTAGAGAAAGCATGATGAGAAGACAGGACAGGAGGAGGTCAAAGAAACAATTGGATAGATTTATGTCTGGGGAAGGGTGGAAAAGGCAGAAAGTATTGCTAAAGAGTGACTCCACATAATAAAGTCATGACAGACTCTGCTTCTTTGAAATGAATTTCGATACTGGTCAACTTTTTATTTTTTTTATTTTTTTTATTTTTTTTATTTTTTATTTTTATTTTTTTGGTCAACTTTTTAACGTGGACCTTATTCTAGCTACGACAGATAAGAATGTCTACCTATAGCCAAAATTGAGTGCTCCAGGTAGATAGATGGCCAAATAGTTGAAGACTACAGTCTCTATAGGAACTAAGATACTTCCCATTATAAGAAAAGCCCACATAGAATATGCAGAGCTATCCCTCCCTCCCTTTTCCATAGCAAGCCTAAGTAATATATTATGATCCTTTTTTCTATGGAGTCTGGACATGGTCTGACAACACTTGCAATATAGTGCTTTAGACAGTCACCACCAACCAACATTGGCACATGATCAAAAATCTATTTCCCTCTTAGTTGAACCCATTTTTAAGCTTGTCTAATCAAAGTTACCATAATAAAATCAAATAATATGGCCAGAAAGGCATCAAATAACATTGAGTTTGACTCCTACCCACAATGGTTGAATCTTTGGATTAGAACCTTCCCAAGTTTTGATCTAAAACATTGCTTAGAACAGAACCACTGGGAGGGATTTTTAAAAGCTGGCGAAATACTTAGGTCCAACATTTGGGCCTTTCAATGTTCTTTTTCCTACTTTCTGACTCCACTTCCACAATTCAAGTGTTATGGCTTGAATTGTGTCCCTCTCAAATTCATATATTGAAGCCCTCACCATCACTACCTCAGAATGTGACTATTTGGATAGAGACTTTAAGGAGCAAAATTTAAATGGGATCATTAGGATGGATCATAAGCCAGTATGACTGGCGTCTTTACAAGAGGAGGAGATTAAACATAGACAACTCAAACTGAGGGAAAACCATGAGAGGACATAGAAAGAGGGCAGAAATTCTGGGCCTCAGAAGAAATCCAACCTGCTGACAACTGGTCTTGGAATTCTAGCTTCCAGAATTGTGTTTTTTGTTTTTTGTTTTTGTTTTTATGGCAGCTCTAGTAAACTAACACAATGACAACACTTCCTAGTTCAACACACCATCAAAAGTGAGATATTAACTGACAGATCACTCATTTTTTTTCGATATTTTTATATATATATTTTATTTATTAGAGACACACAGCGAGAGAGACAAAGGCAGAGACACAGGCAGAGGGAGAAGCAGGCTCCACACAGGGAGCCCAACATGGGACTCGATCCCAGGTCTCCAGGATCACGCCCTGGGGTGAAGGTGGTGCTAAACCGCTGAGCCACCCGGGCTGCCCCGGATCACTCCATTTTTAAATAGGTTTATAGGTTCTGTCTTTGTCCCCCCCTACAATTACATTTTTATAGGTAAAATTGTCATGAAATTAGGCCAAGCATTTATCAAAAGTTTTGTTTCTAACTGAATGAGATGTCTAGCAGGTGTTTGTATTATTGGAATCTCCGGTCAGTGCTATATATTGTCTTTTTGACTACTGTATATTGTGAATTAGCAAAGCATAATCTTTTTTATTTTATTTCATAACATATTTCTTTTATAAAAAATAGAATTCCTACTTACTTTCCCTTTCATTTTATCTAAATTTTTCCCATCGTGCTTTAATTATCCTGCTGATTGTCATTGAGTACACTTTTTATTTTTTTTTTTTAATAAGGTACTAGAACTACTTCTTGCTAAGGAATATCTATATTTCGAATTAGGTATTACCCTTTGTTGCTTTTGGTTAGTTTTGAAATCTGCCAAAGTACCTATGGTGCTATTTTTATATTTTGTTTAATTTCATCTTTAAAATCCATAATCTGTGCATTAGTATATAGACATCAGGTGATATAATTACTATTTCTATTTCTCTAATTTTACTTTAAATAAATTAATAAGGAACTTGTTTATCATTAGGTTTTAAGATTTTTTTATAGCCCCTTCTTCCCATTGCCATGTCATTAGTGGAATTCTATACAGTACAATTTTCATGCACATATCTGAATATATTTCTCTCTTTAAAATAATATCTACACATATTCAGATCAAAAATATATTCTTTCTAATAATTTCCTCAATAACTTTGGGAAAGGCCATCCTTAACCTTAGTTTACAGATATAAAAATGTGAAGATAATGAGTTTATGTCAAATAATGGAATTACTCTTTCAAAAACTAGGACTAATATCATTGAAGAACCCTAAAGAAAAATAATAAATAGTAAGGCACATCTGATTCAACTGGTCATATTTGTGAATCTATAAATATTTTTTTAAATTATTAGACTCAGTATGTTTAGTGACATCCATAATTAAGAACACCGGTATCTTCTAGTTTCTTTTCAAATGGGAAAAATAACCTCAAACCCAATAAAACACAGACGTGTGTTCATATTTATACATTCAGACACACATGAACAATTTTTAAACTTCATGTCTTATAAATACAATCACAAGCCACTCCGACAGTAATATGTTTTGGTTTTGGAAGCATGTACCATGATTATTTACTTGCTGAATATGTGATTAGCTTTCAAAACTTGGATCTAGTGTCACCTTTTTATAGAGCATCTTCAGACTTTCCCTGAGTAGCAATGACCACTTCTTTCTGTGTAAATCTTTGTATTTTTATGCATTTGATATCCTATGGCCTGCATTTATTTGCATGAGTGCATTTTTATTTATTTATTTATTTATTTATTTATTTGACAAAGAGAAGGGGGAGGGGCAAAAGGAGAGGGAGAAAGCATCTCAAGCAGGCTCTAAGCTCAGTGAGGAGCCCAATGCCGGCTGGATCCTGCAACCCAAAGATCATGACCTGAGTCAAAATCAAGAGTCAGACATTTAAGTGACAGAATGCTCCATGACTGCATTTTTTTATTAGACAAAAAACTTATTGAATATAAGAATATATTCATTTTTATATCTTTAGTATTTAGCACTATATTTGGAAAATAAGTACTCAGTAAGTGTATGTTAAATTATAGAATAAATGTATGTAATGCCAAGTCTTTAGCTATAAAAACAATATGAATATAGTTTTTCAGGGTTCAGACAACCTAAAAAATGTGTATTTTCATTTTTGCTCAAAAAGTAGTGTCTTAATGCTTCTTAACTGTTAGAAGATGGAGCTGGACTATTATACATAATACTAATGAGCATAAAACATATGGAGCATGTCTCATTTTTGTGCCCCAGTGCCTACTACACTAGCAGTGAGTGTAAATGAATAATGGATGAAAAGATGATTAATGTGTTCATTTATAACTGAGAAAATAAGAGGACTTGCAGCTTTGACTGAGATAATATGGAGTCTTAATATATTTTGAAATTGCTAAAATAGTATTAAATAGGGGCATTTGGGTGGCTCATTGGTTAAGAGGCCAACTCTTGATTTTGACTCATGTCATGATATCACGTTGGTGGAATCAAGCCCCTCACTGGGCTCCATGGTCAGTTGTGGATTCTCTCTCTCTCTCTCTCTCTCTCTTCTCTCTCTCTCCCTCTGTCCCTCCTCCCATTATGTGCACACTATCTCTAAAATAAATAAATAAATATTTTAAAAAAGAGCAATAAATAGTGAATATAGCATATGTATTCTACTGACTTTTTAAAATCAAATCTCTATGCAATAAACTAGTCTGCTCTTTCTTCACTCTTGGTACAATCAGTTACATACAGTGACAGAAAAAGAATGCACTTATTCTGATACTAATGTTTTTTTCCTGAAATAGCTAATTTTTTTTTTTTTTTTTTTTTTTTTGGTCAGGATTCACAGGGATGGCAATGTCACAGTAGGTTCATGTAAAGGCAGTTTAACTGAGATAACTTTTGATGTGGTATTTCTGATCGCTGGTGGTAATCTGGTTGGCTAATCAACGTCTATGTCCCAGCTCAATGTTCATGAGTGTTTCTTTTGTTTTGCCACACAATACCAGAGGATGACTTTTCCAAATGGAAAATAAATAGTTTTAAGTCAAGGACGTATAAAATGAAATTAAAAAGGAGAGAGAAAACTTTGTAATACAATTTCAGCAAATTTGCATTTCATCATCTTTTATGTGTTTCACTTTCTATATATTTCTAACTAACAATCTCTATTTCTGCCATCAAGAATCTATGGCATTACAAACTCAGACTTGTGTGAAATGATGAAATTTTACTTCCTGAATTTTAAATGCAAAATCTGGCATGCTCATTTGCATATGAGGAAATTTGTGGTTGGGGCCAACAGCCACGTTTCTCTTCAATGATGTTCAAAAACATATTTAATTGTGAACAAAAAAATATTTAAACAGGTCAAATTACATATTATTTTTTACACAAATCAGTTGCATTTTTTGTTATTTTCTCCTATTGACATTTTGACTCTGCTTTAGTGAACTTTCTTTCCTTACTCCCATTGCCCATGATCATTCTTCAATCTGTGGTTTTCTCCCAATTTGGGGCACCTTCATTTCATTTCTCTTTACTTTTCAAGTTCTCTATATTTTTGAATATTGAGCCTTTCTTTCTTCTTCCCAAGAGCTTTTCAAAAACATTTCAGTTCCACTCAAATTTTTGACTTCCTTTGTGTACCTACTGTCTCCTTCTTACTGCCTCCTAATTATTTTAAATAAATATGTATCTTATGTCTGTCTAATAGTAAGAAGGCTCTTAATGACAGGCCTAGGTCTTATAGTTTTTGTTGTTTCATATTTCACCAAACCAAGTGGTAAGCACAAAATTTCAGTTCAATTCAAAATATTTTTTGAACTGGAATAAATGAATCTTGAAAAATGTACTTTACATTAGAAAAACTATTATCAAAGGCTTTATGAACTGGAGGGTATTATGCTGAGTGAAGTAAGTCAATCGGAGAAGGACAAACAGTGTATGTTCTCATTCATTTGGGGAATATAAATAATAGTGAAAGGGAATATAAGGGAAGGGAGAAGAAATGTGTGGGAAATATCAGAAAGGGAGACAGAACATAAAGACTCCTCTAACTCTGGGAAACGAACTAGGGGTGGTGGAAGGGGAGGAGGGCGGGGGGTGGGGGTGAGTGGGTGACGGGCACTGAGGGGGACGCTTGACAGGATGAGCACTGGGTGTTATTCTGTATGTTGGTAAATTGAACACCAATAAACAATTAATTTATTAAAAAAAAAAGAAAATGTTTTGATTGAGGTAGGAAAAAACTGACATTATAGTATAATAGAGGCTACTAAGTGAGGAGCTGCCACTGTGATCTCAGAAATTGTTTACCCCAAAGAAGAGGTTAATACATAGCACACTTTCGATTTTGGTTATTTATTGCTGATAACAAATCTCAAAACTTAAACCAGCAAGAGCCATTTATAGTTTGCCATTGTTTTGTGGTTTACCTGACCATATTTGGGTGGATATTCTGTTCCATGTTGCAATGACTAGGACCGCCATTGCTTAGCAGCTGCATTCATCTGATTCATCTGAGTTGGCTGACTTGTATGTCTGATAGTTTAGTAATGGCTGTTGGCTGGGAACTCAGTTGAGGCTATTAATCAAGGTGCTGTAGTTCTTATCTGTGTGGCATCTCTCATTAGTTTCAGAGATAGTAGTGTCTCAATCCCAATTAGTAGAAGGGACTTTTCCCTATAGCTTAGGTTTTTCACAGAATGACAGTTGGATTCCAAATTGGAGTATTCCAAGTATGTAAAGTGGAAACCACAAATCACTTTAGGCATAGCTGCAGAAGTTACACAGCATCACTTCCACCAGGCTCTGTTGGTTAAAGTAAGTAATAAGGCCAGCTAAGCAGAAACAAAGAAATGGATAGGAGGAGTGGCAAAGAACTTATTGTAATTTTTGGGATGCCTGGGTGGCTCAGTGGTTGAGTGTCTCCCTTTGGCTCTGGGTGTGATCCTGGAGTCCTGGGATCGAGTACATCGGGTCCCATATCGGGCTCCCTGCATGGAGCCTGCCTCTCCCTCTGCCTGTGTCTCTGCCTCTGTGTGTGTGTGTGTGTCTCTCATGAATAAATAAATTTTTTAAAAGAATTTATTATAATTTATAATAAAAAAATCATCTCTGATTTTTAGCAAAATCCAAAACATTCAATAGATAGCTATTTAGTTAACTGTTATTTTGAAGTTAGACTTTTCAACTATGAAAAGTTAATGTAAATGATCAAACTGGATTTTCTATCTTGCAATGTTAAACTGCACTCAAGTGGCTAAGGTTATTTTTAGTGAGAAATCATTCAAAATTTAATATGATTTATCAGATATGTTTCTACACTTTTAATTCTTGCTCATCTTCATCTGTCCACTGAAAAAGACAAAAATCAGAGATTTACAGATTGTGCATCCCAAATGGTGGTCCCAGACAATATGTCAGTCATTGGCAGATATCATTAAAAGCTAGAATGATTTCAGGTCATTGAGTCCAGTTCAATGAACTTAGCTGACATCTTTTTTGTTTGTTTGTTTCCTGAGATTCCTAAGGAATCCACTAAAGTGATTTCATGTTAATAGCTCTGTGAGTTCTTGAAATGTAAGGATATCATCTTAGTACAGAAATTACAGAAAATGAAAAGCACCATGAGAAGATATCAGTGCTGGACTGAACCTAACATAATTAACTCAGTTAACAACACAAAGAAAATGGTAAGTTAATGGTGGTTCTTTGTAAAACACTGCCAGGGTGGCTAGACTTAGAGAAAGGGTAATTTTCCACCAGAAACTACAAATTAAAAACTATAATGATTGTCTTAAATTTTCTTTCATGCTGACATTATGATTTATATGTAGAACTTAGAGACAAATATGTGAATAGGCAAATTATAATACTTATATAATTATAGGATATATTATGCACTTAGGGAAACTGAAAATACATGATTAAACCAGTTTTATAATTTGTACTTCATTTTTATCACTTAGCTTTCTTAATTATTCATTTTGAAATAAATTCAGGCTTATAAAAAGTTGCAATAGTAGTCTTTGGATTCTTATATACCTGACAGTGTCTCAAAATGTTTAAGTCTTACATAGCCACAGTATGATTATCTACCAGGAAATTAATATTCTTATAATACCATTAAATAATCTACCAGTCTTATATAAGTATCATTAATTTCCGCAGTATCTAATCCAAGATCACAAACTGCATTTAGCTATCATGTCTATTTAGGCTCCTTTAATCTGAGACAGTTTCTCAAATTAAAGTCATTTTTATCCGTGATGAGAAAGTGGAAAAAAAAAAGTTCTTGAAAAGCATGTGATATTACTACTTTTAGAGCATTAATATCCCCTTATGTATTAGGATCTGAAAGAAAAACTTGTGCAATTGTGTTCAATTGCTTTTTTTCCCCACCCAAAATAGTTTCTTACAGATAGATAATAACAAAGGTAACTCAACCATTTCAAGGACAGGAGTTTGGCCACTAGATGACAATAGCGTCCTTTCTCATTTGGCAGGATTTCTTTCAGTCTTGCCCAGTTTCCAGTTCAAGATCTACCATCAATGGCATCCTAATCAAAGGCTTTCTAATATTCTCATACTATCTGGACATGATAGCTTTGCCAGAAAATTCCACAGTATACAGATCACATTGTTTTGTAACTACCTGTTTACATGTTTATTTCCCCTATTATACTATGAAATACTTAAGGAACCTGCTCATCTTTTGTTTATTCTTATACTCATGGTATCAACTACTATAGCTAATAAATATAGTTTTTTGTTAATATGTGTTTAATAAATACATATGTGGGGTAATATCTCCACTATACCTTTAAAAAAACTTTCAGGGATCCCTGGGTGGCGCAGCGGTTTGGCGCCTGCCTTTGGCCCAGGGCGCGATCCTGGAGACCCGGGATCGAATCCCACGTCGGGCTCCCGGTGCATGGAGCCTGCTTCTCCCTCTGCCTCTGTCTCTGCCTCTCTCGTTCTATGTGACTATCATAAAACAAAACAAAACAAAAACAAAAACCCACAACTTTCAGACAAAATGAGCATTAATCCTTGCTCAGTACTTTATGTATACTCTGTATTATTTGATGCTTTTTTTAAAACAAAATTGGAATTATATTTAAGTTTGTTCTTTACAGGCTGGTTTGGAGTCCTCTATTGGTCAGTTACACTGGAAAACTATACTTAGTTATTGTCCAGTTTTAAGGGCCTTTTATTTAACTAAAGCAATCTTCTTGATCATCTTTCAGACAATGGTGACAATAAAATCCCAGTTTAGACCAGTTAAATATAAATAAAAGTATACTGTGGGCTTCCTCTAGAGTTCTATTTTTGTAAACATGTTATTTTGTTCCCTCCTTCATTTTTCCATTGAAATGAGTACATTATTACTCCTTTATAATGAGCTGTTTCAGTGGGCATCTTATAATCATGGGAGGAGCTCACAAGGGAAAGCTGAAAACAATAAGAAGGTTATAGTCCCACTTTTATTGATCTACTGTAGAAATGGCAATAATTGCCTGCATCTGGAATGTTTGTATGAGACACACAACTTATAAATAAGCCCTATATGATTGTGCCAAGTTACCTATGGGCTTAGATTTTAAATTCCATGAGGCAGGCACCATATTTATTTTTATATTAACTTTCCAGTGACTAGTAGAGGGCCTCATACATACTAGGGGGCTGAAAAAATACTTGCTTGATAATTTATGAATGAATGACTTCTGAAATTCCTAGATATACATATGTTAAATTGAAATATTCTCCTTTGAGATGGCCATTCATAAATAAACAAATAAATAATAAAGTTTTCAAAGAATCAGTGAAAAACTCAAAAATTAATCAAAAGGAATACTTGATTTTTCATTTTTTTCTGCACATGACTATCATGTTTGACATGTGTTTACCCTTTATCTTTTGAATGACATATATTCTGATTGAATTGTCCTGAGTAAATACAATGAATCCTCCCATTATCTCTAAGCTAATAATGAACTATATTTGATTTTGTGGCTTAATCCAAGACTGTTGTAAAAGCCCAATGATCTGGCATTGTGAAGCATTCTACTCCTTAAGTGTGACTGGATAAGTTTTTCCTGTTATTTTTATTATAGGAAAGAAAACTTGGTACCTTGAGGGGTTAATAAGAGAAGCAAAGATGGGCAGATTTGTGATAGACATTGAGATGTGTTAGTGTAAAGAAAAAGCCATAGAAAATGTTAGAAGCAGCAGAAAATAAAATTAATTTTTTCTCTTATTCCTTCAATATGCATTTAATGAAATGCATTTGACTTTTTCCAGTGTCAATAAATCAGATAAATCACAGTGTCTCTTAGAAGATTGAGCTATACAAAGCTCCCGTGGGTCAAGATCCATTCTCCTCTCCTGGCAAAACAAAGAGCTAAGGTACATATAACCATGAGAACTTAAGACCATCTAGATATCATGCTAGTTGTTGGTCAATGTTAGTAAAACCAAACTACAGAAGGATGTGGGGAGAAAATGAGCAAAACAAACCCGGTAACAAAACTGTTGTAAAAAATTAAGAACACATGAAATATGAGGTCATAGAGTAGGAGGTCAGAAAGATCAATCATGAATTGGTGGTGGATAGTAATAACATTTGAACTGCTTACGGCTGGCTCAAGCTTAAAGCCTATTTAAACCATCTAGTTGTGTTTAGAGTGAAGGTAATAGCTTTCTTTTCTCTTTTTAGATAAACAAATTGCATAAAAACAAAACATACTAAAGATCTTTCCCAGAATTTGTTATCTTGTTGCTTAAATTTAATTATTTTTTAATTAACAGACTAATTTTTAGAACTGTTTTAGGTGTACAGAAAAAAAGGAAGTATAGAGTTCCCATATAACTCCTTATCCATACATGCAAGTTTCCTCTATTATTAATATCGTACATTAGGGCCATACATTTATTACAATTGATGTACCCACATAATGCATTAATTAAAGCTTACCGTTTATATTAGGGTGTTCACTTTTTGTGTTGTAGTTCTATGAATTTTGACAAATTCATAATGACATGTATTCACTATTTATCATATGGAATAGTTTCATGCTCTAAAAAAATCTCTTGTTCTCCATCTATTCCTTCCTCTCTACCTCTTCTCCAAAATCTTGGGAGCACTGATCTTTTTGCTGTTCTTATAGTTTTTTCTTTTTTAGAATGGCATATAGTCAGAACCATATATTATACAGGCTTTTCAGATTGGCTTCCTTCACTTAGCAAATGCATTTAAGTTTCCCTCTTATCTGTTCATGGCTTGAAAACTCAGTTTTTTCTGATGCTGAATTATATTGCATTGTCTGGATGTACCACAGTTTATCCATTTACCTACCAAAGGACATCTTTGGTTTATTCAATTATGAATAAAGTTATAAACATAATGTGAAGGATTTTGTGTTGACATATGTTTTGAGCTCCTTTGGATAAATACCAAAGACTGTAATTGCTAGATCATACAGTAAAAGTATATTTAGTTTTGCAAGACACTGCCAAACTATCTTCCAAACGGCTATAACACTTGTATTCCCAAAAGTAATGAATAAGAGTTTCTGTTGTTCTACAGTCTGGCCAGCATTTGGTGTTGTCAGTGTTTTGGATTTTAGCCATTCTAATAGATGTGTAGTGTTATCTCGTTGTTTTAATTTGGAAGTTCCTGATGCCATATGATGTTGAATATTATAATGTATGCTTATTTTCCATCTATTCGTCTTCTTTGATGAGATGTCTTTTCAAAACTTTTGACCACTCCTTAATTGGGTTGTCTTCTTATTTTTGAGTTTTAAGAGATCTTTATATATTTTGGATGGATACCAGTACTTTATCAACTATATGTCTGCAAATATTTTCTCCCAGTCTGTGTCATGTCTTTTTGTTCTTTTGGCAATGAGTTTTTCAAGAAAATAAATTTGAAAACTAACAATACAACAATTTTAAGCTGTATTTATAATTTGTAGAGATACTCTGTAGCAGTAAAACATAATATGACTATAATTACTTAGATCATTAAGAAAGTTTAATAAATAATAGTAAATAATCCCCAACTATTTCTGGGGAAATTATTTTCCATTATTTGAAATAATTTCTGGAAAAATATGTGCTGTTATGGTAATGTTGGCTGTTGGTGGTGTTGATTAATGAAGGTAGAAGAAATAAGATGCTTCTAGGTTTTATTAGAATATAACTGTTGTCATAATTGACAAATACTTTATAATTATGAGCTTTTGTTTATAAATACGTACATAGTAAGCAGAAGCTTGCAACTTTTTATAGTCCATGCTACAGATGAGAGTGGATTTCATGAACTATTTATTGACAAATGGTCTATTAATCATTCAAAAGATAAATTTAATAATGAAAAAAGTTAATTCAACTTAATTTATACTAACTGGTCTTATTATAAGTTAACTTTGATGAAGTAACTGGGAATACAGCTATATTAGGCAGATTCCCAGTTACAAGTAAACTACCTCTCGCTGATTTAAGCAAAATAAAGAAACATTATAACATACTCATAGCTCAGAGTGGCAGAGATGGATAGCTATCAACAGATTTTGTACTTCCTATTCTACTGAATGAGTTGTTGCTGAGAAATTGCTGTAAGCTCTGGACTATATGTTCCTTTATCTGTGACTCTATATAGGTCTGGTGTCTGGGTCTCATTAAGGAATGTGAGCATAAGTGATTTGTGCCACTTCTGTATAAAAGCTTTAAAACTGGAGTAACTTCTCCAGTCTCTTTCTTTCTCTCTCTCTCTCACTGGAGATAATACTGATTAGGTCCTAGGGGGTTATAGAGCATCGAGATAGAAACAGTCTGAGCCATCTACTAACCAAAACACCTTTGAAGTTTGGGTTGATGGGAAACGACCTTCTGTGCTTTAAGCCACTAAAACTTTGAGTGATTTATTAAAGCAGCCACAGTTACTCAATTGATATGTACATAGACTTGCTGGAGTTTTAGATGATCAGGCTTAGAAAACTGGCAGCAGTAATGGAAAAATAAAAGTAAAAACCACAGCTAAATCTCACCATTGAATCAGTTGAGTAAATACACTTCTGTCCCCATAGCTGAACAATGGAAATTGTGACTTTGCTTGGCATTGGCACTGGACACTGGGTATTGCTGCTGGCCGTGCTACCACTGGCACACCAGGATACTTAAATTTGCTGCAGTCTCTGCAGCTACCACTAGACTTTATTTTCCATTACTGTGCAATTAATTTCTGACTGAAAGTTAGCTTTGACAGGTGACATTGGATTAGCTTATGTCACATTTAGGTGTTCAACTGAAATGTTGGGTGCAGGAAGGTGCTGGAAAGATGAGTGTCTGCCTTTTTTGGCCTTTATAATAGGAGACAAGCAACTGAACTCCTATGGACAGCCACCTCTTTATTAGAAGACTATTTATATATATATAAATAAAATTTATATATGTATATAAATGACTATTTATATATATATATAATTTAAATTTATATATATAATTTCTTTCATAAACATGAAAGACACCTAACTCTGGGAAATGAACAAGGGATAGTGGAAAGGGAGGTGGGTGGGGGTTGGGGTGACTGGGTGATGGGCACTGAGGGGGCACTTGGCAGGATGAACACTGGGTGTTTTATATATATATATATAAAACATATATATACATATATATAAAACATAATATGACATGAAATATATGTATATCCCGTATACATATATATACAGGGAACTGGCATTTAACACATTAATTTTGAGAAGTGTATTATTTACCTATTATTGTATAGCAAATTGATCCAAAATATTAATAACTAAAAGAATAAATATTTATTATTTCACAGTTTCTATGAGTTAGGGATTCATGAACAATGTAGCTGAGTGGTTGTATCTCATGGCCTCTCATGAGAGACCCGATAGGGGCTGCAGACTCTGTTGGTTTGGCAGGAGCTAGAAGATATGCCTATAAGATGGTTTACTCACATGGCTGTTGGCAGGAAACATCAATTACCTCTAATAGAGGCCTCTTCACAGGACTACTGCGTGTTCTCATGACATAGCAGCTGACTTCTCCCAGACTGAGTTATCTGAAAGACAACAGGAGAGGAAGATGCCACAATTTTCATTATGATTTAGTCTCATAAGTCACACACCATCACTTCTGTCATATTTTATAAGTCACACAGACCAACCATGCATAGTATAGGCTGGGAGAGGACTAAACAATGATGCAAGTATCAGGAGGTAGGGGATCCCTGGGTGGCACAGCGGTTTGGCGCCTGCCTTTGGCCCAAGGCGCGATCCTGGAGACCCGGGATCGAATCCCACGTCGGGCTCCCTGTGCATGGAGCCTGCTTCTCCCTCGGCCTCTGTCTCTGCCTCTCTCTCTCTCTGTATGACTATCATAAATAAATTAAAAAATTAAAAAAAAAAGTATCAGGACGTAGTGATCACAGGGATCAGTTTGGATCACAGCCACCACAGAGTGGGATTTGTTTTGTCACTACACATACCAATTTCCACTATAGAATTTTAATTATGACATATGTAAGTTTCAAATAAGAAGAGGTTATTTTATTGACCCAGTTACTACCAAATATTGCTCTAAGTTTAATTCCTAATTGATATCTCTACCAGTTTCTGGGGTTCCAGTCCATTTTATGGGAAGAATAACTTGTTTCCAGCTCTCAAAAATGACTTCCAATAGTATTATTGATAATTTCTATACCTTCATATTTCCAAGGCAGTATTAAACAAATGAGCTGGTAAGAGGTAAGAGGTGAGATAGGAAGTTGATGCTGTTCACTTACCTGAATGGCAGTTTAACCATATTAGTTAGATGTTAGAGGCTGAGAGAGGGAAATGTAGAAATATCCTGAGAATCCAAAAGAAATGATGAACATTCAGAACCAGGTAATGACCTACTTGCCCTTGCCTGAAGAAAAGTGTGTATGCTGGGAAAATGCCAGCAGAGGAAAGAGTATGTTTTCCCAGCAGAGTGGATAAGGAAAAGTTGAGACAGGTGTAAGGCCTAATAGTGAATGAAGGATAGAATTATGTAGCATTATATAGGCAGTTATAAACACAGTGGACTTTAAGAGAAGATTTTAAAGTGATCTGAGTAAATGGAAAATATTTTCTAAATACTATAGGAATAAGGGTGAATGCAGAGGAATAGAATAAGGGGATAATGCAATAATGAAGGCAAGAAAAAATGGCTGCTTATCCAATATTAGATATATTGTGATGGTAGAGTTAACAAGACAATTTGCTTCTGAATTGTATGGGAGGTATGAGAGAAAGAGATAAGTCATGGCCTCAAGATGATTGGCTTGAGATCCTGAAGAAAGTGAAAGATTTTTAGGTAAAACTGTCTTTTGTCAATAGCGGTAAGAATGAAGAGATTGGTTTTAAGGAGGGCATGTGATGTAATGAGCACTGGGTGTTGTATACAACTGATGAATTATTGAAAACTACATTTGAAACTAATGAAGTACCATATGTTGGCTAATTGAATTAAAACCAATATCTTTTTGTTTGTTTGTTTGTTTGTTTGTTTGTTTTAAAGTCTGTTATATTTTTAAGGTGCTAAATATCCAGGGGAAAGTTAGATGGTTTGATATACCAGACCTGGGCATTCTGAGATTTACACGGAAGAGGATGAAAATCAGAAAGGAGACAAGAAGAATATGTAAGCTAGAAGTCACACAGAGTGGTGTCTTAAAAGCCAACTGTAGGAGTTAAGTCAAGAGAATGGAACCATCAAATTGTACTAAAGGGTGAGAACTGAACAGTGAGTTTAGTCATATTGTTGTCCGTAGTGACCTCTGTGAGCTTTGTGTTAGATGAGTAGAGACTGCAATCCTACCAGAGTGGGATCAGAAAAAATGGAAGAGATAAATAAAAAAGCAAGGAGCTGTGCTACAAAGGAGGTTAAGGAAAAGAACAATGTCTATAGAGGGATGTAGAGTCAAGATCAAGGTTTTTGTTTTGTTTTGTTTCCCCAGGAGGAAGAACCCAAAAGGCATATGGAAGTGTCTGTACCTCACTAAGTTTGTAGAGTTGAGACTCTATTTAATTTTGCTTCAGTTTTCATAGAAGAATAGTTCACACATGATTGAATTTTTATTTCAAACAGCTGAAATAAAATAGAAGCAAGATGAAGATTGAGATTGCTGAAAAATCATGGGGAATCTGCAGCAGCTCTACTGTCTTAGAAACTCAAGAAATGCACAATTTCTGGTTAAACGTTTTTAGAGAGGAGAGAGAGAGTGAGAGCAGAAAGGGGAAGAGGGAGAAGGAGAGAGAGAATCTCAAGCAGGCTCCATGCGCAGCACAGAGCCCAATAAGGGGCTCCATCTCACAAACCTGAGATCATGACCTGAGCAGAAATTGAGTCAGATCCTTCACTGACTGAACCAGCCAGATGCCCCTGGTTAAACATTTTTAGAGTCTTAAAGGTTTCAATATTTTATTCATGTATTTGTCGAGCAAAACTGTTCTTTCAAGGTGAAACAAATTCCATTGGACTCTGGAACAGAATTTCTCAATCTGTGTTTTGAGTCCACAAAGTCTAGTATAAGCATTCCATTGTTCTTAGAGCAATAAATGAAGACATTTCACTTTAAGTGTATGTTATAAGTAAAGACCTAATGATATCCTCCAATTGGAAAGGTTGGGAATCACAACTTAGGGCCATAAGATATGCATCTTTCCCATTTCTGGGTGCCTGATTAGTTTATTAATCATCCAATCATACTCTTTTCTGTTTCATACAAAGCAATGTATACAAACAAAAAATATATTAGCCCTGAACAATTATAATTTGCAGGCTGTGGCTTAACATAGGCTTTTAAAGTTATTTGAATAGATTTTTACTTACTAGGATCTGATAACTATTTTCTGCAGGAGACAAATTAGTTTAGAGCCTAATTTGACTTATGTAGCAATGATTTTTTCATCAGTTAGGAGAAGTTGACAATTTACTATACTTTCCCATCTGCATTCCTCTGTTTTGGAGTCATTAATGACCACAGGATATCTTGATCAGGAAAATCCTGGTGTTTACTATTGAGGAAATTGGCAAAGTAAGGTAGGAGACCTTCCTTACCTGAAAAAAATACATGCAAATCAGCTTTCGTCTCACCCAATAGAATAATAAGAAATAGATTAGTTCTCTTCTCCTGGTTTCCACAGCTTTATAACTGTTTACCTACATACAATATAAAGGAGATTGCTTGATGATTACATGGAAGGTGATTCATGTTATTTGAAGGGTTACATTATATTTTTAGGATTATATCATATTACATTTTATTGGAAAAATTTATACAGTAATATGGAATAATAAAGAATGATCATCTCTTAAAGAAAGAAACAAAATAAACATTGACCTAATTCCTTGAAAATGCATTATACAAATATTATGATTTATAGGGAGATTAGTGGCTTGCACATTTAATTTATTCCTTAACTCACTATCATTTGGACCCTCAGTATCCTACCACCTAAACAACTTTTAATAAAAAGTTGCCGATGACTTCTAAAATCTGTCTCTTTCTCTGTTTTCGGTTCAGCTTTTAATGTCTAGAGAATCTGGCATTTTACACTTTACTACACAAGTCTTCCTTCTCAAGAATCTTGCCTCCCTCAGCTTCTGTGACACTACCACTTCAGATTCTCCTACTTTTTGGAGTCCTTTCTCCTAGTTTTTTTTTTTTTTTTTTTAATTCATTTATCTGTTGGCTTTTTGTCTAAACTTTTTCTTATCCTGATCTTTACATATTTTTAATCTAAAGGCTTTTGCATTCAGCTGAAGTCTTTTCTTTTTTAAAAAAACTCTACCAGTGTTTAACTCTGACTTCACATTACAATCACCTGGGGAGATTTTACAAAACTGAATTGCTTGATGCCACCCACAGAGATGTTGTTTCAAAATTTCTGAGGTACATCCTAGGCATTTTTATTTATTTAAAAGTTTCCTAGGTAATTTTACAGTGTAGCCAGATTTGAGAACTAGTGCTATTTACATTCTCTTGGAGTGATCTCATCCACTCATGAAGCTTCAACTACCTACTCTAAACAGAAAATTTATAAATATGTTATCAGCAGCTCTAGCTTCTCTCCTGAGCCACAGGCATGTTCTAGATAATTGCATGGTTTGGATTTCTTCCTTCCCTTATTAATTTTTTTTTAAGATTGTATTTATTTGAAAGAGAGAGAGCACAGAGGAAGAGGGAGAAGCAGATTTCCCACTGACCAGGGAGCCCAGTGCCGGACTCAATCTGAGGACCTTGGGATCATGACCTGAGCCAAAGGCAGATGCTTAACCCACTGAGCCGCCCAGGTGCCCTCACTGGATGTTTTTGAGTGCTACCAAGTGCTAGGCACTCTGCTAGACATGGGGATTCAGAAATAAGCTAGATATTATTCCCTTTGATGAATGTGGGGATAAATGGAATAAAGATAGTGGATAACTAAATAATATGCTGTCATAGCTAACCCAGAGGTAACAGGAGGAGTACATAGGATACGCACATAACTCAGAGTAGGCAGACATTTAGAATTTTCAGGAATCGTGTCTTAGGTATGCACAAAAGTTAAAATACGTTTTGAGAGTGGAGATATATTTTCCAGGTATAAAAGATATGGTGACAAGGGGAAAGAAAGGATTATTCACAGGAATAGGAGAAAGAAAACTAGGATATAGTTGGGGAAGTATACATAGGGACTTCTTCTGAAGAACTTTTTTTCCAGTAATGAGTTCGCAGTAAAATATCTATTTTTTATATCAAAACACAATAAAATAAACATGTCTTTTTCTTAAAGATTTTATTTATTTATTCATGAGAAACACAGAGAGAGGCAAAGACGCAGGCAGAGGGAGCAGCAGGCTCCGTGCAGGGAGCCCGTCGTGGGACTCGATCCCGGGTCTCCAATATCACATCCTGGGCCCAAAGCAGGCGCTCAACCGCTGAGCCACTCATGCGTCCCAAGAATAAACATATCTTTCAGTTAAAGGGTCTTGGCCAAAGTTAATACAAGAAAACTCTGTATTTATGACCTCAGAACCAGAATAATATGGGAAGTTTCCAGTTTTATTCCAAAACACAGTTGGCAGAATGTCAGACTCATGTGTAGATATTTTTTTTAAAGAGATTTTTTTTAAATTTTTATTTATTTATGATAGTCACAGAGAGAGAGAGAGAGAGAGAGGCAGAGACACAGGCAGAGGGAGAAGCAGGCTCCATGCACTGGGAGCCGGATGTGGGATTCGATCCTGGGTCTTCGGGATCCTGCCCTGGGCCAAAGGCAGGAGCCAAACCTCTGCGCCACCCAGGGATCCCTCATGTGTAGATATTTTTTTTTTTAATTTTTATTTATTTATGATAGTCAGAGAGAGAGAGAGAGAGAGAGAGAGAGAGGCGGAGACATAGGCAGAGGGAGAAGCAGGCTCCATGCACCGGGAGCCAGATGTGGGATTCGATCCCGGGTCTCCAGGATCGCGCCCTGGGCCAAAGGCAGGCGCCAAACCGCTGCGCCACCCAGGGATCCCATGTGTAGATATTTTTAAAACCACATTGAATATCGACAATGGAAACGTGTATCTCCACTGTACTGGTCCTGAGAGAGGGATCCCAACCACATCCAGTCCGTGACATCCTCTGTCACTGGATACTTTGTCATTTTCCTGATGTGTTTCAACTGTTTCTTTCATTTTTGCTTAGAGCTGTGTCATGAGTCACAAATTTTTTTTAAAAAGTTGGAAGAAAATCCATACATAAGGCAGCAAGGGGCAAGACAAAAGGGATAAAATGGAAGCAGTACAGTGCCATACAAAGAAAATTACAAAGCTGCATTTTGCAAATTTTTTCATACTAGAGTATCTACCACCTACCCTGAAGACTTATGAAGCCGTCTTGCTATAGCGTTCTTTCAGATGCACCAAAATGATGGGGACTGTCAATTCTTCCAAGTCTGACAATTAGTCTGAAATTGTCCTTTCATCAGTCATCTATTCAGTATCATAACCTTTTTAAAAACAACTTTATTGAGTTATAACTCACATGTCATATAATCAACCCATTTATGGTGTACAGTTCAATTGTTAGGATATCCACAAACTTGTACAACCATTCACCACAGTCAATTTTGGAAACATGTTCATTACCCCAAAAAGAAAACCATACCACTTAGCCCTCAGCTCCTAAGCCGTCATCCCCCCAACCCTAGGCAACCACTGATTGATTTTCTGTCTCTAGAGGTTTGTCTATTTTGGACATTTCATATAAATGAAATCATGCAATACACGGCCCTTTGTGATTGGCTTCTTTCACTTAGCATAATGTTTTCAAGGTTCGTACATATTGTTGTATGCATCTGTATTCATTCCTTTGCTTATATAAAAATTTGGCTTAGTTTTAGTGATCTCATAAATTAGAATAAAATCAATTTCCACAAGAATCCAATTAGTTTAATTATTTTATTGTGCTTAAATACACATAAGATGAACGTTTAAATTTTTAAGGTGTGCAGTTCAGTGGCATCAAGTATATTCACAGTGTCATTCACCCATCACCACTATCTAGTTCCAGAACCTTTTCATCTCCCCACATGAAAACCCATTACACAGCTACTCGAATTCTCTTCCTCCATATACCCTCGGAGCTTCTGATCTGCTTTCTATTTCTATGGATTTGTCTATTCTGGGTATTCCACACAAATGAAGTCATCTAATATGCAATCTTTTTAATCTGACTTTGTGTAGCTAAAAACATAATTCTGAGCCAGGTCCTGCAGCATTGTCCTGCATTGTTATTTGTGAATGGGCAAAAGAGGTTCTGTATCATACTTCTCATTGCACAAATTGGTTTTTAGCAGAAAAAAAATGACTATTGAGCCAGTATTATGTGCCATTATCAGATTTAAATACTTTATATAAGTGTTTTCCATCTTTATTGAGTTATAATTGACAAAAATTTTAAATATTTAATGGATATGACTCGATGTTTTGTTATGTATATACATGGTAAAGCAATCCCCACAATCAATCTCATTAACTTATCCACTACCTCATATGGTTACCATTTTCTGTGTGTGTGTGTGTGTGTGTGTGTTAAGAACACTTAAGATCTACTCTTTTAGCAAATATAAGTATTCAGTTACTGTATTGTTAGCTGTGTTCACATTGCTGTACATTAAATATCCAGAATTTATTCTTTTTGCATAATGGATTCAAAGGATAACTTTGTGTCCTTTGATCAACATCTCTCCATTTCCCCTTTTCCCCAACCCCTGGCAACCACCATTCTACTATCTGCTACTGTGAGTTTGACTATTTTAGAGTCCACATATAAAAGATATTATACAATATTTCTGTGTCTGGCTTATTTCATTTATCATAATATCTAATAGTTTCATTTATGTTGTCACAAAGTCAGGATTTCCTTCTTTTTTAAGGCTGAATAATATTCTATGTCTGCATAAATACCCTACTGTACAATGAGCATACCATGGGTATTGTACCATGAATATATATTATACCTAAGTTTACCATGTTTACTTTATCCATTCAACAGTTGATAAATATTTGGATTGTTTCTACCTTTTGGCTATTATGAGTTTTTTTGTTATAAACTCATATATCTGTAGCCAATTGTTTTTTGACAAAGGTGTCAAGACCAGTCAATGGGGAAAGAATAGTCATTTTAACAAATGATTATGGGGCAACTATGTATACACCTTAAAAAGAAAAAAAAATAGACCTGTTCTTCACACAATATAAAAATTAACTCGAAATGGATCAAAGACCTAAATGTAAGTGCTGTAAACTAGAAGACTCTTAGGTATAAATCTACATAGCCTTGGATTAGAAAATTTTTCTTAAATATAACATCAAAAGCACAGGCAACAAAAGAAGGCACAGATAATTTGGACTACTAAATCAAAATAAAAACTTTCTGGCTCAAAGGCATAGTCAAGAAAGTGAAAAGGTAACACAAGAAAGGGAGACAACATTTTGTCAATCGTGCAATTGAAAATGGTTCAGTACCCATAATATAGGAACAATTCTTATAAGTCAACAATAAATAGACAAATAACTCAATTTAAAAATGAGCAAAATACTTAAATAGGTATGTCTCCAAGAAAGATAAACAAATACCCAACAAGCATGTGAAAAGATGCTCAACATCATTAGTCATCAGAGAAATGCTTATTTCACAGTGCAATAACACTTTACATCCACCAGGACGGTTAGATCCACACACACCCCACCCAAAAAGGGAATTAACAAATTTTTATAGACTATGGAGTGATTAGAACCCTCACATATTGCTGGTGAAATGTAAGATGGTACAACCACTGTGGAAAACAGTTTGATAATTTCTGAAAATGTTAAAGACTAAGCTACATTGGAACCGTGGTCCGCAGAAGATGGTTGGAGCAGTGGTCAGAAGAGGCTTTTTTATTTTGAGAGGAAAAAGAAATTCTACTTAAAGATAATATGGGTACTCAGTTCTGCAAAGTAGAAGATCAGACACAAGCCTGAGATATGCATACACATCAATTTAGTTGAATTTATTGCCCTCTTTGGGGACAGAAAAAGAGATGCATGCATCCACTATCAAAAACAAACCAGCAATTATAACACTGTTAGAAATATGTTTAAGTAGGAACAAAACAAACATCACATCTGATCTGTTAATTTTTTTCATAGATATTTGGAATATCATTTTACAAAATAGTTTAAATTTAAAACCTTAGAACATTAATGCACTTTAAAAGTATATCATATTAAATGTACTAAACACTTAATCCTAGATGTTTGTGCTTCTTTTTTTTTTTTTTAAGATTTTATTTATCTATTACAGAGAGCACAAGCAAGGGAGAGGGGTAAAGGGAGAAGTAGACTCCTTGGTGATCAGGGAGTCCTACATCCGACCTTCGGATCATGCCCTGAGCCAAAGCAGACGCTTAACCAACTGACCCACCTAGACACCTGGTTTGTGCTTTTGTATAGAAAACATACATGTAGAAGTTTACAACATGTTCAAAAGATAGATACATACTTAAAAAATAAATCTTTGCTTGTGAGTTATATTTTATTCTTTAAATATAAGCAAATGGTTACTAATTAATGGTGATCAATTTTCTTTCTTTCTAGGAAAATATTAATTGAAACACTAGATCATAATTGATGAACTGAATGATTTCCCAAGGAGAATAGTTATTTATTCATGAGTGAGAAAACACACAAATTATTTCTGGCACACTAGAATAGAGTTTAATTTTGAACTTCAGGTAGAGACTAATAATTTTTCCTTATGAATCTAATTATAAGTGTCATTCCAAAAGCTATTTTTACTTCTGCCTCAGCTTAGTGACATTTTAAATCTCTAATAATTGGAGTATATTTAAAGATTTCAAAGGTAAACAAGATCCAAGTTTAACCTTTCTCATTTGATAAATTAAGAATACATTTTCCAATTATTCCCTTTTCTCACATTCACCAAAGAGGAAACACAATATAATATAATTGTCTAATTCTAATTCTGTTGGTGGGTTATGTTTTAATAATGCTTTCATTTCTTTAACTGAAGTTTTTTAATCTGGCCAGATTTACTATTTCTTTTGTGTACATTTTGATATTGTTTACCTTTTTAAAGAAACATCTCTCTGTAATCTATAGTTTAAAGTGTTTCAATTTAAACAACTGTTACATTCTAAATATTAGTCTATCTTCAGATACATCTTTTTCCACTACCAATCTTGTTTCATTAATTAGTCTCTTCTTAATTTCAGTCTTGTAAGTAGTTTGTCAGTTTTATTTATTTTTAAAATTGATTTTATATTATTTATTCATTTATTCATGAGAGACACACAGAGAGAGCCAGAGACACAGGCAGAGGGAGAAGCAGGTTCCCTGCAGGGAACCCTGATGCGGGGCTTGATCCCAGGACTCTGAGATCATGATGTGAGCTGCAATCAAGAGTCGGATACTCAGCCGACTGTGCCACCCGGGTGCCCCTGTTCCTCATGAATTATTTTATCACTGTTGCTTTTTCAATTCCATATCTTCCTTCTGGCTTTAGTTTTTCTTTTTGTTGAAGAGTTGACTTGTGAGTCTGAATGTCTCAAAATGTCTATTTTGTGTGTACTCTTAATGATAATTTTACAGTACATATAATTTTATTATTACCATTCTATTATCTTAGTATTTGTCTCATGGCATCTACTTTTATTTTTGGGTGACTTGGGGTATTTTCTTTTCTTTTATTCTTCACATTTAGCAGTTTTCCTAAGATGTGTTTAGATGTTGAAAAAAAATCTTTTCTACATCTTGCTGATTTTTCATCTTGTGAAATTTTCAACATGTGGAATTTTTCCCCTGGTGGATTCTGGGTGATAAACATCACCACACGTAAGTATTGCTATCTGATCAAATATCACTTGTCTCTGCTTCTTCATTAGAATATGTTGGAACTGTGCCCCATTTTCCATGTTTCTAAGTTTCTCTTCATTATCCTTCATTATTTAATTTTTCTGTAATGCATTTTTTAAAGATTTTATTTTCACAAAATCTCTACATCCAATATGGGACTCAGACTCATAACCCTGAGATCAAGAGTCTCATGCTTTGTGGACTGAGCTAGGTAGGCACCCCTCTGGAATACATTTTTACAGATTGTATCCATTATATTGTAATCAGTTAATTCTTCTTCAGCTCTACCCAGTTGTTAGATTCTCTTTTAGTTGTATCAAGTCTATCCCATACATTGACATTTTTACTGTATTTTTAAATTTCCAAAGTTCTTATAAAATTTTGTCTTATTTTTAGTTTCAAAATTATCCTTTAGTGTTCAGTAAATTCTTGTATTTTGTAAAGTTATTCCATTATTTATCTATGTAAGGATTATAAATAGAGTTGCTTTATAGTCTTTCCATCTTGCTCTATTATCTTTCTTTTCTTGACCTTTTACTCAATCTTCTGAATGTCTTTCATGCAAGTGGATATCTTTCATGTTTGATATTTCATGCTTAAGAGTTAATCTGAGGAAGTTCCTCCCTGTGTCGTGATTTGGTTTTTGCCTAAAGCCTGGTCCTATGGAATACATAGGCCTTTAGTTTTGCTCGTGGGTAGAGGTGGTGCATTTTTTGGTTTTGGTCCTGGGTTTTCACAATTTGGGCAACCCACTGAAGTTCTTCCAGTCATATTTTATATATGGACCATATAATTCCAGCTCTACATTCCTGAGTGGATACCAGTTATAACCTCCTGACAAATTCAGGGTGTTTGTCTTCTGTCCTCAGCTAGCCTTTGAGATCTTATGCCATATGTTGCATGTTACGTCACAAAATCCAGACCCTCTCACCATTGTGAGATCCATTTTTATTTTCAATCAAGATATTTCCTTCTTATTTTCAAGCACAGCTATGTATTTTTTGACCGATAGTAGTTTTTGTACAAATGTAATCTATGTACTATGAAATGTACTCATTTAAAAAGTACAATTCATTGAGTTTTGACATAGGTTTACATGATCAAGATATATGACAGTTCCATGACTACATAAAATTACTCCATGTCCATTTTTATTTTGAATATTATTTTTGAAACCATTTCAAACTTATAGAAAAGTTGCAAATATAATACAAATAATCTATCCTAAACCATTTGAAGATAAGTTGTGAAACAGATGCCCCATCATCCTGATTCCTTGTGGGTAATTCCTAAATGGAAGGTTGTTTTCTTACAAAACCAAAAAGTGATTATCAAAATCAGAAAATTAACTCTAATACTTATACATCTAATCTTCAAACCCCACTCAAACTCCATCGATTATCCCAATAATGTTGCTTATAGCAAAAGGATCCGGTGTGAATCAGGCTATTTAGGTATCCATCAGATTATCGTCTCCATCAGAAATGGTTTCTCAGTCTTTAACTTCCCTTACTTTGAGCTTTGAAGATATAGAAAAGTTATTTTGAGGAATGCCCCTCAATTTGGTTTGCCTCATATTTTCTCGTAACTAGATTTACGTTGTATTTCCTCAGCAAAAATAATAGACAGTTATGTGTGTTTCTTATTGCAGTCTACCACTTATACACAGGTTCAGGTCACCTCATTACTGTGTTTGCTGTGATTCTTTCATTAACAGTCATGTCTCATGGCTCTCTCCACTGTGAAAGTATTCTTTTGTCCTTTGTAATTATTACATATTTTGTAGAAAAATACTTTGAAATGATTCATTACTAATCAAACTCTCAATGTATTCATTTATTTATCTCTGTGTGGATGCATGCATCCCCATTTTATTTGATGCATAATGACCTTTTATTAACATTTTTATCTTTATACCTATATAGTTTAGAGTTGGCCAGTGATCCAGAACTCCTTCAAGCTGGTTGCTTTGTCCCCTTGCCATGTCTCCATTCTTTTTTAGGCACTTCCTTGCTTTCTGGAACAATGAGAGTTCCAGGATCACCTTGTTATTTACCTGCTCTTCCCCTGGATTCAGCCATTTTCCTAAAGGGCCTTTTTAGGGAGTAATGATATTTATAATCCAGTATGTTGGTGTTATGTTGCTCACTGCTATTGGGTATTGCATTTACACTAGCTCTTGTTCTTTCACCTAAAATCCCTGTCTGCATACTGCTTCCTTCTCATATCTTCATCATCATCCCTCCTTTCACTTTTAGGCAGTGTTTCTATATATCTCTTCCCCATTTTCTGCAAACCACTGTCATCATGCTTTTATTCTCAATAGTCCACTTCATAACTTAAATCAGCCCCACTTCCATTTCATGTTGCAGCACTTAACATTTTCACATTGCTTTTGAACAATGTATAAGGTGCAAAAAATACCAGTGAAAGAGTTACTATTGTTGCTAAAATTATGAACTATTCAAGATGTCAAATATCAAGATAAATATATTCTTAGAAGTGAAAGAAATTTGAGATAATAGAAATTCAAATTAATATATATATTTCTAGGGTTAATAAAACTTTTTAAATTTTAAATACTATACCATAAATGGAATGAAATGAATAGTATTTTGTATCTTACGTTATATAAATGTTAACAATATCGTCATATTAATTACTTGCAGCCTACTCAACTTTTACAATATTGTGTTAGGAAAACTTTTTAACTTTGGTTGGCTAAAGCACAAATTTTAACTTCAATTTTAAATATAACTTTCATATTAAATTGTAGGTGAATAAATGGGTAACTTCTATTCATTATAAAGGAAACCTCTTGTGGTGCCTTGAAAAGTGTCAAGAAAAAGTCAGTCACAGGATTGCTCTAGAAGAAATATACAAGCAATACATTATATAAATTTACAAAAAACTGAGCACCAAAACCAGATGATCTTGCCTTTATAAATTGATGACTAAATTTATTTGAATTTTAAAGCACCCCAATTTATAAATACTTGGTGAGAATACTCAAACACATTTGTATTTCCCTTGTTTAAAAGAGTGATCACATGCTGGCAAGGGCTAAATACTGCCTGGTTCACAGATTTGGTGTACAAATATTTGCCTGAAAGCAAGCTGTGTAACCACGCTTCATTATAGCTGGTAATTGGATGGCTGGCAAAGAATAGATAACCCTGCAAGAAAAAGAAACACACAAAAAAAGTTCAAGCTGTTAATCAACACACCTGAACCCCAAAATGCAAATACATAGTAGAGTTTGTTGCATTTTAACTAGACTTGTAAGTTAAGAATTAATTAATTTTAACAAGTAATTGTTGAGCACCTACTGTGTCACTGTGCTAGGTGCTGGAATAATTAAATTGGTTAAGACATAGCTGCCCTCAGGGACAGACTTGACAGTTAAATGACTATGATGCTCATACAGAAACAGTATAGTCCTTTCTCAGCTTCCAAGGGCCATGATAAAGATAGGTTGGCAGGTCTTTTCAGGAGCTAAGGCACTTCCATATACAAATTGTTTTGTGTGGACTTGTCTTTCTTTTGTCATCAGACAAAAAGCCTCTATGTCTTAGATATAAACCTGCTCATTTGTCCATAAAGTAGATGGTTGAATTTCGGCATTAGTACTATGCCTTAAATGTAAATATGTGATAGGCTTTCGGTTATAGTTACCTGCTTTAAAATGTCTTTTCATGCTTGAAATGTTGCCAGGAGATAAGCCTAAAGCACCTGGTCAGTCTTGAAGTGGCCAGGTTACATGGCCTCTACTTGCTTGACCATTTCCATTGAATCAGAGCCTCACTCAGCTGACTTTTTCAGGTGGGGAGATCAAGGATCCCTCTCCCCACTATCCTGAGGCAATTAGATATCGCAACGCTCAGATACCACTGCTATTCCTCTTGCCGAGAGAGAGAGAGGACAACCTGGCTCCTTCTCAACCATCTGGATGTCATATATCTTGCCTGGAGTAATGAAACCCAGTGATTCTTTCCTCTCCTCTTTGACTAGGGAACTTCCCTAATAAGCTCCCTGGAGGATTGGGAAGCAATCTTCTGTAAGCACTTATAATCTGCACATTTTTATTATTAATATATTTGATATATATGTCTCAAATGTGGCAGTATTTCCTATCTATCACTGTTTGTTCATGTCTTTTGCTTGCTTTTATCTTTCGGAGCTTTACTATGTGTCTTACTGTTTTGTATAAAATTTAGCATTTTTATAACTTTATTGAAGCATGTTTTTTGCACGTCAAAATGTATGTACAAGTTGATGTGTTTTTTTATTTTTGTTTTTAAAGATTTACTTATTTATTTTAGAGAGAGAGGGAGAGTAGGGTGGAAAGGCACAGAGGGAGAGGGAGAGAGAATCCCAGGCAGACTCTCTGCTGAGTGCAGACGCCAAAGTGGGGCCATTCCTTGACCCCAAGATCATGACCTGAACTGAACTCAGGATGTTTAACAGCTGCCTATTGTCTGGCACTGCATTGGTGTGGGCTTTTTTTTTTTTTTTTTAATAAACTTACCAAGTTATAGAAACATCATCAGAAACCAGTGTTCAAATACTTCTTTCAATCCATTGGGATTCCTAATGTCCCTTAACTGTTAACTTCATCCTGCCACCCATCACTCCCTACACTAGACAGTCTACTAGTTACTAGTACATCCCCTAATAATTACAAGTACACTAATATACTTTCTGTCTATAGATTTGCCTTTTTTAGAGGGATATTTGTATATATTAGAATCATGAAATACGTGGTATAGTTTGACTCTTTTACTTATCATATACATTAGCTCATTCTCATTCTACTTTTACCACTGAATAGTATTCCATTGTACTGGTTTCATTAGTATATCTATGCATTCACCAGCTGATGGATATTTAGGTTGCTTTCATTTTAGCTTATGAATAATCCTGTTAAGAATACTCATGAACAAGTCCTTGTGTGGACATGTAAGACTTAGCATATTTTGAAATCTTACAGGTATCATCAATTTGAAATCATTTGATATCAAAATGCAAATACATTTTTTTGTTCATATGGTTTTTGTGATGATAAAATGCAATATAGGAAGTGCAATTACTGGCTTTTTATTCATTTTTCAGATCTCTCCTTTAGATTTAATTATAACCTGAAATTTGAAAATCTGCTTCTTATTTTTCACATTTTTCCTCACTTCTCATAATTTTCATTATTGTACCCTTTAACTATCTTCTAGGAGAGTTTTTCTGTTCTCTATTACTGTGTCTATTGTTAATACCAAAAATTCTTTTCCTTACTATCTTCAATGCCCCCAATGTGAATTTTATTCCATTAATCATTTTGGTTTATTTTTTCTTCTTATTTCATTTAGCTCCTTTTAGTAATTCTATTTCAGCTCATTCTCCCATCTCTTTATGACCCAGTTATTATTTTTTTCATTTTATTTAGCTTATCAAGTAGGTAATGTCTCAGATTTTTATCTTTCTGCATTTGTTCTTTCTCAGAATCTGCTCATCATTTACTCAACTACTCAATGTCTCAATTTTCCTATCTATAAAATAAGAATATTTCTAATGCTAATAATAATAATAATGCATCCTAGATGGGTTCATAGTCAAGAATAATGATAAATTGCTTTCTAGAGAGATGCATAAGTAGAACAGAACTTGATACAAAATAAATGTTTGAAGGAAATAAACGCCAAGGTTTGCCTTACAGAATCATGCTTTACCTAAAGTTGGGCCTAAAATAACAAATAGTAAGAGAATGATTTCACTTCGGCCAGAATTTCAGATCTTACTAGGAATGAAATTACATCTTTGAATACCAGGTATACCTTGGCTATTAGGGTCTTGGATATTTTTAAAAATTTCATTTCAGTTCATTGTAATATGATTAACATAATTATATAATCCAAATCCAAAAGAAAATCTACTTTTTATTTTTCACATTTTCACATGGGGTAGTGCTCCACCCATATCCCTGTCTCCTGTATGCAAACCCAAAACCTTCCTACTACGGGACCTGGTCAATACCTGAGAATTTTCTCTGATGGAGACGTCCTTATACAGAGCAGTTCTAAGGAGTTAGTTTCCATGGGAGCAGCCTTCAGCCATCAAATTTCTTCCCCTTCCCCATCACTCTGAAAGCAGTGAAGGGTGCTCTCTATAATCTCTTGAAGATCCTCTAGGGGCTGGGGCCCCAGTTACAGAGGAATGATTTACTCATTAACATTAATTAACCTTGGCTTTCTTCCTATCCATGTTGCATTTTCTCACTGCCCCACTGGTGCTTCCTGGGATTAGATATTCTTCCAAATAAAAGATGTGCGCTCAAATCCATGTTTCAAGCTGGCTTCTGAGGGGATTCAACAGAAGACAAAGGCATCCACTGTGAAAATATAAATTGTTTCAATATTGATATAAATTTCTGGGTGATGTATAATGAATTATTCAGCTAATTAAATCATCTTTGTTATTTGATCTTTTATATTTGAATTGAATTAATATAATTGATTTATTAGAAGAAAAATGAATCCGTATTTCCTTGTCAATGTTTTTTGTTATTTTTTTAATTAAGATCACATAAAACCATGTGAAGCTGAAAATTCTGTAAACTAATTTCTAGTCATCAAACATGTAAATAATTAGGTATGGTTTTCAATATGTGAAATATTTCACATTACATCTAAATACCCATTTTAAATACCTTGTCTGTTAATATTCATTCCCTTTAATAAATATTACTCTAAGAAATTGCAACAGAGTATTATATTCCATTATATTAATTAAACAGCTATTTTATTATTATTATTATTGTAACTTTATTGCTAGATATTAAAAGAGCATATATCTCTGTCCTACACATAATTCTTTTTCCTGCAGTGAATATTCTGAGTTTTTTTCTGATATGGAAATGATAAACATCCTTTAGGTGTTAGATAACATACATTCAAACATGTAAAAGATATAATTTGACTCCAGGAGTTGGAGTCAAACATTTGCCTAATTGTGTTTTTACATATTTTGGAAGGGAAATCACTCTGATCACCCTGAGATTGTTAGAAATATAGAAATTATTAGTATACACCAGACATAAAAAATGAATAAACTAGGCCTGCACTCTTTACTGTTTGTCCTTAGAAGTTTGCATTTCTAGAGAAACATCCTGCTGCTGTAGTTATCTTTTTCAGAGCTTGCTCAAATTCCATGAGGACTTCTTTTGGATTGCTTGCCACAAAGATTACATTCTCTTTGGAGTTCAGATACCATACATCAAAAAACTGGAGCTTTGCAAGTTTTCTCGCAACAGGGGAAATATATCCTCTACAAACTAAAGACAAAGTCAAAAGAGCAGTAAACAACTTTCTAGTTCTCTTCTCCTAGTTTCCTTCATTAAAAAATATGGCCACACTTTGCCCTTTTTATAGCATGCTTCATCTTTAATACTAAAGAGTGACATGAATATTGTAAATCTGTAATTATGATAGACCAATTCTTGTTTGTTTGCTTTTTCTCAGTTCATGGCTTGCTTAAATATAAGCCAGAAAGATAAGCAGATTGTTTCTGGAACAAATATTTTCTAAATTTAATTATTGCATGTTTCAAAATAAAGTAAAATTAACCTTCCTGGAATAATACAATGCAAAGCTATAAACAGAGCAAGTCACATCAATTTTCTTTAGTCTATTGTGCTTGATCCCCTTATGTTTTATCTTACCATCTCTTGAAAATATGGAACATGTGAATTCTGGGACTGATTTATAACCATCCGAATCACTATTCAATCTACCCAATTTTGAGAGAGTAATAGTGATTATTTCCCACAGAACAACTTTTATCAAGTTCATTCATTTCTAATTATGTTTTGTTTTTACCTGCTTTTTTATTTTGCACAAATGATTTATGACTCATATTTCCTTTAAGAGGCATAACTTATTACCCAGTGTTCTCCTTTATCCTGTTTTCTGCTTTTAATCTTAAATTCCACCTTTTCTAACATCAATATCGTCATTCTTCTTTGTCTTTGGTTTGCAAATGCCTGTTATTTATTGGTTCATCTCTTAAGATTAAGTTTTTAATTTTCACCATTCTTAGGGTATATTTATTGTAAGCAGCGTCAAGACTTTTTTTTTTAAACCTCAGTCTGATAGTTTCTTTAGTTTGATGTTAAGATTTTAGCAGGTCAATATTACATGTGATGAATGATATAGTTGATTTTATTTATTTTCAGTTCATGTTTATTACTTATTTTACTTATTGCTTCCTCATTTTCACTTCATTTTTCTTTGTTCAAGTGTTCTTCATTCTATTTTCTTTTCTTGCTAACTCAGAATTTCTACTGCCAATTTCCATCTATTAATGATTACATGTTCTTCCCCTAATCTTAAAATCAAGCACTCTTTCCAAACATTTCTCCATGAAAGATGCTCAAATTCCCCTCTATGTCTCTGAACACAGATAAGATAGATCTTTTCAGTATTCTTATTTCTAGGACTCTCATACTCTGTTTTGACCATCCCCTTTCTCCATTCTGGAGATAATGTTGTAATTATTTTATTTCTCTTCCTGTCTTCACTCACTCTCAATATTTTCCTGTGATGGAAATAGTATAATGCTACCTGGAATTTCCCTTATTAGACCTCCCTGCCATCTCAAAATAAGTTCTTTTTTAGTTTTTATATTCCTTATTTCTGTACAGTCTATCCTTTATTCATATGTATGTATCACAAGGTTCTTTTATCACTTTTTTCAATTCCTCATATTTCCTCATCTTGAAATCTTTATTATTTTTCATGTGATGTTTGCTTAGAATCTTTTTTCAAATATTTTTCTCAAGTTTAGAATATGATGGTGACATATAGGCTCAGACTTTTTTCATGTCCTCAAATATCTTTCTATATTTCCTTTCCAGGCAAGTTGTTTTATCTGTCTAGAAGTTTGTGATATTTTCAATCTAACACTTGTATCAGAATTTGCATTGTTATGTATCTGTTCTGGAATTCAGGGAGCCTTTCAATCTGTAAATTAATGTTTCTTTGGTTGATAGTTTCACTTCTATCATTTAATTATCGCTTCACCTTTATTAGTTTTTTCCCCCTTTTCTTTTCATTTGTTCAATTCTGAAACTCCTAAGTATTAGGTTTCTTGAATCTCTATCTTCAAGTCTCTTTATTTTTGTCTTACAATATCTCTATTTTTTTTTGCACTGTGCTTTGAGATACTTCTTGTCCTGGCTCTTCCAGGTTGCTAACCCATGTCTCACCAGTGAGAGACATGCTTCTTAAATTTATTTGCTGAGATTTCAAGTGGAAAATAATTGCTTCACTAATCATCAAATCTTGATTGTGTGTGTGAGAAAGAGAGAAGGAGTGAGAGAGATGGAGAGAAGGAGAGGGCACTGCACTTGAATATCCTTAAACTCTTTTATTTTCATAGCCAGATCTTCAGTAGTTCTGTTTCATTGGATGTGTATTATTTCTGCCAACACTTTCTTGATCTGGCTGCTTGAGTCCATTGGTAAAGCTGTTCTTTTTGTTATTGTTTTGACTTCTCTGACTCAGGTGTAGTTATTGAAGTATTAAGACAAAAAAAATTTCTCAGATAGAAAAAGGGTAAGGGGCCTGGATCCCAGGGAATTTATGTTTTAGAAACAAAGAGGCTGTCAGTAACTTGATAAAGCACCTGGGGAAAGTCTTCTTATACTTTGATCCCTGAACCCCTCAAAGCCTGACCTTTTAGGCACAGTGACAGCAAGCCTGCTCATGTGGAAGCTCCTGGTGAGCCCTCTAATCTCTGCTAAGATTTTCTATAGCTGAGATGTTTCCTGTTCCTTACATCTTGAGGTTGACACCATTTTCTGGGTCTTATTCTCCAATACTTGGCCAGCTTCTGAAGGAGAAAGTCCAGTGCCAATTCTCTCATCCCTGATGTTGGAACCCCAACAGAGTATCTGTCCTCTTGCAAAAAAAAATATCTATCATAAGAATCCAGAAGTTGGTTTTCTCCATCTCTAATACCAGGCATTTTAAAACTTTTGCCTCAGAGCAAATATAACAAGAATACTTTGAATTCTCTCAAGACAGTGATTTCTCACATGGAATTCTGGCAATCATAGAGTTTCATATCTTTAGAAAAGGAATTTCAAAGCCAGTAATAAAAGATGGACAGAAAGTGCTCTTTGTCAGAGCTGTTGTGCATGTTGCCTTCTTTGTCACATGTTCTAGGAACTGTTGTAACCACAGATTTAGAAAGAACTTCTTGGTAAAGCCAATCATCAATAAAACAGGAATTTCTATAAAACTTTCAAAATATTCCACGAGTCTCTCTAAAATCCCAATCCAAAGAGAATAAAATACATGTTCATAAAGTTGTGGTGAGTCTAGAATACTCATGTGACTAATTTTACAGCTTTGTATCTAGTTCTTTGTAGTTGCAAACACTATTCTACTTCTCATTTGTATTTTGGAAATAAAATATGGATTTGAGTGTCTTATTTTTCAGGTTCTAGGGGCTTTATATACATTATCTTATATAACATAAGCTTCATAATAAGCCTATTATGTAGCTCTGTGTTACAGATGTGAAATGGAAACTTGCAGAGGTTACATGCTAGCCCTAAGGTTACAAATAGCTAGTGGTGGAGCTGAGCATATCCACTCAGTAGAGAGAGCAGTGACAGTGGTAAATGAGAGTTCTTATTGGAACGCTGTTTGACTTCTGAAGGAAAGATGTGATGTAAGCTAAGAGTTACTAAAATTACATGTGCCTCTTCAACCTTACACAGATAAAAGCAACTTATATTACTTCAGATGCCAACGTCCTTCTGGAAACACATGCTTTCTGGAGAGACGATTGCTTAATGAAGTACTTGGCTACTCAATTTGTGACAAGTGCATTTGAAAATGTAGTGAGAGAGCCATAGATGATGGACCTCATCACACACATGGCTATTAATGCAATGAGACATGACAGGGCATGAAATGTGCAATATCAATTCACACTGAAGGCTAAGTGCCATCAATGCATCTATGTGTGAATTAGGACAGTAGAACACACTCCTGGCCGTGGAATGTCACACAGTGGTGGGGATTGGGATTGTAAAATGCCTAATCAAATACTAGTTGGAAAGAACAAGTATATGCTGTCACATCGATGCCAAGGTATAAAAATGTTGAGCTAAATAAATTACGCTGCACTATAGTCACAGCCCATTAATCCCAGCAATTGAGGAATTAGTTTGAATTACCTTATTTGAACTACATTTCAATTCTAAAGTCTTATATATAAATCACAGGACATTGAAAAAATAAATTAAAGTCAGCAGTATACCTTTTTAATTCCATCTCCAGAAATATAAGCATATATAAAGATACAAATTGGATCATACTCACTTTTGTGTATTTAGGACTGGAGCCATGGAGCACCTGCTCCACTGCAAGTTTTCTTCTTTCTCTCTCACATTTGTTATTTTTCTCTTCATTAGCTACTTCCTCACAACCTATGTATAAGTGCTTCAGAAACTTTAATGCTTAAAATTTACCTCCTTAGATACTACAGGACACTTTTTGGTTATTTCTTCTTAGCATTCTCCTCTTCCTCTTCATACTCTAAATATTCCTGTTTTCCAAGATTCTGGTTTGTATCCCCCCCTTTATTTTTTTTTTAAGATTTCATATATTTATTCATGAGAGACACACACAGAAAGAGAGAGAGGCAGAGACACAGGCAGAGGGGGAAGCAGGCTCCCTGCAAGGAACCCAATATGGGACTCGATCCCAGATCCCAGCTCACACCCTGCGTCGAAGGCAGATGCTCAACCACTGAGCCACCCAGGCGTCCTGTTCCCCTCCTCTTCTTAATCTCATTTTGTACACACCCTGGGAAATTTTTTCCATACCCTGGGTTTCCAGTGGTTGTTACCCAAACTTGAACACCAACCTACACTTCTCTGAGCTGTAGTCTCCTATATTTGCTGCCTACTAGGTCACTCCTCCTGTGGGAGCTCCAAAGTCCACATGTCCCAATCTTATTTATTTTCCTATCATCCCTATCTTGATAAATCGCTTCATGATTAAGACATTCATCTGAGCCTAATATCTAAGAGTTAATTTGAGTTTCCCACTTTCTTTACTTCCGTAACCATGAAGGTATTTTTACTGACTGACTTCCTTAAGTAATAGGAACATTAATGGATTTATGATTGCACTCATCAATCCATGATTTTTACTACATCTGGTTGTCATGACTTGCATCTTTATGTACAAAGTAATATTTTGCAGTAGGTAATTTTTCTTTCTTTTTTATATTTTTTAAATTTTGGTTATGCTCAGTGCATTAAACAAATCTATTATTCTAAATTTCTAAATTAGGCCTTTTATGTAGCATCACTAAGTTCTTTATTTTATTTCATTTCTTGATTGACTATCTTTTATCAAGTGTATATTTTCAAGACTGACTCACTATTTCTCATTATCTTATATATTCCCGAGTTTGAGAGTGTTATTGTGTGTGTGTTTATTTGGTTTTACACAATATTATTACTTGTGTGGGTTTATATATGCACCAAAGAGGTCATAATACAGAACAGTCCCATCATCTAAAGGATCCTTTATGTTGTTCTTTTATCATTACACACACATGCCTTCCACCCTTCTCTGTCTTCCTGTTGTTCTTAAGCCCTACCAATCATTGACTAGTTTTTCATTTCTATAATTCTGTCATTTCAAATATATTATATAAATTGAATTATACACTATGTAAATTTTTGTTTTGTTTTGTTTTTACTCAGAATAATTCCCTTGAGATTCACCCAAATTGTTTTATGTATCAATAATTTATTACCTTTTATTGCTGGGCAATATTTCATGATATAGATATATACTATATATTTTTATTATCAGAAACTTTAAGATATAGCAGATTTTCTTGTTGTACTATGAAGGAAAATCACCAAAAAATAAAATGGAATGTCAATCATGTAAAATTAATTTTTAAATTAAAAGTAGTGCATTTATAATGAAGGATGGCAGTATTACATTTAAAATCCTAGCTTTCAAATTTTAAACAATTTAACACTTCTTCCCCCAAAACAGTATGAGCTTCCCCCCAAACAGTATGTTTGAGTATGAACACAAAGATAAATTTAATTTCTTATTTTTTTTCATTATAATAAATAGTGAAATTCAGGTAAGAATACTGTGCTATTTTTCTAATTTTATGTAACAAGTTACCAAAACTTGGCATTTTGAAAAAATACTCTTTTATTATCACATAATTCTATCGGTGAGAAGTTCAAGTAGCCTCTCTTGGGTTCTCTCTTGCAAAGTGTTACAAAAACAAAATCAAAGTGTTCACTGGGCTGGGCTTTTTTCTGGAGACCCAGGTGAAGAATCCACTTCTCAGCTCACTCAGGTTGTTGGCAGGATCATTTCCTTGTGGTTGTAGAACTAAGATCCTATATCCTTGATAGCTACCAGACAGGTTCCCCAAGGCAGCTCCATTTCACCTTGCATGGTCCCTTACATCTTTGAAGTTGCATTGGCTCATTGTGTCCTTCTCACTCTTTGAGTCACTCTTTCTCTTTTGCTATCAGACTAAGAAAATTTTGCTTTTAAAGGGACTCAAAGGTGCCTGGGTGGCTCACTTGCATAGGCATCTGACTTGATTTCAGCTCAGTTCTTGATATCACAGTTGTGGGATGGCCCGTGTTGGGCTCCATGCTGGATGTAGGTCCTGCTTAAGATTCTCTCTCTGCTTCTTCCCTCTCCCCACTCATATGTATGCATGTGCATGCTCCCTGTCTCTAAAAAAAAAATAAATAAATAAAAATAAATAAATAATAATAATAATAATAATAATAATAATATAGGACCCCAAATCAAGTTCTGTTTATGGATCCTAACTGACAATGGGGCTAGCAGATTCCTTATACTGAGTGGGACTGTTCACAAATTTTGCTTTGCTACGCCTGGGCCCCTGAGATATCTGCTGGGCTGTTAAGGAGTGATTCTCTCTTGTGAACTTATAAAATGGATCTGAGTTTCAGGAAAATCAGCTGCATCTTATATGAAATGCAAGGCAATCTTTAAAAATCCTCAGAAATTTTCTGGGAAAATAAAAAAGGAAGTGGAACAGGAATATAGTCTTAGAGTTCTGTGACAGTCAGGGCTACATGGGTGGGACATTTGTGAGAGGCAGCCATATTGGCCATTGCCCTTGCCATACCCTTCAGAATGCATCCCAGATGTGTGTGGTAAACACAAAATGGATAAGTCTACTGGGAAGGGAAGACAACTCCTGGAAATGCAACAGTTAAACAGTAAGACATCTGAGTAGCTATAGCAAGAGGCATATGCTTAGTTATTTTACTTAAGAAATGGAATATTGACTCTGTTTTTCACACTGTAGAAAGAATTTGAATCGCTTTATAGTCGAGAGAGTCCTCTAATCAAAAAGTAAGCAGGGTAAGATTCTTGTTGTCCCCACTGTGGAAGACAAAATCAGAAGCAGCTGTATGAGGATCATAGACATATAATGAATCAGCAGGGTCAAGCATATAGGAAGAAAGTCATTTCTGGATAAAAAGAAATGGGCAGTATATCTTAGAGTAGATGTAGAATAAATGAATCTTTCTGAAATTACAAGTAATAAATAGTCTGACTCTATTTTCAGCAAACATTTAGATGGAGCTAAGAATTTTTCATTAAATATAAGGATCATAATGCATAGAAATGCTTACCTCACTTCCCTAGTAGAGAAAAGTATTAGGATAAGAAAATAAATTCAAAATATCTAGACAATATAAATGAAAAATTAAGATTTAGTAATTAGAGAAACTCTTTAAGTTCACCTTGCTAAAACTTTTAAGCAATTCTTAAAAGGAGGGAGGGAATTGAAGATAGAGAACACAAGAATTCCAGTTTTAACTTACTGTTTTCAAAAAATAATTTGTTTAAATTAACTATATAATGACTATAGCATGTATTAGTCATTCCCAACTCTCCTAAAGCACCCATGTATGTCTTGACATTAAATAAAGCTATGTTTTTAAAGATTTTTATTGATTTATTCATGAGAGACATAAAGAGAGAGAGGCAGAGACATAGGCAGAGGGAGAAGCAGGCTCCATGCAAGGAGACTGATGTGGGACTCAATCCTGGATCCCGGGATAACACCCTGAGCCAAAGGCAGACACTCAACCACTGAGCCACTCAGGCATCCCTAAATAAAGCTAACTAAATAAAGCTAATTAAGAGTCAGAGCCATCCTGGAACCACCTCTGTGCCATGTTTTTCCCAACCATGATCCAGTGTGGAAGGAAGCATTTGAGACCACTGAAATTTGTACACTTCTTCCTAGATGATTTCAGAAGAGGCGATCAGGATAACTTATAATTTGCTTCATATCCTTGTTTGTTTCACTAAAAGAGGAAAGCCATCTGTGTCTTTACCAGGTTCCAGAAAGAAGATGGCAACCACACCAATTATTAGAAAAATGGAAATTCAATATGAAGGATTGTTAACCTTCATATACAAAGTTGTTAATGAGATAACCAAAAAGGTGAAAACAGAAAAGAAAAGTAACAATTGTAGAAACAGTTATTAACCCTGGCAAAGAGAAAGGGTTGGGATTGCTCCTGGTAATTGAGATCAATTTTCTCATCTCTAAAATGAGGCTGTTGGACCAAATTGTCTCTAATATCCTATGACTAATATTCCTCACAATCTGTGCCTTAAAATTCTGTGATTATATAAATCATGCTTAATTAACCCTTAAATAGGATTGTGCTTATATTTCAGTTAAAAAAATAAGCACTGGCATATTAGGATAATGCTATAAAATGTATAGAATAAACTCCAAATTATAATGACCCAACCATCATTGAATCTTATTTTTTGTTCACTTAAAAGCCACAGAGAGATGACCCTGATTATTGGGAGATTCTCCTCTACTCAGTGACTTAGGGACACAGGGACCAAGGTCCTTCCATCTGTTAGTCCCCTATTACATCAATTATTATGTTCATCTAAATCAAAATGGAAGGAGAAATAATACGTAGGGTTTACGCATGGGAAGTTTTTATGATCATGCCTTGAAATGGTCTCATTCTTTCCACTCACATTCTATTGGTGAGAACTCAGTCATTGTCAAGCCCAGTTGGAAGTAAGGTAGGAATATTTAATCTTGCTGTATCCCCGGTAGGAAAAGAAAGATGTTTGGTAACCAGCTAATAATAAGCCAGCGACAGCTTGCCTTATGAAAAAAATCCAAAGAAGCAACATTTTGGAGTCTAAACTTTGCAATATGAGCTGCTTAATTAATCCATGTTTAATTAAAAAAATATCCAAATTACTTTCTTTTTCAATAAATTGATTATTACCCATCTTGATAACTTTCTTTAGAAGTCAATATGTTACTTAAAAATAAAATACTATATATTAACTAATTTTATCTTTTATTCCAAAACAAAATGCTCTTTATAGTACTAAGTTACTGCAATATGCTGAAATATTCTATTTATAGATTCATGTCTCCCACTGCAATTTATTTATCTGTCTATCTATCTATCTATCTATCTATCTATCTATCTATCTATCATCTATCATCTATTTATAATGCATAATGGAGAGGGGCAGAGAGAGAGGGAGAAAGAGAATCTAAAGCAGGCTCCATGCTCAGTGCTGAACTCAGCATGGGGCTCAATCTCATGACTCTGAACTCATGACTTGAGTCAAAGAGTCAGATGCTTAACCAAATGAGCCATCCAGGCACCCCATCGCCCACTTCAGTTTAAACCATTCCTGTGCAGGAACTATATCGTTTTCATTTTATGTATTCTTAGCACCAAACTGTTAAAAAAGAAGTGACCTCAAATGAAAATGAAGTGTTTTAAATCTTCTCATTTCTACATCTTATTGAACAGGTTTAAGGTTGTTAGTGCTATACAAACTTTTTTGTTGTCATTTGTTTTTGTTTTTTCTGTGCTTGTTTTTTGTGGTTGTTTTTATGAGCAGCATGAAATCAAGTATCTTGGAAGCTACTATGGAAGAAAAACAGGACTGAGAATACACTTGTGGAAAATGTTTTCTTTCCCTAACCAAAGCCTTAACCCATCACTGGAATGAATACAGTACTTGCCCTCAGTCTCCTACCCCATTGTGATGGCTAGTTTTATGTGTCAACTTGACTGAGCTAAGGGATACTCAGACAGCCAGTAAAACAGTATTTCTGTGTGTACCTGTGATAGTTTTTCTGGAAGAGATTAGCTTTGAATTGGTGAACTGAGTAAAGTAGATGGCCCTCTCCAATGTGGGTGTGTGTCACCCAACTTTTTAGAGTCTGAATAGAACCAAAAAACAAATGAACAAATAGAACAAAAAGACAACAAAGGGTCAAATTCCCTCTCTGTTTGAGCTGAGACATTCATATCCTTCTTCCCTTAGACATTGGTGCTCCTAGTTCTCAGGCCTTTGGACACAGATTGAGATTTATGCAATAGGCTCCCCTGGTTTTCAAGCCTTCAGATAGACTTAGACTGAATGACAGATACTGTCTCTCCTGGTTCTCCAGTTTGTAGACTGGGGAACTCTGGGACCTCTTGGTCTTCATGATCACATAAGCCAATTCCTATAATAAGATTTTATATATCTATATATCTATATCTATATCTATATCTATATCTATATCTATCTATCTATCTATCTATCTATCTATCTATCTATCTATCTATCTTCTGTTTCTTTGGACAACCCCACAGAAATATATCCTTCCTTGGTATGAAGAAGTGTTAACTCTCAGGAGTTACAAATGGCTTCACTAAAACTTATAAACTTCATTAACAGAGATGAATAAACATATCTAGTAGGTTGGTTCCTTCCCAAATAGAGATCAAAAGTAAACCCACTAATAACTGTTTCTGAGACCTCACCTTGACCCATTGTCTAGGGTCAAAAGAAGATCTGGAGTTCTACTTCCAGTGAAGGTGAATTAATGAGGTGCCAGACATTAGCAGCCAGCAGGCTATGACCCTTGAAAAGAGGCATAGACCATGGGTGTCTCCTAAGGATGATGATAAGGAGCAGCCATTGCAGGCTAAGGTGGTAAAGGCAAAGTACAGAGGCTTGAAGGATGGTTTCTCTCTAGAAGCTGTACTGATTGAGCAGAAAACTATTTTTGGCCTCAATCTCTTCATCTGTAAGATGAGAAGTTTAGACTAAATGAATTCTAAGGTACCTTCAGTTCTAAATTCTAATAAGCATAGTGGTTATGAGCTTTTACCCTGGAGAGAGAAGACCTGGAGCTGAATATTGACCCTGACTCTGTAAGCATGAGTGAGTGATTTAATCCCCCTAAATATTAATGCTCTTATTAACAAAATGGACATAATATAGTGCTTTCCTTATAAGTTAGCATACTGCCTCACCTATAATAATAGCTGAATGAATGTGGTTATTAAAATTTATATTACTGGATATCAATCTCTCCAAAAGTAATACTTTTCAAATACCTCATTTATGTAAAATCTAAAAATCAATAGGGTTGTTATGAGAGTTAAAGGACATGATGCTTATGGAATTCTGTATAAAATAAAGAATAGACAGTTATTAATTGCAAATTATTTATCCTTCAAGAAAAGGACCTTAATTAGTAACCGTAATTTTAATCATTGTTTTCTGCTCACCCCATATATATGTTATGTGTCATAGGGAGGGGTTTCATAAAAATCTAATCTAACAGTTTGACCCAAAACCATGAAATAGTTTTTTTTTCTTTACTAGAATCAGAGACAAGTATCAATTGGGAGATACAAGTGAATTACAGTCTTTCCTTCATACAGGTGAAAGTTTAGATTCTAAAATATATAGTCTTGGAAATAACAAGAAACACTGCAAAATAGGGGGGAAAGCTGAGGGGGCCTGTTAGGATAAGTAATACGTCCATAGTTGTAAATTTTAGCAATGCTACAATGAAGTGAGGTGGGGGGAGGGGGGTGAAGTTGGGGGGTCCTGGGAACCCCTGACCACAAAAAAGAGTAGAAGTAAAGGGCAAGACATGTTGAAGGAAACTTCTTAAAGTAATATAAGTGATTTTTAGGCTGGAAACTTAAATGTTAAATTAAATGAAATCAAGTTCCCAAACTCATGACTATGAAAAATAAGTGGAGTTTTAGGGAAATCCTTTGTGGGAAAGGTAAAAATGAGATTGATAGACCAGTGCTGCACATATGAATGGGCAGGGGAAAATAAGCTTTGGTCAATGTTGTTTCTTACCGAGAATTAAATATGTGCTTCAGCAAAGTTTTACCTCTGAAACACTAAACTTGCAACTTTGAGTTTTCCTGTTGTCACATTACAATAAATATTCACCAAACAGGAAATTAAAAAGAGATATTCTGTATGAATTGAATTGTACTTTCAAATCCCTGTTTTTGATACCCATATGTATCTAATTTTGTTGAAGGTACCAGGTACTCTGAAGTTAGATTTCACAGGAAGTTGAGATTCTCCTTTCTTTCTTGTACTCAGTGAAATCCTTCAGCAGTATAAATCCCTTTGAAGTCAGGTCGATATGCCAATGTTGAATCAAATTCTGTGAACTTCAAAGCTCACTCTGTTGTGGAAGATAGCCTGGTGAGGCTAGATATTGCAAAAAGAAATAAGAATATGACTTGAACATTTTAACTAAGTTGGTTTCTAAAGTAGTATTGAGGTTTCTTAGTCTGTGAATATTCATCTTCTCTATACACTTAAAATATTTAATACTATAGTATTATTACTATCATATTCCAAAATTTTGTTTTGCCATAGAAGTCTGATGAACTTTCTTTAGATGGGAATTTTACTTTCCTTTTATCTTACATGAAGGAGGTGTGGGAAGAGCGTAGAATTTAGAATCTTAGAAGCTTCATGAAGACTTCATCTGTGTGTCCTTGGGTAAATTGTATTAAAAAGTTAATTTTAAAAAATTATATCATACAGTTTTTATAAAAATATATAATAATGTATGCATAAGTGCTTAACATTCAATTACAGTAAATTTAAAGTATTTGAGTAGAGTTGATTTCCTTTATTCCCCATGAAACACTAAAAATTTTCAAGGCCATGAATGTTCAGATTAAATTATTTGATTAATCACTCAAAGTGGTGAATATATGGGCAACATCTCCTTGTTTTGTTAGAATGAGATACTGCTGTATTAAAATGCTATTATAGAGCCTTCTTCAAACAAATCAAAAGAAATTTTAAAAACTGGCATTAAGCCTTCCAATACCACTTGAGAGCAAACACTTGTTATTTAATTAAATGACCAGATGCGTTCTTTATCAAATAATATTGAGAGTCAATTCTGTACTAGGCACTATTTTCATTAAAAAAAATGCAATAGCTCTTCCTGTGCACCCGGTTAGCTATGGTAGATGTGAAGATCCTGAACCACAAAGCCAAGGTGACCAAGCCCAGGAGGCACTGGTGGTCAACATCAGTGCAGCCCAGGGGCTGTAGGATGTGCTGAGGACCAACTTGGAGCCTAAGGGCACCATGAGAATGCTTGTTTCTGGTGCTGGAGACATCAAGCTGACTAAATATGGTAATGTGCTGCTTCGTGAAATGCAAATTCAACACACAACAGCCACCGCCACCATATAAGCCAAAGTAACTGCCCAGTATGGCATTATAACTGGTGATGGTATCATGTCCAATGTCCCTACCATTGGAGAGCTGCTGAAACAGGCTCCCTACATTTCTGAAGTTCTTCATCCCAGAATAATAACAGGATTTGAAGCTGCAAAGGAAAAGGAACTTTAGTTTTTTGAAAAAGTCAAAGTAAGCAAAGAAATGGACAGGGAAACACTTATAGATGTGGCCAGAACATTTCTTCACACTAACATTCATGCTGAACTTGCTGATGTTTTTTGTCTGTTTGTTGTTCTTGTTGATGCCTTCAGAGCCTGTTGTGGACTCCACTTTTGCCATTATTGACTTCTTTGTGGTTGAGATCATGGAGACGAAACATAAATCAGAAACTGATACAAGCTTAATCAGAAGTCTTGTTTTGGACCATGAGGCACAGCATCATGATATGAAAAATAGAGAGTTGAAGATGCATACATCCTGATAGGCAATGTGTCATTAGTGATATGAAAAAACAAGAAGGGTCTTCTTTTTTTTTTTTTTTTTTTTTTTTTTTTTTTTTTTTTACAAGAGTGCACAAGAGAGAGAAAAAATTGTAAAAGCTGAAAGAAAATCCATTGAAGACAGAGTTAAAAAAATGATTGAAATGAAAATGAAAGTCTGTGGTGATTCAGATAAAGGATTTGTTGTTATTAATCAAAAGGGAACTAACAGCTTTTCCTTAAATGCTCTTGCAAAAGAAGGAATAGTAGCTCTGAGTAGAGCTAAAGAAAGAACTATAGAAAGGCTGACTTGCTCAGTCAGTCAGCTCAGTGGAGTAGCTCTAAATTCTTTTGGTGACCTAAATCCTGATTGTTCAGACATACAAGACTTGGTTATGAGTATACATTGAGAGAAATAAATTCACCTTTATTGAGAAATGTAACAATCCTCACACTCTGTCACATTATTGGTCAAAGTGCCAAATAAGTACACACTCATTCAAATCAAAGATGGAATAAGAGGGGTACCTGGGTGGCTCAGTTGATTAAGAGTCCGACTCTTGATTTCAGCTCAGGTCCTGATCTCAGTGTCCTGAGATCAAGCCCTGTGTCTGGCTCCATGCTCAGTGGGAAGTGCTTCAGGATTTGCTCTCTCTTTCTGCCCCTCACCCTACAAACTCACTCTTTCTCCATCTAAAATAAATAATTAAATCTTTAAAAAGATGCAATATGAGATGGCTTGCAAGATGTTAAAAATACTATTGATACTATTAATGATAGCTATATAGCTATATAGCTGGGGGATGGGGCAGTGGAGGTGGCAGTGGAGAAACCTTGATTAAATATAAGCCATGTGTAAAGGGCAGGGCTCAACTTGGAGTTCAAGCACTTGATGATGCATTGTTTATTTTCCCATGGTTCTTGCTTAGAACTCTGGTTTTGACCTTCAGGAAAGACAAGAGTTCAAGCAGAACATTCAGAATCAGATCAATCTGTGGTTGTGGACTTGAACACAGGTGAGCCAATGGTATAGCAGCAGAGGTGGGCTTATGGGATAACCACTGTGTGAAGAAACTGCTTCTTCACTCCTGCACTGTGATTGTCACCACTGTTCTCCTAGTTGACAAGATCACATGAGCTGGAATGTCTTCTCTAAAAGGTTGAATTGATGCTTCCCCTGTGTCATCTGAGTCATGAAGACTGTACAGTGGTCATAAGAATATAGCTATGGAATTTTGTCTAATATTAAATAAATAAATAAATAAATAAACAAATAAGTAAGTAAAACACCTCTGTGCTTGTGGAGCTTATATTCTATATTATTTATAAATGTAAAAAATTACATTATATTAACCATGTATATTATGGTAACATATAAAATTAAACATGTAAGTATAAATATAAAATCATTTTATTTATTAAAATTTATTTTAACTAAATTATATAACAGTAGGAAGTGCCATAGAAGAAAAGAAAACACAGAGCAGGATTAGGTGTTTCAGCAATGGAAAGAGTCCTTGAATGTACATTGAATTTTACACAGATTAGTAGGGTGGGCCTTAGTGAGCCTATGGTATTTGAGTGGACTTGAAGCTGAGAGAGCAAGCATTGTGAAAACTAGGGGAATACATGTGAAGCAGAGGCAGTGACAGTGGGAAGGATGGAAGGCAGGAAGTGGTCACTTCAAGTGTTTGATTAGCATGGTTTTCCAGAAGCAAGGAGGAGAAATAATAGGAGATGAAAAGGTGGGACTAATTGTGTAGGGCCAATAAAGTTATTCTATAATTTAAGTATATTGTAAGTGAATTAGCAAGAGCCATGGGTGGTATTTGTGGGGAAGATGGAATTGTTCAGGTTCATATTTTGAAAGGACAGCTCTGACTGTGGTGTTGAGAATAAACAGCGGAAGGACAGGGATAGAGCAGAGAGCAGTGAGAAGGTTACTGCAGTCAGCAGAGGAAGGGGTAAGAAGGGCCCCTAGGGAGGTGCCAGCAGTGTAGGAGAGGGAAAGTGGGCAGGTGCAGATCGCACTCTTAAAGTAGAACCAACAGGGTTTCCTGGGGGGAGGTTATATGTGGGACTTCAGAGTAAGTGAGTGGTCACAGCTGACCGGTAAATTTGTCTTTCTTCCATGGTGAAATGGCCTAAGTATATTTAAAAGACAGACATACTGGTACTAACTTAGGTAGGCAGTCATCACAATTCTCATGATTTGGTCTGGCCTGGGTCACAGCATTTCATTTCTGGGATCATAGAGTGTTAAACTACAATAAAAAGCTTAGTGGGTCCTATCTTCAGATATTACTTAGCACAAAGTTTAGTTTCTGATAGCTCAGATTAAATGAAATTTTGGCAGGCAAATTCAAAGGAAATATTATCTGCCAATTTTTCTTTCTTTAGTCATGATAGCTGGTTTTTTAAATAAAATGGATAGGTTTTAGAGAAGGAATTAAATGTATTGGAAAAAAGTGAATTGCCATGAAAGTTAAGTTTTAGGTCATTTTAATGTAATTAAAATTGTCTTTTAAAAGGCATTGTATAAAATGAGTGAAATAAAATGTCAAGAACAATCACTTTTAGAATCAGTTAACAGTAAAACCAGAATCTTACAAATTACCCAAAGCAATTTAGCTCAAAGTGGGTGAAGGAGTGGTTAAAATTGTTTTTAGAGCTAAAAAGATTTTGGTTAAAACACAAATATTCAATATACTTGGCTGTTTTTAGCTTTCTTCTCTTCTAAACAAATGAGATGATAATAATTACCTTATAGAATTGGCATATGATGATAAATGCAAATAATTTCAATAAAATTGCTTGTAATTATGTGTAAAATACATATAAATTACTTAGCACGATATTAAAATATCTAAAATGTGGAAGCCCCCACAGCCAGAATTCCTTTTCCTTATAAAATTAAATTCTGATTTTCTTTGGAAGAGAACCTCTTTGCCATTGAATAGGATCTGTTGAGACTATAGTCAGGAGCTGTGTCAATTAGTGCTGCTAAATTGCTATTAAAAAATAAAATAGGGGATCCCTGGGTGGCTCAGAGGTTTGGTGCCTGCCTTCACGTCCAGGGTGTGATCCTGGAGTCCCAGGATCGAGCCCCATGTCAGGCTCCCTGCATGGAGCCTGCTTCTCCCTCTGCCTGTGTCCCTGCCTCTCTGTCTCTCTCCCTGTATCTCATGAATAAATAAATAAAATCTTTAAAAAAAATAAAAAATAAAAAATAAAAAATAAAATAAACACAAAAATATTAATAGCTCCAGTATAGTAAAACTGTTTTACATGTGAATTAAGGGTAGGTGTTACAGGATGGTGGGAAATTACCCTGTAGGTAGGGATTTGGAGATTCATGATATTTCCCATTTGGTGATTCTACTAACCTCTAAAGCCTATTGGAAATGTGTATTTAGCCAGCAGAAGGGTAAATAGAGCTTGGAGGAATCACATCCATTTCTTGAGAGACTAGGGCTTTCTGTGTGCAGTCCACTGACAAAAATTAGTCATGTGACCATACTTAATTGAAAAGGGAAGCTAAAATACAGTGTTCTTAGCTAGTTAGGTATTCCTCAGCTCTATTTTTATATATGGTAGAAAAGGAAAAAGGAATTTTGGTGGATAACTAGTCATGTTAGCCAAGGTCACTGAATCATACACTAGGTCAAATGTGGCACCTGAACCAATACTAGCCAGGTATATACCATCTTCTTTTTAGCTGTATGCTTTTGGAGTTATTTTCTTATGGTTGATCTGTGGATTATAGCATACAGCCAAATTTATTGCAATCTACTTGAGATTTATACAAACAATTGTTTGTATACAAACAATTGCAGATATAGATGGTTTCTTTCGTTCTTCCTTTGTGCTATTATTGTCAACTATATTACATCTATGTATGTTTCTAATCCAACAATATAGTGTTATAATCCTTGCTTTATATAATTTTAGGTCTCTTTAAGGAACTAAGAAAAGAAAAAAGAAAAATATATTTATAGTGGGTTTTTTTTTAAGATTTTATTTTATTTATTCATGAGAGACACACAGAGAGAGGCAGAGACATAGGCAGAGGGAGAAGCAGGTTTCCTGTGGGGAGCTTGACGGGGGACTTGATCTCAGGACCCCAGGATCATGCCCCGAGCCAAAGGCAGATGCTCAACCAATGAGCCACCCAGGCATCCCTGCAGTGTTTTTTGTTTTGTTTTGTTTTGTTTTGTTCTTTAATCTACTTCCTTATTTACTATTTTTGGTACCTTTTGGTACCTTTCATTTTTTCCTGTGGAGTCACTTCCTTACTTCATTATAGCTCACTCCCCCACCCTAATTTGTGCTCTTATTGTCAAAGATGATATGTCTCCATGTGCTCTAGGGCCAACAGTTCAATTTTATGGATATTTCTTATGGTATTTTTTGTAAAAATCAATAAAGACAACAACAGAGAAGAAATATATCTTTTTTAGTTACTATGTAATTACCTTTCTGGCAATCTTTATATCAATTAGAATTATTGTCTGGTGACACTTTCTTGAATAACTTCCTTTAGTGTTTCTTGTAAGAGTTCTTATAATTTTTAATCCTCTTTTCTCTTTCTTTTTTCATTCTGGTACTCCCATTAAGCATATTTTGGTACTTTCAATGATGTCCTAAAGGTCTCTGAGGTGCCATTCATTTTCCTGGATTCTTTTCTTTCATTTCTCCATTGCATATGTTCTGGTAATTTTTTTTCAAGCTTTTTATTATTATTATTTCTTCTACCAATTCAAATTTGCCCTTTTAGAGGATTTCTCATTTTCACTGTAATTTCCAATTAGTCTATCATACCTAATATATCTAAGAGTACTAATATTTTCTAGGGGGAAAAGAGCCAACATTTTTTTACCTAACAATAATGTCTCATTTGAATACAGATTTTTTGACATTACAAATTAGGTAAGCAAAAATCAACAATAGTCTACATCATGATCTCACCTCTCACCATTTTCCACCATCAAAAATACAATGTTGTGGCACCATGGAAAGGAAGTGAGATAAACCTTTAGAAAAAGTAAGTTAAAACCTTAAACCTACTGCTTACATGATAAATTGGAAAATCATAGAACAAGTTTGAGACTCAGTTCTTCAGATGGTGATAATATGTGCCCTCAATTCTTCAAAAATATTATAAAAATAGAATACCCTCATACATTCTAAGACATTGTAAACCATAAAAGTCTACATAAATATTTAACGTTATTAAAATTAGAACAAGGGATCCCTGGGTGGCGCAGCGGTTTAGCGCCTGCCTTTGGCCCAGGGCGCGATCCTGGAGACCCGGGATCGAATCCCACGTCGGGCTCCCGGTGTATGGAGCCTGCTTCTCCCTCTGCCTGTGTCTCTGCCTCTCTCTCTCTCTGTGACTATCATACATAAATAAATAAAAATTAAAAAAAAAAAAATTAGAACAAAACGTTTGTTAATATAATTCCATAATGCCATATATAATACATGTGATATTATATAACATATTATTTTACATAACATATGACATACTTAGCAAATTAATGTAAAATGTAAATTTATATGAACTGATGGTTAGACATACCTAAGTTGGCAGTGTTATTCAAAAGAGTAGGCATTTTTATGGCAAGGTAGAAATTTATCGAGCTGCTTGGGAGAGATAAATGTCATTAGGTCAGCAATTCAGAGGAGTGTATCCAGAGGACAAAAGTCATCATGGAGATGCAGCAAATATAAGGAAAGAGAAGCAGCAGAATTCATCATTCGAGTTCTCCAAAAGTGAGGATCTTAGGAACAGGAGATAAACTGAGGTTAAACTATGTAGACCCTGAGAATGCCATTCCTCCATCAACTTAATGTTAAAATGAGAAACCCCCCAATGAAAACTTCATATCCGACATTCTTGCACACTCCTCATTTAAATGGGACATTTTGTCAGTAATATTGTAAAATAAGCTAAATATATTTTGATGTACCTGTGATCCTGGAGAAATATTGGTGAAGTGTGTATGAAGGGTCAAAGAAAAGGCAATGATCATGTAGAAAATAACTAGGATAAAACTCAAGAACTAAAGTAGGACTGAAAATCACAGTTATGACTAAAACTTTCCAAAGCGATATTCACTGTAATGTAAAATGATGAATTAACACTTTAGTAAAAAGTACTTCCAATGAATCTCCACTATAAAAATTGAGGATGCTGGGGAACACTGGGTATTTGAATATAATTTTGGAGATGTGATATTTGTTCTCAGAATATCTACTCTTTTTTAGTAAAGAGTTTCTCTTTTATACATCCCTTTAAAATATTTATTAATATGTACTATATTAAGTGATGATGGTGAAATTAAGAAAAGACACTAACACATGTGCAACTATTTGTCCAAGTAAAAAAAACATTCAGAAACAAATATAATTCCACAAAAACATACTATATAATATGCATTCCTATATTTGGTGGACTTTTTAAAAAGATTTTATTTATTTATTCACGAGAGACAGAGAGAGAGAGAGAGAGAGAGAGAGGCAGAGACAGAGACAGAGACAGAGACAGAGGGAGAAGCAGGCTCCATGCAGGGAAGCCTGATGTGGAACTCAGTCCTGGGTCTCCAGGATCACGCCCTGGGCTAAAGGCGGCGCTAAACCGCTGAGCCCCCTGGGCTGCCCTATTTGGTGGATTTAAATCAAGAGTTATGGTCTCAATGCGTGAATATTTTCCATCACAAATTTGAATCCTTACAAAACCCGAAGTTTCAGAATACTATTTCATTGGTTGACATTCATTTACCCAATTGTATCTTCAGAACACAGTCTTTTCCTTTTTATTCTTTTTTTTTTTTTTTTTCTTTTTTTTTTCCTTTTTATTCTTGAAAGATGAAAAGTCTGAAAATATGCCAGCTCCAATGCCAAAACAAAGAATATTAAGTGATGGAAGCTGTATCAACTGCTTTGTCACTGTTTTAAAATCTTTTAACTCCAGGTGGCTCATTTCCTTTAAAGAAAAATATATTATTTGCATGTATTTGTCTCAACAGGCATGCATCTTCATAAACATGTATTATTCAATAAACTATTTTGTACCTCTATAACTTTCTTTATTTTACTAGATTTTAAATCTGTGAAAGCACAAAGCTTTTTAATTCCATGGGTTGTCAGTTAATTGCCTGCTGAGAATCTGCTCTAGTAGCCAGCTGAACCACCACTGCTCTGAAAATTAAATGGAGCTATTTGCTCTGGTTTAAGTTATACCCCTATGCCAGATAAACCACAAGTGATTAAGTCTCAAGTTATACAAGAAAGTTTTTGCATTTCTTTTGTGGAATTGATTTTCACATTTGGCTACTGAGAATATTTATTATAAAGTACTGTTTACAATGTTTCTTAATATAATGTGGTAAGTTCACCTTTTTATTCTCAGGGACCTGAAATTTGAAGTTTATTGAGCAGTTTTTGTCATTGTTCCTTAACAAAATATTGTATTATTTGAGAAGAGAAATACCGGTCATTGTTTTCAGAATTCTGTGTGACTAGAAAAAAACAAAAACAAAAACACACAGTTTGGAAAGTGATGGGATGTATTTATTAAACATGACAGCCTCTTTTTAAACTAGTTTTACCTTATATGTTTAGTTAAAGCAGTGTGCATACTTCAACAGACTCATTTGCAGAAGCAGACAGTTATTGGCAGATACACACGGTATTTGAGGCCTAGGCCCCTTCCTCACCAGCAGACCTATAACTTCTTAGGCCTTAAGTGTGACGGCAACAGATGCTTCTTTCTTCATAATTGTCCTTTACTTAATAATGATATTCATTTGCAATACCGTACCATATAACACTTTGCACCCAGTAAAACAGAGTTGACAAAAAAAATAATGATGATAGAGTTTTGTGCTACTATAAACCATTTAATAGAGTATGAAACTGAGGTGAATCTCAGTTCTGATTTTTATTGCACAGATTACTTAACTCATGACATGATTTCGGAGGTTTAGAGGCAATAAACCTGACCTTGTCTTAAATGTGTAAAAGTACATAAGCAGCACATATTCATACTTATAGCCAAGGGTATAGGAGGCAAAAACACTACAGCTCATTTCTATGTCTTGCTTAAATAATCATCTGTTAACCAATTTAGATCATACAAATCAATAAACATTAAACACAAAGACAATCCCTCAGTGTGTGGGGAGTTACTAGAGGGGATAGGAAATTGAGAGAGAAAAAATTGGTGCCCTTAGCCCTTCCTGTATTTGAATATAAGACCCAAGATCACACTTCTAAGGAGTCCTTTCCATTTTGTAAGATCAGCCACAGTTGTGTGTTCACTTTGTGTTAGGCATTGTAAAAAGCAAGGAGACAGAGTTCATTCATCTGGACATCCAGTTACCCATTTTTAAATTAATTTAAACCAGACATTGATGTTCTCAAGGCACCACTTGAATAAAATAGAAAAATCCCTGCTCTCAGGTTGCTTAAAAGATTTAGCAGAGGATGAACAAGGGGACAAATTTTAAAAGCCTATCATGCTGCATTAAAGAGATTAGAGTTTATAAAAAAGATGAATAGTCATTGTAGGCTTTCAAACAAGAACTAACATAATTAGATTTTTCTTTGGAGAAAGATAAAATCTTGTAGCTATCTTGTAGATGATAAACAGTCATTCAAGTATTTTAAATAAGATAGTACCATAATCAGATTTGTATTGCAATAAAATAATTTACTCACAGGTGATTTGGAGATTAAATGGTTGATTTGGAGATTGAAAGGCAAAATTAGAAAGTGTAGTAAGTGATTATATTTATAGTGTTAGAGTAATTCTGGAAAAACAACAACAACATAATGGATTGGGGGTTCAAAGAAATTATTTGATTTGCATAATATTAAAGAGGTATTAACAACAGGGTTTAGGAACTGATAGGGTCTATAAAGGGGTGAGGAGATAGGCCTGGATAGTATAATGGGTGTGGAGAAGCTTGGAAATTAATGACAAGATTATTTTATACATATTCTCTCTCTCATATTGCAAACAATATAAAGATCTTTCTTGGATTACAATGAGATTACACCCTATAAACCTGTCCTACACTGAGTATATCTCTAAGTTGATAAATGCATTTAATATACTTAGCCTACCAAATATCATAGCTTAGCCTATCTTAAACGTGTTTGGAACACTTACATTAGTCAATAATTGGGCAAAATCAGCCAACACAAAACCTATTTTATAGTACAATGTTGAGTATCTTACTGCATATCAATATTTTGCAAAAAGATCAAACTTTGAAATATGGTTTCTACTGAATGCATATTGCTTTTGCACCATTGCAAAGTTGAAAAATTGTAAGTTGAGCCATTGTAAATTGGGGAATGTCTGTAATTCTAAACACTACTTCTTTAAACAGCTTTACACTGCTCCCCTCTGCAACAAATTAGTGAAAAGAATGATCTATGCTGTCTCCAATTCCTCCTCTCCCATTCTACCTTATGCCATCTAATCCAACTTTCATGGCATAGCATTACTAAAACTATGCTCATCAGTGTAATTAATGATTTCCAAGGTGCTAAAATCAATGATCAAGTCTCACTCGTCATTTTGCTTGGCCAATTAGTAGCATCTAACATAGCTATTTCTTCTGTTTCAATAATATTTCTTCATTTGGCTTCCAGGGGCCCATATTCTCTACATTTTTTCCTATCTCATTGATCTCACTCTTTCTTATTTCCTTTATTGGTTTCTTCTCTTTCCATCTCCTAATATTAGTGTTGCTCACTGCTCTGTTCTCTGCCCTTTCTCAGTTTATATTCACATTCTTAATTACTTCATCTGGGCTCATGGATTTAAGTATCATCTACACGCTGTGAAGATGATACCAACTTGCCAATTAATATTATCGATTAATATTTCTAATCCAAATGCCCTTTTGAACCCCAAACATATATTCAACTGCTTCCTCAATATCTCCTTGTGGATGTTTAAGAGACATTTTTAATTCAAAATATTTGAAAGTGATTCCTGCTCTGTCCCCTTCCGCAACTATCTACTATCACTTCAATCTGTTTCACTTACAGCATTTCCTCATCTAAGTTGATATTCATGAAATTTCTCAGTGGCCCAGACTAAAAAAATTGAGGCCATTCTTAAATCCATTCTAGTTCTCATACTTGACAGGCCATCAGGAAATCCTATAAGCTCTACCTTCAAAATGTTTCTTGAACCCTAGAATATTTCCCACCCTGCCCACTGTTATATTAGTAGTAAAAAGATCATTTCTCACCTGCATTGTTGCAGCTGAATTCCACCTGAAATCCTTGCTTTCACTCTGCCTCTGTAAAACCTCCCCTCTAAAAAAAAGTCAACGTGAACCCTTATTTTCAGAAAATTTTTTTCAGAGTGAACCTTTAAAAAAGGTAAGTCAGTTAAGTAACTCCTCTAGTCAAAAATCTTCAGTGGCTCCTTATCTCACTCAAAGTCAAAGACATTATGTAGCAAGTGGAGAGCTCTACATAATATGGCAATCCTAGGAACTCTCTGCCTTCATCCTCTACAATTCTTCCCCTCTTTGAGTCAGCATCTGCAACATACAGATTTACCATTCCTTGAAAATATAAATCTACTTCTATCTTAGAGACTTTGTTCTAATTGTTTCTTCTTTCTGGAATCTTCTCCTTATCCAAACCTGCTTAGCTAGCATCCTTATCTTCTTTATGGCTTTGCTCAATTTTTATCTTCTCAGTGAGGTTTATCCTGACAACCATAAAGCAACCTGTCTGAGAAGAAGCGGGGAAGAATGGAGGTAAACCAAAAGTATGAGATACCAGAAAAACTTTTCAAAGAGATCTTTTTTTTTTTTTTTAATTAGTCAGGAATTGAGAGTGAGAAAAATACCAGATCATGTAAGATAAATTTGATTTAGTAGAAAGACCTTGTTTGTGATCTTGGCAAAAATAGCTGATTAGGATCAGTGAGGAGGAAGCCAGCCATAAACCTGTCTTTATGCCATGGGACATATGTAACCAATTAATGTAAAACAATCTGAAATACTCCAAGATTGAAAGACCATCTTGTTTCCACCCACCCCACTCCCATATTTTTTTTCAGGAAAGGATGGTGAAATCCTTTTACCTTATTCTTATAATGAGCATAATAATACCTGGTTGATAATTACAGAATCTTATTTGAAAGCCACTGCTCTTCTACCATACTGTTGTGCTGTACTTTTATTTTGAAGAAGAAAAACTGGGAGTCCAGACCAAATAAGGTAATTTAAAACAAAATAAATCTGCCACCCTTTGGAAAGTATTTACTTGAATTTGTATTATTTTGAAATGATAACAAGATGATGTATTTGAAAACTAAATATATCATTTCATAGATTGATATACCAACATAATATATTCAAAGGTTCCATTTTTGAGGCATTACTATATATGCTCAGAATATGGATGATCTGACCAATATGGGAGTGACAGTTATTTTAATAAAAGGTACAAAAAGTCAATAGCTCTACCTAGCAGGCCTCTTAGCTTTGGGTTCACCCTGCTACTTCTACAAAATGAGAGACCATCTCCAATTGCAATACCTTGTGGATTTTTTTTTTCTCTGCTGATAATGTTATATTTGTTGAAAGAGTGCTTCAGACTGCTCTTGAAACATTATTTGTGTGTTTCTTATGGAAAAGACATATAGGGAAAGCAAAAGTCACACTGGAAAAATAACCTCTAAGAGTTTATATACAGCATCCATTCTTAATATCACTGCAACCTCTTTTTGTAATATAATAAACTTGAAATTTTAGTTCCCAAATTCACCATTTAAATTCATTCATTTAAAATTTAAAGATTTTTTTTCCTACTTCCTGTACCAGAGAATGCCTCAAATAAAAAGTTTTGTTGACATACTCAGCAATTAGGATTCAGTGTTTTAATAAATTTGGTTTTGCCAGGGCAATGACAGGGCTTAAGATTTGAAGACTTGCACTAGCTGTTTCTATTACAAGAAATCAGAAATTCAATCATTTAGCTCTTTATTTCATTAAAAGAATACCCTCAATTAATAAAATAGCAGAAAGTATTTAAGTGCCCACTCATTACTGAGTGAGTAAATAAATAAATAAATAAATAAATAAAAGGGACTGACTTTAGAACACTTTTAAAGAAATATGACCACCTGAGTACAAGTTAACAACTTCCAATTTATCAGCCATCTGGCTGCAACATCTGTTGCTGGTTGATTGCCAGTGTTCTTTTGCGTGGTCTGGATTACCAGGTGGGGCAAAGAAGAACTTTTCTCGGTAGAAGAGGCTCATTCCTTGGATAAGAATATACATATAACAGTGACTCTCTTTACTAGAAGCTCATAATTTATTGCCACATCTAATTATTTTCTATTGAGAGCAATGATCTGTCCTATTGCTCTTGTTCCAGCTTAGGTTAGAGACCTACTTCGGCCTGCCCACAAGTGAATTGATATGCAATTACTGAATTGCTTATCAACAAACAACCCCTGAGCATTGCAACTCTTGAGCAGTACTGTGAAAGGAGATGTTGGGTATACAGAAATGAACAGTCACTTCCTTCTTGTACCAATATAGACAGTAAAGTGCAAGGCAGACTGTTGAAGAAGGAAAAGTGGAAATGGGCTAGAGCATTGGTATGATATGGAGCCTGGTTTTAGTTACCGTTACTGAAAGCGTTTTACTTAGGAGAGTGATTTGAACGTGGCACACATACAGCGTTTACAATGTTAGGCAATAGTCAAGACAGAGAAAGAAGCTGGGGCCTATCATAACAAACCAAGAGAGAGCAGTTCTTATCATCCTGGAATCTCGATGTTGGATTCTTAGGCTACTTCTGCCTTCTCCCAACACGTCTCTGCCCAACTATGGCTTCTTTTTCTCCATATGTTTACCTAGCACTTGGCTAGCCAGCTATTCACATTTCCCACTTTCCTGTTTCAGCCCAGAGGGAAACTACTACCTTTCTAGGGCTTTTATTACATTTTATTTTGTTTTGATTTTTAAAATACTGGTTGTCAATGTTCAGATTCAACTTTTTTTTTTATTCTTTATCCCCTTACTTAAAACCTCTTTGTTAGAACTATTGACATTCTCCACCTAAATTCTCAATCCTAGCTAACTTTCCAGAGTTTGACCTACTTTTCCTCAGCCCTGTTTACGATGGCTTATGTCTATCCCAGAAGAATTTCTCTGCAGCCCATTTGATTTTTAATTTAAACTGTTGCCTGAAATATTCAGCTTCTCTTCTCTGCTCAACAGGTGGATTTCTGGCTAACTACAGTTTTCAGTATCATAGCTGATGTTGCCCACTGGCTTGAAACTTTTTGATCCCCTTATCTGGTTCATTTTTGTAGGTTGGTGAGGTTTTAGGTTTTACTCCACACTAGGAAGTGTTACTGTCCATGTCCTCACTATGAAAATGCCTTGTATATGATCCTATAAAAGGCATTTTTTATTAAGAAGAAATATTTAAACCATAACTTAGCCATTGTAGTATGCAGCTTTCCTAGGGCATGCTTCTGTTTTCTTCTTACCCTAAGATTAGCTCTCGCATAGCTATTTCACAAAGCTCCATTTAAGTGCCCAACATATTTAACTTAATGATTTTGCTCTTTCAAGGATAATAAACTCAAATTACTTTAGAAAGGTTACATACTTATGTGAAGCCCCAGTACGTAAGTTGATGAATGAAGAAGGTGTACCTCTTCTGTATATTCAAGTACAACAACAACAAAGCGGCTTCTAGCAACAGTACAGTAATTTCTCTCAACCAAAGCTTCCACTGAGAATGACTGGAAAATCAGAAAACAGTATTTTTCAAAATCTGTTTGAAAGTATTGTCAAACTACCAAGGCAGCAAGAAACTGCAGATTCAAGACTTTAAGAAAAGAAAAACATAGGAACTGGGCCTGATGTTTGACACCATTTTTCACCTGTGGAATTTACTATTTCATAGTGCAGTTGAAAAGCTGAGAAGTGAAGAACTTAAACAGTTCTAATGGGCCAAGTGGACAAAAGTTGGATTTTCGAGCTTGATAAGGAAGAGAAGCCTTTGGATACCAAGCTTTTAGATAGGATCCTGTAGGCAGCATCCTAGCAATAAGGAGGCTGTACTTTAAATGTTTATTACCTATTTATCCCTATTTGTTTTACAGAAAAAAAAAGACACTTTTGGAGGAAGTAGCATCATCCAGAGAATCAAATTTCCTCTACACTATTTCAACTATAGTGCCCATTATCCAACTAAAAATAAAATAGTAAGGAAGCATATAAAAGCAAAAGACTGAACAGATAGCAATAGGAAAAAGAAGAGATGATTGAAATAGACCTGAGTGATTCAGACATCAGAATAATCAGATAATGATTTCTAAAAATGTGTGGTTCATACAATGAATGGCAGATAACTGTAAAACATGAAAAATAACCACATGAAAATACTAAAGAAATACACAAACCAAAATTAAGAATTAAATAAAGGGTTCAACAACAGTTGAGAGATGCAGACGAAAAAAATGTTGAACTGTAATATAGGTCAAGAGAAAATTTATCTGAATTTGCTGTACAGAGATAAAAATGATGAAAATTTGTAAAGCAGCAAGATATATTAGGAACATGCTGAGAAAAACAAAAAACAAATGCGCTTGCATAATTGGAGTGCAAGGAAAAAAGAGAAGATAAGAAGTGAAGAACCAATACTTGAAGTGATAATGGCTGAGATATTTTCCAAACTAATAATGTTCAGTCACAGATTCAAGAAACTATATGGACCTCAAGTAGAAAAAATAAAAGCAATCTACTCATGTAAATAGTAAAAGTCTAAAGACAAAAGGCAAAAAATCTTAAAAGCATATACTAGGCATACTGATTTCAAAGACTGACAACTGACTTTTAACACAAATGATGGACAATAGCTAATGATTATTTATGTGAGTTGACTTTAAAATAATATTGTAGTTCTACATTTATGAAACTTCAGATCTTTTGACTCTAAAACAGGTGTCCTTTCTACCAAGACATTCTAGCATTAAAATTCAACGCTATAACACTAGGTGGCTCCGCTGGTTAAGTGCCTTTGGCTCAGATCATGATCTCAGGGTCCTGGGATTAAGCCCTGTGTCTGGCTCCCTGCTTAGTGCCTGCTTCTTACTCTGTCTCTATCCCCTACTTGGGCTTGCTCTCTCTCTCAAGTAAATAAAAATCCTTTTAAAAATGAATTTTTAAAAATTCATTAATCTATAATCTCTCTTTAGTAAAAATTTTCTTTACCTCAAATTTTCTCATTTATGATCCTGTACATCTAAAATAAGTATTGTTAAATCCTTGTGTTATCTTCCTTAGCAGACAATATAAAAAAACCTGCATGTGGGGGGCACACTAGCACTATGAAATGTCTATGGTGAAATTTATTATTTGTCACTAATTTTTTACATTAATATGATCTAATAGAAAGAGCTTAAGTTTTGAGCTGAGTAAGTGGAAAATTGACATCTTGAGGTTTTTTGTCTAACTGTGTGACTCTGGGTATTCTATTTTTTTTATTTGGGAGTTTTAGTTTCTCTGTCTTAAAATAGAATTTTATTGGAGGATAAAAGGTGTGTATAATTTAAATGAGTTTTATTTTCCCTTTGAAATGTTAAGCAATATTCCATCAACAAAACAGTTGCTTTGTTTATAAAATTCTACTTCTATTACTTGCCTAAATTTGGACTGAAATTGTTTTATGTTTATTGTTTTTTCTTTCCTTTATAAAACACTGTATTTTATTGTAAAATGTGCACAAGACACAATGAAGAAAATAAAGCCAATTCATAATTTTACCACATATGTGCAATTCTATATTTATTTTGCATATGTTCGTACACATTCTTATATAGATAGATGGATATATCTATACATATGTACATACTAATATACATGTACAGATATGTTTATATACATGTTTATAATTTTATACATTTAATTCAGGCTGATCTAATAAAATAGGTCTTTTTATTAAATTTGCCATTGTGTGATTTCCACTGCAGTTTTTTTATCTAGGTGAATATTGGGATGACTAATTTTCAACCTGTACATACAGGTCTATGCTCAGTGTCAGTATCTATATTGTGCCAATTCTAAAATATTCATTATTTTCAGAATAACATACCTATACAATATTGCAGTTAATGCTGTCTCTATACAAAACTTGACCTTCAACTATGATAAATTTCCTAATCATTCTTAACCTCAATTTCTTCATTTATAAAATTGAGACTAGTAATATCTATCTTTCTATGTTGTCATGTGGGTTAGATATAGACTATATAAATCTCTAAAGTCTTAGTATTCATTTATTAAATAGCTGTATTGTTGTTCCTTATAAGGTATTTTTTCCATTCTATCTAGTGGAAAAAAGCATGGTGAGTGAAGACATTTCCAAGAATTTGCCCTCATGCACTTGTGCTGCTGGCTCAAGACTGAGTTAGACTTTGTGCTGGTGTCCCATCCATTAAAATAGGTTTAATTTAGAGAAACAAACTAACAGCAGAAAAGAATGAGCGTTGACAAAGATGTGGAGCAGTTGGAACCCTTGCACGTTGCTGCAGACAGTGTAAAATTGTGCAGTCACTGTAAAAAACAGTTTGTTCCTCAAAAAGTGAAGCAACAGTTCTCAATCTAGGTATATACTGAAGAAAATTGAAACCATATGTTCACACAAAAGCTTGTACATGGATATTCATAGCAACATTATTTGTAATAGCCAAAAAGTGGAAGCAATCCCAGTGTTCATCAACTGATGAATATTTAAACAAAAATTAAAAATTGGCATATCGGGGCACCTGGTTGGTGCAATTGGTTAAATGTCTGACTCTTGGTTTCAGCTCAGGTCATGTTCTCAGGGCTGTGAGACTGAGACCCGCATCAGGCTCTGTGCTCAGTATGGAGTCTCGTTGAGACTCTCTCTCCCTAGACCTCTGGGCCTCTGCTCTCTCTCTCTCTCTCAAATAAATAAATAAATCTTTTTAAAAAATTGGTATAGTAATATAATGGAATATTATTTAGCCATATAAAGGAATGAAGTACTAATACACCTTGCAACGCGGATGATCCTTGAAGACTATTCTAAATGAAAGAAGCCAGACATAACAGGTCATATGTGATATGATTCTATTAATGTTAAATATGCAGATTATGTAAATCCATGGGACCAGGAAATAGATTAGTGGTTGCCAGGAGAAGGGAGGAGTGGAGAAGAAATTGAGAGTGACAGCTACCAAGTCAGGAGTTTCTTTTGGGTGTAGTAAAATATTCTGGAATTCAATGCACAACTCTGGGAATATACTAAAACCACTGAATTATGCTTTTCAAAGGGCTGACTTATATGTAATTAAATAACTATATTTTTAATTGTTTTTTTAAAGAGAGACAAAATTGGGCTGAAAAAGAGGAGATTGTCAAATAATAAAATCTTTAGGGCTGCTCTAAAAAGAGGGAAATTTATTCTGTTGATATTAGGTACTCATTCAAGCATTTTACCCAGGAAAGCAACAAAGTTTCCTATTTAACTAAGAGGGCATTACTAGGAGATCTGAAATAAAATGTACAGGTAATTAGGGTAGAGAACACAGGAAATAGCAGGGACCCATATACAAAACTAATTAGAACTTAGAAGGTTGACTTGAAAAAAAAAATGGATAAACCAGTGGTTTATAAATCAATTATGTGAGTAGGTAATATAAGCCATTTGTTCACAGTAAATGACTATAAATAATTCAGTATTTTGAACTATGTAGGCTAATTCATATTCAATAAAATCAGCAGATGTCAAAATGTCAAATTTTAAAAATGTTTTAACAGATGGTGCTCAAGTGAAACACAATAAATGATCGATCGGAGTTTATCATAGACAATTACTAAAGATATTTTCTTCAATGTTAACAAACAAACAGGCATCACCTTTCAAAGAATTACAGAGGAGTCACTCTTTGTTTTAAATTAATTCTCATAAATATTTAAATTATATTTGATTCTAAATTCTGTGAAGCCATGCACCATGTATTTTTGACTTGGAATGTACTTCCAGTGTCCAGGCATAAGCTGCTGCATCAAAGGTGTTTTAACATTGTTGAATTAAAAAATATATATATCTATATGTATATGTACATATGAATATACTGAAATTATATACTCACATATACTGAATTACATGTACATATATATATAATATATATAAATAAGTGCTAAGCTGAAGTTAATAGTTTGAATAACATTTGTCTAGCACTCTATGGCTTGAAGAAGGACACTGAAAACATTATCTCATTTATTTCCTTCAATTATACTACGAAGTTTACAGAAAATATAATGAATTTTCATTTTACAATTAGGTAACAGAAGCCTCAAGAAATCAGGTGACATAGACAATGTCACACAACTAGAATGGGGAATCCTAGAAAAGATGCTGGAGCGAGGTCTGGGATTCAGATAGGACAAGTGAGGCAGGGTTGTTCAAATTCGGGGTGAGTTCCTGTCTTTATTTAAAAGTTTGATATTTTGTTCATTGTAGGCTTTGGGGCTTTAATTTCTATTTTTAAAATGTTGCAGGAAACGGTATTATTTTTGATTACATGGCTTTCAGCATGTCCTTAAATTTTGTGCCTGAGGTAAGTGTTTTCATTTGCCTCATCCTTGTCCCAGCCCTGCTCTGCTCTGGAATATTTAAGTGTTCTCAGTGAGTAACCATTACAAAAATGTAGCATTAGTTAGATAGATCCTAGAGATCACCAGACATCCAGGAGGATTTGTATTGGGAGAGAGTTAGAGGCAGATCATTGCAGATAAGGTCATCGTATCCTGCCCCCACCCCCACCCTCAAAACTTACATCAGTGAAAGTACACTTTTACTTTGTAAGATACTTTTTCTTAGCATGCGTATGTTTGCTATTTGATGATCATTAGTTGTAAGGTAAAACATTTATAAATGCAAGAAATTGCCACCATTACCTTCATTCCAAAACTTGTTTTCTATTTAGCTACTTTTAATGTAAAATTCAGTTTTCTATAACCCTTTGTATTGATTTTCTTTAGCCTTAGGCTTATAGGAGATTTATTTCCACCAACAGAGACCTTCCTAAATAGCTTGAAAGTAAACATATTATTTTGTTGTACTATACATATATATTTTCTTGTAATAGCAGACTCCTAAAATGCTCAGAATGTTATAGGCCAACTTCATCTCCAATTTAGTTGGCATGCATCTTTCTTTCTTAGAATTCTGGAGGGTGACTATCTGCCCTTTAAGAAAACTTTTGTTTAATGATAGAGATAAAGGCAGAAAAACTGCATGAATGCAAGCAGATTATATGAAAATGTTTGCAGTGATCTAATTACTACTTTGGATGAACGTAGCAATTGATAAATTATTATGATCACAACTCTCATTTATCATTAACAAAATGGTAATATTACCAAGTTCAATTTCAGTTAGTATGTATATTTAATCCATTATTCTGACTTCTAGAAAGTAAATTATTTGAGAATCATTGCTTATTTTTGGCTGTATCCATACAAATAAATCAGCCTGATACGTTTATTTGAAACTAAGGTTTGCACTCAACAGACTGAACGTGTGTGTGTGTGTGTGTGTGTGTGTGTGTGTGTGTGTATGACAGAATGGAGTATTCTGACACCTTCAACCCTTCTATGATTTCTGCTCACCCTCACTGCTGGTCGGGAGGAGGTCTTCCGTAACAATAACTCATTATGTACTCATTTTATGCATCATGAATGTTCTTCTCTAATTATACGAATCTACTACAATCTTTCATGGGGCGCCTGGTTGGCTCAGTCAGTTAAGTGGCTGCCTTCAGCTCAGGTCATGATCCTGGGGCCCTGGGATGAAGCCCCTCATCAGGCTCCTTGCTCAGCAGGAAGTCTGCTTCTCCCTCTGCCCCTTACCCCCACTTGTGATCTCTCTTAAATAAATAAATAAATAAATAAATAAATAAATAAATAAATAAATAAATAAAAGTTTGTTTTTAAAGAATCTAGTACAGTCCTTCAAAGATGGAACCAGGAATAGGTTTTACCAAACTAGAGAGTAAGGGCTATGGATCCTCTTTTCTTTTTTTAATATTTTATTTACTTATTCATGAGAGACATAGAGAGAGAGAGAGGGAGGGAGGCAAAGACATAGGCAGAGGGAAGGCAGGCTCCATGTAGGGAGCCCGACATGGGACTCAACTGAGTCTCCAGAATCAGGCCCTGATTAAAGGTGGTGGGCCCTGGCTGAAGGTGGTGCTAAGCCGCTGAGCCACTCAGGCTGCCCCACTATGGATCCTCTTAATCAGAAAGAGGTCAGATGCTGTGGGAGAGGCATAGGCTTAGAAAAGGAGAGAAGAAGGAAATAGACTATCTAGCCACACTACTCCATCCTCTTGGCCTCAGTAATTGTCTCCAGGGAAGGGATATCATCAACATTAGCACACTGCAAGCTTCATGAAATGTTACTATGAGGATGGTAGGACAGGGGTCCTTCCTGTCCCTTTAGGATAATAGCAGCGTGTAGGGTTAACATATATCCCAAATTTTCAAGGAATGTCCCACCTGGTTTATACTCTCCTTAGCATGATTATAATAGTATCCATTTCACTGTCAAAGGTGTTTTGATTGGGATAATAATTAGTCTAGTTATTCTCACGCAAAGGATCAGATAAACCAGATGCTGCTGGCGTCTGTCTCTTCTGGTCAGATGAACACAACTGTGGGCTGAATAAAATCAGCCTCTGAAACATTACCAGGCGGAGAGCTGTGGGAACCAGAACTGCAAGGCGACTATCACCTCTGAATTGATTTGTGTTTCAGGCCTTAACAACCTCCGGTTTGAGCCAATTACTTGAGTGAATAAATTGTCTTAGTCCTTAAACTGGCCACTCACAACCAGAAAGATAACGTACTATTTACCGACCCCCCACCCCCACCCCGTTGTTGATTTGGGTCAGGTCACCTTTGTATAGTCTTCGGTATTGTGCCACTCATGTGTCCAACTTCAGATTGTACTTTATTGCCATCATCTGTTTACCTGTCTTACACCCCAACTAGACTGTGAGCTCCTTCACATAGGCCATGCCATAGTTGTCTCTTCCTTTTCGGCTCCTAAAAAAGAATATTTAATACTAGGTAAATGATCAGTAAATATTATTGAAGAATATAAGTGAGTGAGTAGGTGAATGAATTGTTGATGTGTTCAATAGGGGACCAGTAACACATAATGTCCAATTGTTTTCCTGGTAGATTGGTCCAAGGATGGAAAATAAACATATGCATAAAGTCCTTACTTGTCTAGGTCTTGAGAGTTCTGAGACTAAATTTGAGCGGTGGTAAACTCTCTCTTCAGTCTCCTGACCAAACCCACTAGTGTAGGACCTCCACTAACTTGGGAGGGAATTCTCTGTGGTTCTCTCCCTTTTCTGTATCTCTTGCAAAAAGAGGCATTTAACCTTTTTGCTCTAGACTCTCTTTTCAAGAATGTTGCATACTAGACATCCTTAGAAAATCAGACCTGCCTCCCCCTGGAGCAGAGGGCAAATCTGTTTGCTAACCAGTAAGAGCAATCTCTCCCTACAGGGCAAAGGTTAGACATATTTGCTTATAGCCTCTTACTTTAAATAAATTAAAATTAAATATTAAATAATCTGTGTATTAGTTGGGCTGCCATAACAAACTACCACACATTCGGTGGCTGAAACCAAAGATGTTTATTTTGTAATAGTCCCGGAGGCTAGTAGTCCGTGATCAAGATACAAGCAAGTTTGGCTTCTGGTGAGAGCTCTCCTGGCTTATAAGTGGCCATCTTCTCACTGGGTCCTCACATGGCTTTTCTTCTGGGCTTACATCAGGAGGGAAATTCTAGTGTCTTCCTCTTCTTACGAGGACACTTCATTTAATTTTAGTTACTTCCTGGAAGGCCCCATCTCCAAATATAGTCACAGTGGGGGGTTAGGGGTTCAACATATGATTTTTGGAGAGGGGACACAATTCAGTCCATAACACTGGGTTCCTTAAGTTTGAGGTTGCTGATGCAAACCTACTGCCTGTGCAGCATCTACTTGGGCACCTCTCTACTGCTCATGTGGGATAAGGGAGATAAGGGGGCCGTGTATACACTTGAAGTTTATGCCACTTTCTGCTGGTTACTCCATGAGTAATAATATCCTTTGTCCTCTTGATCAGTCTGCCAGCATCCATGAAACTAACTCAGGTCCATTATAGTTATTGACTCATCACACTTCAAAGTCCCTCCCACTCATGTCTGTACCTCCCTGGGAATGCCTCCTGGAGAATGCTCAAAAACAAGCCCTCACAGCCCCACCAACTGCTAAGATTTTCAAGATTTTCAGTTGTATGGTGATGCTCACTACTGCTATTAGTAGAACACTGCTTTGCTAAATGCATAGAGCAATCTCGATGTTTCTGTGACTACCGAATATCTCACTATCTTTATGGCGGTCTCAACATCTGTGGCCCACTGAACTGACTCATATTAGTGTCCCAGGCAACCGATTGTGCTATATTCTTCTATATTGGCCTCACAGTATTGCTGTTCTGTACACCTGCCATATCTAAGATGGTTGTATGAAAAGAGATAATTCAATTTTTAACTTTTAAGCCCCTCTCTCTTTAGGATTCAAATGCCTGTCAACATTGATATGACCCAAATCAATGTGACAGGCTGTACGAAGAATATCTTCTCTCCTATATTTTAATTATTATTGTTGGTTGAAGCTTAAATGCAGAATCTCTTTTAGTTTAGGGTTATTTTCACCGTAGGCACACTAATTCCTAAAGGAATTAGATACCTGCTGGCTACATAAGTGCCTCCACATATCTGCATTCTGCTGTTGATTAAAGTTTTGACTCACATATGGACTTCCTGCCATACAAGTACAAAATATCATAATTGTCAAAATAAGTGCTAATAGTTAGTGCTGTGAGCATTAAAGAAATATTTCAACAAATTTTTAACTGTAACTCATTTTAATTAGAGGGGTGCTTTATTTTTATTCCTTTCATTTAGGTGATGTATTTTTAAATTATTTTATTTTATTTTTTATTTTTTTTATTATTTTAAATAAGATCGAGACATTGGCTAAATTTTGTATTTTCCTACCACAGTTTGACAGAGGGTTTATCTACTCTTCTTTGGATTTTTGTTATTTTAATAAATATACCAGTTGGTTATTTCACTATATGAAAGATTACCTGGTAGCAAATTTTTAATCTCCAAATAAATATTTATTGTGTGCCTACTAAGCATTAGTCATTATGCTAAACTCATTTTGAATTTCTCCTGATTCATTTTCATTACAAATTTAAATATTAGTGCTCTGAATGCTACTTTGAATTTTATGCAGTAAAGTTTAATTATTTGTGGCTGATCTCTGTATGCAGAACTGACAACCATATCATGCCATATGTTATCGAAGTATTCAAATGCAATGTAAGGCACCATGATAGCTATGACACTTTCTTTTGAAATATAGATTTAGAAAACAATAAAGTTCCAATTTATTCCATTTTAAAAGGGATAAGTATCTAATATCCAAATAGACTTTCTATAATTTTCAACAAAAATCTTTGAGTTTTACTTTTGATGTATTTTATTTATTTATTTTTTCAGGAACATTGTAATGCAATATCTATGTAGAGGAAAAAAAGAATATTTACAGTGCCCATATGTTAATCTTTTTGATATAAAATAGATTAATATGCTCAAAACATGACGTTACTGACCTAAAGAATTCAGAAATCTGATCAATAACAAAATTTTAAGGAAAATACTAAAAATTGAACACAAAATTTATATTCTCTTTCAATTCTCTTAGATTAGCCACATGGTTCTCTTGATAGAAGCACTTCTCAATGATTGGCACAAGGAAACTTAGCCTGGGCAGTGGATGTATAGATCAAAACACCTATTTCTCTGGACCTGCACTAGAGGATCCTAGTTTGGGGCACAATTTTTCTGCAGATGTATGTGATATAAGATGTAATGTTATTAACTCTTCCCACACTCTGGCCAAACTACTCGAGTCCCGTCTTTTTTATCCTTAAACTTTGCTTAGAGCCTCATGCATGTAGGATGACTGTAACATATATTCAGGAGTCTGACTTTGTGATCTATGTTAAAAATAGCTACTATTTCAAACTTCTGTGTACTTTATCCCACTCCTGTTCATCCAATCAGAGGCAGTTTTTCACCAATTCCTTTCCTCAAAACTATTCTATAAGGACCAGGCACTTAATATCTTATTAGGTTATTTCCTCTAAAGACTCAGGCAGAAAATAGAGGCCCTTGATGTTATTGACTTTACTTCTCTATTTAAGGAAATGACTCTAATAAATCAGGACTTTAGTTAAGCTTGGCCTTGTCGACAACTATAAAAGTGACTTCAATATGGGTGAAAAAAGGGTGCTCTCAGGAGAAAAGTGAGGGGATGTGTGCATGGATCTCTCAAGATCTTTCACATTCTTTATGGTATTTTTCTCCCTGTTTTATCATACCTGTAAGGACAACCCCAGGTCTGATTCTAGCACAGCCGTTTTTGGCTTGGTAATGAATGTTGCTTATCCATGGTGGATGCTGCTATAGATAAGCATAATTGTTTTAACAAAAATCCATCATCAGTACATAGTTTCTTTGTGTGTGTGTGTATGTATATATAAATATATATATATATATATATTTGTTTATCTATATGATAGTATCTATATGATATAAAAATCATTATTAAATCACTTAGTTTTAGGATAATACTATGGAATAATATACCAAAATACAATACTATTTTTAAGAGAATATAAAATTTTATATGAAGTCTGAGATGTCATGCAAGTCTCCTTGACAGGAGAACTGCTCTATTCAATAAAAACTGAATGATGTTCCTTCTGTAAATATAGATATCACACTTTAGGGAGACTATATAAATCACACCATCAACTCTAGAACAGCATGACCCTAAAACTGTGAGTCTATCTCATTTGTTATATTACACATGTGAGAATTATATATTAATCTGACTGCTATTATCAGTGATAACCTCAATAATAGGTGCCTGAAAAGGGGGAATGGCAAGTACTTTGAATGAGCTACAGAAAGCCTGTTAAGTGGTAAAGTATGCCTAAAATACACCATGGGAAAAATATAATCCTCAAAAAACAGAGGAGTTCCTTATAGGCAGTAAAATAAAATCCTCTGCGGCCACTTTTGCTTTATGTTATAACCTGAATGTGATGAATAAATGTAATGCTGAGTTGAAATAATTTCCCATCTGGTGGCTGACCGTACTGTCTTTTCCTTTTGTTGTAAGCACAGTTTATGACAATTTTGAAACACAAATGAAGAATTTTTCAGGAGGGTTACAAAGGGGAGTCTTGCTTACCAAACCTGGAAGATTTATGCTAAATATATCCTCAGTTTTATATTGTTCCCCCAAAAAACTCAAAAACCTAAATATAAATGAAAATTGGACATCATTGGAGCTACTAGCTGTATGTGTCCATTTTTCCATTCATAATTATATTTGCTAGCTTTCATATTTGATTATAATGGGAAAATGTTAATGATCACCCTGTAACAGTGCCTTAAAGAATCCCCAAATGATAAAAAAAAAAAAACACAAATTAATTTCCAAGGTGAAATATTTCATTGATTGACACTCAGGTGTCATTATGTACATTTATTTAATAATGAAATTTAATATTTATGTAACAAATATTATTATTTACACAGTGCTGCATAAAAGATGACTTAAAAGCAGTTTGATTTCTAGCCCAAATATGTTTGCATTTCTCATCTGAAGATTAGATAAGTATGGAGTATGTTTTTGTAAAAGGCAGAGTATGTGCTATGTTACAAAAAATCTTTATACAAAGACCTTAAAGATTAGCAGCATCTAAAGATCACAATTAATTGGGGATGTCAGAGGAGATTTAAAGATTTAAGAATGGCTAGTACTTTGATAAGTAGATATGAAAACAAAATAATCATAAGAGATTTATCTAACATTGAATCACTACCTACTAAAGGCTAAGTCTCCATTCAGACTTTTGGACAGCATACGTAAAGAAATGGAGTTAGTACATAGAATCTGAGTTTGAGTTTCAGAAGTGGTCAGTAGCACAAATTGCTTGGATCATAGCATTCATGGAAGATAAATCTCGAGCCTTTGAGTGGGGGAAGGTGAAAAGTCACAGTGTGAAAAGCCTCAGAGATATTGTATTTTAATCTAAATATATAGGAAATTTTGAAGTTTTCTGTGAAAGAAAAAAGCAATGATAGTTATAACTTAAGAAGATAATTTGACCATAGTTTGCACAGTGGATTCTGGAGGAGAAAGCTGGAGTCAGAGATCAGTTATGAGTCTTTTATAATAGTCCTTTTGATAGATAAGCTCTTCTTCCCCTCCTTCTGAGCACATGGTAAGATTCCACTTCCATGTTCAGCTGAAGTTACAACAGTTATGTGACTCTCTCCAATTTTTCACCACTCTCCAGTAAAAAGCCATATGAGTAGATTTTTTTTAATTTATTTATTCATTTTAGAGAGACAGAGAGAGAAAGAGATAATGAATGGAGGAGGGACAGAGAGAGAAGGAGAAGAATCTTTAAGCAGACTCCTTATCTGGCACAGAGCCAACACAGGGCTCACCAGGGGCCTCCCTCTCGAGACCCTGAGATCACAACCCTGAGATCACAACCGGAGCTGAAGAGTCCTTGCTTAACTGACTGAGCCACCCACACACCCCTTAAATAGGTAGAGAATTTTAGAATCAGAACATGTTTTGCCACTCCATATTACCTCTGCCCTTTTACAATGATTGCCCCACCAGTATCAATTCTGGAGTGAAGAATGACATTCATGCAAAGTGGTGTCCTATACTGGGCAATTGATATGTAGTATGGGTGAGAAGTAGCTTTAAAAAATTAGGGATCCCTGGGTGGTGCAGCGGTTTAGCGCCTGCCTTTGGCCCAGGGTGCCATCCTGGAGACTTGGGATCGAATCCCACATCGGGCTCTCGGTGCATGGAGCCTGCTTCTCCCTCTGCCTGTGTCTCTGCCTCTCTCTCTCTCTCTCTCTGTGACTATCATAAATAAATTAATTAATTAAAAAAATAAAAATAAAATTAAGCCACTGCAATTTGAGTGTTGTTTTTTTATTTCTCCACAAGTGACTGACCTAATGAAAGGTAATCAAAATTTGGACCAGCATTGAGTTAGGCAAAGAGAAATGTAAAAATGTTACCTTATGAGCATGACATTGCTTAGAATGTTTTGAGTCCATCCTCTGACATTCTGGTTTTCTTTAATTTTACAACACCTACCTCCAAGACCCGCCCAAGTTTCCATGAGATATGCAATATCATTTTAAATAATATTATATAATCCTTGGAAACTTAAAGTCATGTAACATTTAGAAAAGAGATAAGCAAAGGGCACATGAAAGCCATAATAATAAAAGAAAGCTTGGAAAAAATTGAAAGCATGATTTTTAAAAAATTTTAATTTCAGTGTACTTAACATACAGTGTTATATTAGTATCAAGTGTACAATACAGTGATCCAACAGTTCCATATATTACTCAGTGCTCATCATGATGAGTGTACTCTTAATCCCTTTCACCTGTCTCACTCATCCTTCCACCCACCTCCCGTTTGTTCTCTATAATTAAGAGTGTGTTATTGGTTTGTCTCTCTTTCGTTTGTTCCCTCTTTTGTTTCTTAAATTCCACATATGAGTTAAATCATATGGTATTTGTCTTTCTCCTATGTTATTTCACTTAGCATTAAACCCTCTATATCCATCCATATTGTTGCAAATGGCGATAGCAAAATTTCATTCAAAAAGTATGATTTTTTAAGGATTGCATTCTTCCTAAAACTTTTCTTACCTTTTATTATGATTAATTTTATATTTCTATTTAAATTTTATTCCTTCTAGAAATTTTCTATTGAAATATATTTGGCATATAACATATTAACTTAGATGTATGCGTTGATTTGATACACTTATATATTGGGAATTATTGCCATTGTAGCAATAGTTAGCACTTCTGTCACACACATAATTATAATTTCTTTTTTGTGTTAGAATAATAAAGATCTAGTCTTCTCACAAGTTTGATTATTATAATACAATATTGTCATCTACAGTCACTATACTTTGCATTAGATCTCTAGGATTTATTTACTATGAGTTGCAAGTTTATACACTTAAACAATATCTCTCTTATTCTGTACTCTCCAGTCCCGTGAACCATCATCTTGTCTTCTCTTTCTACAAGCTGGGCTTTTTTAGATTTCATGGGTAAGTGAGGTCATACAGTATTTGTCTCCCTCTGTTTGACCTATCTCAGCGTAATGTCTTCAGGGTCTATCCATGTTGTCACAAACGGCAGGATTTCCTTCTTTCTCATGATTGAATAATGTTCCATTGTGTACATATGCCACATTTTCTTTATCCATTCATCTGTCATCAGACACTTAAGTAGTTTCCAGAGCTTGGCTATTTGAGTAATACTGCAACAAATGTAGGAGTCCAGAAATATCTTTGATATCCTGTTTTCATTTTGTTACCCAAAAGTGGAATTACTAGATCATATGGTAGTTAGTTCTATTTTTAGTTTGTTTTTTTTTTTTTTGAGAAACTTCCATACCATTTTCCATAGTGCTGAATCAATTATCAATCCTACCAGCAGTGTATAGGGTTCCCTTTCTCCACATCCTTTCCAGTGCTTGTCATCTCTTACCCTCTTAATGACAGTTATTATAATATGTGTGAGGTGATGTCTCATTGTGGTTTTGATTTGCATTTCCCTGGTGATTAACAATATTGAACATCTTTTCATATGCCCGTTGGCCATTTGGATGTCTTTCTTAGAAAAATGTCTAACTGCATCTCTTTGGCCATTTTTTAATCTATTGTTTTTTAATAAGTGGAGTAATGTACCAGTTTCATTAATATCAGCTACAGACTTAATAGAAATGCAAATTACTGAGCCCCAGCACAGCTATAAATATGATTGCTGGTGGTGGAGCCTGGGAATCTATACTCTCTATGAAAATTTCAGAGAACTGTAATGCCACCTAAATTTAAGAATCACCAGGAGTGTTAATGTGGCCTCCCTTCTTTAAACTATTAAGGCTTTTTTGTTTTTCTTTCTGCAATTGTTACAACACTTAATACGGTCTACTTAATTGCTAGTGATTTACAGATCTTGTATTTTCAGTAGTGTGTATGCTCCTAGGAGCCATGAACTATCTTTACATCTTTTATTCTCCATAGTGTATAGCAGTTGTCTCATAGTAGATTTTCAAAGAACATTACTCAGTATATGGGCCTTTGATCTTGGTCAAAAAACAGAGACACAGAGATTGGTTAAATAACACTGGCGATCTCATGGGAACCTGGGAAGGCCTGAGAGGCAGAGAGCTAGTGACAACACCCAACGACCACCTTAAAGTTCCTCTGAGGAAACATTACCATCTTTGCCACTGTTATGGCCTCTGACATTTTCTAGCAGAGATTCTGCAACCGTCCTCCTTGAAAAAAAAGGATGTCTTCAACAGTGTATTTGATAGAAGCTAAGTTCTGGGAAACATTACCAACTCTTTTCTTTGCTCACTTCCATATTCAGGTCTTTCATGAATGATTATGGATAGAGGAACCTAAATCCAATGAATGCCTGGATTCTTGGCAAAAGAGGCATATACTTTGGCAATGCAGGACTCATAATACAGAAAATTTTCAAAATGAAGATTATTTGGCAATTTAATCTGATCACAGACTCCCAGAAATATCATAAGCTTGGAGTGTGAGACATTTTTACTATTATTTTTTTATTATTATTTTTTAATCTCTCTTTTACTTTTCACGTTATCCTTTATATTCAAATTTCTGCTTCCTTTCCCTCTTTTCAGTAGCAAGTAGAAGCCCTTTGTCTAGGTCATCTATAAATGCATTGCATAGCACATGATTTGAGACTGTAGAGTTCACTAACTTTCACCTGTTGCGTGTTGGTTGGAGGTTTACCTTTTGACCTTATGTAATGTTTCATGTGATACTAAATTGACCATTTGGGGAGAGGGTTAGTGACCTCATCGACAATATAAAATGGCCAAATATGTTCTCTGTAACTTCCAATGAGTAAGATAAAAAGGGAACAAATGCATAAAATGGCAGTGTGAGCAGCACTTCTTTTAAAGAAAATGGAAAGCCGTGGGCACAAATAAAAGCATTTTCTAGCATTATCTGCTTTATAAAGTCTTATTTTAATATATATCTTTGCTATAGCATTAGTTGCTAGAATAATTGTGTGCTTTCTAGTCGGTAAGATGGGGGAGGGACAAACCCTAGATAAAATTTTCTGTGATAAGATATATTAAATGGAAACGATTAAATAATTGATAATTTAATATTGGTGGAATGAAATATCAAAGAAAGAGATGACAGTCTCTAATGAAATAATGATACCTAATGAGGTATCTAGCTACTCATCTTCACTTTCTAGATGAAATACATTTTTTAAACTATTGCTGCCATCATTTTACAGCAGCTGATTCTTCATTATATCTACGGGCATTTTCTCTCACTTAACCTGAATAAGTAACTATTACAGTTCAGATCAATTTTAGGTGAACTTTCATCTGACACCTGCATGTGTAAGACACTTCCAGCTTCCTCTACATCCCATCATGCAGCAACTAACTTTTACCTTCCATAGACCTCTCTTTCATGAACTTATGACTTCTCTTCTGTCCCAATTTGTTCTTCATCTAACTCTATAATGTAAAGTTGCTTAGGTTTGTTTTATATCCCCATCTCATCCCTTTCTCAAAATTTAAATTCTTCAGAAGTCTCAAGCACATTCTTTGTTATTTCTCTTTATTTTTTTTAAGATTATTTATTTATTTATTTATTTATTTATTTATTTATTTATTGTTCATGATAGACACAGAGAGAGAGAGAGGAAAAGAGAGAGAGGCAGAGACACAGGAGGAAGGAGAAGCAGGCTCCGTGCAGGGAGCACAACGCGGGACTCATCCCGGGCAGGCGCCAAACCGCTGAGCCACTCAGGGATCCCCCAGACCTCTCTCTTTAAAAAAAAAAAAAAAAAAGAAAAGAAAAGAAAAAAAAGATGTTTTTCATTTAGAGAAAGAGATCACAAGCAGGAGGAGGGGAAGAAGAACAGAGGAAGAGTGACAGACTCTGCGCTGAGGGTAGAGCCCAACACAGGGCTGAATCCAACTACCCCGAGATCAAGACCTGAGTCTAAATCAAGAGTCAGACCCTTAACTGACCGAACAACCCAAGTACCCCTGGCTGGCCCTCTCTTAAAATAGTTTCCTGTACTGGAAAGGGTTATACATTAATCCAAATGCACCTTATTATAAGTTTGATTGGCAGTTTTATCTCATGTCAAAAGGCCGAGTCCTGAGTATAGAGCACTGCAGTGTGGGCAAGTGGCTGTAAATGGGAGAAGTACCAAAACCCCCTACATGGAGACAGAGGGGACACCTTTCTATATAAGGGGTGTTTAGGGATTTGGTGAAAGGAGGCATTAAGAGACTTTTCTTGAAGGTAAAGTTTTGTTTATGGAGAATGGTTTGGGGCAACCTCTAGCAGAGACTTTAAGGAGCTAAAATTCCTTGAAAGCCAACCTTGGTATGGCTGCTGTAAAAGCAAATGCTAAGGAGTTAGGTACTAGGTCTGGTGCCTCTAGATTATTCATTTAGTCAACAGATATATACTAGGCACCAAGTATGATTTTACATGTTAATTATCCAGTAAAAAATGTAAGTGTATTACTAAGCAATCTATGGAACCAAATTCCAGCTCTCATGACTTGGTTATCATATCTCTTTCAAAGCCATGTGGAATGTTTCTTTCCTTATAACATTTCTGAAAATTAATACAGCCATCCAATCCCCCTTTTCATGAGAGGTGTATTAGGTAATAACACAATATTGAAGCGATAAATCTGCCCAGTAAAAATCAAGCATAACAGCTACTCCATCACAATGAGCTGCTTTTTTTCTCATCAGAAGTACTGCCCCTGGGAGAAAACAGGAAATAAGCCCATATTTCCTGGGGTCCTGCTGTGTCCTTCTGGGATGAGCTTCACAGGTAAATGGTGAGAAGTTGATTTAAAGCACAAAAAAGATTAGTAAGAAAATGTTTCAAGCAAGGAGAAATTCCAAAAATACAGAGAAGGCTGCTGGCAGGTCATCTTCACATTAAGGATGTATCGAAATCCTCTTAACATGTCTCAGACTCATGGGTCTTTAAGCCATGGGCGCCTCAGACTTGCCCACCCTAAGATGTACAAAGAGCAAACCACTGCTTTGGGGCAGACATTCAGAGTTTGGTTAAGTTTTTCCTAAGGAGCACATGAGTTTGTTTTGAACAAAGTACTGATTTAAAAGCAAAAGACAATTTATCCTCAAAGCAATTTGTGTCTTTATTAGACCAAATATTTGCCAAGAGGATAAACTCTGCAGGACCAGAGAAAAAGTCTCCCTTCAGTAATCTTCTGATTTTACTTTAGAAAAGTCTATTATCTTGTAACCTCATTAGACAAAATAACTTAAATTTCGAAATATAGTATTCATATGTAACATTTTAAAGAACAAATAGCCCAAGTAGAAAAATGAAATGATTAACACCAACTTAGTAGCTCAGAATAACACATATTATCTCATCGTTTCCATGGGTCAGGAGTCTGGGCACAATTTACCGGGGTTTTCTGCCTCAGGACCTTTGCTGCAGGTCTCGCAAGGCTGCCACAAGGTGTCAGCCAAGGCTGCAGTCTCATCTCCAAGGGTCTGTTGAGGAAGCATCTGCTTCCAAGCACCTGTGAGTGTTGGTAGAATTTCATTCCTTGTGGTTAAAATGACTGAGCGTCTCACTTGCTTCCAGGCTTTTGGATGGAGGCTTCCTTTATTTCCTGGCCATGTGGATCTCTCCAGAGGACAGCTCAAAACACAGCAGCTTCTTTCCTCAAATCCAGCAAGACAGAAAGAGTCCACTGGCCGGATGGATTATAATCTTATGTACTAGAATTACAGACATGTTCTCCAGTCACCTCTGCAGTATTCTATTGATTAGACACAGCTTATAAGATCTTCCCACACTCCAGGAGAGGGAATTTCAGAAGGTGTGATATAAGGAGGTATAATGAGGGTTATCCAGCGTCTGTCCACCCGCATGACCCCTCATTATTCATTTCCCCTCCATCTGAACAGTACACTGACCTCTCTCAAGGTCTCCAGTGTTTCAAACCATCACGGCATCTGCTCAAAGTCCTGATTTCACCATCCGAATCTGATACAAAGGTGGAGGACGCCTCTTGGGTGTGGTTCCTCTTGATCTATGGTTGTGTAAAACTCAAAAGACAAGTTTTCTCCCTTCCACACCCAAAATACAATGGTGGGACAAACAGAAAAAATGGCCACAGACGTTCCTGTTCAAAAATGGGGGACAGGAGAGATACAAAGGAGTCGTTGGTCTATAGCAATTCTGAAGTACAGCTGGGCAAAAGTTGGATATTCTTTAATTAGGTGTGAAAGGCATGGGAATAATTCTTCAAGACTCTTGGTCCACCCCCTAAGTCATATTTTTATTTTTTTTAATCTTTTTTTTCTTTTTTTTTTTTAATATATAAAGAGTAGCATTCATTTGCAGCTGAATGGTTTCATCAGCCTGCTTTGGACAACAGAATTTCAGGGTCCAGCACACTCTTCATTTTGTGTTGTCTTTCTTTTTCAGTTCAAGTTTTCAGTTTTGTTGTTGTTGTTTTGTTTTGGGTTGAAACCACTTCCTCAAAAACTTGGTGGCTGGCTCTTCTGTGGATTTCATTCTACTTAACAAGAGCCACACCCACAGAGCTCTCCAAGGCCAGCCTTCTACCTTGATCTGCTGCTAAGAGAGCTGAGAAACAATGTGATTATTCTTCCTCCAGGCCTTGTTGATGGATGGAGAAGTTCCATTTATCTGCTGTATCTCGTTAATGGGTCCTGTGTGACTGAATGCTCTGATCTTTTGATCTTCCTAAGATTTTCACAAAGCATATAGTCACTTCTTCACTTTTTCTCTCACCCAGGGCTTATCTCAATTCCTCTTTCCTTAACAATGCTTGCAAACCATTTCTTGGTTTGAGCCTGTTTTGCTATGTGGCGAGGCTGAGAATTTTCAAAACAGTCAAGCCAGGTTTCCTTTACGTTAAACAACTCTTCCCTCAATGTGTGTCTCCTCCCACAGTTTCACAGAAGTGGGAAGAATCCTCTTTGCTTGGAAATCTTAACTCACGTGTTCTGATTTCCCCATAGCTGAAGAATAGAACTTCGGGAAGCCTTCAGCCACTATAAAACTAGGATCTCTCCTTTCTCTAGTTTCCAATAACAGGTTCCTTTCTTTTGGAACCTTCACCAGCAAATTTCTTAAAGTACAGATCTTTACTAACTGTCTGGTCCTTTAAGCTATCTCTGTGCAACTGTAGCAGGAAACACAGAGGTCTGGGCCACCTGCTAATGCAGCTTCCTCTGCCCTCTGAGCCTATCCATGCTTTCTCCCAGATGTAGCACTTCCATCTTGTAACAGTTTGTTTCTGGGCCCATTCTACTTTATGATTTGGTGTGTCTAATAAAACCAGTTCATAATAAGCAGCTCTGCACACATTTTCACGTGGTGCTTTATGTTCAAGCATTCGTACCTATAAGGACCACAACACAGAGAGTGGATGTTTGTCAAAATACAGGTAATTCTTTAATGAGTATACCCAGACTCTCTGTGTGTGATTATTCCACTGGGGTTATGTTTTCCTGCTTCACCTTGCATCATTTGTTATCACTGACACCTTCAATGTCATAGAGCCTGGCCAATTGTATGGTACATGTGGCAGGGATGTTTGCATTGCCACGTGGACCTGCTGCAGAAACCATTCTTGCTTCAGGCCCCATTTAGCTGGCAATCTTCCACCAGCTATTTAGGGTATTGGTCAGATTCAAAGAGATCTAGCAGTTGCTGTGCTTCCTCCTTTGTGATAGGGGATAAAACATGCAGCAATTTGTTTTTGACTTTGCAGGAAGTGTGCTAGTATGCTTTTCACTACCTGATATCGAAAAAATAAACTGAAGTCACAGGTCTCTGAGTTTTCACGGGATTTGCCTCTCACCCTTTGGAGCCCATGTGTCTTCCCAAGGGTTCTATCATATCAGCAACCTCTGGCTTGTTCTAATCACTATGATGCCATTGATTAGCACATAACTGATTAGTATTAGTTATTAGTATTATTAGTATTCAGTAAAATGCCCAGACCATTGAGGTCTTCTCAGATTGCATTGTGACAAATGGTGGGATATTTAATGTGATCCTGAGACAAAACTATAGATGAGTGTTTTCCACCCCCTACAGATGCAAACTCTGATTCTCTTATCTCATTAGAATTTAAAAGGAATGCATTTACAAAACATCTAAATAAGATTTATTAATTTGCCCTAGCAAGGAGAGCTCATCTGTCAGTCTAGCTACAACTGAGGAAGCCTGGGATATTCTACAGTCATTCTCCAAGATCTCTGCATTTTCTTCAGTGACTTAACTGAAGATGTAAATGATAGAGGCATGAAAGGACCCACCACCCCCACATCCTCTAGGTCCTTAATGGCACTAACCTCCACCATTCCTCTGGAGATGCAATATTGTGTTTAATTTGCCCTCTTGGCCAGGAGATGGGGCAGTTTCAGAGATTTCTACTTAGCCTTCCTCATTTATGCTAGTCCTTACCCCATAGGCCAAGAACCAAATATGGAAATTCCTCCAAATGCCAAGTATAGCAAATCAAATTATACTTTGGAACTGAAGACATTACCAATAGTTGGGTCTATGGACCTAATGAGTCCTCTGTAAGATAAGTTTTCACAAGAAGTTTATTGAATACTTTTTCTCCTAGGCCTTAACTTTAATTTGGAGGGGAAGCTGTAAACACACATTGAATCTGTGGGTAGTGATACCAACTCAATCCCTGGAAAATTCTGGGTATTTTCCTTTACTCAATATTTAGTCCCTCCACCAATGTCTACACATCTGTTTTTAAGGAAAGAACTAGAGGAATCACTGAAGTATATACCTGCCAAAGTGTTGCTGGATGCTTCCTCCTAGGTACCGGACCACCTTTTTAGCAGGTTGTTAAGAATAATTGTAGTTTCAGACTTCTAGAGGTTATGCATCAAAACCTGGCCTCTACTATTTTGGGACCACATACTTCCATCGGTATTAATGTAACCAGGTCTGTGATCACTTCTACTATCATCTCTAGCCTGTAGAAGAGAGCCACTGCCAAACTTTTTAGTGCTGCTGGTGTCTTTTGCCAGCCCATTCTGATGATCTTGGAGGAGTGGCATGTCCTCTGGATATAATCCTTTGGAACATAATTCTCTAATAGATCTGCTTATCCTGAGTAATATATCCAATATATGCATTCCAGATTTTAGGATCCTGGGTTCTCCTCAACAGAATACTGATTTTAGCATAATAGATTGCCTGGGTTGGAGTCTCTGGAGATCTGTGACTGTAATTATCAGATTCCGACTCTCTTGTTCAGCTGCAACAACTCTTCTACTGTGAGAGATAATTGCCTTTTGTAAGCTGTCAAAAAGGCCCTCTCTCTCGTATACTTGTCTGTCTCTCATACTTTGTTCCTTATTACCCTTCTGTGGGCCATCAATGCCACTTACGAAGCGAGGACACTGACATTGTAGGAGTTGTTCTTTTCCATAGTTTTAGAATACCTGAATATTGTAAACTGGCACAGATATGTATCTCCACTGGGATATTTTCAGAGGTCATCATTTCAATGAAATATTTACAATTGGGACTCAATCTTATGCTAGGTGCTAGGACAAGAAAGGGCTTCTTATTCCCAGAATAGCCACCAGCTGCAAGATTTGCTTACCTCTTAAAAATCTGGCCTTCAAAAATTCCCTTACATTTGATCCAGCTCAGTCATTGAAGATTTTTTAACGGATGTGTTTTTCTAATCCTCTTGCCTATTATATATATGTGGGAACTAAATCTCATGGACATAGTTACATTTATGGGAATGTGAGGATTTATTTCCCCTTTATTCTTGCTTTCTTTATTTTTCTCACCCTTATTGTAACAAAGGATGACAAGTGTGATGCCTTGTTAGGTTAATAATGCATTGATATTAGGCCATAAAAGAGGGTCTTTCTTAGCATGAAACAATTTTTCATGCTTTTTGAATGCTGCAATACTTAAGCCTCCTCATTCTTACCCTTCCAGAATTTGTGACTCTTAGTGAGGAGGTATACATAATTGATGACCTTCTGACATCTGTAAATATCACAGCAATGTTTCCTTTTTGATAGCCTTAAAAAATACAAATACCTATATTTTATAGATAATTATTAATGTATTTTGCAGTTTATAGGTATCATACTTTGATTTTTAAAGTGTTAAATGGAACCAAATTGATTTCTTGTGTTAGTTTTCTATTGATGCCTAATTATCCCCAAATTTAGTTGCTTAAAACAACAAACATTTTACTGTCTCCATAGGTCAGGAATGTCAGTATGGCTTAGCAGGATGCCTCTAGCTCAGGGTTTCTCATTAGGTTATCAGTCAAGTTGTCAGTTGGTCTGCTCTCAAGGTGGACTAGGGGAAGATCTGCTACCAAGGTCATGTGGATGTTGGCAAAATTCAGTGCCTCAGGAGCACCAAATCCTATAGTGAGAGCCTCAGGCTGTAATACCGCAAACTTCTGTTTCTCACTCTTGGCCAGAGCCTCTCTCAGTGAGCAGCCTGCCACATCAGCCTCTCTCCAGAGGAGCTCGGAACAGAGAAGAGAAGCTGGCTCTCTTAAGAGTGAACGTGTCTAAGAGTGGGTGAGGATGAGCATTCAAAATGGAAACCACAGTCTTCATGACCTAATATCTGAAGTTCCATCCCATTACTTCTGCTGTATTCTAGTCATTATATGAGAGTCCATACCTCTGTCCCACACTCAGGGGAGGGGATAACACAAAGGGATAGTATGAAGTGGCAGGGATTTATTGGGGATCAGAGAGGCTGCCTACCACATTTCTCCTGCAATAATTTTGATATAATTTCTCTTACATTTTGATAGTGATGTATTGCATAACACAAAGCACATTATAATCACTTCTTAAGATATTCTGGGTTTTTCCATTATTTATGCTGCTTCCTAGCAGTGTGATTTTTGGCAGATTAATCTTGGGGTACCTCATTTTCTTCTAGAAAATATGGGATAATAATGCCTTTCCCAGTCCACAGGTCATAGTTGTAATTTTTTCTCAGAGTGACCGTTAGTGTGGCTTCAATATACATTTGTTAAAATAAAATACAAAAGGTGGCTATTTTTAATTATTTTCTTTGCATGAAGTACTTAGTTATTCTCTGCAAATATAACAGTCCTGTAAACTTGCAGATAACAGAGCTGTCTTTTTTTGTTCAAACTCAAGTGTAACAAACTTTATTATTGAATACACACAATGGAAGGTTTTTTAAAAAATATTTTATTTGCCATTTCAGTGGGAACTAACATCATACTTGGATAGAGTGAGAAATCAGTTTGGGCCAGTTTCCATCTCCGCATTACTGAATTATAAAACTATAAGGAGAGTGGGTCAGGCAGTCCTAGCTCTCATTATGGTTCTCCCACACCTATCCATCCCCCTCGCAGCGTTAGGGACCACCCACTGGAGACTCTGTGACCTCTTCACCTCTCAAGGTCTCCACTTTTATTTGTAACATGATGGGGGTGGACTAGGTGATTGGAGAGATCCCTCTGAGGGCTTGTCAGTTTCCTGGAAAGCTATTATAGGCTGCAGCTATTTTCACAAAGAACATTTCCTAAAGCCAATCCCTATAAAGAGAAATTCTTAGCAATTAATCCTTACAATACTGACTGCACATAAGAGTTTCCCTTAGTCTATTTCAAGAATTACATTACATTGATATGTTATTAGACATTTCAGCTATGATAAGAAACAAATTTAATTGAGTATCCTGTGTATAGTATTAAATTTATTTTTAGATGTTGAGCATAATTGAAGCCATCTGCATAATCTGAAAAAAAAGTGCCAAGATTTGCGATTATATTTTCTTTAGATTGTAATGTATTTGCCTATCATTTTGTGCTTTATTTTTATATTGTATAATAAATTTCATTAATGATTGCATAGGGTACAATGAAATATATTAGAAGGTCAAAATGCATATTGTTTTTTCTGTATTTTAAATTCTTGCTTTATTTTATTTAAATAAAAATGTATTTTCACTTAGGCAAAAAATCTGGCTTTAGAGGTCTATTTTATAGCAGAAATGTTTCTGTAGTAGAAATAGTAGAACTAAGATTTTTGTAATGTGCTTTCCATTTCGTTTTGTGTGCATGTGTGTGTGTGTGTGTGTGTGTGCGTGATTTTGTAAATATTGCTGCCATTCCTTTAGAAATGTGATCCTGAGGTATCTTTGGCAGTGTCCTGTGGGGCAAATATAGAGAATAATATAATCTGACACTTAAATAACCGTAAATGACTAAATAAATGTCCAAGTCACTAGGGGAAAGAGAAGGTCATAGAATCTGTATTTCAGCTGGCAGAGCAAGAATAAATTTTGCCCTGGAGAATTCAGCTGTGTTCAAGGAGGCAGAGCATTACCTATGTTAACATATTGACAGAGGACAGAGAAAGGTTTAATTAACTCAATAGTTAACCTTAAAAGTTTCAAAGAATCTAAAACTGGAGAAGTAGCATCAAATCCATTATGTCTTACCAGAAAGGGTTATTCATTTGTGCAGCAAATGCAGAGCACCAACTATGTCACATGCTTTCATGGAGTTTACAATCTAATCGGAGAGATTGAAATTAATAAAATTATTAAACAGATAACTGTGTAATTACAGACACAGATACATGCATAGCATCATGTGCCATGAGGTTATTTAAGAGGTGAACTTGAATCAGTCTTTGGAGGTCAGGAAAAGGTGACCTAAAGTGGTGGCTCTAGCTGAAAGCTGATAATTGAGGTCACTACTGGCTAAGGAAGGAGGGGAAGGAGGAAAACGGACGTGGACAGAGAGAATAATAGGGTCCTCGGCCTTATGGTAACTGCTGCAAATATGCTATTTAGTAGCACCAAAAAACCAGTGATGTTGGAGAGGAGAGGAAGGAAAATAAAAATGGATCTATCAATGTAGATGAATGAAGGTGTTTAGGAGGCCTAAACTTTGGACATATTGTGTAATATTTGATTTTCTCAAATATTTTGCAAAATACAGAGATTCATAAATATGAGTAACAAAAATTTAATTCTAAGAGGCCAGGTAGATCCATTTTTTTGAAATATGAGGATATTTGAAAGTTTATTTTGGGTGCCAAAGCTTTCTGGATTTCTGAAAACAAGCTACCCAGTGGGAATTTCAACACCAGGTGGGGCCCTACTCATGTGAAGCACTGTAAGCCATGTTAAATATTCCGGCCTTGGTTGTAAGAAAAGGTGAGCAACTCTGGTTGTTGAGGGACAAATCATTTGAAGAGAAGAGGGGATGGAGCAAGCCCTGATTGGAAGTCATGCAACAAGGCATTCCAGAGATGTTATGTGGAAAAGAAGTGTGTGGGAGAAAAGAAGACTGATGTATCATTAGAAAGTTAAATTAAATTTAGGCCATTTATATCTTCTAATTTTCTTGCTTACATGGATTCTATTTATTGAGATTTTGAATACTGGAGAAGAATCAGAGGGTTTCTTTTGCAGGGCAGGTGCTGTGATTATAGGTCTGTGTTTAATACTGAAGCAGCCTTGAGAAATCTAAGTTGAAATACTTGACAGTTGCATACGGAGGTCTAGAATCAGAGGAGGGCTCTGGGCTAGGAATATTGTTTTAAGGGTCATCGAACTGAAGAGAAGACAATGCCCAGAAGAATTCTTGTGTTCACTCTTCAAGTAGCTGAAGAGGAATCTGAAAAGGAGACCAAGAAGGATTAGCCAGAAGCGTAGAAATGTAATCATAGAGGGTGATGAAAGAGAAGCCCTCAATAAAAGAAGAATATAAGGATACCGAGCCCAAAGTGTCCATTCAGTCTTCAAGGAGCCAAAAAAAAAAAAAAAAATCAACAAGGATAATTCATAGATAAGGAAGGAGATTACCACATCTCTGGAAACAAAAATCAATGTACTTAAGTCTATGGGTTGTGTGCCTTTTATGTTCATCTGATTTGTTCAAAGAGATTTAATAGGCAAAATCCTCTTATAGTTTTTTCCATGTAATAACTAAGCATTGATTGCCTATTACAAAACAGGATTGAGAGAGAGAGAGATGTGAAGAGAGAAAGAAGGGAAGAGTGAGAGGAGGGGAAAAGAAGGCACAGTGGGTGGGAGGAAGGGGGACTAGGAGAGGGAGAAGGGGTACAAGGGAGACAGAAACCTTTTTTGTTTTATTTTCATGGAGCTGACATTCTAGCAGTGACAAAACAGTCAGTGTGTTAGTGTGGAAAACATTATATGGGGTATTCAGTGAAACCCCTTTGATACAGTAATAATAGAGCCCTGAATGCGGTGAAGATTGAGCCGTTGGAGTATCTGCTTGCAGAGGGTAGACAGACCTTGTGAGGCTCAGGATCAGCAATACCACACACCCCATCATTTGCGCTGTGTTCTGTTGACCAAGAGAGATCGCAAGGCCTAGATCCGGGGTTTAGCAAAGAGGACTCCTCTTAGTGGTGGGAGGAATCAAAGTCCCTGTACCAAAGGAAACCACTAGTGATTCCATTCCCAAGCACCAAATGAATATTTTTTTAAATGTGTGAAAATTCCCACCTACATTCTCCTTTCTTCAAGGCCTCAGGGTTTTAATATTTAAGGGCAGTATTGATCCTATTTTGTTCAAACAGGTAAACACCAGATATACTGCTTAATTTGGCATTTGGTGGCATAATCAGCATAGCAGGGTCCGATGGCCAAATGAAATAGAACTCAATTTTTCTTGGAAGGCATCAGTGATCTCAGATATTTATACTCCTGTAAAAGGCATATTTTACAAAGTATATTTGAACATTAATGTCTACTTTGAATAACAAATGTTTATTCAAAAACAATTATCCATGTAACATAAAAGAAGAAAATCTAAAACCACTCCCAAGAAAATAATTTTAATGACTTTTCATAACTTAATGTTTGCTTTTGGGGGGATTATAAGCCTCTTCAAACATCTGGCATTTGTGTTTATGCAGAGAATTCTTATTTGGGCGTTACTTAATTAGAATCAAACAATTCCATTTTTTCATTAGCACTTGGAAAATAATAATCCATGCCAACTGAGTAGAGTCAAAACACTTTAAACATCGATTTGTAAATATTTGAAACTTTAGTAATTCTTTCCTTAAAGATACAAGGTTTTCAAAGGAGTCCTTTATTTATTTTCATGCAAAAAACAACAATTTATTTTTTCCCTATTTAAATTTTATATAAAATTTGAAAGTGAATGCCATGGATTAGAAGGAGGGTTTATGATCTTGTCCTCAATTCATGTATTTCATATAGTATGTGCAGAGTGGCTCCTCCCTTTACGAGCCACATATTCTGAAACTATGATTAAGCTTTGCTAAAATTGAGTTTATTTCATTATAAATGCATCATATATGTAATGTATAAAGGTAATAATATAAAAATCAACACAAATGTGTTAGAAATATATTGGGGATTTTAACAAATTTGGAAGAAAATGCTAAAACATGTCACTAATTTTCTTCCTTATGCTTTTCTATACATTTTAATGTTTTCCACAATACAGTTGTATTTATTTCATAGTCAGAAACAAATAACAAACTGCTCACTTAACAAACTAAACAAAATCAGCAGATGCTCTTTTCACTTGACATATGATTGCTCAGTTTTAGCATGTGAGATCAGTTTGAAACAGATTTTATATATATATATACACATTGACAAATGTTTCCTGTTTCTTTCTCAATAACCACAATAATAATTATTAAAACACAAACAACAACCATAGAAGCTAATGTATACTGACTGCGTTCTACTTATCTAGTACTGTTCTAAACAGTTTACATGTATCTGCTCATTTAGTTCTCACAACATAAGATACAGTTTTTACTTCCATTTTACAGATGGGAAAGTGGAGATAAGAGAGAGAATTTAACTTACTCGAGGTCACAGCCAGGAGTGGCGAAAAAAGAAAAGCACTTATGAATTAATCAGTGTTCCTTCTAATGCCTTCTAGAATGTTATGATGCACATATTTTGGGGAAAAAATTCTCTAAAGAAGACACAGTACTGCACAGTATAATATATGATTTTCTTGGATTGTTCATAAAAGTTTGACAAAAATTCTAATAGAATTATTTTCTTTGGAGTATCTACAATATGAATTGCAAAGAGACATTAGAAAGGATTTTAGTGTATATTAAATGTGTGTACCAACTAGTACATTATATATTATTATATTATGTATATAAAATGTATATATATTTATATACAATACATATATTATATGTCATATACATATATATAGGATAGGTTATACAAAGCTATTTTTTTAAAAAAACCTTTTTTTTAAGATTTGTTTATTTATGATAGACACAGAGAGAAGGAGAGAGAGAGGCAGAGACACAGGAGGAGGGAGAAGCAGGCTCCATGCTGGAAGCCCGACACAGGACTCGATCTCCGAACTCCAGAATCGCGTCCTGGGCCAAAGGCAGGCGCCAAACCACTGAGCCACCCAGGGATCCCCCAACAAAGCTATTTTTATGACTAGTTTAGTAACTGGAAGTTAAGTAAAACTAATACAATTAAGTGAATTAAGTAAAATAAATAAAAAAACGATGTGTATTATGCTATAAAATTGACTCCTTTAATCATTTCAACAATTTATTTGATAGGTATTGTGTTAGTAGTATCTATTGATGCTTAATGCATTACCGTAAGATTTAGCAGCTTGAGACAATGAATATTTATTACATCATCATTTCTATGGATCAGGAATCTGGGCAGTTCAGCTGTATGCCTCTGAATGAGGATCTTTCACAGAGTTGTAATGCAGTTGTGAACCAGAGTTCTAGTCATCTCAAGGCTTAACTAGGGGAGAACTGGCTTTCAAAGTCATTCACATGATGCTGGCAGGTCTTGGGGCTTTTCTGGCTGTGGGCTGTGACATCAGCTCCTCCCCACGCCTCCCCTTCAAAAGCAGTTCACCATGTAGCACCATAAGCTTCTCTCAGAGCAAGTGAGTAAGACAAGAAGACAGTAAAAAATAACAATAAGCTGGAAGCCACAGACACTTTAAGAATATTCTCAGAAGTAACATCCTATTACTTTTTGCATATTCTCTTCCTTTGAAGCAAGTCACTAGATCCAACCAGGGGTTTCACTAGAGAGTGAACAGAAGGAGGCAGGATCCTTAGGGACATTTGCATATCCTAGGACCTTCTTTTTTTTTTTTTTTTTTTTTTTCTGGTGAAGAAGTGATTGCTATTTAAACACTGAAAAAGAGGTAGAGCTGAGATTTGTGCATGTGTCTGACCCCTTATCTATAACTATATCATATTTCCCCCAATTATTGATTGTATCTAGAGATAATAAGAGAGATACAAAACTCACCATAATAAAAGATAGAGTGAAATCAATATGTTAAGAGCAGTGTAAATGGAATATTTTAGGTTTCTATGACAATATATTGTCATAGGAATCTGGCATAGTCAGCTGAAAGAGGAGGAAAAGCTTAAGCCTGGTCTATGGTCAATTTGGAATATGGCTTTAAGCCAAAAGTGGAAAGTGACTGCTTTAGAGAAACACTCAATGGAGGCCTCAGAAGACAGTAAAGCAAGGAAGTCCTCTCAATGGGTACAGCTTCAGACAGGATATCTGCTTTGTAAGGAAGGAACACTGAACCCTTGTGAAAATATATACATACTCCTGGTGGCCTGGCTAGCTGGTCAGGGGCCTGTAAATAGAAGGACTAGAAGACCAGAAACAAGGAGGTGTGCTATGTGTGTGCATGGATACATACATGGGAAGGGGGACCGAGGTACAGATTTTTGTATCCAAGGTTAATGCCACCAGAAAGCAACCGTGATGGAAAGGTACTGAACAAGGCCAACCCAGAAGGCATGGTGGGATTCATGCATAGATGGAGTGATCACAGTGGTGAAGAAAAAGGGCATTTATGGTGCCAAAGCATAGATTTACACTTACTTAGGCTAACGTTGTTACTATCATCACCAAATGTACAACCTGACCACCACAGAGACCAATTCTGAGCCCTGATTTGGTTTCATTTCTCTAAGAGTGCAACCTGCTGCTTGATGGCAAGTAGAACATATGGGTTTCCCTTATCCTGGAGGGCTAGTAGTTTGTTCTTATTGGGATAGAAATATATTCCAGCTATGGGATTTTCTTCTTCACCCACAGAAGTCTCAGCCAGCTCCACTATCCCAGGGCTTACAAATTGCCTGACGCCAGGTATTAAATCACACACAGCCTAACAGCTGACAAGAAGACCCACCTCACAGTGAAAAAGTGTGGGGGTGGGCTAATTATCATAGGATACTGCACCAGCCACATGCAAGAGGCCTAAGAGAATGTTGGCTTGCCTTACCAAAGGCACAGCTGAAGAGCTTGCTCAGGAGCAAAATATACCCCAACTATTTGGTATCATACTTCAGGACACAGATTATGCACTAAACCAGAGACCTCCATATGGCCCCATGTCCTACAAAAGAAGGACACATGAGTTAAGGAACAAGGAGTAGAGCAGGAGTGGTCTCATTATCATTGTTCCTGAAGTTTCAAGTGAAGACTTCTGAGCTCTATTAGGTTAGAAGTCATGGTCACTATAGGGTCACATTCTTGCCGAGGGACATGGATAGGATACCATTGAAATACAATGGGGGGAGGCACCTGGGTTGTTCAGTCTGTTGAGTGTCGAATTCTTGGTTTTGGCTCAGGTCATAATCTCGAGACCGGAGGATAGAGCCTTGCGGGCTCCTAGTTCAGCTGGAGTCTACTTATCCCTCTCTCTCTTCCTCTACTTCTAGCCCACTTTCTTTCTTTCTTTCAAATAAATAAAATCTAGGAAGAAAGAAAAAAGAAAGAAGAAAAGAAAAAGAAAGAAAGAAAGAAAGAAAGAAAGAAAGAAAGAAAGAAAGAAAGAAAGAAAAGAAAGAAGAAAGAGAAAGAAAGAAAGAAAGAAAGAAAGAAAGAAAGAAAGAAAGAAAGAAAAGAAAGAAAGAAAGAAAGAAAAAGAAATATGATCTCTGACTGCCAGTACAGTTTGGATTCCTTGTGTTCTGGGAAAAGCAGGAAAGAAGACTCACAGGTCAATGCAAGTAATTGACCATGGTGAAGAGTTAGTACTAGAAGCCAGCCATTCATACCTTCACCTGAGACTTCTCTAATGGACTATCTTTGGGGGCTCCCCATCATCCCGTCAAAAAGTTCTTATAGATACACTACAATCTGAATATCTTTATGGGTTTTCATCTTACACTGTATTTTTAAACAGGCATCAAATCTGCATGATGTCTGAGTCTCCTCCTGCTTACACCTGCCTGCTCTTCCCTTTATTCTATAAAGGGAATTTCTTCTAAAAATTTTTCTTCTATAGAAATTCTATAAGTAATTTCTTCAATACTTATGTGAGTCCAATTCTGTCCTGAAATCGTCTGGAGGGCCCAAATATACAAGGTTAGACAGGTAAGGCGAGGTTGACCTGAGATTTAGCTCTGCTAAATCCCATACTTTTAACATCAAATCATAGTGTTGTTAGCTTACCTTTTCCTGAAATAAACAGCTGATTATGTTCATTCATAAACATCTAAATATAATAGCTCGTCAAAGTCAGCCAAAATTCTACAACATACACACACAAGTCCACACACAATTTGTAGAACAACATAAGTATTATAACTGAATTTTTCAAACTATTTGATAATTTTAAAGGTCTTAATTTAAAAAAAAAACATTAACACAGAGAGAGAATATGGAAATTTATGTATAGTACAAAGCTCCTCTTCAAACTTAATTTTGTTTTTTTTTTTTTTTTTTTTTTTTTTTTTTTTAATTTTTTATTTATTTATGATAGGCACACAGTGAGAGAGAGAGAGGCAGAGACACAGGCAGAGGGAGAAGCAGGCTCCATGCACCGTGAGCCTGACGTGGGATTCGATCCCGGGTCTCCAGGATCGCGCCCTGGGCCAAAGGCAGGCGCCAAACCGCTGCGCCACCCAGGGATCCCTCAAACTTAATTTTGAAAGAAATAATTCAAATGGACCTTTTGATAAAAACCACTTGGTGCAAGTCTACTCACTGATCACAAGAATACTTTCAATCCCTTCACACCATTCACAAAAATAAATTCTAGTGGTTTAAATTTTAAAAATGTATAAAAACAAAAGTACAAGATATTAGGAGGAAATATAATTAAATTTTGTGTGTGTTTAAATCTCTGTCTGGCCCCCTAACTGCTCCTAGAAGATGGACAAGCTTATTCATCCTTTGCATTTCAGTTTCTTCATGTGTAAAATGAGATTACAAATTGATTCTTTAATATATGGTATATAAGGATTAAGGGACTTAATGCATATAAAGTTACAGAAAGGTCCCTGGAACATAATAAGCAATGAACGAATTCTAACCCATTATTATTAAAAAGAGACACAGAGGGATCCCTGGGTGGCGCAGCGGTTTAGCTCCTGCCTTTGGCCCGGGGCGTGATACTGGAGACCCGGGATCGAGTCCCACGTCGGGCTCCCGGTGCATGGAGCCTGCTTCTCCCTCTGCCTGTGTCTCTGCCTCTCTCTCTCTCACTGTGTGCCTATCATAAATAAAAAATAAAAAAAAAAAAGTTAAAAAAAAAAAGAGAGACACAGAAAGATAGTGTTTAATTATACTCTAGTCAAATGAAAAATTCTGTGCCATAGAAGAAACCATAAAAACATTAAAAGACAAGTAACAGAGTTTCTGAATGCCTGTAACAGGCCTGAAAAAAAATATGTACACAATAAAAACAATGGTTATTTCAAGGAGAGTGAGAAAGAGTCCTTGATTGGTGGACTTTTTTTTTCAAGACAACATCTGTCCTATTTCTATGTGTTTTTCTTTCCCTTAAAAATTTAGTTCATTTTGAAAAAGTAATATCTGCACAAAATAATAAATGGAAAAAGTATACAATTTTAAAAATTGACCAGGCACAAGATTTATCCAGCATATTCAATATTGAATATATCGAATTATATGTGTGTGTATCTTGAAAATATTTCCTTATCAAAAATATCTGTGTTGAAGGATAAATACATTGTTAGTTTTAAAGGTTATAGCCAAATAACTCCATGGATGTTTACACTCCAGTCACTGCTCACTTCTCCTTTTAATGAGTAAGGTGGAGCTCTTTTCATATGTTTATGACATAGATTCCTGATTCCGGCTTCTAAATGCTGCACATTCTTTAAAATACTCCCACCTATTAGAAGGGTTATGCAATGAAGCACAGTAGCATCACAGATGTTAGACAAATACATCAGACTTTGATAAATTATTCAGATAATTAAAGAGAATTGCAATCCATATCATGAAAACTTTACTCCCTCCTTTGGTATATGTAGTTCATTTTCATGATATGTACTTTTCAGCCTTAAAGTCCAAGCGTATATCCTTAAAGTGTTTGGTCCAGGTCTTAATCTTCCTATCTTGTCTCAAGTCCTCAGTTCTTCCCCGAAGTGCCCACTTCTTTTATTTTTGCTATTCCACACACTTTTAGAAAGATTTATTCAAAATCCACAAATTTAATATGGTGACAATGTTACTTTTCTTCCAGTAATAAGTATGTTTTTCCAAGTAAGTGTTCATACACTGGCCCCCACACAGGTCAGCAAAGAGAGACCACAGAAAGAGGTAGACACTCCAGATGGGTAGGAGGCAGGTTTAATAAGCAAGGGAACTTACACGAAGACTTGCCTAGGGCCACCACAAGATGCATAGATCTCCCCACCGGCCTCCAAATCTTACACGTTTATCTTTATCTGCAGTTTCACTTCCCCAACTTTCAGTTTCCCATAGTCTACCAAGTCCAGAAGAAGATGACCCTTCTGGCAAATCACCAGATGGTCAATAGTTGCTTAACTCTACATCACAATGCCCACATCATTCACCTCACTTCCTCTCACCACATAGGCATTGTATCATCTCTCTTCATCACAAAAAGGATGAATACAGTACAATAAGATGTTTTAAGAGAGAAAGACCACGTTCATATAACTTTTAATACAGTCATTTATAATTGTTCCATTTTATTATTGTTGCTAATAACCATGCGTAGTTTATAAATTAAACTTTATTATATATATACGCACACACATATATACCATGTTTTGTCGTGTGTGTGTGTGTGTGTGTGTGTGTGTGTTTAAATCTCTGCCTTGCCCCCTAACAAGGGCCATGACAAAACATGGTATATATTAGGGTCTGAAACTATTCAAGGTTTCAAGCATCCACCAGGGATTTTGGAATGTACCCCTGAGGGTAAGGGGTGATATCAAGGCCTAAGGGCATTAGTCACATACACATTCCATAAGGTCTCTACAATAACTTACTCTCTCGAGGTTACGTTCTTGAAATGGCTCCGGCTGTGGGAAGGGTGGGTGGAATGTATATTCCAAGGACAGCAAAAGGGTGAGGATCCTGTGATTGTCTGGGTCCAGTTTGAGTGTCAGCAGGCATTCACATCCTCTTAATGACTTCCTCCAACACTCTATCTATCCTTTGTGATTGGCTCGTACAATCTTACTCATCTCCCTCTCCCACAGTCTGCCCTGACCTGTCAGCTATTGGTTTCATTAACATGAAGATGGCTCATATGGCCGCTATCTGGCTGCACTGGAGGGAGATACCACAGCAACAATAAAGGCACATTCAAGAGAAAACACAAATTAATGTTTCTAAAATTAAGTGACAGTTTTTCCAACCTGGAGCCCCATGATCAGAACCACAGATTTATTAAGTTACCTAGACCCAGGGGTGCCATTACTCAGCCTTTACTTGTGTGCTCATGTGATTTAATAAGGCTGCCTTAGCAGATTCACCAGGTATGAACACACAACATTCCTCTGAGTATGGCACAGGTGCCTCTTTGAGAGGCAGTAACAATATCCGAAGCTATCTTATTTTGGAGGACAGCTTTTCTCATCAAAGATATTTCAATGTTCAGTAAAAACAGGCTTTGCCAGCTACCATTTAAAGCTTGTTGGGTGAATTTAGTAAGGGCTTCTTGTGTGACATAATGTCTGTCAGGCCAATGGAAAGGACAAAGATAGCCACCAAATGATCATACCAGTGGAAAATGGAATTTGTCCATCTGGCCTTGAGAGGGAGGTTGGAAGCTTTAGACACTGGATCTGATTGTACATTCCCTACATGTTGGCCAAGAAAGGCAGCAGTGTCAGGCATAAGGAGATGGACTAGGGGTGGGATATATCAGATCAGGACCCCCACCTTCCGCTTTCTTTTCTAGGTGTAGTGTGTTTCCACAAGTCCAGCTTACTTCAGAATAATTGGATCTCAGTGGAAATTGAGTAATTTTTCTTCATCTATTGGGGTGCAAAGTACATCCTAGTGGGGTGGGTGGGTGGCCCGTTTCAAACTCCAGGAAATAACTCCCTTGTCAGGCATGATGGGGCTTAGTGTTCTTGGCAGCATAGCACTTTGATCCACAGTAAGAGTAGGGACAATGGCTATTTCCTGAGACTTCCATACCTTTATATTATTGGGTGCCTCAGCAGGGGTCCCCAGTCTGACATGTGGGAGAAGAGGCCCTACTGGTTGATCACTTAGATGTCTTAAATCCTGGGATAGTACTTTAGTCCACTCAACCAAGGTGGTTTTACCTGTTAATAATTTAACATGCTTCTTTAACGTTCCATTTTCCCTTTCTATCAACCATGCTGCTTGCAGGTGGTAGGGGAGGTGGAAGCTCCATGCAATATCATGTTCTTTTGCCTAGTCTTGCATATCATGTGACCACCAATCACTATTCAACAAGGATATTCATACATGGTACTCACCTTTCCAATCCCCCAATGGTAGCAGCCTGGTTTTCACAGGCTTGAGTAGACGAGACACAGTCCATACACATCAACACAAATTTAGAACCCTCATTCAGAGGGAGGGGACCAATATAATCAATTTCCCAATCCCTCCTCAGTTGGAAACTCTAATGAATTGCTCCAGACTCCTTTGGCAGTTGCCTTGAGTATTGTTTAGAACACACAGCATGCTGTTACTGCATTAACCAAGTCCCTACATTTCAGGGGCAGTCCAGATCCTTGGACTGGGCCATTCCACCTAGGTGCTGTCATGGCCACTATTTCTATGCGTCTAATCTTCTGATACCCAAGCTAGGGTATCAGCTCTCTGATCTCTGGGGTGTCAACATCTTATGGGTCAGGATGCAGGAAAGAGCAAGAACTGCCTGAGGCTCTTGCAGGCAGACCCAAATGTCTTTCCACATATCCTCACCCCATAGGACTTATTCATGATTATCCATCGGTCAGCTTTCCATTTTCTAAGCCATAGGGTGAATCCTTTTTAGAATAGACCAGCTGTCAGTACAAAGGCTTAATGGCCATGGCTCATGAGTGATCACTAGCCAAACTGTTTGAGTTCAGCCCACTGGCTGCTGTGTTTTTCTCTGTTTTCATTTAGACGATATCAGTGTTTGGCTGAATAGTGACTGCAATCCATGGGGGCAGTTTGCTCTGGCTTGACCCATCTAGTAACTGACTTCGGTTGCAGAGGCAGCCACAGGAATAGGGATGGGCGAATTTGCAGGATCTACATATTCGACAGAACCTAGGAGCATCCAATTTTCTAGAAACAGTGGGCTGTCATACTGGGTGCTCTTCTGCTGCTATTGGAACATACTCCGCCCACTCCCTTAAAGGAATGGAAGTTCTTACCATTATATGCCACTTCTCCTTGAGGATTGCTATATACACTGCTAGGAGCTGTTGCTCTTCTTTCCCTTTTTTAGAATTAGAACCAAAATCCTAGTGGTACTCTCTCCTGTGGCCTCTGCCATAATGTCCAATTCATGCCTTCCAGAGTGGTAGAGACATCTAATGGTGGTCCTGTTTGGGATATGCCTAGAACTTTAATGTGTTTCACTAGTATTTTTGTCTTCTCAAAGGCTGCTTGCTGTTCTGATCCTCAGTCCCACATGTGCCCTTTTTTCACCCAATGGTTTAACGGGCAGAAACACTGTGCCAGGTAGGGAATAAATGTTCTTCAAAATTCCAAAATCCTTACAAAGGTTTGCACCTCTTTCATGTTCTTAGAGGTTGGATAATCTTACAACTTTTTAGTCACAGCTCCTGAGACAATGCATACCTTACCCAACCAAATGACTCTCGGGGGCTTGATGGTGGTGCCTGGGCCTTTCATTTTCTGTGGGCTTGCCATCCATCTTTTACTTCACAGATGTTCCAGCAACATCTGCATAGTATCCTGTGCAGAGGCAAATCTTTTCATGTTAACACTGTGTCATCAATGTAATAGGCCCATTTTACTGATGTGGGGAAAGAGAACAGGGACAGGACTTAGGCTGTTATCCCATGACATATTGTGGAGGTATGCAGGTAGCCTTGGGGAAATGCTTGAAAGGTCCATTCTTACCCCTCAGATGAAGGCAAATTTATCTTGTAACTTAGAGGCAAGGATGTACTGCACAAAGAATTAGCTAAGTCCATCACGGCATGGTATAATCCTGTGACCATGGCCAAGATATCTAAGATGGTGACAATGCCTGTCATAGCCACATGGATGCAGGTACTATCTGTTCAACTCTCAATAGTCCCTGGTCACCTGCCATGAGCCATGTGGCTTTTTTTCCAGCCATAGCTGGCTGTTGAGAGCCCTATGAGCAGGGCATACAGTACCTACTTAATGCAGTTCTTGGATAGTGTCTATTTCCTTATGCCTCCCAAGCAGTTTATATGTATGACAGTTACCACTCTTCATGTGGACTTACTGGTACTCACTTGGTGTTTCCCTTCAGCACTAGTTTGATTACTCTAACCAAGAGGTGGATTTCACTGATAGAGGTTTGCATAATTTGACTTTGTAGTATATTAATGCTCAGTATGTTCTCTGCTATTGGAGATATAGAAATTTTGCATTCTTATGGGGGAGGGTTACCATGTATTAGAGAATATTTGGTCCCAGGGTCAACCTGACCCTTCACCTTTTGTTTATTTCTGGGGAACCAGTGAATAGTTCACCAAATTTGAGACCTCTGATTTCCCCAAATGGCTGTCATATGGAGGCAATTCTGACTTGCACCCATTGGTGGGATGCACCAACCCCAAATACGATTGTATCCCTGAGACCTCTGCTGGAGCAGATAGAGGCATCCTGAATGGTAAGGGAAGGCAGGCCAGCTCTGAACTATTGTTCAGGTTTCAAGGCTTTCCATGGGCTGACCAATACAGCATTGCATTGTCAGTCTACCTTTCTAGGTGGAGTCCTAAAAGCCAGAAAGTCAAACCACATTTGCTTCCAAGTTATTTTTACAGGACTCTTTTCAGCTTCTTGGGATAACATTTTGGCTTCTTGAGTTCCCTCTCTGTCTTGGACCTTTTACATAGCCTATACCCATTCCTGGGATTTGCCAGTGTTCCTCAGATCAGCAATGAATTACCCAACACCAGAGAAGTCCTGTCCCACAGCAGGTGAAGGCTGGAGAATATTGGCTTCCATTCCTGCAGTTAATGTGGCCCAATCAGGGACTTCAAAGACAGGGATGTAAATCATCTATCTCATTCCCAACTCTCTAAGAATTTGTTGCATCTCCTTTATAGATTTCTAGCATTCCGTGTACCCAGGAAGATCCCTTTCATTGGACCAGGCCTCCTGTAGATTAAAACAGTCCAATCTATAACAAAGTACTTTGAACCCTCTGAGTGCCATGCAGGTACCATTGGAAGGCAGGTGTGTGGTGATGTTGCTCATTTTCTGTGCCTCCTACCTGGTCAGAGAAATGTCATCACCGCCTATATTCTATAGCCGCACTAACCATGTGGGAATAATTTCCTTGGCCTTTTGCTGGAATTGGCAGCTAAATCCATGAGCTCAGTGGGCATGTATTCTCTCATCATGAATGTTTCCTGCCATGGGGGCTGCCCCCTGGCTAGGGTTGTTTTGGCTGTTCTGTTCTTTGTCTTAGGTATCAAAGAGCATGGAATGTTTCATCCATTTCACAATGGATCACAATATTCTAAAAAAAACAAAAAACAAAAAAAACAATATTCTCCTTAATTTCTTCACTTTCTCAGAGATTCCACCTCTTACATCTAAAGCAGGTTTTGTTACAAACACTTGGACCTTAATCTACAGCAGTTTGCATCCCCCTACCTTAGCAAAACAGCACACTAAGTTCTCCAATTTATTATCCTGCTCTCCCACCTTGTGGGCCAGCTCTGAAGCCAGCAGAGTCGTGGTCACCCACATGTCCTTCTCAAATCTCAGTTCTTCCTCCAACTTTCTAACTCAGTCTTCAGTCTCTAGCTGGGTGTTGGTGGCCAACTGAACTGCTCCCAGTAGAGGCCAGCCCACTGTGGCAGCTGTTTGCTGCCCTTCTTTGCTTCAGTGCACCAGGCACAGTTCCTCAAGCAGACACATCAAATCAGCCAGTGTTTCAGGGAGTCCCCATATTCCCATGGTGGTCAACAAGCATCTACCCTATGGGCCACCCTCCCCACATAGAGGTCAGTGACCAAACTGGGATGGCTCCCACGGATGCCTCTTTCCTAAGACTCATATCTTCAGTCTTGTGGCTGGTTCACAAATTGTTGGTTTGCAATCTAGTCCCAATACACAAAGGATAATAAGAGATGTATGTGAAGAGAAAGAAAGAGGCAGACCACTCCAGATTAATAGGTGGCATGTTTAATAAGCAAAGGAATGCACATGTGAGACTTATCTTGGACAGCTGCAACATGAGTAGATCTTTGCACCTGTCCACCAGAATCTTAAGAGGGTGTGGAGAGGCCTTAAATGTGTTCAGTCACATATTCAGTCCAGGTGGTCTCACCAACGCCTTACTCTCTCAAAGCTATGTCCTTATAACAGTTCCCACTGTGGGAACAGTGGACAGAGTGTATGTTCTAAGGACAAGGGAAAAGGTGAGGGGCCTCTGATTGTCTGGGTCTTGCTTGAGGCTCAACTGGTGGTCATATCCCCTTGCTGACCTCCTCCAATAGTAAGAGATAATCAGGGTAGATTAATGCTCTAAGTAGATAAGTCTGTAGCTATTTATAGCATGTCCAGTTCTACAGAGTAGTCTGGGGCTCCAGGTCTTAACAACACATATAAAGATAGTCATAGGCATCCCGAGTCCATTGTCCTTCTAGACCTCCCTTTCAGTTGCAGAAATGCTTTCTTTTTCCTCTAGTCTTCTGCTATGGAAAAAAAAAAGTACATTAATTAATTAAGCATATGCTCACATCATATATTCCCCAAGGACAAATATTAACTCAAGACCACGTGATCTAAATCCCTACATAGAAATATAAAAATATCTCCTCAATATTTAAACTCATTTTTTACAGTGAAGAAGTACTGAATATTTATGTATCTTATTTATGATTTTTTATTTTCCATTAATTAGAACTTTATAAATGATAGCTGCCTAAAGGAAATATGTAGGCTCTATCTATCTATCTATCTATCTATCTATCTATCTATCTATCATCTATCTATCATCTATCATCATCATCTACTTCTCTGTATGATTTCATATGTGCTTATAAAATTGGGAAATTTAAATGATTGGGTATGACTAAAGATGGCAAGACACAATTTTTGATAGATGTCACTGAGATTATCGCAATTTTTTTTTCTTTTGTTGTTACTGTTCCTGTTCAGCTTAATTCTTAGGCTCTATTCTTTATAATGGTTATAAAGGCATCGAAAATCCCAAACCCATATCATCTTTACAGGTGAGAATGGTAAGTTAAAAATAACAAAACAAAATAATAAGCTTCAAGAATAATGAGGGGAGAGAGGTCAGTATTTTGTTTCCCTGTAGCTCCAGAACAGTTCTTAAGAATATCCCTTATTATTTCTATTTGGATTTCATGGATTTCTGAACCAATTGCTGTGTCTAAGGCCCTGACTTCTTAGGTTAGGGCCTAGGTTACATTAGGTAACTTTACTTTTTATGCCCGTTCTGAGGCAGGGGAAAGGAGGCCAGCCCCACTAACTAGTAGAATTGGGATAGGAATTAAGACAGCTTTGAGATGAAGTAGCTTTCAAAAGGCAGACGAAAATCGTCATCAAGTTTATTAGCTTTTTTGAACCTTCACTTTTGCTTTCAAATTTTGTCCTTAAATAAGTGCCAGAAAGAAGAAAATACAGATCCATTATTGAGTGAAATTAAATTCTAATAACTACACTCTTAGTTACAAAGACCCTAGACTCTTTAAATTATTGCTCATAAACATCTAGTAATTAGTCAAATATCATCCTTGTCTGCAGTTTCTAATTGTGGGTAGGGAATGTGGTCATTTTTCTGTTTGTAGTTATATATGTATTTTTACTTTTTGTGATACATACACAAACATGTACAAATGTGCCTACAAAAACACACACTACATATATACATACCATATATAAATGGATTTGGGATATTTTACCAATTGTATTTATGTACATACGTATCATAGAGTACATATGTGAAATATTCATAAAATTTGTACAGATTAATCTGATCTGGATTTGATTTAGGATTATTTTAAGTCTTATACATATTTATTTTTTAAAATGAAACAAAATATAGACTTACCAAGTCATGTTATATTTGAACTTATTTAAATTATACTGTTAATCTTAGAAAAAAATATGATTATTCCTATCTAATGTAGGTTTTATAGAGCATTCTGGGAAAAGAGATTCAGCTTATACTCTTTTTTTTTTAAGATTATATTTATTTATTCATGAAAGACACAGAGAGACAAAGAGAGGCAGAGACACAGGCAGAGGGAGAAGCAGGCTCCATGCAGGGATCCCGTGGCAGGACTTGATCCTGCGACTCCAGGATTAGGCCCTGGGCTGAAGGTGGCGCTAAACTGCTGAGGCACCTGGGCTGCCCCAGCTTATACTCTTTTTATAAATTTTCTGTTTATAACAAAGCCTTGGATTAGTTTAAAATAATATAGATATATTTGCAAAAGTATCTGAATTCTCCAGGTTTATTTTTTACTCCCAAAGGAAAGCATGTTTTTAAATGTTTAATAAAGCTTTTTAAATGTGTAGTCACAAATGTTATTTCTAAAGCCTGAATTTAATTTCTGCCTGATTTGAAAAATTGTATTTTTTATGCAAAGGCACATCAAGAGAACAAACTATGCAAATATAAGACAGGGATTACTGTAGATACAAGCAATATAGCAGAAAATGTGGTTTTCAGTAATTGAAAAGGCAAAATGGCATATGCTAAAAAAAGAAAGCATCATATAACAATTCATAATAGGTGCAAATACAGTGACCTTGATATAATCCTCACCTTGTAATCGGTTTTGACTTCTGGTTTCCTTACATTGAAGGACATGCATAATTAGAATTATAATATGGATGTACATAGATACATTTGGTGATAAAACCTAGTGTAAGTATAAAAATACATTTAAATTCTGTTGGATAATGTTCCAAATATTTCTAAAATACAGCTAAAACTGAAAAAGTTAAAACATACCCATGAAGAATTAGGGAGAATACTGGAACTGCTTACCTATAAAACAAAATGACTTTAAACTCTTAATATGTAAATATAAATTTCCCATTTGGTAAGACATATCAAAAGACCTGTTGGCTAACATGAATTACAAATAAAAGACATCCTTACCATGAGTAAAACCTAACATTATTATTTTTCAATTGATTAATTTAACAGGATAATGCATTTAAAACATCAGTGGAAACACACATAGTAGGTGCCAAGTAAATATTAATTTCTTTTTCTCATGCAAAAAAAAATCTTTAGAAACTTACAGGGGTTTTGTTTATTTGGTTGATTAATTTTCTTTTCTTTTCTTTTCTTTTCTTTTCTTTTTTTTTTTTTTTTTTTTTGTTTGTTTTCTTGAGAGAGAAGGGGAGAAGAGAGGGAAGGGGGACAGGGAGAGAGAGAACCTCAAGCAAGCACCACACCTAACATGGAGCCTGACAGATTTGATCTCACGACCCTGAGATCATGACCTGAGTTAAAAACAAGAGTTGGACACTTAACTCACTGAGCCACCCAGGCATCCTAGAAATTTACAGTGGTTTAAAGAATGCTAATAATCTAGAAACTGGAATTAGTATTGTTGGCTAGTTCAAAGCAAAGAATTAGAATAATCCAAATGTGAAGGAGGCCTAGTTTTGGTTGACTTTCTTACAACAAAAATTTTTTTTCTATTTTTTTTGATGGGCAGTATGATCATTTTGATCCTAAAACTTGATGATACTTTCAAGACTTAAAATATAGGACAAGGACTGATGTATAAACTGTTAATTTCATGAATTTTGCCCTTGACTGTATTTCAATTGCATAATTATAAATAAAAGAATATGCTTAGCCTTTGGTATTTTTGAAAAATATACCAATTCTTTATATGAATGTTTGACCTCATAAATATTCCTGGGACTCTGTATTGCTGGCTGTTTATTGAACTCTCTGTGGATCATGGTGCAACAACAAAGCAGAGTGACTAAAAGCATGAAATTTCAAGGAAGGCAAAGTTTAGTGTACACACATAAAATGAGAATCTCAAGCAGGCTCCACACCCGGTGGATCAGTGCATACTATGACATTAAAGTGCTACTTGAGAGTAATTTCTTAAAATAAATATAAAGAGTACTTGAATGGATCACATAATTTTCAATCAGGGCAAACATGAATGAATCACATAATCTCTGATCAAAGTATATTTGAACAAATTCTTTTCTTTTAAATTAAATATATATATATATATATATATTTCTTAATTTGAGAGAGAGAGAACTTGCATGTGCAATGCAGGTGGGAGGGGCAGAGGGAGAGAGAGGCAGAGAAGCATTCCCAGCTGAATTTGGAGCCTGACTCAGGGCTCAATCTGAAGATCCCAAGATCATGACCTGAGCCAAAACCAAGAGTCTGAGGCTTAACCAACTGAGCCACCCAGGAGCCTCTGGACAAGTTCTTAATCTCATTTTGATAGATTAGAAAATGTGAACACTATGCTTCATTTTGAGCATATCTGCCTTAAATTTTGTCAAGAAAAATATGACTTTACCTGGGGCCACATATCCTGGGCCCATGTAGAGGCAGATGGACACCTATCAGAGGTTTGGTTGAGATGTTGAGACTGATGAAGCAACACATACCAAAAAGGCATAAAGGTTTTATTATTTTTATAATAAAAATCTCTGGGGAAAAGCAGGGAAGGCTTCTCAAGCTAGCCCTAAATGGTTTGAGCCAGCCAGCAAAAGAAATTGTCTTGGGTTCTTATGGTGGTTGGGAGGTGGGTCAGGTGAGAGTTTAAGAATAGGTGGGGCTTGGGAGGCCTGGGTGGCTCAGCAGTTGAGTGTTTGCCTTTGGCTCAAGGCGTGGTCCCGGGGTTCAGGATTGAATCCCCTGTCAGGCTGCTGAAGGGAACCTGCTTCTCTCTCTGCCCGTGTCTCTGCCTCTCTCTCTCTGTGTCTCTCATGAATAAATAAATAAAATTTAAAAAAAAATAATAGGTGGGGTTTGCATTATTTAAATTACTGAACCCCTCGATGCTGAGGGAGGGAGAATCTAGACTGTCCTATCAGTGTGTCCAGATATGGGACACAAGGGAGCAGAGAGAGGCTGGGCTTAAAAAGTGCCCCTAGTCATATATCAGGGAAAAAAAATGTAGTCAGACTTCTCATTCTATAGCAAAAAAAAAAGAAAGGTGAATTCCTTTGGTACTTCTTTATATTCATCTTAAGAAATTACTCTCAGGTGGCACATTACTGTCACAGAATGCAGTGATCTACTTAATATTCCTGGCAATCCTAGGGAAATTTTAATGCTGATCAACCCTCTGCAATTGTCTCCTTCTCTTCTTTCTTATTACTCCTTCTTTCCTCTCACTCTTCCTCCCTCCCTCCTTCCTTCCTTCTTTTGGTCATTCTTCTTTTCTATTTTTTTTCTTTTTTTTGTTTATAAATATATTTACTTGTTTCATATGGATACAGTAGAATGATAATAAAATATTTGTTTCATAATTTAGGTATTTCGTATTAAATATGTATGATGAGTTGTAAAGAGAACACTAAGGGAAAAATGTACATTTTTTGCTGTTGTTATGACTTGTCATCTTATTTATACTAGTCTTCGGTGGGTTGAGGGAATATAGCTTATTGATAACACTTAGTTCTTGAACTTATTCTTTTTTATTGAAGATAAAACTTAAAAAGGCATCTAGCACTATAAAAATATCTAGAATATGAGAAGGTGATTATCTTTGGTCACAGTCATCTTACTCTAAAGCTTCCAGATTTCATGAAAATACGTTTTGACTGTTGTTATATTGGTATGGCTCTCGTTTTTAGTCCTATATCATAAAGATCCTTTAGGCATATTCTTCATAGATTATTTTTAATTTTAATTTTTTAATACATGAAAAGTTCTTGGCAGCTATTTCATAAGGTTATTTCCCTCTCCCCTAATAAAATATAAATATATTATCCAAACTAATTTACATTCTGTCAGTTCAATTCAACAAGCAATTTTCAAGTGCACATTTTGGGGCCACTGTAACTTCATAAAAGACATAAGGCAGAGAGAGAGAGAGAGAGAGATCACATTTTTTTACTGCACCTAAGATAACTATTAATACATGGGGAAATCTAAGATTTATGCAGATTAACAATTAGAAAAGAAAATGATATAGTACAAACCATAAGGTAACTAAAATGTTAATGATAAAATTATGCTATTGTTAAGAGTTTCTGTATTTCTTGACTGAGCTATTTTTACATTTTTCACTCCATCTAACAAAGCAATTGCTGTATATAAGATGTTCAGTTCTTGTTTCTCATTGAGAATTAATGAATAATAAAGATGATCATCATGAACACTGAATAAAATGAAAGATGGCTATTAGCTAATTATAATCAAAGAGGGTTAATAAAAGATAGACAGGGTCAGGAGAGGTATAGATTTGTGTTTTCCCAGAGTAATCATCATAAACAAAGCTGTAAGTGCATAGGAGGGATGACCTTGATATACAAGAAAAGAGAGTAAAAAATTAAAGTAGAAGTGAAAGACATTGCTATAAAATAGTAGATTTTAAAGTTGGCTTCTAAAACTGGCATCAGACTATGAGAACCTCAGTTTTAGTGAAGCTTACTAAATCTCATAATTTAGTATATGATTATACAATTTTATAAAAAATGAATAGGTATAAATAATTAAGTAAAGGAAAGCGGTAATCAAAACAGTATTCTGGTGAATGCTCTTATTTATTACATGGAAAATATTGGAAGGGTTGGAATTGTGAGAAAACTGAAAATCTAGGAATGTTGTAAAATGGGTCAAATGTTGTTGACTCCCTATAACAGAAGTATCCTATAACTACAGGACCTGTTCTGTTGCTTTTCTCAAAGCCACAACAGACCCTAATTATAAACCTCTTCTATATCCATTCTAGATTGCTGTGGAGCTGGCACCTCTACTGTTTTACATAGCTTATCTGGTATCATAACTCTGACCTGCATGCCTGAGGGGTCTGAGATCCTTCAATTATCCTTTACTATCAAATTTGAGCTAAAGAATATCAAAATATGCTCAATAGATCACCATGGTAACCAAGAACTTTCCTCCCTGGGCCTATAATATAATGGGACCTGACCATGATGGCTGTAACTTTTCCCTCAGCTTGACTAAACTTTAGACAGGTTTCTTTCTGGCTGTAACCTTCAATCTTCCTTTTCTCAGAACATTTAATTATGAAAACTTGCAATTATATTTTCTTTCTCTCTCCCTTTGAAATATATGTAACTATTCTCCCAACTTCTTGCCAATACTACAAACTAAGGAATGTCTTCATGAAGATCCTGAAAACATCTCTTTGAAATGTAAACATTAAAGGATATGGCATCCTTATCTCCCAATGTCTGTGGGAGGGTAGGGATCTGACTTCAGTGAGTGCCAGTTAGTAAACACAGATGGTCTAATCATAGGGGAAAACATTTACAAACTCAGGAATACCAGGCATACACTATTGATCTATCTCTTCCCTGCAAAGTCCCCCAGTACATTCCAGTAGCTTATCCCAGTGCTAAAAACTTCCCCTGCCCTTCATTTTAGTGGATTTGAGTTCAGTCTTTCTCTGCCATTGTAACATTGAACAAAGTCATCCTTGCCTCTTTAATATGAGCACTGAATATTAGCTACTGGCTTTAGTAGTGGACACCATTATGACATTTACAAATGCACTGTCAATGAAGTGGGAGATTAAAACGTGATAGTGTGGGGATGCCTAGGTGGCTCGATGGTTGAGCATCTGCCTTTGGTTCAGGTCATGATCCGGGGGTCCTGGGATCGAGTCCTGCATCGGGCTCCCCACAGGAAGCCTGCTTCTCCCTCTGCCTATGTCTCTGCCTCTTTCTGTGTGTCTCTCATGAATAAATAAAATCTTTTTTTTTTTAAAGAAAAACACCTGATAGTGTGGTTCAAGAGAGAAGAGGGTGAAATGAATGGAGATATAGACAAGAGAAATTCTCTGTAGATTCTGTGTGTATGTATATGTGAAAAGACATAAGGCAATGGGCTAGTAACTGGAGGAGGAGGTGGGGTCGAGATAGAATTTTTTTAGAGATTTTATTTATTTATTTGACAGAGAGAGAGAGAGAGAGAGAGAGAGAGAGAGAGATAGCACCAGGGGGAGTGGCAGGCAGAGGGAGGAGGAGAAGCAGACTTGCCTCTGAGCAGAAAGCTCAGTGCAGGCTCCATCCCAGGACCCTGGGATCATGACTTAAGCTGAAGGTAGACACTTAACCAATTGAGCCACCCAGGTGCCCAAGATAGAATTTTTGACAGATAAGAAAATAACTGCATGCTTGCATGCTGATGGTAATAATCAGAGGAAAAGAATAAATGTAGATGATTCAGGATAATGTGAATACAATTTCAGAAACAGAGCTCTTGTGAACATGCCATAGGATAGATGCAGAGTAAAGTCACGTAAGATGAAAGTTAATTCATGTTAACAGAATGGAGGTAGTACACACATACAGATAGGCAGATATGTTGAAATTAAATTGCCTGTGTTCTCTTCTAAATAACTGTGGTCTTCTAGTGAACCAGGAACTGAAAATGAGACTAGTAGAGAGAAGAGAGAATAGAGGTAAGAAGAAAGATAAGACGTTGTCTTAAGGAACTATTTGGGATTCAACCACCATGTATTTAAAGTCAGAACAGTCGGCAAGTTTGTATTAGGCAGGGTTAACCCTATTAGCATAAGGGTAGTCAAATCCTAATGAATCAACATTGGGTTTTTGTCAAGTGAGTACAAAGTGGGGGTAAGGGCACAGGAGTTGAGGACAGATGTTTCTGTGTAAGTGGGAAAGAGGATGAATGAAAATTAGTACAAGGGATCCCTGGGTGGCGCAGCGGTTTGGCGCCTGCCTTTGGCCCAGGGCGCGATCCTGGAGACCCGGGATCGAATCCCACGTCGGGCTCCTGGTGCATGGAGCCTGCTTCTCCCTCTGCCTATGTCTCTGCCTCTCTCTCTCTCTCTCTCTCTGTGTGACTATCATAAATAAATAAATTAATTAAAAAAAAAGAAAATTAGTACAATATAAAAATTGTACTATATCTATAATCACTGGATTATACATCTTGGTAAAAGTGAAAGGTGGTTGGAGTTAGATTACTAGACTACTTGAAATGGGAAAATAGGAGATGGTACCTTATGAATCAGACACTCTAACAGGTTTGTAGTTGTTAGTAGATATACGATCTAGCATATGGACACAGGAGTGAATGGGTATGGAAAGGTAAGAAAAGGTTCACGGGAAGAGTTTAAGGATCTAAGAAGTCAGTATATTAAGTCATTATCTACGCAGTTATTTAAATAACCAAGGACTTCAATGGAGTAGTCCTGGAGAGAAGTCACTGGCTACTGAAAAAAGAGAGTGGGGATTAGAGTCAAATGATGTGAATAAATAGTTTCAATAGGCATATATTTGTCAAAATCCTTTTCTAAATTCTTAAAAATTAATCCTGTGAAAAACTTTTAGAATTTTTAGGAACTTTTTCACCACATTAAAAGGTTTTAATAACTTATACTAAACTTACAAAAATGTCCTTGTATATTTTGGAACTTTGGGCGGTTTGTGTGTGTGTGTATGTGTGTGTGTGTGTGTGCGCGCGAGTTTCTCTCCCTTTCATATTTTTTTAAAGAAACAATCATTATATTTATAATAAAAAAGAAATTATGAGTTTGTTAAGTCATTAAAAAAAGCATTTAACCTAAAAATTAAACTTTTGACACTTTTAAATAATCATTTAATAGAGTTAGGAACTTTTAATTATTAATCATCTCAGGAAAAGAATCTATCCATGATGTACATTACAGTTCAACTTAATAATTGTTTTTACCACGAATTTCAGCAGATTTTAAGAAAATTAAATATTGCCATCATCAGCTGTAAGTAAATTTTCATTTTTCTGCAACTGCCATTATATTTCCAGAAATGACATCAGAATATATACAAGCAGAATGATTAGTTTGTAAAATTAAAGAGTAAATGCCTGTGTGATACAATTATGGATATAATTTAGGAACAATACAATTTAAGCAAAAATATACAATATGTTTATAGAAAACAAATGTAAAAATAAGTTTGTGAACTGAAAATCCTAGGGTAAGAGCTAGAGAATTTGAAGGTTATTAAATTGATAAATAATGTCAGACATTAAAAGATTCTAGGTAGTTATTAAAAATACTGATACTTAAAAAAGTACTGATACTTGATTCCATTTCTAGAGGTTATGGTTTAATCACTGTGTGTGTGTATGTGTATATATATATATATATATATATATATATATATATATATAATACCCTTTTTTTTTTTTTTTGGTAGCCCAATTTCTTCTAATGTGTAGTCCTGGTTGCAAACTACTCCAGTAAGCAGTGAAGGTCTCAAGAGGAGAGATTTACATGCAAAAAATCTCTGTAGTGCTAGGTCTACCTTTATATCATTGTAAGAATCCTAGAAATCCCTCAATCAGTGGATAACATTCTCTCAAATCAGCAAATGCAAATGAAAGTGAATACTTAAGGGAAGAGAGTAATACTTTTTATTATTTAAGAAAATAAAGAACACCTTAAAGAATTTTTTTTCCTAAAAACCTTTTCCGAAGGGTCTAAAATGTATAAATCAGAGGCAATAGTAGGATGAGGCTATGAGTAAATGTATGGATTTATATCTAAAACGCCCTAGTGCTAAGTCACTTAGAAGTGAACTACAGGAAAGAAGGAAAAAGATCACTGAACTTGTAGCCAGAAGGGGATAAACTGAGCTGATTTTTCACTTTATTAGTCTTACTCATAGCCATGTAATTTAGTATGGCCTGAACTAAGCAGAAGAGGATGTTAGCCTTGAGGTAAAGAAAATGCAATTACTTACTGTTTTGATTATTCTTTTTAAAATCCACTAGCCATCCTACTTCATCATCCAATCTATCTTTCACCTTGGCTTGCTCTGTGTCTGGGAAAGTTGGCTTTTGTGGAATATAGAATCTGGGCTCTGCCTGCCAGCTTTTGTGATTTTGAAAGAATAAGATTTGTAGACTTGGTGACAAGGTTTTCTGTGGGACAGTTATGAAGAAAAACTTTTTGAAATAGGCACAAAACCTGAAGTTATTTGGTCCAATGTGAATGTACACCAGAGGGAGCTATCAGTGAATAGGTAACTATTGTATAGCTGTCAATCAGGATCTTTCTTTAACCAACTTGGTGCTTGATCAAAGACTGATATACAGAATGACCATGGCAACGGGATGGTAGAGGAAAAGTATGCCTTCAAAAACCTCAACTTCCTCCCACCAATAACTATAACTCATCTAGTTACAAGATCTGCTGAGTGCTTAGCCTCCTAATATCAGAGGCCAGTGAAATAACATTATTCTTGGAAAGGACACAAGCAAGCTACCTAATGTCAGGATAGTTCTATTGGACCTCCAAGAAGGGGATAGTGATGTGTCCTCATTTTAATAGTTATGTATTTAGATAATGGATTTTATTTCCCTGTCAGCAATAATCCTACCAGTGTTGACAGTGTTTGGTAAAATATGTCTTATTAAGGTGAAAGACATATCTTAGTATATTGATTCTTGATGTCTTGATGGTCACCAGAAAAATAAAAACAGATAATGGGAACCTTAAATTGTGGTTAAGAACTTTGATCTCGATGTTATAGATAATGGATATTTAAGTTGTTGAACATGGAAATGAAAAGGGGTTTGATCTCAATGTTATAGATAATGGATATTTAAGTTGTTGAACAGGGAAATGAAAAGGGGTTTGAGGATTATTCATCTGGTGGAACTTGTAGACAGAATGAGTAGAAAGGGAAACTGGGTAGATAAGGTAGCAGGGTGAGGAAGCTGGAAACATATAGTTTAGCACAGTGGAAAGGACTCTGAAATAGAACTTGAAAGTATCTAGGCTTTTTCTTATCCTCTCAGAGCTTCAGTTTCATCACCACCTAAGTGAAGATGAGAGGGTCTGTGTGGAACACTTCATAAGATTGTTGCAACTATTAAATAGAATACTGTGTGAAAATGCTTTGAAAAATGTAAAAAAAAAAAAAAGAAAATTGTTAAGTGTTGTGCAGTATAAGTTATTATTTACCCTCCATTAAGTTCAATGTCTGGTGGCATTGGACTAGCATGGTGGCAATAAAAGTAGACATGAAGGTATGAATTGGAAAGTTTCCAGGTAGGAATAATTGATAAAACATAGTGACATTGAATATAAAAATAACAAAGAGCCAGTGAATGCTGATAAAATGTTTGGAACTTCATGCCTGAGGCAATGATGTGCTAAGAGAAATGTAAATGGAGAAAGGAGACTGATTTTGATGAAAATGTTCTTTCAGTTTAGAAACACAGCAGGCAGCTTAAACATGCAAAATTTTAGCTAAAAGAGGAAGTTTAACCTAGATATATCTATATAATTTTAGAGGCATTTCAACTAATATTTATTGAGAATATATGATATGGAAGGTATTGTGGTACATAATAGTATGAGTTATCTTTTGCTACAACAAGTCTATACAACAAACCATGTAAAAATTCAGTGGCTTAGAATTACAGTCATTTGTTTAGCTCAGGAATCTGTAGGTTGGCTGAGTGGTTCTTTTAGTATTGATGGGGTTCACTCATATATCTGCAATTGGCTATAGATCAAACTCTGTTGATTTGACTGGATTCTCTCCTATGTTTGGCAATCAAATGGTTGTTGCCTGGTCTAGGATGGCTTCAGCCAACACAACTAGAGATAAATCTCTGCTCTATGTGATTCGTCTTTCTGCAGTCTAGCCTACACATGTTCTTATGGCAAAGCTAGATGGGCAAGATTAATCAAGTAGAAAGTCACATAGCCTCTTGAGACCTATGCTTAGAACTGGTGCAGTGACTTCTTCTGTATTTTATTGACCAAAGCAAGATAAAGATCTGTCCAAAGTCAAAAAGTGGGAAATAGACCCTGTCTCATTAATAAGAATAATTAAAATCACTTGGAAAAAGTATAATAGAGGGAAGATTGAAGAAATTAGACCACTAATGAAATAAGTCTGCCACAGTGGTGTTACTAATTTATTAATTACTTAATTAATTTACAGAAAAAAACTTTGTCAACTCTAAGCACTGGAATAAAGCAATAAGCAGAAGAGAAAAGATCCTTGCTTACTAGAGTTTATATTTTAGTGATTAAGATCAGTGAAAAAAATAAGCAACAAAATATCAATTAGTAATAACTGCTGTAGGATATACAATAGAATGATATGACAGAAACTGGATGAGTAGTATGTTAGATTGGATGGTTTTCTGATGAAGCTGATGTTTGAAATAGTGCTGTGGGGATCTAGAGGCCAAAGTGGTGGATGATAAAATATGAGATTATAGAATTAAGCAAAAACCAGAATATGTTAAACCTTGAATATGCTGGTAAGGGTCTTAGATTTTATTTTGGTGAGATGAGGAACCATGAAGAGTTTGAAACACAGGAGTATCTTTCAATTATCATGCATCAAAAACATCATTTTGGACTTCTGGTTTCCAACTGGCATGTAAAGAGCTCAGAAGCAAATAGCTGAACAAATAGAAAAACAATCAATCAAAAAAAAAAACTCTTCTTAGAATTTTTAAAAATATTTTATTTACTTATTTGACAGAGAGAAAAAGTATGTATAAGCAGAGGGAGCAGCAGAGTGAGAAGGAGAAGCAGGGTCCCCGCTGAGAAGGGAGTCCAAAGTGGGGCTCACTCCCAGGACCCTCAGATCATGACCTGAGCCAGAGGCATATGCTAACCAACTGAGCCACCCAGGTGTCCCTCTCTTCTCTAGATTTTTGAAAAATTGGAAGTCACAGAGAAAACTGCTGCTCATCACATTGGAGAGGCAGACTGGTAAATATAGAAATTCACAAATTAGCAGGATAGAGAGCCACAGGCAGAAGACTTTACAGGGACTAGTATTGAGAAGGAACGAGAGAAGGTAAAATAAAAGTTTTGTTTTTTTAATTCTTAAATGATCTAGCACATACAATTTTTTATAAATAATATAGCAATGATATATTTGGGCATGTCTATTAATGAATGCCTATATATAAGAGAAATGAACAACAGCAATGATAGATGGTACTGGAAGGATGAATTAGAAATAGTTTGTTTATGCAAGGTATGTGCACTACCTGTGAAGTGGTATAGTGCTATTTGAAAGTAGACTTGGGGGCAGCCCCGGTGGCGCAGCGGTTTAGCGCCGCCTGCAGCCTAGGGTGTGATCCTGGGGACCCGGGATCGAGTCCCACATCGGGCTTCCTGCGTGGAGCCTGCTTCTCCTTCTCCCTGTGCTTTGCCTCTCTCTCTCTCTGGGCCTCTCATGAATAAATAAATAAAATCTTTAAAAAAAAAAAAAAGAAAGTAGACTTGGATTATTTTTAAATATATATTGAAAACTCTACAGTAACCACCAAAAAATGTTGAGAAAAAAAAGTAGAGTTGAAATGTTAACACAGGAGAGAAAATGGAGTCATAAAATATTCCATTATAACTACAAAAGTCAGGAAAAGAGTAAAAACAAAAATAAGAATAAACAACAAGGGTAACAAATAGAAAAAAGGTATAAATATGGTGGATATTAATCTAACTACATTGATTGTCCATTTAAATGTCAGTGACCTAAACATGCAAATTAGAAGGCTGAATTTACCAGAGTAGATTAAAAAGGTCCAACTATATGCTTTTTACAAGAAATCCATTTTAAACATGAAGACACATATATTAAAAGTAAAGGAATGGAGAAAGGTATACCATATTAACACTAATTTTAAAAAAGCTGAAATGGTTATATTAGTATCCAAGACTATAAACTTCTGAGCAAGGAAAATGATTTGGGGTAAAGAAAGGTATTGCCTAGTGACAAAGGAGTCAACTTTTTTATTTATTTATTTATTTATTTATTTATTTATTTATTTATTTATTTATTTATTCATTCATGAGAGACACAGAGAGAGAGGCAGAGACACAGGCAGAGGGAGGAGCAGTCTCCATGCAGGGAGCTTGATGTGGGCCTCAATCCTAGGACTCCAGGAACATGCCCTGGGCCAAAGGCAAGCGCCAAACCACTGAGCCGCCCAGGGATCCCTAGGGGTCAACTTTTTAAGAAAACATAACAATTCTTAATGTGTATTGCCAAACAACAGAGAGTCAAACCATGTGAGGCAAAATTAATAGAATTGTAGGGAGAAATAGGTAAATCTGCTACTATAGGTGGACTTAAACATCCCTCTCTCTCTATCAGAAATTGACCAATCAAGCAGGCAGAAAATCAGTAAAGCCATAGTTGAACTCAACGCCCTTAATCAACTGAATACAAAGGCATTTATAAACTACGTTATCCGGGATCCCTGGGTGGCTCAGCGGTTTGGCGCCTGCCTTTGGCTCAGGCATGATCCTGGAGACCCAGGGTCGAGTCCCACATCAGGCCCCTTGCATGGAGCCTGCTTCTCCCTCTGCCATGACTCTGCCTCTCTCTCTTTCTCTGTGTCTCTCATGAATAAATAAATAAAATATTTAAAAAAAAATAAATAAATAAACTACGTCATCCAACAACAGAATACTCATTTTTCTCAAGCTCACATCCGTCACTGATAGATCACATTCTGTGTCATAAAAAAAGCCTTAGTTAATTTAAAAGAATAGAAATCATATGATATATGCTCTTAGACCACAATGGAATCAAACTAAAAATAAGTAACTGAAAAATATCTGGAAAACCCAAAATATTTAGAGATTAAACATACACTTCTAAGTAACACATGGGTCAAATAAGAAATCTTAAAAGAAATTTAAAAATACTTCGAACTAAATGCAAATTAAAATACAACTTATCAAAATTTGTGGAATTCAGTAAAAGCACTTCTTAGAGAGGAATTTATAGCATATAATTATGTGCTATAATTATATATATATGAAGAAGAAAGATTTTAAAACAATAAGCTACTATCATAAAACTCTAGAAAACGAAGAACAAATTTAATCCAAAGAAAAAGGAAGAAAAGAAAGAATAAAATTAGGGCAAAATCACTAAACTTGAAAAGAGGAAGTCAATAGAGAAGAATTAATGAAACCAAAAGTTGGATTTTTGAAAAGATTAATAAAATCAACAAGACTTTAGACAGGCTAACTAACACAGAAAACACAAATTACTAGTAGTAGAAATGAAGGAGAAGATACCAGTACAGAGCTCATGAACATTGAAAGGATAATAAAGAGATACTATGAATAAATCAAGGACCAATTCCTTGGACACAACCTCTCAAGACTCACACAAGAAGAAATAAATCACTTGAAAGGGTTTGTGTCTATTAAAGAAAGCAAAACAAAATAATAACCTTCAAAAACAGAAAGCACCAGGCCCAAAGAATTCATAGGTGAGTAATACTATTTAAGGAAGAAATCTGACCCATTATCTACAATCTCTTATATAAGATAGAAGCAGAGGACATACTTCATAACTCATTCTGTGAAGCCGGCATTATCCTAACACTAAAATCCAAAAAAGACATTACAAGAAGAAAACAACTATAGAATATCTCTCATAAACATAGATGCAAAATCCTCAGCAAAACATTAGCAAATTGAATCCAACAATATATTTAAATATCACAACCAAGTGGGATTTATTCCAGCTATGTAAGGTTGGATCGACATTTAAAAATCAACTAATTTAATCCATTATATCAACAGACTAAAGAGGGAAAACCATATGATTATATCAGTTGGTGCAGAAAAAGCATTTAACAATATCCAGCACCCTTTCATAATAAAATCCCGCAGCAAACTAGGAATAGAGGGGAACTTCCTCCACTTGATAAAAAAAAAAAAAATCTACAAAAGCCTATAGCTAACATCATACTTCTAATAGTGAGGAACTAGAAGCTATTACACTAATATCAGAAATAAGGCAAGTATCTCTCCTCTTATCACTCTTTTTTAACATTGTACAGGTAGTCTTAGCTAATTCAATAAGATAAGAAAAGGAAGAAAACACTACATAGACCAGGGAGACATAAAACTGACTTCACAGATGCCTATGTAGAAAATCTGCATGAATAAATAACAACAAAAATCCTGAAACTGACGCGTGATTATATTGTGTTGTAGGTTACAAGGTTAATACACAAAGGTCAATCACCTTCCTATATACCAGCAATGAACAACTGGAATCTGAAACTTAAAACATAGTACAATTTGTATGAGCACGCTCAAAAAATAAAATACTTAGGTATAAATCTAACAAAATATGTACAAGATCTATATGAGAAAAACTACAAAACTCTAAGTAAATTAAAAAAAATACTAAAAAACGGAGAGATATTTTGTGTTAATGGGTAGGAAGATTCAATATTGTCAAAACGCCAGTTCTTCCCAACTTGATCTATGGATTCAGTGTAATCTCAATCAAAATCCCAGCAAGTTATTTTGTGGATGTGAACAAACCGATTCTAAATCTTATATGGAGCAGCAAAAAGCTTGGACTAGCCAACACACTATTTAAAGAGAAAATACAAAGTTGGAGAATTGATGCCATCCAACTTCAATGTTAAGCTACAGTATCAAGACAGTGTGGTATTGGTGAAAGAATAGGTAAATAGATCAACAGAACACAACAGAGAACACAAACATAGACTCGCCCACAATTACAGTCAACTGATCTTTGACAAAGGAGCAAAGACAGCACAATATAGAAAAACAATCATCTCAACAAATTGCTCTAGATCAACTGAATGTCTACATGGACGGGGGAAAAAGAAGAATGTAAACACAGAACTTGCACCCTTTGCAAAAATTTTTCCAAAATTTACCATAGGCTAAATGTAAAATAGAAAACTACAAAAACTCTGAAAATAGCATGGAACAAAATCTAGATGACCTTGAGTTTTCAGCGAATATTTAGATATAATACCAAAGGCAAAATCCATCAAAAAAAGAATGGATAAATTGCGCTTCATTAAAACTAAAAACTTCTGCTCTGAGATAGAGAATGTCAAGAGAATCAGAAGATAGACCGTGGACAGCGAGAAAATATTTACAGAAGAAACATTTAATAAAAGACTATTTTTGAAATTACTTAAAGATCTCTTAAAATTTAACAATAAGAAAATGAACAACGCAATTTAAAAATAGTTAAATGACTTGGAAGAGACTTCCTTGAGAAGACCTACAAATGACAAATAAGCATGTGAAAAGATGTTCAACGTCTTATGTCATAAGAGAATTACAAATTAAAACAATAAAGAGGTACCACTGCAGACCTATTACAATGGTTAAAATCTAGGGGCACCTGGTTGGCTCAGTCAATTAAGCAGCTGATTCTTGATTTTGGCTCAGGTCATGATATCAGGGTTGTGGGATTGAGCCCTGCATTGGGCTCCATGCTAGGTGTAGAGCCTGCTTAAGATTCTCTCTCTCCTTCTTCCTCTGCTCCCTCCGACTCTAAAATAAAAAAAATAAAAATAAAGGCTGAAATTCCAAAATACTGACAACACGAAATATTGGCCAATGATATGGAGCAACAGAAATATTCATTTACTGATGGTGAGAATGTAAAATGTTACAGCAATTTTGGAAGACAGTGTGGCAGCTTCCTTGTGTGTGTGTGTGTGTGTGTGTGTGTGTGTGTGTGTGTAGGGGATGCTGTTGTTATTTTCATCCATATATTGATTTATTTTAGTTTCAAATTTTTCTTTAAATTCCAGTTAGTTAACATATAGTGTAATATTAGTTTCAGGAGTAGAATTTAGTGATTCATCACTTACATATAATACCCTGTGCTGATCAAAAGTGCCTTTCTTAACACCCATCACCCATTTAATCCATCCTCTTCTCCAGCAACCCTTAGTTTGTTCTCTATAGTTAAGAGTCTGTTTTATGCTTTGCCTCTCTCTTTCTTTCCCCTATGTTATCTGTTTCGTTTCTTAAATTTCACATACAAGTGAAATCATATGGTATTTATCTACCTCTGACTGACTTATTTCATCCATTTTGAGTTTACTTTTGTACAAGGTGTAAGGAAGTGGTCCAGTGAGAGATATATATATCACTTCTTTATCCATTCATCAGTCAATTAACATTTGGGCTCTTTCATAATTTGACTATTGATAATGCTCTATAAACATCAGGGTGCATGTATATTCCTTCGAATCAGTATTTCTGTATACTTTGTGTAAATATCTAGTAATGCAATTGCTGGATCAAAGGGTAGTTCTATTTTTAACTTTTTGAGGAACCTCCATACTGTTTTCAGAGTGACTGCAGCAGTTTGCATCCCCACCAAGAGTGTAAGAGGATTCCCCTTTCTCTGCATCTTCACCAATATCTGTTGTTTTCTGTGTTGTTAATTTTAGCCATTCTGATAGGTGTGAGGTGATATCTCATTGTAGTTTTGATTTGTGTTTCCTTGATGATGAATGATACTGAGCATCTTTTCATGTGTCTGTTGGTCACCCGTATGTCTTCTTTGGAAAACATGTCTTTACAGATCTGCTCATTTTTTTTATCTAGATTGTTTGTTTTTCAGGTGCTGAGTTTGATAAATTCTTTATGGATTTTGGATACTAACTCTTTATCAGATATGTCATTTGCAAATATCTTCTCCCATTCCAAAGGTTGCCTTTCATTTTTTTTGGCTGTTTCCTTCACTGGGCAGAAGCTTTTTATTTTGATGAAGTCACAATATTTCATTTTTGCTTTTGTTTCCCTTGTCTCTGAAGACATCTCTAGTAAGAAGTTGTTACCAGATGTCAAAGAGGTTACTGCCTGTGTTCTCCTCTAGGATATTGATGGTTTCCTGCCTCACATTTAGGTCTCTTAGCCATTTTGATTTTATTTTTGTGTATTTTCTAAGAAAGTGGTCCAGTTTCAAAAATCTCCCAACAAACAAAAGTCCAGGGCCAGATGGGTTCCCAGGGGAATTCTACCAAATATTTAAAGAAGAGGTAATATATATTCTTCTCAAAGTGTTCCAAAAATAAGAAATGGAATGGAAACTTCCAAACTCATTCCATGAGGCCAGTATTATCTTGATTCCAAAACCAAAGAGCCTACTACAAAAGAGAATTGCAGGCTAATACCCTTGATGTACATGGATGCAAAAATTCTTAACAGAATACTAGCAAATTGAATCCAAAAGTATGGCAGCCTCTTAAACATTCTCTTGTCATATGATCCAGAAATCACACTCTTTATATTTATCCAAATGGGGTGACAATTTATGTCCACACAAAAACCTGCACATGGGTGTTTGTAATAGCTTTGTTGATAATTTCAAAAACCTGGAAGTAATCATATGTCCTTCAGCAGAGGAATGGTTAAATAAACTTTGGAACATTCAAATAATGGAATGTTAGCAAGAAAAAAATGAGCCATGGACCCATGAAAAGACAGAAGAAACTTAGATGGATATTTGAAAAAGCCAATCTTAAAAGGCTATATGATCTCAACTTTATGACATGCTGGAAAGGCAAAACTATGGGGAGAAAAAATGTCAGTGGTTGTCAAGAGTTTGGGAGGAGGGAGGGATGAATGGGCTGAGTACAGAGAATTTTTAGGACAGTGAAACTTTTTATATCGTAATATAAACATATATCATTATATGCTTTTAAAACCCATAGATTGTACAATACCAAAAGTGAACCCTAATGTAAACTCTGACCTTTGGGTAATGATGATGTGTCAGTGTAGGTTTACAGGATGTAATGAATGTACCACTCTTATGTGGGATGGGATAGGGAGACATTGTGTGTGAGAGTGTGAGAGGAGCAGAGAATGTGTGGGATCTTGCTGTGCTTTCTGCTCCATTTTGCTGTGAATCTAAAAGTGTTATAAAAAATAAAATCTATTTTAAAAACATTCTGGATATTGTATGAATAATGGATGTAAAATAGTCATAGATGATAAGTCCTACTCTCTTTGAATACATGAGCCAGAGACAGACACAGAGATATAAATAAACAAAATAATTAAAAGTCAAAGTAATATAAATGCTGAACCAGGCCACATGTAGGAGTCAGACTGAAGCCAGAGGAGAAAGTAATTCATTTTGACAGGGGGCATCTATGAAGAATTCATAGAGATAGTAGCACTTGCATTAGACATAGCACAATAAAGAGAAATTCAATATTATGAAAAGGATGTAAGTATTTGAAAAGGTACTCAAAGCATGAGGAAACAGTAACAGATAAAGGATTGAAGTTTAAAAATGCATTTTGTGTCCAGGTCTTATTTAGGTACACTGTAACCAAATTTGAATGTACATAAGCATGTAAGTGATATTTTATTCGTGGCAGAAATGGTGAATTGTCAAGCACAAACTTAACATTTTGTTAAGTTTTTCGACTTTTTTTGTTGTCAATCCTTGTGATTTATTTTAAAAGTGCTGTGATTTTAATCCTAGGTACTGTGTAACTATTGCTCATTCAGAAGGATTTCAAAGAAATATCCAGCTAGTTACAATACCAAACCATAGGCAATTGTAATATAATCCAAAGAATAAGTGCTAAAAATGACAAAAACATGTCATAATACAAAAAGATCATATTTAAGACTTTGAGAGCAAGAAAAATAATTATTTGGATGACATGACAGTCTATATGAAGGCAAGATATCTAAAGTATCTCAAAAGGAATTGAAAACTGTGTTTTCTAATAAGAACATTCTTTTAAATCAGGATAGCTTTATATGTTTACATATTTTTGTTTACTTTTTCCTTCCTTCCTTTGTCCCTTTGTCCCTTCCTTCCTTCTTTCCTTCCATCCTTCCTTCCTTCTTTCTCTCTACCCACTTCTACTCTTTCTTCTTCCTCTTTCTCTCTGTTTCCTCTCTCTTTTACCAGAAATCTCCTACATTTAAGCACACTTTAAAAAAAAATCTATTTTCATTAGTATTTAACAATGATCAGATTTCAAATATTATGATTACCTTTCCTGTTTCATAACTTCCTATTCTAGTAATTTTTCCAAGTATTTTTCAATGACTACTGAAGCTTAACAGACAGCAAATTTAATACTAAGTTTAAAAATCAAAGAATATATATTTTGATATTCATGTGGATGGAATCACAACATATTTTCTTTTGTATATTTGTGAGGCTATCCCTTACTCTGGTGATCAATGATTTTGGTAAGTTTTCTACATATTTTCTACATGTTTGTTGGCTATTTATTTTTGCTTTTGTAAAGTGCCTTCTCAAATATTTTACCTATTTTAAATAGACTTTTCTTGAATTTTTGCTATTGACTCATGATTTTTTTGTTTATTTTGTAGACAAATCTATCATTAGATCTAAGTGCTGTAAGTCTATTCTCCAAATCTGTGGCCTAGATCTAATAACATTCAACTTATCAAATTTTTGTTTGACGCCTAATTTTTGTTTGCTGTTTTTTTCCCCAGCCATCGGTATTATTCTCACTTGTCTGAATTGATCAGTACTTGGTCAAATGCTTGTGGGGGTAGGGGGGGCTCTCTGTAGATTTCTGGAGTTCTCTTAGTCTGTCATGTGAACTTTGATCTACTCTAGCTGCTTCAGCCTCTTCAGACACTCAGCTCCATCTTAATTCAATGAGTTCACTGGGCTAGGAATAGAGTCCTCCTCCATGTGCGGTGGCCTGGAAAACTCAAGGCAGTGAGATGGGACAATTACAGGCTTCACCTAGATTGCTTCTCTCAGGGATCACTGCTTTGATGCTTAATGTTGAAAATCAGTGTTTTATACACTCCCCCCTCCCTTGCTTTTGGTTGTTTTATGTGGGAGAATAAATTCAGTCCCTGTTTTTTCAGCTTGGCCCAAAGCAGGAGCAGAAGAAAAAGAAATCTCTCTCTCTCTCTGTCCTTCTCTTTCTTATCTATTTCTTTATGTCATGGTTTGTGTGTGTGTGTTGATTTATCATATACATACACATCCAACTATGTAAAAAGTAAATATATGTATAATATACATGCACATGTACCTAAACATTTTTATACCTATACATCTCCAACACATATGTTCCTTGCCTTACACATCATAAAGGTAAAGATGTAGACACTGAAGATGATTTTTCTTGTACTAGGAATGGGAGAATGGAGAAAAACTATCTCAAGTTGGGGTCCTGTATATTTACTCTTTCTAATACATAGAATTATTTCAGCATTGGTGCTGATGCTCAGAGGAACTCATCACATGGATAGGGAAGAATTTCAGCCCACTCTCTTGTCCAGGGTGGCCCAGATGTCTCAGAAAAGCTTTCTGGAACATTTCTTATTTCGTGTTTTTGCATTTTTTTCCAATTAACAAATCTGATATACAAACAGCAGATAATTACTTTTCATAGACATATGTTAGCTACATATTTTCTTTTATTATCCTATAGGTCTCTATTGCCTTGCATTTCAAATTTATCACCCAAATCTGGCATTCTATTGAGTCATACTTCCTAGGATACTTCTATATAAATTCTCTGCCACATAAAATTTAGCCTTTGGCTATGGCTTCTCTAATTATTGAAATCATGCTTTATTTTAATGCTTAGGACCTAAGCACAGCTTACTCCCTGAAGCCTGCCTTGAGTAATTTGTATGTGATCCCTATAATACCTTGGAGATATTTGTTTTGTAAATAAAAACGAGTACATAAAGTTTTAATAGAACTAAGGATAAAGCAAAAAAATATTTCCTATCAGGCAGTATATGTACTTGTAATAGAAAGAGGTATGTCTTTTTTATTTTTTTAAAGTTGTTTTGACAAGCCTATCTTCACATGGAACTGAATCAACAAAATTGATTTGTTCTAGAAAATGAGGATCAGATTTACTGACACTTCATGGTAGAAGTTTGAAAAAAAAAGAGAATATCCAGAGGAATAGTAACCTTCTTTCAAACTCTACATTTAAAGGAGAGTAGATGTGGCTAAGAAAGTTTATAAAGTTGGTCATATTGGGATGTGTCATGATAAACTACATTTTGCATATTCTGATGGCAAGTTCTCTCATTTATATTCACAAATACATGAAATGTGTAAGATATTTGTTGAGATTTTCCTAGACATCTATAGCTGTAGCGATAAATTTTTTGAGAGGAAGACAATGTCTGATTTCTAGTTGAGGATACCTGGGTTCAGTTTTCATTCTGGCAAGAAATATCTGTGCTGTACTATAAAAATATTGGTCATTTCTATGTGTCTATTGGTGACAGAGCCTATATCAATAAGTGAGGAAAATGTCAAATTAAAGGAAATGTTTCTCTTCAAGACCCAATTAATGCTACAGTTCCCTTAGACAGCTATCTGCTGGAGGGAAGATCAAGCTGAAATAAAAAAAGGGAGATTGGGAAGGTGACTTTCCTTGATTTAGGGAAATATCAGAGGCTCTGTGTGTGTGTGTGTGTGTGTGTGTGTGTGTGTGTGTGTGTGGTGGTGGTGGTGGTGGTGGTGGTGGTGGTGATGTTACCCAAATTACATTAGAAATTAGCTTGGTCCCTTTTGAAGTTAATTGGCAACTACCGTTTCTGACTATTATCTTCAAAACATTAGTAATTAAGACATCTAAACTTTAGTAATGTAATTAAGACATCTAAACTTTATTTAGGTAGATGATAAATGATAGATATAGATATAGGTAATAGATGATGATAGATAGATAGATAGGTAGATAGATAGATAGATAGATAGATAGATAGAGATAAACACACATATCAGGAAGAAAAATTTGGCAATAAACTCCACAAAATCAAAAATACTTTTGAATAGCCTTCCCAGACAAAATGGACTATAATCACATTGTAGATAATAGCAAAAAATAGAGGGACTAGTATGTTCTTTGAATACCCAGTCTCACTGAAGAAATAAAATATCTTGTCTTTCAGTCCTTTTATCTTGACTAAATTTATGCATTCACAGCTGCCACTGTAGAACTAAACACTAGATGCTGCTATGTTTGTTAGTTTAATTTTTTAAATATTTTTTCTTACTGTTTGAACATACTTGCCTTTGAGCAGTAATTTTTTTTTCCTGAAGCAGTATGTTCTTTTGCACTGCATTCAAGGTCACAGTCTCTCTACCCTTGCCTGCTGTACATAGGCAGAGCAATAAAATAGGTAATACTCTTACTCAATTGAGGTGCAGATCTCATTTCTGCTGAACATCTGTGCAGTATGAATCCCCATATTACACCCTAAACACCAATTTTTTGGTAATATTATCGACTTTGCCTCTTTGCATTTTTTATTTACATTGATATGACTCAACTGGGATATGCTGTTGTTGAGGCGCGCATAATTTTAATGACATAAAATGTAGGAAAAACCATACTACTATTAGGAAAATGTCAGTTTTAAGCAATACAATTTCTAATAAGAAACAACTTAGAGAGACATTAAATATTAGAGAATAAGGTGCTTCACTATTTAGAGAATGACACTTAGGGAAAAAATTGGATCATGATATCATAAATGAAAATAGATCATTTTCTGTGATAATATTAGAACGGCACCTCCTTTTCAGCTTTTATTCTCTCCTACCCAAAGATTTCATTTACCGCAGTGTCTATTTCTAAAATAGACAAATTAGAACTACATAAATCAAAGCCAATGAGCATCGGTGGTTACAAAAAGTAGCAGGCTTAGCAATATGCATATTATGTTCAGGATGTTAAATATTTAATTTTTTTGAATTAGAACTTCTCTATATTCAAGTACAGAACATTTAGATAAACATAAGAGCAGAACACCTCTAATTCACTTGTGGTTTTTATCTTTTTTAAAGATTTTATTTATTTATTTGAGATAGAGAGAGAGAGCACAGAGTAGAGGAAGGGACTGAGGGGTTAGGAGAGGCAGACTCCCCCCTGAGCAGGGAGCTGGACTCTGGGCTTGATCCCAGCACCCTGAGATCATGACTTGAACAGATGCTTAACTGACTAAGTCACTTAGGTGCCCCAATTTGTGTTGTCTATCTTTTTTTTTTTAATTTTATTTATTTATGATAGTCACACAGAGAGAGAGAGAGAGAGAGGCAGAGACACAGGCAGAGGGAGAAGCAGGCTCCATGCACCGGGAGCAACGTGGGACTCAATCCCGGGTCTCCAGTATCGCGCCCTGGGCCAAAGGCAGACGCCAAACGGCTGCGCCACCCAGGGATCCCTGTGTTGTCTATCTTGATGAAGAGTATGAGTAAACAGATTTGTAGTAGATTCAGGGAAACATAAATGAAATAGTTAGGTGTATCAAATTTCCAGAATATTTGGTGCATTGTAGAGTCACTGCCCTGTTCACTGGATAGGCAACTGATTCCTTGATTGTTTATCTAGGACTGTAAAAGAGTGTGCCAGGGTTTCAGTCTGAAGTCACTGTTCTTATAATACTAAGTATACAATCTGTACTTTATGCTCCATAAAGAAAAAAATATTTTTCTTGATTTCTTGACCAATAATATTTTTGTTTGAACACACACACACACACACAAAATCAAAAAAAAAAAAAAAAAAAAAAGAGGAGCTTCATTTTAGGGGAATTTTACCCAAACAAAGATGAAATGCCATTTTAAATTCACTGATCTTCTTCTTTTAAGATAGCACTTTGTGTAAATATTTGCAAACCCCTTTGGAAAAAATTGGTCTCCCTCTGTGCTCCCAACATTTTCTGATGGTAGCTTGACATTAGCCTTATGACAATTAGACATTTTATGTCCTCACAAATTGTGAGTTCCTTACAGAAATGGACAGAAGGCTTAGTACCTAATAGAAACCAACCACTCGATAAATGCTTTCTAAATAAATCAGCTGGGTCCATGTTAGGTAATGGCGAGAGAGATGAAAACTTCACAGTGGACAATATGCTAATAACACTCTGTGCTGTTTTTAATTTAGATTCTGCAGCCTGACTGAGATGTGTGAGACTTTGCCAGAAAAAAAAAAAAAAGCACTAATGATAATAATAAAACTAGAACAAAATTCCTCTGAGAAAAGTCTAATGTAATTAGTAATTGTGTTTTAGTGGGGATAACTACAAATGTGTATGAGGGCAATGTACTTAATAATAATCAAATCTGTGAACGTGATGTAAGCCCCTTAGAGACAATGCCACATGTTTCCATTACGTATTTTCTTGGACCCTTGTGGGAAATAAATCAGTGTTAAATAACAATTTTCCAACATAGTTATTTTCATTGATGAAATTAAGCAATTGTTAGATTTCCATTTAATCTGAGCTATAAAGCTATAGATTATGGTGTATCTTATGATAACAAATATGTCTTTTTTTAAAGATTTTACTTATTTATTTATTTATTCATAAAAAGAGGCAGAGACATAGGCAGAGGGAGAAGCAGGCTCCCTGCAGAGAGCCTGATGCAGGACTCGATTCCAGGACCCTGAGATCATGAGTTGACCTGAAGGTAGCTGCCCAGCCGCTGAGCCACCCAGTGTACCCCTAAACTAGCACCTGGACTTAAAAACACTTTTTTGCCTTTCTTTGAAACAAACTTTATGGGATGCACAATAATCTTATTTTTTTTTTTTCCTATCAGAAGGGCTTCTGATTATCATCCACTGTTCCATGAACTGCTTTTTATGGTTACTATTTGAAATGCTATTTAAAAGCTATCCATATAAGGAAAGAAGACCTTAACTGTTTCTCTCAAAGACATTGAGTAAGACAGTGAGATATGCTACTTACTCATAGTTGGTGTCCTTCTGAAAGTGTGGCAGCCAAAACAAAAAAAATGATAGCAAAAATAGTAAACCAAATAACTCCTAGGATTTATTGACACAGTATGTTGAAAATGAGAATTAAAGTTCCTATTCTCAATCGATTTTATTTGTCTCCACAAAAATAGTTAAACTCAGCTGTGGCCACTGACATTTTTCAATGTACAAGCTATTTTCCAATGCTAGACAAAGGGTTGGGACTTTCTGAGTAGAGTTATTTGCAGATTTTATGGAATAATAAAATAGTCAATAAATAGATTACAAAGCACTTGATAAAATTTTAGAGGCATATAAATACCAAGAGATGTAGTCTATTGGGAATCACATATGCACATATATGCATACCCTCAACCTCTAGCATCATTGTTTTTTTTTTTTTTTTTTGGTTGGGGGATGAAGACTGGAACAAGTAGAAGAAAAAAACCAAAACAGGAAGGGAAAATGTAGATGGGATCCTTTCCTGAGGAACAGAAATAATTACCACTTTTTTCCCCCAAATAATTAAAGCATCATGAATTCCTCAATTTTTTATCTATTCTACTGACATTAATTTTATCCTGAGACACATTGTCTATCATCTTTTCTCATGGTTTTTATGCAATTTACCAGAAATGACTAGTGCCAATTGAGTGAAAATCTATGGCTTGTTCTTGTATTTATATAAATAATATTACAACATAGAAATTGCTGAAGTTTCTATGTAATGGCAAGAATACATATTTAAAGTGTAGAGAAAACCGCCCAAGGAGCAGGAGATTGGAAGGCACTTTGCCGAGTGTACTGTCAGAAGGGTGGCAGACAGGTCCTTTGAAGCTAATGTACTCAAATTTCCTGGGGCTGCTGCTGTCTTCCACAGGAGCAGCCTCTGAATGAGAAATATTTCTGTCTAATCCTGCAGAAGACAGATAAGTCTGCCAATTGAAACTGGAAAGTCCTGACAGCCAACGGCACTGGTTTTGTAATAGCAAAAGACCGATGCTGAAATATCAGAAATGGAATAGCATTCTCTGACAGCAAGAGTAGCATGTTTGACAAGAAATTGGAGCCATGATCATTTCTAGTCAAACAAGATGTCTGTTATTCAAAGCATCAAATTTACCTTCCTTGCCAAAGTTCAAAATTGATTTCATTACCAATATATATATTTTTTCCTTCTCCTTCATCCAGTTTAAAAACTTACAGAGGCACATGTGTTTGATATATTTTACCAGGTAACAGCCTTTGCTATTTTCCTTTTAATGAGGATCATAATAAAAAGAAGGATATAGTGTTTCCCCACTGTGTTCAGTCATATCACCACATTCATTTATAAAATCTACTCCATTTAACCAAGACCACACATTTCAGATTTTACAGATGCTTTTATTCCAACATCTATCAAATCTGAACTCCTTTCAGATCCTTTTATCCCCCATTTGCTACCCATTAGCCTTAAACACCTTTGTCATCGACGAGAGTACCTGGATTGGCCTGGTATAAACCGGAAAAGAAATGTCATTCTTTTGAAATGTGATACCAGAAAATTAACCAAACTATAGATAGGTTGGGAAAAAAAAAAAAAAAAAAAAGGAACTTCTTTACTATTTCCCTAGATATTAATTGTAAATAATACTTCATTTACTCACTTTGGCTAATCCTTTCAGATATTTGTCTCCAAGTTTTTTGGAACCTCCTGCTTAATAATTTATCAGAACCAAGGTAGCACTCTTTGGAGCAGAATTTTGTTACATGGTGTCAACTTTAGAAAACAAAGGAGCCAGTTATTTTGCCAACAAAATGAATTTATTTGGAAATGGCACTGAATTGTAATTCAGAACAAGCAAACTACCACAAAACACAGGTAACTCTGGAGAACAGAGGAAAGGGGTTTGCTTTTATGGAAGAAAGTGGGGAAGTTGCGAGGCGCTGTTACAGAATTCAGAAAGGTGACAGATTCTTATTGGATGAGGGTGGCAGTTTTTCATTGGCTGAGCTGTTGCTGGGCAAGGAGAAACTCTTCTTCCTTCTGCTAAGTTGTATAAAGCAAATTTCCTCCAGTTTGGGGGTGAGTGGTAATGTGAGTGCAGGTGAGTACACTCCCTTCAGCTGAGTGGGAGTGAGTGCACCCCCTTCAGGGCTTCCTTTATTTATGAGGAATTTTAAATGGGGTTTTAATGAGGTTTCCTGTATTTATTTTCACAATGGGAAGGTTTAGAGATTGTGCCCATGGATTTTAGGAATAAATATAAAACCAATGCCAAATGGATAGCAGACCTCATTTTAGATATTAAAATTTTTTACAGGTAGTGCATGCCTATTTTAATATAATGCATGCCATTTTCCTGTTTTTGTTTGTCAAGTGTCTCTCAAAAACAATTTAAGACATCTTGTCAAAACAATATAAAACATGTTAACTACACTCTTCATAGTTCTTAAAATGAAATAAACTCTGATAAATACACTACGCTATAGATAGCAATAAAAGTTATCAGGGTATACATGCACACACTCATATATTGGCACCGTGTAAACTTATACCGTAATTTAAATAGAATTTTAACACAGTTTACATGTTGTTTTGAATTATGGCAGTTTGTAATATTAGGTAAAAAAAATGGAAACGAACCACTGATGCAAAATTTTATCTTTTCCTAATTATTGATGTCAGTTCATTAGATTCTCTCATGGACATAATTTGTGTGACAAATCCTATTGCATAAATTCAGGATTTCTCAACTGGTTTAGCATAATGGAACCTAGATAATTTACATTTAGTTTATATGCTCTATGACTTAATCATTTACCAACAGATTTGCCAGGTTTATGGTTTGAGAAGAAATCGGCAAAGTTTTTACATCACTATAAATTGAGTATATTTTAGAATACTCTTTAATTCTAAATGACCTGTATCCTATGGACAAAGCTTGGGCTTTGGTGTCAGCACATATAGTTGAAAATCAAATCTCCACAATTTGTTACCTGGCTCTTAAGTAATAATTTAACTTAACTTTCTGACTTTCATTTTCTTCATATGCAAAATACGCGTGCTGAGAGTTTCATTTTGAGCCTAAACTAGTCACTACTGGGATTTATATAGGTATGGAGATGTAGCATAAGGAAAAAAAAATAGGACAAATCATAGAAGGACATTAGACATATGTGCTTGTTTAGTTACTATTGTTGCATTCAGATAATGGTGGGTTTGACATCTTTGTTGTTTTTATGCTGATCTTGTCTATCTCCCCTGACATGGATCTAATCATTCTGGGGGTAGTTTTCAAGTCAATAGTTAAGATCTGAGTCACACGCAGATTGCTAAACCACTCTAAGCATAAAATGGCAAAACTTTGGGACCAAGGGTGAGGTAAAAGATTCTTGAATCTTACCTAAGCTGTTTGTTTCAGTTATGCACAGCTTTACTCAACTCTTCCACTATTCCATTACATGCCAGGCAATGTGCTTGATGTTAAGATCGCACCATCAAATGAAATATAGGACATGATTTTTAATAAACCCATAGAACAATAGCTCTGATTTAACTTTTCCTTATAATTAGTAGTTTATTTTCATTACTACTATTGCCACTAGACTAGCTACCTGTATAGCACTACCACTATTGCTACTGATATTATTTTAATAATAATAATTATTTCAACAGACTTTTTATTGGGCCATTCTTCTCTCATAAGGCCTCAAAGTTCATGATTCACTTAAAGATTTTACATGGGTGTCCCTAGTTTGCTATTGCCACTGATTCCCAATATGATATTGCCTGCTTAAGCTCCAGAGACAGTTTCAGGCTATGCACTGATTACCATGTAGACGCACTACAGGCATCTCAACCATGTCCCAAATTGAGCAGATTCCTCATCATCCTCTAGTTAGCCATATTCATTCTGTCACATAACTTTGTCAAGTATATATTTTTAAATATATATTTTTTATGATCTTTTCATTCTCCTTCATTTATGCAACTCTGGACTCCATCACATTTACCTTAGCTATTACAGTATGTTTTCATTTGGTCTAGTTATTACAAAAAGCTGTTTTCAGTCCCCAAATGACTAATCCTCATTCTCTCTTGTGAACCTGTCACCTAGGGTGGTATATGAGATCTCCTCACTTTGAATCTTACATCCTCACACTATATCACCCTCTAGTACTCCAAGAGCATTATTTCTGACTCCTTTCCCAGGACTTCTGCTTTATTCCTTGAAGGTTTTAGTAGCTGGCTCTGTGTTTATCTCTGATTGCAATTCTGCCATAATTCTTAATTTCAATATCCAGATACATCGTTTTCTTTACTCCTTGTCCTAGTTATATACCCCTACTGAGTTAATCAGTCCTATCTATAACGATATCCTAGATTTGTCATTAACAATAATTGCACTCTTTCATAATCTCAATTTCTAGACACAGATTCTTATCCACTCTCTTATCAGGTGACCATCTTCCTCTCACACCCTGACTCCAACAGTCATTTGACCCTACCAGGGTCAATAATTTATCCTTTCATTATTCTTCACTCCCTTCAAGTCTTCATTTTGGCTTCTCTGCCATCTTAAATTACTACAATCCCAAGTTCATTGCAATCATCTCTATTACGATAACTTCCCTGGCAAAGTGCCAATTCTAAAAAAAAGAAATATCAACTTTTGCCCATTTTGAGCCTCCATTACAGATGAATGTGACTAGAAAAAACACACAACTTGGTCTATGGAAACTCCATTTTTTGCCTATTTCTTTTGTCCAAAATCCTAGAGTTGGCCAACATATCTCCTTATCTACATCATACATGATTCACCCATAAATTATGTCAGCTGAACCATTTCTCACTCTTCCACTGCTATTACCTGGTCCAAGGTACAGTCATCCCTCATCCCAATTATTGTGTTATCATCTTATCTGATCTCCTTGTTTCTGCCCTGTCTCCCACTTCAGTCTGTTTGCAACCCATATTATCCATTTCAAATACACATAAAATTAAGCCACCTTTTTGCTCAGAATCATTTGGCGACTTCTCATCCAGGTGAACACCAAAATTTTTACAGTGCATCTAGCTGGGGTCTACTTCTATGATTCTACCTCCTATCCCTCTGGACTTCACTTACTATTTAAAATGTTTCCATAAATATTATTATCTCAATGAAACCTTCCATGACTATAGTATTTGAAATTTCAGACTTACTAGAGTACTCTCTACTTCTCTTCCCTGCCATTTTTTTTTTTTTTTTTTTAGAAATATCATTACCATCTGATAAAGTGTGTATTTTGTTTCTGGGTTTGTTACACATTGCATCCCCATCTTCACTGCCTACCACCCACATAAAATGTAAACTCTCTGAGGGCAGGGATTTTTTTTTCTTTGCTCATGTCTGAGACACTGCTCATATGTACTCATTTACTATTTATTGAATAAATACATTAATGAAGAAATGAACTGATGGATGACTGGAGCTGAAGAAAAAAGAATACATTCTCTTAGGTTGTGAAAATAACACATATTAATCTAAGTACTAAGACTAGTTTCCTTTCCCTTGATGGGGAATGAAGTAAAGGGCCAAAACAATCCCAAGGTTTGGATATAGGAAAGAAGCTTGTAACAACACAGCTAAATTGACTTGAAGAAACTGAGAATTGAGTCTCAAGAAGCTACTAATAGGACAATTTAATCAATGCCACTCTTGCTTTGGAAGTCTCCTTAAATACAGGTGATAGTACTGCATGTGAAATGATGGATTTTCTTACTTCATTTGTATATTTAAAAATATATATATGAAGAAACTGGAGAGTAGGTGTAGGTGTTTTTAGAGGATGCTTTTATCTATGGTTCAGAATGATCTTTTCTCTCTTTTGCTAATTAACAAAACTTAGAGCCAGATTGTAGTTCACTTTCTGCAGGTATAGAGCACTTAGGAAATCCATTTTGTGTATATCCAATTCAAAGAGGATTAATTTAAAACTAAAGCAAGGAAGATAGTAATACATTTTAAATACATATAAACCATTCCCAGACTAAGTCTGCTTAAATATTTGACAAAATTTGGGAATCTTATGGTGGCCATGAATTCAGCCATCCTCTTTGGTGATAAGCAAAAAATACAGGAACAAAGAGATTAAATGGACAGCATTCACTTCCCATTTGTTACATCAATGTTCTTATTGTTCAATATAATGAAGAAGGAAATCAGTCCCACTGATAGACTACAGAGGTAATAGCAGGGCTGGACGACGCCATTGAGAGGCTCTGGGAAAACATGGCAGGGATTTCTGATTTGGAGCATGAGGGCATACTTGCACAGACTACGGACTCTGTTTCTGTATTCTAAAACTTGAGATGCTCGGAAGAGCATCAGAAGTTTGGTGATTCTAAGAAGTATGTTTAGCAATTAACACAAACTCTGAGAAATATTTGGAGAAAGGAAGATTGTCTATAGCATAGGGAATAAACAGAAACCTGGAGAATTTGGACATCAGAGAGAGGAGAGTTTTGGGACCAGTGGATAAGGAAAGGGCAACTAAAATAAATAAATAAATAAATAAATAAATAAATAAATAAATAAATAAATAGTGTCTCAGTGGTTTAGCGCCACCTGCGGCCCAGGGCGTGATCCTGGAGACCTGAGTCAGGCTTCCTGCATGGAGCTGCTTCTCCATCTGCCTGTGTCTCTGCACCGCTCTCCCGCCCCCTGTCTCTCATGAATAAATAAGTAATTTTTTTTTTTTTTTAAAGAAAGGCCAACTACACAAATAAATATGGGTCCAGTCCATTTATATTATGTTCAAGAGAACATGGGCTCCCCATCTCTAAGTCTCAATTTATTAAACTCCTATTTGCCAGAACACAGTTTATGAACACAAGAATTTAAGGAACATTGGCAGGATCCCAACATTTTTTTCCAGCCTTATAGTTGTAACTAGGTTGTATTTAAGGACATAACCTGTACAGTTTAATGAGGATAAATACATTTTGAATAAATATTTTAAACACACACAATAAACCTCAAAACCAAATGTTCCTAACAAAATAATATCTCTGTCCACGGTGATGTGGTGCAGAATTTCAATCACCCATCGAAAGGATTTTAGTTCACTGCACTCCTCACTCTATTTTTTCTCTCTACCATGAACACCTCCATATGTTGAACATTTTAAAATTTATTTTAATTTGGTGATAGACTATTAGTACTTGTGAAAAGATAACACATATCATGATTGAAATCATTAAAATGACTGATTATCACATTTTTATTTAAAAAAAAAACAGATTTTCCTCAAAAGCAGAGTGCAAATAAGAGACCATTTGTTATATTCAGTGTAGCTTTTTCAGCCAATATGCCTGAGCTGTTGCTGTTGATCGGGAGACACTCGTGATGGATTCTTGGCATCCACCTCACTGTTTGCCAATTTCTGATTTTTTTGGTTTCTCAATGTGTGGACAGTATCATCACTTCAGTACTTACAACCTGGACTGTGACCTTCCAATTACAATCAGAATCCAGATCTGTATTTGCAGATCCCAGGATGAGAGTGTCAATATAGGCCATTATCCTATGTTTCCAAATACTAGAAAGTTCTGATCTTCTGACATTAGCAAGTAGCTCTTTATGATATCTAGAAGAAGGCCAGGTTAAAATGCAGAATTTCAGGCTTCTGTGTTTTCCTCTAGGATGTAGTAGAGTAGCAGGAACCAGTTCCCTGACTCACGCCTGCCACTGTCATCTTCCAACTGTTCACTCCATCTTGACCATGATGTGCATATCCATAGGCACGTACATGGCTATGGCTACCTTGTTTCTACAAACCAAGGTCTGTCAACACTCACTCAAGTAACTACACTTTGTTTGGCTTCATGCTTAGTAATTTGACCATGGGAAGTGGGCAGGACTTGAAAGTAGGCTTGGAGTCATTTGGATAAGCAATGCAGAGATCCCAGATACCTTGGATCCTCTTGGCCGAAATAGGGAGGCATGCGATCCAAGTGAAAATGTCCTTTAGTCTTTGAGACTCTGTTCTATGGAGTTTCAAAACATTCAGAGGAGGGTCAGAGTGGGTTCCTCAGGCCTTTGTCCATGCATATGCATGTTACTGTTTAGGCCCATATTTCTTAGAATTACTGGTAGGAGTAAGATAACAACAGAGTTGAAATTGAATTAAGTCACAAAACGCTGAATTCTAAATTTTTATCAATTGTGCCATTATTATTATTATTATTATTGCTATAACTACTCAGTATAGTACTGAAATCTGGTTGTGGTTTTTATCTAAATAGATTAATATCTATCTAAATAGATAAATAAAAAGATAAATATCTTTTTTAAAAAGCTTTATTGATGTGTAATTGATATACCAAAACCCCCACATTTAATATATATGCCAAAAAATCTTTAAGAAAATATATCTGTTATGTATCATGTATGGCATAGATGTATAGGAGGGATATCAATTTTGTAGCTCTTCATTATTATTCCTCTTTTAGCTTTCTCTTTCCTCAAATTCCTAAAATTCTTCTTGTATAGAGATGCCACTAAGTGAGGAATATTGGTAGGACATTCATGAAATGTGACTGATAGAATAATTGAATTCATACAATTCATTTAACTAGTAAGAAAACTATAATAGTTTCCAGAGGGACTTATATGTGTGTTTTTCCTATATCAGTGCTGGATTTCGTTACCTCATACAAGAGAATGAGTAGGGTTACTATATGATCTAATACCAAGGAAAAGAGAAATTCCTTTTGATTTCAATAGTTGAGTTAATTCTCTAAAGTAACAGCTGTAAGAGATGTCTTAATGATATCAGAAAACTTAAAAATCTCACTAAAATTATGAAATTTAAAAAGTAGATTCACAGATTCTAAATTTAGTTCTCCTGTCATTCAGATTCATTTGTTAAATTCCTCATGACAGTAGAATACTGGTTTTGATTTAGCAAGATTACATGAAATTAATCAAAATATTCTAAATAATGAACTCTTTTTCTTCTTGGAAGTGATTTATGTTTTTGCTTTGTTCAAAATTGGATCAATATGTTTTTTTGCCCAGCATCCTTACATTGTTATTAAGTTCAGGATCTGTTTATTCTGAGTAAATTCTCTAAATAAATTATAATTATAATTGAATATCTAATTATATAATGTATTATGTGTAATTTTTCAGTTTTACTGAAATATTATTGACACAGCACTATATAAGTTTAACATGCATGGCATAATGACTTGACTTTTGTGCATTGCAAAGTGATTGCCACAATAAATTTATTTATCTTATATAGTCTCAAAAAGCAATGAAAGAGAAAGTACATAATTCTTACATATAAAAAATAAGATGTCCCACTGCATTGATATTAAAGGCAAAAACTGGACAGAAGTCAGTTTGTGTATGTGTATGTGTTACTTCATACAAGAGAATGATATGACCACATAAATGAGGTCAACGCAAATGAAATTATCAAACTGGTGAGATTGCAATCATTTGTTTTAAGCAATTTCATTAATTTATGTCTTTATGGCCATATGAAGATACTTTTGGCCACCTGCACTTTGGGAAACACAGTTAACAAAACTCTTCCTTTGTACAAAGCATAACTTGGATATTATCAAGGGAAAATGTCATATGTACTGCAAGAGTTAATTGGCAATATCAATAAACAAGCATCAACCATGTAGAAATTCCAAAGATAAAAAAAGATAAAAAGATTTATCTTTTCTTTATTTACCAGCTCTAAGACAGTACAACCTGCTCTAAGATGGAAGAAAGTGCCAATTACACTTGGTTTGTTTAATAGAAACAGTAAAGCAGGGTGTTAGAAAGCTTTAATTTTGGTTAATTCATGGTGCAAAAAGAGGAGAGTATATCTTCAGGGAGACAGGTTTGTATGCAGATTTCTTCCCTAATTAATATCTCTTATTATAGATTCTCTGAACAAGTTGCAATGAAAATATGGAGTTAAGTGCTCTAAGGTTATAAACTGTGATCACAATTGTGTAGTTGATATATGAAGTGTCTACAACCAGGTGTGGGCAGGTGGCAGGCAAGGAAGCCAAGGGACTCTAAGGCTACTGCATTAAATGTGCTATCCACTCGTTTACCACAGGGAATCTCAACTCTGCCTGTGTGAGAAGTTTCCCAAGAACTTAAAAAAAAAAAAAATGCTAGCATTTTAGTACCACCCAAATCAGTTTAATCTGACTCTTTAGACTTTTTAGTAGTGGTTTCTGTGCAATTTTATTTGTGTTTTAAAACTTCCTGTAGCCAGTGTTGAGGAACATAGATTTGGACTCATGATAAAACTGGGTGTAGGAGCCTTGACACTGAGAGAGATGACTAAGTCTTTTTAAAAAGTGCAGATGTTACTATGATATCATTAGTCAATGAACTATCATATACCTGCTACCTGATACTTAAGTGAAATAAAAGGAGTACAAAATGTTTCATACTCTATGACCACAACCATAAATATAAATATGTACTAATTCAGTTTTACCTATAAAACTAAATGTGAACATTTGTTTAAGGTGATAGGATTGTGGGATAAAATATTTCATTTTATTTAATGTTACTATAATAGTGCTTTAATAAATATGTTTTTGAAAATAAAATTTAAGGTGTTACTTCAAAAATGGTTTATGAGCATGAGACACACCTGCATTTGCTTTTGATCATGGAACAAAGTCATGGAAAGGAAGCAAAAGCCCTAGTTATTTCTCTAGGGAATAACCTCATTTCCTCATGCAAAGAAAACCTGATCAGATTTCTTTTACTTCCCTCTGAGAAATGTCAGTGTTATTGTCTGCTCATCAAACAAAGTCTGCTCTCCAATTCCTCTCTTCCTCCACTCCCAGCTTTCCCTGTACTTGTACTTCTCATTTCAATCACAGCAGAATACAACTTTATTTAATGAGCAAGTTTTTGACCAGACATTTGTCCTACTACGTTCTGGACATTTTTGAAGATATTAAGGATATCAAGACTAAGATCACTATCACAAGGTTATGAAGAGCATAGAATTTGAACTATAAGCCTGGGTTCAAATGTCATTTCTATCTTAAATTGCAAAAATGGCAACAAATACCACTCACATTGTTCAACTCGCCCTATCCAGCATTACTCATTTAATTTGTTTAATGTATTTCTCCCATCACTAAAACACGTGCTACATGTTGAAAAGACTTTTTATTCCTTTGTTCACTTGATCTTTAGTGTCTAGAACTTCTAGCTTTTAATATGGTCGTAGAAGGTGCCCAGTAATATTTATTAAATGAGAACATTGGGAAACAGCATTTTGCTGGCATTCAGTATCCTGATTACTGCCCTTTCTCTAGTTTTGCCTAAGGCTGTGCACAGTCAGTAAGTTGCAGTGACAGAATTTGAACACAAATTTGAGTTCAAATTCCATGTTAGTCATGTTGGTTTTTAAGCAACAAAGCATGTTTCCATCTCAAGACTTTTTCATTTGCCATTTCTTCAACTTGAAATGCTTTTCTGGCAGATAACAGGATGTTTTTTCCTCACCCCTCTCAGCTCTTTACTCAAAAGCCGGAATATCAAAATCATCATGACTAAGACAGAGTGGATAGGATTTTTCTCGAAGTGAAAGGAGAAGTCAATATAACAAAGAATGAGATGACTTGGTTTATCTTTAATAGGGTTGTTTTAATTAAACTATTAGAACTAGGCTGAAAGCAGGAATGGAAGAAACCAAGTTACTAAATCAATCCAGAAGAGAAATGATTATGACTTGAACAAGAATCATGAAATAGGTGTGAAGTGGTTGGAGCCTGCTTATATACTGATTATAGAACCAATATGTTTTATTGTAAGAACAGGTGTGGCATAAGATGAAAAATCACAAGCGATTCTTGGGCTTTTGGCTTGAAGAACTGAAAGACAAAGGTTGTCATTCTCTCTGGTCCAGAAAGGTACAGAGGAATTGGTCTGGAGAGGGCAGATGAGGAGATCAGTTCTGCTTATGTTAAGTTTGAAATACCTATTAAATATCCACGTGATAATGGTGAGTAATTGTAGGATACAAGAGTGTTGAGTTCATATATTTAAATTTGGAAGTCACCAGTACAGAGAGCATATTTAAAGTGACTAAGTGGGGGTGCCCGGTGGCTCAGTGATTGAGCATCTGCCTTCGACTCAGGGTGTGATGCTGGGGTCCTGGGGTGGAATCCCACATCAGGCTCCCCACAGGGAGCCTGCTTCTCCCTCTGACTATGTCTCTGTCTCTGTGTCTTTCATGAATAAGTAAAATAAATAAATAAATAAATAAATAAATAAATAAATAAATAAATGAGGGGAAGTGGGTGAGGGGGATGGGTGAAATAGGTGATGGCGATCAAGGAGTACACTTATTATGATGAGCACTGAGTAATGTATAGAATTGTTGAATCACTATTTTACACCTGAAACTAATATAACACCGTATGTTAACTATATGGGAAATAAAATTTAAAAATTAATAAAAAATAAAGTGACTAAGTGAGATTACCAAAGGAGTAAATACAGATGAACAGGAAAAGATGTATTAGAACTGAACCAGGGGCATCAATGTTTAGACATTGACATGAGGAAGAACCAACAGGAAGACTCAGGAAGGAGTGGAAGACGTAAAACCAGGAATATGCGAAGTCTTGAAAGCCAAGTTCTAAGGAAGAAGGAATGATGAACTGCATCAGGATTGCTTATAAATCAAGGAAAAGTAGGAAATGGGAACTGAGTATTGGATCACATTCTGTCTTTCTACACATTGGCTGAATTTTCTCATACTAGCCTCCTCCATATACCTGGAAACATAGTCATTAAGAATTTCCTATATTTCATAATTTTTCTACCATAGAGACTAAAAAGGTTCTCATGCTTTAGTTCAAAAGTGCCTGAGGAAGATGCCCACTTTCTTTTTTTTTCCTCCACTTTCAACTATATAAACTTTAGCCCAAGATAATTTCTCCATGACCACTTCTTACCATGATTTATAAATGCTGAAGGGACATTTTAAAAACAAAATTAGAGATTTCTGATGTAATAGTTCTTTTGTTTTTTTACTAAAAGAGTTTATTATGTACATAGGCATATTTATTTTCTTATTTTCTCAGAATAAATAAAAAATAAGATAGTTTTATGTCAATGATTCTTTTAGGCATGTACATGGTCCTTCTGAGTCCACAGATCTGTGAGAGTGCACTTTAATACTTGAGTAATTCCTAATGTCTCTCCTCTAGGATAAAAGAATTCATCATTATCAAGAAAATTCCTAACTTCTCTACTTCTATCTAATATAAACTTGCATTTTTAGTTCAAAAATTTTTCAAGATAGATGATATTGTTTTCACTAAATTGCAAACAAATCAACAAACATAGAGGTTTAATAATATAGGGAGAAAATTTAGGAATGAGACAGATCTGGTTCAAATCTTGACAACTATTTCATAGCTGGATGTAAAATTAGACACAGTATTTAATCTGTATAACCTTGGTACCCTCATCTATAAAATGACTATCCTATTGTACCAGCCTTATGAAGTTGGGTATTGAATGAAAAAGCATAGAAGTATCTAGTATAGTTCCTAACATACCATGTGAAAAAAGAGCAAAAAACACCAATCCCAAGATCTGCCAAAAGGAAAGAGGGAGAGAGTGGGGCTGTCTGTGTAGGGACTGAGCACCTGACTGGAACTGAATGGTTTATTATGAAAGAAGATCTTAGAAGACTGAAAGTTTGGGTTCTTAAAGAACTATCATTATCATCCAGGGGGTTAATTAAATTCCAGGGACAGAGATGAAAGAGTGGGTGAATTGGATGAGTATCAGTATCTTGGGATAGTGTCAATTCTTGGCAAAAGGCAGATGGTACGTGCACTGGAAACAAGGTTTGGTACCTTTGTGCATTGAGAACTAGTAGCAACTAGGCATAGGCATAGAGCTATAAGCAAATCTCTCTGTTATATTCTGCAGGACTCCATTCTTAGTATGTAAATAGGGTAGAAATTGCTGGTTTATATTAAGAGGCAGTTATCTAGATTGGCCTTTCAATGTGGGAGGTTTGGAAAATCAGCTTTGTCTCCAGGACTATGTGTCGTCCATTGGTCTATAGTCACACTTGGTCAAAAAAAGCAGGAATTATTTCTGACTCTTACTAACCTGTATACTACACTGGATGTTCTGACTCTGGACCTGAAGTAGGATGAGCCTAAAGTTACAAGATTGATTTTCTTCATAACTGGGCAAGCTAGAGGAAAATAGGAAAGAGCTAATAGCCATTCATCTTGGGTTCCTCCATTCATATACACAGACACATCAGAGAATTTCTAGATGCATTGTGGAATAAGTTGCATAATAGGAGGAAAGTTAAATTTCAGGATGATGAAATTGAAATATACTGCTATAAACAAAATTATTTGATATAGATGATTGACTACATTAAAACTGAATTGCTTTTGGATTGTCTGGAAATTACAAGTCCCTGGGGTTTATGTACTTTAATAGCAGAGAGTATGAGCATCCTGATTTTCTGCTGAGCATGAAAGATTCAAAACAGTGAAAGGATGCTGCAGACATTTTATTCATTTCATTTCTGTGGCTATGCACTACAGTTAAACTCAGTGAATTAATTTTTCCCTATTCATAATAACTTCAACTAAAAATAAAGTTAAATACCTCATATCATGACTTAAAGATCAGGGATCTTTAACAGGATCAGACAAGTGGACTCTGCACCAATGTAGGACTCTGTCTCACCACCCTGATTAATAATATTTTGCTTGTGGAAAAATGTACACACTTATGATTTTGAATATTTTGTCTCTAGAATCACCAACGTGTTTAGTGTTCATATTCCTGAGAACAAATTATATCAAGAGTTTCAATTAAACACAAATACCGTGGGTCTGATTTCTAAAATCAGATAAATTATATTTTGATTTGATAGTTAGTTTAATGATATGAAATTATTTTCAATAGACAACTCTAATCTGAAACTAGTGTAGCTCCCAATTTATTTAAAATGCATCATCCAGAGTAAAAGACATCATTAAATATTTTAATTCCAAACAGATTAAAATTAATATCTTTGGTTACTAGAAATAATTCTGAAGATGAGTGAAAATTTATTAGAGCAGGATTCAGCAAATGAAATTAATTTGGTGTATAGTGCCACTTTAAGTAGGATAAGTTCAGCTACACTGAACATCTGAATAATGACAAAACCCACAAAAATAAACTAACCTAATTGGGAACAGATAAATATAAGTTGAGGATATACTGAGTTGTTGAAATATACAGTAAAAGAAATTCTATGGAGTCCTGATTCTGGTAATAGAGATAGCTTGCCTCACACTAATTTTTCCATAAATAAAATACAAACTATGGGGGAAAATTGTTTGATGGCAGTGGAGAGAAGACAAAAATAGGTAGAAACTGTAAAAAATCCAACCCATAAAAAGAGAAACCATACTGGGCGATATTCACATTTTTTTTAGCTTTCTTCCTAAGGGCACTCCCTTGTCCACAAGCAATTGGACAGCTAGAACTCAAGCAGTAAAGCACAATCCTTTTGGCTTGAAGTGTCAGAGGATAAACCTTAAGAATTTTTTGGTGGCTCGAAATTGAAGATAGGAAATAAAGCAAGGAGAAAATTACAAATTAGCTCAAAATTTGCACATAAATGCATCTCAAATTCTTCAGTGACTTCAAAATTATGCACAAGAGGAAGAAACTCCAGACAATGTACTGGAAAGAAGCATTTGGGAGGCAGAGATATTAATTTTTGCTAGCAGAGAAAGCAAAGTTTGGAATTTGAGTTCCCCATTTGGAAAAGCTTGGTAGGGATCCCAGGGTGGCGCAGAGGTTTGGCGCCTGCCTTTGGCCCAGGGCGCGATCCTGGAGACCCTGGATCGAATCCCACATCGGGCTCCCGGTGCATGGAGCCTGCTTCTCCCTCTGCCTGTGTCTCTGCCTCTTTCTTTCTCTCTCTCTCTCTCTCTGTGACTATCATAAATAAATAAATTTAAAAAAAAAGAAGGAAAAGCTTGGTAAATAAACATCTTGATCTGTCTATAAATTGACACAATCAAATATTAAATGGGAAATTTAATTTAACTACCTATTAGAATTCAAATTAATACTTCGGAAGAAGAGACCATAATTGAGACTCACTAAACATTTTATTCTCAGTGTTTGCTACACGATAAAAATAACTTGAAATGGAAAGAAATAGGAAATTTTTACTCATATTTAATAGAACAAAAATCAAAAGAAACACATCTACAGATGGCTTAGATATTGGATTAGCAGACAATAATTTTATTTATTTTTTATTTTTTTAAAAAGATTTTACTGATTTACTTCTTTGAGATAGAAAGCATGTGAATGGGTAGAGAAGCAGAGGGAGAGGGACAAGTGGACTCTGCACCAATGTAGGACTCTGTCTCACCACCCTGAGATCATGACCTGAGCTGAAATCAAGAGTCCAATGCTCAACTGTCTGAGCCACCCATGTGCCCATAGCAGACAAGAATTTTAAAGCATCTAAGTTAATTCAGTTCAAGGCTTAAAGGAAAAGATGAACCAGGGGAGAATCTCAGGAAAAAACTGAAATGTATGAAAAAAATAGAAATTTGAAAACTGAAAATTGGAATGTCTAAAATGATAATGTCACCTGATGGGCTTTCCAGCAGATTGGAGATGACAAGAGACAGAGACAGTGAGATTAAGAGATGAAATAACTTCTGGGACAATATCAAGTGGCATAACATCTGTGTAATTGATGCCTCAGAAAGAGAAGAGAGAACAAGTGAGAAAAACTTTGTAGAGAAAAGAAAAGCTGAAAATTCCTCAGCTTGGTGAGAAGCATAGGTTGACAGCCAAGAAACATGGTAAACCCCAAAAGTATAAGTACAAAGAAAATCACACAGGAACACATTAGTCTAGCTGCTTAAAACTAAAGATACAGGAAAACCTTGAAAGAAGCAAGAAAAAAAGAACATATTCAAACAGGGGAATGACACAAATGAAATGTGTTGGCTCTTTTAATAGAAAAACTGGGCAGCTTAAAACAAAGGTTATAACATTGTACTGCTGGAATTATAACATTTGTAGAGGTGAAATATATGACACCAAAGGCATAAAATGGTGGGTCGATAAGTAGAACTATACTATGACAAAGTTCTTATATTTTAATTGAAATGATAAAACACCAACTATATGAATTACCACCAAAACTTGTAAGGAGATTTATTTCCAAGTTACTAGAGTAGATGAAATGCAATGATTAAAAATATATAATTAGCTCAAAACTTCTGCTTATGACAAGTCACTGTTAAAATGAAAATGCAATGCAAAGATGAAGAAAAACTATTACAATATATACTTATTAGAACATATAAAGCACTGTTGAAAATCAGTAACAAATATACTGTTTGGAAAGTTCTTAAAAATTTTCTTAAAAACTTAACATATGCTTACTCCATGAGCTAGCCATTCCACTTCTAAATATTTAACCAAAAGAACTGAAAGCATATTACCATTGAAAATTTGGCATAAATATGTTTATAAGTATGTTTACCTTCATTCATGTAGTCACACATTTTAGAATAACGCAAATTCCATCATGAGGAGATGCAACAAATTTTTGTATATTCATTGAAAGGAATACTATTTTATTATAATAATAATAATAATAATAATAATACACCACTGCTACATCATTGTGATTAAATTGAAAAATTATGTTTAGCCAAATAAGACAATCACAGCAAAGTATATATCATTTGAATCCATTTAAATGAATTTTTTAAAAAGCAAAAAAAATCTTTTTTTAAGATTTTTTTTTTTTAAATTTTTTCATGAGAGACACAGTGAGAGAGAGGCAGAGACACAGGCAGAGGGAAAAGCAGGCTCCTCGCAGAGAGCCTGACTTGGGACTTGATCCCGATTCTGCAGGATCACAACCTGGGCCCAAAGCAGCTCCAAACCTCTGAGCCACCTGAGCTGCCCCTAGTGAAAGAAATCTTTAGCAAAAGAATTTAGAAAGTGAATGGATTGGGGGCTGGGCATAGCCTGGCTGGGGAAATATGAATTTTATGGGGTTATGTAAAAATTTTCTGTTTTCGGGATGCCTGGGTGCCTGAGTGGTTGAGTGTCTGTCCTAGGTTCAGGGCATGATCCTTGGGTTCTGGGATCAAGTTCCACATCCGGCTCCCCACAGAGAGCCTGCTTCTCCCTCTGCCTATATCTCTGTCTCTCTCTGTCCCTCATGAATAAATAACTAAAATCTATTTTGATAAGGGTTTTGGTTACACAAATATATATATATATATATTTAATAAGACTCATTGAATTGTAAAGATCCATCATTTCCCATATGCAAATTCCCCCTCAATAAATTGAAAAAAAAAGTAAATCTTACAATTCTGTTTGCATCCTTAAAGTTTTCTTTAAAGTTTTTTTTTTTTCTTGCTAATATTACTGTTAGGTCAAATAATTTTTAAAGTTGTTTTTCATCATCTTAGAACTAGATAGTCTCATACATTTTTAGTTCATTATTATTGCTTTCATTTATTATTTATAGAGCATGAATAATAAATGTGATAGTCTACAAATAAAGTTCACACATCAAAGACCTTTGTAATTCAAAAATGAGAGATAAATTGAAACCAAGAAATGCTATGTTGTAAATATAAGCAAACATAAGATAGGTTTGCATCTGTTTTCTTGCTGCTTTATCTTTTGCTTTTCTCCTTGAATTCTTTCTTATTATATCTGGGAAAAAATACAGAAATTGCTATTTAAAAAGCTTGAGGAGGAAAATTCACAGATGACTTAGGATATACTCATAGTTCTGCAACCTGGGGGATTTCAAAGCAGATAGCTATTCAAAGTCTATTTCAACAAAAAAAAATGAAAAAGAATGGATTCAAGTGGAGGAAGTCTCTATATTAACACACTAAAAGATGGTAGTGGGAAATGCATTATAACATTTGCTCTTCTATTTCCTCAGAATGGTATACACTCCTTTTCTCTCTCTTTTTCCCTCTCTCACTGTACATATATATATACACCCACACATATATAAAAGATGTGTATCTATATAATCCATATACATACAACACATACATATATGTACATACAGTTCACTCCTGAATAACCCAAGAGTTAGGGATATTGACCTTAATGCAGTCCAAACTCCATGTATAACTTTTGACTCCCCAGAAGCTTAACTACCAAGAGCCTACTATTGATTAGAAGCCTTATGGATAACATGTACATTAGATTAAAACATATTTGCATGTTATCTATATACTGTATACTTATAATAAAGTAAGCTACAGAAAAGAAAATGCAAGAAAATCATAAGGAAGAGAGAATACATTTACAGTACAAGACTTATATTTTTAAAAGATTAACTTATTTATTTTAGAGGGAGAGAGAGAGCACATAAGCCTGAGGGGCAGCGGGAGAAGGAGAGAGAATCTCGAGCCAACTCTGCGCTGAGCGCACAGCCTGACATGGAGCTTGATCTCATAACTCTGAGATCACAACCTTAGCCAAAACAAAGAGTAGGACACTCAAGCAACAGTGCCACCCAGGTGCCCCATGTACTTATTTTTAAAAATCCTCCTATGAGTGGACCTGTACAATCCAAACTTGTTCAACACGCGCGCGCGTGCACACACGCACTCACACACTTATAGTATCTACTCAACATTGCCTCAATTAATAGTTTATTGCCCAGTTACCAGCTCTATAATTTTCACTGAGTGAATTTGATTTTAATTTATTTAATATTTGCAAATTTAAAGTTATTAAAATATCTCTTCTCAGATTTTCCACATATATAATGAGAATAATGACTGAAAATATCTTATAGTATTTCTATTTACACATTGCTAGAAGAGGGACTGATACATTATTACTCTATAGAAGTTTTGTGTTATTATTTATATTATTCAATTTATTTTAAAGTTTCAACAATATTGCTGTTTTTCAAGTAAGCTTGTTGTTTATGTGAACAAGTTTCTACCTCTTCTTATTGTTTGTAGCCTAGGAGCTTAAAAAGGATGTTTTTAAATCAAATTCATGTTTATACCCACAGGACTGATTCAATCTATGCAACAGTATGCCTGAAAGAAAAGTAAAGGAGGGGGGAAAAATAAGAATTGCTTTGTTTGGTAGTGTGTTTTTAATCTAAAAAGCATGTTTTACTTTTTTGTTTTGAGTTCAGGAGAAAGAATAGGATTAGAAACCATCATAACTTGGAGTTTTAATAATTTATTTATTATGTAAGTTCTTTAAGAAAAAGATACTTAGTCAATATATATCTACAGCAATATATATCTAAAACTAGGCACGATATTGATGGAAGGGATATTAGTGTATAGGAGAGCTTATTTATTCTCCTTTTTGTTTGTTTAATTATCTCAATCTCACTTCTACAAAGAGCTAAAACAATCTGTGGAAATTTTAGCTTGAAAGGTAATATTCTATAAACCATGAAGCATCTTCTGCAGGAGGAGGTTCTTTGATTATCTATGTCTCTAAACCAGTTCTAGCACCAAAGCAGGTTTACATTATTTGAATACCTTAAGCCCAGATAATTCCCCTCATGGTCTATAAAATTGTAAGCATGGTCTATATGGTCATCATCCTAGTTAGGAAGAGCTTTTTTTTTTTTTTTTCTTTTTCTTTTCCATTGATAACATCACTTTATGCAAGTGCAATTCCTTTTTTTGAGTATCTATCCTCAGGCATTGAGCTGGGTATTGCAGATACGTCAATGAAAAACATGGTCTCTTCCTTGACAAACTTCACATTTTGGAGGTAGCAGAAAGCAGACCTCCAAGTGGATATGTGCCAGTAGTATACTATGTTCTAATATAAATATATGCACCAAATGCTATAGAGTACACAGTATGTTCACATGAAATGCCCCGGGAGATTAGAAACAAACATTCAAGAAATATGAATCTGATTTTGTTTTTCCTCCAAGAGGGTAAGTGAATAACCAGACTGACTATTGCAAAATACATAATTTTGTCAGGTGAAGATGGAGGGCCAGTCAGCATTGGATACACAGGGACAGCACATGTTCAAGTCAAGAGAGTGCAATGTATGCTTTAGAGACTGTATGCAAATCATTGAATATATCTGGAACAATTTCTGCAGTTTGAGACAGAGAGATAACCAGAAACCATAAAGTAAAATGTCTTGGGTGTCATTCTGAGTTTGGAAAGACAAATCGGATACTAACTTTAATCAAGAAGTGAAGACTAGTTTGGCAGATTTGTGCATGTTTCTGAGTCAGATAAGATGAAAAGTAGAAAGATGTCTAGTATTATAGATAATACATTTTTAATTCATAAGCTAAGATGGTATGATTATGATTATAGAAAGAATGGATACTCAGAAGATAAAATTGAAAAAGCGTTGTGATTAATTGAAGAGGGGATAAGTTTCTGACTGATGATACCCATGTGAAATTTTCATTTGCCAATGTAAGAAACAAAGAAAGAGGTGAATACACCGGGAATAAGATGGTGATTCCAGTTAGTTATTTATTCAGGAGAAATTTTTATTTTTTTTTTATTTTTTTTTTTTAATTTATTTTTTATTGGTGTTCAATTTACTAACATACAGAATAACCCCCAGTGCCCGTCACCCATTCACTCCCACCCCCCGCCCTCCTCCCCTTCCACCACCCCTAGTTCGTTTCCCAGAGTTAGCAGTCTTTACGTTCTGTCTCCCTTTCTAATATTTCCCACACATTTCTTCCCCCTTCCCTTATATTCCCTTTCACTATTATTTATATTCCCCAAATGAATGAGAACATATAATGTTTGTCCTTCTCCGACTGGCTTACTTCACTCAGCATAATACCCTCCACTTCCATCCACGTTGAAGCAAATGGTGGGTATTTGTCATTTCTAATAGCTGAGTAATATTCCATTGTATACATAAACCACATCTTCTTTATCTATTCATCTTTCGTTGGACACCGAGGCTCCTTCCACAGTTTGGCTATCGTGGCCATTGCTGCTATAAACATCGGGGTGCAGGTGTCCTGGCGTTTCATTGCATTTGTCTCTTTGGGGTAAATCCCCAACAGTGCAATTGCTGGGTCGTAGGGCAGGTATATTTTTAACTGTTTGAGGAACCTCCACACAGTTTTCCAGAGTGGCTGCACCAGTTCACATTCCCACCAACAGTGTATGAGGGTTCCCTTTATCTCCGCATCCTCTCCAACATTGGTTGTTTCCTGCCTTGTTAATTTTCCCCATTCTCACTGGTGTGAGGTGGTATCTCATTGTGGTTTTGATTTGTATTTCCCTGATGGCAAGTGATGCAGAGCATTTTCCCATGTGCATGTTGGCCATGTCTATGTCTTCCTCTGTGAGATTTCTGTTCATGTCTTTTGCCCATTTCATGATTGGATTGTTTGTTTCTTTGGTGTTGAGTTTAATAAGTTCTTTATAGATCTTGGAAACTAGCCCTTTATCTGATATGTCATTTGCAAATATCTTCTCCCATTCTGTAGGTTGTCTTTGAGTTTTGTTGACTGTATCCTTTGCTGTGCAAAAGCTTCTTATCTTGATGAAGTCCCAATAGTTCATTTTTGCTTTTGTTTCTTTTGCCTTCGTGGATGTATCTTGCAAGAAGTAACTATGGCCGAGTTCAAAAGGGTGTTGCCTGTGTTCTTCTCTAGGATTTTGATGGAATCTTGTCTCACATTTAGATCTTTCATCCATTTTGAGTTTATCTTTGTGTATGGTGAAAGAGAGTGGTCTAGTTTCATTCTTCTGCATGTGGATGTCCAATTTTCCCAGCACCATTTATTGAAGAGACTGTCTTTCTTCCAATGGATAGTCTTTCCTCCTTTATCGAATATTAGTTGCCCATAAAGTTCAGGGTCCACTTCTGGATTCTCTATTCTGTTCCACTGATCTATGTGTCTGTTTTTGTGCCAGTACCACACTGTCTTGATGACCACAGCTTTGTAGTACAACCTGAAATCTGGCATTGTGATGCCCCCAGATATGGTTTTCTTTTTTAAAATTCCCCTGGCTATTCCGGGTCTTTTCTGATTCCACACAAATCTTAAAATTATTTGTTCTAACTCTCTGAAGAAAGTCCATGGTATTTTGATAGGGATTGCATTAAATGTGTATATTGCCCTGGGTAACATTGACATTTTCACTATATTAATTCTGCCAATCCATGAGCATGGAATATTTTTCCATCTCTTTGTGTCTTCCTCAATTTCTTTCAGAAGTGTTCTATAGTTTTGAGGGTATAGATCCTTTACATCTTTGGTTAGGTTTATTCCTAGGTATCTTATGCTTTTGGGTGCAATTGTAAATGGGATTGACTCCTTAATTTCTCTTTCTTCAGTCTCATTGTTAGTGTATAGAAATGCCACTGACTTCTGGGCATTGATTTTGTATCCTGCCACGCTACCGAATTGCTGTATGAGTTCCAGCAATCTTGGGGTGGAGACTTTTGGGTTTTCTATGTAGAGTATCATGTCATTGGTGAAGAGGGAGAGTTTGACTTCTTCTTTGCCAATTTGAATGCCTTTAATGTCTTTTTGTTGTCTGATTGCTGAGGCTAGGACTTCCAGTACTATGTTGAACAGCAGTGGTGAGAGTGGACATCCCTGTCTTGTTCCTGATCTTAGGGGAAAGGCTCCCAGTGCTTCCCCATTGAGAATGATATTTGCTGTGGGCTTTTCATAGATGGCTTTTAAGATGTCGAGGAATGTTCCCTCTATCCCTAACTCTGAAGAGTTTTGATCAGGAATGGATGCTGTATTTTGTCAAATGCTTTCTCTGCATCCAATGAGAGGATCATATGGTTCTTGGTTTTTCTCTTGCTGATATGATGAATCACATTGATTGTTTTACGGGTGTTGAACCAGCCTTGTGTCCCAGGGATAAATCCTACTTGGTCATGGTGAATAATTTTTTAATGTACTGTTGGATCCTATTGGCCAGTATCTTGTTGAGAATTTTTGCATCCATGTTCATCAGGGATATTGGTCTGTAATTCTCCTTTTTGGTGGGGTCTTTGTCTGGTTTTGGAATTAAGGTGATGCTGGCCTCATAGAACGAATTTGGAAGTACTCCATCTCTTTCTATCTTTCCAAACAGCTTTAGGAGAATAGGTATGGTTTCTTCTTTAAACGTTTGATAAAATTCCCCTGGGAAGCCATCTGGCCCTGGACTCTTGTGTCTTGGGAGGTTTTTGATGACTGCTTCAATTTCCTCCCTGGTTATTGGCCTGTTAAGGTTTTCTATTTCTTCCTGTTCCAGTTTTGGTAGTTTGTGGCTTTCCAGGAATGCGTCCATTTCTTCTAGATTGCCTAATTTATTGGCGTATAGCTGTTCATAATATGTTTTTAAAATCGTTTGTATTTCCTTGGTGTTGGTAGTGATCTCTCCTTTCTCATTAATAATTTTATTAATTTGAGTCTTCTCTCTCTTCTTTTTAATAAGGCTGGCTAATGGTTTATCTATCTTATTAATTCTTTCAAAGAACCAACTCCTGGTTCTGTTGATCTGTTCCACAGTTCTTCTGGTCTCGATTTCGTTGAGTTCTGCTCGAATCTTTATTAACTCCCTTCTTCTCTTGGGTGTAGGATCTATTTGCTGTTTTTTCTCTAGCTCCTTTATGTGTAAGGTTAGCTTTTGTATTTGAGTTCTTTCCAGTTTTTGAATGGATGCTTGTATTGCGATGTATTTCCCCCTTAGGACTGCTTTTGCTGCATCCCAAAGATTTTGAACGGTTGTATCTTCATTCTCATTAGTTTCCATGAATCTTTTTAATTCTTCCTTAATTTCCTGGTTGACCCTTTTATCTTTTAGCAGGATGGTCCTTAACCTCCACGTGTTTGAGGTCCTTCCAAACTTCTTGTTGTGATTTAGTTCTAATTTCAAGGCATTATGGTCTGAGAATATGCAGGGGACGATCCCAATCTTTTGGTATCGGTTCAGACCCGATTTGTGACCCAATATGTGGTCTATTCTGGAGAAAGTTCCATGTGCGCTTGAGAAGAATGTGTATTCAGTTGAGTTTGGATGTAAAGTTCTGTAGATATCTGTGAAATCCATCTGGTCCAGTGTATCATTTAAAGCTCTCGTTTCTTTGGAGATGTTGTGCTTAGAAGACCTATCGAGTATAGAAAGAGCTAGATTGAAGTCACCAAGTATAAGTGTATTATTATCTAAGTATTTCTTCACTTTGGTTAATAATTGATTGATATATTTGGCAGCTCCCACATTCGGGGCATATATATTGAGGATTGTTAAGTCCTCTTGTTGAATAGATCCTTTAAGTATGATATAGTGTCCCTCTTCATCTCTCACTACAGTCTTTGGGGTAAATTTTAGTTTATCTGATATAAGGATGGCTACCCCTGCTTTCTTTTGAGGACCATTCGAATGGTAAATGGTTCTCCAACCTTTTATTTTCAGGCTGTAGGTGTCCTTCTGTCTAAAATGAGTCTCTTGTAGACAGCAAATAGATGGGTCCTGCTTTTTTATCCAGTCTGAAACCCTGCGCCTTTTGATGGGGTCATTAAGCCCGTTCACATTCAGAGTTACTATTGAGAGATATGAGTTTAGTGTCATCATGATATCTATTCAGTCCTTGTATTTGTGGACTGTTCCACTGAACTTCTTCTTAAAGGGGAATTTTAAGAGTCCCCCTTAAAATTTCTTGCAGAGCTGGTTTGGAGGTCACATATTCTTTTAGTTGCTGCCTGTCTTGGAAGCTCTTTATCTCTCCTTCCATTTTGAATGAGAGCCTTGCTGGATAAAGTATTCTTGGCTGCATGTTCTTCTCATTTAGGACCCTGAATATATCCTGCCAGCCCTTTCTGGCCTGCCAGGTCTCTGTGGAGAGGTCTGCTGTTACCCTAATACTCCTCCCCATAAAAGTCAGGGATTTCTTGTCTCTTGCTGCTTTAAGGATCTTCTCTTTATCTTTGGAATTTGCAAGCTTCACTATTAAATGTCGAGGTGTTGAACGGTTTTTATTGATTTTAGGGGGGGATCTCTCTATTTCCTGGATCTGAATGCCTGTTTCCCTTCCCAGATTAGGAAAGTTTTCAGCTAGGATTTGTTCAAATACATATTCTGGCCCTCTGTCCTTTTCGGCGCCCTCGGGAACCCCAATTAAACGTAGGTTTTTCTTTCTCAGGCTGTCGTTTATTTCCCTTAATCTATCTTCATGGTCTTTTAAGTGTTTGTCTCTTTTTTCCTCAGTTTCCCTCTTTGCTATCAACTTGTCTTCTATGTCACTCACTCGTTCTTCCACCTCGTTAACCCTCGTCGTTAGGACTTCTAGTTTGGATTGCATCTCATTCAATTGATTTTTAATTTCTGCCTGATTAGCTCTAAATTCTGCAGTCATGAAGTCTCTTGAGTCCTTTATACTTTTTTCTAGAGCCACCAGTAGCTGTATAATAGTGCTTCTGAATTGGCTTTCTGACATTGAATTGTAATCCAGATTTTGTAACTCTGTGGGAGAGAGGACTGTTTCTGATTCTTTCTTTTGAGGTGAGGTTTTCCTTCTAGTCATTTTGCTCAGTGCAGAGTGGCCAAAAGCAAGTTGTATTGGGAAAAAGAGAAAAAGAGAGGAGAGAAAGAAGGAAAGAAAAGAGAAAGAGAAAAAAAAGGGAAGAAAAAAAGAAAAGAAAAAGAAGAAAAAGAGAAAGAAAAAGAAAGGAGAAAAAAAAGGGGGTGGGGGAAGGAAACAAATCAAAAAGCAAAACAAAAAAAAAAAAAAAAAAAAAGAACCACCGGGGAGTATCTTCTGATTCTGTATACTTTAAGTCCCTTGGCTTCTCCTGGAAGTTGTCCGTCTAGCTGGTGTTCTGGGGGAGGGGCCTGTTGTGCTGATTTTCAGGTGTTAGCAGTTGGGGGAGCTGCTGTGCCCCTGCCGGGTGCAGGGCTCAGTGGGGGTTGTTTACCCCGTGAGGCCGCAGGAGGAACAGCCCCAGTGGCGGGGCAGCTCTGGAAACCTGGATTCAGCTCCGGCAGGAACTCCGTCTGCAGGGCCTGGAGGCTCCGGGGCGGGGCCGCTGATGTGCTCAGCTGGGGCAGGAGCGTCCTCGCTGTCCTGGGCCCTCCCGGCCTCTGCCTGTCCCGGGGGGAGGCCGGATCCTGGGCTGTGTCCCGGCGCCCTGTGCTCCGGAGCCTGCGCTGGTGGATTCGCGCTCCCGGGCCGCCGCCGCGCAGCCCCCTCCGCGGAGCTGCCGCCCGAGCCCCTCCGAGCTGCTCCTGGAACCGCGCAGCCCCCTCCGCACGGAGCCTCTTCCTCTGCCCGAGCCTCTTCCTCTGCCCGAGCCCCCCGAGCTGCTCCCGGGGCCGCGCAGCCCCCTCCGCGGAGCCGCCGCCCGAGCCCCTCCGAGCTGCTCCGGGTCCCGCCGGGTCCCCCGTGCGCGCTGCAGCCCTTAGGGAGCTCGGCGCACTCTCCTGGGCGCGCAGTTGCTCTGTTACTGTCCCGGGGAACCCGAGGGCATCCCCGCCCTCCTGGGTCCTGCTCCAACTCCCCACGAGCCCCTTTCCCCCGGGAAGGTCGGTGCAGCTCCTGCGTCTCCGGGACGGGGCTCTCCTGTCCTGGGGACCCTCGCCCCGGCCTCAGCCCGGCTCCTCGCGGGGCCCCTCCCCCTTGGAGGCCTTTGTTTCTTTACTTCTTTTTCCCCGTCTTCCTACCTTGATAGAAGCGCGAACTCTTCTCACTGTTGCATTCCAGGTGTTCTCTCTTTAATTCTCAGGCCGAATTCATAGATTTTCAGGATGATTGGAAGGTTTTCTAGGTAATTTGGTGGAGACAGGTGATTTGGAGACCCTACTCTTCCGCCATCTTGCTCTCCGCCTGAATGAGCAATTCAGATGTTCTTTGAGGCTTTTGCAGTAAGGTTTAAGAAAGTTAAGAGGCAGGCAGCCTGGATCCTATTTGGAACACTGTCATGTCGTCTATTTCCCCAGAAGCCATACAGCACAATACAGACTTAAGGAAAACCCAGGTTTTTTAAGATTTGTTCTAATCTAGGATGTGAAAGTCAATTCTAGGCTGTGGTACTGAAAGAAGTACATGAAAGGGAGGGATTTTAAGTTAATTCTCCTTTTCCAATTCTTCATACTCAGGAAAGCTACCTGTATATGTTATGTCTGAAGGATATATAATTGTTGATGAAGTAAGAAGAAAGAGCTTTGAGATCTACTGAAAAAAAAGCCAGTTCCCACTCATTTTCTTTCCTTTCTCCTATAATCCCTTTCACTATTTTCTGTATTTCCCAAATGAATGAAAACCATACAATGTTTGTCCCTCTCCAATTGACTTACTTCACTCAGCATAATACCCTCCAGTTCCATCCACGTTGAAGCAAATGGTGGGTATTTGTCGTTTCTAATGGCTGAGGAATTGTATACATTGAATACATAATGTATGTATATGTATCCATTGTATACATAAACCACATCTTCTTTATCCACTCATCTTTCGATGGACACTGAAGCTCCTTCCATAGTTTGGCTATTGTGGACATTGCTGCTAGAAACATCAGGGTGCAGGGGTCTTGGTTTTTCACTTCATCTTTGAGGTAAATCCCAGCACTGCAATTGCTGGGTCTTAGGGTAGCTTTATTTTTAACTCTTTGAGGAACCTCCACACAGATTTCCAGAGTGGCTACACCAGTTCACATTCCCACCAACAGTGCAGGAGTGTTCCCCTTTCTCCACATCCTCTCCAACACAATTATAATTTTAATAGTCACAAAATATATCATTGATTTCATGTTCCTTCATTCACTTAACCATTTTCTAGTACCTGGGTATGTATATTATTTTTATTGTTACACTGATTTGGAAAATGTATGATCAATTTTTTATGCAAGTGTGCTAGGAATAGAAAAGAAGTAAAGAAAAAGAAAGACAAAACTACACAATCTACTGCTATGAACACTACCCTGCAAAAAAGCTTTAACATCTGTTACTATTTGGATGTCTTGGTAGCTCAGTGGGTTAAGGGTCTGACTCCTGACTTCAGCTCAGGTCATGATCTAAGGATAGTGAGATAGAGCCCTATGTTGAGCTCCACATACTCAGCCCAGAGTCTGCTTCAGATTTTCTTTCTCCCTCTCCCTGTGCCTCTTTCCCTGCTCATACTCTCTGTCTCTCTCTCTCTCTCTCTAATAATAAATAAATAAATAAATAAATAAATAATTCTTTAAAAAATTTGTTATGCATATATATATATATATATTTTTTTTTTTTTTTAATTAGGTAGGATTCCCTGCCTTGTTGGAGCCCAGTGCAGGGCTCAAAGTCATAGCTAAGAGATCTAGGCCTGAAATGAGCTCAACAAACAGTCGCTACCAACCGACCAACTGAGCCATCCAGTGTCCCCTACACCTCTCTTTTTGATAGATATGCCAAACATGACATATGTTGAAAAATCTTGGAATTATATAGAAAAAGTCTAGAAGATGTACTTCAGGGGAGATAAACCATAATTGTTTTATTATCAATTTTGTGTTCATATTTTTGGAAGAAGTCCTTAAGAAGACTCCACCAGTGGTTAAACCCATGAGCTAATGAGCTAGACCCAGCATCACATGCTCCTCACCTGCTCCACTGTATTGGAAATATACATTCTGCCCACCATTCCTGCACTAGGATTCTTCCCAATGACTCAGCCTTGACAGAGCGTGTGTTGCTGAGACTACCTGGGTGTTATATAGGACCAAACAATCATGAAGGATTCTATATAAACTTTAAAGATTCCCTTGTGTAGTGTAGAGACCAACTCATCTTGTGACCACCAAATAGTAGTCTCATACGTAAGTTCCCCTGCTTACTAAACATGTTCACCTACTTGTGCAGTATCTGCCTCTTTCTTTAGTTCTTCTTTCTGTCCATGTTTGAGGCCAGTGTGTAAACTAACAATTGATGATCCGTCCAGGAGATGGGGGAATGTGGGTCGTGGAGAAGAGGTGTCAGCATGGAAATCTGGAGTTGGCCATTGACCTCTGTGTGGGGAGGGGTGGCCCAATGTCAGATACTTGTGGATCACATGGGAATACAGGGGCACCCAGAGAACATCTCTTGGTCTAATGGCCTTTGTTTGAGGAATTACATGTACTGACCTATGGGAATAATGACAGCCACTGTGAGTAGGAATCTACTCTGGGCAGATTAGCAGCCACTGATGCCCAGCTAGAGGCTGAAATTTGAGCTAGAAAGTTGGAGAAAGAGCTTAGGTTAGAAAAGGACATATAGTTGTCCATGACTTCTGCTAGTTTTGGAGTTACAGTCAATAGTGGGAGAACAGAGGGATCCCTGGGTGGCGCAGCGGTTTTGGCGCCTGCCTTTGGCCCAGGCGCGATCCTCGGAGACCCGGGAGCGGAATCCCACATGGGCTCCCGGTTGCCTGCATGGAGCCTGCTTTCCCTTGGCGTGTCTCTGCCTCTCTCTCTCTCTCTCTCTCTGGATATCATAAATACAAAAAAAAATGTTAAAAAAAAAAACAACAAACAAACAAAAAACCAACCGTGGTGAGAACAAGATAATGTGTTGGAAACTTAGGTGCCATTTTGCAGAGCAAACGAGGGTGCAGGACTGCCATGGATTAAAGTTTGAGGTTCTTATCAAGACTGATTTGGGTACTAGAGGTTGGGATCCATGGGAAAAGTGAACAGAATAAAGGAGACGATGCTGTGGTAATTGATCAGTTGATAATGGCACAATGTGCCCCACTCCTCTAATAAGCAGGAAAATTTAAGTAGTAATTATCCTAGAACTCTGATAAGTTGGTTGGACTTTTCTTAAAGGACTAACCCCCAGGCATGAAATGGAGGAAGCAGAAGGATAGGTGATCATGAATAAATCCTTGCGTGGTCAGAATATATAGAAGATATTTGAGTACCTGCAGTGTCCTGAAGGAGTCCTCACTGTTTTCCATTTCTCAGCTTATAAGGTGATGACATTCACTGGCCATCAGGAAGCTGCTGCCCTAGCTTGGGTACAAGCTCTAGGAACTGATTCTACATTAGATTCAGCAAATTATTGCAAAGGGAAAACAGACACTATAGTCCAGCATGGAATGGCATATTGCCAAGGATGCCATATTGCCCTAGAAGCCAAGGCGCTGCCAAAGGAGTCTGGCAATCCACCAGAGTTCCTAACTGGTGCAGGAATAATAAATTAGTGAATTTGGCCCCCATTCCTCTGGGTGAGGATTCCAAATATTCTTTTGTTTGTGTAAACACAGTGTCTGGCCTATCCCAAAATTTCAGCTGTCACCCTATAAACAGGACAGTCTCCATAAGGGAATTTTAAAAGCTTAGTATCATGTATAGATAGCCTCATCAAATACATAAGGATCGGAGGTCACACTTCAAAGGTCTTATACACAAGACCAAGCAAAAGAACAAAGCATTGAATGGAGGTTCCATGCTCTCCTATTATCTATAAGTAGCAGGGTAGATAGGAAGAATGCAATATTAAAGCAGCATATTAAATTACTGACAATAAACCACTTTTGCTGGGAGGGCTAAAATACTATTCCGTTTTCATACACCTGAATAATCAAATAATCAACCAGTGAGGCCTATTGCCCCATTTGCTAGAATGGGCACCTCGGCCAGGATACTCAACACCATAAAGCAATGCACACTGCAGGAGATGGCAACCACTCACTCCCTACTCTATGTGGATCAATGTGCTATGTTGCCAAGAGCACCAAGTTTTCATGTGCCTGGGAAAGGTATTACCTATTAGAATTTGCAGTGGGCTGGCCCACCAGGAGATGTGAGTTACTTCACAGCTGGTTGAGGGAGAACTACTCAGCTTTCACTGAGATCTTGTTGTCCTGCTGTGAACCAGAACTATGCAAGCATACTCTATCAGGAAGGGAACACCCATGTGTCTGAAGGAAGGGAGAAAATGGGGGTCTTTTTTGGCATGTCACACCCCGAATGGATCTCCCAGCTGACAGTACTGTCTCCCCTGGCTCACATGCCTGCTATGTACAACCTAGCTAGGTCCCTAAAGCTGCCAACCTCTCTTTCTCAAGGCCAAAGGGGTACTTTGGGATTTTCACTGTACGATCATTTGGCCACTGTCTTTGTTCCCTCCCCTGGCCTGGGAGGTACTATAGCACATATAGATGGCCCTACTAAATTCACTCCAAAAAGTAAATGATAGCCAGCAAAGCCTGTCTTTATTGAGAACTAAAAAGTTCCCATTGAGAAAAACTGTCCTCCAGAGTAACATGGACATGGATATTTTCACTGTCTCATCTGTGCAATTATCCAAACATAATTCTATGTGTTTATATATCATGAGTCTGCCAATATATCATCTTTATTACATTACTTGAGGACATAAGTGAATGCCCTGAATGATCTGACTCCTGACCTAGGGGACTTAATACATCAGTGGTTTGGATCATGGTGTCTTGGATTTTTTAATTATTTTGGCAACAATTATCATAATCTATGTTTTCTCTTCCATGTGCCTATACTGTTGCTGTGACATCTGTTTTTAATGCAGGCAGAGAGTCCCCAAATGTCTGATGGACATCACCAACCCCATACCAGTGAAACTCCTGCTCACTGCTAGGGCATATTGCAGAAGAGGGAGCAAGTGAGATTGTAAGAGCCCATCACAAGGGATGGAGTGTTAAAGGAGGTCAGAGGAGGTGACACCTGACTGACCCCACCGTTGGGCCTGGGCAATCTCAGGCTCCTTATCGCACCCCCATCCCCACCCTTGGGATGGATTTTCCACTCACATTCCCACATTAGGAGTTATTCCAAAGACAAAGCCTTGAGAGAATAAGATGCTAAAACCATCTGGATAGTCTTATCTGATTGAATCCAGTTAAGGTCTCCTTACGAACTTTTAAAATTCTGAGGGGCAGATGTAGAGATCAACTGTGTTAAGAAATTAAAAAGGCTTTATTTAAAATAAAGAGACTAAGGGCTCCTGGGTAACGTAGCCAGTTAAGCTCCAATTCTTGATTTTAGCTCAGGTCATGATCTCAGGGTTGTGGGATTGAGCCCCACCTTGGGCTCTGGGCTGAGCAAAGAATCTGCTTGGAATATTCTCTTTCCCTATACACCTGCACCTACCCCTCCGCCCCATGCATGCATTCTCTCTCTCTCTCTCTCTCCGTCTCTCACAGAAATAAAAATGAAATAAAAATAAAAATAAATGGACTAGAGACTACCTTTTCTTTCCTAATGCATACACAGTACTTTGAAAAATAAAAATAAAAAACTTCTGAGGCTCCAGCAATCCTGGTGAGGGGCAGTCTCCAGAGACATTTGGGAGGATTTATCTCCATTTGACCCCCATCTTAGATTGTTCTGTTACTAAAGTGTTAAGTCTAAAGACAGAATGAGTTCTGAACCTAATCTCTAATTCCCAATAGCTTCTTTCCCTGACACTGTGGGGAGCCCATTGTCTTCTATGCCTATGGGAGTCAATATTAGAAAACATGTCCATAGCTGAGCTCATCTGGAAAAGCTATAAGACCCTGAAAGAACTGAAGGCCTCCCGGGGTGAGGTGGCTGCTCATCCTCATCCCCACAGAACCCATGGTGAGGTAAGGCAAGGCACGTGGATCTCATTTGTGTACTACTTCAGATGTTAGTCTTTACTCCTTAAGGCTCATTTTGTTTTGTATATTCACTACTTGAATTTATGCCTATTCCATTAGGCAGAGGAGGCTTTCATTTGATCCTGATCTGTGTCCTGAAGGCTCTCTTCCCTGCCTTTTTCCAACTTTACCCAGGACACTAACGGGAGGTGCACACACACAAGCCACATGGATGGGCCGACTTAAGGGGAGACAGTGTTCACTGTACCTGGGTAATGTCAACCTTAAAAATAAATGGCCAGTTGTTTTAGCAGCAAAATGAGTTTCAAAAGGAATAGTGGAGAAATTACAAGTTGGGAGAAGCAAACACTGGCAAACCATAGGCAGGTCTGAAGAAACCAAGACAACGTAAGTTTTTATTCAGTTTCAGGAGGACATTGGGGAGGGCTGTATGTATAAAAGTTCAGGGAGGCACTGAGGGGGGCACTTGATGGGATGAGCACTGGGTGTTATTCTGGATGTTGGCAAATTGAACACCAATAAAAAATAAATTTATTAATAAAAAAAAAAAAAAGTTCGGGAGAAGGAGAGTTGGAGGTTGTGCTGAATTCTCATTGGCTGCAGCAGTGGTTAGTGGTTTATTGCTAAGGTGGGGCCAGGGGACAGGGAATCTTCCTTCCTTTCTGAATAGCAGGAGATAAAATTCCTTGTGAAAAGTGTCTACCCTTTCAAAATAATTCTCTTTGCGGTATGCAGGCTGCAACATATGTCAGCTGCGTGAGAGCACCTCTTCAGATATTCCTGGCTGCATGTAAATAAAGATTCTTTTACTCATTTTCACACTCTGAACAATGAAGTAATAATGCTGTGTTTCATTCTGCAGATAATCATCCAAATGTCAAGGATACAAAAACTTACATATTCATGTGAGTAACTCCAGGATCAAAAGGTAGATAAACCATCTTAAAAAATGCATGAATCCAGTAAAATATTAGCCAGTCTTCTTAATCCACAGATGTGATAGAATTGCATTCTTGAATTGTTCTCATGAAAATCTTTAAAGTTTAATTATTAGGAGAATGACAACATTTTTTAACTTTATAAATTAATGAAGATTGCATCACACATCTCCTAAGCCAGGCTGTCAGGTGAGGATGATTATTGCGCTTTTTTTTCAATCGAATGGGACATAGGACATTTTTATAAAATGTTCATATCCCTTGGCTAATTTATGAAAGTGATCATTTGTTTTATTGATATTTGCTTCAAGTCATTATCCCCTCCTTTTGTCTTTTGCTTATGTCTTTATTAACATATAATCCTGCACTGTCTTTGACTTGATGTCTTAGGTACCACTGTTAGTATGTATCATTTCTATAATGTCTGGACTGACATACACTCTGATTACTTATTCATTAAGAATGGATCACTTTGAGGTACCACTTTTAGACCATTTCTTCTTAGACATTTTGTGCTCAATTTCATATCCAATCAATCACTGCAACATTTGCTATCCATTCCCTACATTTCCTCTCTCCATTTCTTGAGGGGTCATAGTCAACACACTTCATTAGAACGCAAAACCTGTATTCCTGCCCTGTGTTATCATATAGACCAGAGAGAAGAAACTTAAAAACTCTTGCTGAGGGTTCTTTTTCTGATTGACCTATAATCAATGCTGTTACTATGATTATCATCATCATCAACACTGTTACCATTATTATTAACCTATATCAATTCATAGTTAAAAGTGAAAAGTCTTTTCAGCTCAACTTCATAGGTACTTACAATTTTTCAAGTATTGCAATCTTTCTCAATTAATATAATATGATCAGATCAGCATCAATGGTTCACCTGGCATTACTATAGGTTTGCTTGTGGGCTTTTTCCTTTTCATTCTTTCTTTTTTCCGTTTCTATTTCTCTCATGTGTATGTGCCTATGCAGTCAGTTAAGCAACTGTCACCTCTCTCATAAACACAGATATAGAGAAAAAATAGATCAACATGTGAAAAAAGCAAGCAAAAGACCTTGCATATGTATTCTACAATTAGTTAAATAATGTAGTAAAAACTAGCCCGTATAGTTCATTTGATACTATCCACAGAATCAAATGTTAATTGCATAGCAGTTCTCATAAGTGATGTGAATTGAAATCCTACTTAGGACAGAAAAATACTACACAGAGTGGTATAAAAATAAGATTTATTTATGTCTTATAATGTGGTAAAAGAATATAGACAAAAAAATTTAATGGATATTGGGAACGACTCATGATTCTTATGGGAGTTAGAAATGATTCTCATGGGGGAAACATCAAAATAATTCAAATACTGGCTGGCAAACACAACACATGCACACAGAGAGAGAGAACTCAGAGTTCATTAACTGCCTGCTCCTAGACATAATTTTAGGATTTTTTTATGCTTATGATCCTAAAGTACTGATACTACGTAGGGTGGAAAATCAGGTGCCTCTCTTGTTTTCTAACATTAATTCTAGGAAAGGAGATGTTTTAAAAGGTCATTCCTACCCATAGGTTTTACTTCTTTAGATCTATTTGTGTAATGAGACCAAGGCCTGGGGAACACTGCTTTCTTTTGAGGTTTGGTTAACTGTACTCTTCCTAAAGATGCAAATGTTCCCCTACTCACTAGATTCACAAAATGAGCAAAGGAGATGTTAGATGCAAGCAACCAATCATCAGTAAGTAGGAAGGAAATGCCATGCCATCGTTATAGGAAGAATTCATGGGATTGTCTTTATGAAATGTATGACCCTCAATTCCTAATTGTTCCTGTACACAGACTCAACACAGACTCAGACAGCTTATCTATTTCCTTTAATATAGCAGAGAAGTACGTGGCACTTTCTTGAGAAATAGTGTTAGTAAAACCAGTATTTCTCAGAAGATTCTATGTACCAGACTGGGTTATAAATTCTTAATATGAATCATCTCATCTATTTCTCACAGAATTCCTATGTTATAGATATCATTACTGTTACTATCCATAATGCAGAGGTAAAAACCTAAGTTCAAAGAGCTTAAATTACTTGCCCCAGATGATACAGCCACTGAACCATGCAGAATCCATGATTTTCTTTGTTTGAACTTAGGGGGTTCATTCAGAAAATCAGCACCAGGATGGCAAAATTCATGGACTGCATTTTCTTTCCTCCACGGAATCACAACTCTGTCTTGCTGCTTAATAGCTTTTTCTGAAGAAAGTCACTTCCTTCTAAAAACTTGATACTTCACCAGAAAAAATATGAATGGATGAGAATTTTGTTCACAAGAGTTGCATATCATTTATGGAGATGATCTTTAAAAGTGTTATAATCCCAGAGGTATGGTGTTATTCCCCTCAGTAGAAGTTAGCTACGGTACACCCCAGTTTCCCAAACAGGGAAATAACCTTGCTGAGAATAATAAAATGTTGCCATGAAATTAATTGACCGCAATGCAAACTAGAATCAGCTTTAGCAATATGAACATGATTACTCCATTGACCCTCTCAAAACACACACATATACTCATTCAAATTTAGTGCCTTTGATGGGGTGAGCACGGAGTATATACTGTATGTTGTAAATTGAATTTAAATAAAATATTTAAAAATAGTACTCTTCCATTATTCAGGAATAATATCAGAACTTCTTAAAATGACTTGCTTTTTCAATCTTGTTTCATAATGCTTCTCATATCAAGGGTTTATTGATACCCTAAATTTTCTGCAAATTATTCTAAATTCCAAGACTTTTCATCATCGCCTTTGCTCATGGTTTTTTTTCTCTTTCTGGAATTCTCCCTTTTTCACCACAAAGCCCCCTGTGTGGCACTTTTTTCTTATTTAGGATCTTTTAAATATGACCTCAAATATTCTCTCCCAAGGGTGCTTTCCTCAACACATGAACTTTGTATTCTGTAGCAGAGTAATCTGGTTCACTCTATATTTTGACTTCAGAGGGCAGTTTCTAGGATGGGTGGTATTGTGAGCTCATACTCATTTTTTTAAACACTTATTTGTTAAAATAAATTTATAAACTTAACCAAATAGATCCTCCTTGCAAAAGCACTTAGAAGAACACTTACTTAACTCTACATCGCTTAAATATTTTAAAATTTAAAAAAGACTTAGTTCAGAGATCAGAAGCTATTTAGTGATCATCATGTAACTAGTGTCAGATGACAAATAGAATATTGACTTCCTGGACTCCAGTCTTGTTCTTTGGTCCACACTTTCAAGATGAAGTTAAGAGAGAATAAAGATACAGTAACAATAGAGTCAGTATCATCTCCCCAGTACCCTGGGATTATATTTTGAGAAAGACTCTATTTAATCAGGGATATGAGGCTGTTCTCTCTGCAAAGGTAAGATTTCTATATGGAGGACATTCACACTTTCCTCCTTTAAGCCCTCAATTCCCTTAATGGCCTCAAGAGGGAACATAAGCATAAGAATACTGGAGAGGGTTTTTCTACTTACCACCTAATCTCCCTAGACTTTAGTCACTGAACTAATTTTAGATTGTCCTCTCCTAGCAACCATACCACACTCAAGTTAGAAAATGTTTAGAAAAATTCAGAGACAACATTTCCATATGATATTTCAATCTTGATTAAAAATAGGGTTATATGTGGAACTTAAGTAGCTGATATGAGTCTCTATTATGATCTCTCAACTGAAAGTTTACTAGTGTCTTCATGTTTCTCTTGATGACAGCTTTGAATAGGTGGTGAAGGAAATTTATGTCGTCAACAGCATATGCACAGAATGTGAACTTCATGCCATAAGGATCATGGTGATGGTGTGCTAATCCAGACAGTTTTACTCTAGCCACAAAGACTACTGATTACTTCAAATGATACACCATGGTCTTTTTCAATAGTAGTACCTACAGACCCTTTCTTCTGAGTGGTTTCCCTGGTCTGGAAGACTCACATCCAGTGATTTCCATTTTGTTTTGTGCCCTCTACCTGGTTGCCCTAATGGGGAACATCATCATCCTGGTGGTTATTCGGGTGGAACAGTCACTTCATGCACCCATGTACTTTTTTCTCTCCTGCTGGCTGCTACTGACCTGGGACTCTGCACTGCCACCCTACCCACCCTGCTCCAGCTTTTCTGGTTTAAAGTTTGTGAAATAGACTTTGATGCCTGCCTCACCCAGATGTTCTTCATTCATGTGTTTTCCTTAATGGAGTCAGGCATCCTCCTCACCATGGCTTTTGACCGCTATGTGGCCATCTCCAACCCCACTCAGGTACACTACTATTTTGACTGAGTCCACCCACCAAGATAGGTGGGGCTTCTGCTACGGGCTGTGGCTATCATCCTCCCAGGACCCTTTCTCATTAAACGACTCAGCTTTTGTAAGGCTAATGTGCTCTCCCACTCATACTGCCTACATCCAGATATCATTAAGCTCTCCTGTTCTGACCACCGAATAAATAGCATCTATGGCCTCATCATCATTCTCATCACCTTTGGAGCAGACTCTGTACTCATCCTCTTCTCTTATTTGAAGATTCTGATCACTGTTCAAGGCATTGCCTCCAAGGAAGAACAATTCAAGGCCCTTAACACTTGGGTGTCCCACATCTGTGCTGTGCTGCTGGTGTATATCCCTATGCTGGGGGTATCCATTATCCATCGCTTTGGGAAACATGTTCCACCCATGGTGCACATTATCATGGTTATGTATACCTATTGATTCCTCCTGTTCTCAACCCTGTTGTATACTGTGTGAAAACCCAGGGGATACGCACCCGTATTCTGGGTAATCTACTGAAATTACAGCAGAGAGTACTTTAGGATCACATGTATTTCTGGAATAATCCTTAGAAATCAACTTCTAACTTGAGCAAAGAAACTATATCACTAGAAAGAGTAATATTTCACAATCTATATGTACATATTTGTTTCTCGTATGGAAGTTGTTGAAGACAGTAACAATATCTTATGACTTTTCATTTCCCTCAGGAGGCTCAAGGAGACAGATTCAAAATAATGTACAAATAAAGGGTCAGTTTTTAATCATCTGTGTTGTCAGAAAGCCCTAGTATCCATGGAAACTAGCAGATTAGTAGGAAGATGTAGGATGCAAATCATAAGGTATTAAGTAGAATCCATGCTCACTTGACCCTATGCAGTTCTACATGTAGCTTCTTATATCTTCCAAAGTGACTCTTCCATAATTTTTACTACCTATCTTTGAAGTTATATAATTTTCTCAGCT